>NC_092833.1:14705000-16100000 GCF_039878825.1 Excalfactoria chinensis
TTGGGTTAGGCTTCTTAACCTCCTGAATGTTAATAAGGGTTTCAATATATTACCAAAATATAACCGAAAACATGAAATTGGAAAAGGGTAAAAGCAGTGGGACCTCCACTCAGAGTGGACCTGGGTACACATGGCTCTGCATGAGATGAAATACAGCCCAGAGGCAAAAATGACACTGAAATCTAGAAAACACCACCATAAGTAATGAAATCACAGCATTTCTGACAGACACGTGCTCTGTTTTACTGCAGAAGGTAGTTTTCTGTTCTGTATGTGGTGACACATTCACACTTCCTCAGGCTGGCACAGCTTTAGGCCATTTCTTGCTCAGAGATTAAGCTTGGGATATGATGATCTTAAGACAAGGATAGGTAAGTAAACCTGGTTGCTTCCCCTGCCCCCAAGGCATAACTTCAGCTGGATTCACTGCTGCATGAGTCAAACAGCCTCTGACAAAATCTTCTGGAAAAATATGCTTCCAGAAGAACATCTGAAATACTTCAAATGTCCTCAAGTTCATCTGATAGAGAAGGTACAATTACAGTACCATGTAATACCTCTCTGAGTTTTGTAAACATAATACGTTTTAACTACTCATGAATATGGAATTTTGCAGTAACTTGTGCGACAGCAGCAACATCACCAAGCTTACACAAAGCCAAACCTGTGCACTTCACCTCATTTTTAGGCCTGTGCAAATGACCTGACAAAAAACACTTTGTGCCAATGACATTTTGTTTGACTACCTACACAGTGCGCTCCTTAATTTAACAACTCAGTTTCAGAAGACAAAATTCAAGCAGTGTATCATCTCCCCCAAACATGCTGCTTGGTTATATGACCAGAAACAAGTTAATGAAAAACGGAAAACTATTCATGTACATTATAGCTTCATTCTGTCAGTGCAGAGCTGTTTCATACACAGAAGGATACCTAATACATAATAACATGTTTTAAGACAATCTAGAGATGCGTAGAGCCACCCTGAATCACTAGAAATAGTAAAAGTAAGAAATTCAAATCAGTGGATTTGGCCCAGTTGTCCAATAGCCTGTTTCACATTTTCCAGAATTCACTACACAATACACAGGAGAGCATTCTTCCATGGGTATTGTACCAATGCTCTTCTATACAGTGTAGACCTCCTAAGCAACTCGCATTTCACCTTTTGTCTTGATTTTGACTTTCATAATAAACATACTGAAAAAGATACCTAGCAGCCAAAAAAATAATGAAGTCATAATTAGACAGAAAACCAACAAAATCCTGAGAAATCTAAGTACCTTGATCACAACTATATTCCAATAAAGAAAAATAATCTTGTTTGTCCTTAGGAAGCATATTTTAACAATTAACAGCAAGTTGGAACTGTTTGATATTTAAGGACAGAACCTCAAGATTGCACCATCTCTTCTGTGGTGGAGACCAGTGAACGTATTGTTTTTCAAGCAAAGGAAAAAGATAAAAAGGCTTCTACACCACCACCTTTACCAGCAGAACTCTGGTGTCCTGTCTGTATGTAAAGGTGCAAAAAATTCCAGCCATTTCCAGAAAACCTCAAATACTTGGAAGAGAAAGAAAAAAGGACTTTGTTAGGACCTGCTATGAAGGTAAAGCACTTTTTCAATTACAAACGTGTGTCGCTGCTGCAAAGAAGCTTATACAGACCCTATTTTCTTTTGTCTGAACTGCTGAAACTACATTAATACCCCTTCTGTATCAATCTCAGTTCTTTACTTTCCTCCAGTAAGTGCCATTCATTCAGACAAGAGGCATGGGAATGGCAAAAATAGATATAATGATTACCTCACTTCTGTCCATCTTCTAAGGGACATTTTCTGAGCAACAATTTGTTGGGGTAAAGACCAAACAGTCTCCTTTGGGTCCCCTGAGTGGCAAACAACATCTGATAGAACCTACAGCTGACTAGAGGTTATTTCCCTTCTAGCAGAATTTCAGAGTTTAAAGCAGCTCAAGCGTAGAAGTAAAAGTTTTTGGACACTTTGCAAACATCATCCATTTGCTATACATTTTCAATTTCAGTACTATTTATTACAGCAAGATGTTGCTATCTTGTTTCATTTCCAGGCATACAGATTAGGAAGCAATCATCTGCAACACACCTCTAAAAACTGGAGAGGATTATAACAGCCAAACAAGAATAACATGAAGCAGACTAGGAGCTGGAAGCCTTTGGTTTGATATTCAGTTCTGCAGTAGATTCTCACCATTGGAAGAAATTCACAATCATCACACTTCGATATAAGCAGTTTTCTCAGTTTTAATTTGCTTGCATTACATAGGATAATTTTTCTAGAACTACAATTTCACACCCTGCTTTATAAACACAAACCAGAAAATCAGCATTAAAAATAAATAAATAAATAAAGCATAGCTGTGATAAAAGAGTTAAAAGCACCTAGAAAAAAAAACAGAATGATTAAAGCTGAAGTGAAATGAGTGCTCTGTGCTGATCCTGCTGCTGATGACTCTACAGGACTATCAGAATCTCATATTTTTCATAGCACCAGGACAGTGATCAGTACATACTCCTCTAGCTCTTTACATTCACTACTTTGAAATGAAAGTCAAAAATCTACAGGAGGCAGCAATAAAATGAATTATTTTAAATTACCCATTGTTCCTGTACCTTGTTGGTGAATAGAGTCAATCTATGTAAAAAATGCAGTCACAGAAATCCTCACTCATCATTCTAAAAGAGCCAAGAAAAGACCCAGTGATGCTCTGCTAATAATTGTCCAGACTGTAAACAGGCACTGAACTCCGGGGATTGAGATCCTCAGAATCAAATGCAAAGCAGAAGTGTGATTTTTTTTATTTATTTATAATAAACAACGGACCTACATGGCTATCGTCTTAAGTTGCAGAATTCCATTTAAAAACTGCAGCTGATTACATCATTCATTAGAATTATCCTAAGCCCCTCTCAAGCACACTTGAGGAATGGGGCTGTTCCTTGAAATAGCCTAGCAAGCAGAGTTGGTGGCCAGAAAGTTCTGTTGATAAGGAAAGCTTCAGACTGAAAAGAAACACTTCTGAAATTCACTTTCTGAGACATTCCCTTTCTAATTCCTGCTGCTCCACACAGGCGTGCCATGCTCTTTATGTATGCTCTTGATGTTTTCCTATCGCCTTTCTCAGCAAAAAGTATTACTTGCTTCTTTTAGAGTTGGCCTGTAAATGTTTCATGAGACTACATATATATTGATCTAAAAAATAAAATAATCAACACCAGAACACAAGAACAAACCCTAAGGAACACATGCTTCAAGAGCTAATCCATAGCCCAGATTAATTACAGAAAGAAATGAAACTTGCTGGAAATTTATTACAACAAAATACTCAATCACATTTTTTATATTAAAAAATAACAATAACTCTTGAAATAAACATGTTAATAAGCAGTGCATAGCAGAGCCCTGAAAAAAAAATGAGGATGGTACAATAATAATGTTCATTTGACTTCTCCCATTCTAGCATACTCCCACTGCCTCTCAAGATCTGAATCATTAAGCTGCCCCCAGCCTCAGATTGTCAGTTCAGCTTTGTAGGGAAGCAAGTGTGCACTGCATGCAATTAGCAGGTGAGTAAACCTAATATGACCATCCAGCAACACAACAGAGTGCAAAATCAATTACAACTCATGTATGATACCGTATTAACATTTACAGCAATAGCATCTTGTGGGGCTAGTATGGTCAGAGTCTCCTGTAAACAGTACTCTGTTCACAGGAAAAACTGAAAATAACAACTACTGGGAAGGGACAGATTTTGTTTCAAACCTAAATAATAAAAAAAAGCCCCCACAAAAATACCAGGTACCCTCTCAGCTGCAGAACATTTTTTAAGGGCTCGCAGGGAGTTCATTCAAACAGGAATCGATTCCTGGCCAGCAGTCAAAGGCCGATTGTTCTGGGCTCACTTTGATCTCGTCAACCAGCACACCCACGCTGCAAGTTGTGTGGAGATGGAGGGCTGGAATATTTACAGAGGTAGCAAAATGATTACAATGGAACCAAACCAGGAGCTAAGTCACTCTTGCAGCTTACTACACTTGGTATAAAACAAGAACACTGTGATGGTGGAGTGACCTTCTATTTAGTGAGTGACCAGATGGCGAGAATTACTGACTTAGGTAAGCCCCAAGCCTTCTTCACCATCTGATGCCCGTCGGGTTAAATCAAATAAACGTCCCTGCGTATTCCTTAGTGCATAAACCTAGTCATCACAAGACCTTTACGTTGTGTCCTTAAAAGAAAACGCTGCAGGGAAAGACAAGGAGTGAACAGGACTGAAATCCTTGGATCCTTAAAAAAGGTTTTTTTCACAGCAGAATGGAGACACATGGGCACAGCGCAGTGAAGAGGTTCATACACCTGCTGACCAGGCTGCATCACTTTTGCTAATGAATAAGTGAAGCCAGCCTCCAGGGCTGTCAATCTGGTACCTTTAGTATTTCATACAAGCCCAAAGTTCTCTAAAAATAAATAACATGAAAGGAATGCAAGTCATCTCACTAGCAGTGCTTTTGACAGGTATCTTGAGTAATGTTAATTTTTCCACTTTTTTTTCCCATAAAAATATGAGCAAAATCACCAATTATTTTGGAGTCTCTAAAAACAAACACACGCAGAAGTAACAGTACATCGGCTTGATAGCAACCTAAAAAATCCAACAAAAAACCCATACACTGGGGTGTACGTACAGAGAATATTTCTATTCACAAAAATATTCTGCAGTGCAGCCATGATTCTCATTCCATCCACTAATGCAACTCATTAAAATATTTCATTTGACTAAGCTCACTTACACTAATGAAGAAAAGGTACAAATCAAGGTGGGATCACAGTCATGGCTCTCAAAAGACATGTATAAAATACAGCAGGCCTGATTCAGTACGTAAGTTTAACTAATGCGGTTTTACTTGCAGCAGTGAAATAGCTTCTCACTTGCAACGCAAAAATTAACATCAGATTTAGGCTGAAAATATTTCTAAGCAGCGTACCACTGAACCTCAAGTTGGATCCTGAATGAAAAAAAGAAAGACTATAAGCTCTCTCAATACCAGAGCCCAGAAATGTTATTTATACCTGTACATTACTGAGCATCGCTGCTGCTTTTTCTGGAATTAAAATCTGGATGCACAAACTTAGTAGTGCATGTTAAAACAGTGGAAAACTAAAAAAGGTTTTCCACTCTCAGAAGCTCTCAATGCAGCAAATCTCCTCTGGCATTAACAGAGTTATTCCCATTTAACATAGGTCATAGACACATATTTGAATCCCAGCGGAATATGCTTGCATACATATGAGGGATAACTTTGAGGGGAAAAGCAGTAACACAGTTTTTTCTGCGACTAGAAAGTCACTTGGAAAACCATTTGCAAATTTTAAAATAGCTTGAGGATTCTTACAGAACTCAAACTAGTTACAAAGCTTTAGCTGCTGCTGCTATGCAAAATATGAGAAAGAGCTGAGGAAGGGACTGGTAAATCAAGACAAAGAAAAACACAGGTTGAGCGTCAGGGGGAAAAAACACTGCATGTTAAGAAGATAAAATAATGGAATAATTCCTCAGGAAGATAATATTTCCTGTGACATTAAAACCAGCTCCTGGAAGAAAAAAAAGACTACAGGGGAAACATTCTTTTTCATAGCAGAGCCTTGACACTAATGTTGCAAAAGAAGGACTAAGTAAGATTCATGAACTGTTGTGTACAGGCTTCTACTGAAAATTTAAAACACCTATGACAGTGCTGTATTCTTATGAGTGCTTACCAGGACTATTTAGCATGGCTGTGCTGTGCTACCTTAGCAGAGCCCACAAAGGAAGAAAGAAAAAAAACCTGGAATAAGCCATGAATGAAAAAGGGATAATATCTCCTTACTCCTTGCAGATCTGCCAAGCCCTGCTCAGGTGCAACAGGTACTCAGTTTGTGCAAAACAGTGTAAAGCATTTCCTATCCTCAAAATATTTGCAGCAGATTGAACTATGTCATGAGAAAGCAACCTCAATACCAACAGCTCACCTTGAATTTAAAGCAGCCTTTGTTGACAACAGAGCACCAACATTAACACGATCTTATCGCACCTTTCCTTGCTCTTTTAACTTAGCGCAGGGTCTGTGTTTTTATTGTGCTCATTGTGCTTTGTTTTCAAGCACTGCAGAGACAAGGGATGCGGATTTCCTTCTTTTTCCACAGATAGACACACATGCAAAAACTAAGTCCACTGGTGTGGACGTGCAGCACACACTGCAACAGCTGAAAGTGAAACAAGCTTCTACATGTGGTGAATAACAATGCACCAAACTTCTTACCAGCAAAGTGTTTCAAAGCTTGCATGCTCTTACCTTGTTGGGAAGCATTCGGCAAACTTGATTCATTCTCTTCCATTTCTAACAGTGATAAACTTCTCTGTAAGGAGCAAAGCTGTTCTATCACGTTGGCTGAGTTGCTGCGCAAGTTTTGACCTCCTGACTTTCAACTATAGCACGGTAACCGTATACCTGACTTTGTGTGAATAATTAGCATCCTGCTTCCTGAGTTACCTGGGCTTGCCTGACCTGTTTCTCTATAAACTGACATCATATCCTTTGATCTCTTTTGATTAACATGTGCTTCAGGCAACACTGCTTTGTCTTATTTTGGACTCCCCCGCTCGTTTGCTCCCCGCCCTTTACTTTCACTTTTATACAGGAAGCAATCTGAAGACTATTTGCCATTCATAGCAGGTGTTTTAGACAAAATGCCAAAGCCTGCAGAAATTTTGCAACTAAATTTAAAGATTCTCTGAAGTTGCATTTCATAAGAAAGCTCGGAGTAAATAACCAACAAGCCCATCTCTGCAGGATGGGAATTTGCAGACATAGCTCTTCACCATGGAGGAACACAATTGCAGAAGTTTCAGATCCCACTGGCAAAAGCTTAGCCAAGAACTCCAAAAGTAAAATATAAACTCATCCTTCCCTTGTCTTTCACAAAGATTATCTACAAGGAAGATGCTTTATTTGAACACTGTAATTTTCAGATTGTTTTGACTGTGCAACAGAAAGGGATTATAAACAAAAGGAAAGGTTATTCTGCTTCTCAAGCCAGACTGCTCCAGAACAAGGACACAAAATTTTAAGATAATCTTATCCTGACTTCAAGTTGAGTTCCAAGAAAATATTTGTTCTTTCCTACCTCAGAAGTCAAATAACAGGTTTCTGGTACTTAGACAATCAATTTGTTGAACAAGTACACCTGGTCTATGCTTATGAAGTCATAGTTTTATTTTAGCATTCACATTTACGACTGCCAGCATCAGAAACTAAAGAAGCCACTGCACTACTTGAAAGGAACAATGACTAATTAAAAGAACCAAGTAGTTCCCACAAAGCTAACCTATGTCTGGATTACACTCAGAGTGGTCTAATCAGTCACTTCAGACTAGAGCCATTTTAAAACTAAACCATACTGTTGCTGTTTGTTTGGTTCAAGTTTTTTTGGTTTTGTTTTTTAATTTATTTTTTTCCCACTGAAAACTCTGGCAACTCTGGCAACTTTTGTGCATATAACTAAGTAACTTCCTCCTTTACTTGCTCAGCAAGCTCCAAGCCTTACTTCAGTTTCTGAATTCACCTACGAATTCACATGCCCTAAGTCTGAACCATTGGTGAATTCCAGAAATTCTCACCTGGTTCATAAAAGAAGAGACTGCATGTTTTATTCTTGCCCAGTTATCAAATCAGATCACTTAAACTTCTCTTTTCACAATCAGAAAAGATTATTTACAGACAGAGCCATCAGAAAAGGAACATGAACTATGTTTGAAAGCTGTTGATGAGCCCCCATTTTGTTGGTTCAGCAAAGCCTTTTCTAGTCTTGCCTTCCTACCCCCTCATAACCCTTACACATTTAGTGTCGATGAATTGAAGCTGTTGACCAGTTGTAAGCCAGAACAGAAGTTGAGAACCCAGATGAGACCTGGAGAATTCTGCCGACTAGACAGAAAAACACATAGCAACTTCCAGTTTCAATGCTGCAAATCCTTTTAAATTCATTTTCTAAGTTTTCACTTAAAAACATGAGTGAAACATTCAACTACAACATGCATTTAGTGGAAACAGGTCTTTCTCAGCTCCAAATCTTCTTGTTAAGGACAGAAATTAAGTTCAGTTATTTTTATGTTTTTATGTTACTTCAAGAGTGACAATTAAGTGGCCGTTCCTGAAAGTATCTAGCAGGACAGTTCAAGGAATAAGCAAGCAAAAATGGATCTTGAGATTGTATTGAAGGATCCAACTACACCTACCCAGCTGTTTTCCAGTCTGGTCTCTAATTCAAAAAGAGAATTTCATGACCTTCAGTACTATATTCTGAGATGTCTTCCCCCCGTATAGAGAGAGTTACGAATTCCAGTGGTAACAGAAACTTAAGGTACCAACAGATATCTTAGCTATAGAACATCAACACCCTCCTTAAGGAACAAGATTCTGATCTTAGGCTTTTAGCACCTACAGAAATATTCTGTAGTTCAAGTTGTAGCATTTTATCACATCATCTTCAACTAACTCAAATATTTTTTTCAAGAGGCGAATGATAGTACTGAAAATATTTCCTCCTTTGAAAAGAATCCTAACAAGTGGGAATAGTGTAAAAAGGGCTGAAAACCCTAGATTCTTCGTACTCCCTTTAAACAGTGACTAATGGTTAGAAATGGCCAGGTTGGTTTTATGCTCTCTGAAAGGCTTTGTTGCGTTCAACTATGTGAAATAATTTAAACACAGTGCTTTCCAAAGGAAGAATTCTTAATCCATTCACTGCTCTAAAACTGACTCAAACATGACAATGGTAGGGGGTCATTGTCCCACTCAAAGAAGAACATAGGACATTTTTTTGTATACTAACTGTACAGATACTGCAATATTTCTTGATCCCAAAAAGTCAGTTTGACAATATAGTGAACAGAAATGTAATTTAATGACGTTAATAACCAGAGCTACAAGAGAAAAAGCCTTGAACTTGCACTGCATGTAGAGCCATGCAGAAAAGATAACTGCATCATACTGAAAATGTCACTCGCGCATACAAGCATCGTTTCAACTTTACTAGAAACTGAGTACTCTCCATTAACAGCAATAAGGCTGGGCAAAATATCTGACTAGTGAGAAAACACAAGAAAGATTTACTCTACCACAGATAAGGTTTTCATACCCTATTCCTCTGGCTTGACTGTGGTTTGCTGTTTGGTTGTTATTTCTTTGCTTTCCAATTCCAGTTTTGGTAAACAGCTTTTCACCAGATACAAAGTTATATACCACTGTTTCCTCATAAAGATGCAAACATCACCACTTTGGAGCTTAATGGGAAACAAAGTTAATTTGTTCTCATTTATATCTAAGCACTAATTACAGCTCATTAGAGCTCTTTGTTAGAAAATTACTTGCCATCAGAGAAGTATCATTGCTGAAACAACTGTTTTTATTGTGAAAAGACTCAGTTCTAATGAGTCTTCCACTAAGAAAGTTTCTTTAATCCAAAAGTGCTTTTTGTGTTACTATCATTATTTTCTCCCAGAGAAGAACAGAAAATCACTCAAGCCTGCATCATAATGACATATGATGGGCAGAAGAAAACTAAGAATTAAGTCTTCCATATTCATCCAGAATGTTCTATCCTTTGGCCACTTTGTTGGAGGATGATTGTTTCTCAGAGTAAGGATCTCATTTTTCACAAACACATCCAGAAAAACGACTGACCCTTAGTTGTAGCATTTCCCGATCCCTTGCTTAGTGAGGAAACCACGACTTATAATAATGATCACTCAATGCCCTGATCTGTAAAACTGAAACATCAACAGCTTTCCTAAACAGAACTATTTTCTTCCTTCCACAGAAAATGACTGCTTTGTCAATATGTAGTTTCTGAAGGTCCTCTAAACACAGCTTTTAATCTGTTCCTGCAAAAGAACTACTAGCAGTCAAAAAATAAAAATAAAAATAATAATAATAATTTAAAAAAACAGCAATGCTTTCCTGCTTAACTTCTGTTGCTTTGAGTCATCCTATTTAATGAAAATATAGATAAATCTGAAGAAAATAATTAGCAGCTCAAGCTGGCTTCAGCGACTGAGAGATGAGGGCAAAGAAGCCAAAGCTATACACACACAGTACCAAATCAGTAGAAGGTGGAAAAAGGAAAACTTACATTCTCCCTTTCCCTTCTAATTTGGTCTCTTTAGTGTTACACAAGATCAAATGAGGCAGATGTATAAAAGTTTGACGCATGGAAGATACCTTCAAATTTGGGTTCTGCAAATGGTATTGTTGCAGAGCCTGTAAGATCTAGTAGAAATAGTGACAACTTTCACTGCCCTTCAATCAGATTCATTATTTATAAAGGCAATGGACTTAAACGAGCACTTTTTCAATACGTTGCTCATTTTACTTAGAAATCTCTGCTCAAGTAATTACTCCCAACCTTACTTTTGATGAATCTTGCAGATAATTGAAAGCAAAGGATAAAATGAGGGAGTAAAGTGAGTAGCTTAAAAAGAGAAAAGCCTAAGAATGAGTGAATGAAAAGCGTTTTCTTCATATTAGTTGGCAAGAGAGCTAATACTATAAAGGCTAACTAATCCTGAACTCTAGCATGTGCAAGCCATTTCAAGAACTTCAGGCAGTTGCTGCCTGTACCTCCCATTGGCTGCTGCAAGCACTTCATTCTGGGAGGTTCAGTTTTCCCACATCATCAAGCAGCCTAACAAGTGCCTTTGAGACATGCACGCAAACCAATAAATAAGGGGCCATAATGACAAAGAGTTGCCACCAACATGATATTTCTGTGCCCACATCTTGCTCTTATAGCCAGCAGACGTGATACCTCCTTGTGCCAGCTGCAGCATTGCGGAGCTGCACTAAGCCAATTCAATTTGCTGACTCCATAGCTTCACCAGCAGAAGGCTCAGCTGTCTGCTGCTTTAAAGATGTCGATCAGCCCACAAAGGAGCACAGAACATGAGAGCAAGACAGGTTTTTGGTGCTGAGAAGGGGTTAGGGGAGTTCAGCCTCTCTGACCCAGCAGCACCGTGCCAGTGTACGTGCAGCCCAAATTCAGCACACTCGTAATTTACCATCTTCATTTTGTCCCCAAACTAGTTAGTTCAATAAGTAACTCCCCACAGAAGGCATTTCTAGTATGGTATTGGAACTTGCATCTAAGAATTATCTATGCAGTACTCCTAGAAATAAAAAGAGTTATATTTTTCCAGAGAGAGTATAGGCAGCAAAACCTTATTCTTTCTCCCTAAATGGAAAAAGAAAATAGAAAAAAAAAAAAAAAAAAAAAAAAAAAAAAAAAAAAAAAAAAACGATAAATGATTTTTAGATTAGCATTGTTTCTTCCTTTCTCCCCAAAACTGCAATAAAGTTTTATTTTTCCCAATTCTACTTGCAGTGATGTACTTTTAGAAAACACAGCTGTTGGCTTAGTATTTACTAGCATGCAGTTATTGCATTACTTAATATATTCTCACATAGATTTTTGTTCTTTTTAATACAGAAGCAACATAGGAAATGAGATTAAAATATATTACTCATACCCATTTTCACTGCTTACACACCATGCACTTGTTTCATATGCTTTAATCAATAATTTGTCTCAGTATCAGACAGGGTATTATGTAAAGGAAATAAAACAGCAGAGAAGCCAAAAAGAAAGATGAGAAGTTAACCGCATGTACACAACCAAGGAAAGGAATTGGAACTGTCATTTTGAACAGGGCTTAGGACACACAAATTAACTCCTGCCTGCTCTGGGTTAGTATTTTCTGACTTCTTTTGTTTGATTCCCAAAAGAAAAACATACAAAAAAATAACAAAAGTTCCAATGGTACGAGGCAATAGAAGAAAACTAAAGAAAACTCCTTGAAAAAAATGCTTAAAGCATCAAAGCCACCTGATTTAAAGCATCGTTAGAAAACTCGACTTACGTATAAGTTGTTGTAACCAATGTTTCTTTACTAGCAGTGCTGCAATTTCTCAAGAAGTCAGCAGGCATTCCAGTAGAATCCTGGAAGCATTCAGTACATGGACCTCACATTCCCTAACTAACTGATAAACAATTATTTATGGTTTAGAATTAATTTGATTATAAGTAGAAGTATATGTTCACTAACATTATAGAACGTGAATCAATGTATTTCTTTCCCCCCTATGGAAAGCAACAACTGCAATGCAGAGAGTGAAAAGCAACCATAAGCATATATAAAAATATGCTTATATACATATATAAATAACTTACTGTTCCTTAATTATTGTCTTAATTCATTTATAATGAATGTATTAAGGCCTTCAAATCTATTATGAGGGGGCAAATATTCAACAATTATGAGTCTCAGATTCCTAAATTTCACAAGGACCATTTCCCTTTGTTCCTACAGTAGGCTAAAGCCACAGTTTCAGACACAAGGCTCTAAAGTTTCCAGTGCACTGTGCAATTCCTTGAATCATGCCATGATGTTGAATTTAGCACAGACGTATCAGCCGACACTTAAAGGTGAAAATGATAGGAAGAAAATACATCTTGTCAACAGACCGAAGCTATCCTTAAGAATAAAAGTTGTCACAATATACTTCTTCCTTCATCATAAGCTGTGAAACATTTCTTAATACCCTGTAGCAAGTTTAGGATTTCTAATGTAAGTACAGATCATTAAAAAGATAAATAGCAAGATAGGATCTACAGTTTGCAATACAAAGAATGAAGGAGAAGGATGATTTTGTTCATGACAATTGCCTCTAGGCTCTGGTTACATACACCCAACCATTTCACCTGACATTCTCTGTATCTTTACTTTCTTGGCAATAACTCTACAGTTGGCTGCTACTGTCTGTGTCTGTTTGCAAGGAGGCAGAGAGAAAATGGACTGTGCAGAAAAAAGAAAGTTAGATGAAAACACTGATTTTTGTGTAGATTATTCAAAGTTTGACAATTACGAAGTAGCTAGTAAACAGAATGCATTACTTCACAGCTACCTGGAAACATTTCCAGATGCACACAATGTATTTTGACAGCTGGTTGTCAGATTTCACAGAGTGTCAAATGCTGCAAGAAGTTTGCAGCTTTAACAGCTATTAACAAATTACTGAGCTCGATATTAAAAAAATAATAAAAAAATGGAAGAAAGCATTTTCCAAGTTTCAGTTGTTCATAACGCCAAAAAGACTTTTTTCTGTCTTTTGGGAGTTCCAGCAACTATACAACTGCAGATACTTATATATTAACCTCATTTCTACCTGGTGGAATAAATGGAGAAACAAAATGGATAGGCAGATCTCAGGCCCAGCGGTTCAAAAGAAGAACCTCGTTCCTACAGCTTTGATCTAATCATTAGAGAGCAAAGTTATTGCTGAGAGCTGAAAGGGCTACAAAAATAACTCCGGGTTGTGCAACTTTTTCAGCAAGCTTGTTGCAACTTTTTTCTTCAACAAATACCTCCATATAAAAGTGGTTTACGTGGAGCCACTTTTCCACAAAGGCCTCCCAAGACCATGCTAACACACCACCAAACCAACATAACACCTCTCTCATGGAACACTGTGTCTGCGCAGTTGTTCTGAGGCAGAACAGCAGATCTACAGCTCATACTGACACCTATATTCAAAATTCATTTGATTTGCTGTAAAAACAGCTTGTATCTGGTTGAGACTGTCAAACTCCTCATGCACATGCAGTTTGTTCACAGCTGGGTATTACACCACTGGAAGAGAAGAAACATAGTAGACATGTCACTTCAAGATTGTCTTTTTAGCCACAAATAAAGGCAATCACTTGAAGATTCCAATTGTAATACAAGCCCTTGTTCATATCCTTTGAGCATTCAACACGCTGACGGTCATTTTCAGAGGGCTCAGACTAAGGAAGACCAACTTTACCTGGAATTAGATCTAAGAGCTTGCAATTTTAGGCAAACCTCTTACTAAATGTGGCTCTCATCTTGAAAGCATAACAGCTATAACAGTACTGAGTCACAATGTATTACAAAATGAACCATTTGCTTCCATTCTTCGTGTTTATTTTTAAAAGAAAAAAAAAAAAAAAAAAAAAAAAAAAAAAAAAAAAAAAAAAAAAAAGGAGACAAAACATGCAGTGTATGAAATTAACCTGGCCACGAAGGCTCTTAAGACTTAAGCATGCAAAAATGCTTAAGTCACTGCTCATAAACTTGGCAGAAGAGCCCACTGTCAGCTCCTGTGTAGTAACAACGGACCTCAAGCCCATCCACTCCATGCTGCTATACAGCCACTTTCAGGTTCCATGTATTTGCATTAGCCATCAGTAACCACCAGGCCTACTTTCTTTCCTCTCCAAGACACAAAGGGGGGAGGAAGAGCTGGGTGTGGGAACTGTTAAACAAGATGACTTTCTTTCCGATCAAAAGAAACACTGAGTTTTAATAACTGATATGCTTAGCCAGTTCAGACAATTCGTGTAATTGCTTTGTAGTGAAACATATGGCATGATTACAAGGTACAGTTCTTTTACTAACAGGGCTCTGTTAAAAGCTGACATTAATAGAAATCTTCTGAAATGCCTATTATTAGACAGTGATGATCTCACGCTGACAGTACTGAAGTGCCCTTTGAATTTGCAATAAATAAGTAAATATCAGATGACAGCTTTTTAACTCCAGAAGAATGGCATTCAACATGAGGAAACGCTATTCTAAAACATGTCGAGATAAATAAATAGCAATTGATCTCAGAAGTTGAAATGTGTTACCCTTATTCTATTCCATGGAATGCTGAAAACCTGACAAACTTATGGCAAAGTACTACAAGCCATCACAAAGTACCACATGACTAGCTCATAATAGAGAAATGGGAGACTCTTGGTATGATACTGCACAGAGACCTATACAGTTGTATGTTCACATACAACTAAGGAATTGCATTGTTTTTGGATCATTACTGACAACATGTAAATGTTTTTCAGGTACGCCAACTGTCCATGGAGAGGGAGGTTGATTAGAAGTGATAGGGCAAGGACCACGAACAAAATTGGAAAACTTCCTTTAAAAGGAAGCATTTAGGGAGCTTGATCAGATTAATCTAGGCAGAAGTTAGTGTATGAATTAATGACCCTCTTAAGCCAGGATCAGAAATGTTTTACTATAAGGATATACACGGTTAGATAACTGTGCTATTTTCAATGATTCAAGATGAATTCATACAAAGTCAAAATAAAAGCCGGGCAAATGTTTTCTAGCAGTGTAATCTGTTGGGCAGAGTTCCAAGAATCATTAGTTTTTCCATCAGTAGAATCTTCAGGATCAGAGGCTTTTTTCTTTATTTAAGTATAGCTACTGAACACAGAGGTAATTATTCCAAGTAAGTCCTACTGCCTCCAGACAGGACAGCCACATCAGTCTCTCCAGCTTTGAATTATTCCCATGTCTGTACATAGCAACTGCCAGAGGAGAGAAGTCGTAGGACAATACATCTCCCTCTGACATGAGGAACCGATAAGAGAAGGTACAGTGCTATTACATAGGACTACTACTCCCTTACATTCATTTAATAAGGTTTGTAGGTATTTTGTTGTACACTTTATGAATACAGACATCAGAATAAATGGAATTCAACAAAGCCAGTATGACAAACAGAAACAAATCTGGTGTCAACAACAACAAAAAAGCAAAAAAAGCCACCAAACCTAGATGATAGAAACAATTCAACACTGTGGAAGGAAATATCCTGACTACAGCTGTTTGCTGCTTAGTAACAGCACAACAGCAGATCACAATTCAAATGACAGTATTATACATTTTTTGATAGTGTCAAATAGGTGAAGAGAAACTGTAAGAATCTGATAGAGTTCTCGCATGATCCAGATGTGTCTAGGAAGGCAGCAGCCTCTCCACAAGCCTAATCCTCCATCTGCTGTGCCAAGGCAATTACTTAATACGCTCACAGGAAATATTTGAAATACAGAGTGAAAATGGCTACATCATAGCTGCCTCTAGGAACCATTAAGAAACAATTGTGTTTTTCACTTACTGTGCCTAAGTTATGGCAGCGTACAAGCTCTAGGGTCACTTAATTTCATCATGGCAAGCTCTTTTGTCTTTATCTATAATTTATTAAAGCTTCAGTACATTGACACTGTACCAGTACTACGACAGGGGTTCAAATAACAAACTTATGAAAAGGAAATAAAAGTAACTTCACAGATACTAATGAAAATTCTCAATTCCTCTAAGTTTCTCAGCGAAGAATTACAGTTCTCAGCCTAAAGGAGATACAGTCAAGCCCATTATACAGCTATATCATTCAGCAGAACAAAATTAATACAGAACAGAATTGTTATTTAGCTACAGGTTGCTGCCGTACCCTCTGGCCAGCTGAGAATGCTCACTGGAGGTCCATCACTTTATTTGAAAGTATTGCTGACAGTTTTACTTTGACCTCCTTTCATGAGCAAATTTATCAAGGCTGATCTGGTTCTAGAAGTACCTCAATGTTTAATCACAGAATACGCCAAGCTGGAAGGGACTCACAAGGATCATCAATCAAGTATGACTTCTAGATCTACATAGGACTAAGTACAAATTAAGCCCTATGTGTAAGAGCATTGTCCAGGTGTGCCTTGAACTCCAGCAGCTTGGAGACTCCATGCAAAAGTTGGGCCTTTGAATCACATACACAACCGTGAGCATTTCTTGACAACAAGCTTTCATTTTGTTTTAGTGCTAACTGGACATTAGTTTTATGACACATCTCAGTAACATAACCTCTAATATTGAGGGTATGAAGAGGGATCTTGTTATAGCTGTGCCTCATCGCACTGGTTAAGTCTGGAAAGACATACACTTGTAATTAAGATTTTTCTGAGAATAGTAATCTTACCAAACCCTTCACTCACAGACAGAGCACGACAAGTAGATCCAAAGAGTTTCACAAACAGAAAATTTGGAATGATTTCAAAGAACAAGCAGAAAACAACCAAAAGAAGTATGACAATAATATTAGAGTACGAAAAAGAGATTAAGAATACTTGGCTTCGCTAGGAAGTAATTAAGTGCCAGAAAGTTACTAAAATAACTATAATTACTACAGTTATTCCATAAACAAAACGAGTGTGCCATGTTGTACCATGGAGCACAGTAAGTTCAACAGTTCTGGAGGACAAAAAGTAAAAAAAAAAAAAACAGTGTAAGGTTGCATAACTGAAAGCTGCAGGACCCTGACAATCAATTTCTGGTTTGGCTGTTAATTTCTTGCAGACACTTCACTCTTTCCATTCAATTGCAGCAATTTCTCCTTCATATGCATATTCAGTTTTTAGACAAAGACAGACAGTTGCCAAGGCACTGTGTTAGACACGAGTATTCAGCTACCTTTGTGTTTACTACTGTAGCATGGTACAAATTACTGGCTCACATTTGCACTCTATTTTGAGTGAACACTAAGTTTTGCTACTTCTAAAATTCTTCTCAGCATGTAAAATCCTCAGATATCTTTCAAACAGAACAATTATGATAAGAAAAGAAGTTTTAGGATAGGTGTTTGACACATGATTTTCATTCACCTTAAAGCCAAGACAGGATTAGTTGAGTAGAAACATTTTCATGAAGGCATATTTTCCATCTGGCCTCAAAGACTCCATGATAATTCTCTGCAAAAGAACACATCACATTTCATAATACTGAAATAGAAATCCTACTATTTACAGCAATGTAACTGCTAAATATAGACAGAAGATGCATTTTCCTGACCATGCAGAAGGGAAGCAGAATTTATCTTTAAACATGCTGCTACTTAAGAGGTATTTCGTTCATTTAAAGAAATAAAGTAAGCACGTACTGCCTAAAATGTCAAAAATGCGTGCTGCCTAATCCAGCATTGTCTGAGTTAAGAACTAACAGGTTCACACGCAGACAGCTTGCAGTTGGTTCTGTGCTATAATGGAACACTGGACAGCTGACTATCCTGTGCCTTGCCTATCCACCAGTAATGTAGGAGCATTCTTACTCCAAAGAAGCCTGATATCTTGATTATTTCCATTTTTCAACTATTTCTCACTAGCAATCCATCATTCATATAAATCCATACAAAGTCCTCTCCTCCTTTCAACAAAATGCAAATATGTCAATATATTCTCTCTCTAAGCAGAATAGGATAGCTCAGTACATATTTAAATAGTTCCTGCGTATATCACAGTCATTCAGTACTAATCAAAGCTTACTAAAAAGATTCTACTGTGAACTCCATTTATAACTCTATGTTGCCACAGTACAGAAAATATAAAACAAGAAACAATCAGTAGTAACCAAGCTGTGCTGGTGTAATTTCCTGCAGACAATCATATTATGGCAATGAAGAAGTAATCATAGGAAAACAAACAAACAAAACACACAAAGAAACAACAACTCCCATGCGCTGCAGCTCTTTTCCAAGACCTCCTGTTGACATCCCCAGTGCAGAACCCACAATGTTCCTCCAGCACTCCCCTCTGCTTTGCAGGACTGCAGCCAGATTTAACCAGGGTAAATACACTGAACTCCCAGCAGCATGGTTTACCTCTACCAAACACCAAACTTCTACCTAATGGCTGCAACACCTATGTTGAAACAAATCTCTCTGAGCACACAAGAAGGTGGGGAAGAAAAGGCAGAGGATGAACAGGCTTTTCCATATTTTCCCATGTATGTTTTCAGAAGTCTGACCAAATTCTCTTTTAGATAATGAGGAGAATGGAAGTCGTAAAAAAAGAGTTCAAAAAAGACATAATTGAATCTTATATTTGATATAAATTATCCTTAAAAAACAAACAAACCCCACACAATTGATAATACTTAATCTACTTAGGCTTCAATTTCTATCATATATGACTTTCAGTTAATCCTGCATAGTTACAGTCCATAAAATTGGAGGAAAGAACAGAAACATGGCCGCTTTATGATTATAGATTAGAAATATGTCACAGGAAGGTAAAATAATTTGTGTCAGGAAGGGCTGAGAAGTCACCTGGACCTCACTTAAACACCTCACTTAAAGTAGGAACAACATCAAACCTAGCAGGATCCTCAGAGCCTCATAAACTCAAAATATACGTATATATATTAAGAGGAAAAGATCCAAGTTCTGAAGCGGCTTCATGTTTTGCCCTTGAAAGATCTGGTCTCCTTTATCAAAGACAGTGTAACTGGCAATGAACTGCAGTAAAACAGAAAAAAAAGTAGAATCAAATTTGAGTTAATGATTTCCAAAAAAAGGAACATTTCCTTGACAGTTCTTAGTATAATATTGCACTGCTCTTTCTCAAAACATCTTCAAGCTATAACCGCCATGTAAGTAGGTGTAACTGGGAAAGATAAAAGGAAAAAAAACAAAAACAAAAAAACCCACCTTCACTGTTCTTTCCCTGGACCACCTACAGACTTTTCTGCTCGCAGATCTCAGATAAAAGCTTCATATGAAAACATTTTATCTGTCTTGCTGTTTTACTGCTCAGAAGATGAACTATGAGTTTAAATCCAACTTTCTACTCAGTTCTGGAGATAGCGACATTCCACCCAACTCATAAGGTTTTAGGGTATGGACATCAGTAGTAAATATGGAATATATGAGGGAAGCATTTCCAAAAGGCATTAACACTAGTAAGGCTTACATATATGTATCAAGGGGAAAATAGCTACTAAGTTATGATACCATTCAGTCATGATCCATAGCTATAGAAGAAAGCTGATGGTTCAGTTCTTGGCAATTCTACAAGGCTCTCCTAAATCTGCACACTTAAAGGAGTCTTTCAGTTCTAAGCATCTACAAGGAAGAAAAATAATAATTTTAAAGCAAACAATAAAAAAAATGAAAAGAATCTCAGAAACTATGTTTTACTATTGTGAAGAAGTAACACTGTAGCAAATTCAGCAGATACAGAATGGTCTTGTTTGCTTTTACTACCAAAAACCAGAGAAAATAAGACCTCATCCCACAAAGGTGAACCTGTTGTAATTTTGTCCAGTCTTCCACATTTAGACATTCACAGCATTATTTGAAACACACAGAACATTAACTTGTCTGTCACTATGAATAATTACTGCAGGACCTTACCCTTTTTCCATCTTCTAGATACACAGTTCAAGAAAGAGACAATATATTTTGTCCATTTAAAAAGTAACCATGACATTTAGGATCAGGAAACTTAAAAGGTCAAGTTTTAACTTTTGCCATCATCATTATAGGACATACTTTATTACTGGCCCTCATTCTACGCAGGAATTAATATATCCTTAACCACTTCCATTTATTTTTGTCCATGTCAACTGTACCTAACCTTCAAGCAGTTAGCAGAAGTACAGATGAGGACACCTCAGTAACTTTGCTAGGCAAGAAGCAGACGAAGAAAAAGATTCCTATTCACAACTGAAAAGAAATTATGCTCTTCTCAGCTGATGAAGTTTATGTTCAAGGAGATCAGTATTTTCGCTGGAAGAGAACATGGCAAATGAGAACAGAAATTTCCTTTGACTTAGAAACATAATTCCTGTGTTTCACATAGACTCAGCCATCAGTGCGTAAAGGTGAGAAGCAGAGGGAAGAATACAACAGCTAACAGATTAGGTGTTGACACTTATGATCCATCATCACACTTCCTCTGATTATGAAAATGAATTTTTCCAAGCAGTACATTCTATGCTTGACGGAATACAGATCAGTTTACACATTTAAAACTGGTGCACTACGGTATTACAAGAGTTCAGGTCTTCTGAGACCATCACTTATGATACAGCTTGACACAAGCCAAGAGGAACATTCAACCAGACAATGCCACCAATGCTTTTGGGCAATGAAATGGGTGAAGTTACAAACTCCTTAACAATCACGTGTGCAAACCTGAACTTAACACTTTTTCCTTGACTAAACAAGCTGGCTTAGAAGGTCATTAGACCATTATACTCACTCTTATGTAGAACAGCACTATACACACGCAAAGTTTCTATAGCAACACCTTAATTCACTCTTTAAGCAAAACACCAATTAGCTTTTTATTACAGCCAATTAAAAAAAAAAAAATCTGCGCACTAATTAACAACCTCTCTACTCAGAATTTAAGCTTATGCAAAAGAAACTGCAGTGAAGTTTTCTGTGATGATACCTTACTTCCTATTCTTCCTTCTTAACAGAAGAGTAAATTCTTGATAAGGGCTACATACTTATTTTCAATCTAAAACGTATTGGACCCATTGACATAACATACCCTGACACACCTTAAATCATGATAGAGCCAGGAGATTAGAGGTTTCTGTAAGGCTACAGAAATTTAATCAATGGACACAGGCATACGAGACATATGAACCAGGACAGCATTCAGGAGGAAGACAGCAAAGCATTTCTTGTGTATTTAACTAAGTTGGACCAAGGCAAAGAGATGACATCATTAAAAATAAAGAAATAAAGTCCATTTCAGTAGGGCAGCAGAGATGTTTTAAAAACACCTTCCTCTTACTACTATTCTATATGAGATGTTGGGACCTACCCTAGTAACGAATTATTATATCAGGAATAAAAGTAGCACATGGCTGTGTGTCCCAGCACAAGATCTGCTGGTCGAAGTAACATAGTGGTGAATACTTGAGAGCACCAGAGCAAACAAGCAGGAATTTTTCCTTCTTTCTCATTTTGTTAAGATTTCTGCATTTGCATTTCAAGCTATTTAATATTTCACCAACCGGGGTCGCTGTGCCAGGTAAGCATTACACACAGTGTACTTCAGGTGAGAGCAAAGTTCAGAGGCAGCTGGTAATGGAAGAGCTCTGTAGGCAGACACAACCCATCAGCAGCAGTTTGAACCATTTTCAGCTACTCCCTGCAACATCCGTATTCTGAGCAGCAGAAGGGCTCCAGTCAGCAGCAGCAGTTTTTCACATACCTCATCACTAGATTCTCCTTTCTTACCTCCTTTTATGATCTGGCCTTTTGCAGTCAGTCTGCCCTAAACACTCATGCTCATTGGCTCAGGCAGATAGTGTGTGATATGAAAACATTCAAGGGAGTACATCATCTAGGACTTCTGGTAGCCTTAACAATGTTGAAAAAACATCTTCAATGATCTCAGATACAAACCAAGGTGCAGCTATCCCAACCTTACTAAAGCTGTCAGTTCACAAATCAGCATGATCAGGTAGAGGCTTCTGCTCTGCTTGTTATGATGTGGAATGCTCAAAGTGTTTTCACTAAAAGAGCAAATTGTATATTCATTTGTAGGAAAGAAATATAAAACAATGCTCTAATACCTCCAAAAGCAAGATTTTTTACTTCACTTTCCCCTCTCCTTAATTTTTTTCATTGCAGCTTTGCCAAAGGGCTTACTGCCATTAAATTGTCTTTGTTTAAATATAAAAAGCTCAAAATATTCAGTTATGTCCAAGCAGTAACGGGAAGGCTTTGTTGCATATCTAAATTACTCACCCACTGTTATGACCTAATATATAGAACTGAGTAGATTCGAACAACTGTCTACATGTTGTTATGTGCACGGATTTTCAACAGTTATGAAACATTCTTATCAACTCTTTTGATTTACTTTTTTGATTTTGAAACAAAATGCAGAAGCCTGACTGCAGTAAATTTTGGTGACTACTATGGATTTCTCCCACTTTCTCAATGAAGAGAAAGATTATACAAAAACCTTAAATCCATATATTTTTCTCCTATTTCTGCACCTTAACTTGACCTCCATCAAGTTCTCAGAGCATGGCATGCCTGAGAAATCATTGCATTCTTTTAATTTTCATGAAGGTCATCCCAAGCTCGTTTTGTTGGTTTTTGTTTTTTTTTTTCCCAATAATTCACACACAAAAAAGCAACATATCAATCCTGCTACTGCAGATGGCCAGCTCATATCTGCAGCTGATGATCTCAATCTGCCTATTGAATCATTTCAAAGTTAGGCTCAGAGAATAACAGATTTGGTACCTTAGGGAAACAACAATTAAAATTTCTATAGACAACTGACAACACCACTGGAACAATCCCAGCCCACCCACCCACCCCCATTTTTTCCATCTAATGCTTCCAAAAAACCTGTATTCAGAGCGCTACTTCCATCACAGGCAGAGCAGCGTATCAAGTGTGTGAGCAAAATAAACATGCAAACTCAAGCCATGCAATTCAAACCTCAGCAGCACGTCCACTTTGCTAAGCATAACTGTGCCCACTGGTGCAAACCGCAGCTGGGAGCCAACACGCATCTCCAGTGCTACCACCAGAATGCTCTGCATCTCCAGCCCTTCAATCAAAGGGCTGCAAGAAGGAAGAGCTAGAGGAACAGATTCCATGGTGAGAAACAGTGACCCCACATTGGCAGAGTGCTTTGTCTGTGAAATTATAATATGGATAGTTTGCTTTTAAATATTCAGAATAATCTGGATAAACGACCACTTAAATTAAAGGATAGAGGCAGCTGCTTGGAATTGGAAGAGAAAGCCAAAAAACTGTTTTCAGTTACAAAAAGGTTCTAAGCAGCAGAATGCCAGAGCTTTCAGGAGGGTGGGAAAAGCTGTTATCTACCTTTCCTGCTCCTAATGGGATTCCCTGGGGGCTCTTTGATATCAATTTCAAAAGGTCAGCCACAGTCTCCAAGTGCTTCTTGCCCACGTTAAAGCCACAGTCTCATCTTTGATACTGAGATAAAAGAAATATTTGCTGGTTTAGAGCCCCCCCAAACTGAGAATAAGGCCCACTTCAGAATTTCAAAGCAGCAAGTGCAGCAGCAGGGCTGGGGTGGGCAGCACGCAATGACCAAGGCAAGTTCATATGCTGAAGGAGATCAAAATAACTTGTAATGATTTACCTCGTGACACATTTCCCTTCCAGCTTCCTCCAAAATGCACTAAAATCTGCAGAGCTTCTGATGATTTTAAGTTTTGGAATATGCACTTTATGCCCTCAGACATAACACTAAGCACTATCAGTTTATCAGGTTTAGTGGGCACATGTACCACATTTTATCTTTAAGCCTCTGTCCACGAAGAAGAAGAAAGGTTCATATATTGAGTATCTTCAGACACAAGAAATAAAGCAAATAAGAGGAAAGGCAGATTATTCAACAACAAAAATAAAAGCTTTGACCTCAAACTGGTTTATATTTCTGTATTTTTACACATATTATTTTTTCCACCAGCAAATGAAGTCAGATTCTTATTCATATAGACTATCTGTAGTTACTTGCAATCTTATCAAGATTGATTCCAGTTGTGAAAAGAAGGTACGACTCTCTCTATAAATAGATAAAATCATAAAAACAGCAAAAAGTCAATTTCCAGACTTTACAACTATTTTCATCTAATAATTTGTTGCATTTTGCAACTGCTAAGTTATAAACCTCACCAAATCAGGTTTTATTATAGCACAACTATAGATAATGGTCTGTCAGCATTTTTATTAAATTCCTTATATCAGCAGAGTTCATAAATTGGCAAAAAGAAAAAAATCCCTTCCGAAAGCACATCTCCTTACTTGGTCTCAAAGTTGTTTTAAGTTAAGAGTCTAAAAAGCAGATCGTCCATCTTCATTTTGCCCGAGGACACTGCCAGCAAATTATTCTAACTGAAGTAATTCTGGGTTCATTTGCAAAGGCCGAGCTGCCATTTCACCAATGCTCATCGCAAGTTTTCAGTCTTGACCCTCCAATTCTGACCATCAGCACCCCCGCAGTCACACAAGGCTCTATTGGGATAGATTATCTGGGGCACTCAATGAGCTTAATCTTTCCTCCAGCATTCAGGGAACCAAACAAGCATTGTATGCTCAGGCCAAAGTGATCCAGCCTCGATGCTGAAGAAGAGCACAGGGGTGTCTTTCTATAGCAAAATGTTTTCTGGAGAGGCACAAAGCAGTAATCAATGATCTCATTCAGACATGTTACATGTGCTACAGTAACTCAGAGCTGTGGTTAATGAAACCTGACTGCAACAAAGAGCTTATCCTGAATTAACATTGGGTATTTCTGCCCAGCCCTGAATTGTGTTCTCTAGCCTTACTTTTCATCTTTCTCCCTACTTCCATCACAGAGTAGAGGTTTAGCACACCGCTAAAAATCCATGTTCCAACAGGTGGAAAAGAGGTGACATCAGAATTGCAAAGTCCTGCACTCATCCAAAATAAATAACCTATTAGAAACCACTCCACAATACAGACTTTTAAAGAAAAAAAATAATAATAATGGCAGAACAAGTATCCTGAACAAGGATATGAAACAAACCTTCTTGCTCTTGCTGGGAGAATTAAATATGTATATATACCTAAAACATGTACAAAACTTATTTAGAAATAACATTTTTAACCAAGCATAGTTATATCCTTCCCTGTTAGAATGATCACAAAACTGTACCAAGCAGAGAGCCCAAAGCTCTGCTGCTCTGCACAGGACAGGCAGAAGCAGTCCCAGCACAGTAGCACAGTGAGGTGGGATGGATGAAGGTTGGACACATCCACCAAGCTATACTATGTCAGGCTCTTGCTGATCATGTTTGTGAGATCAAGAAAGCTGATTGCCTATTATGCATTATTAAAAACAAATCGATACCAAGTTCTCCAGGGGCCATGAGAATGCCCTGCACGTGTGATTTAACTTTCTGCAGACACTGAGCAAGTCACAGAGAAAGAAAAATAAGCTTCTTTCCCATGGCCAGACTCTCTGGGTGTAGCACAGCAGGAGCTCCCCTTGAGCAGGACACACATGGCATCTTCTCCTCTTACTGCACTTTCTTCCTCCCTTCCTGATGGACTGTATGGTGCCTCAAGTCCACGCCATGCTTTTTTTCTAATGGAGAATCCTATCCTCAGGGGGTACACTGCAAAATTCATCCAGTGCCTGCCTGTTCCTCAGCCCATTGGTAGCTAATAGCAGGAGAGGAGCCAGACATGAGTGCATGGAAAATTGCTCCGTTAAGACTCAATTTCTGCTCCAACATCTGATAAAGCCCTGACAGCAGGTAGGCAGCTGCTGCTCACTGTGCCAGCACAGCCCTCTCTTGAGCAGCTTGTGCTGTCCAGGCACACCGCTGTTATCACTCCTTTACAAGCTCTTTGGGAGACCAGCATGGGAGACAGGGCTGGGAACAGGCAGTAACCAAATGCAAAAGGTGCCAGACTCCAGACAGAGTCTCTAAATGCTACGTTAAATACAAAGAGTAACCAGTTATTTCTACATGTTTTTTGAGAAGGGATTGATTTTGGAGATCAGAGAACAGAAACAGTTCATTCTTTAAAGATAAATGAAACATTAGGAACTCCAGATGCTCAATAATTTCCTTCACAAGAGGAATACTGTTAACAAAATCCCCTCTTCAGCCAATAATACTCTTCCTTGAACATATGAAAATTAATCTAATTTCTGAGAAGTAGCATGCCATTTAAATACATGTACCAGCACCATGGTGTGAGCCGCACACCACTTTGCTAGAGGCGAGAAGGATCATGCTGTCTTTGGTAAGCAACTTGATAACTGACAACAACCACGTTTAGCATCAAGCTCAGAAAAGAATGCTGCCACACTGGTAAGCTTGGCTGGGAAAAATGATACCTGTGAAAATCTATCTCAAGAATCACAAACAGAAAACCTTGCCAGCATACATGGAAAGAAAATAAATCGGGATCCTTCTAAGAAACAGACCATGCTGCATGAACCAACCAGTTACTTGAAAATAACCCACTTAGCTTTGGTGACTGGCTCTTCTGGTCCAAAAAAGTACTTTTAACCTTGTGGATACTTTCCAATTTTTGAAGGATAAAAAGAAACATGTTTGGGAAAAAGGGAACATCCCTCATTTAAAAATTAGCCTTCAGAACGTAAAACACTCTCACTCACAATACCAATAAAAGTCCCATATGATTCTCTTGTATCCTAATATTAAATAATCCCTACTATTAGTTTCTATTTTGACCTATTTCAGAAAAGACTTTTTGAGAGGATTTCTCCCTCTCTCCTCTCTGAGCAGTTTTCAAGACAGGGAAATAAAAGAAGTGCATTACGAACAGTAAAGCTCAGAATCACACAAGGTAAATAATAAAAGTGACAAAGCAACACAGGTTCTGACCATTGGACATGAAAAGACGACCTAGCCACAAGACAGAACAGAAAAGAGTGGTGAAAAATAGTAGCTGTTTTCACATAGCTTACACGGCTAAAAGTCATTTCAGACAGCACTGACTATACATTACATTACTCGGCACTGCATGTCTCTTGTCTCCACACAACAGCAGCCATCAGATTTTTGTTCTGTTAAAATTCTGAATTTCTCAGCTTCAAAGCAAATATTTTCTCATGTTTCTGAAAATTTCATTAATTTTCATTAATTCTGAAGATTTCATTAATCTGTCACTACCAAACATGAAATTTTACATTGGCGTGCCCACTTTTCAAGCCCAAGCAACATGGGGAAAAATAAAAATAAAAATTCAGCACAATTCAAGGTATACAAAAACAAAGCTTTGGAAATGGAGCACCATAGAGCAGACTGGGACCAGAAGAGTTGAGGAAGAAGAGAAAACATAGAGAAGTAAAAACACAGAGTGAGCACTTATTTGTGGTCAATAAGCTCCAAAATGTAACTGCAAAGCCTAACACACTCCAAGCAATAAATTCCTTTTGCTCATCTGGAAGTATTTGTGAACTGTGGTAACAAGCTGTGCATCCGTCATCCTTATCTCACATTGACAAGACAAACTACTAATGGCCTCGCTCTTTCAAATGATAACAGATCTGTAGCTTCCAGGCATTCTCAATGATGGTCAACTCTGTGGGCACTATAATTCTGTCACATAATTGAATGCAATTATTCAGCCTGCCTAGAAAATTGAACAATAACAAAATACATTAATATTGCAAAGTCAAGCACTGAACAACTAGAAATCTGAAACCCAATCAGATATGTTCATTACTTAACCTATGCATCATTCCGTGCCCTAAATTGTCATCACTCTGGGGATAAATGGAAGCTGCTGTTGCCTTGTTCTGTATTTATCTTGTCAACACATTCTGGTGAGAAAGAACTGAGAAAAACTGATCCAACGGGAAAAGCAGCCGAATGAAAGCTTGAAAAGAGCATATTGAACCAAGAAAAGCAGAAGAAAAAAGGAATATTTCATCAGACATGTTAAACACACTCTACAGAAAGCTGCATCAATATTTGAAGTTTCAAAATGAAAACATTTGTTTGTTTTCATTGGAGGAGGAAGAACACATGGAGGAGACCAAGGAGCACGGACAGAAACAGAAAGAAACAATGACAACTTGGAAGATGCTGAAACACAGTTAGAAAGAGTTGATGGCTGCCAAGCACAGCAACAAGTCCCATGGATAAAGCCTTCAACAGAAAGACATGTTGCAGGTAGAACAAGAAGGTTATGTGTAATAAAAGGCAGTAAAACAATACCTGCATATGCTAGTGCATAAGAGTACAGTAATACAAGCCTCTGAAAATTTTAGATGTGCATGTGAAACTTTAGTATAAAGTTTACAGTAATAACAGAGTAATATTTTTCGTGCCTTCTACAGTTTGAAACTGCTGATGCTGTTTAACCAACTTCTGATCCTTAAAATATTACTCAACTCTTCCATAAAATATTTATATTAAGCTTCTAGCACAGGTTTCTGCTCAAGGTCCTATTAAGCTCTCATGTGGAGCTGAGTCAACACGTTGCGCTCAACCTTTTAAACTCACCGTTTCTTTCAAGTTGGTAAAATTCAAAGAAAACTAGAGTATACAGTTGCTCTTTTCAGTCCTCATTAATGAAAACATAACTGTAATTAAAAGATAACAAAAGAAATATGCATGCATCAAGAAGCTTTGAAAATGGTATTCATCTCCCCAACTAAATTAAGCTCCAGCGAACGGAAGGTATCACTTCAACATGCTCTTATCTCTTTCTTACTCCCCTACACATTACTCAACAGCTATGCTAAATAAGATCATCCTACTATAGCCCACATTGCTGAATAATTGATTGCTTTGACATTAAATGTTCATGGATGGCAGCATGCACCAAATCATCTTTGCAGCCAGGGAAATGTGAACTTCGCATTGCCAGACTGCCAAAACCCGCTCAGAAGTTGAGTGCACTTTTGCTTACCTGAAGCGTGCTGGTTTTAAGCTCACTCCAGAACTTTAAGGAATATTCTGAGATCCTATAAGGTCTTATTTCCCCTTGAAGGTAACCATATACAAAAGGACTTGTATGATTGAGATTCACTTCCTTGAACGTAACCTCATGTTTTTACTGACATTTGGCTATCTTCACCTCCAGGCAAAACAGTAAGGAAATTTATATGTAAATTAGAAAGTAAAGAAGATGGAAAAATCCCAACTACAATATGAGAAACATTTAGAAGATTATAAGTATCTTAGATTTTCATTAAATCATACTTCCTGGATGTGAGGCTAACCAAGAAAATTAAAACAAGTTTCACTGACTTTTTCAACAGGCAGCAATTGAAATGTACTCAATTCAATGCTTCTTGAATTTATTTGTACATTTGTAACAGTGCAATTGTAATGCTGCATAAAGGAACATAGACTCAAGCCTGGAGCACATAGATTGGATATAGATGACAGCAAGCAAGCGTTTGGTGAATGCAGAGGAAGGCATCTCTGAAGTATTGCTAAGGCACCCACATCACAGCAACATCTGCTGCAGTTTGTCGGGTTTTTTTTTTTCCCTTTTAATTATGGATATCAGTAAATAATATCATTTTATTACTATTATCAATCAAAATCACTGTTAGGCAGCATCTGATTCCACAGCAAGCTGCTGCCAGAAAAGCCAAGTGCTGCTGAAGTGCTGAGTATCCCCCCTCACTAAGCTGGATACGAGTTCAAAACAGATACAGGTATCATGTGCACAGCTCTGTCATGGTAACGCACCAAACACTGCAGAAATACATGGCACAACAAAAGAGCAATGTAATGAAAAATGATAGTTTTACTTTAAAAATTGTCAAAAATTAGAACCAGTGGAGGATTCAATCAAATGGCTTACCACAAGAGAGCATACTTGGATATATAAACTGTTCATCATTTAGGTAATTCCAGCATAGGATTTTTTTAAATGAGCTTTTATTTCTTTGTTTAATGAAAAGATGTGGCTGACCTGTGAATCGCCATTTAAACCAAGGACTTTGTCAAAGTGAAAAGTTCAATCAGCATCAGTCTTCTGTGGATGCATGGCATAACATATTCAACATCAGCTGAATAAAAACCCAAGGGTGCCCTCAGCTCTCCAGAATGGCAAAACTAATAAACAATTTCATTTAATGTGAAGCAGACTATGCTGAAATCCAGTTTACCTCAGAGTAACAGTGGAGTGCATGTTTTTTTCCCAGGGTACACGTGGAAAAAAACTAATGCATGGGAAATGCAAAGAGAAGGCTTGTATTTGCAAAAGGAGGAGCAAGATTGCCACTGGTATTTATAGAGTATGGAAAGCATACAGCTTCCTCTGCCATCCACTGCTGTTACTTCATTGTTGTTGCAACCACTGCCCAATGTTAAAAAAGCTGCACATGTGGAAAAGAGTTCAGTATACTGTAGGGGTGTCTTTTATCACGGAAAATACTTTCCAATTACAGTATACCTATTGATGCTCTTCACGTACGGTGTAATTACTATATGGAACAACAGCTAAAGCATCTGCTGCATGTTAGTTCTATCAGAAAAAGACATTAAATAGACCAAAATACAAATATTTTTCTCCAAGAAAAAAAAGCCAATTAAGGAAACTAATGACCACCTCACTATATGCCATATAGGCACCCAAAAATTATAACAGTGGACTAGAACAGGACAGGAAATAGGTGCGCTCTGCAATGTTGTCTAACAGACTGACAGCTAAGTCAGTCAGACAACAAGAATGGTTTTATCTTCTGGTTAAACTAACTCCCGCGGCCCTTAAATTATTACTAACAATGAATTGTATTTACATAATACTGCCAGATAGAAAAACAGCAGTTCCACACTTAGCCCTCAACATATTTAGATATTCTCTTAAATCCTAAAACTGGAATTAATGCTTACAAGCCAGGATCAGGATAAACAGCCAGGATGCTGGGGCCCAGACCAGCTGGAGAAAAGAGGTTCTCTTCCACCAAGAGATACAGCATTTAGAAAAGTAAATGAAAATGAGAGCTCTTAAAATCTTTATTTAAAAAGGACAAAAACCCCAAGAGGGTTTTTAAAAGGGGAATAGAGCAGCTAACCCAAAATAGACTGAAAGATATATACTTAAGAGGTAGGTGGGGAGAAATGAGACATCAAACCCAAGCTCTGCAACAACCAAGCTAGATATGTCTGTTACGAGAATATTTCTGAAGAGTGTCTCACATGCCAGCTGTTTCCCCGTGGCATTGATATCAATAATTCCTGACATGTTTTGGGTCTCATTAAAACAAAAACCCAATCACCTCCAAACCTAGAAAACAGTTACACTGAGCAATTTTGACCAGATCAAATTAAGAGTCATACAAGTCTTACATTTGCATGACAGTTTGGTGTTTATTTGAAAAACCTGAGTATTTAATAGATACCTTCACTCATAATTACCATAAATGTCAAGAGCTTCCTGTAGGGTAAGAGCAGCTCCCCAAATGTTTCAATGATTTTTGAGCTTTATCTGAAGTGGTTAACTTCCAGATTCCATAACGAAAGCAGCCCTACAAACAGCTTTTACGCCCACATATTTTCACCCCAAAAAGCATCCAAGGGCATTCTCTGAACACCAATACCTCTTCTCACACTTGACATTTATTAGTCATGATTTTAAAGTGAGGAGTATTTAATTACAAATAAAAAAACCCTGTATGTGACAACTCTCAAGATATTGCTAAGCATGAAATAAAATACGACTCTGGTGCCTCCCCTTTGACTTTGCAGTGTATATTTCTTTCTTTCTTTTGATAATTCTAATAAAATAGACTGATTATCAAAGTCTAATTTAAGACTTAATGAAGCAGTAAAGGTTGCAGCGATGAAAAAGAAGCTGGAACAATAACAGTAAAAACATAGCCATAGACTATGATGATCCAAGAAAAATTTTCTGGCCAATTAGATTTGATTGTGTTGAACAATGACAAACTACAGGAGTAATTAGAAATCACATACAGAATTAGCAAGTGACTAAACGCTGTTGCTGGTTAACCGCGTTTTATGTTTCCTGAAGAGTGCCGTATCCTTCCAGTGCACGTGTTTTAAACCAGAATCAGATTGTGTAGTCAGAATTGTACTTTTTCCTCCTAATTTAGTTGTGGCCAAATCAATTCCCTCATTTTATGTTCCCACTGACTTTATTTCAATATGCTCTATTAATATTAATAGGATATTACAGAAATCTCGTTCACATATCGTTCAGAGTTGATAGTCGCACAAGAAATCGTTATGAACTACATTCACAGGGAAACTAGATGGCTGAAGTCATGCGCATGCTTTTCTAATAAACATAAACACTTCTCGTGTATATTTAAATAAAAATATTCATGGAACCGTTAAAGTCCACAGATATTTATCCCCAAACACAGTTACACAACCAAGACTTTGCACGCCAGGTTAGAAGGCCTAAGCAGCAGTGAAGCAAAGCTGTTGACAGTTCTCAGTGGCTGGAAGCCCAGCAGGCTTTCCATTTTAAAAACACAGAAAAAAGGTTTTGAATACACAAAAACTGATTATAAAAAAGGAAGTGCTTTATGGAGGTGTTCAAAATGGGGGTTTATTCACAGCTGAGCACCAGGGCAGGGAGACTGGCTTGACATAAAATTAAATACTGTCAACCTAAAAACATTTCATAAGCGCCTTTTTATTCACAATGTCCTGCAGCATTCCACCAGAGAACACACAAAGAACTGTGGAGACCAAACAACGCTCAACACAAATACAGCCAATTTCTTTAGGTCCTCAAAATAATAAATAAATGAAAAGCTGACCTCTAACAGCACAAGCACATCCAAAAGCCTTCTGTGCTCCAAATCAAGAACCCCATTCTAACCACATTTATGAAAATTAGAGATGGGATAAGTGAGAATTTTCACAGGGTGCAAGTATTTGTTCGCAGGCTACCAGACTTCCTACATTTTAACCTCCTGAAGGTGATGCAATACTCACGTAGAACTTCACCTAATTCACATAGCTCAACTTTTCAGAGAGTTATTATCAGGAAGATTCAATTCACAGGAGATCCTCCAGCAACATTTCCAGTGGCACATTACTTGATACAAACAGCATGCATCTCTCTGTACTGCTGCACCTGATTAAAAATCAAACATTATGGATTTTCTGTTGAGCAGCAAGGAAGCTGTATGTCAGGATGCCTAGCGAAAAGCCTGGTTGCAGCCATGACTCCCAGGGCAAGGTGCAGAAATGAGTGCCCATGCACAGCAGATCTTGTTTTGCTGGAAGCTGCCTGATATCACGTGGTGATGTCCCTGAGTTGGATGTTTTCTGCTTTGCTTTTCCAAATTTAAATTCAGAGAAAGCACTTAGTGACATAAGGAACAGCAAACTGGTATCTATAGCTCACTTTGAGTCTTCAATCTCAAATTGGTTAATGATTTAGAAACACAACCCTTTTTTTCTTCCAAGAGTATCTTTGCACAAGTACAGTCATCACATACACAAAAATTTATCATTAAGCACGGAAAATAAGAAAAACATAGGATTAGTCAGAACATTCTTCAAAATAACTGCAATGCCTGATCCTCTAACCCTGACACAGATGCAGCAATTAAAGGTCGAATTTACCCTAGCCCCTTTTACTGCTCCCCCACATGGAAGCCGATCTCTCTTTACCTGAGGGTTACATTCCTCTTTTATCACTCCCTACCACACAATGCCCAGAAATTAGAGATTTAGCAGAGGGTGACAGAGACCCATTAGATTTAGCTATGCTCACTAAGCTTCCCATTTCTCCCTTCTCACCTCAAGTCTTGTCCCAAATTGCACATTTTTCTATAAGAGGCTACTTTCCTCTTCTGTTCTGCAACTCATTATTTTGGACAAGACTACGACCATCAGGCCAGGAAAGGCTCCCTTTGCGCAGACATCAGTGTTTGAGGCTATGATCAAGTCCAATTTTCAGAACAAAAATTAGTAAGGATGACAGAATAACAGAAATATGTTTAGTCTAAACTGTGGCTAACCATTACAGCAAACTAATCACCACAGCAAAGTGTTTGGATTGTTTTATGAGTTTTTAAAATCACGTCACTACAATAGCCACGCTGTTTTGTAATTACGCAGGAATACTGGAGAGCTGCTGCAAGAACTCAGCACATCTTCACAAGGTAGGGCAGGCAGTTTCAAAGCACTCATCTGTATTCTTAAGCACTACTTTAATGAGAAACAGAATCAATTTTTTTGCAAAAATACTGAAATTGAGCTTCTCTGATCAATGCAATCATCTCTTCTAGGCCTCCTCCTCTCGATCTTCCCCCTGAAGCTGACAGGGTTTGAATTAAGGTTTCTGTGAATCTTGTTTGCCAGAACATTTCTTCCTTTATTTATTTTAAACACAGAAGGCAGCAGGCACTGTTTTAGTAAGTTCCCTGAAAATGCTAATAGTAGGACTGATTTATTTCATTCTAGCATCATTTGCTCAACTGAACTCATTTAACCATGATACTAAGGAACAAGAGAGGAATCACCAGGTACGCTGCTTTAATTCACCAACTTAAAGTCAACTGATTCTGTCCCAATTCTAGAAGAATTTCATCCAATTTCTAAGTCCAAAATAGCAAAACTTTAACATATTCTACCACACTGCCTAAAGAACTGCAGAAAGAAACTGGTCTCTGTCTCTTTTATAGCACCAATATCAATATCTGAGTTAGGACTCTTTTGTTCACCTCTGCATCCAGCAACATTAAAACTTGAAAATAACAAAAGTAAAAGCAAAGATCTCACTAATTCTGATGCTAGCTGAACAGGAGTAATGAATCAGATCATATGGCAAAAAGATTCAGAAGTACACTCCTGTGTGATGATCCTTTTGATAGGCAACCACACCATTTCAGAGGTAACTGCAAAACCTGGTTTGTCTGGTGGAGTTGGAGGGATGTGCTTTTGTGGGTGCATGTGATGGATGCTCAGAGAGCTCAGCTGTCGTAAGGAAAGGGAAATCAGCCTACAGCCCAGAGCTGCTTTAGCCCTGACATTAATGCAATATATCATTTAATTAGCAGCAAGACCTGCTTTATCCTTGAAAGGTTGCTCAACTGTTTTTGAGCAAGGAAGCATTATTCTGTCAATAAGACCATTTAAATGCTGCATCTCTCATTTCTGACTTTAAATGTTAGTTCTTCAGCCTTCCAATGTTATTGCTTTCTGTAACCATAGCTCAAGTTTGGGCTGTTTTTTTGTTTGTTTGTTTTAATAAATTAGACATAACCACATCTGATCATTGCCATTCTGAACCTAAGTTTACGAACAAGCATAAATCAGATGATTTCTCTAAATCATCCACTGAAAATAATGTTATATGTCTTTTTGGTCCCATATTTAATAATTATTAAAATTCAACACGTTCTAACGTTGGGAATTTTGAAATTAATCAAACAATAAGATGGCTCTAAATTCAGGCACTGGAAATGCACATTCCATGTACTTCATTTCTTTTGATGGTCTGGAAGAACTATTATAATTTTTAACAAACTTGTATCTGGGATGCGAAGCCAAACACAAACACAAAAGGCACAAAAGTATTAGCTAAAAGACACCCAAAGTGGCAGTAAAATGTATTCCCCAGTGGTATATTGCAAATGGGCTGTAAAAAATATGTTTTATTAATCCAGCTGCAATTAAAGAGTAACAGTTGTGTCGTTTGCATCGCAATGTCCCATTTTGAGAGAGATGACAAATATGGTTCATTATTCATTATATATTGCTGATTGGCAAACATTTTTCTTAGTCCAGTAGCAATGTCTCTTGGGCACAACTGCTTCTCTTTATGATTGCAAGCTGAGTTCTCCTGGTATCATGGGGTTTGCAAATGCAAAGAGTCAGTCTTTCTTTCTTTCCTCTAAGATGTTCCACATTTCAAAGAGAATGATAAATTTCTGCTGAAGCCAACAAAAGCAAGTAACACGCATATACAGACAAGTAGCTGGCCAGTAAGTTTTCAAAGTGTTACTGATAGTTGCTTATTTTTCTACATTTAATAAGCCACCATCGTCTCAATTTCTTAATTGTTGCATCACATTCAAATGTTTGGCAGAAGGAAAAGTGAGAAGCAAAAAAAAGTGGCTAAAATTTAACTGGGAAACAGAGATATCTTTTAATTCTTACTATTAAAAACATAACTTTTTTTTTTTTAATGAACTATCACTGCATGCAGTAGGTAAAACATACACAAAATTCTGACAGGTTTTCTACCCATACAGTAAAAACAATAGAATTGTTCACTTGAAAGGGACCCTCAATTATCACGTAGCCCAATCACCTGACTACTTCAGTCCTAACTAGAAAGTAAGGTTTCTATATAAATATATAGAAAAGGTTAATATAGAAAATACTGAGGGCGTTACTGAAATGTTCTTGAACGCTGACAGGCATGGGGCATCAACACCCCAATAGAAAGCCTGTTCCAGTGTATGGCCATTGTCATGGTACAGAAATTTTGCTTAGATGAGACAGCTCCAACCCTACCTGTGGTAAATGCAATGATGAACTGCTCAGCCTTGTGTTGTTGATCACAACAAGGCAGTTAGATGATCAAGTCTTTGCAAACTTGTGATAAGAGCACAAAAGATACAAGAAGCTAACAACTTCATTTTCACATTCAGTAAGTATACAGATCCCCTCTTTTCCTTCCATCCAAACAGACTTCACCAAACTTCAGGAGAAAGCAAGCATAGCTTCCTCTGTCATTTCTCTCATTCTCTTCACTGTATTTTATTTTGCTGGTGCAAACAGAGGCTCTGCAGTACATCATCATCAGCTATTCTGACTTTCTTACATTGTCTCTCACATCCCATGGTGTTCACTGGTAAGCAGCAGAACAAGCATCACAGAGCGCTAGGAACATGGTACGCTGCCTTTTCTTTGTTATGGGCTTACTGAAGGAGTAGAAATTATCATTCCTTCTGGAATAAAACACAGCCTAAGTAGCTGTAGCTATAATAGTGTTATTAGCTTACAAGGTATTAATAAACCTTACTTCTTTGTTGAATTACTTTTTCTAGGTAAATATTTCAGACTAACAGCTCTTATTTGCTACTGCAGGGAACAGCTTCACAGTTTCCTCTGATATAATGGGAATAAGCCTTGACTTGCAGACACAGACAGAGGAGTGGTTTGTGAGTGCATTTTCATCTCAAAAACTCCTGAATTTGAAGATCTGTAAGAGTTTGCATATAGAATCAATCCAGGACCTTTTCTCTCCATGAAACACCTCTCTCTCTTTGTTGAAATCCTGTGAAACCCATCAAAAGGTCAACACACACACAAGGGCCTCTACTAAGCTTGCTGCTGTATTCACATCTCATGGATGCTGTGGTATTTTCAGTCTCTGAAATGCATGTTGTGAAGGTTTTCTGTTGACCCAGAGAAGTGGCACAGCATGGTATGTCTGAAAACCACAAACAGGACAGTGCAGGCTGCCTTTTTGCAAAGCCTCTGAAGAAAAGACCAGAAGACATTACACACCTGTCTGTCTGTTTTGTCAGAGACAAAAGAAGATAGAAGGAAAAAAAAAAAAAAAAAAAAAAAAAAGCATTTAAGAAGTCCAGTAAATTTAAAGAAAAAACTCGCACAAAAAAAACAGCAAAACACTGGTTTTCAGTAACTCACTGAAAAAAAAATATTCATTCAGGAATTTAGATATACGTACAGGACTGATTTCAACATCATGCATCAGCATTTAATCTACTGTTTGCATGAGCTCCACTTAGTACTTCTAAATACAACCTGGTAAGATCAATAGCTTCTTAATACAAAGTGGTTTCTTCCCAGTAGAAGACTGTTAGACATTATCAGTACAGAAATACGATGGAAATAATGAGCTGCCACTTTCAGACCACAGTGCAGAACTGAACTGACCTACTTGAAGGAATTTTTCCCCCTAGGTGTGGTATCCAACCCTAAACTGATTTCCATGCAGAGTACAACAGAGCTTCACAAGCTGACCATGCAGAATGTATTTGAAAGGAAGCTGTGCATTCTGAACTTTAAACCATACTGGGAGTATAAACTCAAGACTTGTTTCTATTAGCATTCCCATTACTGCATCTGCCCTCACTTTAGATTTTCCAAGAAGGAAAAAAAAGCATTCTAAAACGGGAAATGCTTTTGCTTGAAAAGCAGAATCTAGATGGTGCAGATCCTGAGCCCCAGAACTCCATCACCTTACAGGAGAAAGCACAAACTGGCAGGACTGCCTTCCAGTTCCCACTCCCAGTACAAGGCACACTGTGCTCCAAGTGAAGCTCAAAGCAAAGGCTACCCCAAGAACATACCCTTTCCAGAATTGTTTGCTAGAAAGAACTTTTTATTTTCACCATATAGAGTTCAGCATTCCCTTGGTTGATGCTCAGTGAAGTAGTTTTAGAGGACCTGAAGCATTGCAGTCACTTTCCATTAAGTGAAACATTTGGAAACTTCAGATAAGCTCAGGAAATAAAAATGTGTATGGCCTGAACGTAAGAAAACCCAGTAGGCTCTCACGCATTAGAGCAGTGTGGGTTCCTGAATTCAGCTCTCAAAGAACCCAAATACAACAATAATGATCTTGGCACAGGGCACTTCCTACAGATTAATGACCAGCAGGGAGGAGTTGATGGCCCACAGCACAGCCAAGGGCCATTAACCCCAGCCAGTCATTAATCCCCAGGAAATGCCCTGTGCCAAGATCATTTTCTCATTTCAAAATGAAAAGCAGCAGAGACTATTAAGGACATACAGATAGATATAAATATATATTTTTTAAATGAAAGACACTATTCAACTGCTATCTCCAGGACACAACACCTCTGTAAGTTAACTTGCTACAGTTTATCTCTGAGAGCACAAGCACACAGGCTGGGCAATGCAAGATTCAGGCTGAAAACTCCGTATTGCAGCCGCAGCTGTCAGCAATTAAAGGACGGGTGCAACCATCTCATTTGCTCAGAAAGCTAAAGTAATACTGAACCTGACTGCATCGTTAGCAAGGACATCACTGTGTGCCACATTTAATGCATACTGAGCTGCTGGGCATGCCCTCAGAAACAAGGGATGCTGACCTGCCTCATGCAGGCAGCAAACAAGCGTGCTGCTCAGCAGCTGGCAGCGCCTGGGACCTCACAGAGGGCTTCACAGAAGAAAAATAGGAGCAAGCATGGCCATAACTATCCATTTCACTTCCACCTGTTGGTAACTCCTGCTGGGACTCGATCCATAGCCCCTGTGCACCTCAAGATTCCCAGTGGGCTCACTTGTACATGATATGAAGATGACCGTTTTGAAGATAGGAAACTTACATGCAGAGGGATTTCTCAAAAGGCATCAGGAAAGCATACATATATATGGTTGTATTGCTGAACCTAATCAACATGCTGATGCAGCCTACCTCACAACTGGCCAGCAGGAATGCACCGGGGCACCACACCAAATTCCCTGACACATCTTTAAGGAATGTCTTTCTGACAACAATACCTGGTTGCAGGGAGGCTAAGTCTTATCTTTACATTTAGCACATTTCCAGGCTATTGGGTCTGCACGTAGGCGAGCCTAATTTTGTCGGTGTAGAATCATGCAATTAGAGCTTCTAGTTAACAACATAATCACTGCTTTAAGTATCAACATATCAGCAGAACTCAGGTGAGGAGTTTTCTGTTCTGTAGTGAACATCCTCACAAATCAAAGGAAGAAATAAAAGAAAAAAAAAAGAAGCTGTTATGAGCACTTGGAACTCCACAACATTTCACCTGTACCTTATCTGTAATCTGTCTGATCTCTAGCAAAACTACTCATGTACTCCTAAATAAATAAATCAACTCATTTTTCTCGACGCACATTTTCTACATCAGTCGTTATAATTTTGCCTCCTAACTTTGTACCTGTGAAAGACATTTGATACCTCTTCAAGTTTCAAACTGAGCTCACTGCATGGAGCATCTCCTTCACACACTCCTCCTCATCTTCCATGAAGTGTTGCTCTCCCAGGATGAGGCTGTACAGCATTTTTTGTCCTGAAGAAGAACTGAAACATTTTTATTCAGGAGCAAGCAGTTGTGTTCAGTTACTTGCTTCACAGTCCCTAATCTTGCAGCAGGCTAATAAACATCCACCCTCCACACAGAACTCAGAAGCAGCAGGCTCTCATCAACAAGACGATGTGAGCAAAGGTGAATGATCCCCGTGCCTTTTAAACAAGTACTTGCTGTCCTCTGGTTATATATAATTTACTGGGAATAAAAATAATTCACACAAACAATTCAGGAGGGACTGAATAAAACCAGCAATGCTTTTCAGGAATTTGCTGTCAACTCTTCTAGCCTGTTATTAACCTGATATCGTTATTCCCACAAGGAAAAGCAGAGTTGAAGGTTTTTCTACAATAATAAGGACGGTAATGTATCAAAAAACACACTACACTACCAGAGGGCAGATTATCAACTTTGTTTCCACCGAGTGGAACATAGCAGCAGAAACAGAAACACAGAACTAATTCACCCCTTCATCAACAGACATCCAAGTGTCAGATGAAGTTGCACAAACTCTCCGTAAAATGCCATTTTTTGCCTTGCATCCAAGAGGCGTATAGACAAACCTAATTAGGAAAAGCACTGCCAAAGTTCTCTCTACATAAGAATATCATAATAGCTGTTTTCCTCAGAAAAGATGTGCTAATAACTAGACCTCACTCTGAAAATATGCATTTGCTGCAACACGACCTGCAGCGACAGCCCTTTCCTGCAAAAGGCTGAAGCAAGTGTAAACAGAAAGGAGGAAAAGTCTTGTTGGAGCCTGAATTTCCAGGTTCATCTACACCACCACGAGAACAGCACATATCATACAGTGTTAGATCCCAACAGCAGCATAAAACTAAAGCAAAGAAGTAACTTCTGCTCAGAGTTCAGCAGCTTAAATCCACATGTAGTGGACCTGTACAGGCAGCCCATCCAGAGCAAGGCAAAAAAACAGTGCCTGTTCTAAGCCAAAGAGGCAAATCTAACAGAGTAAAGGGGGAAAGTCTGTACAGTTATTCTGTCACAAATCTAACAAAACTCTTCAGATTTCAGCAGGCGGTATTTCTCTCAGTTATCCTTCTGACCCACCAAAATGCCGTACAACAGATTCCAGGCCCTACTTTACAAATTAGATCCCACTTTTTTTTTTCATTTTACACTATTCTAGTGTACAGTGGTACAATTGTACAATCAGTAGGTGAACAGAGGTTTGAACAGATGTTTCCCCCCCATCAATTCTGACTTCTCAATAGAATTAACTCCTTTCATAGAAAATATCATGGTCCCAAGTTAGAACCGTTACTACTTTGATCCAGTAATTTAACCTCTACCCCAATGCGTATCTGTGAACCTTTAATTCTCTCAGCCCAATGTATTGAATTTTCTGGGTCAAAATTAGAGACCACATCAATAAACTCAACGGTTGGCAGAACAGCACACAGAGCAAAGTTTAAATATTTCTCCTTCCAGTGAAATCTTTGAACATTAGTGAAAAATCTTTTGACCAGAAAAACAATTATCTCTCTGCTAATTGCAATATCTTTAAATGCTGATTACGGTTTGTACTACAGCACTCCAAGTTACCCCTGAGTTGCTTCGAAAAACTAGTGGAAAGATTTTGAAAAGTATTCTGGAACGTAGAAGCACAAACTCTACGTTAAATTCTCCAAAAAAAAAATACATCCAAGTTCTACTGATGTCCTTCTTGCAGTTCCTTTGATCAGAGAAAAGAAATAGTGAATAAGCAGCACCTCATGACAACTCTGTAGAGTTGAGGGTCCGCTTTGCCGTCTCTACTCTCCCATGTTGCCTCACAACTCATCCTCAGCTCTGTGAAAGGTTACTTTGCTGTCGTCTTGTAAACTGACAAGCACATTTAAGGACAAGTGAAAGCATGCACATTGTGTGCAGGTTTTCAATCCACACAGCTTACATATTTTACTTCCATTTTTATTTGAGTGGCAGCAATGAATGATTTTTAGTTGGAAAATAAAAACAAACAAACAAAAAAACCCACACTGTATATCTTATGTGAGAAACAAGAAAGCTGAATCTGCTTTAAGTTTCTAAAGAGGCTTTTAGAATTGGATGTATTTCCAAAGAAAGAATCTCTACCTAAATGTTATCTGTTTCCTTATGTCAGTAACTATCTTAAGTCTAAACAGAGCTAATGAGGTCAACAAGGATCACTACAGTTAAAAGAAAAGATCACCCTCAGAACTAGTAAGGAAGGCACAAACACACACAAAAAAACCCCTCCATACATCTGCCATAAAGGCAAATTGTACCGCCTGCAGCTTTTAGTTTGAAGGTCAAAGATTCTCTGAGTCAAAGAAATTGGTCTTCAAAAGGTGAGAATAACAGTTCCTGTATACAGAAATGTTCTGCCCAGCTATTTTGTGCAGAGAGGACCAATGATAGTCTTTTTCGTTCCTAGCTGGGAACTGCAGGCCAAATGTCATGCTAAGATAATAACAGGCTGATTTGAGAATATTGAGAAGCAGCTTGAAAGTGAAAAAACAAGATCCACAAAATGAAGAAATGGCGGCATTTCAGCACAACTGCAGCCCAAGATGATTTAGGGGAATGATCAAATTAGCTTCAGTATTTTGTTCCTCTAATTCATCAATCTGCAATTACCGTCATTGTCATAATGATTTGTATCAGTTCTAATTTACCAAATTAAAAAAAAAGAGGCAGATGCTAAAATTCAAATTACATAATTACAAATAAGAGCATTACTGATATTATGTGTGCTTTGTTTATCCACGGCCCTTAACATGGACAGTTTGTCTTCATCAGCATGGAAGCAGAATTCCACATCCCTTTTTTTTCTGTAAACAATAATTAATGTGTAAAACACCTTCCAAAGGCAGAAAATGCTCCATTGTACCAACGTTCATAGTTCTGAGTCATACTACATAATGGATTTTCTTCAGTAATTTTCCTAAAATCTAAGTAAAAAGGAAAAGCAAATAAAAATCAGGATTAGACTGACCTGTACATTTGCACAATACAGCTCTCTCCAAGCAATCTTCCTTACAACATGGAACTTAAATTTTTACATCTCCTCTGGGCCTCTGGCACCCCTAGAGCTAGGAGCAGGCTGTTGGCTGGAACCATACAAACCTTACAAGCTTAGTCCTCCGTATTTTTCATCCAGACCAACACTGCCACCTTCCACTTAACTGAAGAACCTGCATCTCTTACTTGCTTAAGATCCTCCATTTTGCTTTACTTAAATAAGTGAATACGTACTTGAGCTCTCCCCTTGCACTGCAGATTTCAAGAGCACAAAATCTTGGCTGTTTTTCTCTTTCCAACCTTTCTATAAAAAGAAGCCCAGCTCAAAGATTGTTTTGCCTCTCAGTCTCACCCTGATTATTCAACACAGAAAAATTCTGGACCCACTCACTCCTTGTTTATATCTTACTGTTCTCTAAAAATATTGGAGATTTTCTTTCTCTCTCCACCCACAGCAGAAGGGAGTCGCTGCAATTTACCTCATTCATCTCAATATCAGAATGACTCATTTGTGAACATAATTTTTCTCCAGAACAGACTGTGCAAAGAGGAATACTGTTCTCCCACTACTACTTTTAGAAGGAAATGGAAATTGAAAAGGGACTAAAGGACTTGTCCACGGTCACAGAGCAACACAACAACGTAGCTTCTACCAGTTTCAGCTCATCTTTCCAAACATTTGCTTTAATGGGCTCCTCCCCCAAGTCCCAATTCAGTTAATAACTCCATCCAACAAAACTGAAATGATAAGCATTCATGAGCATATTTTGTTTAATGCTTTGTAACTACATTTATACTTCCACACCTAAGTATTCTCACACTGCAGATCAAACATCAGAATAGATTTTGGTTGGGATATTATCACTATTTATTCATTCAATCCCACTTTTTCCATAAATAAAGCAGTTAAAGAAACTTGCTGAAAAACATTACTATTTACTTTCTTAATTATCGTGCAGTATCCAGACACATCTGCTTGTACTGCTCCTGAGAGCAGTTAATACTAAAAGGGAACCTATTTGAATCAGAGCCTTCAACACACGAAGCTGATGTCTATAAGTAATGCAACAATAGTGAGCTTCATGGAGCTATCTAAAAAAGCATTAACATCAAGTTCAACTTGTTAGAATACCTTGAGGTCAAGTCACACCGTATACATCTTTAAAATTAGCTCAACAATTCAAAACTCATTGAGCAATGTATCAAATCATCCTTTGTCCTTCTGCAAACCGATGCCTATGCCCAATTATAAACACTTTTTATGTTGTTTTCTCTTCTAGTGTTTCAAAAAAGATCTGTTGAACATGAAATCAGTAACACCGTGCTCTCAGAACAAACAGCTCAACTTGTGCATTTATTACACTATGGATTATCACATGGATTATCAGAACATGAAGATTATTAAAAAGGTACTGAGCACAGCATATGAGGGGAAATAAAGGCTCTTTTCCTTCATTGCATGCTTTCAAACCTTCTGTTTTAGCCAGCTGCATTGCTCAGCTTGGGTGCTGAAGTTGTTTTTAGACAAAAATCTGAAGAAAAAGACGAAAATTGTGACTACATTTATTCTGTTTTAGCTGATAAGTAGGCATGGAGCCTGATAGTCCTATTTTCTTTACCAGCCCTCTTTCCAATTTATGTCTCTGCACTGAACTTCTAAGAGAAGGAACCACTCCTGGAAACTTTAACTAGCACATCTAGGTAACTTCTGCAATTTATTCTAAAATAGATTTAAACAGCTATCTTTTCATCTGAATAATAGCTTGCTTAGCTACTTTGCAGACAGCCCAAATAATCAAGCATCCATCTCAACTTGCAAAAGTATTGAGATGAACAATCCTTACATACTGATCAAAAACAGAAACGTTACAAGAGCCATTTAAAGTCATTTCACCACTTTTTCAAATGCATGTTTTAATGATCTGCTGCTTGTGTAGGAAGCCCATCTATAGAAGAAAGTAGAAAATCATGTTGAAGACCAAGTTTTTCTGGTTCCTGCCAATTAAAGAACAAAAAGGCTCCTAAGTAGTAATGACTCTTTATTCCCAGTTGCAGGCTTTTATTTTAAAGAAAGTTTAGGATTCAAACCACCTGAGTCCTAATCAACAGAAGAAAATCTTCAGGTTTTATTATGCAGATTCCCATCTTGAACCTCTTCCCTGCATTTGAGGTAAAAAGCCAGAAGTACCCCTCAGTGGAAAGGATATTAGTCTACCCCTCAGTTCCAGCAAGCCTGGGAAAAAACAATGAAACAGTCAGACCACATCACCTCCAAGTCATACATAAAGCACGGTTTAACTGTAGCTCCAACTGAATGAAGCATAACACTTAACATAAAGCATCCCAGTGTGCCACCCCAAGCAAGGTTACTTGGTTGGAATGCAAGAAGGGATGCATTAGTGAGGAGCTTGGAATCTAATTTAAAGCAGGAAAAAAATAAATAAATAAATAAATAAATAAATAAATGATGACCATCAGCAGAACACCCAACACTCTTAAAAGTATTGAAAAAAGATCTGCATATGAAACCATGACTGAAGCTAAGCCCCTTCTGTTTGCAGGAATAGGAACTATTTAGGCTGCCATAGCTGGCAATTGCAGTGACCGTTCTGCACTAATCACCTGCCACTCCCTATTTACTTACACTTCACTTTGTCCTCCTAAATCAATGCATATAATATTAAACAAAGAACCTATGCACAAAACCATCACCCACCAAACTTTTTTCACCAATTTCTAAGGACTAACAACAGCTATCTGCATCCTCCCTTCCTTTCAGTCTAGCACAAATTATTTTTGTTTTTTTAACGTAGCCTTTTCTCTAGGAAGAAGAGGAAGTTAAGAAATCAACGTTTTCTACTCCACAAAACAGAACAAGTTTAATTAAGCTTCGCCAGTTTATGCTTTCTTACATTATCAAGTTCTAGTAGTCCTATCCTGTAAATACTTAGCTATGAATTCACAACATGAAATTATTTCAGAATGAATCATGGCCTAGAACTTTGTGTAAACATCCCTGATGTTTCATGCCTGCATTCTGTACTTATGACTCTTAAGCATCCAAGCATATGGTTTCAGATAGGATTAGAGACAAAGCATAGACAGATGCAGCCCATACCTAGCTTATACTAGTATTAGTGAATGCAGTAACTAAGAAAAACAAATATCAGGTTTTAGCTGCGACGGACCATGCCTCTGTTAGAGTCAAAACAGAATTTGCAGACATCTCAAGAGGATCAGTACCCCAGCCACCAAAGCCTGTGAGATTGTTTGTGTACCTACAGCTAGCAACTAGAAACCAGGAGTTTGGGAGAGTCTCTCCAGGACCAAACACAAAGCAAACATGGCTGTATTTCTGCTCAGCCATACAAGCTCTTACAGCTTGAGCAGCACAAGCAGGAACAGAAGGAGGGTGTTGACACCATACATTGCATGGTATGTAATGAGGGGTTCAGAAGAAAACTGTTTACAGTTAACAATGAGCACGATTCAAGATAGCCATAATGTTCAACCTAGGCAATTCAGACTTGAAAACACAGACATGTTGCTCCCTTGTAGCACTGCTCATTTCAGTGGCTACACCTGGCTCCATCACCTTTCAGCTCCCCAGTTCCAGTCCTGCTCCCTATGGCCCAGCCAAGTGCATCTGGATCTCTTCCCTTTCCCCCCCCAATTTCAAACACACAAAGCCATGAAGTCTGTAATACAAAAGTTCGCTGCTGTTTTGATGACCACACAGAAAGAAAAATTCATTTAATAAACAGGCATTACCCAAAGTTCTAATCATCCCTGTGAAGAGGTGGCAGCAGGTAACAGTCCTGGTGAACTGATTCATCTCAGTTAGCTTTTCATTCCCCTTAAGACTTCTCAGCAGCAGTTCAGCAATATTTGAGAGAAGGGACACACAATTTCCAGAACACTACACTTGGAATCTGTTCTAAGATGAATAACTGCATGGAAGTTTAGAAAATGAAAAATACCAAGCTGATCTCATAGATCCATAATTGAATGCCCCACAATGGCGCAAGTTGGACAAGTCAGTCATAAATTTTTTATACCTTAAACTTACAAGCAGCAGGACGTAGACTTGGGAAGTATTTCCTGGTTTCAGCTATCTATCACACAGTTAAAATTTGCATTAGTTAGCATGTCTAATGCCAGACGAGATTCAGCCCAGTGGGACAATAAATTGATGCTACTCTGAAACTTAGAAGTGAGCACAGAATCAACATTATATCATACACATTACCAAACACTTTCCTTGCTAAATCCAGAGCTTTCAACACTCCCATCAGCAACCACAATGAGCACATAATGAGCTGTCAGAGCACACAGAACAGCAGTCCTGGGGTGCAAACTAAAATGTTACATTAATCTACAACCAAAGATTTATGAAAATCAATGTCATAGTGTCACTGCAAAGTGTTGTCTTCATTTCTCTTTTCCCTGCTTCTATATCTTCAGGTGCCACATTTAATTCTTCAGACTTATTTTTTTCCCCTTTAATTTCCCCATTGCCCAGCCTTCCCAGAGAGGTACGCTGTACTTTACTGTACTTCACGCTGTTCTTCATGTCAGGAACCTTGTATCAACCATCAGAAAAAAATCTACTTCCACTGCTGATACTAATGACGCATAACAATATTTCAGCATTGATTTTCCTGGCAGCCCTAAATAATTCTGTCCTGTTAATAACACTCATGAGATAAGGCTAAATGCATCTTCTTCAGGTTAACTGTTACAGTGATTACCACTGTCTCCAACTCTACCTTATTCTATGTAGAGTTTTTAGTACAAACAATCACAGAACCATCAGGGTTGGAAGTGACCTCTGGAGATCATGCAGTCCGACTCCAATATACATCTGCTTACACAGAAGGAACAAACACATTAATATAATGAAGTCTGAAATTCGGAAGTATTGTTGTAATAGCAAATAAGAATTAGTAAATTTCATTAAATGTCTGGGGCCTTGACATTACTAGCTGACAGCCTGTAAAAGTTTAAGTCAACAAAATGATGTCATAATTATCTGAGGTACAAACGGGTTTGGTTCTCGCCCTGATCGACTGCATTTTGCACAAACACAGACGACTGTTCCCACAGAAGCTTTGAAAATTTCACATCAAACCTCATTCCAAATCTATGGAGCACCTGGGCCCCATTTCAGAAGATGCTTAATGACCTCCCCTCATGTTTACATGTTCTACTAACCAGGCAATAAGAGTTATGGACATACTAATTTCAGGTCGTTAACTAATTCAGATCCTATTCAAGCGAGTGAGAAATAAGTCATTGAACTTGAGAAAGATCAGTATTAGAGCTATAATGATTGAAGCAGAGCAGAGACAGAGACAAATACCCCCAAGACAGACGCTACAGTTTTCCCCCTTTACACCACAAAAAACCTCCAGATATTGTCAACTTCTAGTATTCTGTCTTCATACATAATAGCACAGAGTTAAAACCAGTACCAGCAATTATCCTATTACATGCAGCAATGCAACTTTTTAAATGGCTCCTTTTAAAACCTTTGAAACATATTCCACAATGATTTCTCATCCTTGTACTGTGAAGCAGCTAACACGAAAATTAACTTAGAAAAACTAATTTATACAGAAAAGTGACAAAAAGGTTTAGGTGGTAATGAATCGCATTCCTTTGGTTTCCTCTGACAAGAGGTGGGTAGACCTTAAATAAAAGTACATACAGAAAGTGTTTTACTGCAGCAGTAATCAGCCATTTGGTCTAATGCTCTGCTGAGAATCGAGAATGTTAGAAGTCTAAACTCGAACTGCTCTAAAAGTAAAAGCTTTGTTCCACAAAGTTACAAACCTAAATCTTACTCCCATCGCAGCTCCACTTTCAGGAGCACAAGGGAGACAGGCTCAGTGCAACACACCCCAATCACAACATCAGGTGTCTATGGTATACTCACATCTTTTAACTGGCCATGTATTTGCACTCTAACATTTTTAATCATTGATTTTGTTTAACTGTTTTTATTTTTTCAGGATACTACAGCAGTATATTAACATTCAGTTGTTCAAAATAAGATAAAATAAAATAAAAAGAGCAGTGCAATTGTTTTATAAATGCTAAAAATATGGCAGGACCCATGTTTTCTTCTTCTTTTTCATCAACCCTCCAGTAGAAGTGCTAGGGATAGGTCGAGCATGGCATGGGGACTGTCATTTGGACAGCAATTACAGTCACTGCCAGAGCTCTCTCAGCTCAAGCACTCCAGGGTACAAGTGACACTCTGCTCTTCTGATACAGAACGTGTGACATTTATTGACCAATGCTGAGCAAGTCAGAAAATATCTTGAAATACTTTAGAAATTAGCATTGCAGGCTCTAAGACAAAAGAAAGGAAGAGGCAGACTGTCTGTTCTACGAGTGCACCCCGCTTTCTGCTAAGCATATGGCTCATGGTCAACTTCACACCAATAAAACCAAACGCAGAGCAGGAGGTATCCTAAAGATCCATCACACACATCACAGTGGCAAACAACTGTGAAGGGACTGCTTTTACTTACCTGTGCATACACTGGATATACATTCATTTGTGAATATATATAAACTACAAATATAAGAATATAGATACTTATACGATAAACAATTTAGACAAAGTTTTGTTGTCTTTTTTTTTTGGTCAACAAGATGGGCAAATTGTTCATTTGTGACCACCCCACCCCAGCCTTCCAATCCCAGTTTCTGAAAATATTAAGTTCTCAAACAACAACAACGAAATGTTATTAGTGTAGGACAGAAAGGTAGCCATAAACAGGAACTGAATTTAAAAGATCAATTGTATGTTTTTTGTTTGGGATGGTCATTAATCAGATGAATAAGCACGCTGTTGGATTCTAATAGAAATCAAAATTTTAAAAGGTGCGTAAGCATCTATGATTATATATATGTATATATATATATATATATATATATAAAAATACATCTTTATTGCTCCAATATAAAAATCTGATGCCTTTCAACACAATCATTTATCAGAACGATTGCTCTTCCATCCTCATATCCTTTACATAATTCCTCAAGTAATGGGAATAGTATGCCTTTAATTTAAATAATTCTCCTCCAAAGAACTGCACAGAAGCAGAGTGATGCATAGAGCCTTTAGTGCATTTACAGCACAAGTAAAACTCCCTTAATAGACTGTGCATTGCAGCAAACAAATACAACAGATTGTCAAAGCAGTTTCTCTTCAAAGGAGCAGTAAAAGTCCGTTTAGATCCACCTATTACACACACACAACAGGGCTGGTAAGGAATCTCATGGTGAAGTGAAGATCCTAGGAAGGAACAAGTTGCATCTGTTGTTATTGATCAGTAAATGGCCTCTTAATAGAGGGGAGACAGTTGATCTAAGGTTACCAGCCTGCTGCATATCAGAAATTATATTTCTAATATTCAATGATAGATGAAACAACAAGTACGTACATAAAACTGCATCAGCCAGCCCTCTGCAAACACCACTGAAGGCGCATTGAACATGACAAAAGTTTCACCGACAGGCACAAGGATTATTGTGCTCCAAGTTAAGCACCGCTTAAACGCTCTTCTGATTGAAGCTAAATACAAGTTAATATCGTGACCACTAAGCGCCCACAGCCTCCTGGTTCCCTCCTGATATGAGACTTTATTCTACAAAATTAAATAAAATTGCTTCAATTTCACAGAAGTTTCACACGCTTAGAACTGGATTAATGTCACTGGGGAAAAAATTCACAAAGCAAGTATTTCACACGGACCTGTGATTCAGTAACATTCAGCACGGCACCACTTCTGAAGCCTGTTCCTCTAAGTGTACCACTTCACAAACAAATAATTTCTTGAATAAAATGCCCTTTCAAGCAGCCACGGAAGCAAACCTACTGCAGTGGGCAGAACGGGCAGACTTGCAAAAGGTTTGCAAAAGTAACTCTACGAGCAGAAGCACTAAGAGCACTTCATTTCAGCAAACCTCTACACTGGTGAGCTTGGTCATCGTGTACCAACAGCTAACAGCAATGTTATCTGGTCAGTGGCCCAAGCTGAAGAAAACTGTCAAACAAGATGAATCAACTCAATACATTTATAATAAATAAGAACCATGCCACATCACTATTTTCATACAGCTGCACCCATACACTTTTATTTCTTTTTGGAGGAAACTGCAGTCTAAAACTACAACAGCTGAAAAAGAGACAGAGATAGTTCTGTGGGCACTGATGCAAAGAATATAGAATACGTTCTCACAGACTGCCCTGAAGTCCAGGGCCAGCATTTATGCCAGCTGCTTAAGTACCTGCATACAAGCTTCAGTTCAAATAACTCAATTGTTATAAAGCAGAACATTCCTAGAGTCCTCTCTTGAGGAAACCAGGAGTACTGTAACATGGGCTGCAATGCTGAATTTGGAAATCTGCCTGTTTTACTAATCTGTACACTTACCAGCAGGATGACGACACTTCCTGGCCTAATGACCGAGACACCAGTTATCCAAAGTTACCTCTCTACTTTCAGATGCAAAACTATTCAGTGTTCTCAGTTTGATAGGCTTGATGAACACTTTTCCTCCCATCAAGCCAGAACTGGAACATTTCCATCAGTGAGGATCCTTGAGCGGTCCCTCCTCAGCAGGTGAAACCTCTATACCCAGCTCTCCTCCACGTTTTGCCAGCCGTGACAAATTCTGAACTGTATTACTAGCAACCACTGAGCTTCTACTGACAGCCACATAAGTGCAGTATATCTGGGGCGAAAAGCAGCTGCGAAAACAATGACCTGTTACAGGAAGGGTAAAATGATTTGTTCCCGTAACAGAACTAGGCTCCATTTTACTCCTAGCACACTCAAATAATGCAGAGCACATTTTTTCCCCATGTAAGAATGATGGATGTACGATGTGGTAAGGACTGTTTTCTTCTGCTCTAGCTGCATTTTATTTCTTACCTCACACAACACTTTGTCTGCAAGCAATGGATAAATATTTGACATTGCATGATTCCCAACGCTCCCTTCAATATAAAAGTTTTTTTGTTCTTTAAATGTTTTGCTTTCCTGTGTACTAATTAGATTAATGACAGGTTGGGTTTTTTCTTGTTTTTGTACTCGCTGTAATTACAAAACAAATTACATAATTTCACAGACCTATAAAAATCCTCTGACATTATTTCACTGGCTCTGCCAACTAGGATTTGAATAAGAACGGGATCAGGGCTAACGAAGTCAGAACTAAAACTGTCATATAATCTTTCTGAATGCATAAGAACTTCAACGTGAAGTAAAAATAAATCATTTTTATGACTGCTTCCTGACACATGAAGGAGAAGCACAGAAGATGACAAAGTAGAAAATACCAATAACTATGAAAATGTCAAATATATGACGTACGTGAAAAAGACAGTAAGAGATGAATGTACTGTAAAAACAGTGGGGTTTATTACTGGCCAAGTTTGGACAGCTTGCTTAAAGATAGCTGTAAAACCAAGAAGTGCTGGATTGGTACTTGGTACCAAGAGGTACAAAGATTTAAAGTCTACTCTACCTGCGATCTGTCATAGGCTAAGCTTACAGCTAAAGGTCTATCCAGTCTCCCAGGTGATGTACTTAAGAATAAAAAAAATTAAGTGGAAAAAAAAATAAAGAACAACCAAGCAAATAATTCTATCATGGCTTCAGTATAATACATTTCCATGTTTTCATCTATGTAAAAGGAGCTTCAGTTTAACGTGTTTTTATCTTGCAGTGGAAATATTTGAGAGACATAGAAAATTCTTCTCCCCCACCCCCACCAAAATCCTACAGATGTCTACTGCATACCCTGGATGACAGCTATTAGAAGAAGCTTTGTCTGCTCACAACACTAGGTGGAATATGAGTCCCCTGAGTGCTTGGCAATGGTTTAATCAGTGCTTCTCTGAAGCACTGTATTTCCTACGTAACAAGGAGTTCTAATGATTTCTATCATAAGGACTAAAAGTTGGACCAACTCCTATGGTTTCCCATAACTCTTGGCAAGTGATCTCACTTCCCCCCCCCCCACTCCCTTAATCCCACCCCACAGATTCCATTCCCTCTCATTAAAAAGCAGACAGATGCAACCAAGTTCTTCCTGGCCAGTAAAATCTGTTAGAAATCACATCCCTTCCCTTCGTCCTCGCAGCTTTCATTCATTTAAAAATGAAGACATCTTAAACCTTAGCCAGCTGCACAACCTCAGAGGCCTCATGAACAAGGTGAGGATGAGAGACCTACGGGACAGTGAAAGAACACATTCGCAAGAAGTTCAATATGCACGGTGCAACCCTTAATTCTTCTGTCTGGGGACATGAGGAAAGTAAAGCCATTGGCTTCCGCCACTTGGAACTCACTTTCCCTCCTTCTCTAAACACATTGCACAGGGGCTGGGACCATCAACGTGTGCAGTGCTACCAATTTTTCAGCGTACAAGGGAAAATGATTGATGCTCATCCTCTCTGGATGTATTAGAACTAGCTATTAATTAGGAATTAATATTGGGTATTCATGCTTCTTTTTCATGCTCTTGCTGTTGCTTTTAGTCATCTGAGGACAACATTAAGATTATTTTTCTTCCTGAAATGATTTTAGGCATTACCCTGGAATTAACTGTCTCTAAAAAACTAAGCATTAAAAAATCATTTAACAGCTGGATACAACATCTGTCTTTCCCAGGTCATTAGTACTTAAGAGCAGTTAATTTATGACACTGCAAGGTAATGGAAAGACTTCCAATTAAAAGAATCATACTTGGTTCTAGGTTGTTTTTTTATCCATGTTCGAGTGTTACAAATCCAAATAAAAAAGTCTGTTTTAAATAGAAGTCATGCCAAATGGAAGGAGCCATCAACTTCTCAATATTCCAGTAATGATGTGAAATCATGAGTCATCTTTCTTAGATCTCCATTTCAAGAAACTGTGTAATTTTGTATAGCCCTTTCACATCTCAGATTCAAGGCTGTAAAGCTTACAATAACTCAGAAGGCAAGGAAAAGTAAATAAGAAGCACAGCAAAGACAACTGCATCTCACGCAGTATAGAAGCAACTTCTTAAATTCTAGATCTTAAGGCAGTCTCAGGATTTCTTCACATTCTGAAGTGAGTAACTTCTGTGCACATGAGGCAGGCAGTGCTCAGTCACTTGCACTGCTGTCCTTGCTCTGAGCAGTTTGTGAAGCCATACCCATCTCACAATCAAAGCTCACCACGGTTGTCTGTTCTGTCTGGATATAAAATGAGTAATGTTTCTGCTTTCAAAAAATATAAACATTCCTCCATTTAAAAGAAAAAAAAAAAAAAGAAATTAAAAAAGAAAAACAAACAGGGAAAGAGCCTGAAAGGGGCAATATAAGAATAAAAGCAAGGTAAGAATTATTGTGAAACAATACTCAACAGGAAAGCTGTTTCCAACTTGCATTGAAGTACTTCTTAAACAGCTCTCGTCATGCTCTGACTACTACACTACCAGCGAAATCTAGTCCTCGACAATAGTGAGAAATTCACATCTTTTAATTTAATGGTGTGAAAACAAAGATTGCAAAAATCTTTTGCTTTTTTTCGCCTTAATCCCACATGTAATTAAACTGATTTCTTCCTGTACCTTTTACAGGTACACCAGTATTTAAATTATCATGGTTTGTTATAAAAATATACAAGACAGATCTATAAATGAAGGCTGTAAGAAAGACACAGGAGTATCTCCATATGAACAAAACCAGATTTTACAAGACCTGGCACCAGAGTTGTTTCTGCCGAAAAAGGAGGAGATCAAAATCTAACTTCTACACTCATAAAAATAGACACTTTTAGAGTCAATGAAAGAGAGTTCCAGGCATGTAAGGTATAATTGATTACAATTAACACTGGGGTGTTACAGTGCCCTCGGTTCATTCTGCAATATGACTTGTTTTTCAAACCGAATGGCCATAAGTAGACAGAACCTCCTCCCACTCAGATTTCAGCACACAGCTGTGACCTGCATCTGTTCTGAATTATGGCTATAACTTATGCTTGATTTTACCATTACTCAAAGTAAAGCCTTCACAGTATCGGTGTATTATTACACCAGCATTGTCAAACCTGAACAGCCCTCGTACTGCATGTTGGTAGTTATAATGATTCTCCATAATATCTGCTGTCTACATAATAAGCTGTAACCATGAATAAATCAATTCCAGGGCCTGCAGAAATACAGGAATACCAGAATGAGAAACAAACAAAAGCTGCACGTCCAGTTTGTGCAGCTAGGCTGCAATAAAACCAATCCACAACTTCAGCAAAGAGGTTTTGATTCCAGTTTTCTAACCACTGGCAAGCTCTGTAGAGTCTGGCTTGGCTTCAGTACCAATCCTTCTTCTGACCCAGCTGCAATTTATCATATTATAATCCCATCTTTAATTGCTCAGTCCATCTTTCACTGTGTTAAGCTACTTATTGAACTATGTCTTCCCGTTCTTTCACATTCTCTCAAGTCTTACTCTTAACATTATGTGCTTTTTCCACACATTAAACAAATTGATTCCAGCACTCCTAACATTTTAGAAATGCAAACACATACGTAGCCTAACATGCATGCTATAACCCCAAATATACTGTAAATGGGATAACTTTCATTTTGCACTCTCTGTAGGGGGAAGGGGCAAGCTGAATGAGATGTTAAATAAAAATACTCAAAAGGGGTTGTATACACTTATACAAATAACTTCCAGAGCTCTTATATTTATTTATTTTAAATGGTGACACTGAAAAAACTTCAGTGCTGACCCTGTAATGTACTGACCTTGAAAACATCACAGGTGGTTTCTGTGAACAACAGCTTGGAGAGGTATCATACACAGTGGTACTAAGTACAACCTACATTTGAAGGCAGTGAGGTACTGGAACAGGTTACCTAGTGTTGTGCTTGATGTTCCATTCCTGAAGACTTTGAAAGCAAGACTGGATAAGGACTTGGGCAACCTGATCTAGCTGTGGTATCCCTGTTCATCGCAGGGGAGTTGGACTAGTTGGCCTTAAGAGGTCCCTTCCAGTTCTAAAGGTTCTATGATTCTCGGTATACAAAAGCAATATATGTTATGTATTTATTGACAAATTAATATAGCAAAATAAAAGTTGGACTAAGATTTATAAAGAAATAAAAATTATAATATACAAAACACAAAATATAAGTTAAAAGAATTTCTACTTGGACTCCAGTCTTATCTCATCTTTATCTTTCTGCCCTTATGCTAAGTAGTACATACATTCCTGAAATGCCTGCAGAGGACAGAAATAAAATAATGTACTGATTAACCAATAATAATTCACATGTACGACTTAGAAATCAAGCAGAATTTTAACAAGTAAATCCACATTTTTTTTAGTATTTATATTTTGAGAAATTGTTTCAAAACAAAATGCGGGTTTCACTATCTAAGAACATCTACTTATTTTAGCATAATATTCACTAAACTGTTCAACATAACAAGTGCGTATGCATGTGTGTACATAATTACATCCAGAAAATGCCTTAACTTCAGGCTTTTAAACACACTCCTAACAGAAAATTTAATATTTTACTATTCTGTGAAGCCAATATATTGGTCACAGTTCAGCTGCAGTGAACTGAAACAAAATCTCTCCAACATCAGCAAGAGAGCACCTATCACACCAACTCATATATCCAGAGGCCAAGGTACTGCATCTGCACCGCTGGAAAATCCGCTGTGCTGCACCAAGTCCTCAGACAGAAGCTGGACTGGAACATCACTCAGTACGCTCACGGCATAAAAACACTAAGGAAAGGAACTTCATTGTGCAATTTCTTCCACACATTTATCGAAGAATTCAAAGGAAAAGAAGGAACTTCATTGTGCAATTTCTTCCACACATTTATCGAAGAATTCAAAATGGACTTCGTTTCATTTACCATCAGGTTATAAACGGTTACATCAGCAACTGCAGATAACTCTATCAGTATTTCATAAAAACTGAAATTCCAGCTTTAAAAGCTGCTTTATTTTCAAATTATCTGCTACAGAGTAGGCAGTATGTTGAGCAATAACATCATGAGATTCAAATGGTACACAGACCACATCTCACATCTTTGTACAGCAGTACTTGTCTCTTATTTGCACACATTTCCTAGCCACAAGCAATGGACAATACATTTTTGTCTATTTTCATTTCAGGGAAGATGATTTTCTTCTGCAATATACTTGGACCATCTTCTAAAATTCAGTGGAATTCTATCTTCCCTCTGAGATAATATTATGCCCCGAAGACTCTCCACTAAAAACCGCACCATTTGCTACCTGTCAGATGGCTGAAGGCACTCACTCAAGCAGCCGGCAACTGGAGAGGATTATAGCTCACAAATGCTGCCAGTATCAGTGAGACAGCAAGTAGCAGACAGTTCATTTTACAAAAACTTAATGGACTGTATGGCCCTGGCTGCTTAATACAAGCACTGTCAAGGCATCTAAGTAAAAAGTCTCAGCTGTCACTGCTGACAAGCTGAGCAGAATTATTTGTCACACAAGACTAGATAAGAGACCAGTAGTGTGGTGTATGGTGAGATTCCCATGCATCTCCATACTGCAGCCTCAGACAGCAGGCATATGGTTTCTTCCAAAGCACTGGCAGCGTAATGTAATCTTACTACAAGCAGTATGGCCAGAGCATTATTCTTTGGCTTCCATATTTTAACTAAATTATCCTCCTTTGTGCTCAGCTTTACGTGTTGTAATTAAGTGCTCTCTGATTTCCTCTTCGTTTATTTATTTATTTCCTGAAAACGACAGCATGAATAATCTGCAGATCATTAGCTAGAGCAATCCATGTCATCAGTGTCAAATTGTATCAGCTGAAAAACTAACCTGATGCATCTGGTCTATAACACAAATGCCTTCATCCTGCTATTTTTTTTCTTACCCCATCAAAAACTCTATCACTCATTATCTTTCAGCAAGTGTATACTAATTAAGGAAGGAAAGACATCCGAAAAGGTAATTCTTTCTCTACTCCTTACACACCAGAGCTCTCATTAGCCTGGTCCTGCATCTTGTCTACATTAGGGTATACAGCATCTTCCTCCACAAAGGAACATTTAGGACCTTAGAGTTCTACCATTCCTCATAACAAAACAGAAATGAATGCTTTTCACCTATTGGCATTCACCCCGCACAGCCACACTGACACTAACACTGCACAAAATCTATGCAAATTGCTGAAAAACATTTGACAGATCAGATCAGAAGAGTTCTGCAAAACTAACAGCACAGTGCAAGTCTGAAGTGTCAGATCCTTCCTTTAGTCAATACAAAAACAATTTATTACACAAAGTTGTCAGGAAAGGATCTTAAGAAGAAGTGGAAGGAATGGCAAGAAATGGAAGTAATAATATAGAGTGAGTCAAGTTATATAGGGTTGTCAGACAAAGATAAGGAGTAAAGAACTGTGTAAGTGACAAGAAATAAGCAGATCAAGGCAAAGCACCTAAGCGGCACAAGAGGCAGCTCTGCATGCTTGCTGCTCCCTCTTGTTTTACATCTGGGCTCTCTCCTAAACTGCCAGACACTTTGGTGCAGTCTTTCAAACACTACAAGGTTATCACTGCATTTAATGCAACAAGTACTTTGGTACTTTAGTTCCTAGGAAAAAAGAAAAAATGCCATAATATCCAAATGGCAATTCTTTTCAACACTGCTTTCCATAGGACATACACCTCTCTTGAAATGTTCTCTCTCAGACAAGTGTTAAAAGCTACAGTTATTGAGATGTTAGCAAGAAAGCAAAGCCCAAGTGAATGAATTCAACTTCAGTCATCATTGAGTCTGTGACATTTGTTGAATTTATGAATGTAAGATTGTTCCAGTTAAAATTAAAACCAGGAAATCCCAGCACATCTCATTTCTCAAAGACCTTCCAAACTTCTGAGCAGCCACTGGATATTTCTGTATTATTTCCTGCTCACTGTAGGCAAGTAACAAAGTTATCAGTCTGTCTACAGCAGTGAATCCACATGTCAGAGAGATGAGGCCTGAAGAAACAATTACTGAGCACTGCTCTTCTACACACGCACGCATCTGTAAAAGCAGAACACAAATCCTCTGTAAAAGAAAACACATGCCTCATCACTGGACCTGAGACATTCATTTTCTGTGGCTGAAATTCATTCATGAATGTCGATTGTGCACAGATTAAACCCCACCTAACTCTTCAAAATAAAGCAGCACGCACACAGGCCTTGCCCAGAGCTCATTCTGCCTCCAAGCTGAGCCAGTAGGACGTGGCTCTGGCACAATGCAAGCAACAGCAGCAGTATTTCAGTAAAGCACTGCTGGAAGCGTACTGCACTTCAGAAGACAAGTCCATGTACTAATGATGATCACACAGTAGGAGTAACAGAGGCTAATGCTATGGGGATAATGTACTGAATTGTGATATCACAAAATCAGTTTCATGTTTTTGCAGAATCAAGGCTGGGGAGTAGAAAAAGATAAAGTAGCTATTGAATAAAAATTAGAATGAATATGAGAAATGAGTGCTTACAAATAAGGCAGATGCTTGCTAATTCACACTATTGAAAGTGTTTAAGAAGTGAACAGCTGACCTACTTAATGAGCACTCAAAGGATTCAAAAATGCCAGCAGATACAGCATTAAATTTCATTGACACTCCCTTCCAAAAAAGCTGTCACTATACAAACAGCAAATAACACTTGTGAATGCAGTTAATCAGACATATGAGAGAGCTGCAACAGATAACCTCAAAAATAAATGCAAGTGTATTGAGAGTGCATCATTATAATTCTAGATTTGGAAAAGACCAGTGCTTAAATTCACTGATGAACACATTAACTCCTCCCTACTGATCTAGCCAATCAGTTAACAACGCAGCACCACCCTTCCCTGAGATATTAACTCAACCTAACAGACCAAGAAAAAAGGAGATGACATCCTAATTACACAGAAATGTATAACAACAAGCAGGAAAAATCATATAAATCAGTAGGAGAGAAGGAAAGTTAAACTACCAACAGTTACACCAAAGCCAAGGAAATTAATAAGTGTAAATTTACAATTATAAGGCATTAATTCAACTTCTAAATGTTAGCACAAGCTTAATTTTTTGTCTTCCACAAAACACAGAGCAGAAAGCATGCTTAATGATTAAATAACTTCCATCAAGAATCAGTGCTCATTTCTGAACTTTCTGGCTTATTCAATTTTCTTTCTTCCCCACAAGCTTTGAAGTGAGGATTTTGAGGCACCTATCCAGAACCACTTAGCAAGCTTGCACTGCGAGATTCCAAGAACTATGTATGTTGGCACAAGTGAAGTGCAACATACTGACTGCATCATAAAAACTGTAAGGCTGACATTCGTGGTTGTAGCAATTCATCTAGATAACACTGTGATATATCTTCACTTCTCTGTGTAAAGAAACAAGGTCTAAACATTAAAACTTGCTGCAAACCAACAAAATGGCTCTACAGGTCTATTTGTGCAGTAAAAGGAGAACATTTAACCTCAATAGCCTTCATCCCGTGTGTAATCGGGTTATCTAGATTTACCCGTGATAGAGGCTGCTGCCCCTAGAAGGGGAGAAATGAACAAAAACAACGGCAGCAATCTAAGGAAAGAACTTATTTTACTAAATACGAGACACAATATGATACAATATAACTACAACTACTATATCAAACAAGGCAGAGAAAAAGAAAGAGAGAAAAAGAGTCCCGGAGAACCGGGGGCCTACTGCAATCTCTAGGCGACAGGCTGGAACGTTGCTGATAGAGCGAGACAGCAGGGATGGAGCGCTCCAAAGCGATAGACAGGGCGAAAAGAGGGACGTTCCAGCCTGGGAGCGAGATTATATGTGTGTCCTCCTCCTCTGGTGATTCATCTCTGGCCGCGTTGTCCCCTGGGATATGTAGTTTCCTCCAAGGGCTGAGTACTCGGGATGCTGCCATTCCACAGATCTGGAGCATGAACCTTCCACACTTCCACATACCCTCTGTTACACTTCCACATACCCTCTGTTACACTTCCACATACCCTCTGTTACACTTCCACATACCCTCTATTACACTTCCACATACCCTCTATTACACTTCCACATACCCTCTATTACACTTCCACATACCCTCTATTACACTTTCTTATACCACCAAAACAGTTCATACCGCACATGATGTCATGATGTAGAATATTGACAGCACAAAACCATGACACCGTGTCACAAGGCTTTGCTGATTCTTCCGGAGGCAACAAACATAAAGGCTCCTTCGACCAGGAGATAATGCAGCATTCCAGCAGGGTCAGTTACACAGCTTCGTTACCCCATCCTAAAGATCCCTGTTGCTGGCCCTGCTCAGCCTGACACGCAAGCAAAAGGCAAGCAATCCCACAAGTCCTCTGGAGTGAGTTTTCCCCTCAGCAGCACCAGGGAAAGATGTAAGCAGAGCACACTGCCTGTCATCATTCTACTGCCCCATATCTTACAAATTCATTCATTACAGCTTCAGGAGATGAGAGAAAGTAGAAAGGCTTTCCTGGCAAGTAAGGAAGCAGTGACTAAAGCAGGTCATTTCTTCTACTACTCTTTTTTTTTCTTTTTAATTATTATTTATTTTTCTATTTCCAAGCTTTAATGAGACATCTACTCCCCTTAAATTCTCCACCACAATGAAAGGAAAACCCCAAAAAGAAATTTCTTATACTGGCTCCTGGTGGGACCAAATCAATACAGTTTAGCCTATTTCTTTTTAATAAATGAAATGATTTTAATCAAATTTGTTCAGAGGACAGAAGATTAGTTAAAGAAGAGAAGTAAATGAAACATTAAATTAAGGTATCACTGGGAATTAAAAAAGTAATTTTATGTTATTACCAGTGGTATATTATGAATAACGAATATGCAAAATGCAATTAATATGCAGCACAATATGAACAGCATTTGAGAAAAATGAATTTGATATGTAGGACAGAAAGGTCACAAATTCTTAAAGCCAATTCAATTTGCTTTGCTCTGTTCAATTTCCTCATGGGCTCCTGTTTAAATATTCCCAGGTACAGGGGTCAGTCACTACTAAGTTCTGACATACTTTAAGGTAACTACAGTTCATGACAAGCAACCCAGTATATTCCCTATACAAAGGGAGAAAACAAGTGGCAGCTTGTTCCCATTTAAGTAGAAAGCTTCTTCCTACATAGGACTACATGGGAGGCAAAACATAGTTCATAAGAATGCATCAAACATTATAACAAAGCTACCAATTATGAAAGTAAAAAAAAGTTTCTTGAAAGTTAATTACAAACTTAGTTTATCTAGAATTACTATTCTGAATCATTAGCCAGTATACAAAATCATGATTTCCTAAGTCACTCGCTGTTCTCAACAGGGATATTCTGGGGGAAGTAACGTGCAGTTTGACCAGCAGTGCTTTTACCTGTAAGTTACCATCAATGTACCTTTCTATCTTCTGTGAGATAAGGCATGTTGGAGCTCAGATTAAAAGCACAAAGTCCTGCTTTTCTAAGACAAATATACCAGGAAATTGAGACTGACAAAACTGGTGGACTCTCTCGTAATTATGACAATCAATACTATGCATATGTTAAGATTTTAAGACAAAATAAATCTGAAAAGGATAAACAAGTCAAAATTACTTTAGAGCATCCATGAAACCAGCAATTACTTTATCACTTTCCTGTAGGCATTTATTTCATCCTTCCAGCTAATTGCAGTTTCATAATTATCTTCTTATCCCAACCTATGTAACCTATTGGCATCTCACTTCTAATAATGGGTGTTCTGTGCTTCTTCAAAAGAAGAAATGCACATTTTAACAAATAGTGTTTATAGAGGGCAACTGTGATCATCCCGACCAACCTTATGCATTGCACACATGAATTAACTTAACCACACAATTTCTGTCTGCATCAAGCCCACAAGTGTCCAGCTGAGCTGTATCACGTCTTTTAGAGAGATATAACCTTGACTTAGTACTTAAATAGTAACACCATTAATTAATTGTTTTGAATTTCTCTGTAGCTACAACTGCAGATTCACTAACGCAGTGAACTAAATTTCCATACATTTAACACACAGGTATCATGTTTCTAAACTGATTCCTATGGTTCAAACATTTATTAAATTCAATTTCAAGAGACAATTACTATCTCTGATCAGTCCTTAGGCCTGATATCATAACCTATTTTTCTTATATCCGACAGGAAACACCATCAAAAGCTAAGAGCTTTCACCCAAGTTCTTTAACACTGAACAGTTTATCCACAAAAAACATAACGTAGAGCAAAAGCAGGAAGTGAAGAATACTGACTAGCAGAAATATACATGGAGAACACTCTTCAAAGTGTTACTGCAGCCTAGAGATCAATAATTCTGTGTTTGAGCTTGCCAAGTTATAACAATACACCTCATACACTGAACTACTCAACATATCTATATCAAGGCTATGACAATGTCAAGAGTTCCCTTTGTTTCATGAAGTATGTTTTTGTAATTTACACATTTCAGCTTTAATGCAAACACATTAAATACTAGTGATACCATCTTAAAATACCAAGTGCTGGAATTTATTGTCTTTATTTTAAGATACAAAGCCAGCTCTATATTACAGAATTAAACTTCTGAGACCACACGTATGCCACACAATAGAACAGCTGAGAAACAAAAGCTTCAAGGCTTAGAGTTCTATGAGTGCTTGGCAACAGTGACCAAGGTGACACTGGCCTCATACTTACGTAGCCAGCATTGCTTACCTGGTTCTGTTTGTTAACTCCTAAGTACAGAAGCTTTGGTGAATTCTCTCTTTCCTGACTGTCATGACACAGATCATGCAGCCATCTCTCATTTGGGATGTTTACTGAGCCTCAAACTAATTAAGCACCCTCAGACACACTGCCACGTGTGTAGATCCATTATAGTCTCGCCCATGGTAACAGATGATCTAACCAATCATGAGAACAAGGCAGGAAGGATATAAAAATATGACAACATATCCAAAGGAGGGAAACAAGAATGACAAAAGGACAGAAGGACATGGCTGAAGATGGCTCATTTGGTTTGAAGGAGGCTGAGGGATGACTGCATTGCTGGCTGCAGCTTCCTCAGAAGGAGCAAAGAGAGACGTGCTGACCTGTTCTGTCTGGTGAGACAGGGAAATGACTTAACGCTCCCAAAGCTTTGAAAGTAAATTTTAAGCCATACAGCTTTTATTTTTCAAATCATTTATTTATAGCTTGCCTGTACCTGACCCCTTGCCTCACTGTTGCAATTACTTTATGTGATCAAGAAACAGAACGGTACAGTAAAACTACAAGTATGAGGTAGACAAAATTCAGTCTCTGAAAATATTTTGCTTCGACACTCGTATCCCCTTATGATTTGGTAACGTAATAGGAAACAAATCAGCAGATTAAAGATATTTTTCTAGGTGAGGTCCATTTTGACAAGCAATACACATCTTTTCAGATATTTGCTGCTTGCCTTATTCATTCTTACGCAGAGGGCTATAAAAAGGCGCATGTTTTACTGATTACACTAAGATAAACTCTTTAGGCTGAGTAAGCAGCAAAACTTTTCCTTAATCCAGCATTTATGACATAAGGTCTGACAGATAAAAACTAGTGAACATATCACCATTTGAGAATAAGCTCAAACATGAAAGACGCTTTTAACTAATGAAAGCAATACTAATTGGTATTGCATTCACAGTTGAGGTGTGCTGCTGGAATGCAGACAAGCACAGTTTATTCACAACAGAGGACATGTAGTGATTTTGAAATGTTAATTAGAAACACAAGGGATAAGTGAACGAGAAGTCGAGAGAAATGAATGTGCTGATAGTGAAAAAAGGAGAAACCATTTAGAAAAAAAGCATCCAGAATAACACTTCCAGTAAAACTGAAAACATACCATTGGTAGAATAGAGTGAACCCTACAGAGCCTACAGGAAACTTCAATTAAGCAGAGTGCTGACCGTCAAGCCACCTTCCCACAGCACAGCACCTACAGATTCACCAGGTTTCCCAACTGCACCTCCTGCAGTTATAAGAGCCTTCTTTGGTGGACCGATAGTTGAAGAAAGGAATATCAGATACAATTTTATCTTCATACAGATAAACTGTGTGGCTATCATTAAACTGGAGGAAATGCAAACATTCATGGCAGTAACAACATAAGAACATTTTGCTACCTGGATTTTTGGGAAAGATTCAAAACAATGTTTGAACTTTGAATGTAAAGACTTACCAAGAAACAGGTTTCTTCTACTCTATGCTTCTATTGAATCTGACAGACGTGTGAATTCTGACACAATTTCACTTTTTCTACTAATATTCTCATTCACCTTCTGTTGTGATTTCTTTTCTAAAGCTTCACACAAACCATAAAAAACCCCAAAAACTTAGAAATCAATAGCAAGTGAACCTGATTCTAATGTAGGTTACTGTGAATTGTAACATCAATTTAATCCCACTGAGATTAATGAAACACAACAGAAGAAGTGAAAAGCATCAGAAATGTCTCCGTATATCCTTACACAGAGCACCATGCAAAAGGGAAGGTGATATACTGTGATATAATGTAGACAAGTCTGAAAACAAACAACAACAACAACACCAAACACTTCTTTTTTGTAAAGAAACAGCTTCAGCATTGCTGCACTCCCAGAACATGAAATCTAAGGCAGCTAAACATAGGTGGAGGTTGCTTTTTTTCCTACAAAACAGCAGTGTGGAAGTTCATGTACAGAGTGGAAAGGTTGTTAATTTACAATTTTAGATTACTTTAGAGAGTGTCAAAATCCAGAATCATCTCATAACCCCACTGCTTATTCAGCTATACCACCTAGTTATTTTTGTTTTACTGATCTCCATGGAACTGGGCCAAGTCAGTCTCCGTTTTTCTCTCCCCATTATGCAAATTTGAGGGTTGAGAAGGGAAGACTGCACCATTACAAACTGCCTGAACTGTGGGACTGGAGCACACTCATACGTGCAGAATGGTTGGTTGAAAGTGATGCCAAAATTAATATGCACGCTTATTTCCTTAACAAAGAGAACTTGCTTAGGAATCTGCATTTATTTTCAGCTCTACTGACAGAAGTAAACTCATCAGCAGACCAACTACTGGATAAATACGAAAAGTCTTCAGCTGTTATAGTAAATTCCTCACCGTTGCAGAATGCAGCAGGTAATTTCCCTTAAATACACATCAATTAGTTGTTACACAGCACACCAATGTAACATAATACCAACAAAAGGGGCTGTTGTGAAAAAAAATCTTTCTAATTAAACACTTTCTGGATCTTATCAATACTAATTTTTGTTAACTACATAAGAATCATCAATTTTGTTCCATTTTCAAATGGGACAGTTGAAGGCCAGAACTGGAGGATTCCACAGTTATCACAAAATTAATCTTTAGAATTCAAACTATGATAGACACTATTTGTATCTATTTTCACCTAATTAATGGGTCATAAAAGAATAGTTACAGAAAACATTAATTACACTTTAATGTGGTCGTGAAAACTATACTGTCATAGTCCATCAGTTTTGTATGTAAGAGTCCTATAAAGTTTCATTGTTTCAGTATATGATACTGAAATTACATTATTTCATTTCTAAGATAACTGTTAACAACTGACCTTCACAAAGAACTATTTTTGCTTATGTACATTAAAAACATATGAGTATCATACATAGCCATACGTACACACACCAACAGTAGATCTCAGCAAAGACAGCAAAGTAACAGAATTCACAAGAAAATACCCACTAAAAGTACCCATTTTGATTGATTTCAAAGTAATATATTCACCAGAAATCAGTTTTTTAAGGGAATTATACAGTTCAGTCAGAAAATTAAGGTTCATGACAAGATAGTGATTTCTTCCTGCAAGTCAAAGCTTGTTGATCATGTAGGACACCAACAACTCGAAAGGAGGTTTTCAAATGTGTGTGAGTGCATAATGGAGGGACCACAAACTCACGATTGCAAGACTTCCACACCAAATTTGCTCTGCATCTGATCAACCTTTGGCAAAACCACGGTGAATCTGGGTCTATCTGAGCCTCACTGCACAAGCTCTCCCCTGTGCTCTGCCGTAGAACACTTGGAGTACTCGGTGTACCAGTAAGTAAAAAGAGCACAGCCACATACAGTAATAATCAACATAGTTGTGTCCTGCTGCTTTAAAGCTGTTGTCTACATCTATGAATCTCTATACTGCTGTGCTCCTTGTTGATAATGTACATAACTCAATGAAGAGCATCTTTCTTTCTTAGTCAAGAGCATCTACTTAGGGTATTGTCTGCCAGACTCCACTGAAAGCCAGCAAAATCAATCTCTACTTTTTAGGAAACACGTTTCTACAAATTCAATTACACCTTTCACCACAAACCCTGAGTCAAGCTCCTCCTCAAAAGAGAAAATAGATTAGTTGTTACATGTTTCTGAAATGGAAACAGAGGAGTTGTGCCCCTGCAGAAACATTACTACTGATTTAATATGGGAAGACATTCATATATTCCTAGAGAGGGTTACAATAAAACAAATACCATACAGACTAACTTAGGACTAAGTGTTCCAGATTAAAAAGAATAGCAAACATTTGAAATGTCCAAGAATTATTGCTATATCCCCTGCCCTGCTTAGTTCAAATACCAAATGACTAGTCATATGAATGTCATATACACAAATGGCTTCAGAACCTTAGTGAACCTTAACCTGCCATAAAACTAAGAGCAAAAGCACAATATTACTTGCCTGCTTTATCAGCTCAGTGGTCATTTTGTGTTTAGTGTGTTGGTCTAACACATAGAGCCCAATGCACATGACCTTTTTTCTGCAGCAGGTAAAAGGAATGGTTTCCATTTACAGCATAAACCAATCTCAGCATCACAGGACACTGAAGATGATGTATTGAGGATGTATGTAAGCTAAGCAACTTCAGGGTGTTTTATGATGTTACCTATATTCTAGGTTAATATGAGATTTTTATATTGGTACATTACTGCATCTGGGGCCACTGGAGCTATGCTGCAGCTTCTTTGCCAGATTGCAGTATATTTCTTCACAGTTCCTACCTACTTTCAAATTTAAGCAAGCCCAGGGGAATGCAGCCATTCTGTATTTGTGTTGATAGCCTAGCTGCTTTGCTGTCATTTCTCTCAAGAGAACTTGTTAGGTGTAATACCTCTAAGAAAAAGGTTTAAGTAACACTTTGTTCCAAGACCTGAGAAAAAGAAAAATAATTTTAATTATGCTCTCATTTCAATATCACACCACCTTCTTTACTATGACAACCAACTACATTTTGTACTGCAACAGATTTTGAAAGAAAATAAAATAAAAAACTGAAAAAAATCCCAGCTAGCTCCTTCAGGTAGGAAGGAGACTTTATTTATTCAGCACTTGGTATCTGAAATGGCTGTCATAAAGGAACTATAAAAAACATTTGAACTGTTAGTTCTTACTGGAAAAAGGACAAGAAAGAAAAATCTGAAGCATAGCTTGAAGACAACTCATAAGAATGTTTTCATTTGTCAAGCTTCACCTGATCCTAAGGTATAGGAAAGACATGAATGAAAAACATTGAGGAAGAAAGGTAGCATGCTTCCTGCAGAACAAATATTGCTGAAAAGTCAAAGAATTCTATTAGTTCCTACTGCAAATTATTATAAATATTACAGAACTGTCAACAACTTAAACCTAAAACGTCAATGGCTACATCCCCCATTTTTGCCTCTGTCTCTACTAAGCGCTTCAGTTCTGCCCACACCCTATCCTATATTTCTACTAGTTGTGTCTCAGCACGTAGGTACTAGGCAGATTTTTTGTTATATTTGTGTAGAGAAGAAAGGAACTAACAGCTAAATGAAGAACTGGGCATAGAAGCAGAAAAACACAGAAGAAAGTGGATTAAATAAGCTTTAGAAGCCTTGAAAGGAAATGGAAAGTACTTATTACTTACATTGTAAAGGGGAAAGAAAAAAAGAGCATACTTATTTATTTTTGGCACTGCACTTTGTAGGTAGGAAAAACGTCCTCTTATGTTTTAAAGGAAAAGTTCTATAGCGATGCACCAAAAAGATGTCTTTCAGGTGAGGTAAATTGAGCTCATGAAATTATACTTTTGAAATGCCATCTATCATTTTGTGAAAGATTCATCTTACAAGTGCTGACTAAAACAGTGATAGTACTGTCTAGGATAAAGGATCCTATTTACCTCAACGCGTCATACTTCATAAAAATAACATCCAAGATAAAGCTTGTAATAAATGCTAGTCAGTTGACTCAAAGCAAATCAGTGAGGTCTGTAACAACAAAGTCAGCAACTCTCAGAGCAGAAGGTTTTAACAGAGCAGGCACAGATGATTTCAATGAAAGGCACAGATGGACTCTGAGGAACAGAGGTGAAAATAGTAAAAAAATAACTCCTGAATCTTCCTAAAAAACAATGGACCTGCCTGCCCTTAATCTGATCAACCCTGTCTTTAAACAAGCCATTGAAATGTGAGGCTTTCAAAATCAATTTTGCAAAGCACTACATTATTATCCTCCTTGTAGAAGCTGAAATCCCAGTTACTTTCATTATGGCATTATTTATGTATGTCACTCTAAACTAATGCCGCCTATTTGTTTCCATGGAAACTACAACAAATCCAAAAGAGGAGACCCTAAACTCTCACTGGGCAGCCTGTGTCACCACAGCCTCTGTCACAGCATAGAAATGCTTCCCAGTGCTTAGAGGGAACCTCTTATGTCCCAATTTGCGTTCAATGCCTCTCATCCTGACACCAGGCACTGGTAAAAAGAACCTGTCTTCATCCTCTCAGAACTCTCCCTACAGATATTTATGGGCACGCAAGAAATTCCCTCCTGAGCTTCCTCCACTGCAGGCTGAGCAGTCCCAGCTCTCTCAGCCTTTCCTAAAAGTGCTCCAGTCCCTTCAGCATCTTTAATAGCCCTATGGTGGGCCCTATCATTCATTGATTTTCTTACAGAAACACAGGTCTATTTGCTTGTTTCAAAGTATATATGGAACCATTTTGTTTTAGCAAATGTGAAAAACCCAGTAGCAATTATCATTATTGGTTGCTTAAACAAATACTAAGATTTCAAGAGGAAAAAATTAAAATGCATTAAGTCCAGCTAACACTTCTGAGCACTGAAACTATTCCCAAGATGTTCTCACTAAAATAATGACTTGAGGAAATTAGTCAAAAATAGTTCCCCGCGCTCCCAAGTATATTCTGCATAGATGAGCATCCTACAACCATCTCAAGTCACAGTTTGACTAAAGACTCTTTCAGAACTTAGGGGTCAGCACATGCACTTCCTCCTCTGCTTTTGCTCTGGCGATTACAAAGACAAAACTACTTTATCATTATGGTACTTCATGGCTTTTTCCTTTATAGTCTGTGGGATTTTCTGATAGTTAATTTCCAACCACTATTAACACATTACAGATAGAAGGAACAGAAGGAATGATCAATTAGGCAAGTGATTAGCTTTGCCCCATCCAGCCTCTAAAACTGAGTGGCTCAGGCTTGATCAACATACAACAACAGAAATGTCTAAGATTTGTTTTACCTCCTTATTCTCACTTGAATAACAAGTTACTAAAAACCAATTAATTTAGCCATGGCTAGAAGGAGCTGAAAATTATTAGCCTTATCTTGTGGGCAGCTTCTGCTTCCTTTTATTATCTGCTATGAATTCTACTACAACACTTGAAGCATCTAAGCCATCTTGAAGCTTACAGAGGAAACTTGTTCAGAGAAAACCATTTGGATAACACAGTTGTTGTTTTGTCTAAACAGCTAAAAGACAACAGCAGTGCCAAGCAGAGTGAAAACACCAAGTACCCTCAAATAAAGGATGTTGAGAAACTATTTCTTTACTCTAGGAGTGATATCACGGAAGTCTAAGGAATAACACAGTCACTCAAGTGGCAACAGAACAAGTTGGAAAAGGTGCTGGAAACCAACCTATTCAAATAAGAAAGACTTCTCAAATGTTTAGATTGATCGCCTAAAAGTGAAATAGTAAAAACTTTATTAACAAACTCATGAATACCGACTCTGCCAAATCGTATATTTTCCCACTTGACCAGATTATTCTACCTTAATTCACCCCTCTTCTTCTGTTGCTTTTTCAGCTGATATTTATGTGTGCCATCTAATCCCATGAAACCCTTGGGGATTAGGAAATGTCTGCAATTAATCCCACTGATTTATAAGATCTGTGAGTCCCCAGCACCCAAAATTTGGCACCTTCTTTATTAATTTCAATAGTAAAATGATATATTTATATGAAAAGAGGTTGAAAGAATATTCTTGGCTCACAAGCCAACCAAATAAATTAATGTTGCCACCATGAAGAGTCTGGTTACTAAAAAAAACAATCAGTTAAACTGAAATTTTACTATTTATAACATTTTAATTTGTAGTGTGAGAACATAACTAATTCAGAAAGAAACAGTCAATTCCCTCTGCCCTTGTTCCTAACTGAAAATAAGTTTACTGGAAATTCTAGCAGTACAGCACTGTCTAACATACAAGACAGGAAGGGCTCCCAATGGAGTGAATACTCTATGCCTTCAGCTTTTCCTAGGCTCATTTCATACTTGTGATCTTCTAGTCAACCAAATAAGCAGCAGTACTGTTAGTGCATTGATTTTTCTTTTTTTTATTATTATATTTGTTATTTGATGTTGATCTTAATCTTCCACTAAAGTCAGAATATAACCCATGGTAATTTTGCTAATCAGTACCATTTTAACAGTTGCTTGTAGGGACCATCCAGGAGTTGACAGAAATCTCATGATTCAGACCACTATATGGAAGCAATTCTCATATATGCAATCAGCTGGAGTACAGAAATTTACAGATGCACAACTATGCATCAGAATATGCTCATTTTAAAAGAAGAGGCTGGCACAAATCAATATCAGCATCATTATGAAGCTAAGTATCCTTATTATATGCAGAGATTTGCTGGTGGTTAAGTCTGAGATTCTGCAAATCTGCATAATCATATTTAGCCATACCTTGCTAGATAGAAAATGCTCTAGATTTCTCTTTGCAGTCTTGTTTTATTCACAAATGCACGCCCATCCACATTAGAAATGCTACAGGCTTCTATTTAGATTTACCTAAATACAATTTACTGTATCATTGAAGTCAAATATATGGAGGGAAGGAGGCTGGAGAATATGTAGAGTTGGCAAAGTCGAGTTCCATTTCATTTTTCATTTCAAGTTTTCCTTCCCTCTTTGTTTACAGTAACACTAATAATTAATTACATGAACAACAGTCCTGAACTGTCTGGTTTATTCAGTGAAATTATGTTATCAGTTTTCATACTGCCAGAACTCATTTTCTATCTTTGTACAGGATTCAGGTCTCAGACCGTATTGTAATATAAATAGGAGAAAAAAAGAAAGGGTGAGCTGCCCACCTTGGATGACAGATAATGAGAGATGGCCTTAGTGAGCCCGATCATCCACGTGTTTGTACTACCATGTAAATAAAGGAGAGTCTGCTCAAAGTACAAAGTAAGCACGTTCTTCAATTAACAAAGTTTGAATTTTAGTTGAACAAAAAAACCTGACTGACAGTTAACAGTTACTTAAAATATATGATAATGTGACTGACATTTGTGATCTTCCATCTGAAGATCAAAACTGTCATGTTTAAAATGTACAAGTACCTGCCAAATATGTATATAGTAATGCAAAGAAAGGGCTGCTGTGTAGAGCTGATCAGGCTACCTTACAATCAAGCATACAAAAATGACTGTTATGTTACTATCCTCTGTTCATAGGTTTTAACAACACTGTGATTAGAAGAAATAGGGATTAACTTCAGTAACTTTTTAAAGTACGTTAAAAACAACACACGCCAAAATAGAGACTTGGTGCTGTCTAAAAATTACTTTTAAGAGTAGCACTGTGTTCATCATTAAAAACCTTAAACTCCTCTTTCAAGGATCATGAGCAATTCTATACATGTTAACGAGGTTCTCTTTCACAGCGGTTTCAGTAAAACACTCCATACGCTTTTGAATGCTGTTACAAAACTGAAGTTGAAGCAGAAAATTAAAAACTCTCCAAAACTGACAGTAGATTAGATATTTCCCAGCATTAAAATTATCTCAAGTATTTCTTATAATGAAATTCTAACCAATATCCATTCTTATGCTAATACTTTTGCACTTAGAGGGTTCCTTGATAATACTCATTAGATTAATTTACTCAGCCAGCACCTACACAAAAGCAGTTTACTTTCAATATGCTTAAAGGCAGCAATATGTACTCTAATAACTATATAACATACACTAAAAAGAAATGGAAAATTATAAATAAATATTGAGAGAAAGAATACCATCTACTTGGAATTATATATTCTTTAGAAACAACAGAAAAACAGCTATATATATATTATATGTATAGTACAGCTGCATGCAACATTTCCAAGTAATTACCATAAATCACAAATATGCCCATGTTAAAGAAAATATGAAGCAGAACCATTATGTTAGTGGAATTCTCCAGGGTGGTTTGTGATATGCAACTTTGATATATCCTTGCCAGGTAAGCGGTAAGCATTTCTAACATTTCATCCTTCCTAGGCACTGAAAAGGTAATGTTATTTAACTGGTACACAGGTGTTAACACGAGGTCGTAAAAATCCAAGGAGCTTACCCTGGGTCACCAGAAAGAAGCCCAGATCCAAAAGTTATTTCCAATGTCCAGACAAGAAATCTGAAAAAGAGAATAACAAAGGGTTTGTGACAAACCTGACACAGAGCGCTCTCTAAGAAGTATAATCAATTGTGACATTTTTCATTTATTTGTAAATGCCTCTTCGGCAGTATGCTCACTCAAAACGACAGCTGACTCTTATAGAATAGGGGAGGTGATGGTAAAATAGAGAAATCCTGACAGTTCCTTTAATGAGATTCTGCATTAGGACCACTCTAACACTTTCCTTCGACAAGGAATATGCCCTTCACTTTCAATCTGCTACTCCCCAATTTGGAAAGCATTAGCACCACGAAAAACCCTACTCAGCCTCCTCTAATCAGTATCACAGCTCTTATTCCTACCTTACTCACTGTCTTACTAAAAAGTTATCTATGGAAGCCCTGTCACAATTTTAGCAACAAATAAGTAGCATAGAGCAAAATTAAACTTCATTTTGCATGGTACTGAACACTCTTGAAAATGACCTTATTCGACAAAAAAAATACTGATGTTAAGAAATAGAAAGCCCACAAAGCATTCCTACCCACTCTAGGAACCCCTTGTGTTCACATTTTCCACATTGCAAAAATAGGGTTATTTTTAATAGGACATGAAACTTGTCCTGCAAATACTGCGAGAACAATCAGAAGCAGGGGGGATTTTAATAACTGTAACCATACACAACTGCATACTATTCAGGAAGAGGCCGTACACCAGAGGACCTAGAGCTCAAGTGCACTTCTGGAATACCTCCAGTTTGAATCATTTCATTCCCAAGCTTTCCACCAACAACCCTTCCTCGTAGATGAAATGTGCTGCATAGTACTACATCACACATTATCTTTCAATGGGAGTGGTACCTCCTCAGGTCATACCAGTACCTCATCCTCTGTTAACAGGCAAAACACTTTCGAAAAACAAAAAAACAAAACTACACCTCTATTTCTAACTCTTTTAAATGAGATTCAAGTATTCAGGCAGGAAAAAATAAGAAGAGGGTTGGGTCATCTTTACGAGTTCCAAAGCAGTAGCAAGCATTTTGCTTGACAGTCTTAACAGAAGCAGTGCAGTAATCCATAATCAGGAAATACTTCCATCTGACAATTCAGCTGCTTCTAAAAAGAGTCCAGAGCTTTTTAGGGTATGACCAAGATTTCCAAGGAAATCATTTTTGACACCACCAGCTGGAGGATGCAGACAAATTGTGCTCTGCACAATCCTCACTGTCTGTGGGGTCTTAAAAAAGAAAACAGATTCCATCACTAAAATCAAGGACAGAGATTCATTTTCAGCATTAGCTTATGTTTTCTCTTACTGAAGACTCACCCTTCACAGAAACATTTTGAAATCAGCATAACAAAGCCTAGCACAACACTAAGTCACCTACTGAGCAAATCAATCCAAGTTAACAAAAATACAGTACTTCAAAACAAGTTCTCTGGCAGTCTGTGATTAATATCAGTTCTCATCAGTTAAAAGACCATTCATATTTCATTCTTAGAAGCATACTGTTACTCCGAGCAACCTTTCACATTTGGATGGAAAGCAGGAAAGGCCAGATTCTGACCTCTGCTCCAGTACAGGAGAACCAATGAAATCTAATGAAGTCAACAGGCATTTACTCCAGAAAGGAAAAATATATATATATTACTATTTAGTTCTGAGAAAGGCTGCTTTATAATTCAGACAGGTGATCTGGAGGCACAGCAGAGCAATAATGACTAACATCACATACTAGAGGGAGTATAAATTTTAATGATACCACTCATAAAACCCACATTTTAAAGGTTACAAAACAGAAACAAGCTTACAAAGAAAACATATAAATCATTCAAGGTGTCGGGTTCTTGCTCCTTAGCTATTTTTAAGAATTAACAGCCTGTCCATCACTAAATAAACTAGAACACACTGCACCTACTTACACAGGGCAGAAAAGAAGCTTACAGTGGAGTTCAGTAAGCACACTGCTCTATAACCTCCACTCTTAGCCATGCAAGAGTCATGACCATTTGTACCTTCATCATTTTAGTCATAAGTCAATAAGACTAAACAAAATAACTTGTCTAAATATAAGGGAATTCAGACAAGATCACAATGCATAATTACTATCAATAGGCCAGCTCATACACATTACTTTGTATACCCTTAAACTTCTTTAATGGGATGTTCACAACACCAGACTGGATCCCGGGTGCCTGGAGACAATAAATGTCAAGGGGACGTGCACAAGAGCAATGAAGTCCATTAAAACATAGAAGCATTCACTGTGTTTCATTCTTGATTTGCCCAGCCTTAACTTGTAACATTTATTCCCCTGCATATAAAACTGAAGTTCACCCAAAAAACTGCTGTGTCATTTATCAAGGAACTGAGGTGGGTTTCTGAGCAAGTCGCAATGCACGAGTATTGTACTCCCAATTATCTGCAGCATAAATTGACCTAATTTATTAGCAAGTGCTAGTAGAATTAACTATAATTTATATACATCTGTTATTAAAATCTCCTAAATCAAACATTAACTGTAGGTCCAATAAGCAAACAGAAACAAATAACAGCATTCCAAATAAGAAAAACTAATTAACCATCCTAATCCTCCCACCAAAATCCAACACAACATTAATCCTATCTACTCTTCACTACCCAACACATTCCTTTTTCATTATTCATGGCTCTAGCATCCTCCTTGCAGCATTAAGTGCAGATTTCTACCAGCATAAAGATTCAGTCAAATTTCAACTATACTATGCCCTATTCAGCTTCTAAAAGAGCAGGGTTGCTTCAGGGGTAACTCAGAAGATAATCAAGCCTCTCTGGGTGCTAGAAATGCTTAAATATATCCCAAACATTTCAAGAACAGTGAACAGCCTCTGTACATTCTCATCCGGCCCACAATAAGGTTCAAGTCATTCAAATTCCAGGGCACTTGTAAGAGAAATAGGACACAGCTTTCACACAGCACACCAGTTACACCAGCTAAATGGTCTGAAGCATACATTTATTTTGCTTGTAGTCAAAAAGAAGAAAGACAGTTTGAAACTCCAAGCCTTTCATTCATCTTTTCCTCCACCCTGATGCACAGGAAGTCTGCAACACAGCTTCTCTGTCCTGCTCTTCATTCATACCAGAAGGATGAGTCAGAAAGTGAATCTTACATTATGCCTTATTACTTCAATTGCTCTGCAATTACAATTCTATTTATTGTTGTACCTATACATAACCCTTTAATACAGTTGGTTGTTAACAAGGTTATTTTGAGCTAATAAGTCAATATTAATTGTGAACTTTGCTGCATTTGTTATTAAAATCCACAAACCCTTGTAACAGAACAAGGATCTTACAGAAATAATGCTTGGTTTTGCAAAGAGGATGTTTCTCACCAAGAGACATCAGCCTCTCATGCATTGCCCACCATAGGACCCGTGTTGTATCTCACCAGTAAGTGTGTCAGCTACAGACTCATTGGAGGGTGCTGCATTAGGGCTCTTCTTCAACAGAGCTGCAAGTAGCATTACTCCAAAACACAGTTCTACCCTGGGCTACCTTCTCCTGAAAGCAGGGTGCTGGCAGCCTGGTTTACCAATCAAATGCATTCTCTGCAGGCTTTCAGCATGCTGCTTCAGATCAGGCTCACAGTTTTTAAGAGCTTTAACAGTAAATTTCTGAATATCCTTCCTGAATGAGCTGTTTAATGGATAACTTGAAGTCAAATTCTTTTTTTCATAAGTAGACAAACAGTAAAAGGCACTTGCACAAGGTCATCTCATCTTGCTGCAATGCCTAACAAGGGTATCAGATAAGGCCTCACCCCAAGACTTGTAATGTCAATGTGAGTATTTCCATTGGTTGAACTTTAATACTGAATGGAGATTTGGGATCAAGCACACAGTTACAAAGCTCTAACTGGCAATGCTCACTGGACCTAAAACTGCAACTTTGCATTTGAAATTTCTGCATCCACACACCAGCTATCAGAATCATTCAACCTCTTCGAAAGCTTATGGTTAAAGAAAACTTATTTTTTACTTTGCTATGAGCTGTTCTCCTGATTCTAGAATCTTTGTCTTTAACTCTGGAGCAACGGTATCTAAGTTCACTGCTAATGTAAGGCAGTGTTGTTTTACCAATTTTCTTTTACGTCTTAAAGAACTTCCTAAAGAAAACAAACTTGAACAATGACCTCAGCATTTATGTAGTACTGAACTTCAACTGCAGTAATTGTGTTGCTGTGAGCTATGACAACTTTCCCATGAGGGAGAAATGACCTGGTAATACAAGAATAGCAAAGTCAAAAGTAAGGTAAGCTGGGGGAGGGAAAGGATTTCCCCTTAGGATGAGATAAATATAATTTCACACGGCAGTGTATATCTCTCTTAAGCCTCAGGTGGTTTTAAGTTAATGAGATTAGTTCCAGCAGGCAGTGAAATCCCAGGATATAGGATTTAATATTTTAGCAGTTTTCACTTCATCCAGCAAGTACAGTGTAGTCAATCTTTGTGTCATTTTGTTATTGTCCTGGTTTGGGTCTCATTTTCAGATTCAAGCCTGGCTAAGGCAACCTGTAACTCTGGCTTGAAAGCTTAAGCATTATGTAAAGAATGTGCTTAAATATTTAAAAAGGCAGAGAAAGAAAGCAGACATCATCTGGAGGAAAGGATTTTTTCATTCTTAAACTTTTCAGGAGTACTTTTATATAATGTAATTTGATTCTTTACTAACTTCCAATTTTTCTTTAATAATTCATCTAACCCTTAACACAAAAAATACAGTAACTAACAATGAGTTGTTAAAATTTAGTCCCTGAAGAGATGGCCATTAACAGATTAGGACAAATGAGTAGTTCAGTATGATTTAAGTGCTGAATGACCACCACACAGCTCAGCACAACCAATACAAGCTATCTCAAATGTTAGCATAAGTAATGACGTCTGGATAGGGAGCTAGGAAATATGGTTTAGTGGTTTTCTGTAGGTATGGTAAAGGGAAGACGGTAGGACTAGATGATCTTGTAGGTCCTTTCCAACCTTGTGATTCTATGAATTACACAGAGCTGTTATGCAGAAGCCTTCCCAAAGCCAACATACAGGGGGGGAAAAAAGAACTCATGTAACACTTGGTGATTCCCATGCACTAAGAATTCTTCCATGGCCAGCCATATTTCAGCTGTATATCACTCTTTTAACTTTTGTTGCTTTCGCTTTTAAAGTTGCATCTAACTTATCATACTGTGCCAAACCACCTCTCCATTATCTTCAAACCTCATCTCCCATGCAGATGTTCTTCCTATTTGAGCTTTTTTTGCTTCATATTAACCAAGTGTCTTTAGTTACACCCAGAGAAGTTCAGGCATCTTTGTCAGAGAGTAGGAGTGTTTTGTCACTGCCTGTGACAGGGTGAACAGATGCAAAAGCAACATAACAGGCAACTGCAAAATGCTATGAGATCCATTTCTGTGTTTGATGGAAGTATTGGGCTGAAACCTCATCTGAACAAAGCTGTATAGTCCAATAGAAGAAAGGCAATAACTGTGCAGGAATCTAAGGACACAGAGGCCAACACTTAAGCATGAGTGGATATCTGACAATTCAGATTTTATAGCTATTTTTACTCCGATTTGCTGAATAAACAACAGAACAGTCTGTACCTCTCACTACTCAAAGTGAGTTACCTTGAAACATTTTCAAAAGAAATTAAAACAAAAAATAAGCCTAAGTTTTCACCTAAGTTTTGAACCTACAAGGGTCAAGGAAAGTGAACAATCTGAATCCCTCACATAATTCCAAATCAAGAACCCTCATACAGATGGCACCTGCCATGATAGATAGGCTTTATAATATAATAGTTAAATAGTGGAGAATCAGAAAGCAGTTTTCATGCAAATGGTTAAAAAATAATTAATTAATTAGAAATTACATAGTTCAGCTCAGGGACACGCACATATTCTCTGCACAAAAACGTAACCCAAACTGCTTCCCTGTCTAGCTCAGGACAGAACTTGCCCTGTCAGAACACAGACACTCCAAGGAAGAAAAATAACATGGTAGAAAACTATTGAGTCTGAAGTCAAAGTCCTTCAAACTTGTAAGTCCAGAGGGCTGCCTGACACAGCAGCCTGGCTACATCAGTGGGGATTCAGCTTCCTCCTGCTGCAGAAACACAGTACATGGATACAGTGCCTTGGATGGAGACTTGTTTGGGAGGGAACTGCTGTGTATAGTAAGGCTGATGTATAGTAACAAAGACAGGCTACAAAGTTTGAGGAAATGTAGAAAATAAGATAAAGTTTCATGATGAAAATTAGATAATGAAATGGACAGTGGTTGTCAAGAGAATTTTCACTTTCCTTTACATTTACTAAAATAAGTATTGACTGATATATTCAGTTTCATCGCTGTGAGTGTTAGATTAGGGTTCTTGGACTAACTCAATATGATGCATCGCCTGACAGTTAGAAAAACTAAACAGCTCAAGCTGCAATCTTGTCAAATCTCGGAAGCCAGAGAGGACAAGACTGATCTGACAGGAAGCTTCTAGAGAAAGCGAGGAAATACAGCTGGGAATTCAAATTTCTACTAAGTAAACGCCCAGTACAGTTGGTTCAAGAGGCTGAGACTTTAACCCAGACTTCTGACCACTGTGACCCATTAAAGACTGCCATTGAAAGCATCTGCAAGCTAAACCACTTGCTCTTGAAAAGCACTCTGGCAACACTTTGGCATCTCAAGACATTATCGCGCTAGACTACAAAGCTCACTCGTGTGAGTAAAAGTGAATGCTTATTATTTTACAGACAGATAAGAACTCTATGGTAAGAGAACGAGGCAAATACAAATAGGGTGCTCTGGCATCCTTCAAGCAAGAAATGCCTTTCACTTTCCATAACAAACAGTCTCTGCACTCTTGTTGGTACAACATCTTTTCAGTAGCAAACAGGATTTCTGAACCACCAGATCAAAGTCCCCTCAGAACCACATAATCATAAAATAGCTCTGTTTGGAAGCAACCTCAATGATAACCAAGCTCCAACCCCCACTGCCAGAGGCAAGGCCACCAACCTCCACATTTAATACTAGACCAGGCTGCCCAGGGCCCCATCCAACCTGGCCTTGAACACCTCCAGGGATGGGGCATCCACAACCTCTCTGTGCAACCTGTTCCAGCACCTCACCACTGCCCCTGTAAAGAACTCCCCACTGTGTACATTCAGCATACACATTCCACTGTGTACATTCGACAAAACAGGTTATTTCATATCATTCACAAAAAGGCCACAGAACCACATAAAACACGAGCACAGACATCATCCATTTGCACAACCCTTCAGACCACCGGCCTAAAGAAGAAGTTTCTGTGAATTAATGACATAATCTATTCGATGAAGAATGGTCTACTTTACTTTTATATGATTTTTACACTTTGGATTCCAGTAAAGTGCTTGGGTTATTTCACATGACTATGCTTATAGAATGCCTTGCGCATTTGTTTGCAATAGGCTCACATTCTTTACAAAATGTAGAAAACATACAACATAATCTCTTTAAGACTACTAAAATCATCACAGGCACATTGGCAGGAACCTACTCTAGAGGAAATACTGCCAAGCTTTTTTTCATTATTTCTCTTACTTTCAATCCCCTAGTCAACCTTACTTCACTGTGAGTTTTCATGTTACATTGACTTTATCACCGCCATAAAGGATAGCATAGACTTTCCACTTCACTACAATGGAAATTATTTCCATGCCCAGTCTTAAGCAAATAAGCAGAGAATATGATTTACTTTTGATTTGAAAAGATTGATAACCTTGAGTTTTAAACTATACCTGACATTTCCCTGATCTTGACTTGCCACGAGAAATGTAGAAAGTCCTCATCTGCAAATTACTAAAAATAATCAGCTGTAAGATGTGACCTTGGATAAAGCAGTGTTAAATTGGCCAGCAAATTTTTCTGAGGTATCACTGTTATTAACTTGCAATTTTTCCATTTCAGTCTGCCACTGGTGCTTGGCAGGTTATAATTTTTCATTTTCTCACTTGGCTGATGCTCACTCAAGTAGAGATTATGGAGATAGTGGCAAAGAATTTTTACAAAGAGATTTCTCCTCTTTCACTCCATTGTATCAGGATAAAAATACAAGTAGTCGTTACGAGTTGGGTTACCTTCTAAGTATAAAAGAATTATTTTTAAGAGAAGATCCCCTTAGTGCTCCAAGAACAGTTCAAGTCTTACAACTTACGAGATCTCCAACACGCTAACAGACAGTTGTACAACTTGTACATCATTATGCCAAGTGGGAATGAGCTAACACGGTCTCATTGAGACTCTATTTTACAATTAATATACAATCAAATCACAGCTGCAGTAAATTAGTCATTTCTCTTGAACTAGGACTTTTGTTGTTTGCTTTTTTGTTGTTTTTTTTTTTTTTCTTTTAGTGCTATTAATCACTACCTATACTTCCCTTTAAAAACTGGAAGGCCCAATGACATCTCCCTTCAGCCTTCGCTTCTCTGGACTAAACAAGCCCAGTTCCTTCAGCCTATCCTCACAGGAGGCACACTCCTGCCCTCTGATCATCTCTGTGACCCTTCTCCAGACCCTTTCCAGAAGCTTAACATCTTTCCTGTCCTGAGGACACCAGATCTGGACATAATGCACCAGATAGAGCCTCATGAGGGCAGAGTCGAGAGGGACAATCATAGCCCTCGTCCTGATGGGCAACTCTCTTCTGAAGCAGCTCAGGATACTGTTGGCCTCCTGGGTTGCAAGCACACACTGCTGGCTTATGTTAAGTTTATAATCTACCAGGACCCAGAAACACAAGTCACAGTGAAAGGTATCATCATCAAGCCATAGTTCATGTGAAGCTGAAGACACTTTGATATTGCTACCACCAGTTACAGTCCAGAGGTTATTAACACAGTCTGACAAAAAATATCATTGCCTCCATAATTATCCACTTTCAGCCTTCATATTCAAACTATGATATTCAGAACAAACAAGCATAAGCTCTTGCTATAGCTGACGTGACAAGACAAAGAAACAAGGTCACATTTATTTAAACTATATATAATTCATAAAATAAATACTAATAAATAGAAAACAACTAACCTGTATTAGTCAAGACTGCATTAGTTGAACAGCAATACAAAGCAGTTTTTGCAGGCATTTCTTTCTATCAAATTAATTCTCTTCAAGTCATCATATTTGGAGCAGGCCCAACCCTCAAGTCCAATGAAGTCTCAAAACAGACATCCTGGATGAGAATAGGCACTAATTACAGATTTGTGGAGCTGCAGCTATTTGGCAATCCCTGTTACGCAAGGTCTCCACTTGGTTTAAAAAAAAAAAAAAAAAGTGAAACTTGATAGTACAATGTGGAGTTTTAGGGGGAAAAAAAGTCTGGAATCCTAACAGCCCTTTCTAAAGCTCAAATTCTCATGTACAAATCACACACACAAAAAAATATCAAATTGAAATGAACTATTCATGACTCTTTGTTATTTCTGCATAAAATCTATACAAATTCTCACCAGGAATCCAAATCAGAAAGCTACTTTCTGAAGGAAAGAATGTTATAAAAATGCATTCCAACTTCCTGTGCTGGAACTTTTTGCTTTTAACCTGAACCCGACCTTTGGTTTCTACTATGCCAATGCATTAAACAACATAGTCTTTAAGTACTCAATATCCTAGCCCCAACCTTTATAATTCTCAAGTTTAACAAGAAAAAACCTTCCCACTCTATTTCTCAAATGATATTTAATCGTTAACAAAATCTTGTCTAGATTTTCACACCTAAGTAATAGAAAGGAACCAGGTTGATATCGAAAATACTTTGAGAAGTTGTCAATTAATAGCAGGCTATTAAGATTTTTTCAGCAGTATTAACCTATAAACCACTGAAAAAATACAAATAAAAAGAGAAACTTTCAAACTGTTTATCACATCTGAGCACATAATCCTGCAAGCTCTGTACCCCCATCGATCTAGTTTTCAACTGGCACTCTAACACGCTGCAATAGCTAACAAAATAGAGCTGAGACCTCTGAAGACCCTCATTGCTGTACCACAATAGCAAGGATTCAAAAAGTTCTGAAACCAATCACCCACATATACTACTGCAGTCATGCAGTCAGTGCCTACACAGCTACCAGAAATTAAGGCTTCAAAAAAGATCTGATTTCAATCAGACTGCCAGAAAAGACAGAGACAATATTTACATTTGCTCCTGCAAATTAAGGAATTTCTTAGTGCATACAGAACATGCCCAGGTAGAGCTAATTTAGCTAATAAAGCACATTCCTACATCTAGATTTCAATCAGTGAATTAACTCTTTTTTTTCTTCCCCCAGACCACTGATATTGTTTTGTTTGTAAAAGCACCTACCAGGTTTACGTTGAGTAAATCGGGATAAGGGTCAGCCTGCACTTCAAGCCAGCCCCTGAAATGCAGCCCACGGCATGCTAAGCCAATTTCCTCCAAATAGTTTAAAGGAATACATATATAAAATTATATATACATATATATTTAAACTCCACACTTTTCTCTATAAACTATTGCAACTTGATGCGAATCTACTGTTTAAATAGGGGATAGTTCAAAAAGCAGGTTGGCGTAATTTGCACTGCACAAGGTAACCAAAGAGAAGATTTTAGATGGAATTTCCCCAAAGCAAAGGATATACAATAAGATCGTTAATATTCCATACAGAGCACTATAATAATAACCTCCAAAGTTTTCCTACAACTTTCAGTTAATTTATTCTAGCACCAATTGTGTAAGTACAAGTATTCTAGCAGAATTAAAAAAGCACATTTCCACTAATATGGCTTTAAGATCTGAGTATCTCGACTGTTTCCCTTTAAATCACATTTATTTCAATTCTGAAAAAACTGCATTACTTTGATATATCTTCTACAATGGCACTTTTATGCCTTCTCAGGACATCAGTGATTTTCAGACTTTCGAATTGATACTAAAAATAATTAAGCACTTAAGGTCAAAAAAATTTTTCCCCTCTTTTTTTGGTAGTACTTCTATCTCATCTTTCCAGAAGTGTCATTAATTAGCTCCTTTCAACCAAAAAAAGAACAAGAAGTGTCTCTGTTAACGTAGACAAAATTGGACTTCAAACATCAATCACACCAAGCATCCAGCAGAAAAAAAGGTTTGGCTTCTCAGTACATATACAACTGGAAATGCTATTTACAATTAAAAACAAGCGAGACTAAACACAAAAACACAGAACTTAGTCTTAGGCATCGGTACTATCTTTGAGAAATATGCTTAGTCTTGAAAAAAGATGGAACAAGAGTAAAAGCTTTTCAGATTGCCCCACTTCCACCTGAATGACAAACCAGACAACAAATCTGCCTGGATCACAGAATCACACAATTGCAGGAGCTGGAAGGGATCTCAGGAGACCACTGAGTCCAACTCTTGTTATTAAGTAGGAAAGAGAAATGGCCTTGCCTAAAAATATTTATTTTCAAAGCATTAAAAGTATCACAGTGTAAGTAAAACAGAGATTTTCTTGATTACTGACTTTTGGCTTCTACAATAGAATTGTAAAAAACTGGTAACAGAGCAAAACTAGAGATGAAGCCATTTCTTTCTAAAAACACCACATCCTCTCTAATGCCTTGGCAGCCTATTTTGCTATTATTGGTAAAAAGGCAAAAACCATCTAGCTTGCACCAGACATACCTAGTTTTCAAACAGCAGATATTCAACAAACATTGTCCAATACATGCAAATAGCAGGTAGGAAAACAAAGAAGCAATTATGATCTAAAGATAACTCTACATTTGTTCTCATTCCATTCTGGGAAAATAAAATGTGGATACTTTAGCATACTTCCCTATGACTAAGAAAACTGAAAAAAAACAGTAATTCAGCATGTTGAAAATAAGCTCAAATCTCAGCTTTGGGTCAGCACTTCATCCTGAAAATAAGATCAGTCTTGAATTCCTTGTCTAATACCTACATAATACAAGACTATCTAGGCTTCTTTCACTAATCGATATGGCATAAACGTGCAATAATGCAGCACCTCACTACTTAAATCACAAAAAGTTCAGAGGTGCCTTTCTGACACTGCGTAAGTATCATCTCCTTTTAATCACTGTACCACTCACAGAACGCGGAAGGCAGCACTCAGCATCATAGCTCTCTCCTTTAAAAGATCGAGCTGTTGCATCTCTTTTCTATGTCAATCATTCTCTAGCTCTGGTATTCTCAGACACCTCTGAACATGAGAACCCACCAATATTTTAATGGGATTCAGTCCACTATCCTAGCCAGAGGCACAGTACATTTTACTTTTATAAATGATCCCAGAGGTTCCCATTTCCTGCTTATAGGTAGTTCCTTCATACTGTACATGCCCTGCAATGGTTCCCACAGCAATAGTCAGTAGCAACAGGATGATTATAATATTCTCTAAGTCCCCACTGTAATCCTTTACTTGTTATAGTCATGAAGTTTGTATCTACAACAGTTTTTTTTACTCCCCTTTAGTTGCTCTTGCAAGTATTAATGCAAAAAAAAGTCTCCATGGAAGAGTTCATATGGATTTGTTCGTGCTTAAACAGCTCTAAAAGCAAGCTACTTACAGCAATTCACTGGAAGGAAAATGTGTTTTTTAATGGTGCCCAAGTACAGTTGATCAAAGAAAAAAAAAAAAAACAATAACAAAGAGACATACCACACCAACCAAACTGAAGGAAGGAACACTGAAACTAGTTTAGATAGCAACATCACGTAAATCCCTGTCCTTACTTTCACCCACCATGATGTTTGTGATTCAGAAATGTAAATCTGCTAGCAGACACTTAAGAAATGCATGTTTAATAATGTGATGTTTTGATGCAGCCCACACTTCCCATCTATGAATTCCTCCGAGACTTCACAGCCAGACTGTCTCTTTCCTGACAATTAGCATGACCAGTGGCTTTCAAATTTCACATTAAGAGACATACAGGAAAATTAACGACTTTAAAAAGAAGGAAAAAAATCATTGGTAAATGTCAGATTTACTCCTCACAAAGGCTGTCAAATTGATCGTAGAGAACTAATTATGACAGTAGTGGGGATGTATCCAAAGGTGTTGAAGGAGATGACTGCTGTCATCAAGAGAATGCCCTGGCCTTTATCAGCTTTGCAAAGTTGTGGAAGCTGAAGGTCTCAAAGACTCACAGAAGCACTATATCCATCTTCCAAAGGGGCAACAATGGAAATCCAGTAAACGTTAGATCGTTCAGCCATCCCTCAGTCCCATTTTGCAAGAGTACAACGTGCTTCAAGCAAGCAAGCCTTATCTGCACTTAGATACAAATCTGTGTTACACAAATGCACAGAAATAAAGCTCCCAAGGACATAATTCCACACCTTCACTGGTGTTAAAAACACACCTGACATCAGGTGTAATATAACCTGGTATACTCCAGAAGAGCTAGAAACACTAATTTCCCTTAAACAATCTGGAAGAAAATAGTATCTTCAAAGTTTAAAATTTACTTGAGGCCCCACACACAAACACCATCTGCTCTTTGCAAAAGGTATAACATTTGAAACAACACTTTTTTCCTCTTCCTCTTAAAACATGCCATCATGAAGAGAATAATTTTATTTATATAAGGAGCCCACAAAATGAAGTTCCATAAAAACAGGAACATATGGCCAAATAATCCTGAATAGCACTTAGCATATTCATCTGTAACATAAGAACCATAATGGTAGATAAATACACCCAAGCCTACTTGGAAATTGCTGATATAAAGGTGGTTTTCTTCAAATATATTTTTTTAAGAATTTCTCACCCGTCACTTAACACGGACACTTCTCATTTTGGTTTTAAAAAAGTCAACCCTTCCAAAACCCCAAACTCAGCCTACACCAACTGGCAGTCAGTGCATTAAAAGACTCCTTTCTTTCATAGGTGTTTTGTTTTAAGGTAATTACAAAGACATCTCTCTTTGTACAATAAATTTAGGCCACCTCCAACACAGAACTTACTACACAGTGGGTTAAGTCAGGCCTATGCAGAGCTACTTAGAAAATAAAATACTAAAATATACACTCAAGATGAGAAATAATATAAAAATAAAAACAGGACTGAAGGAAAATATGAATAGACATAGTCTGCAATTAGTAAAGACAAAAACAGCTCATGGGCAAACATCTCTCTCTGCCCTGCATGTGAGCTCACACAGAATTTTCTGTAAAGTGCTCCTTTTTATCTCCTCAGCAGTACTTCATACCTCTATCTTGCACTGGTTCTTACACCATTAACTACTTTCCGCAGCACGGTTTCTTATTAGTAAGTGACAGTTTGTTGGCTCAGTCACCTTAGATTCTCAAAACTCCTTCCAAATACTGCCCTGCTCTAACCTGTTGCAGTATTACAACTGGTCCTCATTGCATATATGAGTTGCTGAAGCAGATCTTGCTCTCCTAATCAGACTTCTGGCCATTGCTTCAACATCTTCAGGGTATTATGCAGAAAGACTAGTCTTACTGAAGGATGTGGGTTGGCTTGGGTCCTTTTCATTTATTCTGACAAAGCTCTTATTGTATTGAAAGCTGATTCCTGAGATCTTCTCCCAGAAGCTGCAGTCCATACAAGACAGAGGTCTCATCTGACTTGCACTTCAGCTCTTCCTGCCAAACTTCAGCATCAGAAGGAGGTTTCACTATTCTGATATACAATTCTTTTATTTCTCCCCATGCTGTCTAGGATACAACTAAGCCAAAGACCTGAACGTATCCTCTGCTGAAGGCACATAAAACTGAGCAAACTGAAAACTGCAGAAAATTCCTGCCAGTTCTTCACTGCAGGAGCTAATGCATTATAATACAGATATTCCTGAATTCTCTGCAGGATCTGCAAATCCCTCCCTGCAATAATTTCCTCCCCACATACACAGCAGGCTTGTCTGTGATCCAGCCTGTTGTACTCAGCAGCTTTCTAAAGCAGCCTGAGTGCTCTCTTCTATGAGAACGACTCCATGACAGCTCAATTTTTTATTTCACATTTCTTTCAGATTCTGGACTTCAACCATCATTATATCCATTGTACTTTCATGCTTTTAAAGAATCACAGCACCAGGCATGCTCATCTACCACTAGCCAACATCCAGAACTGACTATCACAGAACTGACTGTAATGAGATCCTTCCTCTGCCAAAGGATTTTGCTGCAAACGTGTTTTAGTGGTGTTCAATCTGGAGTACAGACATCTTAAGCAAGAAGGTCCATTGTCTCCATTTATTTTAGACATTGTATGTCTTGAGTTGATTATCAGCTCTGTTAATTTAAACGGTAACCTGTGTTAATAAAGAACCATACGTATGTACTTAAATACTGATTTATGTATTAAAACATGCAAAGCTCACTACAATGATCCACTCTGAGTTCTCCAGGACAGTCATCAGCCCCCAGTTAATTTCTACTTAGGTAGATCTTAAAGGAAAAATATCACATTTGATTTAAAGTTTCCTATTGATGAATGCCCCACCATAATCTGCAGTAAATTATCTTCATTGCTGAAGATGCGTTTCTTACTTCTACTGCCAGTGCACCTGGCTCATTTCAGTCACTGGATCTTGTTATACCATCACTTTCTGCTTTATCATAGAATTCCTGTTCACAATGCATGCACTTAAACATTCCAATCAAAGCTCTCCTTGTCTTTCTCTTTGATAATATTTAACATACTGAGCTCTTGGAATTTCTCCCTCTGGAACTATTTTCAGCCTTTCTTCATTCTTGCAGTTCTTCTCTGAATTCTTTGACTTTAACATCCACCTTGAAGTCTGAACACCCAAAACTGTAAAGAGGATTCCTAGAGCAATCTCATTAATGTCACATACAGAGATGCTGTGGGTTTTCTGCTCAGTCTCATACAGCTTGGATATTCAGTCTCCCTCAAAATCTCCCATAAATTAATCCTATTTTCATGGAAATTAGCAAACGGAGAATCTCAAAAACAAAAGAGAACAATGGAACAAACCCAACAACCCTGACAACTCAACCTCAATTTCTTTCCCCACACGCATATGTATGGATGGCATTTCCCTTTCATTTTCAAGCAGAAACCACAGACTAACAGTGGTGGTCGAATCCTGGGGCTTTATGTAAGGGAGGAATGCTGCAAGCATAGAGTGCAGAGTTAACCAATCCGAGTTAAAAGCAAAAAACTAGTCAATAAAGTTAGGATGTTGTCTTCAAACCGAACAATAAACTAATAATGGCACATTCTGACATTTGTCTCTGGATTCTGTATATATTCTGTGCTGCTCACGTTCTCACAGAACTGCCAGCACCTTTATAAAGAAACCATCCATAACAAACTCAGTTCACAAAACTTCATTCAGTTCATTTTTGACTTCAGGTACTCAAGTTTGCATTGCTTCTTTCGCTCTAAGACACCAGCAGACCAACAGATCCTTCATAGACAGTTAATGGTAACAGCATTCTCCTGCACCTGGTCAGGGCTGTGAGATCCTGAGCGGATTTTTGCTTTACAGAGACCATATAGACACGGAACAACAAAAAAGGCCTCTCCTAGTTCCCTGCCCAGCCACATACTCCACTGACATAAGCAGCAGATGCATATTTGAGACACAACAAAGCTTCCAGGGCTCCACCAGCCCAGCCCTGGCTTTTAACTGTGAAAACACATCACAGAGTTACTGACAAGACAATACATACTTCACTACTGTGAGGATTTCCGTACCCGATTCTAACAGTACTATCGATTGCCTATGCAATGCAGTCAATGCACATGAAAACCATTAAAGAAAATTAAGGGGAGGGGAAGGTATTGGTTTTTCCTGTTAAATATAATCAGTATGTTAAAGATAAACATTCAATATCTGTTCTGTATTCCACAATTAGAGCTTACTCTGGATTTCAATGTGATTAATTACTCCTGTCTTCAGGCAGGCGTTGTGAGCCTTGATTTACAGAACAGCAAATCAAAGAGGGATCTGCACAGGCATGTGACTCACAGGGATCCCAGCTCTGTGACGCCGCACTTCCAGAGCCATCTATCAACGGCTTCCATATATTACATTGCGTGCTCCTGATAAACAGATTGCACATACATGTATGTTTATGTCCATGTGTGCATAAGCACCAAATAAAACATTGTAGTAGGTGGGGAAAAAAAACAGATTAAGCACTGATACTGTGCGGAGAAAAAGATAAATAATTAAATATGTTCTAACCACAAAAATGCTGTCTTGGCCAGGCAAAGAACATTTAAAGCACGAGCTCCACAGCTAAAGTTTGAACTTCTAGATGATGCCTATTTGAACAGATTAACTGTAATGAAGATCTACAGAGTACATTCCCTGGAGGGTTACATGTGCACCACTCTTTGGAAAGAAATTTTGTTTATTATGGTGGAAAAAATATATATACAGCACTTTACACGGTCTATTCTCTTCTACTTTGCATTCATGCCTAGAGGTTATTTAAGAAGGGAAAAAAAAATAATGCTGGTGTGTACCACATGAAGTGACAAGGCAAAACATTGGCTATGAAGGTTAACAGAGTGGGAAGTCATATGATATGGCATGACTATTTGTGAGCTGCTACCAAACAAGTGTGCAGCTTGTGACATTCACATCAACTGTTTGTTTGTTTCCAATATGGACAGTTCTGACAACGTTTACTACTTAACCCCTTTTCCTGCTTCAGATTGATGCTCTGGACCATCCTTCAAGCTAACAAAAGAGCCTCCTATTAGTCCAAGAGGAAGCATCGCATCATTACCCAGCAAAGCAGCCTGGTTAGTCTTACTAACATCTTCCACAACTGAAGTTGTTCTGTAATATTGATACTTTAAGAAATAAAACTCAGAGCTTTAGACAGACTTCGTAAATTTAGTAAGATTTAGTAAAACTGCTGAAACTCCAATAAAATAATTTCTGCAGGATTTTTTTTTTTAAAGGAAAAAATAAGCATAACTCAGCAGACTTAAAAATAAAAAAAATAAAAATTACAGCTGTAGAAAACTGCAAAAGTTCTGCTACAAAAGACCATTCTTTGTCTTGTTTCAAGTGATCAACTCTCAACTTCATGGTAATTAACATACAGTTCAGATACATGCTGGGAATGCAACCCAAGACTAAAAATCGGAAGGCACTCCTTAGGCTCCATTTTGTCATCCTGGAGATAAATGCTGGATTAACTGATGCATTGGGACTCATATAGAGAGCTCTCTAGATTAAGATTCTAAAAATACATATAGCATTGCTTGATATACAGGATGTTGGCACTGTTAGCATTTCTAATGCTTTCCATACGCTAACCACTGAACAAGTAAATTTGCCTGTAAATGCAAAAGCTATGTATCAAGTAATAAATAAGGCAATGTGATACAGGCTGCCTCTATTAGGATAGACTCTAAATTCTTTATATGTTTCCTAAATATTTTTGCCTAGATGACTCAGCATTGGAAATTCCCGCTGAAGTCAGCAGGGTGGATCAGCACTGCTCACAAGTGTCAGATCCGTTTTAACTACCATTTGGAGGCCATCCCAAGGCCTCAGAGGTAGGCTTACCATACAGAACCCTAATGGAGCCAAGAGCTTCACACGCACGGAGGAACCCAGGCACCGCAGATGGTGCTGCTGAACAGCCAATATCATTATTCTCTATTAGAATCGTTATGACTGAGAAAGACCTCTAAGATCCCCAGGTCCAGCCACCATGCCTACTGCCCATGTACCTTAAAAGCCACATCCCCAGACTCCAAACAACCTCAGGGATGGTGCCTACACCACTGCCAGGGCAGCTGTGCCACTGCATGGCTATTTCTGAGGGAAATAAAAATCTATTATCTAACCTGACTGAAAGCAAAGAAATTACTCACTTATGTTCATGAAATTACTCCTTGAGGTAACCTAATTACTCACTGAGATAACCTAAGCACACGCGGCACTGGGCACAAAACGAAGGATGAGGAAGCACGTTGTGATGCCCCTCATTGTTTTGATGGCTTCCAGAAAGTTATCACGCTGTTGCACACAGCCCTGCCTCGTTGTTTTCTGGCGCTTACAACCTCGAGGAGCAGCACACGTTCAGCTCCCAACTCGCACCTCACTTCCACGAGCAGCTCGGTGCGCAGCGCACACAGCCCCGCGCAGTGACACCGCTGGGTGGAAGCGGCACGAGCGCAGCCGTTGGTTCCCCCCTACAGCGGGGCTCACCTCAGCGCCACGCGGAGCCCTCCGGGGCGGTTTCTTTACCCAGTTCCGAGCCTGCTGTTCCCCGGCACCCTCGCTTTTAACAGAGCTGCCCTTCTTTCCACTAAAGTTCTCCCGGGGCTGACAGCCGCGCTCCGCAGCCCGACCGCCTTCGGGCTCTGCGGGTGGGGGATGCCGCTCCCGGAGGAGCAGCGACCCGCACGCGCACCCCAGCAGCCCTCCCTCCCCCTCCTCCTCCTCCCGTCCCCTTTACCTGCCCGCCGGCTGCCCCGCCGCCGTACGGCTGCCCCGCGCTGGCCGAGGGAGGTTTTCAGCAGCCGTAAAGCGGGCAGCGCGCTCTCCCCGAGCGGCGCGGCCGAGGCCGAGGAGGGGGCCCGGCCCCGCGGGTGGGTCGGGAAGCGCCCCCCGCCCGGCGCGGTGCGAAGCCTGCTGCGGGGGGGAGCGCTGAGGCTCGCTGCTGTGCGGGGCGCCCCTGGGAGCGGGGGCTCCAGCGGGGCCCAGTCCCGGGTAACCAGGGGAAAGAAAAGCATAGGAACGTTTCTGCTGGATGTGACAAGTTGCAGGTGCCCGCGTCCAAGATGCAGGGCCTGAAAGTGTTGCTCTCCGCAGGGTGAGAGCATTTTCCCTGCCTCGGGATATAGAACATTACATTGGACGAATAGAACCGTGCCCCATCTGTCTTGTGAGGCTCTATCTTCATAGGTTGCACATCCCGTGCCCAAAACCAGCCATGTGCCCCCTCCCAGGGTGCAGGCACCTGGGAGATGCACAGTACCAGCAGACAGAGCAGCAGGATGGCCTGTGTTTGATTTGGGGAGCCTGGCACGGTTTCCCCATACACAGGTCTGCAGGTGTTTGAAGTGCAGTAATTATATCACACACACACAAAGCTTCTTAATGTCCATAGGTAAACTCTGATCTTGAGCACAGCCCCCTTACAATACTGTCTCCTCATAAAAAGGAGTTACTTCAATACAGATTAATGACTTAGTTCTGCTTGGGAGCATTTTGCTGCTCATTCTCACCTAAATCTACCATTTGTCCTGTAATCCAGGATACAGCTATCCAAGCTCCAGAGCTCAGCTGTCCTCAAAGGCAGGAGAACTAACAGCCTGTTAAATTTCACTATCTGCAGACAGGGTTTGTATTGTTTACCCTAGGAGAATTAGCAATAGAAATGTTCATTTTATAAAGGGAAAGGGTGTCAAGCAGCACTTCCCAGAATGACATTTATGATATATCCCCACCCATAGATAAAAATAAATAAAACAAAACCCTCAGATGTTTTCCCTATTGGATACTGAAAGAGCTACTGTTAAAGAAAAAGAAAAGAAAGAAAGAATAAAAGAAAGAAAGCATCTTAACAACTACTGCAGAGAAGGTACAGTCTTTCAGAAGTCTCCCATGCCTATGGCCATATGGTATGAATACCAGTAAGAAGAAAAAAAGCAGATTTCAGGTGTTTGTAGCAGAAGTAGCTTCTGTTAATAAAGTATTTATAGGAAAGTCTGATTGGACTGCTATGGCTCAGAAAGCAATTTCAGAAAGCACCAAGCAACGCAAATCACTGAGGAGCAGGAGAACTAATATACAAATCCTCATTAATAAAGCAGTTTTTCCAACGTTAAGAAGTAAAACAACTGCAACTTTGCAACTTGAGCTTTACCTTTCTTGCCCCAAGGACCAGAAACCTATCAAGCATTTAACAAACAAATTCACACAGTGCCTGATTCTTCAGTTTATATTTACTATTTTCTGTATGATGTTACTCTGCTTCTTCCTATTTCCTTTTCTAAGACACCAACAGGTTGTACACACACACACACATCTATGTACACATACTGATGTTATTAGTCACACCCTAAGCACAGGTACAAACAGCCTTTCTGTGCTAAGCACACTGTGCCACATAGCTTAAGGTAATGGTTTCCATTCTGTCTGAAAGTCTGAGAATTCAAAACTGATTGTCCACAACTACAGTGTTCCTCCTCCCACCTCAGGTTTGAACCATGTCTAGTCAGTGCAGAGTATAGCACTAGCGTGAACTAACACAGCAACAAGTTGTTTCTTACACCAATTCAGTGTGCCAGCTCTTGGCCCACACTGCTTTAACACAAGGGTCCAAAACCAACAGGTAATCACTGCTGGGAATCTGATGCTTTTGCTGCATCTTTCTCAAATATTGCAAGATAGGCTTCTTAATTACTCTCAGCAACAGCAGAAAGTAACTCCAAACTAATGGCTCATTACACTTTTCCCAATCCCAGGTGAGCTCAGCTGCCCAACTTCTTATCCTCCTGCTGCCATACTAAGAGCTTTTTTTTCCTCCAACATTTTTGCCCAGGATTGCCTTGATTACAGGCACCGGGAGAAGAAAGTGTTTTCTTTCTATAGTACAGCCAAAAGGGAGAAAATTGAGTCTGCTGGCAAGGAAACGAACATTTTTTATTAATGAATCAGGGCCACACACTCCAGAAATGAATCACAAAGTGGCAAACGCTGCCCCAGCATCACAGAAAGCAGAAATAGATTTATGCTCTGAATTAAAACAAACAGAAACCTCTAGACAACTATGTTTTCCAAAATCTTAACATGACTTGACTAGAAAGGAACGTGAAGACACTCTAATATTAACTTAAACCTTCCACTCATCTTTGCTGGAAGAAAATAATGCTTGATCATAGCACGCACATACAACACTCAAGTATATACAAGCATTTTTCCATATCAAATGTATCTTAGGTAAATAGGAAATGATTATGGAAATGTGGAAAATTTCAATGTTAAGCATAAAAGGTTTCACCAACTGAAGATATTAGTCAGTCCTGAGATCCTGTATCAGACAGAGGGAGACTTCATGCTTTACAAAAAAGCTAAGTTTAAAGAAAGTTTTTGGTAGTTTAATCTCCTAAATTAAAATTGCTGTTCACAAACAAGCTTGTTTATGTTCTACAAAGTTAGATTCTGTTGCATTGGATGCTGTGTCTTTGTTTTGTCTTTTTAAAACCAGCCTGTTAAGTGACCCTGCTCAGCTAGTTACGTGCAGCTCAAGTGCCATCTTGTGGCTACATTACAGGAAGCCTTTTTGGGTCGCATTAAAAGCAGATGTACCGATATTAACACCTCATTCATAAAGTTGTTTAGCTTACGAACAATTAAAAAATCTACATGGTTCACATATTTATGGACTGACTCTCGGAAAACAGATGTTCCCAAACCTTTTCTTGGATCAGTGTAGCTGGCAGGATGGTTTCTTCTCACTGCAGGATGAGGGCCCTCCAACCAATTTTATGGTGGAAGAAGGAGCTGTGGTCCTGCTCCTAACTGTCCACTCCTGAAGGATTTAATCAGGGAAGCTACTGAGAGCAATACAAGCTTAGAATGCCATCTTTCTTACGTACACTTAAAGAAAATCCACCTGGGTAAACAAGAGCTTAGATACTATTACCAAAGAAAGCGAGGTCAAAAACTTCATTTATTCATCTTTATGCTCAGTTGCTGCTTTTTATACTGAGGAATTGGATATATCTATTTTACAAAACTAACCCATGATTCAGCAAGAAAATTAATGAAATGTATGGACTGCACAGCTACAGAGAGTGGTCATTTTAGACATAGAAACCTTGGAACTGAACTTTTAAACAATGAATTTAGTAAGGTACACTACAAAGCCACAACAGCTGAGAATTCTCTGCCTGTGAAGTCCACAAGCAGGAATAGTTTCTAAAGGATTAAGATATTACGTGTATCACACTAACTTGCTAGAGTTCTTTATTATGCGTATGTAATCCTAAGCACTGAAAACCTGCCTCCTGCTTTTTTAATTATTTAAAGAATAATCACGTCACTGGTGGGTTTTAGAAGGTGTTTGTGAATTGAAACAGAAAATGAGACTGCAAAACCTGAGCCTTAATCCTGCAATTTAATTTCCTTTAATCTTGCTCATAGAATATAACCCCTTTTCCAGCTATCCAGTTTTCCACCAAAGCCCAGCTGTTTCAGATCCTCTTATGCCTTTTTACCATGAGATACACGCATTGCCCTTCTCCAGGCAGACCTCCCCCCTGCCCAGGTTTCTCCCTTTCGTGTTCAACACACCATTTGGCTTCTAATCTAGGGTGGCTAATACAATAAAACTAGAAAAAGAATGGTGGATACAGCATTGGAACTGGTCATTTGGCAACCTGCAGGGCTCATGCTTGCAGCAAATACTCGAAGCGCAGGTAGGGTAGCTAACACAACATTAAGGCTAAATAAAAAAACAATTTAAATTCACCCCCATTGAGGTTTGAAGCTGGGATAGGTAATTTGTTCCAAATGGAAGAGGAACACCACAGGCTTTAGTGCTCTAGGCTTTTCTGGGTCTCGATCATTTAACTCATCATGGGGTTTCTTCACTCAACCTGACCTCCAGTTGTTTTTGAACACAAAAGATAACTGGAAGGGACTGCACGGAGAAGGAAGAAAAACCCTACTTAGATAACTGGTTTATTTTATCAGTATTATAGTCAGTACGAAGCAAGAAAACATACTGAAGCAAAACAGCAGTTAAAATAAATATAAACATTAGTCTCTTTATTATACATTAAATCAAAATATCTTATTAAATAAGAGCAACATTTCTAGCAAAAAGAGGAAGAACCTAAAAACCCCAGTGGCTTAAATATATTCCATTTGATGCGATAAAAGACAAAGACCCACATATCTTGCAACGTGTAATTTACTTCAAAAGGACAGTAGCTTATAGCCTATGATTTTAATGATTGTTCTACAACTGATCATTTTGTGAAGTACCAAATAAAGTGCAGTTAAACTAAATATCATCCTCTTACCCTTCCAGAGAACAGTATTTCATTTAAGCCATTCAGTTAAAGGTAGTTCTGATGGTTAGTTGTAGATTTGAAATCTTGTTCATAGTTATTTAAGCTCCAAGACCTCAGTCTTATTTAGACTAGTTTGCTATTTCTAAAAATGCTCAGGAACCTTAAAATCACACGTATAGATTGCTTTGATTAAAATAACTAACCTGCTTTAGGGCTTAAGTTTGATTTTTACACATACCAGTACGTGTTGAATCAAGACAAACTTAAGACAAAAGTTAAAAAAAGGCTAATCTTAATGTTTTATCACTCAAAATAATGATCTTGCCAGCACTCATATTAGTGGGAAAGCATATGTAGCCTTTACTCAAAAATGCTCTACCCACCCTTGCAGAATTAAATGAAAAACTGACATCTCAGAGAGCTCTCAATCACAGGGGACTCATTTTCTCTTTATTCATTCTGTATCAACTTGAAAGATGGAAACGTTTAACAGAGACTTTTCCCCAGACATGCATTGTTTTTACTAATATTTTCACACTGTGGTATAGCAATCCTGTCCAACATCTCACGGCAAGCAGCATCTTGAACATAAAATATATACTGTGCCAGCAGAGGAAACTGTCTCTTCTGCTATCTAGTAGACATATCAGTGGGTAGCAGGAAAGAATGTCAGATATGCTCATCAGTCATAAATAATTATAGATACCTATCATCATTGTTTTTCTCCACAATCATCTTATCTCTGACAAGATGTAAAAAGAAGCCTACAAGGTATGGGAAGGATTCTGCCAGCAAGTTGGGTGTCATGGACGTAGGAGAAGAATGAAGAGGTGTTGTTCAACTATTTCTGCTGTTACTTATCTATAGAAATGAACATTTTTGGATTTTATTAATTTATTTTAAAAAAATAACAAACAAATGTATAGAGGTCTCCAGAAGCTTGTTTGACATACATTTTCTTTTTCAAGGTTTCATGTACTTTTTAAGAAGACACCCAAGTGTTCTCTTGATGTAATTCATGATTATTTTTCATAACTCTTTAAATAGCTAAAACCAAGCATTCTAGTAAGTCCTAATGAATGAAAGCTTTACCTAGTGATCAGTCAGGAGCGTCTCTGGAGCCCACAGTACAGGTAGTGCAGTGCCTCCCTACAGAGGTATTTAAATAACTATATGAATGAAATGACCACATGGAATATCTCAGCAGTGAAGAAAAGATATTACTTGAAATTACATATATATATATATATATATGCAATATATATATGTGCATATTTTGCAAGAAATCCTAAAACAAAGAGGAAAGGTATAAGTTTCAGAAAGATCCCTGCTGAACATTCAGCATATTAGCATGAGAGTCATGCTAATATTAGAAGTGGGAAGTATTAAGAGAAGCTATTGAAAGAAACCAAACAGGTTATCATAACAATTCTGAGGCACTTGGATTGCTTGGACAAGTTGCAGAAATGTAAGAATTTAATCTCTTTCTATTTAAGACCAACTGTGATGGCCATATGCTGTTCTGTATTTGTTGTGCATTTTGTTTGTCCCACTAGAATATAAGCTCTTTCAGGCAGGGCCCGCCTGTTTGTTTGGCACAAACTCCCCTGTTATACAATACCGGGTACACACAAGTAGGGGTTATACTTATTATGTTAATCCTCTCTCTACGGCATGCTAATTAAAATAAAAAACCCTGATAAAACAGTGTTATAGTTTTCACTTAAGTCAACAGAATCAAGGACATTTTTCACTCACCAGGGGACTGGTGTGAAAAATCAAATATCATCTGCAAAAAAAATGAGAGAGCAAAAATCTATTCTAACTGTAGCAATAGACCGATAGTCTCAAACCTGAGTGAGAGTGCTGGGAAACAGTAACTCAAGCCATTAGTCCTCTTATTGACGGGAACAGAGCTTGTCCATACTGCTCTGAACACAAGCCATATGGTAGATGCATATGTTTTTATTGCAAGTTCTAGATATAACTTGCTTTCATTACAGACTCAAGTGAAGATAACAGGTCAACACCTATTTTCATTCCAAGACCTTGTAGCTTTTACAGGTCCCCAGAGCAGCATTAGCTGCTGCATGGAGAGACCAACACACAGAGTTTCTTCCTTGCACCTCCTCTGAATCACGTTATAAAAGCATGCACATTTCTTACCCTGTTGTTATCAGGAGACCTGAGCCCACCATAATTCAGACCCAAGTACCCAAAAATTGAGGATTCCTGGTTTCTGTAACCCCTGTGATGTTTCTATGACCTTTTCTGCCCCCATCACCTGTGTTGTATCCAGAGCAGACTCTGTTATATAGTAGTCCTTCATGAGCATTCATCATGAAGGCTCCTTTTCTATCTGTACCCAGTTTAGGGATCAAGGTGAACCCTCTGACAGCTTAAAAATAAAACAAAACCAAGTGTATTAACTTTATTTGCATTGATGTCAGAGGAATGAAAGACTGTAGCAAACTGCCTGATTTCAAAGGTAGCTCCAGGTGATTGGCATAGGCTGGTGTATGTCTACTAATACTCTATCACAGTTACAGATTCAGAGGAGAAACATTTACATGAGCAAGTACAAAAACCCTTGCAACAATGTTTGTTCTACAATTTAGTAGCTGGGATTTCTTAACTGTTTTCCAGACATATGCCCAAGCAAACTCTAACAAAGGAAGTAAATATTATGACGACTGAAAGGACAGCTGCAAACCTGAGACAACACCAACATTTTATCAAAATCATACCAGGTTCTATTACTGTTCTCCATTTATTGAATATAGCTAAAGTAAAGTCACGCCAATTAAAAATAAATCCAGATTAAAGTGGATAAATTGGGGAGGGGGGGGGGCGAGGGAGGGCTGTTTGTCCAGAGCTGAGGCTTCCTTTAAAGCACAGCCTGTACCAGATTTACTTGTTCTAATGCAGACCAGAGAAAAGAATATGTTATTAAACCTTTTAATTTCCAACACACTTCTGTGATTGCAATTTAAATGAAAACACATGACTTCGAATCCCACTTGATCTCTTTGCACTAGTTCTGGCAGCGCACAGGCTTTAATTCTAATCAGGATAAACAAATCCATAGCCGAGATCAGTAAAGAGAAACACACAGCAGTTGTGTGAGAAAAATCTTGCTTTTCTTTTTCACTGGGTAAAGGGTGAAGTACTGAGCAAAGGCCATAAACACTAAACTGAATGAAATTTTAAAAAGAAAGGAAATACTGGGAAGCAAAAGGGATCCAGAATAGATCTGAGAGAGGGAGCACTGCTTCAGTGCCTCTTATCAGGTGGCAGAAAGGGTGGTTTAGTGCTTTCATTGATTCTCATTTCAGTCTGTATTATCTTGGGATATTAAGAGTTTTACTCCCTGTAGCCAAAGCTTTGAAATCTAAGGGTGATTAAATTAGCTTTTAAGCAAAACAGAATATGCAGTGTGCAAAGACAGTAACCTAAGTAGAACAAATGACCTTTGCAGACTGAAGATGCCATCAGATAGATAGCTTGTTACGCGTTCATACCAAGCACCAGTGCATGGAGCAAGACAATTCTGCTCTGAGTGGTCAGGGTTTTTTTGGCACGAGGCAATGATAAATGGATTTTTCCAAGGAAGAATAAAAAGGCTTTCAAAGCGTAATAGAAATTAGAGTTCATCAGTGAAAGATAATGAATGGCTTATCAACAAGGTTGTCATTTCTAGAAATGAAAAGACTCATTTAAGTAGTTTAAAAAAAAAAAAAATAGAATGCCTTACAAAACTAGCAGAAGAAGGCAGCAAGGACAACAAATGTCACATTAAAGCAGATATATTTGCTGGTGGGTCATTTAAATTGTGCCTGAAGGATAATCCCAGCAAGATAGGTATTTGAACTTCGTTTAGCAGCATCTCTAGCTGAGATAAGGAGGACTAATCACTTTATTAGACCAACAAAGTCATTAGAGGAGAACTGGGGAAGAAGCAGCTATATTTGTACTTTTTCTTTTAAAACAAGATTTAGCAGAATAACTTTAGCAGCAAATGTTTATAATTTATCAGAAAGTCCAACTCTGTGGTACAGAAAAAAGCTGACTGTGCAACAGACCAAGAGTAGCACTGTTGTTGACTATAAGGAAAAATATAAATTTAACACACATTTTGTTAATTCCTTATGTTTTCTGAATGACAGACTACATTCAGTTTCCTTTTACGCATTAAACGTTTTAGAACAATATGCTCTGCATATCTAAACAGCTTAATTCCCTTGTAAATAGTACATAGAATTCAGATGACACAGTAGGACTCAAGCAGTTTGTTTGACCCTGCCTTTCACACAGAGCTCCTGCAACCATTACCAGCAGAGGCTGGGGCATGGGTAGCAGTTTCTTGCAGTTATCACTTGCAGGGATTTAACTAGTGTACTGCTAGAGGATAAGTGTTGCTAACAGATTAGTACTAATTAACCCAGATTAAGTTTTTATATTGTTTCTTAGCCCCTAGGAATAATAATAAAAAATAATGGTTATAAACTGAGCAAAGTTAGGAGAAGGTATATACTAGTCTTACATCCTTGGACAAACATTACTATTTTCAAACTCTTCATATACTAAAGTCAGCCCCACATCAAAACAAACTGCAGCCTTCAAATGCAACACTTGCATTTCTAGAATCAGGAAGTCAACACTCTTCAGATGTTATTAGTACAGACAAGGTGCAAATTACACCAAGACACCAACCAGGGTAAATCAATATCAGTCGAAGAGCCTCTTTGTCTGGTCTCACTATAACCAGCTGTGCTGAGGCCAAGCGCTTACAAGCTCTTAAACACACACTGTTAGCAGTGATATGTGCACATATCTGAAAAACAAAGAAACAAGGCTTCATAACCTGTTGATTTTACCTCCTCACACTTCTCTATCTGAAGGTGCAGTCAGTTTAGGGACAAACAGGGACAATCAGCTCTTTTATAACTCTAGCATTAACACAGAGGAAGATGCAGGTTGGATCACAAGCAGCTGCCTTTCCTTTCTGATTAACACTTTGCCTTCTATTTCCAGCTTGCCTTACACTCTTGCAGTTCACCTCCCAATCGACATCATCTGCTGCTGAGACCAGACATGGAACTCCTATGGCAGAGGTTATGCATATTACAATACACACAATATCTGGATAGGTTAAACATTATTTACAACTTGTTCTTGACAGCAAGTGTTAGGAAGAGAACAACTGACTTACAATCCCACAGTATACTCAGAATGATGTTTTGGAAATACTTCAAGCAGTAGTTTATGTAAACTAGATCTGATTTCTAAGAAAGCAAAAAGTAACCATATTGTCTTCTACCTACCACATTCCTTCCATCTACATACTGCTAAGAGCAGCATCTTCCCTGCAAGGTCAGAAGAAAACATTCCCATGGATCCTGGACTACAATTCCCTATGTCTGCCGCTATACCCTGATGAGTCAAAGGGATATTTGCATAGATGTATGAACTTTGGATAAAAACTATTAGATCATGAACCTAAACTTTTGTCTGCCTTACAGTGAGCAAAGGAAGGAGGAGAGTAAGACAAGCAACATTTAAGATAGAATGTTTAATGTAGAAAAGTTAATAAAAGTATCTACTAAAAGCATCTTATCTCCTTGGGACTTAAATAAGGGTATTTCACATTCAGTTTTAGCCTGGGTTGCCTATTCTTCCACATATCAGAGGATCGCAACATGACATGGACTGGAAAGGACTGGGAAGTATGCAGTCCACTCTCCTGTTCTAAGCAGGGTCAGCTCTGGGGTCAGACCACGTTGCTCAGAGTTATACCCAATTGGGTTTTGATAATCTCCACAGATAAAGCCTCTACAACCTCTCTGGCTATATTCTACTCAACTAGACTAATGAAGAGAACGTTTTTCCCTGACAGCCAATCTAAACCTCTTTTGTTCCACCGCCATTACTTCTCAACCTCTTGCCATACACTGCTGTGAAGAGCCTGCCTCTGCCTGTTCAGTAACCTCCACAAAGGCACTGGGAGGCTGCTGCCAGGTCGTCCATAAAGCCAAGTGAATCACAGTTTCCCTGTATTCAGGCACTGCAGTATACCCTGGGAACCTTGGTTTTATTTTATGAGATGCAGTTCTGTATGCCCAAATTATGATTTCTAAGACAAACTGCACCAACAAACAAAATAAACAAACAAACAAAAAAAAAACACAAAAAAAAAACAAATAGGTGTGGGTTTGGGTTTGTTGGCTTTTTTTTGCCAGTGAGACAACCACTCCCCAAAAAACTATGTTAAATTAACAAAATACAGCAGTACTGCAATGCAAGACCTGTTACAATCATCTCCTTTTTATCCCAGAATCTCAACTGTAAGACTATAAGAACTGCCACATTTTAAAATAGAGCAGTAAATCCCTGGTAGCGTTTATTCAAATATGGAAAAGACGTATTCCATACAGAAGTTTATCAACACAAATAGAGAAGGTCTGACTTAGAAAATCCAGTTTGCCTTACTTGTTATTTTACAAACACCTTCCACTAAAATCTTACAGTTTGTTGACAGCAATCTGAAATGTGTTAAAGTAGGATACACATACAGAATGCCTTATTTACTAAAGCAGAATTATTTCTGGAAGAGCTGAATGTAGAACAAGCTACATCTTGCTCTAGTTTACAGCTGAGCATCCTGTTTACATGCTGATGTCTGTGTTTGTTTTTTGGATACAGGAAGCAATGCTGAAAGACTTCAAATAATTCTGCCTCACACTGCCTATCAAGTTATTCCACTTCCATAGGAAACAATGGCTTGGGGTCAAGTTAGCTCATGCAGAGAAATGTGAGAAAGCAGAGTTGTCTTACTGCTCTAAGACAATGCTATTTTAACAGCTTTGATACAAGGATTTTATTTGCCAGCTTTCTTTCTCCTTTCTGTGTCTCTGAAATACATTTAATTTCCTTCTGGCTCTTTTTTGTTGCTCCAAATATTGTTCAAATTATTTTTTTTTCTTCCATCTAAACCTTATCCTACTCCTCCTTCTACAAGACAAAGTGCTAAAATTTTGACAAGGTTTGCTCTCTGTCTTCAAGCAATGCAGTCTTTACTCATCAGACTAAACTATGGAGCTATACGCAGCTATATATATATATTACATTAAATAATCATATATGCAAGAATATAATCTGTATCTCAAAATACAGACTGGATGGTCATATAGAGGGTTAAGAAGAAAAAGCTAGTTTTCCATATGAATCTCTGTACAAGTGCCAGCTGGATTTTGCAGCCCTGTGCTCAGCAAAGCGCAGTAAAACAAGAATGCAGTTAGTATTCTTAGAGTGCTCTGAAGAAGAACAGGAAGAGGCAAGAAAATAATCTTGCTCTGTACCAGAAAGAAGGGCTGGAAAGTCAAAGAGGAAAATTCAAGCTCCATCCTCTACAGTGTACAATCAGCATCACTCTTAGTCACTCTCATGCATCACAGTGACATTAAAGGTAATAATAAGCTGCGCATGAAAGAAAGGAAATACTGAAGAGATGCTGTTACAATATACCCCCCTCTCCTTTAACTCTACATGCCCTCCAGAAGAGCACATTGCTTCCAGGACATTGCAACTGCAATTTGCTGAAGCCCTGCCCAGGAAGGGACCCACTGTGCACACTTTCCCATTTCTTGGGGTACATTGATTAATGATTTATAGCAATACACCCATTCAAACAACTGGACTCAACTTGGTCTTTCAATTTTTAATTTAACAGCTGACTCACTCTACCTTCAGAGCAGTGCTAAGCAGCATGAGGCAGGCCCAACCACAGAGAGCCCTGGAACACAGGTGATGCTGGGGCAAAGCAGAGGCAGTGATGACTCCCTAATATTTTAAACATGACTTCAGGAGCAGTGAAAATGGAGGAGATCCAGAACAAAACATGGCACAACAGCACCATCCTGCTTCTTCTCCAATTGCTTGCCTAACTCTGCAAATAAACATCTATTCATCCCTTTAGGCTTGCATATACCAAATCATTACTTGTGTCAGGGGCACTGTAAAGTGGTACAGCAGAGCACACTGTGAAAATCCTGCAGAGTCCAAGGTTATACAGAAGGGAAAAACAAGATCACTTTTTTCACCTCAGGGGCAAAATTGGAGTTCACATTTGTGATGGACTGAATAATGCTTCATCACAAGAGCCAATTTTCTTCCAACTCCCTGCAGCTCTTAAAACATAGATCTTATTTTTGTTCTTGATTTGCTAAATGACTTTTCTCTCTATCGCACCTTTTAAAAAGTAAAAATAAATGATAAATACAGAATATCATGATTTACCCAGCTCAAAAGAAACTATACATAATAAAATTATGCTACTTCACCCCCATCCCCACACAAGGAGAAGAGTGCTATTTCCTCAGTGAAAACAAAAGAGAAAAGACTTGCTAGTTATTAAAGCGATCTAAAAACATATCCTGTAGCTGCTAACAAACAAACAAAAAGCTCTAGGGTGGTTCCATCTCACATTGCAAAAGCATATAGCGTACACTTTGAATCATTTAAGGTAAATAAAACTGTATAACTTAAGGAAATAAATACTCAGGTATTTGTCTAATGCACAGGACTAACATTAGATATTCATGCGCACACACACTATTTTTCTTTTACAGGACATTTCTTCCTGTATTGAAAGTTTTCCTTCTTAAGACTCATTTCCTCACTCTGCTACAGAAAACAGCCATCCCTGCAGGCATGGGGTGCACTGCCCCACATGTCCTACACTGCCTGGCAGCCCAACACAATAGATAGCACCTCACAGCCATAACCCACGGCCTCCCAGGTCTGCTTCCCAGCATAGAAACTTAACCCCACAGACCTCTTCTGGGAGGTGTTAGCTGTTAACACACATGAAGAAAGACAGAAGAGAAGGAAGGAATTCCAACAGCTTCTCAGCAAAGTGCAAAAACACCCCCTCACACATCCTCCCACAGGTCTTCCTAACTCAGCTTGCATGCATTCAGGAATATAAGAAGAAAAACCATACAAATTCTGTCCTACCTTTTTCTTAGCATTGCCAAGCAATCCCTACTTTGATGGGATCTTCTATATTTAAGGACAGCTGGCTCACCTCTCTCCCTTATACCTCAGTGAGCTCCACACACAGCTGAACATCATCACCACCACACAGCTGCAGCCCCGTTATTCTGTGCCCACCTCCTCACTCCCACAGCTGTGCTGTTGCCTTTGTGTTCTAGAAGCTTCTCCAGCTTTCTCTCCCTGTGGAGCTGGCAGATCTTTTCCTGCTGCTTCCAGGCTGTGACTGCTGAGCCTCAGGGACTAAGACAAACTGCTTCTACCTCAGCACCTTAGTGTTGAACTTCTGGTCAGACACTTTCTGCAGTCACATGAGAGGATCCAGCATCACTTTGGGCTCCCAGGGGTCCAACACTTCGCCACCAGGGCTTGAGAGGAGCTCAGACTTCACTATGGGTGAGCAAAGCCTCATCCAGGCTCTGCATTTGTTATATTCTTGCCAGGCCATGGTGCCTCGCAGGCTCTAGGACTGTGGATGCGGATGCTTAGAAAGCATCCAGGAGGTTTTAATTTCTTACCACAGGTATCATCACAGAAATTTTATTCATGGAATTCAGTGCCACAGCATAAAAGTTGGCATTAGAAATGCTTGATGGCTGATGCAACGCTGACCACTTGCAGAGGAGATGATGAACTAATTTGGAGGTGCTTGATTTATTTTCTTCTGCTCTGTTTTGTTTTGGTTTTTTGTTTTTTTTTAATATTGAGAGAAACCAAAAGTATCTGATTTGAAAAATAAAGTTGAGCCAGAAATATAGGATGGAACAAGTAGAAGCCCCCTGCTGTTTTCAGCATGTTACAAAATATATGATACCTTTCATAATAATGTAGCAAGAATAAATCAACCTTTTGTGACCTAGAGGAGACAGTGATCCTCATTCTGGTGGTTTCTGCCTTTCAGAGGCAGCATGCTCCAGATCATGGTTATTTTTGTTGCTGCCAGTATGTCAGCTTGGAAAGGAATGACACCAGGCCAAGATGCACTTTTTAGTACCAATTTCTTCCCTATCACAGATGCTTTCAGGTAGTAATAGGGGTCATTTTTAGTACCACATACCAGCCAGACAAAACTATTTTTGCTGGACTCTGTGTCCTTACAAAGTTCAGACCTTGAAGACATTTCATGTTTAGCTGTAGCCCAACTTCAGTGTCTTTTAATTGCAAAGAAGTCCTAATTTGGAAGCACACTGTGACACTCTGTGGCTCAGACACTTGAAGAAGTTTTTCAGGGGACCACCACATGCCAAACCACTTCTGTAGACCCACAAAAAATTCAAGTGAGTAAAATTTCACTCTCTTCAGCAGAGATCAGTGTGCAAATTATGTATGGCACGTGCACTTCCTGGCCTATTGTAAAATCCTTAAGGGGACGTACCAAAGGCCTTTGTCTCTGAACAGCATATCATAGTCTTACGCTAGGCCAGGGGTGCCCAGTGCCAGGCCATTAGCACTTGGAAGATAAGGTGCTAGTGTGCAGTGCAGCCCCAGCTGAATGCCCCAGCCATGCATCCCTGCCTGTACTCACCACTCTTGCCTTGTCCTGCTCATTTGTAAGCAAAGCTCAGCTGAAAAGAAATAATGATTTTCTTTGTTCTAAATACTGCCTACAAATAGCTTCTCAATTTTTAGTCCATTAACAAATCTTTCTTGGGATCTATTAATGTGTCACTATGGAGTGTCTTTTACTTCAAAGTTTAATACAGCTTAACTCTGTCTTAATCATATTGCTCCACTACACTTTATAGCCTGCAGCTTCAGGGAACCTTTGCCTTTTATTAGTACCCATATACAATCATGAAGTCATTCCAAAAATCAGTGCTGCTTTGGGTTCCATAAATTCTTATACCCTTGATTTATTTGGTATATCTGGAACTCTGTGAGTAGGAAGATGTGAAGGCAGGGTGAGGAAATGAAATGTTACAGTAGTACTGAGTTGTGTCAGTACACTGCTTCGCAAAGGGGATCTGACAGGATATGCAGACACTTCTCCCCTGCAATGACACTCTTCAAAGTTAACAACAATGACTTGGTCAAGCTCTTGATACAGTCAAGGAGGATCCTGTTATGACAGTCAGTGAAAGCTGACAGATCACTGTTGATTTCACATTGCAGCTTTGCTGTCAGTCACCGTTTCTGGCTTGATAGTGCCCTATAAAGAAGATGTCGTGCCACAGTTCTACTGTTGCAGCATTTCTGGTTTTGTCAGCCTCAAAGAGCTATGAACTGCTTGGTGGGAAAAGGAGGTGAGTACATCTTTGTAACCTATTTGGGACCCTTTGTGCATTCACATGGGGAAAAAGAACTCGGATTGAAAATCCTACTTAGAGAAGAAGATTCAGATATGTTTATCTGGGTTTTTTTGTGTGATATTTTGCACTTTGTAATGATGTTTGTAAGCAATGTACCAGAGCCATAGTGTGATAAATCCGTGGCCTCCATCCATTAGATCTCTCATTTATATCACCGGCTTCATTACTGGAGATGACAAAACTAAGATTATGTGCTTGTATAAAAGTAGCTGCTGACAACCCTGTTGTCTTTTCCAATTCCACTTCTTTGCAGAAGTGTATTTTAAATGCAATTTAAGGTGCCATCGTCTCAGGAGCATGAACAAGATGTATTCACTAATTAAATGGAAACATGAGGTCCAGCCTGCTATCTTAAAACACATCCGATCTCATCATACTCACATGATCGTCTCCCTGCTGTAGTGAAGATTTGTCATTTGCAGCTGTTTGATTTTCTTCTTATTATCCCATCAGAGGCTGAAATCAGACACCATCAAAATTACATTTTTAAGGATCCAAGTAGCCATTGCCTGCATGGATATTTATTTCTTTTTCCAGTTTCTTTACAAGAGTTTTGTTTTGTATTTTTACAAAGTCAGTGTTGCTGCTACGTGCTCTATGTGGTGCAACAGTTCAAAGGAATTGGGTACGTGCAGCTCGTACAGAATGCAGCTGCCTGGCTGTGAAATGGTATTAGACACAGAGAATACAGTATATCGATCCTTTGGCAGCTATATCAGCTTTCTGTTTGTTTCTGAGTATATTTTAAGTCATAGTTTTTTTACCTGGTTGTAACATGAAAGGTTACTGCTTTTGTCTATATGAATTGCCATAGCAACTGTAGAGCTGGAGCAAACAGTCACAGGCTTCAACAGTCCGCAGGTCAGCAGCAGAACTCTCCCAGTTTAGAGACCTTCATCTCTAAAATCTGGGTTGTTTCACCAGCTTGATTGGGCTATATTTTATGTATGCCAGCATGACTCAACCTGTGGGCTACAGAATCCTGATAACCTGCATGAGAACGAGGGAAGAGATGTGAGTTTGTGTGCATTAATTTGGGAAGGGTTGTATTCATACTCTTTTTTATAAATACTGTTTTTAAAAGCCTGCCCCAAACCCAAGCATACAGTGGCTTGCACGTATATCTTGATGTAAAGGCTATGTTGACCTATTCCATTGTAGGGCTATGGCTCAAATATAAAGCACAGATGAGACACTGAACACGATGAGATCACATCTGACTGACCTGGAACTGAATATGGACTCTTGTGCTGTGCCTTGGTACTTCGCTCTTCAACCTTAGCAGCACAGAGGGGCTGTTATTTGCAGCTATCCATTCTTTCACAACAGCTGCTGAGGCAGCGTTTTCCCCTTGTTTTCACACCTTTCTTTATTGTTCACAGGGTCTTGCACGTGCAAACCCCAATAATGTTGTTAGAGCAGGTTCTTGTGGGAACCAACTGCCACAGATATAAAGATCATGCCTTTTCCCCAACCTTTTCTTACTTCATATTGTATATGTTGCTTTATATCAAAGACAATTAAGCATAGCCCACAACAAAGGAGTCAAGTCGATTGAACACTGAAATATTATCAGAAAATATATGTGCACATGTTAGTGACTGTACTGGTTATTAATATACAGATGGTAGCAAATGTACAGAAGGAATAAGCAAAGGAAAACTCACCAGTGGTGGTGCTTTGGCTGAAGAAACTGGGGCAGTCCTCACTGGTGAGTGATCTCCAAGAGATACTGCTTCAGTGGGAGTCAGCCCTTAAATGAGGTCTCAGAGGGGATGGAGTCGAGCTCCACCCCTTCCGGGAGCACAGCTCCATCACTCTCACCTGTGCTCCCACAGCTGACCCCATACTTGCCTCAGCTGATTAATCAGAGGTTCAGGCTGTGATTACCAATCTCCCATACAGTGACCAACACACAATACTTTCAATATATTCTGGAAAAGGATGCCAAAAACATTCTTATTTTCCACTTCATCCTCACTGCCAGCTGAGCTGCAGAGAGCCCCCAAATCACACCCTTTTGGGGACGCACCTGTACTTCCTTCCTAACTGCACACAAAGGAATTTTCCCTTTTCCTTCTCTGGTTCACACACTGTGTGTGAGCCTGACTCAACATCCTGCACATAACAGCCCATCAGCATACATTTAGCATGTCGCATCCTTTGAATTACTTGCTTGAAGCCATCAGTGCAAGGAAAGTCACTAAAGCAGTAAGGTTGATAAACCTGTATTTTCCTATTTGTTAGCAGGCGTGCCTTGCCCTTCAGCTGGCAGAGCAGAAAGCAGCGCCTACTTCCTATGCCACAAATACATTAAGTAACACATAGTTTAAATACTGACAGTGATACAGACACAGTTGGTCATTTGACCAGTGGTCACGTGTGTGTATTGCTCATTACTCTGCTGCACTGAAAATATTCCTATCAAAATTGCAGCTGGGTACCTTATCAATAGGAACAGCTGAGTGTCAAAGTTCTCATTCTCCATAGAAACAAAAGCATCCAAGACTGATGCTTTGAAATGCTGCAAGATGCTCCCCTTTCATACTTTTTTTTGTTGATCTACAATACAGTTGTTTACTGATACTGCTGACCTAGGCAATGAAATCATGGAAATCGTGACACTGTGCTCAGAATGTGCAGGGTCTGTCTCTTGGGTGAATCTTTTCCAGCCTGCTTACTCCATGAAGGCATTCTGTGGATTATCAGGACTTTGGGATTTAATCAAGTGATTACACAGTTGACAAATTGTTATATCTATCCTCAGAAGCTTGATGCCAAGCTTCCCATATATTCTGCATTCACACCAGAGGCACACATCTGCACAGCTGCCTTTTGACAGGTTCAGTTTTAGGTGATGGTTGCTTTGAAGTGAAATATTATCGAAAATACTGTTTTACCCTTCTCCTGCTTCACTGTTACCTCTGCGACAGCTACCAGCAGTGGAGGACATTCCTACGTTCTTCAGATCAATGATCACTACTCACCTTCTTCCTAGAATAAAAACCATCAGTTTCAAAGGGATCTGAAATGACCTAGAAAAGTAACTTTACGTGAACCTGCAATATCTACAGAGACAATCAACTCCTCATCGCATTTGTCCTTGGCTACCCTTTTCTGCATGTAGTGGGATGAGTTAAACTCCAGAGAAGTCACTCACCTTTAGACTTCAAGGCAACCCGCCTGCACTTACTTAGTTTCAGAAACAGCTATTTTTCCAACACAAAGTGTTAAAAAAGAGTAGGATGCTGATACAGCAGCTGGAGCAGCATGTCAGAAACAGATCTTGGTCTCTGGAGTGATGAGCGTGGAATGGGGGAGGTGAGAGAAAGCCTAAGACAATTTCAGTTTTACAGTCTTCTTTTTCTGCTTGCAAACTGGAGATGAGAGCAGACAAGCTTTATGACAGTGCAGAGAAATCAATACATTTTTATTGATTCTTGTAGCTGCAGAACTCTCACCCAGCACCAGTACAGGGGTCAGAGTATGAGTACATGACTGTCCTGCTGCACTACGAGTGTGCTCCTCAGAAGTCGTGCTATTTGATTCACCAAGGATGGAGCCTGCTTGTAACATGACTGCAACAGCAGCAGCTGACCCACTCAGCAGGGAATTTAGGTGCTGCAAATTAACCACTGCTGGTGGCAGCTGCAGCTGAAGGCGAAACTTCACACGAGGAAAGAAGTATTTTTGAACAATGACCACATTTAAATGATGGATATTATTCCAAAAGCAAAGAGGTCCATAACATTCCATGTGGTGAATGTCACAAAAGTAGAAATATCAAAACAACACAACTTGGAAAATTAGCTCAGGAGTGGCATAGTCAAAATGGAATGGAACCAGGGAGTTATAACCAGCTGTAGAATGAAATTAATGAAAACCTGGATATGGAAAAGAATTGGAGCAGATTTCTAAGGCTTATATTTAGTTTCATTCTTTGTTAATCCTCCAAAAATATAAATGAGTGTTTTTCAGAGCTGTTTTGATTTTGCCGAAGCATCCATTTCTTTAATTGGTATTTCCAGCTTCTTTCAATGTGACCCTCTTCATCCTTAAGGAGAGGCCATTCATTAGCAAAGTGTGAGGCTCTATGGACATTTTCAGTAGCTGTAAAGCTGTCAAAATGGCGTAAAACTCACTGGAAGGTCCTTTTAATATTATGGTGCAACTTTGCAGCTGACATTTCATAGTTAATTTGATTGTACAACAATGGACTTCACCTTTGTGCATGTCTTTCATTCTCCATCTTTTCAGCCAAGTCCATTATCACTTGTTCCAAATTTCTTCAACTCTTCTCTTTGACTTTGTGTTACTTTCCACTTCATTCTCAGCCTGCACCGCCTTACACTCTACACCTATTTTTGATGTCACCAAATAGGGACAATAACTACAAAGTCATTTCCCCTTACATGTCAAACCTGGAAGGTCCCTCTGTTATTCATTCTATTTCCATTGCTGGTGTAAGTGTCCTTGTTGTTTTTCCCCCTAGTGAAGAAAGGGCAGATGTCATATTCATTGAAGCAAAGACTTTGCTTTGAAACAGTATCGATTTTTCCTTTTCCCTTCTGAAGCTTTGCTGGGCTCCATAAAAGCTTGTCTCTTGTTCAGAAACTCTTTGGATGGAGAGACAACAGGGGCAGCAGTACCAGCGGGGAGCAGTGGGAAGTTAGGGCATCTGGTGGGGAATGACAATTTTGACAGCAGCTAGAAAAAGAAAGAGGTCATTTTATTTTTAACTGTACTGTGAGAACAATCATGGATCAGAACAAAGCCAAATGGGAAATGCAGCTTTAATTCCAACCTATGATTCCTCCTTGTCTAAATCTGAACATCAACTCTTTTCCAGGATTCAGCAGTTGGCAGCAAGACACCCAGACCACCAGAAATGACATCTTGGTTAGAGGCTTAACCACAAAGGTGGCAACATCCATGACTTTCTGGCATGAGATGATAAAAACTACAAGCCTTACAGTGAACTGCAGCAACAGTGTGCAGAGAGCATCCCTGGAGGAAGGTCTGATTCTACAACAGGACTCCTATTTAAGAGATCCAAAATACCCTGTTTGGAGCTACCAATGCAGAAATATCCGATAGCATTTATTAAGCTCACACACACTGCAAAGGAGAAAAAATGCCAGTCTTTCCCCACTGCTAGTTAGGGCTCTGTGCAGTCTATACACACATATACATATTTATCATCTGTGCACTGGAGAGCCTCTCACTCTTAATGAGATGTTGGGTCTTGGCTCTCAGCCTTATTTAGAAGTGGTGCCTCCTAGGGCCTCCCGTGCTTCCATAACATTTTGTTCCTGCTGACTCAGAATGTCACTTACTGAAACATCAGTGCCACTTTTTGCCATGCTTCTGTATTTCTTGGAGATGTCAGAGCTGGTTTTCCAAAGCTTATTAGATGAGCATCTGATACTGGATGTGCATGTAAAGTTACAGCAGCTGCCTTTTGTAGAGTGAGTAAGTCAATTAATAATTATAACAGATTTGCCTCGAGTTCCTGGGTTGTTTTTTTTTTGTGTAAAATTTGTAATTACTTGTCATGGAGTACACTGCAATTAAAAAAACAACAATCCGAATTATTCCTAATGCTAGACTGAAGTCTCACACTCAATGTAATTAAACCAGCAAGTTTCTTCCCTTCTGTTACCTTCTACTATTCAAGTCCAATCTCCCAGTCAGAAAATTACTTAAAACCTACAAATCCATAAGATGGCTTCTAAATTCTCAGTAATTTTGTGAATTGTGAATATCAAACAGGTAGAAATGAGACCTGATGGAATTGTATAGGTGCCCAGAGAGCTGTGGATGCCCCATCCCTGGAGGTGCTCAAGGCCAGCTTGGTTGGAGCCCAGGACAGCCTGAGCTGGTGTGGGCAATCTCGTGCAAGCCATTCCATGATACGAGACTTCTTTACAACACCCATGAAAAAGCTGCTGTCAACAGCAGTGCGAAGGTTCACTTTCCTGCTACTCATTTATAAGAGAAGAGAATCATTAAGAGCTGTCGAAAGCCACTCGGGCCTGAACAGCTCTCCCCACTACCACCACCCTGCTGCTGACCTGGCTGGCTGGTGATGGCACGTGTTGAAGCCCTTCAGCTTCCTCCAGCAAAGCTACCACCTGTACCTGCCAGTGAAATTTTACAAGCTTTCTCCAGCGATAGAAGTAACTTAAAACTGTGACACCCTGCATGGGGGAAGAAAAGCATAACCGATAATGTTTGCCCTATCAAGACCCGAGCACAGCAAGTAATAAACACATAGAAACTGTTTCAGTGTCCCAGGTCAGCTTTAACTTTACAGTTTCCTGCCATGCACTTCAGGGCACATCACGCTGTTGACCTCTGCACTCGTGTTACCCATCCAGCTCTCTGTGTACATTTGTTTTCATTACTTGTGCCCCCTCCTGCTGTTTTTTTTCTGACAAGCCCAGCATCTGAAAGCTGCTTTCTCAGACCTTTAACTAACAACTCATCATCAGCTGTACTGTGTGTGGAAGGCTACAGCCTGAATTTGTTTGCACAAAAGGCACATCACAAGACCTGCCTAATCAGCAGTTACCTAGTTTGCTCACACCAGACAGTCAATTCACAAACTACATCTGCTGTTGACCCTGCTGTCTGCTCTGGATTATTCCAGTCTGCCTTCACTTTCTAAACTGTTAATGTTTTTAATTGCTGATTTTAACTCTTGCCTAATTGGGCGCAAGCTACAAACCTCTCAAAGGAAAGCAAGAGATTACCTAAGAGATTGGTAAGAGAAAGAAAATAGACAGTAATGCAAATCTAATTGCAGTAACAAACTGAAAAAGTCAGGAAGTAAGGTCCTCTCAGCAGGGATTCAGCCACGATAGCTGCCATCTCCTAGAGGTGCCCTTCATTAACTCTCTGTAAGCCAACAAACATACCACACAAGCAAGCATGCTGCCCAAACTCCTTTCCACTCCTTAGAAAATGCCATGCACACATCGCATGACTGATGCTAAGAAAATTCCAAGCACATTAGCAAAAAAGCTATTTTTTTCCTAAGAAGATGTGAAATCTCATTGTATCGATCCTTAATCCAGACAATTCTACCATAAACCACAGTCTGAATCTCAGTTAAACTGATGGCAAATCTGGGCAAACTCTTTAAATATAAAGCCTCTGGAATATATCAGTTTCAATGAGTCCCATGAATACTCACAGCTGTTTCATGAAACTCAGAATTTTCTAGCTGTGACCTCTGATCTTTCTGACAAACTAGTTTTGCAGAAGCCTCACAGAAAACAGAATGGCCATACACTTGATGCAGCTGCACCACAGGTAGTTCCCATTAGCTGATGCTTTCCATATTGATCTCTTTACTAAATGGATAATGTTCAGTACTTTCATAGTCAATGAAGCCATCAATAAGTATCAGCTTTTACATCTCTCTGGCCTCAGTGTGTAGCAAATATTGCAGTCAGTTTTATCTGGTTTGTTCTCATTGTTTTTCAGTTAATCTGATTGCAAGTCTAAACACGAGGATCAGAGGTTTGAGCAAATACAGCTGCAGCGTTTATGCAACACCTAGACACTATCACACTATACATAGTTCTTTTCAAAATATTAAAGATGTACAGGGCAATAATCAGTCCTCTCTCCAGTTTAACAATCCCACAATAATGTAAATGAAGTATAGCTCTAAAGCACATTGTTATAAATGTTACAGTCTTAGGTGCTTGCCAAACAGATGTCAGAGTCCACACGCAAGTCTAAAAATACTCATGTAAGCTCTTCAAGTGCTTGACATTGATCTGTCTGCTGTACATCTTTGTGCTCAACACAGGTTAACATGGTTCTGCTGTGGCATTATAACCAGAGGCTGCTGACAAATATTTTTTCATGCTGCTTACAATTAATCAAACCCCTCAGCTTTTGGACAGTTTTTGAAGCTACAAGCTGTATCCTCTTCACACATGAACTCTCTTTCCGTTCCTAACACCTCTTATAATCCTTAGGCAAAGATGTGAAGCCTACAAACACACTCAAAACTAGAAGAGGAATCCCTACCACATAAAAAAGACCCCACTGCACCAGAAGTATTTTTGGATAGGTATAGATAATGCATGTTAAAAGCAGCTAAACTCGTGCTGCCTTGAGAGAAGAACTTAGTCTGGCTGATCAAAAAAGCCCACATTGGTGAAACTCATCAGCCTCACAAAGTGCAACAACAACTTCACTTCTGCTGGTGCGCCAGGCTGCTCAGTAATGGTTTGATCCCCAAGACCAACTTTTTGAGGCTGAGCATCAATTTTCTTTCCCTCTTCTTGCCCACCTATCTCTATTTAATAACTGTTAAAATTAATAAATAGTTTTTAAAAAATAGCAAATTAATTTTGATGTTTCACACCTGTAGCTCATTCCCCCCCGCAATGGAAGGTACACATCTTTCTCAGGTACAGTCAGAGGAAAATTTGCTGTTTACTGCAGTGGGGTCAGCGTGATCCTGGCTCAGTGGCACCATCACAGGCACAGTGACAAAGTCTGCTTCAGAACAGAGGTCTTAAAGTCTGCACAGCAAGTGAAAATACATCAACACTTGTCTGAAACATGGCCACGAGCTATAAACCCTTTAACAAACAGCAGACATTACAAGTCACTACTTATTCCTGGAGGCATATGCTTGCCTTAGGTCTTGGTTTGCTTTTGTCTGTGAAATTGTACCTCCAGCAACTTTCAAAGGACAAATTACCATCTGGCATGTGCATGAAGATAATTCAGTGATGGTGTGAATTTCCTGGAACTTGCCTATTGTAAACTGAGGGAACTCTCTCTACTCACAAGCAGCTGGCCTTGGCCATGTTAGTCCCTAGAGATACTAGAGCAGACTGATTTTCAGGACGATCCAGAATACCACAACTTCTGTCGATTACATGTTTTTTAGAACATAGCTAATGGAATGCCAAATATTCAGACATTACCAATATTATATTAAATTTGACAAAATTATGTTCCTTCTCCTGTCAAACAGCAGAATTTGCAAGCATTCTTCACAGCTCCTTGACGTGTCTCAAAGCTACAGTAGGTGTGGATTTCTGGAGAAGTCTCCTCTTATGGATTTAATCAAATCATATCCTTTCTTCCTGGACAATGAAAGAAAAAAAAAATTCCAACAAGGCTTCTGGCTGTGGAAGTTATGGCTGTATATTTTCCTATATATATATATAAACACATAGTATATATATAGTATAATATATGTACATATTATAGTAAACACAAACACATCCACACATGCATATATTTGTGGGCCTTGAAAGAATCAAGATACTTGAATACACCTACAGAAGAAGAAAAAAAAATAGCAAAAGGAAAATGTCTTGCTATTTTCCTTATATCACTGTTTCCGATCTGGGCCACTGAAGTCACGATTCATGATGAGAAAGAAATGGTTCATATTACCTTCTTCTACAAAGAAGTGTTATGGTATACTTACTTCAGTTACTGATGAGAGGGAAATTGTTTTAAAAATATTTAAAATATTAAAAAATATTTTTAAAATATTTAAGGGAAATTGATGAATGCTAAAGAAAAGATCCATACAGAGTTTAACATGAGAACAGCCTGTCTAACTACTGTCTAAAAGTAGTTGGTTTTGGATATTACTTACTTCTTTTAGAGAAGATTCAAGTTTCCGCTATGTTGACATTGCTTTAGACTTACCTGTGTGTAAATGTATGCATCTGCATAGGCAAATGTCACCACTATGCAGTATTAACCTTGTGAAAAGCAGAAAAACAACACTGCAACCACAATCATCAATCATTAAAATATCGAATGACTTCTGAAAATATATTTGGTGATAAATGAACCATATATATATATATACATAGAACCTTTCACATACTCTTAATTACTTTATGTTACTATCAAAGTTGTTTCTACAAATTAATGGATGAAAGAGGTGACTTACACATTCACTCTCCCAAACTGCATCCTGCCAGAAGATTAGTTCTGCCCCAGAGAAAATGAATATGGAGTATATTGTTCTGGGCATGGCCAATGGTTGATCTGCAGCTGCAAGATTTCTGTCCTTCATACCGGAGCCATGTGGCCGCACAGACATGGTGCTTGGAGCAACATTTTAAGACTCACTGAAAGACAGTGTACCTTAGAACACGAGCTGAGGTTTGACATTGCAATGCCATGGTGACTTAACCTTTTGGAAAGAACTGCTCAGTATTTGGTGGCTAAATGTGAATATCCGATCATTCACACTCTTCTTTGCAGAGGCACAGAGAGATGAATAACTCACCTCACAAACCTCAGCTTTCACAAACCTGTTGTTAATTTAACCATAGTCTTAACTCCCAGTTGCCAGTATTATCAACTGCCATTTTAGAAAAAGTTACTGACTTTTACAACTTTATGGCTGGAAATCTGAATACTAAATGCCAACTACATAGACTTAAGAACTCCACATTTATTATTTAAACCACATCATTCTAAAGCGAATCTCATAAATGCTGAATGCCTGGAGTTGCTAACACTGAGGTGGGCAAATTCAGGTGACAGAGAAAATCCAACTGTTTCTGACCTGAATTTACAGCACGCTTGTGGCTCAGCTGTGTGCCTGTTTCCCTACTGATCAGACAGAGAAAAGCACAGAGATCCAGGTTACAACTGCTGTAACGTGTCATTGATTTTTTTACATACAGATCAACATATAGATCTGAGGATCAGACACAGGACTGAATGAATGTTCATTATTTAAAAGTTCTTAGCATAAAATTTGCTATTGCATGTTAATGCTACAAACTGTGTTATAGACCTTTTCTTTGCACCAATGTAATTAGCATGAGGTTTCATGTGTAGAAGGCTCATCTTCTTCTGAATATTGAACTTCTATGCAACTATCAACCTACTTTAAAGCACATTTTTAGTGCCAGATGGTGATCGTAAATCAGGCAGTTATGCTTGTATTAATTTCTAAAAGAGTGCATGTTCACGTGTGTGAGAAGATATGCAAAAACAGAAGGCGAGATGAGCCATGATGAACATTAAAGGTCCAGGAGCAGGTCTATAACTGGTGTAAACTGCCAGGGCTTCATTGATTTCAATAGTACTATGATAAATACTAACTCAGCTGGTAGTAAAACAAATGTAATCAGCTAAGCATCTGGTCAGTTTCAGAACATTTCAGAACGCAGAATGAGGCAGTAATGTTACCTCCATATCTACCTTTGAACTGAATCTGCATGATGAAAAATGGTAATGTTTCCTGTTTGGTTCTGTCTCTAGAAAGCTCCTCTATTGGCTGGGGTACTGCCTGCAGGTAAGCACATGGAAAGAGAGGTTCATATATATATATACAAGCAAATACACTGTGATAAACAAATACACCGCTTTACAAATAAACAAATAAACAAAAAACAAAAAACAAAAAAAAAACCACAGCATTTAAGACTTGCACAAATTTCCTGCTCCTCTATTTGCCATTCATCCCAATAGTAAAAGAAATTAAGCTCAGAGTTGGCTTTAATCCACAATTTGCTTGCCATACAATATTTAATTTCCTTTAAGAAAATAAAGCTCATTAAAGCAATGATGGTTTCATATAAATATGAATTACTGAGAATCATAATATTAACAAAAAGAAATGAAGTCAGGTTGAGCATAAAATCTACTCCATTTAGATGATTCTTAATGTGTTTTTTTTTTTACCTAAATAATTTCCACCAGACAGTTTTAAGTTCATTACCTTTTTCTAACCATTTCCTATTTTGCAAAGTTACGTTTTTACTGAATCTATAACGAAGAAATCAATTGTACGATGGCATTAAGAGATCCTAAAAGAAAGGGCCCTTTGTGCAGAACTGATGGGTAACTCACTGCTGTGCAGTTCTCTTGAAGGCCTCATCAAATGCTGCTCATTTCTGGTCTACAAACACACGTGTGAATGTGACAGACTTCAACCGAATTGGAACAATTAAGTAAAAGCCGTGTTTCAAATTGCTTGGATTTATTTGGAGACCTCAAGAGGACTTCTTAAGCTCATAGTGTTATTATTTCACATGGAAAAAGAGATTTCTGATGTTATTTAGAGAACGTCCCTTAGCTTATAGACCAAGAAAATCAGAACTCCTTCTACAGGTATTCTAACAAGGTCTTTGAATGAAAAATAACAAAACCTCTGCAGGGAATTTCCCTTTCTTTTCTTTTATTTGGCTTTTATTTCACAACAATAATTAAATTGTCTAATGTTGTCTTATATTAAAAAGGGATCATTGGCAACAATCCACTAGTAGGAAGAAAAAGGGGGATCAAAGGCCAATATTTGAAACCAACAGCTCAGGGAAAAAACAACATCAAAACAACAAAGGAACGCCATGATGTTTGGCAGTTTCTTAGGAATTCAGTTATCACCTCTTAGTGAAGATGACAACAGAAATCCCAGTATTTCTGTGCAGTGGTGTCTCTAAGGCTGCAACATGTTTACAAGCTAGACCTCTATTTTTCCTGTTTTCAGAGTGTTTCCATAACCAAAAAATCTGGTAATTCTATAACACAGGAGGCCATACATAGTGCAGATAACAAAAACAAGTACATTTTCCGATGGAACGTTACATTCAGGTAGTTCATCCATGCCCTACGGCTCTTCTGTGGGTGCAGAATACCACATAGAACCAACTAAGATACCATTGAGCAAAATGCATTTTTATCTGCTTTATTTCTCCTAGAAATGTAGCACAGCACATTATATTGCCTGTAATTTTAATAGGCAAATGAGACAACGATTCCATGGTCATTTTTTTTTTTTCTCAAATTGGTAGAATACATTTCCTTTCAGAGGTCTGAAAACATATTTACAAAAGTGTAAAAGCAGTAAATGCAGGCTTTTTATATTTTTACTGAATTTCCAAAGATCGACTAATATCTTCATTTTATTGGAAATCCGGTCCAAGGACGATACAAGAAATTAAATACCACACTTGATTTTGTTTTCTTGGAGGCTACTGTGGAAACAAATCAAATGGATAAATATTTTCAAAAGAACAAACTTATATTCCATGAAGCATAACGACGACATTCCCAAACCATTTCCTCTATTTTTATTATGTTTCAGCTCTAAAACATCTCTTGGTCTTTCTTAATGTCATCTTAAGATGTGGGAAACCATCTCCTTTCTGGAAGGCCAGCTGCTGTGATATGAAGTAGCCATTAAAATATCATTCACAGTATCTGCATCGTATGTGAACTTATTTTCAAACAGGACTGACAAAATTTGCATCATTGACTTCATCTTTCACATTTTAAATACTGTTGGCTGACAAAAATAAAGTGTAGTGTCATGCTTGGTTTACCTAAATCATTTATTTTGTAACTAATAAAAGTAAACAATTACCAGATACTGTATATATAGAGATATATAGATATATGGCCACAAAAAAACTATAGTAGAAAGTTATTTTGGTTTTGATAAAGAAAAGCACATAAAATCATATTTCATTAATATCCTGTTTTATGGCCATCAATATTTTTGTGGGTTTTTTGTTGTTGTTGTTTTGTTCATCAACATAGCAAAATACAATCTTCCTATTAAACAATAATTATCAGATGGCAGACAATTTTTTATTGGTTTACATTGGCAGGTCACAGTCTAAAAGCACAACCACATCAGGCAGAAATTGCACACAGACCGCTCTGGATTTTGAAGACAAAATTGTTTTTGCCTCTACCAAAAGATCTTAATTTAATACTGGGGACTGAGAGATGCACTCATTAAATACATGGATTTCAATCGTGGGCTTTTTTAGTTAAATAAAATGACTGAAATCACAGCATTTTCTTTTGATTACAGCTTCAGTTTTAATATTTGTGCTTGATGTTGGCAAACGGGCTTTGAACTTCCCAGCGGTTGTTCCATAAATGTTAACACATCCAAATAAAACCAAGGCGATTTTGTTCTGTTAAGGACTTCCACAAATTTAATCCAATTAGGCCTGTTCAATGGCTTTCTTTTTTGGTCCTCATATTTATATTTTGAACTTCTTCCTAAAAATGACAGGAGAGATTTCTTTGTATTACATAAAGGTGGTACTTCTGGAAGATATGATGGTAGCTGGGACTGATTACAGAATCATGAAGTTCTGTTAATTGTAGAAAGCATGTCCATGTCTTCAAAAACCAGACTGGTCTCAAGATATTACTCTTTATTTGAGACAGTTACCATTACTTCATTAAAAAATGACAAAACAGCAATAAACATTTTAGCTCTTTAATGAGCAAAGATCAGGTCTCTTAGCATTGGAATAATATTCGTTATCCAGATTATCTTTATTTCACTCAGTGACCAGTAATATGGCCAAGAAGTACAAAGTAATTTTCCATCAAGTAGTATACAATTTATTATTTTTTTTCGTGTAATAAGCTTTCATTCTTGAAAAAGAGTAACTGAAAAGAAATGTTTCTGTTACTGCAGTTAGTTTGTCAGAGAAAGTTCTTCGCATTATCTTACAAACTATCAAAATTGCTAGTAATTTGAAAAAATGTAAAAAAAAATCACATAACTTTAGTCTAATAGAAATATAGTACAGGTAAGAGAGAAAGTATTTATCAGGGATGTGCTCTTAAGTCCATCTCAATTATTTCTTTTATATAAATGTACATCTGATTACATATACAAACATTTTGAAAGGACTGTGGTATATAATTACTGGAAAGCAACAGGGAATGAAAAATTTCTTTTGATTTTAGAACACTCATTTCAAATCACACAAACATACGTAGTATTCAGATTTTAAAATTTCCAGGTTTTGGCTCTCTCCCCGTTATTACAAACCCTCTTCTTCTGGTCTACGGAATTAATTTAAATGGCTAACATAGAGCAAAAAGGGAATCAACTTTATATTAAAGTATTATAAGAAGTAAACTCTGTAACATGCAACATGAGTTCAAACAATAAACTGAGAGGTGTAACCAGAGTGATAATATTGGGGCGTTTTTATATTGCAAAATATCATTGCAATTCAATCTTTGGACACACTTTACCTCACCAATTTGATCTAAATATATTGTAACTAAGTCACAGAAAATCATAAATCCTTCACCACAGGACCTTCCATCAGAGTTACAATTATGTTAATGTTAGACATTATTTAGGTGGAAAAGGAAAACAACATTAATAAAACAGATTTTTTTTTTCTGGGATTCAAATCAGTGAGTTTTCACCACTGCATACCTAGAATTCCAAAAATACTTTAAGAACTTTCACAATTCCTTCTTTTACTGAAATTACTATGAAATATTTCACTGTAATTACTTTTGCCCCTTTCAAAAACTTCTTTAGGTTGTGCCAATTGATGGAGAAAGCTTCTATTAAAAACTCCAATGGGATGAGAAGAATTTTAATTACGGCTTAATCAGCAGCACAGCCACCAAGCATATAAATTATCATGCACATCGTGCTAAAAATATCCAGTTTCTTTTATTCCCACAACTTTTATACTGACAGCACTTAAGTGATAATGTTGTACCTGCCAGGCTGTAAAACTTCTTTGTCTGACTGGCAGATCTCAGCATGAGCCCCTTCCTAAGGCCTTAACAGCATTGGTGCTTTGTGTACTTATTCAAATATGTAAATATGGTCTACACAATAAAACAGGTCCAAATAAAAACTGGTGAAAATTATCTGACATTCCATTAGTGTGTCCCTTGTGCATATTTATAGGTTTTTAAAATTTTCAGTCTTTGTTCTTTCCTGTTTGTGTTGCACATGCCTAATTCCATTATGTAACTCAAATCTTCAGAAAATTAATACTTGAATGTGAACGAAAAAGTATCATTCAGGACAACTGCTTCAAGCAATTGCAAACAGTTGGGTGGATTTTTGTTTGTTTTTGTTTCTTAAGTTCATTTGATATATGTACAATTCTTTTTTTTTTTCTTTTTTTTTTTTTTTTTTCAAAACCCCAAAAGTTCTTGATATGTATATTCACATAATATTCCTCCATATTTAAATAGTAAGAGTCTTGTAGGTTGAAAGCCAAGTAATCTTCAGTAATATCACCTACTGTAATCCATCAAAAAATAAAGTTTGTTTCATCTTGTCTGGCTATACCCTGGTTGTTGAGTGTGAATGGGGGTGGGGATGAGGATGGGGCAGAGTATTGTTCTGTCCTCCGGTAAATGTATTGAATGTGTGTAAGGGTTGAATCCCTGGTATAGTGTTGGGGATCATTGTGATGGTGTTGGGTGTCATTAGGGGAATATCATCAGGAGACCTTCTCATAGCTAGCGTGTAGTCTGGGGGACAGGCGGTCCTGAGAACCACCTCATGTGGATGGATGGACTCACATTCATGATCCAAGTCAGTGTGCTTCATTTGGAGGGACATTATCTCCTCTTCTTGTGCATGGGTGAGATCATTGGTAGTAGTACGTTGTGGGCTACATCTCCTATGAACATCATGTCTCCGCTTGTCTTTTTTGTAGTACAGTGCTGCAAAGGCCAAAATGTTCAGGAAGAGTAAAGATGCACCAACTGCAATAGTAACACTCAATTCTGTTGAATAGTCCCTTTGATCCACTGAAAATGGGCTTGGTTGCTGTTTGGGATCATCTTGTTTGGCTGTAGGAAAGGCTGAAGTAACAGAAACTGAATTTTTCCTTGTTGGTCTGAAAGTATTATCTGTTGATGGCACTTTAGTTGTGGTAGAGGTATACTGTGAAATGTCGTTAAGATTGTGCAGATGAGGTACCAGTTCCAACCAAAGGTTCACTTTATTGGCCCTATAATGTTCTTTAACTCGTGGTTTTAATCCAATGTGAAGATACAGCTGGTCTTTCTGAGAATATCTGGTCCATGCTACTTCTTCAAAACGATTTGGTTTTGTATGGATGAATTTTGTATCTTGTGGCACTGGTTGATTTGGGTCACTAAAAAAAGAAAATCTCAAATTTTATACAGTATTTAAAAAGGAAATTTAAAATTAGCACTTTATACTTAACATTAAGTCTGCCTTTCTTTGCACAGAGCAGCATACTATTTCTTAAAAGGAAAGGTCTTATTAATCCCGGTTAGATACAGTATTATGTAAATGAACCATATATAATCTTTTGTTACATGGAATTCATCACTTCTCTATTTCTACAAAACGATAGTATCACTCACACAAATCTTTTACTTCTGAGAAAAAACTGCCAGCAGTGTGGTGATGTGGGCAAACGCCTACAAGAGACCAGTGTGAGAGGCCATTAAGCTTTTTCTGTTTTCATTTTAGTAACCTGAATCACAGCATTTCAGTTCACACACAGTATCTGTGATCTTCTAGAGGCAAAAGACCACAGCAGGGCATAACTCAATGTAACACATACTGACTTAGACTCCAATGGCCAAAGCTGGAGAGGTATTTTGAGCTACCACTAAAAGCAGGACTTGTGAAAATGTCAAAACCTCTCGAGTTCTGAGCCACATATTTTTTTAGTTAGATGTATTAATGTAAAACAGTTTTAACCACATGCATATGTTAAATACTGAATTTATTACTTTTCTGGGGAACCCTTAAATGATTTTTGTGTACACCGTGTTTAAAATTTCTTCATTCAGGTTACTCACAAAGATATTTTTCCCCCCATTTGCCAGAATGTGTAAGTGAACTCAATGACATTACAAAGCTATGCAACCCAATTCTTAATTTCTTACGCGTCTGTAAGTATTTCCAAGGGAGATATTCAAGAGAAAGCATTGCTTATTTATATGCAGCGCTTGTATACAAAATTATTCATTATCTGGTACTCACCCAGTTTTTGCGAAGTTTGTCCAGTATGTCATCACTACTGCACTTAGCATGACATCATTTTTGGAGAAATTACAAGGAAACAATTCAGTAGGACCAATCATGGGGATTCCCAGTACATAAGGAACCTCATCTCCATGGGCAGCATCTGCCCACGCAGGTACCTGATCTGTCTGGCAATGATGGTAAAAGGCATAGAAATATGTAGGCGATCCAAAATTCGAGTGAAGATCTGCTGTGGCCACTGCTGGTGCAACCCATTGGTGATCAGTAAACAAAGCCAGTAGTGTTTTCCTTCTGGTCTCAGGATTGTGTCGATCTGCCCAGTCGGTGTACATAAATTTAATAGTTTCCCTCAATATATCTTTGCCTTCAGGGTATCCGTACAGGTTATCGACAAAATTAGAAACTGCGAAGTCAAAATCACTGGCCGATATGCCATCTTCACTATCCACAATATTTTCAACAAATTTTAACCCTTCGCCTTGATTAACTCCCAGCATGATGTCATAATTGAGGAATTCTCCTTGTTCCATCAATATCTGAGGATCGTCTGGTATCACATCGCCATCAATTACTGGTCCAAAGGCTATATGGTATCTAGCTGGTTGAATGTCCTGGTCAACGAGTTCTCTATAAGGCTTCTTCTGTAGACATTCTACCAGTTCTACAGTGTCTGACATGTTGCAACCAACTTTTGTAGCCAGCATCCTGGCATATTTTGCAGGCTGAAAACTAACCGCCCAGCTGGAGAGTGCTGTTCCACTTTGAGCTATCGCTCTTTGAAAAAGTCCTGTGGGGAGAAATATTTTAAAACTACTGAAGTGACCTTGAAACAGCTATATACTTGAAAGACTCAAAGAAGTTCTTTGAAACTATAGTCAAGTTTAAAAAAATAAAAAAATAAATAAATAAAAAATACTTAAAAACAAGCTTAGTAATAGATAAATACACAAGATGATGAGATCTGGCTGCTGCTAAGTCTACAGGTAATGTCTACAAAATAAACATAGTATGTGCAGAAACTGAAGCAAATGATTCTACCTTTGTGTAGTCCAGCTGAAGATTAGACTTTCAAAAGGAACTCAGAAAGAAAAAGAAGTACCATTACCTTGTGTAGAGTAATACTATTAGCATGGAAGAAACTCCTGCCTTTAAAGCACTTTATAGGCTGGAGAAAAAAACAGGAAGTCTCTTCAAGCCATCATCAGCATGCATGTATATGGTTATGTATTAAATAAAACTAATATACTGCTATTATACTTTCTCCTTGGGATTAAACCTGGTTTGAGAGGTACAGTGTATTTGAATTGTATATTACAGCAAAAGTTAATGTTTTGGAGCAATGGATGAGCAGGTACTAGGCAGCTATTAAATTTATATGTGTCTGAGAGTCAAGATCCCTTCTTTTTTTTAATGAATGTTTATAGTGATCATATGTGAAACATGAAAAATGTATATTTTACACTACTTAGATTTGTAATTCAGAGATTTGAGCATATGTTCAGGTATTCATTTAGGAAAGAGAGTACGAACCAGCTCTGTATGTAAACTTGTAGCAAATCCCAAGGACTTCAGTGCAACTAATTTGAATTTCTTCTGATTTAACTAGCATTCTGGATCTGGAATTCTCCTCATAGAAATAAGAAATGTTTTAAAATTGACCTATTCCTCTCTCCTCCATAAGCATTGTTGAGTGTGTTATGAAGTAAAGTCTCACCCCTCTTGTGGTCAATAAATCAATTAACTTTTTTGCTATTGACTTTAACACAGTGAAGAAAGACTCCAGCCTTATTCCTATATCTCATGTACTCCTTTCATTTTGGGCTTTTTCTTTTTCCACTCCCTCTGGAGAGGGCAGTTCTATTTCTGAAAGAAAATTTGAGTGTAACAAAAGGCAGAAAATTTGATCTACTATAATTCTCATATTCTAATGTTAGTACGACAGAAACTTAGATTATACGTAAGTGCTTGTGGCCTTTCTGTTTTGTTTTGTTTTTTTCATTTTCATGGATGTGCATCCAGTTCACACCATTAAGTCTTTAGTGCTTACTACTGGAAGGTATTTTACATTGGATTCTACTTTTCTGTAGCTCAATACGAGTAACACAAAATGGTCCATTGCAAATGTAAGTCGTACTTGATATAAGACATATAGCTCAGAATTAGGTTTGACTTACGTTTGCAGGCACCCAGAGTAATTCCACTGACTTTGGTCAGGAACTGACAGGAAATAACATCTGGCCTCACTTAGTTTTGCTCAAGATGTATATTGTGGCCCATGTTTGATGAAGAGCTGGGTATGTTCACAAAAGGAACTAAAGCTAAGGTACTCAGCCAACTTCAGAACTCAATTTCAATAATGCAAAACACGACTTACTTATACTTGGATAGGTAACATATTTCTATTGATTTAAAAAAAAAATTACATACTTCTGTTTTAATTAAGTCAGAGACATGTCTTTATAAACTGTATTGCAGTACCAGATTCTGTGCATTCATAAGTTAATAAGAATCAATTGCTGTCAGGAAACATTTTACAAGAATCTGAGGAATTTTCAAATTCTTTTAGACTGTATTAAAGTGAAATCCAAGTCTTAAAATCAGATAGGTATAAACTGAAGTTTCTCCTTAAATTTATGAGAAGTCGTATGTAAGATATTATTTCCTTGCAAGAAATGAGTAAAAAATAAGAAAGAGCTGGAGCTATAAAGCAAGTAAAAATATATTTGCATGTTTACAAGGTCAGATATTGAGCTAGTATAAATCAGTTCAAAGTCAGAGGAATTACCACAGAGGATCCAGGCATTGTAATAAATGTAAGAAAATGACAAAACTGAATTTTCACAACCATGTATTTCATAATGTTTCTTTTTGCATATTGTATAAATCTCTTTTTATGGCTTTATTAAATATCTCTGAACAGAAAGAGTAAGCTATGTATTAAAAAAAAATGCTTCTTTAAACACAATGGCTTGCTAAGTGTATACAAACATTAAACACTGCATTAAGTAAAAGTGGTCAAGTCCTCTGGATGTAAAGTTATGTTAGGAACTGAAACTAAACCTCCTCCCTTCTGGTGAAGAATTCTTAAGGAGATATCCCTCATCTCAAACTACTTGGTTAAGAAATGAATAATGCTGTGAAAAATTATTTCCATTCTGTCAGATCTGTATCTCACAGGAAGGAGAAGTATATTTTTATCTGATAATGTGTATGATTATTATAGCTTATGGGCTTCAAACTGATGGCAAGAAGATTTAAATGCTCAGCAGACCATATTGCTTTGTGACTTCTGTTCAAAAGCTCACCAAATAAATAATAATAATTTGCAATTTGCATTTATTCATCTACATTTTCAGAGTGCTTTCTAAAGAGGAGTGCTGTTCTGCCCACTTGCAGATGGGCAGCACTGAACAGCACCATCTTGAAAAGGGGCTGAATGTGTCCCCTTAGCTACCAAGTGATCCTTCCAAAGGAAAATGGAGACAAGAGAGCAACTGAATTTGCATCTTATGAAAGAGACTGGTTAACAATTTGCAACAAAATTTGTTTGGAAATTATTAAGATATTTCAAAATGTTTAAAAATTTGAAACAGTTTTCCTCATTTGAAGCTGACCAAATAATTTTAGTAACTCTTTAGTGGCAAGTCTAACAAATCTCCACATGAAATATAATGAGTACCCATAGGTGTGGCACGTTCTTTTTAATCCAAAATTCAATAATTCTTTTAACCCCTACATTTACAACTCCGTTTTAGATACACATCCTTAAACCCTCCCTTCCAGATCCTTTGAACTGTTATGTTGGAAAACAACGGCACCGTTATCTCCCAAGAAATTCTACTCCTGGCAGAATTCTGGATGTGTGTGGAATATGACTGTCCAGATATTGTAAATAGTGGCACATCACATGAATGCCACGTTACATCAATAAGATTAATATTATGGTCTGTTATTGTGTGGTCCTGTGTGGATCCAGGAGTTGGACTCCGTCATCCTTTTGGGTCCCTTCCAACTTGGGATATTCTATGATTCCACGATTAAGATCAAGAAAGAGGAAGGAAGAGAAACAAGGTCTCATTCAGCTTTAAGCTAAATCACATTCATTGACCTCAGTGGCTTCTGTATCACAGTGTTGGGAAAATACAGCCCTTTTCATCTCAGTGGAATTATTGCTTTATGACTGGCCAATTAGAACTCCGTGAAGATACTACAATATAAACCAGTGTGGGATTGTATCCCCAGTGACAGTGTGATTTCCTTCATAAAAATAAACAATACAGATTTATTTGTGAAAACAGCGAGACAGAAATAATGTGATCAATAAGCAACAGCCATGCAAATGAGAAAAACCATGTGGAACTTTGATACTAAGCTTATGGAATAAAAAACTGGGGGCCTCAAACAGCATGTTTTTAATTTCCTGCTGTCTGCCTCAAGTAGAGAGAAAAGGTGTTAGTTATGGAATAGGAAAAGATATAGAAGAAAATCCATTTGCAACTTGGATGCTTTGACAATTTTGGATCATGCATGCAAGACATTCAACCATTCTTTTTATTAGATGACGGCAAGTGAAGCTTATGCAGTTTCAGACCAAAGATTTCTGAACTAGGTACTCTTCTCCTTCACACAAAATAAAAGTTTTTTTTAAGTATTTTAGTTGTTAGCCTGAAAAGAGAAACTGTGTCTTTTTAGTTTTCCTTAAATTCTGCTCCTTGTGAGAAACTAAACTTGCTTTTCATGATTATCTGAATATAGATGACCTCATCTACTGTGAGCATGACTGACTGGTTTTCCAAAAAGGACACCCTTAGGTAGGAAAGAAGAGAGACGAAACTGATACACTGAGCATATGCTGTTCAGAAGTCTGCTATAAAGCATTTCAACAAAGCTCCGTAGGAAAAAGAAGAAAGTGACCCAAAATTTAAACATGCACAGAAGAGCTGAGGGAGAAGGCAGCTAAGTACAGCCTTCAGAAAGTTTGCTTAATACTGAGCTGAACTCAACTGTTCATAGAACAAAGGGAATATACAGAGCATCACATAGTACTAATGGTGGTGGCATGCAGACACCAAAATTGTCAAAATTTGCAACCTGCATAATACCTTTGGTTGAATTGCTCCAACGGTTACCTTCAGAATAATGGGATAAAGTCAACAGATTGACGCATGAACCGCCTGCACCAGATCCAAAAACAGTTATTCTTAATGGGTCACCACCAAAGAACCCAATATTTTCACTAGTCCATCGCAAAGCTTGAATTAGATCAAGGAGGCCATAGTTTCCTTTTGCTGCTTGGTCCCCAGTGCTCAAAAATCCTGTGAATGGAAATGAAAAAATAAAAGGGTTAGAGAAGTACTCTTCTGACTCATCTTTCTGCAGTTTTCTAAGTAATACTTTAAAGGTACATGAAGTTAAGCATCATGCAATTGCATCACTTTCCATATTCACTAGATAGCAGTTTGCAATTTTGCACTCCTACTGGAATAACTCCTTTGGTGTTCACTCTTTTGGCCATGATATATTAATGCAGGGAAGATGAAGAAACATCACAGGCTAAGTGTTCATCAAAGTACTAACAGGTCACAATTTACTACTCCCAAAGACTCTGCACTGACTACACTAAGTTAAAGAGTAAAGGTTTAGCAAACAGATGTGATGATAGCATTTTTAAGGGGTTGGTCAACTGTGTATTGCACTTCTGCAGATGCATCTGACAGCTTTGTTCCTGCCTGAGAGGCAATAACTCTGCTTCTTTGTATATTGTGTTCAGTTAAATCACAATAACACAATATTCATTTTCTGCCCTTTTTTCTTCTATCTTCTTTTCTCCCCCTAAAAACACAGCTGGTGTCACAGGACAGACTGCATTGAAAAATGAACTCAACTCCCCAAGTTCCAGCACACAGTCATTAACCTCAATTAACTGAATCTACATTAAAAGGATAAAGACGATTTAAGCTGTTTCTGTGTCCCCTTAACATCAAGAAGATAAGAGCTCAGGGGCAATCAGAAGAGCACAGGAATTGCTTCCTTTTATTCCTACTGGAAGAAAAACAATGCAACACATCAGGTACAGGAACGACTGTTTTACGCTTTACTCCCAGCGGTGGCCTGGCATTTCTCATTGCCATTCCTTCTGTCATTAGAGACTACTGAATAAATAGTGGACAATAAAGACTGGTGAGAATCACTGTTGATAAAAGACATTGTTTTGCTCTTGGACCCCACTAACTGATATTTCCAATTTTCTTCAGCTTAAAAAACAAAATGTTTAAATAATACCAGCATTGTGATGTAGCCCAGTGCCTCCATTTGCATATGAAACTGATTTAATTGTCACTAAATCAACAATATAACTGTTTTTCAGTACATGCTTTGAAGAGAAATGCAACCATTAGAGCAATTATTTTCACATTAGTTATGTATTAGTGGGTCTTCTACTCTAGTTAAAGTTATACCGATTTAACTCTCTTTAGTGTAGACAGCCTACTTAAAAGTTCACAGTTTTTTTCATACAAAACCATAACATGGTTCTCAGGACTGTCATTGCTTCATGAGGACAAAACAACATCTTTTGATACATTTCTATGAAGAAACACAGAAGTGCGAACACATACACAATGTAAGAATTTACCAAGAAGACAGATAGGTACATGCGCACACCTACATCCATATGTAATAGGAGCATGCAATTTGTTACTTTATGATTGTTCTTATTTGACTTTGAATGGCAAGGTTATATGTGGTACTCTTTTGAATGTGGTATTCCTATGTAGACATTTACAGTAAGAGACCTTTGCTGCTAAGTGCACAGAAGGCTAATTGGCATCACTGCCTTGGTTGTAGAGCTATGGCACATTTGGTGTGAAAGCCTTGTTTGTGTTGGTCAGTCCTGATCTTTGTTACCATGGAGAAGAAACAGGAAAGTGGCATAAGGTGCCAGGCTAGCAATTCTCCCACTTTTACAGCTATTGTACAGGTCTAATGGACATACTTTGTTCACTGTAGCTGTTGTAAATGACTGTTTTGATACTGGATTATAAAATAACCACTATTTTATGTCTAAAAGCTGACATACTTCTTATTTAACTACATGAGAAAGGTAAGTAGCTTCACTATCATAGACAAAAATATCACCTCCGTATTCAGGGAAAACTCAGAAATGAACTCACAATGAGTTCATTCTCATTTTACTATTACAACGTGGTACTCAGTTGAGACAAATATTATGCTATTTTACTCTCTTTTTTTACTTTCCTATGTTTATTTCCTTCCATGCAGCCAAAGAGGCTGGTAAGCATTCCTATGCAAAGCACCAGCCCCAATATGCACAGAAGCATTCACTCCTGTCTCCACACAAACAGTTCTTAAAGATGCAGAGAGACCATGTCATTGTACCTATGACAGCAAATCCATTGAAAGCTTCCTAACTAGTCCGACTGCTTTGTCAGCCTGTTTGGAGCTGAGGGATGGCACCAGTGACTGTAATAAAATCAAAATGTGTGAATCTGTGGGAACTACCAGATCCTGTGGTTGCAGATGCTGGGAGAACCTGCTCCATCCCTTATGTAAGCACATGACTGAGGAAAATCAGTGACATCTCAATTCATCAAGAAGCACACAAGTGATTGTGCTGACTTAGAGATTATAAAAAAAAAATAAATTGAAGGCAGCACTCCTTGGAAAACAAAAGCACCAATGGGACACGAGTGGTTATTAAAACTGTGCCCTAAGCAGCTCTTTCTGATGTTTTTTCCCCTTTTTTCTGCCTTGCAGATTCTTGGGGCTCAGGAAGAGTCTGCTCTGAGCAGGGCTGTATGTGAGTTTGAAAAGATGCTGTAGAATTCTCAGTGATTCCGAGCATTAGGAAAATAGATGGCAGTGAAAGTCTTGAAGAAAAACAAATGAAAACACTCAAGATTTCTGAACAAGTTGTTTTCTATATTCTGCATAATATTCAGCAAAACAGGCAGCAAGTAATTCTTTGCCTGGTAATACGACAGCTGAAAATTACAGGTGAAGACTTAAGCAATCCCCTGATGTTAAATGAGTTCACATCAAGCCCTGAAGCTTGATGGGAAATCCTTGGGAAATCATCCATATACTAGTTTTAAAGAAATCTTTGTAGAAAGGATCTTAACAAGAAAGCTGAAGAGGAAATGTCTCTTGATGCTAAAAGTAGAAACTTGCATTCAATTCAGGAAATGTGCCAGAAGGGGGAGCTTTCAGTTTATTTTAAAAAAAAAAAAAAAAAAAAAAAAAAAAAAGGAAGTATTAGTAATATTTGCCTCATATATTAGAGAAATTATGACTTGTGTCCAGAGCAATAGCTCTGATGCAGAAGAAATATCTCACGCCTCCTCAGCAAGAGCCACATTGGCTGACTTCCACATCTACACAAGATGGATGATTATTGATGTTGACTTTCATGACATGAAACATTTCTATCTCGATTTTCAAAACCATAAGAAGCCTGTTAATATCACCACCTGTTCATGCATTTTTTCTTATATGCAATAGTATCAGCATGGTCTAAAAGCATTCAAAACGCCATGAAATTGGAGATAGGACTGATAAAACAGATGAAGCTTTTCTTTCTTTATTTTCCCCCTAGCGAGGAGCATCTCATTGCAGTTACATCCACAGAAAAATACATTGAAACACAGCATAGTACTTGTTCTGTAGGTCTGTGGAGCAAGTGCATACTCCTATTTAGCACTTGGATAAAACAGAGGTTCCACCAATACTTTTTATACGCAGAGATTTCAGAATGTAGTTCATATAGAGACCATAAGAACCAATACCAAATCTATTCCTCCATCTGTGTCATTTCTACTACACGATCACTACACTATGCAGATATTAAGCTAACAGTTTTGAGTCTAAGAGGTCAACTGCCTTTGGTGGAAATGGCTTGTGTGTACCTGTGCATCTGAAAGCCTGCCTGTTTTTTTCAACTGCATTGGTGTATTTATTAAATATATCATCCCCCCCTAGGGAGAATATAACACCCTAGGATCGTCATAGAATCACCAAGGTTGGAAAAGGCCTAAAAGATCATCCAGTCCAACTGTTCACCTATTACTAATAGCTCCCACTAAACCATGTCCCTCAACACAACATCCAGTCTTTCCTTGAACACCCCCAGTGTCGGTGACTCCACCACCTCCCTGGGCAGTTCATTCCAGTGCCTGACCACCCTTTCTGAAAAGTAATACTTCCTAATGACCAGCCTGAATCTCCCCTGCCATAGCTTGTAAATCATCTCTGCAGGAACACCATCAGATGCCATCATCTCTGACTCTTGTTAAAATAAATAAATAAATAAAAATGACAAAGTAAATGATTTCCATATTTTAGTGATTTCAGAAAGACATTCCAAAAAAAAGAAAAAAAAAAAAGCACCTTATTTTTCTATTATTCTCTAAAAAGGTCGTGTTGGGCTAATTTTGTTCCATAATTAAGTTCTTCTACTGGAAACATTTCAATCATCAGCTGAGCAATTGCTATTTTATATTCTGAACAGACAGGTTATCTCTTCTTTTATCTCCTCCGAAGGAGCAGACGCCAATAGAATTATGGAAGTGAGGACATGGTCTTTTGAGTGTTGAGAAAGAGATTTATTAAACTCATTTGGACCATGGCTCTGTCACATGGCTGTTCGACAAATGGACAGAGTGTGCCACAACCAGACTCTGTATTTTGTGTTTTAATAAATTTTAATGCTGTATGGGCTTATCTGCCCATTTAATGATTTATGCTTGCCATTCAGATAAATAATTTTCTAATGCAATTCCAGTATTTCTGAAGAGTAAATAAAATAATAGAGATGTGAAAGTTTAAAGATGGTGTTGAAAACCTCAGCAGATTCAATTATATTAAGCTCTGACCTAATTTAAACATGCAAATTAATGCAGAGAGGAAGGCTACGAGGGATTTTTTTCCTAGGGTAAGGGAACTACTACAGCCTGATGATGCAGCAGGAGTTGGCCTGGCCTGATGGGATACCTAAGTGCCATTTCCTATCACTGTGAACCAAAGCATCCTCTTGATGAGTTCTGTCCGTGGGAGTGTTCCACAGCTCAGCAACCTCTGTGCCTGCATGCAAAAAGGGCGCAGAATGTCTTGCTGTGCCTGTGAGAACAGCAGCCAATGCTACTCTAAAAATAAAACATGTGATAGGAAGTGCTCTAACATGCTTCAAGGTGGGCTGCTTTTTCCTTTTTTTTTCCCCTAAAGAGCTACAATACTGAAAGCAGCAACAATTACTACTCCTCAACTGCTCGCCTGCTTAGGCACGTGTTTCAACTATTTCCAGTTACAAATCCCTATGTGGAAAATGTCATCTTTTATTTTGCTAAAAGAATACCTTGTATTGTGCAAGTAAAAAATGGTTCAATGTACAGTGGAAGAATAAAGGGCATTCTGAGGGATGGCTTTATATTTCCTTTGGATTGCAGGTTCCTTGCCTAGGACTGTGGCTTGATAAGCTCTATTAATATTCAATGGTAATTGCAATCTACAGAAAATTTCAGTTGCCCTTTAGACTGTAACTACTCAGTTAGAAATGTGAGCAAGATAAGCAAATTTTAAGTAATATGGTTAAACTTAAAGAGCACATTTGTTTTTGCTTTAGACATCTCACTTGAATTTGCACCAGCTAACTAATCTGAATGTATTACATGGGCAGCAACACTGTGAACGTTAATGTATATGTGATATCCATGGAGCAGACAATACTGCTCCTTGCTTTAATGACCAGCCATTCCTAATATTAATAACATATTTTAGCAATGGATAAGGGGTAAGGTAACTAAAAGGAGTAGAGTATCCTATAAGGAAGATGTAGGAGACATAAGCCATTTAGTGCATTTACTCTCTGTTCTCATGCATTAATGTTATAAATCAAAGTCAAATATCTTCCATATCAATAGCCTGAACTGATTTTTTAAGTCCATGAATTTGGTTTGGGATGTGTCAGGCTTCAATTTCTGCAATGATCAAGTTGTGACTAAAAAAATTTAGCTGGATGTGCTATATAATAATGATCAAAGTGATGGGAGAGACCAGGAAGGGCTCTGACATGCGGCGATTACAACTGGAAAACATCTAAAGCTGTGGATTTTTATCTGTTCTTTTTTCCTAACAGAGAGAAAATGCAGCCCTTCAACACAGACTGCACAGCTGACTTAAGGAAAACATCTCAGAAACGAAGAAGTTTCTGTGAGCAGTGCTTTCCACTGTTCACATAACTTCAGTCACCCAGCTCAACTATTTTAACTGCCCTAATTAGGCTGTTACTGTAAAAACAGAACCTCAAAACTAAGTGTATGAACAATAACGCGTACTGTGAAAATGCGCCACAGCTGCAATAATTCATACACTTATTGGGCTTTAAAGCGCTGCAACTGAGAGGAAGCATTGCTTAAACATCCCAACAGCACCAACTTCTCTGGCCTGTGTCACTGCTCCAGAAGCTAGCTTTTGGAAATGCCTAGCCATTTCACCAAAGTCAACAGTTTACAGAACTTAATTAGTTCTCTATATAAGAACTCATAACTATATCCTTTGTCCTTTGGCACTTTCAAAGCATACATGGAGAAAAGCGCGTGATGGTGTAAGAACTCTGCTGTGCTTTTTCAGCACTGCTATTTTACTGATGGAATGAGCGTTAACTCCTCCAATGGGTACCAGATCTGAGTTAACTAACATTAAGTGGTCACAAACTACAAAAAGGACAGTCTTTCCTTTTGGCTCTTTGAAACAATGGAAGTTTTCAGTTCCTTGCATCATGCCTTTCTTTTTTCTCCCTATCCCTGAAAGATGATTTTCCTCAACCTTTAGAGCAGGAAGAAATTACCATTTCATGGTACTCTTGGCAAGTGTGCCACAGACACTGAAGCAGCTGGAGATTTTAAATCCAAGATTTCTCAGAAGGCTGCAAGAAAACGTCAACATTTCAGTGAGGAGATTATTAATGTCTGTGAGTGCTTTCAAAAGCCTTAGCTGCCGCTTCTTCATGAAGTCATTGTGGTGTTGGTGTGATTTTTTTTTACACTGTGCATCCAGTATGTCACATGAAGGCTGATGTGGGTGATTTCTCACATTATGAGATGCATACCTAACAACCCCATGTTTGCTGACAGGATCATGCTGTGTGGAAGGCCCACAAAAGCAGAAGGTCAGTATTGGTTGTTAAGGCCTCTTGCTGGCTGTTTCCCAGCTTTGGCATAGTGGTGCTTCTCCCCAGTCCATGTGTCAGATGGGATCAGTCAGTGGGTATAGCACATACTGAGATTGTCAGATATAGGGCGATGGAAAGAACAGGTCAGATGTCTGCTATGGTAGATTTGGGACTGGAATGGGAAGCATACACTGATCCTGGGCTCTGCAAGCAGCTCATACACAGGGAGAGCAGATAAAGGGGTGTCAGCCTCACTCAGCTTGTCAGACCTGTGCTCAAAGTAAAGCACAGCCGGTCCCAAACGATTACCCACAAGATCAGCTCTATGGTGGCTTATTACGGATGATCTTTACTGAAGAGTCAAATGAAAGTCTGATAATAATCTCAGAGATACTTTAAAACAGTTGTGTAAGCAACACAGCTAGTCCACAAGAAGTGATCTTTAATACTGATTTCTGGATATGCTGTAAGAGAAAAAAAGAAAAGGAGGAGGCAAGTCTAGTCTCAGGGATACAGCTGCAGAAACTCATTTTAAAGGATTTTTAGTGATATGTGCTGACACATATCAGAAAGTAGAAGTAAGCCCTAAGAACTGATGGATGACATTTGGCATAGGTGGCCACAAAAAGCAGCTGGAGTGTGTTTGATTTCTCTGCTTTTCCTTTTTTAAAAATAGAGGGGAAAAGGAGATATATAAATATATATTTTGCTAGGGAAAGGAGTAGATATCTATTAATATTTTCATCTTTGAACAAAGAAGCAACTCTGTTGCCAGCAGATAACATCTGCTTTAATGCCTTCCACAAGGGAAAATTCATACTTGTTCGTATACAACTGAGTCATGCTCTGGGGTGATGCAACTTTTAGTTTAAAGTATTTTTAAGCTGCACACAAAATTTTCACATCATAATGAAAAACACTGTAGTACTGAATATTATGATAGCAGTGCTTATGATTTACCTTCTTTGAGTACTTTAACAAAAATATAAATAAAATCAACAGCCACTAACAGACAGCATAGGCAAAACCAAATCTTATTATAGGATAAAGTGTGGAATAATAGAAACCAAACATACACTGATCCATTGAAACATATTTAACCAAACCACGACTACCTGTGAGAATGGAAAAGTCCACAGCCAAAGCCATCAATTGACTTTCTGACTTAGCAGAAGAAAGCAGTACCCTAAGGGAGAGATTCTTGGCCTCACCAAGTCTTAGAGCACAGCTGTTCCAGTGATGTTTACTTCAAGTAGCACAATATGCAAAATTATGTAGCCCTCAGCACATTGTATTCCATATCTGTTTTCTACTTCTGCCTTTCCATTTTCAAGAGCAAAACCAGAAACAAGACATTAAGACATACCCATCTTTCCTATAGTATGCGCTGTAGGTTTTAACATTAGATAATACAGTCCAAGGCAGCAGCTACAGACCTGGATAAAGTTTTATTGTGGAGAGTTAACAAATATTAATATTCTTAATGTGCAAAGTTAAAAAAAATCCAAATTAAGCCCATAAAAAAAAGTCTCTTCTCCATTTTCATTCAAGATTTGGGCAAAATGAGTTCATTGTTTTCAAAATAGCACAGATGGTACTTGAAGATCTCTCTACCCAACATATTTGAGAAATTTATGCCATGTAATGAGCTGTTTAATATTTAATATGTGCAGCTACTTCAAAATACAATAGTTCAAATTCAGATTTTGAAAGCATTGTTTCTGTCACGCATTTCAGCTGTTCCACGCCAGAGACCACTTTTACTAACTTGGGCCTGGAAATCATTTTTGCTTTACAGTGGTCACATTGGTTTTGTAATAGTATGTGTTTTCAGTAACATCTCTTGGTTTTTCAGAGTTTTGAATATGCATATGGATGAGAAAAAGGTTGGATTTAATTTCACTAGAAGGAAAAATTCATAGTTAAGAAAATCGTAATTATGAGTTTCATCGAGAGGGACAGCACCATAATTTCTTATACTTCTTCACAGTGTTGAGATGTGTGATGAGGGTCCAATCAACATTAATATGTATTCTACAAGCTGATGAAAGGGGAGACAGAAATCTTCACGTAAAACTGCATATGCAAATCACTAGTTAGAGGCCCCGCAGTTATCTGAAAGTGCAATCTTTCAATCAGAACACAGAAATTATAGTGCTAATTTACTGTGAACTCAAATCTCCTTATTTGAAAATAAATAGAAAAGATTAACCATCGGACCAATTTGCTGAACTGCACTCCGAATGCCATCACTTGCATTTTTAAATCAGAACTGGATATCCATCTAAAAATAAGTCATGGTTCAGATAAGATGTAATTCAGGAGAGTCTATGAACACAGTAACACAGGTAGCAGTCACATCAGAACATCACAGGAATGCCTTCTTGCTTTTGAATATGCGAGTTGAACAACATATGAGCCTTAAACTAGTACAATTTGACTTTGGTAGTCTGAGCAATGCAGACACAATGCAAACACAAATGTACTTTATGACTATCTTTGCCACCAGGGAAAGTTTTGAGAGGCATGCGACAAAAGCATGTTGAAAACAATGATCTTCATACATGAACTTGTGCTGTCCAGATACCCACACTGCTTTTATTGCCATTAACATCAGAAGCATTCATGTATACCTAGACTGAGGCATCAGATCTAACTTTTTTTGCTAAATACCGATCAGTGGAAGTAAAACGTGAAGAAAATAAGAACTGACTGGAATCACCATATGCCTGTTCCTTTCTCACAAGGGCATCCTGCCTCTCTGAGCACAGGTTTTGCTTTCTGCTGTGTCTGAATTTCCTGTTCCATAGGGTGAAATGCTTTATTTCTTCACAATGATTTTGCTGCACTGCAACACACATTTTGTGAATTAGAGGCAGGGAACTGAAGAAATGTCAAGAATAGGATAAGGTAGCTGTTATAGGAATGGTGTATTGATTAATATACAGATGGTAACAAATGTACAGAAGGAGTAAGCAAAGGGAAACTCACCAGTGGTGGTGCCTTGGCTGAAGAAGCTGGGGCAGTCCTCACTCATGAGCAATCTCCAAGAGATGCTGCCTCAGTGGGAGTCAGCCCTTAAATGAGGTCTCAGAGGGGATGGAGTCGAGCTCCACCCCTTCCGGGAGCACAGCTACATCACTCTCACCTGTGCTCCCACAGCTGACCCCACACTTGCCTCAGCTGATTAATCAGAGGTTCAGGCTGTGATTACCAATTACAGATGGAAACTGCCATTTACAAAAACAACAAAAAGATTGCTATGAAACTCTTTTCCCCAGCTGAATCCTGAAGGATTTGGTCACCTCTGATTGCACATCTGTTAAACAGCACATGAGGATACTGAAGATGTGTATTAAAATATATACATGCAAAGCCTGTGTATTTCTTTAGAGCAATCTTACAGAATATCTGGTCACACACATAGCCCCTAAATTTTCTAGTGACAGTTTAAATAAATACAAGATGTCAAATAATCTTCTTTAGTTCAAGGAAAGGAAAGGAAAAGAGACTAAAATCCACCCAAAGTTAATTGAGGCTAAAATCACTGCAGCTCCATCTATTGCAATTTCACATTGGTGCACTTCAATTAAGGCATAATAAGAGTGCAAAGTAATTTATACTCATAGATTAGATGTCGCCTGTGAAAAATCACCAGTTAACTCAGAGCAGGCTTCTGGAGCACCACGAGCACAAACGCTGTAGGACTGAGTTATGCTTTTCAGTTAGCACCTTGATAGCACAAAAGGAAAGCCTAAATTGCTTCGTTTAAAGATATTAGTAAGAAATACTTTGTATATGTGGGCACACATATACATGCTATAAGCATGTTGGTTTTCATACTTGACTAAGTCATTTGTCACCAAAAAATTGCTTGCACTTTTCCCAGGAGTAATCTCAAACATTTATTCGGTTGCAGAAAGACAATATTTTTACCTGACAACTGGAGAATCTTTGAAAGATTTCCAGCCTTAACTAAATGCACACCTCTCATCTTCCATATGATGCTGCATTCTTTCATTCTGCAATATCAAATGCATTGCTACTATGTCATCTGAAAATACGCATATACACAAGCCAGGCTCACTGCAATTCTAATTCTAAGTAACTCTAGGGAAGTGAAGAAAGTCTGTCCATTCAAAGCAAGTGGGTACACGATTCCATGCACTTCATCTTTCAGGATAGCTAGAAGTATGACTTCAGTAGCTGCATTCATTGATATTACATCAATGCACAGCACCAACAAAACGTCTAACTTCAGTAATGGGTAGCATGGACTAATTGATATTTCAGATAATTATGTATATGAGGCAACTGGAAGCTGAAGTAAGATTCTGGAAATCTTTGAAAAGAAAAATGTGTGCACATACGGAATCCAGCTCTCAGTAACTGAGATTGCTCTACATTTATAGACTTCTGCAACAAATGAAGTTAGCAGCAACCAGTGTCCAGCTGAGGTAAATATACTGTTAGAGATGCTAACTTTGCATTTACTGCTCCTATATTTGGTCCACAGTAGGAAGCCAGGTCTGCAATACTGCCCAATTGGAGAGCATCAAAGAAGAGCCTCATCTAGTGTGGCTGGTTCAGCTTTTTGCCACAAGAAGACTGAAAGCTGGAAAATACTGAAGTGAGGAAAATAAAAACCAACCAAACAAAAAAACACAAAGCAAACCCAAAGCATTTTGTGCTTCTATCATGTATATTAAGATCTAAAGCTTTTTTTTTTCCCCTTTCTTTTTTTTTGAAAGCTACTCTGCAATTACGAAGTAATATTTTGGTACAGTACAATTACACAGTCTTTGAGTAGGAGGACTCCTTTATGGGGAGGGCAAAATATTTCACTTATTCACATTTAGATGGAATTAAATGTCTTAAAGGTAATAAAACCCACCTGCAGCCAATCTGAGAGAAGGAAAAAGAGTCTGAGGTCACAGGGAATAAATTCTCAACCCTGACCAAGAAGCAAATTTATATAAGAAAACAGAGCTCAGAAGATGACAAAACATCAAGCACTACTTCGGGGCAATAAACATTACAGCAGAAGAACCTGCTCAGAGAGTTTCCTATTCTACCATTAATAAGCACTTCAGTACAATTCTTTTGGCCCACTACAAAGTGCACCAATTTCCACAATGTTCACACGTTAAGTGAAACAGTGCAAACTTGTTTTTAACAGTTAATCAATACTACAGGTTCTAGAGGGACTTTTTAGCTTCAGACGAGTTGGTGTAAAACATAATCTGATTTAATTTTCACCAAAACAGATGGTGCATGAATTAAACTTCGAAGTCTCTTAAACTTCCATTCTCACTAGGTTCCTTTTGGGATTAGTGTTTATTTCATAAGGCACTTAAATAGCTGAAAACATCCTCTATTATTGTTTAGGAAGATACACTCAATGGGAGTGAAGTCATAGAATTTGGGCTCTCAAGGGATCATGTTATCTATAGAAACCTTGCATATACCACAGTGTATTTTTCCATGATCAGTGCAATGATATTTGTGCTATTTACAATGGGAAAAAATGTTCTACCAGGCTGCTCACTATAGAAAGCAAATAAAGGCAGGATGAGGCTACTAAACCTTATTCATGTACATCCCTTGAAGGAAAGAGTTAGGAACTCTTAGGGCTGAAGACCACCTGATCTGAAAACAAAGAGTGCAGATGGTGACAAGAGGTGACTTCTGCTGTTTCTTATTCGTCAATAGCTCAAAACCTCATCCCAGACCAGGGCTAAAATATGTGAGACATCAAAGCAGGATGTTCAGGGCAGAGGAAAGGAATAAGCATATGGAAAATAAGTTACAGTTACAAAAGTGAACTGGCATTAAAAGATTGTTAATTGAAGCAATGTGAGGCACAGTTTCTTGCAGGTCTGTGAAAGAACAGATTTCTGTACATGCTGTTGCAGCACTACAACCTTCAAAAAGAACATTCCACAAAACTCACAGCACCCACTGAGAGGATCCCCCGATCTGGAGCTGCTGCACCCCCACAAGCAGCATGCCTTATTCCTCCCATGTGCCACATTTTTCTACATGTCTCAGGAACAAACCTGAGTCCAGGGACCTTTCTGATTTCAGCTGTATCTGCCCATTTTAGGGTTAATGGAACAAAATATAGAAGGTCTACTGCTGTGCTTTTTTCCTATGGTGTTTACTGAATTACTCTGGAACTAGAATGGTTTATATGCAGTGTTTGTACCTTCACCCCTACCTATGGTTTTAGCAATATTCAGTTCATAGGAATAAGATGATATGGCACAAAGAAGACAGCCGTGGTGGAAGAGGGAACTGAACTCATCTCTGAACTACAAGGATGGAAACAGGTTCTTTTTTCTTCCCCCCTATACAAGTATGAGATTATTCACTTCACAGGAAGGAGATCACTTGCAATTTCTTTCCCCCAGCTGTCGCCCTAAAGCAAAGAAACTTCTACAGGAGTGTCACACCATTATATTTTGAGTATTTTTAGCAATCACATATCTGTATTTTAAATTCCTGAAAAACATTGTTTTAACAGACCTTATAAAATAAGATGGGTGCTAACTCATAAAATAAATGGAGTTTTAATAGCCTTTACTCTACAACACATCCCAAATGATACAGCAGTAATTACTGTCAGATCTCAATCAAAGTCCTGAAAAAGTTACTGAATGTAAAGAGCATCTGCAAGATTGCAACGGATTGCAATCTTGGTGTGCTTGAGATTTGTCAGAAAATGTATTTATACTCAACAGTAATTCTGCTGACTTCAAGGATTGCTTCAGCCAACAAAGGCATCTCTGACTCTGCAGTATAGAATCATGTCCCACTTCTGGCAAAGTACCGCTAGCAAAATACCAGCTGTCTTCAGAGGAGGATCAGTGTGATACAATGAGTAGATGTGCTGGCTTGATTAATCTTTATATGATTTCTTAGCCTCTAACATAAGATGTGCATAACTTTATATTTGTACTCAACGGTGTAGAACATCACTTGATAGTTAAATTACTTATGTACTTATTCTTTACTCGTGAGACTGTTGCTGAAGAAAGAAAGTTAATCTCTCTTTTAATTTGTTAACTTATGAAAACAGCAGTGATGAGTTGGCTGCATAGACTGCAGAAAGGAAGTGAGCAGCTCAGCAACTAGCAGCTTCACTTAGCATCACTCTGTATATTGCTGTGTTCCTCCAAAAGAACAAAGGTACTACATAGCTTTTGCTCCTCAGTGATTCACCATCAGACAAATTCAAAGAAGCTGAAACATGATTTCAAGTTACTCACTTTGAAAATGTTTTGCAAGTTCTCATGGCAAAATTAAGAATTAAAACATTGAGAAATAAGCAAAGAATTTTCCTTAATGTTTAGTACAAGTCTCATTAACTTAAAAACAATATATTTCCTTATAGGATAGAACTAGAACTATAAGTATCATTAATTCTTCTCAAAATTACTGTTCATTGCTTTATGTTTGGAAGACTACTGGACAGCATCACCTTGGCTGCCAAACTGTGCCACCCTCTACTGTCAGTATCATAGGCTCTGTAGGGGTGGAGCCGATCAAATCTTGAATTATCTTTTTTTTTTGGGGGGGGGGGGGGGGGGTATTTTTTCCCCCAATATATGCTCAATTTTTAAATACACAGCTTACATTGAATTTCCCTGTGTCATTAGTTACATATATTAAAAACATATATCTTGTGCTCTGCTTCTTTGTTAACCATTTTTAAACATTAGCGCGCACTGTTCCAGCTACTGTTTTATAATATATCTACATCATAGTCAACAAGACGTTATATCTCACACCAGATGTGACTGAACAGAAATAATGCTGTGCAAGGTGTGAAAAATATTTGTTTTAATACTGTAAATCTCTTCCTGATAGCTGTTGGGAAATGGCCATCTATGAGAGTTTATGTTTTCTCCCACCTTTGTCCTTCCTCCAAGAACTATATCAAAATAGATATAGAAAAGATGCTATGTGTTATGTCAAGTAAAAAGTGTTATAGCTGGGCAGCCAAAAACCTAAGTATAAGAAAAGCGAGATTGTTTGGACACCTGTGTCCTGCAACACAACATTATTTATAAATCTATGGCCATCATTCTCTTTTGTGCTTTTGCATTCACTGTGCTCTAGGTAACTTATAAGCAATTCCTCATAAACTCAGTTGGTTTGTAGGCTGTATCTCACCTTGGGGTGCTAAGGATAACATCCCCTCTAGCTCACACCATGCTTAGGCAGAAGTCTTTGTTTTGCAACTGCTTGTGGACTTCACGCTTCCTATATTTTCCATATGCATTATTTTATACCCTAATCTTCTCCCATTTGTAGATGTGCCACTAGAAAACTGTTCTCCATTTCCACTTTTTTTTTTTTTTTTTAATTTTAATATAAAATTATTAAAGTGAGAGCTCAGTTAACATGGTAACAGGGTTAAGATATAAGAATGACTTATATGGAAAAGTCAACTTGAATTCAAACCTTTATCAGTTATTTCCCATGAATTTGTTCATGGGGATTTTTGCAGTGAAATGATTGTTTTTTGACGCAATGAAGCCAGTGAGCTTAATGAAGATATTTCCATTAATTTCATAGACTCTGGATTCCTCATTTAAAACAGGGATTGAGCATTGCTACACTTCCTGCTGTTTAATGCTGTTGCAGCAAAATCTTGAATATATGTTTTAAAGCAAAACCCCTGAAGTTATTTATTCGGATGTGATTAATTGATTGGAGAAGATGCGTATCATAAAATAATGAAAGATTTGCTTCACAGCTCTCCTATTGCATCTATTTACTATTTCCAATAATATATAGGGCAGAAATGGAAGTAGCAGTTGTTTCATCACTATATTGTTTTCTTTCATCCATTTTCAAATTAGTAATCAAATTACCTTTGCCTACACTCACCATGGAGGGGTGAACAGAATGAACTTTTCACCTCTCAAATCTTTTATATTCAGAGCATTTGATTTCCCACAAGCTAAAGTAAAAATAATTATACAATCTTTGTTCCCACTGCAAGTACCTAGCAGGTTTTAAATATAATAAATGCATTCTGGCAAAGTTAATGTACCATAAAATCAGGCAGACTGTATCACTCTTTGATACATATACCTGGAAAGCCATCATTGAAAATAACAGTAATTTATGCTAACAGATTATTCATCCATAGCAAACCCACCCTCTCTGTCAGGAAAGGTATTTTAAGATACAAAAACATAATCCCCTCCTCCTATATACTTTCTCTAAGTATATTATTTATCCAGGATGCAGTGGCTGGTTTAAGTCCTGCTTTTAGTCAATTTTATAGCATGACTGAAACACTGGAAGTCAAGTGACTCAGTGCAAGGTCACGCAATGAATCTGCACCTCATGCAACCTGGAGCTCGCTGCAGCCAATGCCTGCTCCTTGGCCCTACATCATCCTGCTTCCTCCTTTAAAAGCATTAGACTCCAAAAAAAGTTGCAGATCCTCTTTTCAGTTATCAAGGGTGATCCAAGCATTGTTCAGGAGGATCAGATAGCTCTCATGTTCAGGATGCAGGGCAAACTGTGCTTGTAAAACCAACCTAAAGGGCTGCTGGCTTCCTCTTTATTGTCAGAAGATGACTTCTCTTTCATGCGACAAAACAGTGCAGATGCCAAGGTCATAAGCAGTATTATATGGTTCTGCCTGCGGCCTCTTCAAGGTAGGTTGGCAAGGCAAAGGGCTACAGGCAGAAAAATGGAGTAATAAAGTTTAAGTAGTGGGCAATAATATCCATCTGCAGTGCTGCAATGCCGATTAAGAGATTGAAAAAAAATTCCCTGCAGTTCTAATTGGATTTTCTTGTGTTGCAGATAACACTTAGGGACTCTGTGCTGATAAACCCTACTCATGCAGCCCATTTATCCAACATGTGTGACTCCATATAATGGGTTAATCTGTAAAAGACACACATTCCTATGGCACCAAGTAACTACTGCAGTAGGACAGGGGAGTCAGTGCTGGGTCTGGTCATGTTTAACATCTTCAATTATGAGCTGGATTGAAGGGATAGAGTGCACACTCAACTAGTTTGCTGATGAAGTTCAACAAGGGCAAGTGTAGAGTCCTGCATCTGGGAAGGAATAACTGCACACATCAGTACAGGTTAAGGGATGATCTGCTGCAGAGGACTGCTGCTGAGAAAGATCTGTCTGTTCTGGTGGGAAGCAGCTTGGCCAAAAGCTGGCAATGTGCCCCTGTGGACACGAAGCCCAGTGGTATCCTGGGGTGCATAACAAAGAGCATGGCCAGTGGGATCCTCCCCCTCTACCCAGCCCTGGTGAGGCTGTACCTGGAGCACTGCATACTTCCCTTCCAGCTCCTACAATTCTGAGATCCCGCAACAGCGTTTAGAAACCACATTATGTTACTCAGGAAACCAAAAATCTTATCAATTATTATGACACAGCATGACAAAAATGGCTACCTAAAAATATCTTATTTACACTATTAAGCCATCAACAGCAAAATCAGAATGCAACGGTCTGTGTGTGGTTATTTAGCTTATATAGAATTCTTTGGGAACCTACAGACTGATAAAGATACGTGTTAATAAATTTGAGAGAAAAACAAAGAAAACACAGTAAAACCCAGAGTTTTGAAAAACAAAATATTTGTCTGGGAAAGCAAAAAACTACATTGAACACTTGAGCACTGCCTTCTGCCAAGCTGAATTTGTTTTGATTTACTAACTTTGTTCTCAGCCAAAAAAAGAAAAAGAAAAAATAAAGAAAGGAAGATTGTTTTCAGTCTGAAGACAACTCTTCTCACAATTTCTTAAACTACAGACCAAAGCAATTAACTATTCCTATTTACTGCTAATTTCTAATTTCCAACCCATTGAACAGAAGAGAAACTGATAAAAGCTGAAAAGGTTTCATTCAGCAGAAAGAATGCTGTAACTGTTAGCTGTGAAGAAAACTCCAGAATGAAAAGAAATATTAGAAGACTGGGAATGTATTTATACTTCTGCTAGAAACAGAAAGAAGCTGGGAGGACAAAGTAACAAATCTCTCCCTCTCCTAATAATTAGAGGGTCGAGAGTCAGGAAGGGGAAATCAAAAGCTGGGAATAGAGTGGTACGTCTGTGATTCATCAACACAGAGCTGACAGTTGCCTTTGTTTGAGATTATTGAGTGCTGTGTATTGAATTTTATTCTTTGCTTATGGTTCTGCCTGCTTCTTTATTCAGATTCTTTTGGCTTCCTACACACGACCTGATGATTTTGTATGATCGCATGGACTGAGATCTTGATATCTAGCATTTTTGAGTGCCATGTTGGCAGTGCACAGTTGAAGTGAACATCACTAAAAAGGGCTAAAGACCCTCATTTTCGATCCTGAAAAATAATTGGGAAGAAAGAAGAAAAACAGCTAAATGAACCAACTACTCTAAAATGAGAAGAGACTTGTGAACACAGAAGTGATAAAATAGAGGAGAAGAGCGCAACAGTGTGGTGAAGGCAGATTAGTGGCAGGAAAAAGAAAGGAAAATGCTAAAGCTGGGGAGATGTGGGTAGAAGGTAGAAAAACATGTTTGAGATTTCTCTGCTCCTACCCCAGGTAAGTCCATCACAGGTTTGCAATGCCATATGGCAGCCAAAACCGATGCCTCTGCAAATGCAGCTCAGCACTTGCTCAGCAGCGTGTAGGGTATTAAACAACCCAGGTGTGACAATGCGTCTTTCTTAACCAGAATACAGAAGAAAAGCAAATAGGAGTAAGCTCACAAAAGAGAAATCAAAATGATAAGGTGCTGACAGGGGAAGAGTTTGGCAAAGATCAAAAATTGAGTAAACAACACAAGGTAAAATGAGTGCAGTTTGGTCAAAAAGCAGCCTAGGGACAACAGGTACGTTACAGTATGAATTATTCAGGTGCTACATCAGGTTATCAGTGGGCACAAAAGCACTGAAATAAGAGCAGGAAACACCTTATGGTTATGTGAACTGCTAAAAAAATGAGGAAAAGTTTCCCAAGGGAAATGGTGGCATAGCTCATCAACCTTTAAAACCAAGGGATGTAAAGCACCAGAAAGTTGTGCATTAGTGGACAACAGAGAGATGAAGATGAAAACAGAGCTTTTCCCTGTTTAATTTCTCTAGTTCTGTGTTTCTGCAGCTTTGTTGATAGCATGATTGATAAATGATCCCTACAGTATTTTACCATCACTGTGTTCCTGCTTTCCAGTAATGAGAAGACTTTCCTTAAAAGGGCAGCATATGGGAGGCTTTCTCTGCTTTATAAATTTTAGCCTTGAAGCAGGCTGGCTGCCAATTACTGCAGAAGGTTAGAGAACCTGGGATGTGAGAGTACAATATGCTTCAGAACCTCTGCATAGCTCTCTAGAAAAGGCATTATTAATAAAGGATGTTGATGCGATTTCAATATGGCCTTAGAATCACAGGTCAGGCTCTGCTGAAGAATTCTGCATTTTGTGTCATGAACTGCCATCCAGAAAACCTCCCCTTCATTCCTCCCTTTATTTCCAGAGACAATAATATTAACTTAACCCCATGTTCAATGGGACCAAGTTGCCAAATTTTACTCTGATTAGTTGCTGTTATTCTTTCCTACGGATATTTATAGATCTGCTGTTCCCCAGTCCCTGAACACAAAGTAACAAAGATCTTGGTCTCTGTGGGGGTCATGCAGGCAAAAAGAAAAATGTCCAGTAATGCAAATCTTCCCAAACCCAAAGAGGAAATGGCTCCCAGTCCGTTCAGAAAGCAAGACAGCATTGGAGCTTCAGGCCTGTGCTGATGGATTTCCTTTCTCTCAAACTTCAGTGCACTATGACAGCATCTTTTAAAGTGGTTAAGGAAGAAAATGAATCTACAGTGCCTTAAATAAGCCTTTAACCACCCCCAACCCCCCCAACACACACACTTTCCCCCCCCCCCCCTATTTAGATCCTACTTCTCAATCCATAAGAAACCACAACTTCAATCATGATGTTCATGCTTACAATGCTATGAAAAGTAGCTGTATTTGTAATATAACCAAATAGTTCTGCCACAGACCTCTAGAAACTAAAAATGAGAAGAAAACAGGGTGGTTTCTCAGCACCTGCTGTTCAACCTCCAGATGCCATGTTCATCAATCCTATGCAGCCATGAATGCCTGCAAGCACACTTCACCACGACTGACACCTGAGCACACACATCAGCAATGCCATTAGAGCCCAAAAAGAGCATTTATGAAAGCTCAAGGGGATAAACTCTAAAACCTGCGTGCACTTTACTGCTGTGGTTGTTAACCTGCACAAGTGTAGCTGCAAAAACATCTGTTTGCAGGAGTAGAGGAGCACATTTTAGAAGGAAACATGGTTGAAAATTTGGTTTCCAGCACAGAGCCATTGAATATAAAACTTCTGGAGCAGGTGTGAGGGTCAGCATGAGTCAGGGGAACAAACTGGCATCTCTCTTTGAAGCACGGAATTTTATTAGCAGGACCAGGGTTCGACATTTGAGATGTATCTGCTAGAGCACAGCCAGCCTGTAGGGTAAGTCAGTCTGCAGCCTAAGGGCTGAAAGCTCCTCAGTGCTTGGCTGCTTTTTCTGGCAAGCCAATGAAAGACGCAGCTTCAGCTTGGAAATAGGTGTACTCTGAAACTGGCTTCCAGTGCTCACTGAAGTCAAGGCAAATTGGATCAGGATCCTATGAAGAGTATTTGGACTGTATGCTTGACACTGTCAAAATACTCAAGTTTCTCATTTGCAAAAATGAATAAGGCATTTACCGATTTAAAGTGGAAAGCATTTTCAAACAACTTAGGAGAGCTGCTGTATTTAGCCTGTGTAAGTACAGAATAAAATCCAGAGGCAAAAGCATGCCATTGAAGTGGCACACAGGCAGGGAGATAGCTGAGCTCAACAGAGCCAATTCTGCAGCTCGAATGGCAGCGCCGGCCCCGCCGAGGGCTCCAATTTACCGCGTGTCTGCTCAATGGCTTCAAGATGATGCCTGCTCTCAGGGCTGCACTTCCACTCTGTTTAAAAACCTGAGGCAACCAAGAATTCAGCATGTACTCCTCAGACCTGATTCGGTGAGGAGTTTGAGCACCCAAGTACTTACACTGAAGTGATTTGCCCAATCAGGGGCTAAATGTTGAAAGTGATTAAAAACCCCTCGTAGTCTGAAGGATAAGTCATTACAGTGCTCCTGCATAAATTTAAATTAAATACATCTCCAAAAAAAAAAACTTAAGAGCTTTGGAGCCAATTTGTGGAAGAAAAAAAAAGAAGTGGCTGCACAATTAGTGAACTGTGTAAGTCTAAACATCACTACTTTTGTTTTTATAAGCATAATGGAATAAACCTTAAGACCTTACCCCAGGCTAATTGTATTTTGAAACGGGTTAGATGGCAAAAGCAAAGCAGAACGCTTTGTGGCTATGCTTTGAATCTCAAGGCTTTCCTCATAGGAAAACGGAGCTGTTGCTGCTGAGAACTGAGGAGCACGTGTTGTGGCTGTTGTTTTCTCTCGTTGCACTCTAAGCACAGCTCACTTCAGTTACCACAGATAACTCAAAGGTTGCAAATGCACTTACTCTTAAACAAAGCAAGGATAAGACATGCTGGCATGTCTTATTCATTACTGCAAATGAGAAATTTAAGAGTTCCTAAAAGGTAAGTCTGTATCACTAGATCAAACATAATAATATGAATAATTTTCAGCATACTCTTCCTGCTGGCCTTTTCCCAGCTAGCACATTTAAATCTGTCCTTAATGAACCCCTACAGACTAGGAAATGATGTCCAGAGGCAGGTAATCCAAACGGATTTTGCAGGAGCCACCTGTAGTAAATCTGTTTGAAGTTTAGTTAATCTGCATTTTAATAGTTCACCAGCTAGGAAATTCAAGATTTGAAAAGTTGGTGCTTGGTGGTACACGAAGCTCTAGCGCTAAGCTCTACAGATGAAAGACTGTAAACACAGAATCATAGGACAGCCTAGGCTGGACCTTAGAGTTCTCTCAGCCCTTAATCCCCCGCTGTGGGCCGGCTGCTTTCCCCCAGCTTGGGTTGCCCTGGGTCCATCCATGGCACCTCCAGGGATGGGGCACCCACAGCTCTGGACAGCAGTGCCATGGCCTCACTGCTCGCTGAATGAACAACCCAGTACTTACTCACCATAAATAAGCATTCCATAGACTTCAGCTGAGGAGATGCTTCAGATCTTACTAGCTCTGCATCTGGTAGAAATACAGTTCACCATTCTGGACCTTCTGCCTCACTCTGCATGACTGTCAGCTCCCATAAGCAGCCCTCTCTTAACCCATAGCTGAACTTGCCAGAACTTTGCTGACCCCATAAAGAACCCCTACATTAAAGGGGAGAGGCACTTTCTGTGCCTGTCAGCCCCTTGGGTAGCTCCAAAAAGGTGCCTTCCCTACAGGTCACAGGCTCTTCATTTGCACAATTTAGCTACCAGTCTTTTTTTTCTTTTTTTTAATAAGCAAACTATTTTCTCAGATGCAGCAGGCTGATATTTGTTAGTTTTCATACGTGAAACATCTAAAAATTCAAAGTTTGCCTAAGCCAACCTTCCTAAGAACACTGCAAGCCTGTAAAGCACTAAGAACATATCTGCTAAGCATCTAAATAAGAAATAATACCAAAATGTAAACAGAACAAGGTTTTGGTGTGGCGGCACCTCTTTTTACCTCCTTCTCTCATGGCTCAGTAATTCCAGGCTATGTTGTGTTTGTATTTTAGTCAGTGATTTCTCCTCTGAGAACCTGGGTGAATATATAACTTGCTTTGCTGCAAACATAGAGAAAAGACTATATTTTTGTGTGGACATAAATCAGTCTCTCTGTGATTAAGCAATAATCCCTTGAGCTAAAGGCAGCTTTGGTCCCTGTAGCAACCCAGAACGGGTCCCAAAACTTGACTAAAAAAGCAATTTCAGCATCACAATGAAAAAAATTCTGGGATACAGACTAATCCATTAACCGGAATGCAGGAAAAGTAACCCCAGATAGGAAGTCAGTACACATTTCTGAGTTTGAATCCTGTGTTCTTTTTCCAATTAAGCAAACTAGAGCTAAATTTCCACCTAGTATAACGCACACAAGCTATCTGCCTACCTACACATGGAATGATTTTGGCCTTTCCCCATATATAGTTTCAGCTAATGCACAATTTTGAGGAATAAGTAGCTGTTCAAGTGCACGCTTGAGCATGTTAGGATACAAAGCACCTCTCCAGCAGCAGGTGGCAAGCCTCCCTTGGCTTGTCAGCTGCATCCTTTCCTCTTAGTTCTGATAGATCACAGCTCCAAGCCTCATTTTTCCCACATAAAAGATGAGGATTACAGTTCCCTCTTCTGAGGATTATTTTGAAGTCTACTGGTGTAAAATGATATACATATCATTTATTAATAATATGTGACTGTAAAAATCTTTGAGATTCTTGTAAGACACATACATTGAGGTACTCTGAAAGGAAAAGAAGCCCTCAAAACCCAGAGGTCCTAGAATGACAGTATCAAGGGATAATACAGACAACACACTCAGACACTGCCTTTAAGAGCCATTTCAGGTTACAATAAATAAAAACCCACTCATTATTAGCATGGCTATCCTAGGGCCATCTGTAAATCCAGCCCTGATCACTGCAGTCAGTCATTAACGGAAAGCCAAGGGATGACTCATTACCCCTCAAACACTTATTTATGAGATTTTCATTTTTTATATTGTATTAACCCAAAGATAAATACAGCTTTGGCCTCATCGATGCATGATCTCTGCCTGCTCATCAGCTGCACTTGTTCCTTTGCTTGTTTGCTCACCAAAGCAGCACAGTCAGCGTGACAGCAGAGAAATGACATTTTGAAAAGAGAACAACTATATAGCATCTGTTGTGAACTGTCTGCTTTTTGAACTACCTCATAAATGGCAGGTCATTTTTCACATATCAGATATTTTTATATCCATTTTCTGCAATACTGGAAACCTTCTACTCTGTCAATTACTGTTTTAATTAAAATAATGGATTAATATTTTTTCCCCCACATTTTAGAGATTGATGGGGCAGGTATATCTTTTTCATCATGAGACCAGAGCCTGGAAAAACACAGACTTAAAGCCTGAGCCACAGGATTTCTTTTTTCATGTGCAGACTGATGATATTCACTTCTTATGAAAAAGAATGTCAGCCTCATTGAAATTCCCTCCATCAGTTTGCCATGTATGGAAGGGAAGTTATTGTTGCTAAAGGCAAAATCAAAGGGCCATATTCTGGCTACCACCTATGAGCCAAAGAAATACTTTTGATTCAAATTTGGGCTCCACAATTCCTCAGTTGCGTAAAATAAAACCAATGCTCAGACCTTGGCTCACTTTGCGCTCTGTGAGTACAACACAGAGATCTGATGTATCCCGAACAGGTGGCTCCATAGACGCACTCCTCTCGGCAGCTATAGATGGGCAGTCTAAGGGCTGGCACTGCTGCGTGGTCCCAGTGGTGCTGTGTGCTATGGCTTCATATGAGAACATTTTGGACACCAGGTACATACATGTTTGTAACCTTCTAGAACAAGCCTGGCGTTCACTGATGTTTATCACAGCTTCAGCTGAATTGGTGAAAGCCATCTAAATTGATCACAATAAGCATTTCAAATGCTGCTGTGGGACAATTATCTTTTGAATTTTATAAAGAGTGACTGCTGTAACATGTCATTTAATTAACTGTCATCTGCATCATGCTCTGAAAGAACAAGTGCTTTTTAAATTAGCCCCCCACAAAAAAACTTCATGTTTAAGCTTATCTCTGCTTTACAATAGTTCTGTGCTTATCACATTCAGGTTTTTGGGTTAAAAAAAAAACATTTTAATACAAAGCCAATGTAGTGCTTCGTTAAGGAAACGTAAATAGGCTCTGGAGTTAATTTTACTCATCTGAGCTGGTTCAGACCTTGCTGTAATCTAAATAACCCGATTTAGCTGTGAAGGATGGAAATGAGGGTGCTGAATATAAAAGAGAAAGCATTATAAGAAGGTTTTATTCTAATTCTGATTCAATAGCAACTGTGTAGCTCTTGGTATTTTTGGAAAAGCCGTAGATGGCTAATCTTAGACTTGATGAATGGAGGTTACAGTTCTTTTAGGAGGAAAATAACAGGAGAACAGAATATTGAATCAAATGAACAGACATCCTCATGAATAAGGCTGACTAGAGAGACATCTGGATCAAGCATATGGGAAAACTAACTTCCTCTCAGTACCTGGGTACCTCTCTTGTTCATTTATTTTCAGGTCAAAAACCAAATTAAAGGTAAGATGTGCACAAACTGCATGTCAGAAAACAAGGGATTGTTTTAGAATATACCCATTTCTTTTCAATATACAATGATGGCAGCCAGACCAGCTAAAGCAGAGTACCCTGCCAGTGCTGATCTCTGACCTGAGAAGACCACTATGCAGAAATATGGACAGATTCACATTTTCAGAGAGTCAAAGGAGAAAATGGATCTTTTGCCTAGCAAGGTATTTAAAGGCTGTACACAACGTCCTTCAGATTCCTCACATAAAAGAGATTCATATTCAAGCAGCCCTCACAGCAGTGGTGACAGATGAGGTACTTTCAGGTATTTTGAAATCTCCCTTGAAAACATCTCTTTTAACTAAGTCAGTAAAAAATCACTCTACAATTCAAGCAATGCACGCCAGCATACAACAGACCCACGCATGCGAGAAGAAAAGAAATTGCTAGTTTGAGAAGAGGGAAAACACTATGCAAGAAACAGAATTACCCGTCCAACACCTGTGCAGAATGGCTAACATAAAACTGCCAGGCTGGCGTTTTATCAAACTTGCCCATGGGTTGACAAAACACATCAGTATGTATCTATGAAACACTTGAACTCTGAAGTGAGTGCAAGGAGTGCAATTTAAATCATATAGACATACACCTGCTTCTTCTCTTAATAGGTAAGACATTTCAAGAGCATATTTCCCAATATTTATACATGTTAAAAGCTAAAGTTTATGTCATCCATTAATTTCACTGTGAAACAGAGTTTCAGTGCAGCAGTTGGCCATGTTACACCTTTACACTCCGACTCTGTCCCAAGTGTTGTTATGTTCCCATTTATTGAACCCCACTGGATATTGATGTCATGGTTGCAAATTGGCTTCCCTACAAACCTAATGACCTCGAGACTCTCTCTAAAACAAATGTAATATTAAAATGCAGACAAGTGACCTAAAAATGGCCCTGGAGGGCAGGCCTGCAATTTCCTGAATCACACATTCCTCATTCCCTCATTTGTTAAGTTTCACAACATCAACTTTTACATCGTTGCTGCTTTATTCTGTCCAAATGATTCCTGAATACTAATGAACTGTCTCCCTCTGACAAATGAGTTATTGTTTGATATATTACATTAGGGACATCGAGACTGAACTACTTACAGATACCAGACATTTATAGAAAATACATTTACATAATAGTATATTATTAGCGTAATGAGGTCCCATATTTGGAAGTAAATCAGTTTCAATAAACACAAATTCTGGCAGTTATGTTCGAGCTATAGTAATACTTTGTAAAATAAATGTAGGGGAACAATGAAAAATTATGTTTTTTCCAAATAATTTTTCATTTTGATATTTTATCCTGCATCAGCCAGCTGTTTAAACACAGCCCACAATACAAGCACAGTAACTTCAGCACACTATGGTTATCATATAGTTTTGCATTCTAACATCAAGATTAAGACGTCCTCTCCTAGGGCCCGAGTTTATTCAGATTACTCACCAGTAGTGTACTGTATTTGAACGCTCCTACACGCCTCTTATATTCCCTTAAAAGAGGGAACATACAAAAAATCTCGAGTGGACCAGCCTCATTTATCTAACGCTGTGCAGAGCACCTGCTCTGTATTGGAACTTCTTCGCAGCTCATTATTAATTGCTTCTTCAAAAAAAATGTAACGAAGGTAATTCTGTGTGGAAATCCTCTTTCCTTTATTATCTGTCAGAGGCTGGGTACTCTTGGAATACATAAAGGGAGTCACTGATCCTCCTTGAAGACTCTCTTAACAAGTCTTCTTAAGTTGTGACTACATTTTTTTTGACAAATTAGGCACTGTCTCTTTTTTTTCTGCAAGGTGAATTTTTCTTCAGCAGGAACTCCCAGAATATTTTGTGTTCCCACTGATTAAATAAAGGACTTGCCATTCAAAATTCTTTAATCAGTGTTTCTTTTTCCTATAGTTGATTCTGAGCACAGATATAAGGAACCCAAACTGTAACATACTGCAATTCATACTGGCTTCATTATTTCACAGCAGAATCATCTAGTTCTACTGACTGTACAAGAGCACACTGATCTGAGCTATCAGGATTTGTTGTAATAGAGCTTCTTCAACCAGGATGACTGAGATCCTAAAAACGAACTGCACTGTCTTTTCTTTGATTTTTAAGGCTTTTTGCTCCTTTTTTGAGGCACTGATGTTTTCCTTTTGTTCAGTATTGCTTGCTGTTTGTGGTTCACTTTTCCTTTCATAAGCTACTTCTGAACACACTCTGTCTTAGATTTACTTTATTAATATTGGCTGGCACTTCTATTTGAACCTCTCAGCTAAATAAATTCATTTCTATTTGGGGGTCTGTGGAGAACAAGACACTTCCTGAAGGCAGGCATGGAGATGTCTGTATGCAGCAGCTTATACCTTTCCCTGTCTCAGATCACAGACTATAAGGCAACCTTTGATTTTTAAAATCTTTCAGATTAAAAAGAGGGGAAAGGAGGTAGATGTGATGCTCCACTATTCAACTCATCCTTTCAGTCATCAGAACGTGATTATGATCTCAACTGTTCAGAATTTCTTTGTAATCAGCAGCTGGATGTTCAACGTGGAAACTAACTCCTCCAACAATTATACGTTTTATAACTATTAAATTAGAGCCTTTGTTCTTTTCGTATTAACAGTTGTTAAGCTGGGTGAACAGTTCAATCCAGTGACATTTTATTTCCTACCAAAAGTACACTTTTTTTTCTTTCCTTTTGACTCTGGCCTTCATTAATAAAATCTGGAACTTAGGTTTTGCAATTTGAAATATGTTCTTTTTATATGTCTTCCAAAGCAGTTGAGACAAGCAATGTTACAGATGTGGAATTAACCCACCAGTGGTAGTACGGTGCTCATTGGGACCTAAATATTTGGACTACAAATTTCACTGAGCAGTGGGAGCAGGGAAGCTTATGAAAAGTCCTAATCAAATCATTAGCACAGCCAGTGACTCTTCTGAGAACATGATGTTGCTGCCCTTCAAATTCTGGGCAACTTAACAGTGATTGCATGCATTTAAATATGAATAAATATATGTAATATTTATGAAGAAATCTCCCAAAGAACCAATTAAACCCAACATCTAGTAGAGAAGATCCCTGGCTTAAAAGCCAAAGTTCTTTTGGGCAGTCTACCTCCTTTGAAACGATTGCTGTAAATCAGAAGCTCTTTCATGTCAGTTTTATTTCATTCCTTAAAATTAAGTACTATCCCCAATCCATTTCACTAACAAGAACTCACACAGAGATTGTCTATCATTTATATCAGCTAGTAGATTTATATGATTGAATGGTCAAGTCAACATATTCAAACATAGAGAAAAAAACAACAAACCAATGCATCCATAAGTATGTATTCAAATTGCTCCACTTTCATACCTAGACATGAACAGTGTGAAGCTGGCTTTTGATTCCTTCCCAAATTAAAATGACATGCCCTAAGCTCTCATTTGTTAAACCTTTCATCAGTCAGCATTTCTCTTCCTTTCACTATTTCACCTTTGCCATTACTCTTCTCCTAAATACTAAATGCCTTTCTCTTCATCCAATGTCTTTCTTAAATCATACCAAGAAATATTTACTCAGAAATTCTATTTTTTGAAGACAGTACATGTTTTGTTCCCAAGCTGCTATGGAACTAATTGGCAAATTGAACAGGCTTCTGCACTGCTTTCTTAACAGGAAGAAAAAAATACCACACCACCATCTTTCATAAGAGATTGCCTACCCAGGATAGGGACCCAGTAAGGAACTGTTCATAGCTTCCTCTTTGACTGCCCTAGTGAATACAGGATCAACAATATAATATGTGTTGTTACCAACACTTCCTTTCACCAACTCTGGAATTGCCAAGTCGGGTAAAATGCAAACATTGCTACAATGCATGCAGCATGTTTGGGTAGTTACACTAAATTATTGCAATTACTGCAGACATTCAAGAAGCTGCTATTAGCAAGGAAATATTACCTGTCTGATACATTTCTATTCTTATTTTGACCACACAATTTTTTTAATTAAGTATCCTGTAACACTTGTACTTTATGAACAACATTTATTGAAAGCATTGCTGCTTTCTCATTTATCCTGCAAAGGTTATTAAGTTAATGCAACTGTCACTTTCAAATGGTGAGGAAATAAGCTCAAGGAGTATTATAACTAAAATCAAACAGAAATTAGAAGTTGATATACAGTGTGTGAATTAATGCTAGAGGAGTGAGTCATTTACTAAGTATGAATAACGGGCTTGTTTTTTTTAAGTTCCTTCTGAAGTCTTAACTAAAAGTACTAAAACTCAAATTCTTTTTTAAGAACAGAGCACATCATGAAGCCAGTGGCACATCATATTGGACTGGGAGGTGAGATATAATTTACTACTGGTACCCAAATAGTGGTGAATACTAACCTACAAACAACCACTGGATCCCCAAGAGTTTACAGTGCCCAGGTCATTTCAACAGCACTCAGTGATTTGTTGTGATAGATGCGTTCTGCGAATACCACATCCTGGTGTTCCAGTAATCAATAATAGAATCAAGTTTCAAAACAAATGCTTTGAGTGAACCTTTGCACCCTCAGCAGGAAGCTAAAAGCTAGGAAGCTATGAAGCTGATAGCTGTGGACAGCACACTCAGAATTTTCCCCTAAGTGCCAACTAAGTAATCCTTTTCTTATGTTTGTGCTTCAAAACCATTTCCATGAGCTGCAGGAGTTAGGAAACTTGCTTTCCTATCACTTCTGCTCTTTCGTAACAGGGTTACATTTATGTGTTAATGTCTCTCTTGCTTAACACATTAGGCAGAGATAAGGACTATCAGTTTCACTACCTTCTCTTTCCTCTGGCTTCTCTCATACACGAAGCAGGCAGGTACTGAGACACCTTAAGAACTCCAACGATACTGTCTCAGAATTGGCCAACAGATTAACAAGATCTTAGTATAGGAAAACAGACAGGGATTAGCACAATAAAAACAGCAACAACATAATCACTTAAATTTTGTTTCTTAAGCAACTCAGACAAAAAGTTTCCCTTGATATAGATTCCAACTCAGCTTTGAAGAGTAAAATACTCTAAGAGTGCAGCCAAAAATAATAAAATATCCTGATTTGCCTATTTTGCTCATAAAACTTTTCTGAATAATAATGATTGAAGTAGAAGCATAAAGTAGTAGCACTTAATAAGAAACAAGATAACCCAATTAACTTAATTTTCAACAGACTGGCCTGGAACCTGAACTATTGTTTCTTGGACTGTAATAAATTACATCACCATAAGCACTACTAATGGTTTTAATGACATACAGAGAACTCATCGTGAATATTTTCAGTGCCACCTCAAACTCATTTTAACAAAGTGTACGATAGAAGGCTGTTTAAAGCACATTGTTAAGGTGATGTATTACATCAGCAACGAGGCTGCGGTGATGCATTATTACAGGATGTTGTAAGAATGTCCTTACATAGTAAATTATTATTTGGTACACCATGAGGGAACATCTGGAATCACGGAGCCTGGGAAGCACGTGCGGTTTCTGTCACTGAAGTCTGATTTCACAGAGGGGAAAAGCAGCACAAGCAGATGAACTCTGACAGGTCCCATCCTTGCACGAAATGTCTTCAGTAATTAGGCACAAGGGATTGATATGACACAAAAAACATGATGTGCGTAGATTATTTTCTACCTCACTCTTCCCCAATGTAGAGTAAATTTATGTTTGGGTCTCAGTGAGAAAATTCCAGGTCTGCTACTCATCAGAAGTAGCTTTCGAGCAGGAAAGTGTACCAGGGACACATTAAATACAATTCAAGCCTAACTGACAATTTTCAGTTTGAGTTTTATCAACAAATCCAGGGGAAAAGACATCCACAGCCAGACGTTCTTTCTATGAACATGCTGAAAGGATCTCAAAGAGTCCTAGCTGCTTCTTGCTTCTGCACCACAAGCAGATTGCTGGACTCTTTATAGAAGTCTGCATCTAAATTCACAAACAGCACAGGTCTTTAGACACGCTGCCCCTCTTTTTACAACGATTAATAGGTCATTTCCCTCCTGCTGCTATTTCTTTTTATTAAAAACAAACACACACGCAGAGCTTTCATATGGCTCGGTAGTCTTCAGTGAGCTTTCCTCTCTGTACTGTTACTTGGCTTCTGTCATGAAGCTGACTTGCATAGCGAGGCACAAACCACAGCCCTCCCACAGCGACACTTGGCAGTGGGCCTCCAAAGCTGGAGCTCTCATTTGTGTTAGTTCAGCTGAGGCTCAGCATCCCAACAAGCTTTCCAGGTACTAGTGTTGCAGGAAATTCCTGCTGAGGATTCAATTAGACAAAGAGGAGCAGTGCCAGGGGGTGACACATCAGTCCCATTCCTGCACACACAGCCTTAAGTTCTAGGTTTGGACCTTTAATTTGTGGCTACTGCTCACCCCTCTTGTTCTAAAAGGTAAATGTTCAAGGAAGGAATGCAGGTTCTGCTCAGCCAACTGGTCATGGAAGCAGGTCAGAAGCTCACCTCACAGATTATTAGGAAATCAGCAGAGCAACTGACAGCTGAAAACTTATTTCAAAATGAAACTGGACATCCTATTTCATCTACAGGGCTAATTTATCACCGAGTTTCACTAATCCCAAGTCCTTTGATTTCTCTTTGTTCATCATTGAAGGACTTCTTTTAGATTTGTAAAGTTTATGACAGTTTAATTAGTAGCTTTGAGTGAAACAGTAATAGCTAAACACCTGGAAAACCAGTTTCTTCAAGCTGAATATTCAAAAGCTGAAAGAGATGAACATAATGAACATTTCTCAAACATCTGGTTGTGCTCTCTGGCAATAAGCTTTACTCCAGTTCTTGAAATGCAAGAATATTTCCAAGTGGGAGCTGATACAAATTATTATCTTTGCTCCTTTCTGTGAAGTACTCATTCCTAACCAGAAGATATTGTCCATGTACACAAACCACCAATGTGGGCGCTGCCAGCACAGCGAAGGATCAGAACACTCATTTAATGGATGAACTCAGCAAACTTTTCACACAAGTCTCATATGGGGCACATTGAAACAAAATCATCAACGTGTTTACTGTTGCTGTCCAAAATAAATAAAATAAAATAAAATCTGGAAAATAAACTGCAATGGAAAATCAGGTTGCAAGAGAATGTATGTGCATCTGTAGGCTCTAAGGGAGATGAAAATATAGTGAAATTAGAATAGCTCAAGATACTCTAATCTCTGCAGTGATGTACATATAGCACTTACAGCACAATATTCTGCAGCACAAGAGAATAACTGGGCTTTCTGCACAGCTTTGAGATATACAGACGTGCTTCTGCATTTTCTCCACTTGTAAAGTGAGCCGGAGCAAGCCTACAACCTGCCTTGCAATAGTTTCATTTTTAAACACTTTGCTGGAAGGGAAATAAATTTAATCTAACTCTCCAATAATTTCTTTTCTAGAACTTCAGCCCTAACAAGAAATTGTTTAGTCTATATCTTTAAATTGAGTACTCAGTAATGACAGAGAGTGCTGGGGCAGGAGCTGGGGTAGATGGATACTGAAACTTTCTCTCCACGGCACCAGTCGCTATCATTAGTCCATTTGGGTCTGCTCAGAGACAGAAAGTAGATAACGACACCGTGGATCCTTGTAGCTCAAATTTCCCTACTGCTGTGACACCAACAGGGAGAACAGTTGGCTTACTGCTGTGATGAATGGGGAAGTCATTATTATGAGATACTTTAACGTTATGTTTTTCCTTTATCGGCACTATGTTTACCATTACAGATCTTCCCTGAAGAAGGGAAAAACACTGCTGCTAACTTTATTTTCCACCGTTTCATCTGCAGTCTATGCTGATGCTGCACCATATAGAGATTTACTTCACTGGTGAACAGAATGAGAACACAAAGCAATTTAAACTTTTTTTCCCTATGGATTCTAACACTCTTATTTGTAGAATTTTATGATAGTTCTGGATGCTACTTAAATCATCAAAACACTCATTAGAGTTTAGATCTCAAAAATCATAGTGAAGAAACGCGTATCAGTGAAACAGTGCAGTTTAGAATTGTGATTGCTAAGAAGCATCTGCACTGTATGTATCAGTCAAGAAACATACCAAAAAAAATTCTAATTTCATAGGAATCTACGACAGTCTTTCCCACTCAACATTTCCTGACCTGAATAAATCTCATTCTACTGTGCCCTTACACTCAAATAAGAATCCCATTTAGTAAAACATAGTTTGGTCAGCCCCGTGCTGGAAAAATTAAGACAGGTTTCACAGTAGTACAGATGGCTTACAACAACTTTAGCTTGAATTCTTCTCTCCCTCCCACTCCGCCTATTCATGTTCACATAGAATTTATGCTAAAAAATTCTATTAACCAGTCCTCTTTCGTAGCAAGAGAAACGGAATCTGATCTCATGCTAAACACTGGAAAGATACAAAGTGCCAATTCCTGTACACAAGATGGGTTAGAACGAATTCATTTAAGTAGCTCTAGCTTTGACCTACACTTGTAAGCTTACAAATTGAGATGAAAATTTTGTGGGTGGTTTTCTTAAATTGATTTATTTTCTTTGTCTGGTTTGACCCGAAATTGAGATTTATATTTTAAAAAGTGGCTTTATCCTTCCTTGGAGGCTGCTTCAGTTATTTTAAGGACCATGTAAACCACACAGACCTAACAGTGTTTCTTCCAACGCTGCTAGGTGAAAAATTTGAAGCTTATTCCCACCATGTATTGCTCACAAATGCCTCATTGTCCCTTTGACAAACGCTCTGTGGCAAATTGCTGAAATCATCTCTTGCAGCACTGCAGCTTAAAAGATTCATGCCATTGAACACTCTCCCTTAAAGGCTGAAGTCTAGCCTCAAAATTTCAAATATTGCAGCTTAATAAAATTTTAAAGACTTTGAGACCCTCTCCTGGGATCAGCTGTCAAACAGCTTTTGAAAAGAAGATATAAACAGCCTCCACCCTAGAGCCTGAATGTTTTACTCTTTGGAAGAATAAATAAATAAATAAATAAGACGCAGCAAGGAGTGTTTATGATTGAAAAAAAATATTCAGAATACGCCTTTTGATGTTCAAATGATAGGATTTTGATCTTCCATTGAAGACCGTGCAGGGATACTTCTTTTACATGCTAGGAAAATGCACAACTGCAGTTATCTCTCTTCTCATGGTTTTAAATATCCACTGTAAATGTGGATGTTCCCTGGGAAATGCAAAGCCCTTTCCATCACACACAGCTTTCCCCTGATAGCTGCACTCAGTCTCATCAGCCCAGCCAAACGCCACGCTTCATCTGGGCATTCCTGCCTGCCCTGAGGAAAGAGTAAAGTTCAGCGTAGTTCATGATGCTTCATGATGCTTCCAATTTCATTTATTTCCTTCTAATCAAACCTTATCACAGATTTTCTAGCAAGTTTCAGTAATACTCTTTGTCACCATAAGCATGGAAAGCTCATCCCCCAGTAAGCACTTGTGGGAAGGAGAACCGATCTGTGTTTGGCAATCAGAGAGGTAAAGTAGCTCAGAGCATTCTTGCTCCCAGGAATATGTTCTGGGCCCCTCAGCAAGAGCTGACTGCCCCCATAGGGAGGTCAGCACAAGGCAGCATTGACACAACCACGACTAGGTGAGTTTACAGACCAGTGTCTGTGCACAAATGCGCTGCACTGATGGCAGAATGTTACGCATGAGATTGGGACCCAGAGAAGATAGGAAAAAGTAATTTATTCTGCCACCTTGGTGGAGAAGAGGGGTAGTGGACACGTCTTTTTGGAGCAATATTAATAACAGTCACTGCTGAAGCTCATCAGAGTACAAATGAGCATGTCCTATCATCCTAAAGCCTGTATGGCATTCCTCTCCAGGCCCTAAACCCACACCTTTAATTATGGAAGTCTTCTAGGCTCACATCTAACCTAAGTAAAGGTACTTATTTTATTGCATCTGTCAAAGCTTTTTTTTTTTTTTTTTTTTTTTTTGAATAAAAAAATCCATGAAATCTGCTGTAACCACTTTACATCTTGGAAGAGAAGAAGAATGGGAGCTATTTAATGAGAATTAATGGGAGATGTACTGAAACCTGAGCTCTGAGCATTCTGAGCTCTCAGATGTGCACTATGCAGGCACTAAGACAGAGTTTTAAAACTTTTAAATTCCAACCTATTAATCAATACCATAACACTTAGTGGTAAAACTCTTGAGTAATTAATGCTTAACTGAAGTTATAAAGCAATGAGTTGATTAGGCTGATTCAAGTACATCAGCTTGTCTCCACATTCCAACCAGAAAGTGGTGCTTAGAGAATACCTGAATCACTTCTACGAAGTTAGTGCTCAATATAAATCAACTTTGCTAGCTGGAAAATAGTTCCACTCACAAACATTTCTGTTACGCACAATGACCAGGAGCACAGAACCCCTTTACTACCTACCTACTATCGTTACAAAACTCACAAGTCTACCTTACCAGTATACCTATGGTTTGTTTGCTTATTTTGCAACAAAAATGTTCCCTGGAATAGTTTTGCAATTCATTTGCATTCCAGCCTTCTGGTTCAATGCTCACAGAAATTAAGAAAGATATTCTTAAATTCCCAAAATCCGCTGGGTGAGAACCTTGTGCTTGCTCTCTATTTCGCCAAACTGGCAGCTCAATTCAGTCCCTACAGCTGTTATTAATCCAAATGCAATTGCACAGTCTATAGAAAATGTACACCAACTGATATAGTAGGAATATCCAATATACATTTACATGTATCATTTCCATGCTACACTATGCATATTTTAAAGCATGTCAGATGATGCCTGTGTTTTGCCATCCCCTCTTCAGTGACTCTACTTACCCTGTATTTCAAACCCTCATGTTTAAATCACTAACTTACCTGACCATATACACAACTGACCACATACAATTTCACTGAACTTACTCAAAACTAAAGCAGGTACTTTTCTCTTGGTATGTGAGAAAAGTCCCTTACACTTAAATTTATCTCATATATAAAAATAAATATAGAAATACACACTTCAATGTGATTTATATGTAATAAAAGTTCATGTTTTCATTCATTTTCTGGAATATATGAAGAATTCCACTCTAATAGCTTAAACATGAAGGAGAGAGAGAACAGAGCTGAATTTAGAAGACAGAGTAATCTTGTAACAAATAGATTGAAGAGTTTAGGTGACTCTTGTTGAAGTTCTGAAACTGGCAGCCCCATGAATGGCATTGGCTGTTTTAAAAAGCAATTTAAAGCCCAAATGATCACTGCCAAATACTCTCAGTAAGTAATGGAGAAATGCCGACCATTTATGGGTAATTACTCATTCCCACTCATTTCTACAGGCAGTGGCAGGAGGTGAAACATGAATTGCACAGCATTTCATTACATAAGGACACGGTGGGTCTTTTTTTGGAATGCAACCTGCCAAAAGCTAAAGGAATATATCTTATTAATAAATGATGCTTTCTCAAAGGCACTTAGAATAGAGGACAACAGCTAGAAAGGGTAAGAAGGCTCCTAAAGCTGGAATGATGGATATGATGGATTCCTTCCTGCCAGATCTGCATTACTCTGCAATCCTGTGATGCAAAAAACTTGAACTCTGGAGCTGTATGCTATATAAACTGAAACTTTAAAGGAATGGAGACTCCACTGTCAACAGTGACAGGTTCTGAACTCTTGAGGTGTCAGGAGACTTGCTGAATCCTAGACAGATGCCCTGAAGGAAAGGAAATACTTCCACTGCCAGTCCCTAGTGAGTGATCATGACTAGAAAACAGAAACGGGTAGACTATAGCCTTACGAAGGGTTAAGTTGGGCTGCTTTCAGGCTTTGAAGTCCTGGGTGAATGGAATTTCATTATTTATGCTTCATAGTGAGGAGAGGGGAAATGACTGTGGCTAGTAGGACTTGTTCTTGACTTGTTGCCTCATTGTTGTTCACATACTGTCTATAATTCATATGTAAAACACTCTAATTTGTGTAAAACTTGAATTCCAAAAGAAGATGCTTTGCCTTTGCAAACCACCAAGCCAAAGCCCAGAAGAGAAACCTCCACAATTTGCCATGTGGCCATAATAAAGAGCCAGGACTAAGAAGCTGAGCAGAAATGTAATCTAATCCTTTCAGAAGGAAAGCAATGAAACAGGAATTTACAATGGAGTTATAGCTCTGCTGCAAGTGCCGGGTGTAAAAAGGAGCTCTGAGTGGGGTTTAAAGAAGGTTAAGAAAGGAAATGTGATTTCTGTAAAGCAAGGAGTTCAAATACTACTCTGGCATATTCCATATGAGAATGATTTCATGTACATAAACTAAGAAAGCCGCTTATACCAAAACGTTAATCACAGAGTCAGTGGACATAATTGCATCAAGTATGTATGAAAGCAGAAGCTAATAACTATGGAGAGTCATTTATTGCTTATGGAAACAGGGCAGGACTTAACACAATGCATACCAATTAATTAAAAATTGGAGTAACTGCCAGTAAAATTGCCTCTTGTTCTAACAGGATAAATGTACATTAGGCTGTATGGGAAGGACACAAATGTAGCAGTCTTGGAAACAAATGAGCTGTAAGGCACTAATAGTGTGTCCACACTGACACAACCTTACCCAGCACATCCAGGGGCTGAGAAATTCCCAGCAGTGGTACCTCAGTGATGTCCAAGTAACTGAACAACAGTGCTTCAGGCAAAGGGAGAGGAAGGGGAAAGATTCCCCAGCATCTCTGTGGACAAGATTTAAGATGGGATCCCTACTACTGTTCCCCCACCCCTGAAGCAGAGCACTGCAAATTACTGTCAGCAGAACATCACAGCCCAGGCACTGAAGAGGCTGTGACAAGAGCCCTGGTGATACGGGACTTGTCACGAGACGCACAGACTGACAGGGCCAGCACTGTGGAGAACAGCTTTGACAGGGCACTCTGATAAGGGTCTGCCTGCATGATGCCAGAATGACTGCACTTCTCTTACACAAAAACCCACCCAGTTAACCCTAGGCATCCTGACTGCTGGGGAAATTCCCCAAGCCCAGGAAGGGATGGAAGCACCAAGGAAGCTCAGGGCAGTATTTCCTGGGGATTCAGGCAATCAAGAAGCTTTGGGACCAAAGTTTGTATTGTTCCCCAATGAGCACATTGATCAGCTGAAGGGTAATTCACTATCCACTGTGAGCTGTAGGTAAGCTGGATATTCCAGTTCATTATGCAACTCTTAGGAGGGGGAAGAGGAAGGACAGCGATTAATTCCAATCATATAAGGTCTACCACTGTGGGAAGCATATGGCACAACACGCCCCTTGGTATTGGATTCCTTAAACAAAATGAATGTGGTTATTTTAAATTTAGAATTGCCACATGTAGGTCACAGGGTAACAGGCAACATAGCAGCTTGGATGTGTAGAGAATATTCATAATATAATGAACCTTTATGCTGTCTTTGGCTTTTAGAAATACACACACTTTCACTCTTAATTTTAATAGTATATGCAAGTAATGCCCTACTGCATAGCACAAATACGTAAGGATACTGACATATCAGTGGTGTAACTGTTTTTGAAAAAGGAAAGCTGCAATTTAAAATTATAAGAAGAGACGAATATTATTTTTAACCTGTGAAATTTCTCAATGTCATCTGTCTCAACATTAACTGAAAATACTCATGGCAGTCTCCTCTCTTCTTCCTATTTTATATCCCTTCTCATCTTTCTATCTTGTGTTGCTGGAATGAGCAAGCCCCATCTATTCTAATGTTAACAGACTCATCTTTCCAGGCTAGAGCCCAAAGCTGCAATAGATTAACTAAGGTCTTCCTTTTCATCTAAATATTTGCTTAGGTATTGCTGTTTTTTTGTTTGTTTGTTTGTTTGTTTTCCTATTTCTTTCAGTCCCAGTATCTAGGCTGACGTTTCTGTCCTAGTGAAATCAATCAGTAAGGTCCATCTCAGCAAGGGAACAAATGACAAGCCCAATTCTCAGGATTTTCAACAAATTCTAACTCATCATTCTGAAGCCTCAGTTAAAAAAATAAGACAACAAAACATAATTTTTGGGTTGTATTTTTGTCATGCAATACTGGATAAGAATACAACCTTACCTTCTCTTGGAGTGAGTACATAGCATTCTCTATCAACTTGCTGAAAAATAATTTGATGTCAAGGGAATTTTTATGCTTGCTTTTTCCTTTCTTATTACAGATTACTGTATCACTACTTCAACCAGGGAGAAAAACAAACCAACCTTCCCCTAAACCCCAGAGCATTCTTAGGAGATCTAGAAACCAACGTCACACATGAAAAAGCAATCCTACAGTAATATTTAATTGCTTACACTCTGTCTTTTTGCTTCCACAGCTTGGGCTGCACCATTTTAATTCAGGGAAGAATTTGGTCTTTTTTAACTTTTCTCCATTTTTTTTTCCCTTTTTTTTTTTTTTTTTTTTTCTCCCCCCCAAAAAATTCCACATCATCCATAATTAGTTCTCCGATCTAAACACTGGATAACAACACATTCCTTAAATTAGGAGAAAAAACTGAACTAGTTGTCAACATCATACTGAGTAATTCAATAGTACTGGAATATCCCGAGGGTGGATATGAATAAACAATTCATGAGAAGCTGGTAAATTACATTTCAGCTTCTGTTCATTGCAGAACTAGATCCTAGTCAAATACTTAGCTCTATCGGATGAAGACAGCCCATTGGGCTTAGAATAAAGAGCATTTCTTAAGAGTTTTTTTTCTGCGTTTATTCTGTGCAGGAGAGATTTTGTGTTTTTTTTTAAGTGATCTTGAAAACAAACAGATGAGATTATATCAGACAAGGTCAAAGAGGGAATCTGATGGCCTGCAGCAAGCTGGGTTAGTCCTTAATTCTTTCATACAAAAAATAATGAGCTAAAAAGGATCTGACTTGCAATTTCTAGACCAGCTTCTAAGATAACATGAAAAATGAACACAATTTAGAATATCTTCATGCTACATTTAGAAGCATTTGTAAAACGCAGATGAGCCAATAGCATGCGATTCTTCTAAGACCATAGTTCACATCCATTTTACAAGTCTAAACAAAATTATTTTAAACCTTTGGAGCAAATCAATACAAATGAGAAGTTCTCCAAATACTATTCAGTGTGAAATCGGTGGCAAAGATTCACAGAACTTTTTAGGGCAGAAGGGATCCCTGTAGTCAGCCTGGGGAAGGTGACACTTCAAAACAGAGCCAACTTCAAAACTGAGTCAAACTTTGAAGGTGGGTCAGGTTGCTCAGAGTTTTATCCAGACCTATTTTTCTTACCTCTGTCATCAGAGTTAAGCAAACTACTCTGGCCAACTTCTTCCAATGTTTGGCCACCCTCGTGAATACTTTTCCTAATATCTATGCGCAAGTTCTCTTGTTGCAGCACAGTCCTAGATTCTTGTGTTGATTATCAACACAAAAGTCTGTACCACTCTGTCTCAAGTCACGTTGCTAATTTGTGTAATGCCAGGACAGCACCACTTAGAAAGCTGAGAGCTCTGGGAATTTTCTCCACCTTTACAGAGGCTGTAAATAATCCCCTAAGTTGAAAAATATCAGATCTCCTGTTACTGGGCCCAACTGCAAGTTTCACTTGCTTGTTGACAGATACTCCCCGGTGAAGTCATCCTGCTTTCACTAGCAGGGAGAGAAAATTAGGATAAGAACTGCAGTAGAAAGGTCAGGTGAAGGAGAGAGCCCTAGGATACTGCTGCCTTTAGCAGCATAAACAATATCTAATCTCATAGTCCTCATTCACATGTACTGCAAAGTAGCACAATCAAGACTAACTTGCTGCACAACACATGCCAAAGTATGATTTTATTTGTTATGTATGTATTTGCAAACACTGTTTGCAGAACTGCAATTTGACAAAGCCGTTAGGATAAGCCTGAAGTATACTGTCAACCACCTTAAACATTATCTATGTCCCCTATGACCGTCCAACGCACCTACTTGTTTATTCCTCCACAGCTCTGCTGGTACCAGACTACATTCTTTGGCTGGTTGTCCAGTTAACTACAATAAATAAAGTCCAATACAATTATTGGGTTTTGCTTTGCTTCTGCTAGATATAGTTTGGCATCAAGTGTGAGATTTGTTTGTGGAACAGCCCTAGGACTGTTGAAATATCAGGGCCATAAAAACTGGGTGCTGCTCCTCTTTAGGGCATTAGTGAAGTATTACAAAGGAAATCTAGCAAGCACCTTACCAGCCTTCTCATGCCATTAGGAACATGCTTTGGGGCTGTTACGGAAGTTTGAGAGTAAATGGAACAAAAATACAAGGTAAAACAGTGAATACGCTTCTGGGATGCTTAATGTTCACACTTGGAGCTCTGGCAAGAGAGGCGAGGCAAGGCAAGCTTACGGGATTGTTAGTCAAGCAAAATAATCAGGAATGAAATGCACATCGCTAGCTATACCACAATACCATATAATGAACCAATAGAAAACAGCAAACTGGCAATCTCTATAATGAAAATCACAATCATTCTCACCACAACCTTCCCAGATTTATTAGCATGAATTGACGTTGCAGCCAGAGATGCCCTGACAGTCAGATAATAACTGAAGGTGGGAGGTAATTTTAACAATATTTTCCTGTTCAGATGTTAGATTTGATTTGTTTTTACCTACTACCATAGCTTACACTGACAGCATTAAAAATGGGTTACTGCACCGTGGTATTTTACCAAGGTTCACATCACTTCTCGTTACTTCATTGCATATGGCAACATGACAGAGCACAGTTTGATATAATGTACTATGGCCTTCTGTATTAGAAAGGGTCAAACATCTTCAAAACAGTAATATTTACATTGCAATGGATATTAACAGCATAGTGTTAAGTGTTATATTAAACTGTGGCAGCAGGTTATTTTCCAATTCTTTTATCTAATATGGTTCATACACACTAGGTTACATCAGTCGATACCACGTACCAAGAAATCATTGCTTTAGAAAAGAGAGAGATTGAGAAGAAAATAAATAAAATAAAATATAATAAAACAAATTACTGTCTTTTCTTCTCCAAAATTCACAACAGAATATTTTGTGTTGGAAACATCTAAGTTTGTGGCTATGTACACCATTATGTGGTCTGGCATATTCACGGCAGAACACTTGTCTGTTTTGTACAGAGTGAGAATGCATTACCTACTATCCTCTGCAGCAATTTGTACACCTCATTTAGTCCTCCTCTACTTGCTATTTAGCAAGAATTTGGTATTTCCCATTAAAACTATGGCAAGTATGCCTAAAGTACATCAAAATGTTCAAATGAGAGTTATACCAAGAGCCACAATAAAAACTAATGTTTAAAAAAAACAGAGCAATACACAAAATCACAATTTATTTGATTGTGTACCATGTATCAGAAAATTAGAACTAAAGTAGTAGGACGTCAAACATCTGTTATTGATAGGTTTCTCAAGCTTATACTAATTAAATGATGTGTTTACTCGACAAATGACACAGTTGAGAGCTGTGTAGACACAAGTAGTCTTACAGACTGTTCCTCTATTTGGCGCTGCCCAAGATCCTAGAAGCTTAAGCTTTCTGTGCGCTGACTGTCACTGGCAGTTGGCAAAAGTGCAACTATTGGTATAAATTTAAACCAATTTAACTTAAAACAGGTGCAAAAGACTGTGTTATTTGGGCTTAAGCCAAACTCATTTAAGATCATTTCAATCAATATGAATTGACTTAACGTTAAATTTAATTAAACCAGTCCTAAAAAATAAATTGAAATTGCCTTAATGAGAAGCTGTACGGGAGTAACTTAAATTAGGTTTAAAAATTACATATGGTAAAATGTGCAACCATCTTTCATAAGTAAGTGTCAGAAGTTAAAGATGTAAGTCAGTATCACAAGAGTTTCTGTTCCTAACTGTTGCCTGAAGCTGTGCAATACAGCCCATGCTAAAACTCCTGCTGCATGGAGAGATGGGAATGTAAAGGTGCTTGGACCAGGCCTGTCCTCAAGAAGTGGTCTTCTATAGCACATGGTAAACAACGGTGATAACTTTCTTGAAAATAATCAACTGTTGTTGAGCAATGACCATTTTCCATTCAAAATAATAATAATAATTATATATATATATGTATTTTCAACAAAATACTTATGAAAAAAACTGTGCAGAAACATATTTCAAAGCAACGCTTTGTTTTGAATGACATTTTTTGAAAGATTTCAGAATTCAAAATAATTTCCTTCTGTAATATATTTTGGCATTGCTTTTTTTGTTGCTGTGTTACTGCACTCTGTGACAGCAACAGTGCACTGTAATTAGTGATACTGTCAGCTATTGCGTAAGAGCTGAAATATGTCAGTATTAACACCAAAGACACATCTGCCACCAAGTACTGATGCAAACACATTACTTGTTCTAGACTGAAACGTATCCTGCATCCTTTATTATGGAATAGCCTGACACATCCACAATCAATAATACACAGTTGCCCTTAAAATGGCTTTAAAAGGAAAAGGAAATATTTCTATTATGCTAGTCAATAACATGTCAAATCAGAAGCAGCGAGAAGAACAGCAGAATGCCTTCTCTACATCACAGTCTCTCTATCTGTAAAAGTTCCTAACAAAAGCCCAAAGAACTTCCTTGAAACACTGAGATTTCCTTGAAACACCACTTTCCAGTAAAAGACACTCTCCTAGAAAACGTCTGTCTAGTTATTCACTCTCATTTCTTTCCATTTGCTTTACTTACCAACTCTAAGTGCCCCTACAACTTGCAGGCAGATCATAAAACTGACAAATGAAATTCCCAATAAACTGGAGCAAAAGAATTCTCCACATCTGTATCTTCCATGAATGTAAGTAGAAAAAATGCTTCTAAATTTACCCTCATTTTCTTTAGAATCTGACACATTAAACTTCTCATTAATTACCATGACCTCAGAATACCCAGCATGGCACAGTCATTGATGTGCTGTTACATAAAGAACTGTTGAAGGTGGGAGTTTTTCAGCTGCTTTATAATTATCAATTTCACAGAAACCCTGGGGTGTGTACAGTCAGCTCCAGGGGACAGCTTTGCTCTTCTGCCCACAAGGACTAAAGCTATGAACAGAAGGAAAATGAGAATATTTTGTGGCAGAAGAAGGCAAAGAACCAACAGACAAGTGAAACATCCAGCCTTAGGAGCCAAGATCATGAGCAGAGCAATCCAGAGCCAACAACCAGAGAAGAGGGCAGACAGAGGCATACAGCCAAACAACAGAGTTGGGCCATTGGGCAGCAAAAACTGAACACCAACTTCATCTGAAGAACAGGTGATAGGGAAGGGTGGGAGAAAACAGCAGCAGATGGGAGGAGGAGGAGGCGTGGAAGAGCAGAAATGTAATTAACAGTTTTCCAAGCGGTTTAAATGATTTTGAATTAAGAACTGCTAAAATTCACAGATAACAACAAACAAGCATTTTCCACCTGTAGGTGCCAAGTGCTCCAGGAGGAGCCACGCAGCATTAACTCCATGTGCACATAACAAAACTGAGGCACACAAAAGGAAAATCAAAGATGTCCAACAGTCTGGTTTCAGAAATAGGCTGAATGATGGGCACAGCTTCATCTCCAGCTGCATTTCCCATGTACTTCCTAAGTTAATAACTTTCTCTATAATTAGACAGGTAAGCTTGTGGATAGTAGTGCAGGATGGGGCAAAATGAGCCCCAGCAGGAAGGGAGCCAATGAAGCAACACACTGTGAAGTTGTATAGTCTGAGAATCCCAGCTTAGGAAATTAGGAAACGGTTATTCTTAAACAGTCTTCTAGACAAACCCAATGACCTTATCCTTTTAAATTAACTGATATTTATGAACATGACAGGGAAGACATTTCTCAAAGAGCTGAAATTCACATTTAACACAATTTACTGGGAACAGAAGGTTCTCAAACCTTGAAGATAGCCATTAGCATTTCACAATATTTTAGCATTTAGTATGCAGTCAGGTCACTTTTAAGTACCAGTAGACGAACTCTTCAGACAGAATGTATTCTAAAGAGGAGTGCTAGAAACTCTGCAAAATCTTGTCATTATAGGCGATAAAAATGTTAGCTGATGTAATAACATTTGGGGAAAAAACGTGGACAATTTTCAAATTCCAGCAGAACAGTAAATTGACCTTTCATAATGAAAATGACTAACCATATACTTCAAAAAAGAGGGGAAAAAAAAAAAAAATCAGACATTATAATATGTAAAAATGATGAGAAGGCAGCAGCATGTCTAACATTGACTCTTCTACCACTAACAGTGAGTCAAAGGACTCTCTCTCTTCCCTGCTCTCCCCCTCCCAACGCTCCTGTGTTAGCTATTTTCTTACTCTATTAAGGAATCCTGTTGGTGGAAGTATTAAGGTCAGACCTTGATGTGCACTGGAGCTGGTTCTAGACTCTGGAGAGGAAGAAAAAAGAAACTCTTTTCCCTTTTATTTCTAGTTTTAATTTGGCTTGATAGCTTGTTGCACTTTGACTCGCACTGTTTCCTATATAGAGAAGTCACATCCAAAAGTTAAAAGATCGTAAAAATCAACGTTTCTATACACTGAACTTCACAGCTATCCTGACCATGCAGGAACCATCTTGGCCTAGATGGAAAGAACAGATATCCTCCAAAAACCCTCCCTGAAAGAGCTCCACTCACAATGGTTTATTCTAAAATTAATCACCCAGAGACACCAGTGACGGTAGAGAAAGGTCTGCATTGAACTACCAAGCCTGTTGTGTGGGAAGGCTAAATGGAAAATTCTGCACATTCTTACAAAATTAGAATGCTGCAAGGAAAAAAAGAAAAGCTTTTATAAATGCTTCTTAGTTTCATAATATTGCTCAGAGACTAAAAGAAAAAACCAACATCAAAAAACCTTGATGTAGTGGCATGTTTTGAAATTCCAGAACAAGAATATTCCCCTCCCTGTCTTAAGACATATTCAACACTAAGTAATTTAATAAAAATTTAGAAAAGTAAAAATATCATTACTCTCCACAGCAGCCTCTATAATAATGACATCTCACCAGCAGCACTCTGCAACTCAGTGCTCTACACAACAAAGTCCAAGAATTTACACCATTGCCTGTAGATGTTATTAAACGTAATATGCTTTCTTTCATCTCTTCACAGCTTGATGGTAATACATAAGATATAAAATTTCCATTTTTAAAACTAATTGTGCACCATGTGTGCTGGTGACATCTTTTACCTGCTGTGGCCATGCATCATTTTATTTGCAAGAATTTTTGTGTTTAAAGTGTATGTCCTGTTGGCTCTTACTTTCCTCATAAGTTCATAAATTCCTCATAAATTGAGGGTTGACAGTGATAGGACAAGGGGGAATGGTTTTAAAACTAAGGTGGGGAGGTTCATATTGGATATTAGGAGGAAGTTTTTCACCCAGAGGGTGGTCACACACTGGAACAGTTTACCCAAGGAGGCTGTGGATGCCCCATCCCTGGAGGCATTCAAGGCCAGGCTGAATGTGGCTCTGAGCATCCTGGTCTGCTGGTTGGCAACCCTGCACATAGCAGTGGGTTGGAACTGGATGATCATTGTGGGCCTTTTCAACCCAGGCCATTCTATGATGATTCTATAAAATTCATTCAACCTCTTATCCTCTGTTGTGCCACGTATCCCTGCCTGCATTTTCACTGAAAACAACGGTCTTATGATCACTAACATTTTACATAATTACTGGAGAAAGGAACTGATGACATTTTCAAGAGGAAATACTTTGTTGTTCTTTGCACTAGAAAAGTTTCCAAATGCAAATATTGTTTAATTTAATCTCATAGTATTGTGAAAAGAGAGAATTATTCCCGAGTATGCTCCAATGCATTTAGATTCCTTCCTATGCAAAAATTCTGCAGGTCATTTCTGTTTGAGTGGCCAGTTCTTCATGTGGAAACAAAATGCAGACAATGCCTTACTGAATAAAACAGACTTGTTTCATGATTCATTACACCTCTTTTTGTTCTTACGTGTAAACCAGCTTCTCAGCTCCATACCAAGGCCGAGTGCACACTGGAGGTTTTGCAGAGCCATAAAAGTAATGCTGCAAATTCTCATGCATATAGTAAAAAGCTCAATAAAAATAAGAACATTTTGCAAAAGGTTCTAATAGTCCCAATTTTAGAACTGATTTTTCATTCTGCATAAGCTCATTTTTCTTTGTACTTAAACAAAATGACAGATGTTCATAAAAATGATATTAAGGATTCCTTTTGGCACTTCTGTTCAGCATTCTCATTTATTTCTCTTCTGGTAATAAAGTATGCAATGTTATTCTTACAAAACCAGGATCATCAAAATTGCCAGGTGTCTGATGTGTGATCTCTCTTGCTATATGCAAAGTGTTTCCAAACGCATTAGTCGAGTGAATTCTGTGCTTACGGCTCAGTTCTTTGGAGTGTTGTGTACTCTGATTATATACACCTTAGCTCTATAAGTTTAATGTCAATAATGTTCAGCCTCCTGTAAGATTGAGCCCTTGAAGAAAAATAAATTCTAATTGTGATTCTGCTGCTGAACAGGTTTGTGTTCTTGAGCAAATCCATAAAGTCAGGTTCCAAACTATAAAATCCATTCACATTTTCAAGCTTTAAGAAACATTTCTTTTGCAGAAATGTGGGGCTGCAGATAAAAGTTTGCAGTAAAGTCAGTGAGAATAACAGCTGTCTAAATATAAAGTTAGGCATTTAAATTAAGATGCCTGGAACTGGTGCTGCTTGCTAAATCTTTTGCATATGAATGACTTAACATGCTTCCTCTTCCCCCTCACCTCCATCTCCCCCTAAAAGAAAAGCAGCTCAGATCGATTCAGTTCACAAAGTGGACCTCTGTGAATGGATCAAGTTGTGCCACAGAAGGCTGGGGAAAGCAGGATAAAGTTGAGCAACACACGGTAAAAGAGGCAGCTGGGAGCTGAACCCCACAATCTGCATACACCAGGTATGAGCTGCAAGCATTCATGTAACACTTTCTAAGAAGCAAGCAAGAGAACAGGACAACCTGTCAGCAGCTTCATAGACACTGAGTGGCAACAAAACGAAGGGGACTTGGAAGCTTCTCCCAGCCCCCGAACTCCATTTGCTCTAGAAGAGAGCCCCCGTTTTGTGCCTCCCCATGTTTTCTGCTGTCTCTTGCATTCAGTCCACCTAGCTCCTGATTCTTCTCCTCCTGGCCTTGTTTTGTCACCCCCACCATCTGTCTTCTCATTCCTCTTCCCACATACCCTTATTTCAGACACCTGTTCAGCTCATATTCCCTTTTTCTACTGACTCCAACTCAAAGAAAACCAACAGCAGCTAAATACTTCATGAGTGTAATCGTAACTTTGATTGTGCACCTAAGAGAACACTATTTCAGTTGATCTGGGAGCGTACTGTTAAAAATATTTCAAGTGTATAATATTTTCTGCTCAGCTATATTCTTCTTTGTTAGGAAAAAAAAACAAAAACCAACATGTTTATAATGACTGTAATGTCACTACAAAGATGACATTCATTGGCATATTTCTGGCTTGGGATAAACTGCAATATTATCTTCTTAGCCACAGGGCAGTTAAATGGTAACGGATTTACTAATCACAACTTTAAGAGAGATAAATCTGTTTACTTCCCAAATAATAGAGAGATCCTGCCTCCAGCTACTTATTTCTGCTTCTTTTCTAAAAGTTTTTACCCCCTCACAGTCAACAACTAAAAGCTGAAACAGAATTTGTTAAAACAAATGACTTTGTGAGATGCACCATAGCAAAGAGGAGCATTGTGGGGGTGGAGGAGGAAATCTCCCAGGGTGGAACAGAATGAAGCACTAGTAACAGCAAAATTAGTTTTAAAAACCCTTATTCTCCTACATTTGTTCCTGCTCTTTCCAAGGTTTTCATCTCTTCATTTACACCACATGAGGACTGAACTGATTAAATGGCCACAGCCTGAGTAAGAAAGTATGAAACAAAGGAGAGGGTATAAGTAGACAGCATGATTGCAAATGTATACTTGGTTTTTGGAAGATGATTAACATTGTACGTATGAGCCAAAGGAAACAAAACTCATTACTCCCTCCAATGCAACATCACACAAAACAAGAAAGAAATAGAAAGGACTGTAAAATTAGATAATACAAAAGTGGATTTCTAATAAGCATCTAATGGACACATCTGAAAGATGAAATATGAAGAACTGATAGAATGATTACAAAACGGGCATTGCTGAAGAAGAACTGCCTTTCTGTATTGTGGTATTTCAAATCCATGTGCCAAAATATGTGGGTGAAATGCTTTCAAGGACAGCATTCTGGGAACTTAATTTAGACAAACCAACTTTTCTAACCAGGTTTTATGCTTTGAAGAAAAACTGCTTCAGTTTTCTGTTTAATTCAGACAGACGCAAAGATCTGCTGTGGTTTTCAACAATTAAAAGTCATGAAAACAATTCTAAAAGGCATCTTACATTATAAAAAGTATTAGAAAACACAACAATTATAGCCTATGTAATGTCCCTGCTTATACTGCACTTACTAGTGCATATCTTACAGTAAGCTGTAAATACCCTTCCAAATCAGTACTTCAAATAAGAGCAAAGCAAAAGAATTCCAGATAAACACTGCAAGTTTTCAGAATGTAGTTGCACAAGCAGAGAAATAACATTGCTGGTGTACTTTAAAAACCTCACATGGAAAGAAAGAAACAGTCAAAAGAGTGTCATGTATCAGGATGCCCTCCATTTATCCCAAAATCTTACGTGTGAATTATATGAACAAGGTTCTGCAGTTATGGTCTAACATTTCCAAGGTTATGGATGGACCTTGCAAACCTTGCAAAGTCAGAGGCTCAGTAAATTAACAGAACATTTGGTCCGCTAGAGAAGACCTCAGCAGTGTGTACAAAGCAAAATCATTCAGCCACAGGTGCATGATTCATCTTTGTATCGATCAAAAAACTTCCAGGACCTAAGGACAGATTTTTTTTATTTTTTCTTGCAATTTCCACTGCAAAATGAAGATCCAGATTTGCGTACCACTAATTAAAGCATTTAATCTCAGGCTAAACCTCTACTTTATAAACTACTCACATTTTGCTACCACTGAAGTCATGGAAGATATGTCTCTTCATTCAACAGAGCAACAGTTAAGCAACTCAAAATGACCCCAATCTTACTTGCACTTTAATCTCCCTATTCATCATCTGCTTTGCTCAATTAAAGTCAAGGTGTGTTCTGCCTTTACTGTTTACATATTCTTGTTACTGTTCTTAAACTAGCAAAATAATGAAGATTTTTTCACTCCAAATCAGACACCGCATGTAACAATATCCTGACAGTAGCAGTAAATGAGTTTTCTCATAAAGTTATAAGCTTATCACAGGTATGTATTGCAATGTTGCCCCATCTCTGTTGTATGAGCATTAATTATTATCACTATGAGGGAAGAGAAGTACAGTCGAGCTCTCTTACTTTGGAAGTCTATCCCCCCTTCCAATGACTTAAAAACATCACTTCCAGCTTGAAGGGCAAATTTAGTGCAAAACAGTCACGGGGAAATATTACAAATGATTCCCCACATTACAGCCTACCTCCCCGATGAGGCTGTTGCAATGTAAAACTTAAAAATCAGAGGTAAAAATAAAACCCTTCTCCCTTTAGACTAAAAACAGCTTAAGACCAAAATAACCTATTCAATTTTTGTCATTCTGTGTGAAAGAGCTTCCTGTCTTTCCAGGATTTTATACTCTTCTACTTCTTTTACTAGTCGCAAGGTAGAATTTCAGTGTCAATCCACCACTTTTACGAGCTGACTGATGCCAGACTATGTGCCAACTGCTGTCTGGGGAGTTACAGTTTACTCCTTCTCTGTAGCAAAGTGTGAATTTAAGGGCTGTGGTACAGCAGTGGTACTGAAGTTTTCCAAGCTACCCAAAACACATGCAATGTGAAGAACACGGGGCGTTATAAAGGCTGAGAAACTAGAAAAGGTGTGGAAACCTCTCCAGCACACCCTGGGTAGGTTGGAAGTCAGGCTGGAGGGCTCAGAATCTCTTCTGGGACTTGATTTATGCTTCTCCACAGCTAAAACAACTATTCTGTGGTGATTAGATAGGCGAAGGATGCGGACACCTTGCTGTGCTCTGGTGCTTTCTCAGGCAGCTGCTGTTTTTACATTTTGCTTCAACTTCACCTCCCAGCAAGTACCACACTTCAGATGCTTTAGGGAACACATTGGTTCTTCCTCACTGTCTCTGAGCAGTGAAAGAAGGATGTAGGAATTAATTACCTTACAAAAACATGATCATTTCTGGTCACCCATCACCTACATGGTGCCTCTACTGTATTATGGTTAACAGAGTCAGCAGATACACGGCTGTCATCCATCTCTGTACCAATGCTATAGAAAGACGGCTATGGGAGAAGATGTATGCAAACTTATGTGTTGTTATGTGAGGGCACTCCAGTCAGTCCAAGTCTGGCTTTTTTAGTCATAGGCTACACTACTTTTTTTTACATTATGGTTCCAGCAATGCACAAGACCAGGAGACAGAGAGAGGAGTTCAGCAGTGGTAAGGCACTGTGGAAAGTTCATAGCCCACAGCATCCGTTCACAAATAGGAGGCCATGATGGCTGAAGGCTCGCTATGTCTGGCTGGGAATTTCAGAGTAAATTGCAACCTGGGACAGGGCTCTGACAAGCACTCATTGCACTTAGGATTTAAGGACAAAATCTCAGGACCTTGAGCACAGCAGAAGGTCACCCAGCCTGCAGCTTGCACTCAACTATTGTCGTCCTCCTGAACATTAGAAGAAGCCATTGCCGTACGATGGGTACATGCTGGTACGTTGACCTTCATTCTTTTATTTTCCAAGCTATGAAGCACATTAGTAGAAAAAAGCTAATGCAATTGGCATCAAAGAACTTACACGCCGTCTGATGGGCTGGAGTGCTGCCAAGCCTCTAATCCATCACGTGACTGACAGGACTTCAGTCCCCGGGAGAAAGTGATTTTTAGCACAGTTTTCTATTTCTCTGAAGTTATCAGCAGTTTCATTCAGATCATACAGATCAAATGCCTTCAAGGAAAGTGATTATTTAAGGAATTATTTTCAATGAGACCCTTTGGTCCTAGTGTTCGTTCTGATGGTAGTTGGAAAGAAAAAATATACTTTGGTTCCCTGATGTCAAGCTTTTTTTCTACTGAGTTGTGCCAAATGAGGCTTATGCTACACAAAAAGAAAAAATAATCTGGGCTTTTTATACAAAGAAAAAGAAAGAAAAAAGAGAAGTTCAAAGGTAAATATGGTAATCATTCTGGGGGTCACCTAAGCAGACAGCTAAATCAATATTAAATATATCTTATATCTTACAGCACAGCTTTAAATACCAGCATGTATTATACCTGCATCCGTGGAGTTGGCTACAAAGTACTCAGAAAGGAACAGGGGATAGGAATACCTGGATTCAGCAAAGCACTGCAGCACCTACTAACTTTCCTGTGTCCCAAAGTAATAATATGAAATCACTTCAATGTCTGTAATAGGACTCAAACTTAGCTGAAGTGTGAGGTACAGCTGCCTATACCTTTTCCATATTGTGAGACCACAAAAAAGATAGGCCCTCTCCTAAAATTAAAGAGGTCAACTAAAGTAAGAATCAGAATAACTAATTTATTAGAACATAGAAAACCCAAAGTAATTAGATAAAACAGAAAACAAATAACTTTTTATTTTAGATTTGGGGAAGATTTCCTCATTCCTCCCCTACTCTACCAGGCTGCTCTCTGCCCCAAGCTTGATGGCAATTCCTCTGTAGCTTTTTGGACTGCATCAAGCACTGTTCAGTCCCTGAACTCCAAACGAATTACCACCCTTCTGCCATCCTGAAGGCTGGTGGGGGCAGGGTCTCTCCTCTCATCTATGCATGTCTCTGCTGCCTGTGCTGTAGCTCATCCTTTCCTCTCTGCTTGTACCCTGCAGACCCCAGGTACAGCCAAGACCCTCTAACCCTGCCACGGGAGCAACCAATTGCACAAACTCTAAAAACACAATCCAGAAAATCTGCCATGAGGTTAAAAATCACGTATTCTTGTATGCTTCTGTGGCCAAAATTTCTCTGTGTGGCTTATGTGGACTACCCATAAATCGTGCTATAGGACCGGCAAGGAGTGATGCTCTTGTTTAAATCTATGCCCCTCAGAAGTCCCATTGATTTCAATAGGATGACTTAGGCATGTGAAGTAAAGCACATATATTTTGTGGGCTGTAGGTTTAGTTTTCATAGGAGGTGATAAAAGAGATTTACAGCATTGCTTTTTTCACCTGGGTTTTTACCCCATTTGTCCAGACGGTTAGAAAAATGACCAAAGCTAGCCAGTACCTGTGCTGAGCACTGAGCAAGCTTTCACTGCACAGGAATATGAAATATAAACACAGTAAAAACTATCCAAAGCTCACAGTTAGAGTTTATGTTCGTTTCCCTTCTTTTCAGTGTCCCAACAGACAGGCCTCCAGCTGGGACATCAATGCCTTTAGGCTATGCACTGAAGAAATGCCAAATGAGTGACCAAATCTACCAAAAAACCTTGCAAGTTGGACATGAGGTACATGCGAGTACCTACACAGTGGACATACATGAGTATGCAGTAAAGTGCAATGATTTCTTTAAGTCATAGAATCATAGATTATCCCATGCAAATAAGTCCCATGTATGCAGTCCAGATCTGCAGATTACCAACCAAATCCCACAACCATGAGATCCTCCCTGTACACAGAAACAAATCATTCCAAATCCCACATATTTCCAGTGTTGTTTTTCCTCATTTTTACTACACAGAAAAGAATAAACAATTAGGCAAAAATCTCTGAACAATGTACATTTATCTACATTGCACTAATCTTGTCTTCTAATTTAGTAGTTAAGCTCTTTAAAATATACTTTACAAAGTCAGAAATCCAGTGCAAGAGAATCAATTTTGGTTTGAGAGAGTCAAGCCAGAGTGTTTGTTAGTGTTGTTTTAGGGGGCTGATTAAATACTTAGCATAATCTGCCATCAAATTATTTCTGGAGTTTAACATATCTTCTAATTCCACTATGCAATTTGAAGCACACAGAAGATGTTACACAAATCAATAGATGATCATATTGATTTTACTCACGTTTTAAATGCCAGGGGTGGAGGGGTGCAGAAAAACGGTGGACTGATATCTATTTTTTAATGCCAGGAAATAGTATGGCTTCAAAAATTGATTGGAAATAAATACAAGCTAGCCTTGGGCGCACATTTTGTTTTCCCAGAGATGGTTTTGAAACATAATAAATTATTGGAAACAGAGACTTCACATCCAGCAAATTAAGTAAAAACACCCTCCAAGGCCAATACCACTTATGCTCTGCATATTACTGCCAAAGATAAAGCATTCATTAAGGGCACATACTAGAGATAACACAAGCATATGCAATATCCAAAATGGCTGGGTCTTTGGGAAAGAAATGGCCATTTTCCATTTCTTTAGCATATATGGTAAACTGCTTTAGGCATTGTTTTCACAACCTGTATAAAATCAATATTGTCCATTTAAAATCTATAGAATGCATAAATACATTCAAAAATGGGAGAACATGCAGTCTAAACCCAAACCCAAGGTCAGATACTCCTGACTGAACGCAACTGGAAAGCTTCCAGGTCCTATGAATGAAATGCTAATAAACTGCATTGTAGAAAGCACTGAGTAAAGAGAACATTAACTTCTATTTCTCTTAAAAACAAATTCAATCAATTCTACAGAAAATATACTGACTAAAAATGTAACTCTGTTATGCTGCATCACATCTGATATTCCATGAAGTATATTCTGAAGAGAAAAATTTGTTTTCTAATACACTTAATGGAATGTGATTTATGATCCCAAACATAAAATTGGTCAGCATTCTACAGATAACTCTTCGAAAACAGTGAGAACTTTTTATAAAAAAATTCTTTTAAACCAAAGCAAAAATTAGCTGAATAAGTCCTTGAAAATTGGATGAGACCATGTATCCAGATGGCAGTGAACTTGATGTTAAATGAATTTAAAATTTAAGAGGAAAATAACACATTTTATCTGTCTAATAATTTATAAAGAAAAGGACATGAGCTTAAATTTTCCTTTTCCTGACAAACTGTAATTGTTCCTTTGACACAGTCTAGTTTGAATTTATGGTTGGAATGAATGTAGCATCAGAATAATAGGCCTGAGGAGCTCAGTTAAGTATTTATAGAGCTACTAGAATAATCTATATTCTGCTTTAAAATTTTGAAGTACATACACATTAAGTTGTAACTTTATAATCTCCATGTAGTGACTCTGGTTTTAGTCTAGCCTGATCTTTCTCATTACTTCGGTACTTTCAAGTGCTGAAGAGAAGAATGCTAGGCTTCCCCCAACCCCATCACCATTAGTAGTGAGATTTAAATCTAGAAGTGGAAACTTTTAATAAGAAGTGAACCTAATGGATCTGAGATAAAGAAATGCAAACACAGAAAGACACACTGCCATGGGTCTCAGGAAGAACAGGTACAGACACTGAAAACCATGAACAGCACCTAAAACGCAGGGAAGCAGCTAGAAATACTTTTTCTTCTTAAACATCCCTTGGACTGTACCAGACCTTCACATGGACTTGGTCATGGGTTGTGTAAGACTTGAGGGAGATGCACTACCAAATCTAAAGCAAAAAACCTGTTCAAATGGGCCCAGTAAATGAAATGGAAAACAACAAAAACAACAAAAACGTTATATCCCACATCTCTTCTGATTTGTAAAATTATTCAATGATTACTTACATCTGCATCAAGTCTACAATTCAAATTAAACAAAACATCCACATAATTGAAAAACTACATGGAATTTATTTTTGTTATTGTTCATATTTACCAGCAGTGGAATATTTAAAAGGTCTTTTCTAAGACGTTAATTCTAAGCCAAGACAAAATCAGAAGTGTCTTATTGAAATCTGCCAGAGGGCCTCAGATTAATAAAATCCAAAATTATTTAAGAACTATTTTCAAAGTGAGAACTGGAACTTCTGATCTACTATTAATTCCTCTCACAATTAAGGTGTAACCTAAATAAAGACTATTTTCTAGTTTTCGACAACCAGTGAAGCAAAGCTTGCTAATTTTACTGCATTCCTGTTAAGCACTAACACAGTTATTCTGTGACAGCAGCACTGAATTCTCCTGCACAGCATACACTGAAAAGTATAACATTAAGAAATATCACAGAAATGCCAGTATGTCAGAAGAATGATTTACACAGCCACATTTTCACTAGTCTACAATGATATATGTATTTTAACAGATCAGACTTCAGTCAGACTGTCAAAAATCAGTACCCCATTTGAAATAGATGCATTTTGCCTACATCAACAAGAACGTACCAGGGAGTCTTCCACCTCTTGCGTCTCTCTGATTCTTAAGTGCCAAACTCAGATAAGCAAGGAAAATGAAGTCCCAATCCTTGGATATAAATAAGAGGCAGCTCCTGCCAGTGCTGCTCTCAGCGAGGACTGCTGGCTTCTGCATTAGCCACACTCGTTATTTAATAAAATACCCCAAGTGTTGTCACTTCCAGCTCATCTGTGGACACCTTAAAACGTGTATTCATCTGTGTCACTTTAATATACTACAATTATCACCATACATTTATTCCAAGCAACTACTGTTGCTTGGATGAAGTCCTTTGTTCATTTTGTACTCCACACTTCGCACTCCAAGACACACAACTGTTTGTTAGTACTATGTTATTTTCCATGGGAAGTCATATTAGCCATTTCACTGCTTTTGATTAAAATTTAGTAATTTTCAGCATGCTTAGGAGCCACAGGCTGCCTTACTAAGCTGAGTTTATGTCACTGCAGGCTCGAGAACCTTTTTTGTAGGGAATACTCTAAACTCAGAGCAAAAATGAACCTTGAGTTCACTACGAAAAGCCAAAATCTATTTTATGTCAAATTCTAATTTTAATTTTTGAATGACATGACAACAATATAATGAACATAAGAGAACATAAGCAAGCAGTCTCTAACCTATGTTACAAAATGCTGCTTTAAGATCTGAACTTGAATCCACACTGCCTTAAGGCCTGACTTAATGAGACATTATCCAGTGCCAAAGAGTCTTGGAGAACTCAGTTCCCAGCAGGTCCAGCCCCCTCAGTGAGACACTCAAGAGCACACCAGAAAATGTCAAACACTTTCAGACTCTGGCACTTGCTCTGTGTCCTCCTACGAGTCGATTAGTTCATCATCATGACAACTTGTGAACTCTTAATGCTCTACAAACATTCTCCAAAGACTAAATCAAGGTCATCGTACTCATATCTGTTTTTACTCTAAATCACAGCAGATGTGAAGGCAGGTTGTACTAATCAGCCGGTTTAAAACACTCTGTCATTTGTCATTTATTTAGTCTGCTGACCCAGACAAACCAACAGAATAGTGCTCATTGTACCCTCAGTAGATGTGCTAAATATTGAAGGTTTTTCCTCATAGGAACTTACATTGTAAAATTTTTAAGCACCCAATTTAAAATAAAACCGTATAAAAAGAAAGGGGCTCATTATATAAAGTATTTTCACAAAAACACATGGGAAGATATTTCAGCTACCCTACCTTCGAACCAGAATTGTGGACACACTAAAAGAAGCTACAGTCTTCAACTCTATTTCTTTATAGTAAACCTGGGTTAATCAATGAATTCAGGTAATCCCTGAATATAAATTCACAATCCTTGATCAGAGAAGTTTTTAAAAAGTGTTTGCAAATTATCTCACAAATTCCTTAAAAATATGAAGTAAATTCACAAATATGCACAAGGCGTGTATGTGGATCCTCTCCTTAATTTGTCACTTGGAGCACCCAGCAATTAAAGTGTTAAGAACCCACTTTAAGTATTTTCAATTTCAAGTTGTAATTAACTTCTTATAAATATTTATTGTCTTCTGCTTCTGAGAAACAGCATGCAACAGCTACAAATTGCTACAGTGAAAAGCAATCACTTCAGGTATGGAGTGAACGGGACTGTAAGGTAAAGGACTTATTCCTCCCTAATCTTGTCTGCTGAAAAATGATGCAATTCAGTGTGCAGTGTTGCCTGAACACTTGTCCAGCAGCGCTCAGCTGAAGGGTTGGCAGAGGAAAGGCACTTCTTGTTGCCACTGCTTGTTGGAGAAGTTAAAATTTCTCCCTCAAAAAATCTTGAGCCTGCAAACCCTTCACTTGTTAAACCTCAGTGATTAGAAAAGAGATCAGAAATAACAATAGTGCATACTTGTGTGCGAGCCATCCAAAATCCCCAGGAATTCGAGATTTAATTCCACTGAGCAATGTTGTACAGCACTGCTCTCCAGCGAATGCAGGCTCATTTCATACTTTCCCAACATCAGAAGCATCACATTTAGCACCAGGTTCAGATGAGATATCCGTATGTTGATTGAATTCAGCAGATAAGTTACCTCCTGATGGCAAGAAGGTAAAAAAGACGAAGAATGAGAGCTACCTTGTGCTGTTGAACTGGCTGGCACACACCCAGACCTGCTGAGCTATCAGCGAGCTGTGAGCGTCATGTTGGATATCAGTAGTTAAAGCAGAAGAGTGCAGGTCTGATGCAGAGTAATTTTCATTAAGAAAGCTCAGCATTAGGCAATGTATCTACTTTTCTGTGTGTGTGTGTGTGAAAACAGCTCCAAAACAACTCGAACAATAATGCACACAGCCACAAGCTGCAATAAGATTTATGATCATACCGGGCTCAGCCTTATTTTATAGCTGCCATCTGAGATTTTATTTCTGGAAAGAAGCAGCATTGATAAAGAGGTTTAATTGTCTGTCAGCGTGCCTTATGCTGCAGTTACTTCATTTACTTCAAGCCTGAATCTCATTACTACTTCAATTCTCCACATTCCCCTCCATCTCGAGGTGGGTGCTTAATTAGAGCAGGCCTGGTAATGCAAGCAAATACAACAGACATCCACTTTTTTCTCCCTGTCATCCCGACAAATCTAATAGACTATTGATTTTCCATCCTCAAAGAGATCAGGCTCCACTTTTACCATTCAATCATGATATTAGCTGTCCATTAACTCCAATTCCCTAGCTTGACAGTTTGCGGACACCTCCAAGGCTGCTCAATCAGGCAGTCAACACCCAGACAACAACGCAATTACAAACCTCTTCCAGACCATAGCCAAGGTCTTCACCTTCTACTTTTTCTTGCTTCTGTTCCTATTTTAGTATTTCTTATTCATCAACTTAATAATACTATTGCTTATTTAATTACTGTGCTTGAAAGGAAATATATTTGTGATTGACAGGATAATTGTGTTGTTTCCTGGCAAGATTATTCTACCACTTCTGCTTCACCTATAATGGCTTGAAAGTAAAGCAAGTGCTATAAACATTCGGTATTTGTCATATCTCAGAGTTCTTCATTATTTTCAGCAGTTCAATTTGTCCTGCCATTTCAAAATGCATAGTCAGGGCTGACTAGCCCACTAACAAGATCACTCAGTATTTGGTGAAAAGAAAAGAAAAAAGGTGGTTATTTGATGGTTTCTTACTTGCTTATTAATCAGGCTACTTCAGAAACATAAGGAACAGTCAAGAATTTTGACATCTTTCCTTTCTGACAAAATAGGGCACTGAAATGTACTTTTAGATAAATTAGCTCTATTGAAATACCTGTATTTTGCATACATTAAAAGCCCAAAGTTTATTTGTTCTTGTTATGCATATGAATATCACCAGTAACCAGAGTATTTCTGCCAATTGCAAAAGAAGAGCTATATATTTCACTCAGAGATTCAATAGTCTGTAATAACTGTGGCACGAGTGAGCTAAGTTTGCTAAGAACAGCCATGCAATTTGGCATGAAGACAAAGAAAACACTTGTAGCTTACAAGAGCATCCTTACAAACATAAAGTGTATACAGAAAAGTAACTGCTTATGATAATCTTATCTGTGGGAATACAGGTTCAATGCTTTTTTTTTTTTTTTTTTTTTAATTTATTGATCAATTTTTTTTTTACTTATAATCAATAAATTAATAATAATAATAACAACAACAACCACCAGCTTTCCCTGGTTTTATTTCTATTCACAACGGAACAAGACTCAGATGATATTCTTTAGTGCTTTTTGTTTGCAAAATCTTATTATAGATGGGACGTTTTGGTACTCAAGTTCTACCTGCCACACTGTATTTGATTCAAAAGTTTTTCACAGATGAAATTCTAACAGGTACCTGACTGTATAAAGCTGCCTTTAATTACTTGGCGATTACACTGCATTGCATTCTTACTGCATGCACTACAGGGTGCAGTTAAGCAACAGTGATCACGTCAAAAAATGTCTATTATACATGTAGTAATATTTTGGTTCTTTGCTGGGAGGATGCAGATGTGTTTCAATGTGAATAAACATTAGGTTTAATGAAGAAATGCATGGTTTTACATGCTTATTTAATGAAGAAATGCATGGTTTTACATGCTTCAATGCAGACTGGTGGGTTTTTTGGTTCTTGTATTATTAAACGAGCATTTCATTTTAAGCAATAGATGAGTTGTCATATATTACTGGTAATATTGTAAATAAGAAACCTGATAAAGTTTTTACATTGCATATTTAATTAACTAGTTCTGTAAACAGCTTCTATTCCAGGTCAACTTATTGCAGAGATCAGGAATGTAACTGGTGCCCCAGGCTGTATTACAGTTCCTGAGTCCAATGATCAAATATTTACAAGGGCTTCCAATCTGGCCAAATTAATGCACCTCAAAGGACAGAGTTCATGTCCTCAATTAATTTTGCCCTAGGTTTCTTCAAACCAGAACTCTTTAACTGAACAAAACATTTCTTTCTGTACCATTCTGCAGAGCTACGTGAACTGGGAAGAACAGCACTGCCACAGTAAGCCCTTTTGTATTCTAGTAAATTGATTTTATCAAAGAATAAAATCCCACCTTACTAAATACCTGAATCTTATGTCAAAAGTGCCAGTGAATGTCAATGACTGGAATTTTGTCACAAAGAGGAATTCAGTGACATACCTTTGCTTCATATGCTCCTGTGTTAGATGTCATTTTGTCAGACTGCCTATATGCTGCCATCTGTCACACAGCAACAAATTATAATGGGATACTGGAGGGAAGGTTCAATCTCTACTGCCATACCAACCAACATCTACCTCCAACATCATGGGCCAACATACTACCACAGGAGGCATGACTTTTGGACCAGCCCTCGTAGCTTTCCAGTCTATCTACTCAATATGCAACTCATTTACTCAAATAATTTTTTAGAGACTCTATGATTTACGTAAGAATAGGCTTTATGTCCATTCATAGAGGTTTCATCATACATTCATAATCACCTTTTGGCCTGATTCAATAATTTTTATACAGATTCAATAATGTTTACTTAAGTAGGCTCAAAGTCAACGAGACTATGGGGGTGCTTAGAGACTACTTAAATGAGTTAAAGCATAAAATAAATATGTGAATAGAATTGAGCCCAGGGAGAAGTTGTCACTGAAAGAAGCAGATGTGTAAAGTTATACTCTAATTTGGAGACTGAAAAATTGAAAGGAGGGATGGTTCTAAATAATACATTCTGTTTCTAAAAACTTTGCACACAGTCCTTTTTCATCTGCTGACTTCACCAAGGGGAAAATTGCTTTATCTTTTAATAAAAATTACATATCTCATTTGCAGTCTTCTGATTTGATTCAATTGGAAGCTTTTTCATCTGTTCCCTGTAGGTGGAACATTTAATGAAGTAGCATTGCTTTGACCCACTGTTGCTTAGATTTAATTTGGTATTCCATCTCTAAAATGGTCACTTGCGTATTTACACTCTACTATCAACAAAATATTCCCACAAATCTGATTCAAAATTTGTGCCAGTGTTTTAAAGGGTTCTGTTTGGTTGGTTGGTTTGTTTTCTTTTTGCTGGTTTGTTACTTGTTTGGGTTTTTCTGGACTTGTTGCATTTCATTGTTTCTATCCCAAGGAGCTCAGTGCCATTCTTTGATGAATTTTGATACTAGTTTCAGATTCATCACAGCCACTTTTGAACAACACTGATAAAAAGCAGTTCCCAGAGAAGAAAGGAGTTCACTTCCACCCTCTGCTTTGTCCTGTTTCACACAGCCCCATGCACATTTCTGAATTAGCACTGACAAAAAGGCACAGCCAAGACTTGCTGACATAATTTATCTGCTATTTCAAGTATTTTTGATGCTACCAATGATAACATTTTAATGAACTGCTTACACAGCTACAGCATTATCTCAACAACCAGTGAATAATTTCACCCTTCTAAGAATTTATTCAGTTAAAACATGAAAAAAAAAAAAAAAAAAAAAAGAAACCAAGCAATCAACAAGAAAAGGAAAAACTAAAAGCCACCATCAACAAGAAGTAAATAGAAGACATCTTGCTGGAAGATAGCCCAGATTTCTGGTTCTCTACAGGACAGACTCGAGGTCACATTTTAACATTGATCCCTAACTCAGGGCAGTATTACTTCACAGAGCACTCTGGTTTGAATTTTCATTAGTATGCAAATAAGTCTCTGATTTATAGCGCTAGTAAAGATATTACTCAATGACTCCTATTTTTCAAAGCTGCTTTCAGGGTACGTAAAATTAGATAAGCAGCAATTTTCTCTTAAGCCTGCATGCTAGCAAAATTCAGCACAGTGTTAGAGCACCACCCAACTTCTTGGGAAAAATGATAATAAATTGAAAAGTTTTTCTTTTAAAATAAACTGCTTGTTTTTTTTTTTTTTCCTTTTCAATAGACCTATTTTCTTGAAGAAAAAAAAAAAAAAAAAAAAAAAAGAAGAAGAAGAAATAAACTTTAATATAAAAAGCTTGATATCTGACTATCTGGTTGTCTGTGATATGACAAACTTTTTATTCACGTTTTGTTTCCAAGAGATTAAGGGATTTATAGTCACACTTGAAGCTTGCACCTGAGGTTTGTTGAATTTGAATTACTGATAACAAAACTAGACCTATAAACCAAGGGAATTACACGAGAACAATAAATGGGAATAATGGCATACCCTTCTTCATCAAACATCACATCTCATTTCTATTCAACAGAATCAAAGCAAAGTTGATCCACACTGATTTCATTGTGGTAAAGAGCCACAAATACGTGGCTTAATAAAGGTATGTATATGGCTATTGAAAAAGCTATAAAATTCATTTTTTATCTGTGTAAATTTCCATCTTCCATCTCCTTCTGCACCTTTATATGTCATCTGGAAAACATGCTAACAATCAATGCCTCAATAATCTTTTACAGTACCTTAGTCTGTACCGCACCCATTGCCCATCTATGACAGTTCAGGTTCTGGGTGCTTCCCCATTAAAACCCAAAGGAAGGGAATGGGGATCAGTACAGATGGCAGTGCCAGAGCACACACTAAGGAAACTTCCTCTTATTATCCTTCCACGCTGAAAGTGGTCTCAGTTCTGCTGGTCTGACACACTTAATTAGAAAGGAGAATAATCTTTTCATGCACATACATGGTGTGATTCACAGAGCCCCATGCTATCTGTCATATTATCTCCAGCTGAAGAAATGCTGTCATTAGTTAGATGACTGTGCTTCAGAGGAAATGAGTGAGCAGTCACTAATCGCAGCTCAGGGCTGAACATTCTCATGGCCACCCTGCTGTACAGGAGGCAGAAGCCGGAAACAATGTCACCACCAGAAGTGTCACTGCCACTCCAGTTCCAGTGATTTATGTGCCACAAAGAAGAGGGAAAGAACACTGGGAAAACAGCATTTCCATCTCGCAGAAACTGTAGAACGCAAGAGGAGAGGATCCATCCACAGTTCTGTAGATGGGCATCAGTTTCTTCCATCTGTCCTGCTATTCATAGCTTTTACCACATCACTTAACAGACTGATACGCAGCCCAGATGCTGCAGTTGTGCTATCTAATTATGCAGAGCTTTGTGCTTTGAAATGAGCAATTTATATCGGAAAGTATAGACTGAAAATACTTTGATTTCAACCCCCTACTAAATACAAGCCTGTCATTTATTCTGCATATGATGTTCCTTTTTATGGAAAAGAATTCTTGTACTTAATCTTTTTTGTTTAGATTTCCCCAAGGCAACAACCAAATTAATATGTTCCTCATGGGAAAACACATGTTGGTAATAATGTTGTAGACAAATTAGGTAGATAACCTGGAATCACAGTCAGGCGTAATCAGATCAGCACTGAGTTCTGGGACAGAAAATGATAACAGCTTTTCTTCTGTAATATTTCTAAACTAAGTTTCTCTGTGTGACCTAAACAGAACATTGCAGAAGACTTTATAAAGGCCATCCTTACTAGTGAGAAAATCCTTTCTTCACACAGCAAAGATTACGTCTTGAAGGGTTTGTTCAAAATCTGCCCTTTGAAGTGGGAGGTCTGAGAAGGGGCAAATGTTTGAGTCTAAACCAGGTCCAGTACCACAGGATTATATAGAATGCCAAACGCATAAACAATGGTGTATCTTGCCCTCTTTCCTAACGCCATAGTCAGAAACGTGTCTACCTGGTAACTGCCGAGTTCTTCACCTTGAGCTGCAGATGGCTGAGCCACAAAGCAGCAAAACCACACAGATTCTCATCAGACTAAATTTTCTGTGCTCAGTTATAGCCTATTATGCAGCTACAACCCCTAAATCACTCTAAATAAATCTTCCTCTATTTTGTACTTAGAGTCTCCAGAAGTCTCACAGACAGTTATGCTTTCCCTCCCTTGTATATTTACAGCCTGATTCTTCTTTCTTTACAACAGCGTAAATCATGGGTCACTCCAATGGAATCAGCACATTTGTGCTGATGTAAAAGAGGCATTAGAGATATATCAGGCCATTGTTCTGATGAGGTTTAAAGAACGTCTGTTATGACCAGACATCAGATGAGTAAAAAGCATCTCCTTTCAGAGGTTAGAAGTAATTCAAAGTTCACTGATTATTTCTCATTTTTATGCTCCTATAAGCCACGCATGCAAAACCCCACCTTCCTTCTGAACACATTAAATAGGTTTTGTTCACACTAATGTATTTGGCAAGATAGATACAGAGAAGTGACAGTGTGAAGTGTGAATGAATACAGTGTCTTATTTATAATTAAGTATCATCTAGGATGATCCATTTACAAAGAAGATCATTCCTTAAGACAAGTGGATATTACAAAGATCTGAATATGCGCATTTGTACAGAGAAGACAATTTCTCCTATCTTTTTTCTCAAAGCCCAGAAAAAATACAATAGGGGAAAGAGATAGAGCTGAAACTGAAAGATGGGCAGTGGACAGCCATCAGGTAGCCTTCTGCCCTGAACTGGATTGTCTCTGTGACCCTGAGAAATAAGGACCACTAAGCCACATTCTACAACTTATCACATGAAATCATGCCATCCTGACACTGTACGAGGCAGCCATTATTATCCTTCTCAAGGCGGCAGAACAAAATTCCTCTACAAACATTTAAATTATGCATAAAACAAAGAAACTGCGTTTTATAAAATCCTTATAACACAACTGTCTCAATATATGACACCTTATAGAGCACCTCTAAATAAGCATTTGGGAAAAGCAATCTGAGTAAATGGTTTTAAAGACAGGTTATTTATTTATTACACGAGACAACTTCTCACATTATTGCCTCAAGTAAAATGAATGCTGATAATGCTCCCATCTCTGAAACCGAACACATTTATATTAAAAATGTAGAAAGTACAGTATACACTGAGGTGCAATCTATTGACTATGTCAGTAATAGCAGCTTTTTCATTTTTCCCCTTGTAATAGAAGTCATTGCTTGCATTCAGAATGTATTGTCAAGCTTTATTAATCTCAGCACAGAGGCCATCCTGGGCCTTGAAAGCTATTGATTTTTTTAAAGAGATGGTATTCTTTTCCTATGGCCTACTCGAGATCTATTTCAGATCTGTCATAAAAGAGGACCTCAAATTACAGGACTACTTAAACAACGCTTAGTGATCAGTCATGTGCTTAAAGTCTCTTCCTTGAAAAGCCTGAAAATGAATTACAGTATCTTCATTTATTTTATTTTTTTTTTTAAGAAAAAATGTTTCTTTGCAGGGTGGCAATTGCACTGTAAAATGCTTCTGTGTCTCATTATTCTCAGATGAGAATTGATTATTAGACACTGAAGGTGATATCTGGAGCAGAGCTGAATGCCTGATCTAGGAAAAGGCCTCTCTGAGCTCAGGAGAAAGAGCAGTCATTTTGGCATCTTCATTCCAGAGATGAAATTCAGGCCCTGGGGAATTCACAGGAATTTCTGTCTTCTACAGGGCTGGTGGGTTTATTTGTTTGGTTGATGTTTTTTGTTCGGTTTTCTTTTAACCTATGAGAGCACAAAGGCATTGCAGTACTACCAATAGTGCCATCAATCCCACAATGATTTGCACTGCCCCATCCTGAAGAAGAGGGGCCAGATAACCTTGTATATATGGAGGGACAGTGGAGCTGTTCTAAGGTTTAGAACATTCTGGTAGCACAAGGTAGGGTTATCAATTTGGTCTCACTACTTAGTTATAATATAAAATCACTCCTTATTTCTGTTGAAACTCAGCTCCTGTAAAAGCTTAATAATTTGAGTATAGCAAACAATGTTATAGTATAACACTGAACAAGATTTCACTTGGCATCTTTCAGTTAAGCATGAAAACGAAAAGAAGAAAAAAAAAAACCAAGAAAAAAAAAAAAACAACACCTAAATTTCAGTACCAAAGTAATGAGATTTAAACCTTGCAAGTCTCTCACACCATCCTTTGCATACAGGTGGCACCAAAGCTACGCAATGAGTCATTAGAATCAATTTACTGCATTCCACTTTTAAACATTTTATTTATGGTACATATCATAAACAGTTCAAAGATTGCCTTAGATAACTGTAATTCTTGAACATTTTGCAAGCATAAGAAATTACTAAATATGGTTTAAATTTGAAAAGAAATTAAGTGGAATTTCCAAGAATTCCATAGGAGTCTTGTGTTTGTTGCTTTTTTTTTCCCCTGAAAATATAAAGGTAACTAATACAAGACCCTTGACTTATGAAGATGAGTGCTTTTCTTCCATCTATACCATAAAATCAGACCTTAAGTAAATGCATTGAGTAACCCTTGAGAATAATTGATGGCCATTTCAAAATGGGCTCTCAGATAACAAGGAACCCCCTCACAGCCACACAGTAAATGTCCTTTCTTTAATACGGTGAATTGCTGTTGAATTCAACAAGAAAATGTTGTGCCAAAGAACTGAATAAATTTTGGATAATTTGACAATTTAAGTAATCAAGATACAATGCCATAAACTGTGTTCCTTCCGGACTGAAGTACATGATGACAATAATGTATTATGAGATGCTAGGAAAAGCTATTATTCTTAGACCTTTTTGTGTTAAATGACACCAATAGAGTTTTACAGTAGACACTGATGGAATGACTTTCTAATATCTTAATTTTGGCCAAAGCAACTTATTTTTTTTGTTTCAAGATTTCCTGTTATTTACGATTTCTTTTCAAATTTCAGACTCAACAGTAATAGATCTGATCCATATTTATTAAATCTACTCTAAAGGCATCCAATTATTGCTTTTATTATTGATGCTACACACTCACTTCCACATAAAACAGGGAAAACTAAAGCTAAAAAAACCCTTATTTTTATTAAGGACAATCAAATATTCTCTAAAATGACAAATCCTGAAGAAAAGCATCCTGCTTACTCAGTATCCTTAGATGATATAGTCATGCTTTACACCAGTGAAAAGAAGACAAAAAAAGCCCTGAAGTTATGTTTTGCAGTTAACAAGTTCATCCCCTAATAATGTTATCTCTTCTCTATGGTCAATTTTATACTGCAGGGCAAATTTCAGCCTAGTAGTTGTGTCTATACAAGTTTTACAGCTCCACTTCCTACAATACCACATGCCTCTCTGTGGTCTGTCCATTATAAGCTGCTATATAATAGACTGGAAATACCCGTAAATCTACACATACGTAGAGAAATTCTATGCACACATCTAAACATATCATTCATCCATTCCATTGTGCCAGATACACTAATAATTTAGTGAACACGCAATTTAAAGACAACACTAGAATAAGGAAAGATAAAGAAAAAGGAAAAAAGGAGATGCTTACAAAACATTAAGGCTCATTTGGTGAGGAAGACAGACATAGAAAAGGGTGTATCCGTCTAACACCTGGTGATTCTTTCAAGCACATGTGAATGACTTGGTGGAAAAAGACAAAGTGGGGGCTAATGGACAAAGAAGTTAAAAAACTGTCAGTGCTTTTTCTATGGGATGAGAAACAAAGTAGTTCATCATGGTTGCCCTATAATCAGGTAATGTGATCATAACAACTGCCCTCCCTTAGGTAGCAGAAATTGCTACTAAAGAGTATTTGACAGTCAAGAAGAAGCCTCTGCCAAGAGTAGAGGTCTTGTTCCTGATGGCTTAAGCGACATAACTGTGAGATACTGAGTATTTCATCTTTGGTAGAAGCTGCCCAGAACTCAGCAGCTCTGAAAACCCAGCTTGGAAAATCTTTGTCCTGGCAACACCTGCATTGCAGTGGTTGTGAGCAATGAGAGAAGCAACAGGGAAAAATCAGAAGTAAAAAGAGCTACTTTCTGACCCAATATTTCCAAGGTGTAAAGTTCTCAGTCTGTAAAAAACTTACTAAATGCTTTTGCAAACCACCCCTTTTTATTACACAGCTGAAGTTTTGGTGAGACTAGTAATTTCAGTGTTTGCCCTCCATAAAAACAAGAGATTGGGTTTACAGTTCTGTGGCTTTTTCTTTCAGCAAGGTAGAAGATGCTAATGAAAAAATGTAGAACAAACAGGCTCTTTATTTTTGCAGGACAAAGAGCATTTGAACTACATCAGTGGCTCTTTGACTGCCTTCTAAGCTTGCCTCTGACTAAATTAAAGCCTCTGCTGACTTCTGATTTGTACAACACTGTGGGCTTTCCATTGCACTAGCAACTCTAGATATATGCAATAGATTTAATGTTAACATACAATAACACAGTCTATGAAAAAAAAAAAAATATCTGAATTTAAGATTTACAGATGGCTATATTCTCACTCAATGCAAAGTAACACAGCTCCCCTAAGATCAATTTTTATTATAGCATTTTAACAGTGGCTCCAAATCTGACCCCTAATTCAATGAGCTAGTGCTGAGAGAAAAGTCTTAACCTTATTCTGTAGAACCAGGGTAGCACATTTTGAGGTCAGTGATAACATGAAATAGTTTAACTGGAATTAAAGTGATTTTCTGAAGATAGAAAAGCACAACTCAGCAGATGAACCAGCAAAATTGGCCCCAGTGTAGGAGACCACTGATCCTGATCTCACTTCAATTAAGAGGCACTCCTGTGAAATCTGTAAGGTTATCTTGGTACAGGAAAACCAATCACAACAATAAAGAGAAGAGCAGGAAAGCACACAGAATGCATTTACATGGATACAATCCTAACGTATTGGCATTTCTTCATCATAGCATTACAGTTATCCTTTAACACCTAAACATTTATACATGATGAGAGCAGAGGGTAAACACTTGTCAATAAAACTGAAATGCTTGCCTAGTTCCCTCAGCCCACTGCACTCAGTGTGAGGATGCCTCTGCACTCCTGACAGATGAAGAGATGCAGCTGGTGTAAGATCTTGCTGCAGAAACAGAAAGTCATAGACTTGCTTTTAAACAATCTCTTCTGGATGCAAGGAACCCATATTCTTTATGTTTATCCCATATTCTTCGTGCATATACCATTAAGGTGACAGCTACTAGATTCCTATTATTGGACAAACAAAACTGAATTTTCATTGTGGCATTTTACACCTGAATTACACTTACTCCACTCTCACTGACCTCATCCTAATATTCGCTGTACTAGCTATTAAGTTTTGAAAAACTATTTTAAAATCTCTCATTGATTTTCATTGAAGAAATCCAAATATCAGCGTGTAAGAGACAAAACGTTAACCAAAACAATGAGCCCCAAATGTTGTAGCGTTTCCTATGAAGGCAAGATAGTTCACCTTCTCTTTAGCATTTAGCAAATGAGAAATACAACAAGGAAATTATATTTCTGCAGCAAAACTTCAAGTGATGAGAATATGCATGAAAGAATTCGCCCACCACTGCAAGGCTACTCCCAAAAAGTTGGGCTCCCAAGAGGATGACGGCAGAAAGAAGAGATGTAAACTCATTGCAAATAAAGGTAGAGTGCTTGAATGGGAACAATAACAAAATCTCCAGGACACTCAGAAATCATGTGCATGACTATTTACAGCAGGCACTCACTACAATCATAAACACAGGAGCACAGTAGCAAATATTCACTAGGGGCTTCAAATAAGGAATGGAAAACTTCAGCATGCACTTTATAGGGAGAAAGATCAGTATGCAGTTAGATTGTTCAGGCTGTATTTTATCAGTCATCCTATTATTTGCCATTGAAATGACAAGTTTTATAGCAACTGATTGCTTCATTGAATTCATCTAGAATTGTGTAGTTTGAAACAGACATTAGGACATCAGCAAACCAGGAAAGAGGAAAAACAGTGTATTACTCATAAATTTAAGAAAAAAAACATTCATATTTAGTGTGTGAAAGAACTCTAAAGTGTGCTTTGGCCCAGGCACGAGACAGATGCTTCCTGGAAGAGGCAGAAGGGATTAATATGTCAAAATACTCACTTCCCAGTTTACTTCTTTATCCCCAAAGAGGCAGACATACTTTACCAGAACGGTTTTGACACATAAAATAACTGAACTGAGCAATATGTGGCAGAAGAACTGACTCAGTTCTTACCTTCCAACTGTATTATGGCATACAATGGAGTAGCTATATTGACTACATAGCTCGATTATAAGATGGTGACAGTAACAGAAAAATGTGTGGGATAAGGTCCTTGAAGTTTTGCCAAAAAATTGGATTCCTGGCTAGTTATTTAATAAAAATAAATACCTTCATCTGCTGAAATCTGGCTAGGAAATAAGGTTTACCACACATCTTTACCCACTTCAGAAATTCAGACATTTACTTATAACCATACTAATCTTGACCTCTTAAATCCTGCTTGTCCTAGGGTTTCTTTCAGCGGAAGAGCAGGATTTGGACGTCCAGTCTTTTTCAGGCATTCCAAATTATGCTATGGTAATTTGACTTACGGTGACCCTAATCGGTCACCAACCACAGGCATAGACTTCTTTCCTCCCCTGTGTAATTCTGGTGATTTCAGTTACTCTCTCTACTGCAGTGAGCTAGAAACAAGCATTTCTACAGCCTGCCTGCCAGAGTTTGATAAACCATGGACAAGCTATTGCGTCTAACATCACCACAACAGATAAAACACAAATTCTCCCAGAGCTCGATGCCCTGTTCCTCCACTCACCTCATTCACTTAATAGCGTTTTCAGAGTGATACAAGTTTCATGTCTTACCGCTCATAAAGCACAATAACATCTCCCAACAACAACCAAATCCTGTTTATCCCTGTGAAGTACGTTGCAATTTGCTTTTTGTTCCTAATGATGCCAGACTAATAATCCTAAAGGCTTATTTTTAAGGTAAAGCACTAAAGGTGTAACCAAGGTGTCTTTATTAAAGCCTTTATTTTGCGAGCTTATGGGAAAACAGAACAAAACAAACAAAAAAAAAACATATGAGAGTGTTTAGACTGGGGAAAGACCAATACACCCACAGGCTCAGGCAGCTTCTCTAACAGTAAACAAATAAATAAGGGGGTTTTTTTATTATTATTATTCAGATAGTCACCTCAACATATGCCTGCAGGGAGACACTGAATTGAAAATCTTTTGGCTCCTCTAAACTCTGTACTTGAAACACTTCAAATAAGAAGGCTGTTCCTCAGCACAGACCTCCCCACATCATCCATGAATGCAGATAAAGAAAACACACATTGTGATCAACACGTTAGTCTTTGCTCTGATCAGTTGCCTCTCCTGCTGTCTACATCAATTAATTGTCTATTTTCTGGGAAATTTGCTGCTTAACAGTTGTGACTGACAGTGTGCAGCTTTCTGATGCTTGCTAGTCCTAGGAGGACTGCTTGCTGCTGGAGGAGGTCACCGCACCAGCATGGAGGTGCTTTCTTCATGACACACTGTCGCACAGCACTGAACAATGGGAGAAAGGTATCTGAGCACGCTTGTAACCTTTTGTTTATCAGTTTTGAAAGAAAGCCTCACCTTCTTGAGCTCTGTTAGTCACAGATGAGGAGGGCATGATTTATACCAGAGTGCCTCAAGCATTGCCAATGCCTGCTTCCCCTCTTCTAAGCACAGTCTGTAATGCTGGAGCTTGGCCACAGAGATGACTATATGTGATCACTGCAGGCTTCTGAGTGCTGTGCATTAAGGGTTCACCAGAACAATGCAACCCCATTTGAACTAAACATCATAAGTCAGGATGGAAACATACTGCTGAAAACTCACTGTTTCCCTTCAACGTTGCACAAACAATCATGTGAAATCTTCTCTGAGGCCACAACTGCTAAGAGATCTGCCTGAAGACTACAAGAGAACGCGCTTCAGTACAAACTCTTCATGGAAGCAGTCAAGTCCAGCCCATCTGAGAAGATCCCCCTAGGATTAACACCAGCCTGCAGGGTTCAGCTCTGGGCTTCTGATGCATACGCTGTATACAAAGAGGAGAGGACTACTGAAAACTAATGGAACATGTTCCATCTGACTTTTAACTACACCTTGCCACCAAGATCGTATGAAATAAGGTTTCCATTCCAATAGCTCTCCAATGGTTAATAATTTCCTGTTGTTGAATGCGGTCTGTTACTTGTACCCTGACTTACTCTCATAACGTCATCACTTCAAAGTTTCAGCCAGGTTAGCATGATAGCAGGTATTGTGCAGCTACATATTCCCCAAAGACTGTCAAATTTTGGTTATAACTGAGACAAAATCAAAATAAAAGTAAGTTGTAGACATTTTTTTGTTTAGAACTATTCTGTGTGGCTGAGGCTGTAATTTTACTCTCATACTGTTATTACTTGTGCATTTGTGTTCTGCTTTTAGAGGCAGAGCAGAGTGCTACTATCTGTCCTCATCTGATAAGATAAAAGCAACTAGGATAAAAAAAAAGAGTAAGAATTGGGGAAAGAAAAAGAGTAAGCATTCTCTTTTAGTTGTAATAAGCTTAAAACTAAAGTCACATGCAATCTCTAGAGCTGCTGTGGTGTTGGTTCGGACAGATGACAGGATGATAGATAGGGCTCTGATTCACCATCACAGAATGGTTTATTTAATTTAGTTGCAAATTAAACTTATCATAGATAACTCATGGGGTGGAGGAGAAGAAAGCAATCAGAACGTATCTGTAAGGAACCCTCAAAGAAAGCGGGATGGCATTATAGCAATAAGAAGCATTTCTGAAGAGCTTTCTGAAAGAACTATGGAAAGAAGAGGAAAAAAAAGAATCACAACCACCAGCAGGTCCAAGCAGAGAGCAAGGAACTAACCCTCAGGTTTGCCAAAGAAACAATCATGAAGTTTTCATTACCATAAAGGGAATACAGATCTGGCACTTCAACCAGAGCTGCAGAAGTTAAGCTCCATGTACCATGTGAAGGCACACTGCCCACAAGCTAAAGATGAAAAGGGAAGAGGAAGGTGAGGCAGGCATCAGAAGTAACTTAGCACGCAGCCACCCAGTTTGTACCCCAGATTCCACCTGCTCTACATTTGCTGCTGTTCACACAACCAATCTCAACCAGCAAGACTGTCAGAAGCAAGCACGCTGGGCATTTTGGTGTAAATTCAGGAAGAAACACAGCATAAAATTATTTCCCAATGATAGATTTTAGGAAAAAAATGCCATTTCTCACAGATATTAGCATGAGGTTTTGCCAATATTGACATTTACAATGTGAGTTCCATTTAAAAGAACTGTAAGACAAATCACAATTTGGGTCTAGGATCCCTGAAATGACATTGACAAAATGTTCTCTCCCATTTCTTATAATTCTAATCCCAGAAGCAGCACTAGCAGTGTCTTTGTAACATGGCACGTAGCTGCCTTGTCTGTTAGCAACAAAAGAAGCACGTATAAAATATTCTACTTTGATTTGACAAATTAGACTACAAAGTAACCTGGACAGGTAATTAAAAGTAATAAACCATTTTTAATTGGTTAAGTAACCACGTAGAAATTCAGTGCTGGCAGCAAAGGGATAAAATACTGCAACTTGGATTTTGGTGTCGTAAGTATCTCTGACACTGTTAAGTCACAGCAGTTTCAGACACTGTAGAGAAGCCAGTACATCATTTCTATATGCATGTAGAAATCATTACCACACCTGATTCTATACACTTAAATAAAATATGTAATATAGATAACTGGCATCCTGAACATAGTAGGAAGGTGATTAAATAGCAGGTACTCAAGAAATACAGCAGATGGGGCCCCCAGGCATTTTTATTTCTCTTCTGGCCAAGCTAATAAGAGCCCTGATGACCCCATCTCACAGCAATACACCGTTAAATTTCAGTAGGAGCAATGACAAGCCTTCATAAATAAAAACATCCATTCACAACAGCTTTGCACGAAACAAGAGCTGGGTAAGGCACTTTGCTAGCACGAGTGCTTGCAGCTAAGGGCATAATCCTTGCATCCTTAAACCAAAATCCAGCAAATCAGCACTGGGCACAACAACCAGCACTGGGCACCAGTAGTGGATACTCTGAAAACTCAGTAATCTCTTGAAGGACCCCAGAAGAGCTAACAATGTTGAAGTTGTTAGATTATGTTAAATTTAACATCATTTTCTTTTCAGTGTCTCTGCAGAAATAGAGTAAAAGCAGCAGTTTGGCTGAGTTGGGCATAGAAGGTGGGTATCCTGAGCACTGAGGGTTTGATGGAAAATATAATGAGCAACTCCAAAAGCTACTGGCTCATTACCAGTGCCCTACAGGAAAGAATTTTCCATCTAATTATAGAAGTATGACAAGCACAGATTCTCAATACGATCTGAAGCCTGCTTAATTCAACTGCTTTGGGAGCAGGGCCCTTGATTTCTCCCTTTCTCTGTCACTTACATAATTTGGGCACTGAAGTGCTAACTCTATTATGAGGTTCAACATGAAAATGGAGAATTTTTTTCAAGTTTTTTTTCAAGCTTCATTAACATACTGTTGCAAAAATTGGCCTCAACAGAAGCTCAGTCATTTTGCAAGACTCACAATCTCTAGCAGCATTTGTTGCCAAAAATAATAAGATCCATTTTCGAGAAGCAAAACCAGGATTGTAAAATATTATGTGTGATACAAAATAGAGATCGCATCCACACCAAATCCTCATCCATGCCAGGTTCTGTACAACAAAATTTATCAGGCCAGCACCTCTTTCAGGCCAGTATGCTGTATTAGCCATAGGACTGCACGTCCATTGTCTTCAGCACTTTGCAAAAAGTTAGCCAAAAAAGCAGTATTTATTTTGCCTGCTCAAATCAGCAACAGCTTCTGTAGATTTAAGTTGAAATATCAACACATAGCTGCCTCCTTTCTTTCTCAACGTCACATTCACTATTTTTTTTCCAATCTATCCTAAACAGCTTCTGAAGAGGATACAGCCACTTATAAGATGATTTCCCTAGGAAGGTGAGAGCATCGTACACCATGAAGCACACAAATACTGCAGCACATTCCTTATCTTCCCTTTCTTGAAATAACTGATAAATCTCTGTGACTTAAAATGGAACCCATGACTGTTTCAAAAAAAAAATAAATAAATAAACCAAAGCAGCACAGTAGTAGAACACATGAAATCTTGTGCCCTACCATACCTCAAGTTTGTCTGTCTCAAAACTGAACTGAATGTAAAGAACGTTGCCAGTTGAAAACGATGTTTACACGTTCCAAAAAATTCTGATTGCATGTGCTTTCACAGGAAACAAAAGATGTGTTAATAAAGTACATTTTCTAAGCCAAAGGTATTGTAAATCTAATACAAGATGCAAGGAACAGAACTGGTTTGCAGTTTCCAAACCAACACCTTCTAATTACCGAACTGAAGCAAATGTTTACCCTACAGAGAAGTGTTTATACTCCAAGCAGCCCCAGGAAGGTTTCATGTAGCCCTAAACATGTATACCAAGTTGGTTTTGGTGGGTATGGTGTGGAACAGTACTCATGTTTTTAATAGGGGGAGGAAAAAGAAAAAAAGGCAGATTTTTCAGCGACGAGGTGACTGGGAGAAACCAATTGAAAAAAAATCTATATGTAGTTGAAGCAGTTCAAGGCACAGATGTTTATTATGCCTTTTTATTCTGAAGGTGCTATTTTGCTATTTCTGGCAACATGTCATATTTCTCATAGGTGCGTGCACTCAACAACAGAAAACTCACTGAAAGAAGGATGCATTAGTGGGAACCAGGACATAATGTTTCAGTATCTTAATTGACTGTAACTGGGAAAAAGTTCATAATGTACTAGCAGAAAAATAATTGATAGATACCTAATAAAAAGTACATATTGAGAAGTGAATAGAAATAGCAACTATTATAATCACTGTGCAGTTTACATTCTTTAACACAACTCTCTCAGATACAGCATGGAACCAAAAGTACCATGCCCCAACCATGGGTAATTTTGATTTAGAAATAATCTGGCAGGAGGATTTTACTCACTCCTGCACTTTTGCCCTTCTTGTGGACTCCTAACTCATTTCCTCTTTATGGATCCCCAGCTACAAATGGAGAGCAGGTGGGTAGGAGACCAATACCTGTACCTGGATGTGCTGGCCAGCACAGAGCTGGGTTTACTTTTTTAGCCCTTGGAAGCACAAACGGAAAGACACAATACAGGAAATTTTTAAGTGTATGCAGTTGTGATGCTTTGGCAAATTGTACAAAATCAGTTAAGAGCAAATAAATTAACACACTGTAACTGAGAGACAGTGAGTTTACAACCCCTCAGAAATTTCAAAGCAAGCATATTAGCTGTAATGAGGACAGGAAAGCAGCAAGCATTAAATTATACACTGACATCTGTACTCTTCCAAACCAGACTTGATCTGCAGTTTGATCTTTATCCAAAGATCCCACGTTTAGCAGAAGCCCTTTCACAAAACAAGATGTACAAACAGAAGTATCACCTCTAGGACAAGCAGAGTGATTCCTTCTGCTCTAATAAGCACTGGAAAGACTTCATCTAGAGAACTGCCTCTGCTTTGGCACCACAGGCAGGAGCTGCGAGGAGCGGAACAGGGAACAGTGAAGAGATGACAAAGAACATAATGCATGAAAGAAAACCTGTGAGATGGTGAAGATAGCATAAAAGAGAGACTTGATAACAGTCTGCCAATATGTATACAACTCCTGCAATGCATTCATCATTCCTTGCACTGCCTTCTCTGAAGAAGAGTGAAGCAAGGTAGATTTTGATTAGTTATTTGGTAAAATATCTATTGATAAGAACAGTTAAACACAGGAATAGATTTTCTGGAGTAGTTATGGTCATCTTCTTTCAGGAACTATATGAAGATGGATGTTACTATCCATCAAGAATGGCAGGAATAAGGCTGATATCCTGTTTGGGGCAGGAGAACGAATAGGAGCCTGACTCCTGAGATTGTTTGAGGAATATCTCCAAACTGGCTCTATTTGAATCAGCATCCAGGATAACGTACGTCAGAGAGGCAGAGCTGCAGATTCTAGGGGGTTGATTCTATAACATACCAAAAAGGGACCATACAGGGATATAAGTTCTTTTAAACTTGAAGAGAAACTGTAAATCCAGGGGTTGTTTTTTTCTTAGTTGCATCACATGACAGATAGATTTATCTGTCTGTGTATAGATAGTGTATTTATTGGGCCCCAATAAATACAAAACCTTTTGAGCTATCAGGTTTGGGTTAGCAGGAGTGCTACACGTTCACAGCTTTGGAAGGGAAGTGAGGGAAGCCTTCAAGTTGGTGTCAGAAAGAAGTTTCTCTAATTTTCCACTCATTTCTTCAGTAACATTTTTCTCTAGTAAAACACTACCTCCTGGTTAATTAAACATCTTAGCATAATCAATGCATAGAAGAATATTCCTCCAATATTCAAAGCTTTCTTTGAAAACCCATGAGCTCTTTTATCACAACCTGCAAAGAGATGGTATTCTCTAGAACAAAACAGAACTGCATGGCAAGTGTGAAAGTGCGACAGAAGAAAGGCACAAAATATGTTGCTTCTTAGCTGAGAATGTTGAAACAAAGCATGTTCAGAAATGGAATAATGTGACAGGTAATTTACAGTGATCTGATGTAAGCTGACTGGATGCCAAATAACCTGGTCACAGTAATTTTTTTTTTCTCCAGATACACTGAGTATCTTCTTTCAAAGCTGCCTGTAATTGACACATTAGATTAGTTACAAGATCACCTGCCAGGAATGAAAAGGGATGAACACTGATACTTAGCTTTTTAGGACCTCTTAGGAATAATGGGCTTGATGCTTTCCACACTGCTCAAGTTTAGGTTTCCATCCAGACAACAGCAAAGCTAATATCAGGTTTTTTTGGTTTTTTTTTGTTTGTTTGTTTGTTTTTTCTTGACTTAATTTCCTAAATAACATTTATTAGCTCATATAGGGGTGAAAATCAATGACTTTGGAGTGTAATCTGGGAATACTGCAAGCTCTTATCCAGCCGCCTTATCCAGAAGACAGCAGTAAAAAGACTGAGTGATTCCTAAATGTATCGGATGATGATTAGTGGTATTTGTTTAGTTCTCCCAGCTGAGTATTTGCACATTCAAATAATTAAAAAATGGGCATGCCAAACTGGTTCTTCTTCCATGTTCCAAACACAAATAAGTTAAAAAAAAAAACAAACCTAAACTTCTCCGTAAGTAACAAAAGCAATCTGATCTGACAGAGCAAAAGGGGAAGTCCTGCATGCAAGACTTTAGAAGTAAAAAAAACCCCTAACAATCATGTACCATTTTTATCAATGGACAGATTATGACAAATCATGCCAGAATATAATTTAGCACATTGAATGAACAGGAAAGCAAAATTGTTTCATATATTTTAGTTACTCTTAACTTTCCTAAGGATGTGGCAGTTAGAGTTTAGATTTATTCCTTCATTTCATTTCAGAGTGCACAATAGCTTAAATTAATTTGAAGCTGATTATAATGGAAGGAAGCTACATGACCCGTTAAATGTTGTTGTATCTGATGAACACCTAATATTTCAGCAATTACAGGGGCCATTTTTCAGAGAAAAAGAGGAACATGATTAAATCTATAAGACTAATGGATACTCTCCAGCCTAAATATGATTTTGGAAGGCCACTACCACTTTCTCTGTTACAAACCATAATGCCGGACTTTTTGCTTATTATCCCAGTGTTCTGCGTATACTTGACATAGCCTGGCAACAAAACCTGCCAACCTGCAATTATGTGGTGTAGCAGCTCCAATTGTTTACCTAAATGCTTTCATTTGGTGCAATTGTTTTCTTTCTGTCACCGATGCCCTGCTTTTACAGATGAGTCCCATACAGTTCTGTTTATCTTCTGTCTTTCTACCTACAACACATTAACTAGTTCCAGTGGCTTTCTTGAAAGCATAATGACTTTTCCTGTACTCCAGTAAAAATATATCCCCACAAATCAAGAGGAAGCAGACTCAGACTAAGTGGCTGAGAAGATTTACATTCCATTGCTAACTCAGTTATTACTCTGCTGAAAACCCCATAGCATCAATATAATGAATCCCTCAACCTCTGCTGCTAGCACAATTTTTCTTCCCAACCTCATTGGCTCCCAACTTTCTGCTTGACCTTTTACAATCTGTGTGCGGCAGAACTTCATTACAACCTTTTAATGATGCACAAATGGCACACAACACCAAGGTCACAGCACATCCCCGGTGAGAACTTCTCCAACAACTCCCGAACAGACAGCAAGATTTCATTTAAAGACACAGACAGTCCAGTAAAGAAACAAAACCTGGGATTTAGTAAAGATCCCATTGGCTACTAATCCACAGAAAACTGACCATGTCATAAAAGGAGTGGTTACTCTCATTAAAACATGATACGAAACAAACTAATGCCTCAAGCTGTCAGCATCCAAATAAACAGGACACCTCATTTAGAGATCTGTTTACCACTTAGAAATCAGAACATTTCCCATATGAAATTATTATTTAAACTTTTTTTTTATACATATCTCTGCAATTTTAAAATATGTATTATGTAAACAGTAAGGGGTTAGAAACATTCATCCATCTAGCACGTTAGAAATCTTCCTGAAACCAAGAATAGCTTCCCTGTATCTAAAACACATTGCTGCTCACGATGGTAAGATTCTAATAAACCAACTTACTGAGTGAGGCACAGTCAGAGAAATACTATATTTAAGCGACATCAATGGATACACCCACAGAAGACTAATTAGATTCAGTTTGTGCTTTTACACTGAAAGTGTATTTATTTATTTAGGAAAGGAGATACACAGCGCTGTGAGGAAACAAGTTGGAGAAAGGCTCTGGGCAGACTAGAGAGCGGACACAGCTGTAAGCGAGAGAAGAACTAGGGCCAAATCTTCTTCATGAAGAAGGCTGGAGTTCAATGTAAAAAGCATGAGAATGACTTGTTTACTGTAAAACAAAGAGGAAACTTGCAGCATATTAAATCAAGTAGTGAGATCAATTTTCTCTTCTTTTAGTACTAATTTGCTATGATGGTAATTGCCCTAATGATTCAATTTTCTGAAAACACCACATGCACCATGTAACATAAGCTTCACTGATGCTACAGAATCTTAATGGCTGTCCAGGAAATATTTAGAAAATCTTGGAGATTTTCAGACATTCAGAGAAGAGCTTGAGCAGCCCTATCAAACTTCAGTGTTAGCCCTTTTCTCTGCACAACCCTGGACAGATCTGCAGATGTCTTTCCAGACATACGTGCCTGGACCCTTACTCAAGTTCATTCCCACTGAAAGAGTGAAAATATTTTTGCATTAGATATGTCTTGTGGAGAAATTAAGACATTGCGCTTCAGTCTTGGAAAGGCATCATTGATATCGAATATCAGTTAACATGGAGAAATTACATTTTATGAAAGACTTGTTCCTGCACATTCACTATGCAACATCACAGCAGAAAATGTTAAGAAGACTTCAGAAGAACTGTTAAAAGCAGCAGTTATTTACTGGTGAGGCTATGTTCACAGTCTCAATGATCTTCTCCTTCTTTGCTCTTGCCCAGACAAAGCAACTATGTGTTACCAGGATACACACCTTTCACTGAAATTGTTTTCTATTTCCTTCAGTGGCTCCAACTGTATCAAAGCCTTTTGCAAATGTATAGCTAATCATGCACACAAGCGAAACCAAAACAACTAATTGAATTAGGAGCCTACTTAGTTTAAATTTCATTATTAGTATACACGGCAACGAAGGGGATGAAGGGAAACCAATCAGTACATCGATTTTTACATAATCTCAGTTATCAGGGTACACTAACTGCTTTTCAAATACACATACAACAGGTCTCTCTCTATCTAAAACATAGATTTGGCCATGAATTACAGGAAAGAGTTAATTATCTGCAGGATCGTACAAAATCGTTATCAGCAATATTTCATTTTATTCTCTTCCACAGTCAGTCCATCCGATAATGAAAGAAACAACTTCTGTAATGCATATATTATACATAATATGCACTTAACACCATACTTGTAGCAACTGGACACATCAATATGATGGGAAAGACATTAAAGAGGAATCTCCTATGAAAGCCTACAACAGTGGCAACCAGCCCTTAAATGAGGTCCAAGAGAGGCGCAGGCAGGGTCCACCCCTCCTTTCCCCAGGTGCTCAATCAGTGCTTCAGGCTGTGACTCAGCAGTTCCCACAGACTTGTTAAATCACAATTTCATGTCAGGATCACTAACACATGCATACCTTGATATTATTTATACCTATACGTACAGAACATATTTATAAAGTGCTGCTATAACAGCAGAGATTCTTTTATCAATATCAATACTGCAGTAACCACTCAGCCATATCTTACACACGGTACTCCACCATTTTGAAATGCCATACAATCACGTGGCTCTGCAATTTGTCATTATTCAAACTTCCCCTTACATTTTCATATTAAAAACTGGTAATGAGGCTCCCTCCTTGCTGAGGAACTCACTGAAAGAATCCTGCAGCTCCCCTAATGAAGTCCCCAGACACAACCAACAATTTTCTAAAGAACAAAAGAAAAATGTTACTCAAACTTCAGAACTGGTTCTATTGACTGGAAGCCGTGTCTTTGTTGCAAATTAATGCACTAAGCAAATTAAAGTAGACCAAAGAGGCAAGAGAAAAGGCTTAAATGACACTCATTCTCCACATTTTGCACTTGGTTTTGTCAGCTGTTGTTTAGGGCCAAAACCAGTGACATCTTAATAAGAGAATGCGTATGCTATCTCATAGCAGATCTGTCCAAGATCAAAAATAACTGAAAGTAAAGTAAAAGCACGCATAGGTGACACTCTTCAAGAGGGAAACAGAATTGCTTCATGGAAGTACAGGAAACAAAAACTGCAGGTCTGTGCTCCTTTACAGCATCGGTTCCTCCCATATTCTGTTTGAGATCAGATAAACATGGTTTGAATTTTCTTACTCAAGAAACTCATAACATTACCCAACAGTATTATTACAGCATGATCACTGCCACTTCAATCTAGAGTAATTAATACAGCATCCACAGTACTGATATTTCTTGTTTCTCTAAGGAATGTGACCTCATAGCTTTCAGTTCTTCTATGCCATTTAATACTGTTATTTTTTTGTTTGTTGCTGCTGCCCTACCTCTTAAACCATGTGCAGTTTCTATCTCATCATTCTCACTAAAAGAATCCACTGTCAGGGTCTCATTTTTCTATCCATCTGCTCCTATATTATAATTGTTTATAGCTTCTGCCACGTAAAATACTTCAACAACCAAAACACAGGAATATTGAACGTCAGCCAAAATGAACTGGTTGGCATGAATTAAACAAAAATGATCATTGTTTCAGTAGACAGCCAGGCTAAACATAACTAATGTCTTTACTTTCTTGAGCTAAATTTGTTTAACTATAATTCTTGTGCAAACTAATTCTCAAGAGAGATGAGCATTCAGCCTTACCTTTTAACCCTCCATCCCCTATGTCACATTCATATGGGCTTCGTTTATCTACACATACCGCATCATAAATGATATAAGAGGAAAGAACAAGCTTGTAGTGGTTAATAGCCACAGCAAACTATTTAGGTTAACATACTACAAGGCAAAGTACCAGCACAATTATGCTGCCCAACAGTGGTACCCAGCAGGCCCTTGCTGGCCAGGCAGCCATCCATCAGAGTGGCTACTTAAATTGTTGCCGCTTCTGGATTGGGCTGATCTTTCATCTCACCTCTGAACCTGCCTTTTCTGGAGGTTTTCATCTTTTCGTGCCAGTGCTCTTCCCTTGAACACTAAATTTACTATAATCGCATCAAGATTTCAGTTTTGCATTAATAGGTTGCGGTTTGTTGTTGTTGTTCTTTTTTTGTATCACAGTGCTTTTGCTTACAGGCAACCTCAGAGCTTAACAACTCTGTATTATTGGTTTTGTTTTGTTTTTCCAGTAAAACTAAGCCAGTCACACAGCTGTGCCCCACAGTCTCGGCTTTGAGCAAGACAGTGAAACACCTGAAACGTGGGTCACACTGAGCTCAGCATCACTTTGAATTACAGTCTACTCGTGTCATGAGAACTGTCCAACATTTTTCTTGTGTTTACCATTAAGTGACTAGAGTTTATATTTTCTGTAAGTATTGAATCCTATTTTCAAGAGTCTACTCCAAATAGGCTTTCTGCTCATTTCATTTCTTTCATTAAAATCAATTTGAAATCAGGATTTTGTATTACAAGACCTAGCCAGTCTCATAACATTGCCACAGCATAATAACAAACTGTTGAAAGTTTCCATTGCAATTCCTTCCTTGTAGTAATTAGTAACTAGTGTTTTGCATTACAGCATTATTTAAATTCAATTGCTTGACAGACTTACTGCATTATTAAACCTTTTGCTCTTGGGGCCACTATTTCAATTTCTGGTTCTGATGGTAGAATCTGCACAATGCTCTCCAATGTCAAGTGGCAATTTTCTGAAGTTCATTCTCACTGGTAAGGACCAGTACCCTCACTGATAGGGAGTTCATTTGCTTCCAGGAAAGAAGAAAATGATTAGGGTTAAATTCCCTCTGGCCTTCATTACAGAAGCAGATAGTATGTTTCAAGTTGGTAACTTTCACTATTTAAACATATTTGAATTTAGCAATAGAAGACAAACAATTTGAAAAGCACTATGATTATTTGTATCCCTACTGCATACAGTGTCTAGAATTCAGCTTTCAAAGAGAGCTGCATTTATTCATCTCTAGAGGAGCAGATGAAAATGAAATACAGAAGCAATCGGTGGCGGGAGCGCAGTGCTATGTTGGCAGAAGACTTTAAGGCCCACTGACAAGCAACAGGAGGCAAACGTACTTTTGTGCAAAGCAAAACCAGAGTTCACTGAGCACAGTGAGATCACGAGGCTTCTACGAAGTAACAAAATACATGTTGGCATTTACAATATGCCAACATATATCAGTTGCCAATATTTATAATAATATTATGTAATAATTATATATATATTTCCACACAGATCATACTATTTTTATAGAATCATAGAATCACTCAGGTTGGAAAAGACCTTAAAGATCATCAAGTCCAACTGCAACCTAACTGTACTAACCCAACTCTAACAACCCTCCACTAAATCATGCCCAAATGGTTTTTAAACACATCCGGGGATGGTGACTCAACTACCTCCCTGGGAAGCCTATTCCAGAGCTTATACAACAGACCCATGCATTCCTGTATCAACAGAAACAGTACTTATTCCTAGGGTTGAGTCACAGTCATCACATGGGCTGAGATGTGACAGAGAAGACGGTGGCGGTTGGAAATAATAGCAATCCCCTTTTGTTGTGTAAGATGATGCATTTAGGGACAAGAAGGTAAAAAAGCAAACAAATGAAAACATGCAGCTTCTTTAAATACATTAAATCATTTAAGGACAGAAACACCAATGTCATCTACAGTAACTTCCTTTAAAATATCTGTATGGCTGTAAAAGAGAAACTGTAAATCCTATCTCATTTTATGGGATGGAAGCCAGTAAGATTAAAAGCTGATTTTCAGAAGAAATTCATCATGCAATGATTCATTATTCTCTACTCCTTTCATCAGCAAAAAAAAAAAAAAAAAAAAAAAAAAAAGAAGAAGAAGAAAAAGAAAAAAGAAAGCTAAAAGTGTATTTCTTTCTACATTTTATGTTTCTGCTACTGGAGTGGTCCAGATACAAAAGGAGTACTGGCTGCGCCATGAAGCTAGAGACAAATTCCTAAAACCACATGTTTTAATAAGCATCCCTGACTTGTGACTGGACATGGATAAGTATACAGATGAATAAAATAAGCAGACATTACAGGTACAAGAAAAGCAAAGACATTTCTTTGATCCTTTAGTCATAAGATTCTATGCTGAAGCTTTTTGATAAAATGAGCAGGTAATTTTCAGCTTTTATGGTAAATAGCTATGATCAAGCTTGAGGTATTTCTAGCTATCCACTCTCAACACCGCTGCCTTCATGGTACTACAGAGGGCAAGATGAAGTATGTGTAGCTTCCCCAAGATCAGCTCTGCCAGTTCCTATTTAAAGTTATTCCTACTCTCTACAAAAATTTCCCCACATTTCTTTCAAAATGTGGAATCTGCTTCCAGCTTTTGCCAAAAGTGATGTATGGCAACATTTTTTATAACCCTTCCTTGTGCGAATTCCCAATTATTCATCCAACCCCATCTCTCCTCAATTCATTCCCTTGGATATTTGAGACTTGAGTACATCAACAGGGCAGGAAAGGTAACAAAAACAGGAACATCTACTGCAGCAACAATCCTTAACCCCCTCTCTTCTGAGGTCTCATTTGGAAATAAGTACCAGCTCTACAAAGAAGAATAGTGTTGATATTATTGCAGAGGAGAAAAAAATAACTCATTTAAAAAAGCATCAGGGAGCACCACTTGATTTACCTTAAACAAAGAATAATTTAGACAAATCCTGGTAACACAAGATTGTTGTTCATTGTACCGCAGTCAACACTGCAGTAACTGACCTCAAAACTTCTTCAAAGAGTCAAAGAAATGAAACTGATACAGAGGCTGAGAGCAACTCAGCATCGGCGGATTGCTGCTTCTTGCAACGTCTGTCCATGCTGTGGGAAGAACAACTCTGCCTCTATTTTCCACCTTCCAAACCTGTCAGTTTAACATTGTCCTAGGTAGTAAATCAACTGTAAAGACGCAAATCAAGTATGAACAAATGAAGAACCTCCAAGAAAAGGAAATCTAACACAAAAATGAAATGTGCTTGCTATTCAGATTATCCTTGGGGGGGGAGGGGGAAATACATATTTTTCATTCTTGAATACGACAGCAACTGAAATGCTCAGATTTTGCCCCTAATCTGATTTTTATTGTGTCTGAGCAACTTTGAAAGAAACCCATGACAATGCTTCAGACCTCTGTCTCACTCTCAAAGTAATCGTATTCCCCCACGTGCAACTCCTGGGTAGGACAGTTTGTATTGATTGGACATAAGCAAAACAAGACAATTCACAAAGAAAAATGTACATGAAGTAACTGCAATGACTACCAATAAGAAAGAAAATGTGGGTTTGGAGATGAGCAGTTCAGACAACTTTGTGAACTGGTAATTTATATATTATTGTTTCAGCAAGTTAGAACAATCACTGTTGGAAGACTTACTCTAGGGAGTGTAGTACTTAAGTGATGTGTAGGCATTTGAACACTTCACTGCTCTAACGTGACACAATCACTAAATAAGGTATACCAGTAATGAAATTATTGTTTATGCCTTTCAACTCCAAGCTTAGAAGCATCAAGATTCAACCTTGTTTGGGAGAAGATGTGACATTCACACATCATAGGAAGGAGCAGCCTTGTAGCAGGGGAACACACAAAGTACCTGGAGAGCTGCAGAGTTCAGATAGGAGACTGCTCTGCGGGGTATATCAGGGAAACTTGTTATTCAAAAGCCATAAAGGTAAAGTATTCCCTCATCTGAGACCTTCTGCAAAATTTAAAAGAAAAGTGGCTTTCTTGAGCAAATCAAAGAAAACAAAAAAAACAAGAAGCATTTCTCCAAGAAAACAAAGATATGAGGAAAAAAGCCTCAGCACTGAAGCTGTTGCCTGTCAAGGCACAGATCTGAAGGAGAAGGGTTCTTGCTGGGATATGTGCCACAGAGGAATTAGAGCATATCTAGACCTTCAGTGTGTTGCATCCACATACCCTGCACAGTGTCTTGAAGACTTAAAGCTTCACTAAGATTTTACAGTTCTAATTTCATTGCTTGTTCTAGTCCTCTAAAGTAACCCTGTTTTCAGTTACTGAAAAAATCTCTGTGCTTGGTGGTCTTGTGCTGCTAACGTAATGAGCAGTTTATCAACCTGCTGCAAAATAAACATAGACATTTTCTTAAAAACTGGCAATGACCTACTTGTAACTGAACACACTGGGTAGGAAGGGGAAGAAATACTAAGAGGAGAAGGAGAGAAGTTAAATCACAAGAACAAATAGTCATTTACAAGCACTAGTAGGCAATAAGTAGCAGGGGGCTGAGTCAAGTTCTAAGGCAGCCCATCTATAAGAGCGATGGAGGTGGAAAACATAAGTAATTTCTAAACTGCTTGATATATATGTTCACAGTGTTGTGATTTGGTTGGCTGCACCACTGGAGACCATAAACGTTGCAACTCAGGGCGCTCCTTTTACTTCTACGATGTGATATTTATCCTAAATCAAGTGTTTCATTGGAAAAGAATTACCTTTTCATTATATGCAAACCGAGGCATGTTTCTTATTGGTTTGAGTGTTGGAAATTTGTATACATGCTGTTACTTGCTGAACAGCAGGCTAATTTGTCCTAGCCTTCAGTTCTGGTTAAAAAAAAAGGAAAGAAGAAACTCTACAAAAAACAAAACAAAACAACCCTCCAGTCCTGCAACGTTATCTTGCTGAAACCTTGCAGCAAAATTTAAAAACACAGCAGCTGTCATTTACCAGATCCTCCAGTACTCTTCTAAAGCCAGATAAGATGAATAGAGAAATCTCTAAGGACAGTATATAAACTGCAGTATAAATGGGAAAATGTGAAACAGAATTCATTAAAATACATCAGTAGCTCTACTACCAGCTTAGAATGGATTGATTCAGGAGAAAATCCTGTGCAGAACTTACTGAACTGCTGCTGGCAGGCAGCAGAGGCTCAACATGTGCAGAAGTGATAACTGGTGGGACCGCAGAAGGCCTCTTGGCGATTTAAATGCATAGGCTGCAGACAATTCAGACTGATTCTCCACAATCATTTTTAGTGTTTATTTCATTACTTTCTGCAGCAAATGTCTGAGAACAGAAGGGTAGCTACATTAAATAGAGGGGGAAAAAAAAGCATGCTTGCTGTCTGCCCAAAAATGCGACTAAGCCAGTTTATTCCTTCAGTTGTGTCCTTGCAAAAAATGCAAAGAATGTCTATGACCACAATGTGTTCCACCATGGCTGCTGGCAGCACCAAAGACCTTCAGATCAGGAACACAGACACAAAGGCTGAACATTCTCTCTCTCTTTCTCTACATTCTCAGTCACAATGGAGCAAAATTAAAGGAGATACTCAAGCAAAATGAGTCCAGAGAACTAATGGCAAAACCAGACTTAATATCCTAAAACCTTGACGATTATTCCATGCCTTAAAAACCAGCACATTAAGACTGGATTCTGATACTTTTTCTTGATACATCAGTGCCAACAAGAGTCAGAATTTAGATACAAAGACGCTTGCAAAACACTTTTGATACCTAAATAAGCAGAGAGGCCTGTATAAATTGTATCCATCCTATCTGGATTTGCTGGTTTTAAAGTCTTGCCAATAAACAAACATATAAATAAATCATATCCACAGCTGATCCAAATTGTCATATCAGCAAAAGTCCCTAGGGAAAAGCAGAACAACAACAGATGTTTCAGAACCAGCACTATGCTAGCATAGATATATCAACAGAATGTTCTAATGAAGACTATGAGCTTAAATTATAAGCCGTCCAACAAAAGATGTTTTCTGAAGAAATGCAAAAACGGATTCAAATACTATCCAACATAACGACATATTTACCTGTTGAGCCCCAGCACAGACCCTAAAAGCAGTGTCACAACTGTGAATGTGTTGCTACAGCCACTCACAGACATTGGAACATCAGCACACCCCAGGGATGCTCCTAAAACAAATTCCTTTACTTCCAAAACAGAATGGGCACTTTTAATGTTAACTCTCTGGCTTTGAGATTTCTCTAAACACTGCTATACAACTAAGTTACCTCCATCAAGGTTTATTTCTTTTTTCCATTTGTTATGTCACTTCCTCAGTGTCTGTAGGCCTCCCTGCATTCAAGTTACTCCTCATCAGACTGGAACAAACCCTCCTGTTTGCCACCGGCAGCTCTGCTCCTGAAACTTAACCAAAGAACACTAAAGTTCTCTGATTAAGTCCAGAGCATCTTCTGGATTTCCATTTCAAGCCTACTAAAAATTATAATGAAATTCAAACGGTAATTTATTACTGTTACTTTCCTTTGTCACGCTTGTTTTATTTTCTTGCCTAATTTTTTCCTGTTTCATTTTTACATTTTATTTGCTTAGACTCTTCCACTAATTATCTTGAGATATTCTCATACATCACAGGCTCATTTTGAGATGTGTCATAAGATCAGTTCTCACATATTGGAACAAATATTACAGCAAATTACACACAGAAAAGCACATGACCTATATGAAGTTGAAGATTCTTCATACACAGAAGAAACACATGCAGGCAGCCAACTAAGGCCATTATTGCTTTCTGCTTTTTGCTGCTTTTCCTGTAACAGAAGCAGAAAGTGCAATACAAGGCTAGGCTGAAGGGAACAGAGCTATCCTTCAGCAAATTATGATTAGAAAAAACAATACAAATCCATAATTTCCATTTGTCACAGCCCTAACTTTGAATTATGGGAGAGGTAGTAAGATGCCAGCACGGCTTGGGTATCCACCAACACACCAGGTTGTCAGTCCCTTATTGGAAACTCTTCCTGAGATGATATTTCTGGGAATGACGCTAATTAGTCACCAATCAACATTACCAGCCCTGTTCCCAGAAGCTGCATTTTCTGTAGTCATATTTCCAGGAACAAAACTTGGTATGTTTATAGAAGCAGACAAGAAAGGTAATAGGCATTTAGATATACGAGACCAGAAAGCCCTGGCTCTTAAAAGGCAGAGATGTTTGCGAGGCTTGTTCTTGCAAAACAGCACTCATGAGTACTTTTTAGTCAGACAAAACATTGCTATTGATTAAACTGGTACGATTTTTCTCAAACTGGGCTTCTTTGCAGCATAAAGTGCACATTATTTTTTGTGTACTACGGCACACAAAAGTAAGTAAAGTGATCTGTTTGCTTTGATGTAATGGAGTCCTTTTGCTGCTGGTTTAGGAAAAAAAAAAGCTAAAACAATCTACACTGCAACCCTTATCATACAGATACCTTCCTTGGTTGCATTCATCAGGTTGTACCATTTGGACCCAAACAGCATAATTTCCAGGCTAAACAAGAAGGTACTTGGATCCTTAAAAGCTAAACAGTTTGCAGATATTGATTTTAAAGGGAGTTCGAGTACACCGTGGTTAGGTGCCTTACAAAAAACCCAAGCCATGGTGCAGCTTGGTTAGATGCTCAGTGAGCTGGCTCCAGCTTCTCAATAATTGAAAGCATTACATACATTCTCAACCATTTTACCATTTCAAAAGAACTCCAAAACACAAACTTAAATCATTTATAAATGTATTTTCTTAACCAGATTTCCAGGCATTTGGGTTTTTTTCCCCCCTCTATTCTATTCACTCCACACTCAAGGAATGATGTTCTGATAAAAGCACAGAGTTTAAATAATGGTGAATTTGATTTGATCACTATAGATTAAGGTGAAAGTCACTGTACTGCAGCACATTCACAGTCATTTAAAGTCATTTGAAGCATTCAAATTAGTACTTATGCTAGAATATGGCATAGATACTAATGTAAAATGAATTCTTTTCAAGTTTATATGGATATCCTCAACTAGAATTTGTAACAGATTTCCTTGTTAATCTAATTGTAACTTTGTGAAGAACAGTCCTTGAAATAGATGTCTACGTTGAAATAATTAGTCTGAATTACGGTATTAATCAACTCTTCAGGAAGATACAAGGGTTGTCTTGTATAAGTCTGTAAAGGTAAAAAGGAATTCACGCTAACCTTGTGCTTTTTCCCTTGTTCAATCTGCTTTTTCAGTAGATACCAAGCATTCTTTCAATGTTGGACCAAGTCTCATAGTCTCACCTCTAAAAATGCTTAATTTTATTTATAAATTCAAGTATATGCAGATTTTGCTTAATCAAACATTCCTCAAACAGAGAATCAACAATAAATATAATTGCACATTATGACATTGCTAATTGACTCAAACAACGTCCACTGGCTTTGTAATTCGGATAAATGGTTGTAGGAAAAAATGGTACCTTAAACATTCATTTGTGTCCAAGAGTAGGTAATTACTGAAGTTATCCCTGGTACAATGGTGCCAGAAGAACGGAGCAGAAATCATTTGAAAGTAAACCTGCAGAATGCAGGGAAAGTTGCTCACTGGAACCTTGGCTGTATTTAAGGCTTTACTGGAAGATCAAAATATTTTGGTTCTGTCCCTGGCTGACATTCAGAAATCAGCCTTTCTGCATCAGCACTTTTCTTACTGACCAATATCCAAGAAAAACTATCACCACAAAAGAAAAAAAAGCAACAGGGAACTAAATAAAGTTACAGGCTTTTATTTCTCAACCCAATTAAAGAATGGAAAGAATATTTAATAGAACTTCTGTTGCTTTTAATAAAAGAGACTATGAAGAGGCTAAAATGTTTTGGCAGTCATTAGATAAAGAACTATTGCCAAAATATTACATCTAGAAGATGCATCAAATGTTATAGTTAATAGAATATCTACTTAATGCTTTCATTTGTGCTCAGAATTTTTGCTGTCTTTTCCCTTTATGCTTGGAGAGCAAGGGAGTACCAATATGGCTCAAAGATTATTGGCTCTGAAGACTGTAAAACCACCAAATGATAGCAATAACAGCTCACTTTGCAAAATATTACTTTTACTTCTTCATCGAGATCTCTGAATAGAAGCACATTCCTTTGCAATTTCCTTTTCCATATTTGCTAAGTGCACACTTGGATAGTACTAAGAAAAATAACAATAAATCAATGAATATTTTGTCAAAGATGAGGCCTGCTGCAACACCAAACCTCAATGCTTTTTGTCTTCAAAAACACCCTCTCCTCTCAAATGAACACAAACATGGCTTTAAGCCAATCTTGTAGGTATTTTGTGATTAAGGATGTGTAGTACTGAAAACCATAAACAGATCAAGTTGTCCTTCAGGTTATTTCATTTCTCTCTTTAGTGATTTTCTGTTTTCCCAGTTCCATTTCTTCCATACTCAGCAAGGAAATAAGATGGGGAGAAATACATATGCTACTTTTTCTGATTCTTCAGAAGTGCTATTTAATAAGTATCAACTACTATTGCAATTTTCATATAAGTGTACATTTTAAAAAAGGAATTTTTATCAAATTCTGTTATCTATGCAGGATGGCTTAAGAACACAGATATTCAGATGTGGCACGTGCAGCATTAGAAAATAATAAAATACAGATAATTCTGAAGAAAGAGCCTGAAGATTTGATTACAGATATAGAGACTCCCTTAAGACTCTGAAATTACTTTAAGCAGCATTGTGTTATATGTGTGTGCTCTTATTTCCAGAGCTGAAGGAGAACGAGCACAGTATTTTCTCCAGCACTACTCTCTGAGAATGCTATTTCACATTTACAGCTTGAGCTCCACTAAAATGCTAATGACGAATTGCTATTAGATGTCAAGTAGGGTGATACATCTGTCAGGCAGAGGGATGATAGCAGCCTTAGGACTGCTGGATCTGGACCTGCATCAGAATTTGGTGCAAAGCCAGGAGCAGCCGTTCAGCAGAGCTAAGGAGGGGAGGCTGCTGCCCAGCACTTCCAAAAGTGCCACTAGAAGCTGAGAGCAAGAAGAAATGAGATGACCAATTGTTGAGTGTAACCACATAGTATTGACCTGCGTCTGTTCTCCATACTTCCTCTGGTAGATGGAAAACCTTCCATATGTGCAGTTACAGTGCTCAGTACATAGAACTGAATTAACTGTTTTTTATAGTAAATATTTTATTTGATCCTTCCTCCAGAAATTTGAGCAAATTTTAGCAAGGCCATTTCAAAACTGAAGTTCATTATAACATATTTGCATGCTTTTCTCCTAGGGAATTAAAATACTGTAATTCACATGAGGAGTGCCCGATGACAAGTAAATAGGAAAAACTACTGCAAACAACCTGCCAGAGAAATTCATCCAGCTAATGCTGCAAAGAACCCCTCTGCCAACCTACTGAAGAACAGAACACAAATCAGAATCAGCTTAATTTACTACAAGTATTTAGCAAAAATCCCAGGCCAGACACAGAGGTGACAAATGGAACTGTAAATTATGGACTAGGAAATGGGAAAAAGGCAGAGTAAATTGGCGTAAGTTGAAGAAAAGTAATTTAGAGTCTTCATTTCTGAAAATGACTATGACATGGAAGGTAAGACCAGAGATGACTCTCAGGCGTGGGGTTGTGAATATTTTAAACCAGTACCGGAGTTCATATTTATGTATTTCTCTTGTTGAAAGTTGCATATTTCCGTGATTTCTAAGTGAGCACTTAAAGATTTATGAAAGCACTTACCAAAATCTTGGTAAGCCTGGCCTTTAGAGCCACAAAATGAACATGACCGAAGTTACACACGTGCAAACTGCAAATAAAAAGGGAGTGTGCAAAGAAAAAAAAATAAAGTTGAACCACTAGCACTATAAACTCCACAGCATACTCTTTTTCAGTATAAAATTTGCCTTAAAGGCAAGACATATCATTTTGACAATGTAACTATGTGCATTTTAACCAAAACTTAAATAAAATTATTCAGTGAATAATAATATGACAAAAAATACATTATTTTAAATCCTAACACAATGAAGCCAATGTGCCTACCAACTGGGTTATTCACATAAACTGTATTTAATGGCTTCCTGTTAATATGCTTGTTATATAATAAAAACCCAACAAACGTAAAGCTCAAGCATCCTTGTTCATCTTCTGCCCTCAAACTGAGCAGTAATTGAGTCACTTAGGAACATACACATGACCCTGAAGCTTTAAATATTTATTATCCCACCACGTCACAAAAAAACCCTGTAAACTCCATTGTAATTTTCTTTTTCTGAAAAGGTGGAAGGCAGTAACAGATCTTGCACTTTTATAACTTACAATAAATACCATTTGCTTGAGAATCAGATAGAAAACTGTGGTTTATTTCAAAAAAATCTGGATTCAGAGATTTTCATAATGGTCTACTGGCACAAAATGAATTTTCCGAAGTTAAGAGACAATAAATCATCAGGAAATTCATGAATTTTCATTCAGTAAACCAGAAAAACTGACAAAGCAAAACCTCTGCTCACGTAGATTCAATTTTTTAATTGTGCTCCACCAACCATAAGCCATTTAACTAATAAGCAATTCAAAAGTTATTCAAAATCTGTCAGAGGAGAATTTGTAACTACATTGTCTTACAGGAAAATTACTGGATAAGAAGAACATGTGTTGTCTGCAATAGGCAGGTTTACTTACATCTGTCATAGTTCTGCCATAATAAAAAAAAAAAAGGAAGTTTACTCCACTGAAACTGGTCTTATGCTTTTGCATTATACTATAAATAACATGGGAAAAGCTTATTGTTCTGTCTGTCACACTTCCAGTTGACTTCCTAAGCTTCTGTGCTTCATATTGACTATAGTGGAATGTGCACTGCACAATAAATCATTGGTTTGAATGAAAAAAAAAATGTAATTTCGGGCTCAGAATTCATGCACAGACAGAAGCTGAGTTTTATTTGCCTCCAAAAACTACCATTTTAATTTTTTCTAACAAAAACCTTCACCCAAACTAAGGCTGTTACACAACAGATAGCTGCATGCCATGCCCTGACCCATCAAGTGCCTTCCTCCTCACTGAAAGAAAACTAACATTCCCACATTCTCTAGCAGCCTAAGTGATCACTACAACTAAAGTGGTCGGTCTTGTTGTCACATCTCAGCCTTTGGCAGTCAAAATAAAGATTCAAATTCATTTGAACACACTGCGCATCTCATAAGGAGCATTGCTCTCCTTCCACTCAAGGAAAAAAAGAAATATGGACTCAGCATAGCTGTGCCTGACGCTGAGCAAAACATTAATTAGCAAGGCAGAGGTGCTGAATTTGAGTCTATCCTAAATGTTTTGGATTCTTAATTACTGAACTGACTCGCTAGTCCTTGAGTTCATGCATGAGTGTAGCATAAGGGCCTTTTTATGTAATTTAGGATTCAATCAAGCATCGTGAATTAAAGAATTAGCTTACTACATTGCTCTTCAACGTTAGCAGATTTTCATTCTTCAGAGCTCAACATCTTTTCTTCAGAGTGTCTCCGGTACACAAGGCTAAAAACTCAATCCATACAGAAGGAAATAAGCGCTGAATTTATTTTAGTTCAACTGCACGCAGGTTTCATGCAATAGCAATGGTTTCTACATAATCTGAGTTATGCTTAGATGAGCAAGTCTCCAGAAAAGCTCTGTAAGACCTTTACCTGAACTTCAGTGAAGTTGCATCTATCCACTTTAAATCAGTTCAACATTCACAAACATTCATTGTACTCAAATTTGGCTAAAATACTGTGAATTTGCTAATCTAAGTCCAGTGCCACTCATACATTATTGTAGGAAACTTTAAAGTAACCAACCACGCTTAAAGCCTAGTGGATTTTATCAGAATTTATTAATATAAATTAAACATATCTAAAATGAAGTTTTAGACTATTGACTCAAGAAAGGGTCAAAAATGTGTCACATGGGAAAACAAGCCCGTAACCTACTGCACCTCCTACTAACCAAAGGATTCTATAACAGATCTCAGAAAAATACTATGGAACACATTTAAAAGCAAAACGTAGAAATAATAGGCTGTTTTTTCTTAGCACTGATCACCTTAATTTTGACTTCATTTCAGTGATACTACAGAAACTTCATGTATGATACTACAGAAACTTTATGTATATAGGACATAATTATTCCCAGTTATATACTATTAGCAGCATAGAAACTCTTTAATTCTTAACTTAACTGAATTTCAAAATGGGTTAGCACTAATAAAATGAGTTTGAGTTACTAATTGGGTCGTCAAGATCCAGCAGTCACACAACTCAAGCTTTTCCACCTGAAACGCCTCCTTTTCCACTCTATACAGCTCACATAGAATAACTCCTTTGGTGATACAACAACTAATGAAAATGTTTGCAGGACGTTAAATTGAGTAAAGGACAAGAGTCAAGGAGACAAGGAAAAAAGACTATCCATGGTAACCAAAGATCCTCATGTTTTATTCAACTTATTTTAACTGCCTCACTTTTTAAAACAAATGTGGAAAAATAAAATATTTTTTCTCATTGGGAAGGAAAATAAATCCTCTAAGCCCAAGCTGTCCATAGCAGAATGCTCCTGCTACATAGGAGTATTCTTTTCCATAAGATAGCTAAAAAGATACAGTATCGCATAATTAAAAAAGGCATTATTCCCTATTTTTAGAACACGGGCATGGAAAGAATGCACTTACTTCCAGCTACATGTACACAGAGAAGATCAGCAAATCATAAAGGAAAAAAAACAAAAAACCTGCAAAAGTATTGAGTATGGAAAGAAAAATCTGTGAAGAAATAGTATGCATAGCTTAGCTAAATAATTGCTAAATTGACTCATGATTGCTGTGCAGAAGTATTTCAAAGATTTAAACACCGGTGAATTGCGAGGGGACTTTGCTAGCATTAATCATTTGAAGTAAAGCAGAAAAGTGTTTAACGCTGTACTTTTCAATGGTAAATCCCAGCCCCTTTTAAATTACGTATTCTTAAGCACTTGAGAAGGCCACATATCCTCTATAGAATTGGTTTAATTCCTTGTATATATGGCTGCATAAGGCATTAAATAAATGGCTTCCTAGGCTAAGCCAAACAAAGACCATCAACCATGAGAGCAACATGTTGCACAGAAGCATTACCAAGAACTAGAAGATCACCACCAAATGCATTTTGTTTTCTCATTCATTGTCTGGCCGTAAAATCCTGTTCTTTGCAGTTGCAACTGAAGACAAGAAACTACCACTTATATCACACAACAAAGAAACAAACTGAGAAACTTACAGGCAGACACACAGCAGAAGAAGGAAGGAAAAAAACAAAACAAAAAAACAAAACAAAACAAAAAACAAACAAACAAAAAACCTTAAGGAACAGCTTTCATCCTTTTAAGAGTTTATTGACATAGCTCTAAACGAAATTAGTGCCAAAATTAAGAGCAAAGACAACCTCACCGATCTGAGTAACCACTTCTGCTTATTGACCACCTCACAAAATCTAGTTATACCTCAATTACGTTCACTAGTAAAATATTCCTGTTCCCCCTCAAGGCTTATGCAACACTGAAGAAATTTCAGAAGTACCTGTGTGCATGTCAAATTGCCTTCAAAAAATAAACCCCATTATCTCCATGGTATTACTTGATCCCAGAGAAACAATTCATTTATAGCAACAGCAGGAAACTTTTTTTTCAGGTGATGCTGGAGGAAGATGGCACTTAGCACCTCATTGGCCTCATGCTGTCTGAAATCCTCTGAAAACGGTAAAGCTTCCAAACTCCTAAGAGTTCAGTAAATCTACTCTGAGTGGCTCTTTGTTTGTTTCTCTCTCACATCAGTGTTATTTCAAATAACAAGTCAATCATATCCCATTTAGATGAAAAAGGTATGGGACTGAGGGGCCAAGAGCAGTGACTTTCATTTAAAGGAGGAATAAGTGGTTGCAAAGATGAAAGGAATAAAATATTCCCCAAACTTCACGTGCACGTGGGATGGCAGGGGTCTTAAATAAGAGGTATACATTTCAGTATAGAAACTGATGGAATCATAGAATAATTTGAGTTCCTGAGTTCTTCTGTAGATCTGACCCAATGTCCTCAAAACAGGGCTCACTCCAACTTAGATCTTTGAAGTCAGGAAAGAAAATCTGTTTCATAGAACAGGTCTAAGAATAGGCTGCTTTTGACTACTGGAATCTCTGCCAATTGCAGAAACAACAGCTTTTTTGGGAAGAGTCTAAGAACTTTTGCTGTGTTTGGGAAAAGGGATGAACATGCTGACTGACCTCTTGAGGTCCTATGCTGTAGTTTTGCAACCTTCACCCTTCAGCCCCTTCTCACCCACAACGCAGATGGAAGAACATTTGCTTCAATGATGTTTAAAGCTCCTTTAAAACAGTTTTTTGCGATGCTTAGCGAGAAAGCACACACAGGGATATTCGTACATCACTGTCACCAGGCATGAAAAACAAACCGCGTTATTTGCCAAACAACAATCTATAAAATATCATTTAGTTTCTTCTCTGTAAGAAACAAATTAATAAGTGTTACTGTATGAAATATTCATGAATATGGATTTCTACACAAACATTTTGCACAACAGCTGTGAGTTGTTTACTAATTCCTCATTCGTATCATAATGACATTATTCTGAGGAGGTGAATATCGTTATAACTGTTATTTAAGTGAGAATTCATCAAGTAGCCAGCATAGCAAATGAACACATTATCACCTGAGCTATCACAGGATCTTAGTATGCAGAATTTAAATTCCCATAGAAGCAGAAATTGTCCACTGTTTCCTGGGGAAGTACAAGTGGAGATAATATATGGTTATCAGATGTCTCAAGGAACATTTTTTTCCCTTACACATTTCAATGCAAGCTCTGAGCATAGGAAAATAATGAAATTTACAGCAGGAAGACAGGATGGGAGCATGAAAAATGGTGGACTTCTGTTTCTCACCTTAGAGCTTTCACCAAAAAAATAAAAGCATCCATTTTGTGCAAAGCAGCATCCAGCTCTTCACTGCATACTTAAAATCCATTTTAATGTCAATAATCTCTGTATTAAAATACCCTTGCCTTTTCTTCCAAATGAGAAGAATTGCTACCAGACTTTGAGTGCATGATTACAAGAAAACAGAACCACGTCTGTGATGAGTAGGAACAGTTAGCAGCTAAAGGCACTCTAAAAGTCCTTCTCAGCTTTCTCATCACTTCCCTATTTTTTCCTCAACTGGATACTTTCATTAAGGAAATTGCATAAAAGAAGGGCACCTTTAGCAATGATCCTACTTGGCATTCTTTGAATTCTGCACCTTAATATTCCATCAGTCCAAAGCAACTAAAACCACACTGATTTCCATGGGATGGTTCCTGTCACAAGACAGTGGCTACTACTAGGTTGTAATGCCAGACAACATGCAGAACTTGGTGAAGAAAGACTCAAGTTCCTAAGTGTGATGCTATTAAAGACTGAGCGCTCAAGGAGAAGACACTGCAAGCAGCTGAGAGGAAGCAGTCTTTTACAGACATGAATCCTGTGTTCATATCATTCTGCATAAGGTCAAGCAGAGTCAAATTTGGTATTCACAGGGTTGTACTTTTCAAGACTCCAGGCAGGTAAGTGATGCTAAAGGGTTAGGATAATTGGTGCTTCTTTCTGAGAGCCTCTACTACCACTTCAGTAACATTATCTTATACATGAGGTGGAATTACAGTTTCAGTTTATTTACCTGTGCAAATTATTGGTAATGTCATACAAACAAGATTTCATTCCTATAATTTCCTATGGGAAATCTTTGCAAAAACACATTATGTATTTGCATAAAGACACACAACACGGGTTCTTTAATTTTGTTTTCTAACTTCAGAAAGTTCAGAAAATAAAGTTTTCTAGGAAATTTGGAGAATGAAAGCAGAACTTCCCTTATAAAAATGGCAGCCATGCAATCACCCTTATTTTCTGTTCCCTCTTAAGATTTTCTCTCTGTTTCGTGCCAGAGCTCTCTGAGATCCACTTCTGTGCATTTTGCTTTTGAACAGGCTTTGGACCTCTTTCTGTGCTGGAGGAAAGAGAAAGATATGCAGTTCCCAAAACCCTGACTCTTCAGAACTACCTGCCCTCAGGACCTCATTTTTAAGTTTTATGTGGTATTTCCTACTTCTTTGTCACAAGACTATTTTTCTACTTTTGCAAAAGATGGAATTTTTCCTACCCATAAAAGTTAATTTTTTACTTCCATTATTAATACACCAGTACTTTGTTAGTCTTTATAGGAATATTCATTAATAACACACATTAGGGAAAACGATTAATATAATGCATTAAAGGGCATGAAATTAATCTTTTATAGAATATAAATGAAAGCATACATAAACTTTGATCTTCTGCCATGAAGTGTTCTGCAGAAATTGATTTGATTTGTTATCACAAACAATGTGTTTACATCTCATGCATATTTGAGGCAGGAAACTTGCAGTAAATCTTTCATTTAAAACACATCTGTAACCACGCGTGGTAATCTTATACATACAGGAAGACTTTCATTAACCGTAATTGTTCATTGATAACGCCTCTGATTATTTGCCCCAAGACATTATGAATTCTAAGTGTTTTTTCACAGTTGTAATGACTGTATGTTTTCATTAATCTGATTCTGTTAGCTCACTCCTTGCCTTGTGATCTCAGCATCAATCAATTATTCTGCCAGCGCATGCATAAACCAATTAAAATGGATTTGGGAAACCGGAAATGTGATTTTCTTATTTTTCATTTTGTAGAGTTTTGACAGATTGTTCCAAGAATCTGAGTCATAAAATTATGTAACTGCTTTTTAAGCATAAGTGATTGCACAACTTGTGTTTTCAAGCAGCCACATTTTACTTGCCTGCACAATATCCAGCATTTTCTCTGTTCATTCTCTAAAACCAAATAACAAACCCAGAACTACATGGATACGTGTTAGAAATATTAGTAAAAAAGCAGCATTTTTAAGTACTGAACTTGTCAGAAGGGGTAAACAAGAAGCTGCTCTGGAGAAGCCACACACTTGGTGGTGTCTCTTAGCAACAGCTTCATGGGAGAAGTTTGCAAAGAGCTGCAAACGTGACTCAGGCGGTACTTTGTTGTGCAGTGATTCACTTCCTTGTCCCAAATTAAAATGACACTGAGCCTATATTGTTCATATTGTGTTTAATTTAATTATGAGGAAGCCTGTATTTAAAATGGTGTGAATATTTTAAGTTGAATTTGTCTTAGGATACTAAATATACTATTTCTTTTTAAACTTATTCTAAAGCACAGGTTCTTTTTCATCACGGAAAAAAAATGCACAGCTAATTGTGGCCACTATGCTCAAAAAAAACACAGTATTTTATTCTGAGACGTTGCCCTTTCAAGTAGTGTAATTATGCTCTTTGCATCTGTCACAGCTACTATGGAAATTAATAGGAGGCATTACTTTCAGTGCAATTTATGTATATAGAATAGAAAGTGCACCATCTAGCAATAAAATAGATCCTATGTATTCCACACTGAACAAGTTTCATTACAGCTCATCTACAGCATGAGCATCATGGAAGTGAAAGCAGGCATTAAGCACCTTTCTGAAAGGAGCCTGGGAAATGCTTCTGCCATGACCACACATGATAAACACTGTTTTGGTATAAATCAAGAGAATAACAATCAATTAAAATAATAATAATAAAAGATTCAGTAGAGTCACTATGTTGTTCCTTTTGACAATTCTAATTCAACAAATACACTTGTCATTTGACAGTTGCCTTACCTAGATAGCATTCATTAGAGATTATATGGAATGATCTCTTTTCTTCAGCAGAAGGGCATTAATGAAATTGCTGAAAGGGAAGACATAATGGACAATACAACACTTCTAGGAGAAAAACTTTAACTCATGGTATCTTTCTGGACCATGACTGAAGCTATCCTGCACTCCTACACCTCCAGTAACTAAGAGATGCACTTGTCAAATCCATACGGCCTCAGGGTATTTCAGGAGCCTCTGGGCTAGCTAAAGGGCTGCTCCAGTCAAGCAAATCCCTTGAATAATGCCAAGAAAACAAGCAGCTGATACGCCTCCATACCTTCATTTAGGAAAGCATCACAGCATGGAGCTAAAATTTCAATCAACTGGTTCACCTCCAGTGGTGCTGGCCTTCATTATTCTTCCAACCTCGTACTTGCCAAACCAATTTTTGCAATTATTTTGCATGTTTGATAAATGGATATGCTGCTCTTGCCAAACTTATTTAATTGCTACATAGTAAATACTAGATTTCTGCCTCCTATTATAATAATTTAAAATACAAAGACAAAAGGCATCTCAAGTGCTCTGAAATATAATTTTCATCCTAACAAGTGAATATTTATAACTGTTATTTATATTTCTACATTAGCAAACACCCCTCTTTACATTCCTGACTTCAACACAGGCCGTAAGTACATTTATAATTACAGCTTCCATTCATGCAAATGACAGTTATGCCATGGTATTTATCAATGGGAAATGCTCGAGAATTCTAAGTGGAGCGTGACATATCCAAAAAATCACTAAAAAAACCTCTCTATCAACAGTTGACATACAGTAACACGTTGAATAGAGTTAAATGTTTGTCTTCAGAGATTCTGTGCATTAGCTTAAAAAGTGATTGATAATGCCAAAATTAGAGATGGATTTATCTGTGGTTTGCTCTCTTCTGTTTATCTGAGATGCATTACTGGAAGTAATCTCCCCGTGAAATAAAACATCCCAATAGAAAAACACTGTGAAAATAAGTCTGATTAGAAACTCCATCCAAGCATGTATTTACCCGGTTAAGGGAACAGGGGTTAAAAATAAATAAAAACCAAGACATTCTTTTTCCTTGCCTTTTACCATTAATGGTAACAATTATGTCAGGCCACACAGTATATGTCCGTTAACTAACAGACATTCATCCTCACAAACACCCGAACAGAAAGGATGCTCACTGACAGTCACTGCCCTAAAAACAACAATTTCAGCTGTTGTGAAACATGTCAAACACCCAAGATAAAAATCAAAGTTCAGAGGGGCTATTATATTCTTGTAGATAGCTAAATCCTTCTTCCATTAGGTTGTTTCTGAAACGTTCAATCCAATAAAACCTGCAATCTATGCCTAAAGGTAATTCATATCATATCTTTGAGGTGTGGAGCTACAGCACAACCCCAGGTGGGACCACTTGCTAACGGATGAAATTCTATTTAGGTCCTGTCCTGGAATTCACCATATCTTCCACATCTTTATCTACTAAACACTTATGAGAGTGTAAGTGGACCACTAAGAGAAAATGTAGTACAAAAGTCCTCTGAGGATTACAGATTTACTTGCTAAATCCCCGGCTTGCATTGCTATGATTTGGCACGTGTTCTTCCTGTAGCTACTGCAATGATTAAACAGCAATGAACTTTTAGAACACACTTATGACTTTGTATAGTCCTCAGCTTCTTTTACTCTGTCGTGGTTCCCTTCCTGCCAGTCTTTTTAAGTAATCTTCGGATAATCTCACGTGCAAATGAAATTTTGTCTGAACATGATTTCAGATTCCACTTGAAATTTCTCCCCTCTGTGAATCTCCAAGGGCACCTGCATTAAACTGACATATCTAAGCCAGCTTTAATATAACCAGCTTAAGTAGTAATTCAGTGATGATGTAACACAAATTAGCTGTCCAATTCAGCTCAAGTTTCACACCACTTTTCCAGAATCTTATACGAAACTGTGGTTGTTCTGTCATTACTGCCATCACTCATAAATAATGCAGGGAAATGTCTAAATATGCTGCAATCATACCTTCACTGATACTCAAATATATACTGCCACACTTGCCATCTTTGACTTTAAGCTCTTAATAACAGTGGGTTCTTGATGCATGTTTATGTCTCTCAGTCCTATGATGACTGAAATCACGGGTCATAAAACAAAATCAATAGAATTTTCAATTTAATCTAATTCTTTTTGTTCTATTTCTACATTTAAATTCCTTTCATCATCAGAACTCCCCACAGTAATTTCAGAATCTATAGATGTTGCACATTGTCACAGCACGGCTCCAAAATTTTCTACTCAGAAAGATGCATTTATTTTTTTTTAAACAACATTCTTTGCTATTTCCGTGATTAATGGGCTTTCTACCTTCTCCCTCCTCCCCCTGTAGTTGCTGTGTTTAAGAGATGGATACAAAGTCCAAAATGCCTCTAAGGAATACACATGATTATGGCGTTAAATGAAAGGAAGAATAACTTTTCCATGGAGGAAAAATAAAAGTTAACCTGGGGCTTCCATGTGATGCAACAGAAAAAGCAGAGTATATAAATACCTCAAAGGCAAAGATATGCACTGTACCTTTAATTGCAGATAGAGGCTTGCTCTGCTGAGCAGGGCACCTATACTAAAATAAAACAAACAAACACTTGAAAGAATTAATGGGTTTTGCATCTATCATTCTAAGAGACCTAGTTTTAAAGCTAGCTTGCCCAAATTCAATTTCTGAGAACTCTGAGTTCATAACATCCAAATTCTGGCACTATGTTCATAACTTCCTGCCTTTTACTTGTAGAGCAGTACAGCAAATGCAGATAGATAAGAGAAACTAAAAATCGGAAGTTATGCATTACACTTACTCTGCATATCTTTCTATAAAGAGGCATTTAGAATAACATTTTGTATAGCGTTATTATCATCATCATCTAGAGCCACATTTTCAGTCTGGCTATATATTTTTACGATGCTCTGATTTTATAGTTGCTTTCAATTGTTACTCCCACTAAAATTAGAGTTAAAAATATTAATTTACTCAATCTAAGCCATGGAACATCTTAAAGTCTGATAATTAGCATAAATTCTCAGATGTCATCCATATTCATTCTGCAGATTGTGGCTTAGTGGCTGAACTAGAACTGATGAAGCCTTAAGCTGTTTTAGTGCTACACTTCATAAACCTGTGAATTCAGCAAATCTTACCGTTACCACCTACAGCAAGCACCATGTATAATGTTGAGCAAGAGCTGTAAACTTCATTAAAGACATCAAGGGAACTGTGCACTTAGTCACAGCAGAGAGTAGAAATAACATCAGTGTCCATGCAGCCTGTTCCCAGCTGCAGGCACCCCCTGGCTGTGGAAGTGGTGTGCCTCTGTCCCCCAAGGGGTCACATACATAAGCAGAGTGCATACACAGACTGTGTGTGTGTCCTGGGAGTGTGGCTTCACGTCTCCTACCACAGCATGTGTGATGGGAATTAGTTCAGAGCTCCATGAGCTATGCAAGAGCTTGGGTAACAGCTGGAGATGCTCCCTGGGCACACATTCCTTATGAGGTGACTCTGATACCCAGCCCACGCTGCCCTTGATTAGGAGATAGGTAGGTTACAAAGTATAAAAGTAATTTTCCTGATGGAGCCTTCTATTAGCAACCTCAGGAACAAACATGGGGACAGACTACTGCAGGTAAGTGGGTCTGTCCAAAACCAGATGGCCAAGAACCTATTATACACCTGATCCTAAGCTAGCTGTACTTTCCTAAGCAGTGCTAGAAAATGTGTTCCCACAGAAAAACCACTATCCTCACCAAATACAAACAAGGAGCTACAAGTTTAATGAACTTATTGTTAATAAACTTATAAATATTTCAATGAGCAAATCCTAATGGCTGTAATCGTGCTCTTAATCCTTCTGGCACTGAGGAAACAAGATTAGAAACAGAGACCTAATAGCCTTCAAATCACAGTCATTCTCCGGACTGCCCTCACACATCTCCAGCCAGACACCAATACGCCTACTTTAATCGTATCCACAGGCTGTAAACCTCATACACTGCCCAACAGTTTTTAAAAGATAACAATTGCATTGCTTCACCATTGCAATGCTTCACACAACAAGAACCCCAAGAAAATACAGCCCAATTTCATTAACGTTTATAGAGCAATCCGAAGTCAGAATATCCTTTACAGACAACTCACACACATACAAGCGGCCACCATGATGCACTGTGTATTGTTATTTTAATCTCTTCGCATACGAAAGGACATAAGCTTTTGTAAAATACATTATCGCACTCTTTTGTATGCGGAGTCCAAATACCCTTAGAGGAACTGACAATTTATAAGAGAGCCCTAAGTTCTAATTCTTCTTCTATAGTGTTCCATGCATTAGTACTACAATGTCTGCAATTATGTTTACGTTTTAATTAACAAGCAGAAGATGTTTTCACTGGCCACAGATGCCCCTGGCTCCAAGGTCAACCAGGACAAACAGCTGCCTTGCTTTCTTTGGAAAAAAAAAAAATCTACCATTCTTGCACATACTGAACTGTACGGCTCAGACTTTGGGATCAACCAGGGTTTCTATTTGTTCTATAATATTTCCATTCCTCTAGCATCTAGGAACAGTAATAAGAATGGGGTCATCACGATAAGTGCCAAACAGGCTCACTGAGGATGCACCATTCTTCGACATATTTTCCTCTCAGCACAAAGCTGGGAATTTCTATAGAGGTACAGCGCATTAATGTCTTTACATAAAGCGTTGCCCTTTGTCTCATAAATGATTGCAATAAGTTGTTAGGTTGCAATCCTTTCAAATAACTCAACTTTGCTTCTCTTTGAAAGCCTCCTCATCTGTCCACTGATTTCACTTGCTGCATTTAAAGGACACGTAGCAGCCACTGCACAAAAGTTTCAGTGCACGCTTCCTATTTCCTGTCTGAACCTGAACCAAAGGGCCAGAGGGAAAAAAAAAACCTTAATTATGTGTAATTTTAGAATATGCACATAGATTTCTAATATTATGAAATAAATGTTACTTACACCACACAAATCAAACTACAGACACCAAATTTATCCACTGAAGTATTTTTCTGAAAAGACTCTTAATAACTGCATCTGGATAGCTGTCTATTTTTGTCATTGGTTTGCATTCAACAAGCACTTGGGTCAAACATCATTTCACATCTCTGCAGATGAAAATCTCAGTAAATGGATGGCTAATATCCTTCAACAGCAAGAGATGGATGGTGATGATCCACTTACTCAATTGCATGGGGAACCAAGTAGCTGATGCAGTAATGCAAGACCTTATTAATGCTATCACCTCCGCTAATTCTAAATCTACCAGACAGCCTGAAACCTGCCGCAGTAATTTCTGTTATTTCTCCCCTCTCATCTCCGTGTTCCATATTTCTAAAGCAGAAACTCCCTTAAAAGCATTGCAGAACTGGCTACTTCATAGCAGATGTACGTTCTGAAATACACCAGTAAAAGTTTTGAAAATTAAGTAGAAATATAGATAAAAATTAGCCACTTGGAGTTAAACTTCTCTGCCGCCCATTCCTAGTTTAATATATCGGCCTAGTGAGTTTTTCTTAATGCATATTTAACATTTTTCTCATATACATATTTAACATTTTCATGATACATATCTAAAAAAATCCAATATGGGAAACAAGTTTCTCAAAACTTCATTTATTTCTATATTTATTATCATTAATTTATTTATATGTATATTTTTAAAGCATTTTAAAAGTTTTGCAACAGGGCAAATATTCCTTCACTGATGTCACTCAACTTTTCTTTTTTTATTTCCTCTGTTTTTGAACCACTTGTTGTCACTTTAGAACTTGAAAAAATGGAGGAAAGAAAGATGACATGAGTGGGGCAGCACAGGCAAGCAGAGCCCTCCCGCAGAGCCCAAGGCCAGCTGGGTTACCCTGCAGGCATTTTCCTTTCCCCATCTTTAATAGGGAAGTAAACCAGATGATATAATGTGTAGCTTATATTAGGTATTGAGCAACTGGTAGAGAGTAAGAACGTTAGAAGGAATGCTGTCTATTTGATTTTAATGGCAGAGAGTGTAAAACTGGCCCTGGCATTAATGTTAGAGTGAGGTGCTTATGCCTTGCATCCCACAGAGTGCCCAAACACATTTCTGTTTTATTGCTTCGACATTATTACAGCAAGGGAGGTTAAAGGAAGCATGCCAAACCAAAATAACATGCACAGGAAAACTTGATTTATACAAACTACGTTCAAAGCTAATGGGAAGGAACTTGTGGACATTGCAACTTGGAGACTTATCTGAACTGTCTCAAGCTACAGAATGATCAGTTATGTAAGATTGCTTTTAGTTCCCCTCTATTTCCTCTTTGTACAAGACAAATGGCAACATCTCTGGCAATTTGTGCTGACTTCGCAATTCCAGTACTACAGCTGGAGATCTGGCCAGTCCAGGCTTGACAATCCAGCATCGAAGGATCTTATTCCTTTATTCCACCCTCAGCCCTGCCTTGCAGTCCTGTGCCTCATCCTCCCTCCAAAACAGAAATGTTGCAAATAGAAGATACCGAGGGACTTGCCCAGCATTCCCTTGGTAGAAACCAAACATAAGTGAGTCTGTTATGTACTACTGTTCCAAAAAACAAATAATTGGCACATAGAGACAATTAATTCAGCTCAAAATGTAAAATGTCAGTGTAAAAGAAAGAACAAAAACAAAGCTTCCCAGAACTAACAACAGATTATCTTTTTAAAACAGTTTCCTATTTACAGTCTATAGTTTTGAATGTTACTTGCTCATCAATTCTCGAAGTTGTCTTTCCATTTTTAAAACCCATTATTTCAGATCAGAGTAGCTGAAGTCACATTGCTTCAGTCAAGCTTTGCCCTGGATACAATGTTCACTTATTGTTCTTTTTTCTTTTACGAAAAGCCAGCTTGACAACATCAATACATGTTAAATGAGACTTTATGCATCTGAACAGATGATGATCATCACATACTCAGAACATATATGAAAATTGTGCAAATTTCCTGAATAGGTGACAATATATCACACCTTTCAGAGTTAGTTTATCCCACCCTCACAGTAGCAGAAGGGCTTGCTCCCAACTTGACTGCAGTATTAACCCTAATAATCACCATTCACAAGTTGTTTTGTGTTTTGTTTTTTTTTAAAGGATCTTGATGGCCTTTCCAGTTTCGCCATGAGTGCAGAAGAGAAGCACACAGCAGATCCTATAACACTGTACCCACATCCTACCCAGCCTGTGGGTGTGCATCTAAGTGTCCTCGCAACACGCTCACATTGCTACTGTTAAGAAACAAGAATGAGAATCTCCCATTAACGAAGAGATCTCAGATGATCTTAGGAATAGATGGTAAAACATTTAAACGTATTTAAAATGTTATGTTGTGAATATCTAAAAGTGATCATTTACTTTCTCATATTCAACCATTATTTGTCACTGGTCAGAGACTTCATGCTGTCAAAGCTGGAAAAAACTTGAGTCAAATGTAATTTCCTACCATGTATTTTTGGACAAAAGTGAGGAATAACCATCCCACAATGCTCCCACCTCCATCTACTTTCTCACGTGGGACTCAGGATCATCCTGTGCAATGAGGAAGAGGGAAAACGCTCTTTGTGGAGGAAAGAACAGAAGGAAAGCAGGACAGGGACTGCAGAGCAAGTTTCTCTGCTGGCAAAGATGCTCTGACTTCCAGATGGTGAAGAAGGGAACTGATTGCTTTCCTGTGGGAAGAGCTGCATAGCCCAAAACTTGCCAGGTGCTTCAATCGCTTGCTCTGTGAAGTTGTCCTGCCCACTTCTACTCCCTGTTGTTTAATGTAGAAGCTCGATTTTCAGGGAAAATTGGCTGTTTAGAGATTGGGAAAAACAATGTTCCTACTGAGGCCAAAACTGGTGGACATTTATAGCAATGTAACTTAAACACAGTTAGGTTCATGTGCAGTTTTGTTTAGCACACCTTCTGGCTAGTGGCCAGTACAGATAGAAGGCAGAAAAGGAATGTAGGAAAGCACTGGAGACTGCAGCTTTCATAGCTAGAGATTAAACCTGCATCACATTTTCTGTTTTCCCTTAAAAGGTTGAACCGCCAATAGCAGTGGGTGGATGGAAAAGGACAACCCATTAGAGTCTTACTGTATTAGAGCTGTAAAGAATCTCTGCGCCACTCTGACACTAGTGCCACTTGAAAATTGCCAAGTACATTAACAAGGCTGAAGTGTGACACTTCAAAAATCATCCCTTTAATCACATGCTACTCAGGATCATACAAAATCATAATAAACATCAGAGTGACCATTTTAGAATGCCCACCACTACTCTGAAGTATTTCACATACTACATAGAAGGAGGGGAAAAAAACTAACACTTTTAGCAGAGCATTTCTAGATAATCAAGGCAACTTGCAAATCAAGTCCAATCCAATCTTCTCCCAACAAAATAGGACCCATCTCCATCAAGGTCAGACGTGTCAGCTTCTGTAAGCAGGTATAAAGCTTTCATAATGCCCAAGAGGTATTAAAAAAAATATAGTACATATGAGAACTCCAACTTATGTACTCTGCATGCCTGAGAGAAATGTCTGTGCTATTATTTGATTCTAGCAGTTTTTAAGCCATGAGCATAATCTAAAAGCAAACAAAACAGATTAACAGCTTTTCAAGATTCAGGGTGCAAGGACACATGCAGGACCCATCCTCACACTGCTTTTGGAAACCAAAGCCCTGAGATAATGAAGGAGTGACTCAGTTGAGCACACGGACTGAACTCACGCTTTCTGCTTTGCTAAGTTGTGTCTCATTAGCAGCATTACTCATCATTTCATTAAAAATGAAAAATAATTTTGAAAAGAAATATGCTTATTGCCAATTATACATATTTGATAGGCTTTTTATGCTGGTAACTACATAAGGAATAAATACTTTTAGTAGTTATTAAAACTGAAATGTAAGGTAAGTAAAAAACATTTCTCCCCTGACACCGTGTGTTTCTTAGACATACCAAAGCTCTCTCAGCTATATAATAGGAAAAGAAAAAGCTTTGTCTTAATCTGTAATGCTACTTCAGAAATGACTTTTACAGTACAGTAATTCTGGAAATGCTGAGAAATGAAGATGAGCAGCAACAACTGAGTTTAGAGTTAAGCCGAGTCCTCAGGGGAGAGCACAGCTACGGCATAACAACGTCCTTCTGCTGAGAGAAAGCAGATTTCTTCACATAAGTTCCGCTCCTCCAGTTGACTGGAGTTTCGCTTTAAAGAGCAGAAGAAAACCTAGCTGCACCCCAAAATGAACAAAGTTGATACAAAGGTGTCACGAGGGAAACGAAGGAGAAACCTGGAATGCAGAGAAGTCACTTATCTGGGCCATGTAATTCACCCTGCAAGGTGGTAAAGACCACAGCAGGAGCAACAGACATTCAGAATGCTCTCAAAGGCTGCACTCAGGAAAGTCACGGAAACAGAAAAGACTCAGGGTAGCAGAACACCTCTAAGAGATACTGCTACCTCCTCAGCATAATCTTAACTATTTTACTGCCTGCCCAAAGTCCTGACTTCCACTGCACATCTATAAAGCATAAGTACTTATACTCAGATCAACATATACCAGCACAGTCTGAATATAAGCTGTTCTTCAGAGAGAAAGGATAATAAGACAATTGCCTCTAACCTCTAAGCGTTGCTCTTCTACCTCTTTCCCCTCTGTGTAGTTAGACAGAGTCTATTAATATATTTAAACCAAAGCATGAGATTGAAATCTTTATTTTCACACTAGTAAAGCCCTTGCCTATATTTTTGACACTGCCTATATAAGGTGTCCACTGCTCTCAAATCCTACTGATGGCAGGCACACCTCATGTTCAGACAGAGATCTTGAAATAAATATTCTTATTTTGTATACCCTCCTAACTGCTTTTTGGACATGCCTGCTAAGCAATTGGAAGACTTTAATTGCTTGTGTGGGGTGGGTTAACTTTTCCAAGTGCTAAAAGAAAGCATATTATGTTCACATTCATATCAGAAGACTATTCCCAAACCAGAGAGCTGTAATCTCAGATCTAAAGAAATCTGGCAGCAGCAACAAATGTAATTTTATTTATGTCAGCCTTCGCTTCATCTGCAATAGCAGCTCCATTTTTGTGTGCTTAATTTGATGTAAAGGTGTGAAAGTTTCAGTAGTCAGCTTTCCTCACCAAAAATTATCCTGTTTCAGAGTGCAATTTGTGGGGAGGTTGGGGAGGACACCAAATGATCTGACCTGTCAATCACAGGCAGTTTGAGGTGCTTGATGCTAATTAAGCATATCAGCTGCGATGCCAGACTTTTGTAAGACAAAGGGTTCCATCAAACTGATAAGACTCTGCTAAGCAGAGTTTAAAATTAATTCATAATTTCTTTTATGTTTGTCATGTTTTGTGAAAATGAACTGCCATTCAATTTCTCATAAGCTCTGCACAAGTTTAATTTCAGGCAATGCTCTGACAGGCCTGGATAGTTTTATGAACAAATTATGATTACACACAGCGATCAAGCTCCAGATCATTGAAGCAGCACACCAAACTATCCAGCACACAAATATTAATGGATGTCCCCAAAGTCTTTGAATTTGCATAATCTACAAATTTTAACTTATTTTTTTGCATTTGGAATATTTTCAGCATAAATACTCCAAAAGAGTTATTTAAGGGATCATCCACTCTTTTGTTTCCTAACTTTTGCCTGGAGACAAAACGGAGTGAGCGTATGCCACGTTCAGAGCAGGTGCCTGGGAAGTGCTGTTTCTGTGTTCCATTGCCGTCTGTAGGGTTGAACATGCTCCAGTTAAATACTTACTCATCTATTTTTATGGGAGCTGAACATTCTCTAATACATCAGCAGAGATTTGGTAACAGCAACTCCAGAACGAAACAGAGCCCGTGCAGCTGAAGCTTTTACTTCAGAAACACGTCAGGATAAACTAAGTGTAGACCAACAGCATTAACTCTGCCTAAGTGCTCAATATCTGACATATGCTTATTTTAAGGTAGCTTGCAGTTTTAGAGCTAACAACTACACCTCAGTGCAAAATACTGGCATTAAGAACGATCTAAAGGCTACTGCAAAGATTTAGTTGAGTCATACATCCATTACACTGGTAAATATCAAACCTGTGCATTAACTAAACACACCTGAAATCAATTAAAAAAACAAACATGAATCTGTCTTTAATATTAAAAGCTAAAACCAGTTTGTTTTAGGCTGGCAAAGAAAGTGGCGAGACTCATTGCTTGAGGCACTGGGGAAAAAAAATAGCATTAATAATGTCAAGACAACAATGGATATATTTTACTATTATTAGGTGGAAAATTGAAGGTGCAGAAATCCTTCACTTGCTTTGTAATAGCTTGTTTAATAATGGGGGACCAGAATAATCGTTTTTCAACTTTAATATTATTATAGAGAAAGAGAAAAATGGTGTCTGGGATCTTGCACTGAAAGCCATTTTCCTGCTGGCTGTGAACAACTTTGTCTGTATTGTTTGCTGCAGCAGCAGATTTGTCAAAAGAGAAACCCTTCACTTTCACCTCATTAAAAGTGCCATGCGTTGTTTCATTGATTAGTTCCTTTTATAGCAATAATCCTCCACATGTTGCACGGTTCTTGTGGATACTGTTGTGTACAAATAACTGTCAGTGATTAGAGATCAACAGATAACTCTGGCCAGAAATATATTGCATTAGGGCGAGGACATACTAAGAGCTACTGCTTCATTCTCCAGATATTCAAAGTGAGAAGAGATGCAGAGAGTTACCTCGTCTTGTTAATTACTGTTTTCTTATGAACATAAGCATCATATTTATATTGGACGTTATGCGCAATCTATTCCCTTGACTATAATTTTGATACAGTCAAAAGTCTCCTGCATTGCATTTTATTAAATTAATTACTGAAAAAAAATTTCACTGTGAAGTGAAAGAGCTGACTAGTATGCTTTCGAAGAAGCAGGTCCTCAAGTTTTGTGACGTACAACTCTTTGGCTATGAAATCTAATATAAGATCGCTGAAGCATTTTGATACTTTTGTTTTTAATCCAGGCTCCAGCAAGCTAACAGGGGTGGCTGGTGCAACAGGGGTCTCTAAGAGGTAGCAGCGAGCTTTAGAAACCTGCTTCATTTGAGACCTAGCACTTCCTACAGCACAGGCAAGAGCGCAGATGCAGTGAGCAGCCACAGCTATTTCAAAGACAGTAATACCTAACCATTCTTATTCACAGGGCTGTATTACAGATATGGGAAAACAGCATGGAGTAAGGACATGGCTCATCTACCCACATGTGAATTTCACTCTGAAGATGATCCAGCAGGGCATCCTACAATAGGAGCAATGCTCCCCATTTTGGGGGCTGTAGGATGAGATGCTCTTACCTCACCTCTTCACAAAGCCAAGTAAAGTTTGGGTCTTCAGAAACATCACCTTATCCTTGTGTGCTGTCCTTTACACAGTTCCACTTGTGCCAGCACAAGCTAACACAACAGAAGGGTCTGGATCAGCACATCCAAGTTTGTTTCACAGATATAACATCCCTACTTTCTCTTCCAATTAAAGTCAGAGCTTGTGGCATTCTGTCACTTGCTTCCCTCACCAAATTAGTTCCAGCTTAAATGCTGCTTTCCCAGGTGAGGCACCAATAATGACTTCTAGCAATGTTAATTTCAGCATTCCTTGCCAACATCACACCTGTCTTAAGCAGCAGCTGACAATCACAAGGCATGCTGAGATCATCCTAGGGCTCATCTATCTTAATGAACTTAGATCAGTCTACACAAGCCAACATCTCCATTTCCATTCACTTCTGACTTGAAAATTAGAGCCTAAATCAGATACTTTGTGGTTCTCATCAATCATTTTCTATTACTGCATACATTATAAACTGCTGCAGGTAAATGAAAGACATAGCTTTTATAACTGCTTATAATAGTAAATCCTTTTCATTAGCTACAGCATGTAAAGCTTTGCAAGTGCATTCTTATATACAATTAATTTTGCTGCGAAGCATTACGTACTTATTTCTTTTTCCAACTGGAATTAAGTTTCTAGGAAAAAAAAAAAATCAAAATATCCCACTGTGCAAAGCAGTTTATGTAATGTTTTAATAATTTGCACAAAACCTCAGATTAAATTTAATCCTTTCATTTTCTTGCTTAATCTAAACGATAAACAAGTATTTTAAGTTACCAAGTATCACAGAAAAACCACTAAGCCAAATAAGAACTTTGGTGAAAAAAAGAGTTATAAAAGTCAACCAAAATGCAGCTACTTCAGAAAGCCGCTTTGTTATTCTATCATCTACATAACATATGATGGAAATAATGGAAGTGAGTTAGCAGTTGCAGTGACAACTGTACCAAAGAGAAGAGTCTCTTTCAAAGCTATAACATAATTACAGGAAAGGCACAGCAGAACCAAGCACATACCTTAAGGCCTGCAAGAATGATAGATGCAGTACACTAATTCCTGATGGCTAAGAGATGGTATTACACTGTAAAGGTCATTTCTTCAATCTTGTGATATGCCTTCAGCCAAGAATGCCAATTTAGACGTTATCTGCAAAGCTACAATCAACCACAAGCAAGCTAAAATGGCAGCTCTGCAGATGAACAAATCAATGGCCAATAGAAGACTTTAAATAATAAGAAAAGTAGTAATAATTTTTAAAAAGTCAGCAATGCTCTCTTTAGGAGATGAGAATAATGATGGTACCTGAATTAGTTTCTTCTAATAATTTCAACATCTGTGATAAATCTTCATTTCGAAGTGAAAATGCCAGATTTACAAAGGACACTAGAAATTGACTGATAGCTAGTAATTAATGGCATAAAAACACTGCATCTGTAATTCTGGTCACGTCTCAGAAGGTATTTTCTTGATTCCCCCTTTGTAATACCTAGACACACTATCTAGCATATCATACACACCCCTCCAATAAATGAAGCTTGCTTTGCAAAAGTTCGCTTTGGATTTACTAATATTGGTTTTCATCAAATACAGAGATGGAAACAGAAGATTGCTTGGAAAAATACAGAAAGCTGTTTTCCTATCTAGACATTGTTCTGGAACAGAGAGATAGCACACAGATGCATGAAAGTGCTCTATGACACTTCAGAGCATCAGATTTTTAAGATACTACATCATCCCTACCAGAATCTACTCCTGCACTGCCTCACAACTTCCTTCTACTCCTTCCATGCTCCTACGAGAGATGCTGTGGACCTGAGGGCTTTGCATGGGCAATGGCACCAGGATAACAAAAATAGCAGATGCTGCCATCAGGGCTTTGCTGAACCTGCCCCCAGTCTGTCGACCTCACATTGTTTCACTGCAAGAGCTCAGGCAGCAAAATAGTAAATGAGTTTAAAATAGAAACCACGCTTCATTCTCTTCCTGGTGATGTGAGCATGCGTCTATGGAGTTCAGTGGAAGCCCTCTCAAATTAAGCCAAATTTGAAAGGAACGTCAAGGCCCACCACAATCAGAACTGTGTGGCTGCAGTTTGATAATAGATACAGGATAAGTATCACACATTGACTGGTTTTTTTATACCATTATTTTTAAAGCCCTCCTCCCTCTCTAGCAAATATGAGAACAAATACAGTAACAGATGTTTTACTGAAATATTGTCCATAATAAATCTATTATATAAGTCTGGTGTGTGTTTGTTTGTTTTGTGTGTGCTCTTTATTTAACTAAAAATAAAATTGCTTTGACTCACAACATTTAATTAGATGTTCTTAAAGCTTTTAGCCAAGGAAGCTTCTTAAATAATCAAGGAGTTCCACGGTATGCAAATATATATTATTTACTCACACTTGGTGTATTAAACCTACCGCATTTTGACACACTGAGGCCTGTATGTTATTAGTTTCCCTATATGGAAGACAAGACGATCTTATTCCTGAAAGTTTCGAGTTACAGCTAGATGCAGTATGCAGTTTTTTTCTGAACAGACTGAAGTCATGATTGCATCAGGAACTCATTTACTGCATCAGGCTACAACAAAGCTAACTCCATGGGATACCAGAGGAAAAGAATACTGGCTCCACCCATTCCTTCAGGTGAAAGCTTGCCATCTGAATCAAGCAGAGTAAAAGTACTCAGTTTAACTGTGGAGACACCAAACAGGACTGTGTGTCCAAAATATTCTTTCAAAAAACAGACTTGGCTCCAGCAAGAATTCCTCACACCATTCTTTCACAACTTGGATGGGAGCATCCATAAGGCTGATCTAAGAGCAGAAGACTCAATCCAAGTCAACCCCAACACCTCCACCTGTCCGTGCCTTGGTTCAGGAGCATAGAGTGCAGCAAGAAGAGTGCTGGCAGCACTCTACAGCACTGATGGAACAGTTGCAGCCCCAAGAGGCTTAGGTTCTCCTCCTCCCCTCTGGAGAGGGTGAGACAGCAGCCGCCAGATTCTGAGCACCTGGGGGAATTAGCAGCGCATATATGAGATAAGCACAAGCCAGCAGTAGCTTCAGGGGAGCCTTGCGGAAGCAAGTGAACTCATAGGAGCTTCTTTTAAACCCCTTCCCCTCATTTTGTACTGACCCGTCACATTTTTACTCATGGAATTAAGCATCTCCAGCACATTACCTTTGTGCCAGAAAACAACAGAATGAAGGGAGAACTCTTGAGGGGGAATGAAGAGTTGCAGACATTTCTATCTGCAGTGGAGTCTGCTGTATTCATTCTCTCCTTGAACTGTTATTTCTGGTGGTCTTTCCCTTGCAGTCTCTAAGTGATGGGACACACAATATGTTGCACATTATTCCCAGCATAAAGAAGTAAAATTCTGACATCATAATGATGAGGTGCCCAGGGAGGCTGAAATTCTGCTGTACTTCCATCAGAAGCTGATTTGGCTTCCCTAGCTGCAGGACAAGGCTTTTCAGTACCATTAACCCCACAGTGCATTTATTCCATCCTTTCAGATTAGAAACCAAGTCATAAACTTCATCCTACTTATCTTCCCTTTTCTATTCTGTTTTTGAACATGTCCGAAACAGCTTCTCAACTACTTTTATTCCATTACCTTAAGTACTTAAATTTCATTTTCAGGAAGGCACTATTTAATGAATATTTATGAGTAGATCCTGCAGCGTTCATTGAAACCGTGGACTTCCTTTCACAGCAGGCTACAGATTTACATTTTGGGTTTTATTACTAAAATGTTAGCCACACAAATTGATGCCAGTTAGAAAATACGATGACAGTTCTCCCTCCAACTCCAGCACCTTCATCTGAGTAACTTTGTGTACCACGTTATTCTTTGACTCCAGAGAAATAATTTATTTCTGATATGCAATATTTAATTAAAAATGCATAATTATAAAACTTCCAGCAGCCAAAATTTACACATGGCAGCCTCAAGTCAGCAAACCACTGTGAGGAGTCTCCCTGAAGTCACCGAGATCACTGGTGTGAATAAAATCACTCACTCGCATAAGCAACCACAAGACAAGATCCTCATTGCAGCAACATTAACACTGAACTTCCTCCTCCTGTAGGCATCAATTAGAGGATGTCGTTGATCCCAATAACATCAGGACCCAACAGGTCCTGAAACTCTAAACTCTAAGGTCACAGGAACACTTGAAAAAGAAGTGAAATAAATGTGGAAAAACGAAAGTATCCATAGCCTCCTCAGGTGTAAGCTGAACTTTGTGCTTGCAGGAGCAAGCAGCTTTATTCTCATTTAAAGGAGCACACTCAGCTGCTTATGCTCAGACAATAAGAGTTCACCTATCCTAAGCAGATAAATGATCCACCAGGCACTTTGCACACAGCTGTGCCACAAAGTAGGGAATAAACAATCGACTCTACTCCATAGGCAGTTACAGAAAGAGATGGATTTAAAGAAGATGAATTCAAGCAATGCAGGGAAGCAGATGTTCTTTTCCCTTCCATCAGAGTTGATGATATTCCCTTATTACCCTAAGTTTACTGCTAAATCAGATTTCTTCGAGTTCTCCCTTAGAGTAGCAAGAGATATGAAAAACCTGTTGAAACTTTCATGCTACCAAACAGAGCTCCGGACGTACATACTTTACAGTCTTTGTTTAGGTAGATTTGTTTCCTTCAAGTAAAACTAGCCCTGTAAGCAAAGAAGACCTTGCAACTATCTGTAATACAGGGTTTCTATAGAAGGTGTAACAAATGATGTTTAAAACAATAATAATAAGCCTCTTCATGCTGAGCCATATACGCACATACAAACTTATTCATGGGTGATTTGCACTTTCTGCTCTTGGGGCTTTCAGCAAGAAAGGTACAACAGTTACACTATAACATTTGGTAGGCTGAAAGTTCAAGTAAGCAAGCACAAAGTTTTTGTGTGAAATCAACAACTGGGCACCACCACTTGCACTATTTGCATCTACAACATTACAACAACTGACATGAGCTGCCTTTCAAGCTGTAATCAAGGCTCGGTCTGCACACTCACAGTACAGAATAGCTTAATTTACTACTTCTTTATTTTCCATCACGTGGGAAAGATGAAAACATCTACTCCCTCTTCCTAATGAGAGAGATATGCTATTTCGCACGTGAACACTGCTTCATACTTTAGGTGATGAATTAAGCCCCGTTTGATAAAGACGCTCTTAGACATCTGTAATTCAATGGAAAACACAGCAATGACAGCAGAGCAGCAATATCCCAAACCACAGCAAGCGAGAATTTACTCAAATGCAACAGCTGCAAGAAGAGAAATATAAAAAAGCTCTTACCTTCAGAAAACCTCAGATTTGTAGAGACCTCCAGCAAGATACCCACACCTCCACTACCAACCCTGAAATAAGGTCTGGGAAGGGTTGCATCCTGGCTCCACACCTTCCAGTCACTCAGGTACATTGCATGCACCTGAGGTCCCTGGGCTGGCCCTGCCTTCCCACCACGTGCCCCATCACTGCTTCAGGCTGTGAATTGCAGCTTTTGAGGCAGGGACTCACAGAATCACACTCCTTTTGATGCACTCCAGGATGCCGCTGGCAATCTTGGCCACCAGGGCACACTGATGGCTCATGACCGACCCCCAGGTCCTTCTCCCCAGAGCTCCAATCCAGCAGGCCGTGTCCCAACCCATACTGATACTTGCAGTTATTCCTTCCCAGGTGCAAGACTCTACACTTGCTTTCATTAATCCTCACCGGGTTTCTTGCTGCCCATTTCTGCAGTCTGCAGGTCTTGCTGGTTCTAACATCCTTTATATACATCTTTAAGCTCCCTCCTTTAACTTTCTATCCACCCCAACATGTCAGAACGGTTAACAAGTCTCCTTCATGTCTAGACACTAACTGCCCACGCAAGTGGTCATCCAATCAGAGCCAAAAGTTGCTTCTATTCAAGGGCTTATTCTCCAGCCAGGGCCATCATCGGGAGGGGATTACACTCCCCACTTGACTTCTGAGCCTTTGTTCTCATTGTTCACTTCCACAGCCCGTCAAACTCGATTTTCAGCCTCTATTCTGAATGTTGTCTTGAACCCCAACAACGACTTAGCATTTCTGCTACAACATTCAATTCCTCAGCTCGGTGGTACTGCTCTAAAGGTTACAGTGGGTACAGGTATTGTGCCTTCCTCATCAAGGCGACATGAGGCTGCAGATAGAGCCCAAAAGAAGAGGCTTCTTTAAAAACCTCTACAGGTAGAACTGGATCCTGGCAGATTGCCTCCATATAGCAAGAAATAATAAAAGTATGATCAGCAATACACACTGGAGGTTTATATTAATACACAATTCTACAGCATTGATCTTCTGCCATGAACAGACGCTGAGACTAAAACAGCGTTGTTACACCCCAGGTCTGAAAGAAGCACAGTATGAGATTGTAAAGGATTTTCTGGGGAACACTGTATCAAAAGAGTCTCACTGGGAATTCCATAGATCAGAACACGGGGAAAAACTAAGCACAGAGCAGGGTACTAGTTCTGTTTCTTGTTTAAGTACAGACAGCCAAATCACATGGAACAAAATCAGACAAAATCAGCCTCACCTGGAGACACACAGCTGTCACCCACACGTTTTAGCAGCCAGCCTGAGAGAACCCAGCAGAGCAAATACTACATGCACATTTCAGTTTGTCCTTCTGCTAAATTTGCACTGTTTGAGCCATCTGTAAGAATAATTAATTGCTTGCCAGATTGCTTACTTCCATTTGAAATTTGTTAAAATCACAACACCACAACAAAAATCAAGGATTCTTATTGCATTAGACAACAAGAAAACGTGTTGTTTAGACTTGCTTTCCTTCTACCTAGCCAATCAAACTTCAGTGATAACTCAGTTTTCTGGATAATATTAGAGGGAGAATGGGACAGAGTCATTAAAAAATGTATCCTCCAGTAACCCCAACAAAAGCTTTGTGCCATGGGCAGAAAAATCACTATTTTGTTTTTTGCAGAAGGCCTCACTTCACTTGCCATCTTTCTCCCCTCTTTACAAATATCTGTCTTGAGGCAGCAGAAACCCAGCTCAGGAGACTGTACAGAGTACCACAGCCTGGAATTGACCGTGCTGTTGCAATTGCTGAGCTGCAGTTCAGGAAAATCAGTCCAGATGAGCTCCTGCATATTCTGTCAGGAAACTCAGCATCACCTCTACTGCTTTTTGTATATCTATCGCAAAGAAGCAAGAACAGGGCTGTGGAAAGAGTATCACCATATAAACTCTTCTTGCAACAGAAAACAAACAATTCAGGTCAGATAGTTGGATGAGAGCAAACAGGATTTTGCTCTAAATCCAAACAAGCAGCTGTTGATTGCCGTTATGATTAGTAAATATAAGGTTTGTATAGGTTTACGATAGACTGGGGACAAATTGTTTTTAAATAGCATTGATATCCACTAGGTTGCCAAGGATTACAGTTAGTTTTTCCACTTTCCAGATGAATGACATAAAGAGTAGTTTTGTCTTATTCATTCTCAGCTATGTATTAACTCAGCACAAACCCCTCTGCAGTAAACAGATACAGCTAATAAGGGTGTCAGTATCCATCTGACTAACTCAGTTTATTACATTGGCCAACAACTGTTTTCGTTCTATAACTAAGTAATTTAACACAAATACATACTATGAAAGAAAATGGAGTAGCCAAAGATAATGATGCCATTTAAGGGATTCTGATTAAGTAATGAAAAGACATGTTAAAGATAACCAGAGAGAGGGGAAAGAGAGAGAAGTCAGTTGTAAGCACTTACTGTCAGCAAGCCTGTATTAAGGATCTTGTTGCAATAAGGCAAACAAAAATCCTTTTTCAGAACAGCACTCTCTAGTCGCTTGATTTAATGGATTACACTATTAAGCCCTGTTACTAAAGAGCTATCTTCCAGCCTGCTAGTTTCCTCTCACACTACAAACATTTGATGTTTGCATTGCACTAAAGTGTATTTCCTCTTGTGACAACTTCCCATGAAATATCTCAAAGTCCTCTTGTGCATTTCACTGTACCTTTTAGACTAAAACACGTCCGAAGAGCATGAATACATCTCTAACAACTCTGCTGGGGTTCCTGGCTCCTTGTTAAAACTGGAACAGAATCGTGTTTCTCCCTCCGGCGCTGCCTTAAAAAAAACTTCAGGCCATACGTTCTTGAATTATTTATCAGAAGTTACTATGCAAACAAGGATTAAATAATTCTCTTTGAGCTGGTTGTGGTAAACACAGCAGCTAGAGGCATTTGCCTGTGTAATATCTACATCTCATCCAGCCTTCCTGGCAAACAAATTGCCTTTTGCTAGAGATGCGAGACCTGATTTTCCACTTTACTCACATGGTGTAAGTGAAAAAAATCCTCAGAGTTTGATGGAGTTACATCAGCATAATAGTGGGTAAGTGAATCAAGGATACTATTTGTTTCCAAATGCGTTTGATTAATGAATATGGGACAGAAATAGTACAGCCTCAGACTTTATTCTGCCCTCTGGCTCAATTCATTTGGCATTGCTTTAAAAACAGCTAATCTGTTAATGAATAAAGGAAATGAACAATAACCACAGAATAATTTCAATTTTTGGAAAAGCTAAGTGTGTCATCAACCATATGCAATGGATGACAGTCCCAAATTAGACATCACTTTCTAAGAACTTCTAAAAAATATTTGTCATCTGCTCTTGCTTGTGTATGATCTCAGTTCAAAAAATTACCAGCCTATTTAAGATGTGAATTTTCACTATAATGCATTTAAAAATAAATAAATAAATTTTATAAATAATAAATTAATAAATAAATAAATAAATAAATAATGGGCAGACAGACGAAGCAATTATTGCTGCTGCAGTAAGTACTACCTTATTTTTACCTTTTTTGCTATATTCACAAACTTAAGAATAGAAATAAAACATGTAACCCCAAGTTCCTGTAGCAAGCATCCAAAGCGACTGCTTTGCTCATTTCTAAAAGGTAACTCACACATGCACACACAGACATGTAAGCACAAGAGGGTGGATGCCCCATTCCTGGAGGCATTCAGGGCCAGGCTTTGATGTGGCTCTGGGCAGCCTGGTCTGGTGGTCGGTGACCCTGCATGTAACAGGGGGGTTGAAACTGGATGATTATTGTGGTTCCTTTCAATCCAGGTCATTCTATGATTCAGTTACACTCCAGTCACAACAGCAGACTAGCCTGACCACCGCAGAGTTAGTTGACAGCACAAGCAGAGGGAAAAGCTGTGGCACAGTAAATGCATTCAGTGTGGCCCTCAGAGCCATCCCCATCAGGATGCAGATGCAGTTAACCTTTAGCCCTGAACATTTCAGCTGATTCAGTGGCCTCCACTGGTCCCTCAGGAGCTGCTCCTTGGTAGATCAGGCTTTGGGCACCATTGGAAGAGTCCCAGCAGTGCTGAATCAGGTACTTGCCTTCCAAGGGAGGTGGAGGTTCAAACTCACAATATTTCAGGGGCTAATTCTGTAGCTCTCTCCTAGTTGAATCTCTAGCCTGAGGGAAACACAGAGCTTGATAGCTAAAGCCAACGGAACTTTGTAATTAATGTCAATGAGTTCAGAATGACATCTTTAAAGAAGTTAATTAAAATTGAGAGGTTTAGTGCAATATAAAGATGAGTAATGTGCTTCACCTATTAATACAGAACTTTTTATAATGCCCCCAAATAGTAGCTGCAACACTGGTCAGCGTTCTGGAGTATTACATATACTCCAGATTGGAAACAAAAGAAAACATTAACTATCCTTATCGCATCTTAACCATAAATATTTTAAAAACAATGTTGTTAAAAAGGAAGTTTTAAGCCTTTAAAATTTTACCTTTTGGGTAGGAATAGGGAACAAGTAGTACAGTTCACACCGAAAAGATCTTTATTGCTCAAGAGCAGCAATCCAAACGGCTCCATTGCCATCATGGTTTGTACTGAGAGCTTTGCCTTTCAGCCCCCAAGCTCGTTTTCACATGCCTGCCTGCTAAACTGCGTTTCCTTTGTGCTGAAACTTTAAAAGAAACATTAGTAGCAATATTTCTTTTTGATTTTGTCCTTGAAAACTAATAATCTTTGAGAGACTGACACACAGGCTGCTCTTGCCAGCTATTAAGTGTTCTCTTCTCGTAAGCACTAAGCGCCTCTCAGAACAAAAACGTGAATCCAAATAAAACACACAATCAGATGCTATTCAAGTAAGTTGTTTTATTTCCCCATATTTAAGTTGTTGACAGAGAGATGGTAAGGCCTGCATTTCCTCACACCTCATTAATTTTTATATTTGGCAGTTTAAATTTAACAAGTCCCCATACGATTAACACTGTTACACTTACTGGGAAAGGAGAAAAGGGGGGGAAAAAAGTGTCACATGTTTTGGAAATCTGAAGTTCTGGATGAATATTGATAAAAACCATGTGGTGAGAGTACTAAATATTTACACTTCCCAGACTGATCCACTCACTGGGAGAGCTGAGGGACCAGATCTGGAAACCACAGGCTCTAGTGGCCCCAGAAAGGAATCCCAAATCCAAGTATAAGGAAGCAATCTAATTAGTGGGTAAAACTGCTGTGGTTGTAGAGGCTTTTGGAGCTCTTCTGCCAGACCTTGAGATAAGCTCTAAGCAAATTGCTACATTCCTAGCTCCTATGAACAATGAGCAACAAAACCCCACGTAGCCCTAGAAAAATCAGCTTTGCTGGTACTGAAATAAGGGTCAAGGTGAACAGGGCAGAGTTCTATGAGGATGCAGATATCCCTTTGCCAAACTATCTTCCCATCAATCCTCCACAGCATCAAACTCAGCTCCCATAGCCTTTCCAGCAGATGATGATGATGAGGGGCTTTCCACCCTCAGGCAGAAATAGCTCTGGCTGCTCTGCCAAAGCACTGAGTTAATTCACAGGAGGATTACATCTAAAATCCTATGCTGCTTTACTGCAAGTGTGTAAAGCCTTTAGGCTCACATTTCTGTTTGGAACTGGATATTCCGAGGAGTAAGACAACAGTCGTAGACTGCAGTGGAAGCTTAATAGCATAACTGAGAATTACGTGACCAGTTCTCAAAGATTGCTCCAAAAGCAAGCATTCCATTTAGTGGGAATACAATTCCACACCTTCCTCTGAGTGACAGATTCTGGCCCTCGGCTCCCTGGTAATGGAGATGGATATGCAAATTCACTCCTGGTTCTTGTACTGCTCAGTGCCTTGAGGCTCTCAAAGCTTCCAATTCGCATACTTGGAGTAAGAGCTCTTGCTAAAAACACTGCGTGTAGCAGGCTGAACAATGTGAGGGATCACTCAATTTCAGGACTGTGCAGTCCTTTGTATTTTACATTAGTTTCAGACGTTATACTATGGAACAAGAGACTTTTATGAATGCAAATCTGATTGCCTGGAATGACTAAATCCAGCAGATGCAGGCATGCTACACCACTGCTTATACTGATTACAAGTTTGAGTGGTGCGTGCACCACAGAACAAATTTATTACCACGCTTGTAGAATGAAATCTCTGGAGTTTATACAGGTCAGTAAACACAACATCTCTGCTGTAAAGTATTTATTATGTAACCTTCCTTTTCCAACTATGCTTGTGCTGAAATATGCCTTTCACACCTACTGGTGTGTTACAGCTTGATAACACATTTACTCTATTAAGCAATGGTATCTGATTCCCTTCCTAAACAAAGAGGAATTCAATCATACAAACACCAGCAAGGACAACAGATACATAGGGATAGTGCGTAAAAAAATCTCAAGGCAACAAAGGATGTATTGGTTTTAAATGTACAGATGGAAACAAAATGTACAGAAGGTATACAAGTGAATAAGTAAAGGAAAAACTCACCAATGGTGGTGCCTTGACTGAGGCAGCTGAGGCAGTCCTCCCTGGTGAGCGATCTCCAAGAGATACTGCTCCAGTGGGAGTCAGCCCTTAAATGAGGTCTCAGAGGGGATGGAGTCAAGCTCCACCCCTTCCGGGAGCACAGCTACATCACTCTCACCTGTGCTCCCACAGCTGACCCCATACGTGCCTCAGCTGATTAATCAGAGGTTCAGGCTGTGATTACCAATCTCCCATACACTCCACCCCTTCACAGCGTGAACCAATGATTAGGTGAGTTTTCCCTTATCACAGAGACCCAACGCGACGCTGATACAATTTCCCGTCGCACCGAATGCTGATGTTATTCAAATGATGATTGGATGGGTATTCACGATCTTCCGTGGGCCAGTGCTTGATAGATGTTACTGGAGACAAGCCATCTCGAGGTGCAGGTCCATTTGCGTTTCATCAGTCCACACAAATTGTTCTCTGATGGTCCTAGAGGCTTAGAATCTTAGGGAGAGTAATACAGATGTTTCAAGGGTACCAGGAGAGGAAGGTCTGCCCTCCAGGGCAAGATACAGGCCGTATTCTTGTCTTGGGTCAATACTTCTGCTCGCACCGGATTATGTCCCGGCCTCCGATACCATACCCTCTGGCCAGATATCTGTGGCTGTATAACTATATCTGGCACCAGAGGAGGAGTCCTGATCTGCCATAGGGACATGATGGGTGTCCCTTTAGCAATAAAGACCGGAGTATTGACCACGATGTCAGTAGGCCATGTACCTATCACCGAGGGGGTAACTGAACCTCCCACCTCCAATAGTCTCCCCCAAGGTGCAAGTAGGCCACACCACTTAGGTCCTACTTGCACCTTCCAGGGCCAATTTATCTTATGGATTCCTGGTTTTAGATTCTCAGGGGCAGGGAGCAGAAGATTATTGTCATTACCAACCTGCGGTTTTACCTCATTATCAGCACCTGTAATTTGAATCCTAAGAGGGGAGGCCCATATAGTGTGTAACATTTTCAGAGCACTGGGTCTGCCATCCCGAGGTCTTTCGTTCAAGTCCCGCAGGGTTTCGTATAATCTTTTTGTCCACCCCTGCAGGGACTGGGAGTCTGTCTTCAGGGCAGCCTTAAGAATACCATTGTAGCGTTCAATAAGGCCTGCCCCTGTTGGATTATATGGCAGATGGAATCGCCATTCAATGTTGTTCTCTTCTGCCCAGCGCTGTATCATCGCTCCAGTAAAGTGAGTCCCTTGGTCGCTCTCGATGACTTGAGGTGTCCCATATGCAGACATCAGTTTAGTGAGTGCCTTAATTGTATATGCTTGATTTGCCTTTGGTACGGGATAGGCTTGCAGCAGTCCACTTACAGTATCAACGCAGGTCAGGGCATATCTCGCCCCCTCAGACCGAGGGAGGGGCCCAATGTAATCAATCTGCCATCTCTGAAGAGGACTATATCCTCTAGCAATGTGGGATGTTGTTTCAGGCAACGGTCTTGGTCTCATCTTCGAGCAAGCGTCACAGTCCTGACATGCTTGGACGATATCAGATAACTGTACAGGCAGCCCCCATGCTTTAGCAGCTGCCCACATTATCTTTTGTCCAGCATGCCGTAGCTTCTGATGTAACCATCGGGCAATATTTTCGGATTGTGAATTCCCAATCCATCGAACTCGGGCCAGTGTGTCCGCTTCATCGTTTCCTGGTGACTGCAGGGGTTGATGACCAGAGACATGGTAGACACATACCGTCCTGTGTTTGACTGTATTCCAAATGTCTACCCACATGTCTTTCCCCCAGATCGGTCGGGCGTGGATAGTCCATTCCTGGGTAGCCCACTGCGTAATCCACAGAGTAAGCCCCCGGTACACGGCCCAGCTATCCGTACAGATGTTCAGGATGCCATCACCAGGTTCTTTAGTTATAACCATCCACACGGCTCGTAATTCTGCCCATTGGCTGCTCTGACCATCCCCCTCATCAAACCAGATTGTCTCAGTAGAGGGATGGTATGCTATAGCTCGCCACTTGCTCGGGTTGCCTCTGCTGGACCCATCCGTATACCAGGCATCTTCAGGAATAGGATATCTTCCTTCCTGAACAGGGCTCTTCTCTGGTGGAGCGACCATTGGTTCTTTCGGCGTATCACTGCGATATGTCACTGGGCCTAAGATCTTCTGTAATTCCTCCTTGAGTGGAGACGAAGACAAGCTGCTTCTTTGACTTAGATAGGCGACCCATCGTGCTACCGTCTGTGCTTGGGCCACCCCTGTCTTAGGAAGGTGAGTTAGATCTCTTACCCACCCCTGGATCGGTAATGTAGTTTTAACTATAACCTCTGCTGTTTGCGTTATTGGCTCTACCGCTTGTAACGCTGAATAGGCAGCCAATAACTGTTTTTCAATCATGCTGTATCTTTCTTCTGCTCCGTGCCAAACCTGAGACCAGAATCCAATGGGGGTTCGAACAGAACTCTGGCGTTGCCACAGGCCCCAGCCAAAACCATCCTGGGTAACATGAACGTCTAGTTCAGCTGGGAGGGTCGGATCAAATATACCCAATGCCTGGGCTTGTTTAACTGCCAGCTTTGCCTGTTGGAAAGCATCTTGTTCTACCTTCCCCCAGTTCCACGATTGACCCTTCTTGGTAAGCTTATACAATGGCCTCAACAACTGAGCTAAGTGAGGTATAAAGGAGCGCCAATACCCTAATATACCTAAGAACTCTTGTAGCTGTTTTGATGTTGTAGGGACTGGGAACGCTTGGACTTTATCCACTACTGCACTGGGTAGTACTTTGGTTTTTCCGGACCAAATTACTCCCAGGAATTTTACAGATAACCCCGGACCTTGCACCTTCTGTGGGTTTATAGCCCACCCTCTCTTTTGCAGATAAGCTATCAATAAATCTGCTGCTTGTCTCACCGCCTCTAATGAATCGGATGTTAACAGGAGGTCATCAATATAATGATATAAATTTACATTATGTGGCTTCTGCCACTTAGCCAGATCACGCGCCACCAAATTATGACAAAAAGTAGGTGAATGCACGTACCCTTGCGGCAGAACCTGAAAAGTCCACTGCCTGCCTTCCCATGTGAATGCAAACTGGTCTTGTGATTCTTCACTAATCGGAATACTGAAGAATGCATTCGCTAAGTCTAGGACACAGTGATACGTTTTAATTTCTCTACTTAGTGTGTCCATTAGGGAGGCAATATTGGGTACGGCTGCATGAACGGGCGGCGTGACCTTGTTTAATTCCCTGTAATCCACTGTCATCCTCCATGTTCCATCCGATTTTCGCACTGGCCATATTGGGGAGTTGTACGGGCTATGTGCAGGCCTTATAATACCCACTCTTTCTAATTCCTGCACTGTTTTTGTTATTTCATCCTGCCCACCTGGGAGTCTGTACTGTTTTACATTAGTAATCCGACGTGGCTTGGGCAGACAAATAGGCTCATGTTTTGCATGGCCTCTCAATATTGTCTGAATTGCCCGGATACTAATGCATCTCTGCCGCAACCGGAACTCTCCCACTGTTGTGTGGAGAGCCAGACCCCACAAGATATCAATTCCCAATATGTACTCCGGAATTGGGGCAATAGATACCTTGTACTCCCGTGGTGGGAGGCGCCCGACCCCCAATTTTACCCAAGTTTGGGTGACTGGAACGGTCTGTCCCCCAAAGCCTCCAATCATTACTTTGTTCCCTCTGAATTTTGTTGGATCTCCATAAATTATAGATGTTTCCGCCCCCGTATCAACGAGGGCCATAACCTTCTGCACATTTTCTCGGGACCAATATATTGTCAATTCCACATAGGGCCTCCGGTCCCGTCTAGAGGCCCTAGGGTGACTGACGTCCCTCATCACGCCATAAACTGGGCCAGATTCAGGTCTTTTACCTCTGATGCCTCTGGTACTGTGACCCGAGGCACCTGAGGTGGCCTCTTTTTCCTATTTGGCACGATAAAGTCTTCTAGATTCCAAACTGTTGTTGGTCGTCGTTCTATAAGCCTTATCCCCGGTCTTTTGGGGCGGTTTTGAAATTTTTGTTCGTCCTTCAGCTGTTTCCACAACTGAAGCAGAACGTGATTGGGCTGCCCATCAATTTTGGCAAATTGAACACCTGCTCGGAGTAGATCATTAAACATTTGTTTTCGGGACACCCTAATGGGTCCCGCCCGAGGGGTTCGTGGAGCCGATCTCCTGGCTCGGGCTATTGGAAAAACTTCAGGATCTTCAATTACTCTAATATTGCGCTTGGTTCTTAGGCGCTCCGTTTCCCCCAGGTCCGCTACCAATTGGGCAGCATGTTGGACTGCTGCCTCTGCGGCCACTAGAGGATTCAATATAGAAACCAATGTTCCATACATATGTGAGGGAGCCTGTTGTAAGATTAGGTCCCTCATTCCCGCGGAAAACTTCACCATGTCCGGACTAACAGATACATCTTCATAGACAGCCTCTCGCATGCCTAGTTCCCGGATATAATTTTGTAGGTCTTCCATAGAAGACCACATTCCTGTATGTATTGGCATGTCTGTTTTATTTGACCATACCATACGGCAGGCAGCCATTATCCAATCTACGATCGAATGATTCTCTTCAGGGAACTGGGACCCTGAGTACAATCTCTGCCTCAGGGCAGGATGGACTGTTATAGTTGCTAGTTTAGATACCTCGGAGCCGTTAACTATTACACTTTCTGCTCCCGAGTCCCATAATCGTAACAGCCAGGCTGGGACACTTTCCCTTGGTCTTTGCCTGAAGCGCTGTACTAGATCCATAAGTTCGGTGGGTGTATATGGACGTGCTGTTACGTGTAAATAGGAGTCAGCAGGGGTCCATTGATCAGGAGGCACCCCTGCTGGTCGCTCCTGGACTTTTTTTGTTTTTTGGGTTACCATAGGGCGGACTTCTAATAAGTCCGTCTTAAGTGGCTCTTCTAGGTCAGATTTAGTGACCTTAGTTTGATCCGATGTTTCAGGATCCTTACTATCATCCATTGTAATATACCTAATTTGGGGGGTGTTTGAAAAAAATGATGAATTTTTCCCCGTTAATAGATTAATTTCGCCCTCCAATTTTTCAATGCGGGCTTTTAATAATTGATTTTCATGTTCAATCTTATCTGATTTAACCTCTGCCTGATTTAAAGCATTCAATAAAGGCCAAGCAGCCATGGATGCAGCCATTTGCCTTTCTTTGGTTGTCAAAATATCTTTTTGCAACCCCTGAAAGTATTCAGTTAGATGGTAAGGGGACATATTGCCCGTTACCCGTAAGGGCCCCCATTGTTCGATAATCGTCGCTAATTGAAAATATGGGGACGCCTCAAACCCTGGTATTTGTCCAGGGAGGATTTTCCCTAAGGGGGTGATCTTCTCCCCCTTGAACCAGCTAAACACATTCCACAGGAAAGACATTTTTTTTCCGATATTTACAGGCTCCTGCCTGGCTCGCCAAATGTATTGGTTTTAAATGTACAGATGGAAACAAAATGTACAGAAGGTATACAAGTGAATAAGTAAAGGAAAAACTCACCAATGGTGGTGCCTTGACTGAGGCAGCTGAGGCAGTCCTCCCTGGTGAGCGATCTCCAAGAGATACTGCTCCAGTGGGAGTCAGCCCTTAAATGAGGTCTCAGAGGGGATGGAGTCAAGCTCCACCCCTTCCGGGAGCACAGCTACATCACTCTCACCTGTGCTCCCACAGCTGACCCCATACGTGCCTCAGCTGATTAATCAGAGGTTCAGGCTGTGATTACCAATCTCCCATACAAAGGAGAATCTGGATAGCCAAAAGTAAACAGGTGCTAAAGTAAAAGACATGCAATAAAACTATGCCATCAGAGCAACTGATCTAAGGCACAGCTGGCTGACTGTCCCAGGATCAGGCTGGGTAAGTACAGGCTTTTTTCCTTCATTATTTATTATTCCAAAGTCAGTGCAAACACTTCAGAACTATGTGATACTGCTGACAGTTAATACAGCAAGCTCCCGAACATGATATAGACTTAAAGACAGTAAATTAGATTGTTTTAAATTCTGCTATAGACAAGAGCTACATGCTGCTGAGCTCACTACTTATCCTGCTGTGGCTTCCCTTCTTTTTGTTCTCAGTGTCTTTTCAGTTTACTGGGAAATCAACTTGAAGACCTGTTGGTTTTTTCCCCTTCTCCCTTCCATTTTCAGAAGTTATAGTCATCCCATAAATAATGTGACCTTGCAGAATTTGCCCATCTCTTGCTCCCCGTAAGATATTTTATTACTATACATACTATAAAACATTGAAGTAGAAAGGATTTATATTAGAGCATAAGAGCAAACAATGCTACTAACTTGCAAATAAAAAATAAATTACTACAGTTACCAACTTAAACTTAATAAAAAAAAAAATGTGTTTTAACATCACATGAACTGGGCTTACAAAGAAAACCTTACTCCCACACAGCACTCCCATCTCAGAGTTACCTTTTCCTGGGAAACGCATTTAGCTGAGATCCCTCTGGAAGCTTTTCTCTATAGCAAGAGCTGTCTTAAAGATGAGAAGTGCTCTCCTTAATTGCCCCTGGCCTTCCCTTTTTACTTCTTCTTTCTCCTGCTGTAATAGCCGCAGTGTCTAATCACCCCTCTCTGGGATCCAGCAACTGAATCTAAGATAAAGAACTATATGGAGCCCACCTAAATCTTCCTGATGTCCTCATAACTGCAGTTGGCGTGCACACTGCACATACATTTAGCTTTGATCCATGATGCTTCATTCTGAGATTATGCACGTTACATCAAAAACATCCACGACAATATTATAGGTCTCAGTTAATACTGAATTCAGTTATGCTTTTTGCTGAACTAAGGGGAAAGATCATGTATCATTTTATCACACCAGCAACAACTGAACTACTGAAATGAATGTTTCTCTGAGAAACAAAATTTTCTCACAGTTATTTCAGTAATCACCACCCTATCACTACAAATTCCCTTCTTCCTATCCTATTTGCATTGCTGGTTTGCCCTTAAATTCCTCGTCTGGCTCTAATGAAGAAGAAAGCCAAAAAAATCTCTCCCCAGACAATCTATTAAAACAGAAATGTATGTTGTTGCACGTATTATGCATACACAGTGTGAGGTCAGAAAGGAAAGATGGCATCTGAGATTGGTTACTGCATCTGGCCATGTTGCTTGCTGATGTGCTGGGCTGTACAGTCCACATTCTCTTTACTGCCATGTTTGCTGATCTCTCCAGTACCACCCATTAGAAAGTCACTATTTACGGAGATGTCAAATGGTTGTTTTTCCTTGATCTAGTGTTCCCATGCATCTGTTATTCAGCTGTATAGAGTAATTAAGAAACGCTCTCATAGCAAGAAGAGCAGAGCTCTCTCTTAGGAACATGCGTGTTTCTATGAAAAAAGTACTTTAAAAATATTCCTGCTACTCCATAATGTCAATTCTCCCATTAACTCCAAATGCAGATTTTAAGAAGGGAATTACTGTGTGCGGTAGGTTTGTCTACACAGAAGAACAAGCAGGTCATAGTTGTGAGAAGATAATGAGCATTTCAATTTCAGAATAAAATCAGTTCTGATTTTTTCAAAGAACTTTTTTACCTTCACACTTCCTTTGCCACTGTCCTCTCCCATGCAGTAAAGCCCAGCCTCAGCTCAGGGGTTCTGTGATACAGAGCAGGGCAAGTTTTCAACAAAGGTTTCAACCAGTACAAAATGATACTTCTTGTTACAAATATGGTCTTTAAAAACAAAGATGGCATCATAGTAGATAAGTGTGCACCCTATCGGTACATGGGTGTGCAACATCACAGGGTCTCTCTGGAGTGACTTCATTTTAAGCTAAGAATTCTCTGATTTTAAAGTAACTAAACTTCTGTTTAGCCTTTTCCATCTCTCGTGTTTCTCTTACATTTATTAAAAGATCTTTTGAAGTAAAGACTTGCATCCTTGAAGCCTGTTATTAAACAAGCTAAAATTGCAGCTTTCATTGTGAGACTTAATTGGGATGTTGCGTGTCAGGACCCATTAGAGCTCTCCTGCTGGCACGCTTGGTAATGCCATGTTATGCCATATGGAGGGCTTAAGCTTGGAAGCAATTTGGGGATGTTTGATCTGTGTGCCAATGGAGGCTGAAATAGAAATGAATGCACATCCCATCCCTGGGGACTAGACTGAACAGGTTCAATTACTCTTCGGTGTCCCCTAGTGGCTGATAACCTGCATGGGATTTTAATAAGTCAAGAGTGTTAATTGCATGATGGAAAGATGCAACCAGTTAATTAATATCACCTTTTCCCAGAAGGTTACCTTAGATTAGGCCCAGGAACATCCTTGTGTTAGAATGTGGGGGCTTACAAAAAAAGAACTTGATGGAAAGGGAGATTTAAGTAACACATTTCATAATTGCATGGTGCAACAATGGTGGGAATCATTTCACAGTTGCTGTAGCTATTACAAGGATGTTCAAAAGCTAAGTATATATGATTCATGTATGTTTATATCATAACCGAACTAAAAATACTTGGTAAAGTCACGTAAAACAAGTCACTGCTTTCTTAAGAACACCCAAAAGATGTTCTTCTTTGATATGGGAAAACGTTAAGTACTTTCTTAACTAAAAGGAGTCAGGCAGCATAGCAGGATGTAAAGGTAATGGATTGGAAATTCACCCTATCTTTCAAGTTGAACTGTAGTATTTCTGTAATTAACAAATCGTCGTCTTTCATTAATTAGTAGTAAAGTGAGTGTTCATCACTTGTTTACACTGCTATTTTATTTTCCTCAGGAAATCACATCTTTAGGCTCCCCCTCCAAGTTATTTCTGATTTAACTAATAAACTGCCTCCAAAACAACCTAAGGTTTTTAGGTGTAATGGACTGGATGTGAGCACTGTATTATGTCTGCCTCTAGAAATAGTAGGAGTCAGGTGGATTGCATTTTTTGTTACTCGTTTACATCTCCTCAAAGAATCTCTCCATCTCTCTCAGATTATGGCAATAGATTTTTACAATTGAAACTACATTACATTCATAAAACATGATTGTAGCCTTCAAGTTGATAGATTTTAGGCAAGAGCTTGCTAGGATTCATGGCAGAGCACCTAGTAATAATTTTACCTTTGACATTGTAGCACTATTTGTAAATCTCCCTCTGCAATGAGAAACAACAATTACTGGAAAGTTGACTATTTTTTCTTTCTTCCTGCATGAGAATTTACCAATTTAAAAAAGCAATTGCTATACAACAGCAGCAGTAAGACTGCTTTTGATATACCTGGTGTAAAATGAGGTGCAACCTTATTCAAAATACACTTTCAATCTCAGTAAGGAGGACGAGGGCTCATGAAACATTCAGGTTGGAGCTGTGTGTAAATGCCCCGCTCTATTGAACCTACATAGCAAGTAATTTTCAAAATTAAAAAACGATCCAGTTGTTGCAGTGTATTCATATTTCTGTAAAACACCTAGAAAAGGCACCAGCAACAAATACTGCCTCTGCTCAAGGAAGGCTCCTGGGATTCAGTCCTGGTAACAGCAATTCAGAGCACATTCATTGTGTCCCAGTAGAGTTTTGTCAAAGCACAATAAGAAAGCTTGGTAGAACAGGAATATAAGAATGACAATACTGAGGCTTTACAGAAAAACCAGAAAACTATGAAGCCATGCTGAAACTGAAGTTTCACAGCTAGAAAATCATTGTGTATACACCATAAGGAGGGTAACCTGTAGCAGGATGACATATTTCCAGGTCACTGTGGTGAAGAAAGTCCCTACAATTTTTGTTTCTTTTTTCCTGCATCAACCTGCAAATCATATTTTGTTGTTTGTTTGTTTGTTTTCCAAATGGAACAATTGATTGAAGTTCCTTTTAATTGGCAATTTTGTAAATGCTACTGCAGCAAAATTACTTCTTATAGTCTCTGTAAGTTTTTAGATGCACTTGAAGTACCAACACCATCAAAGGCCCAACAGGAAACAACAGGGAAAAAGGAAAAAATAAAAGGAAGAAAATTATTTCAGCAAGAGAGACCTTCCTACATGGAGAAGCCTTGCTGGGGGCCATCTTGGAAAAGCTAAAGATGAGATAGAGAGTGTTTCTGTGCAAATGGTCTCAACTTCCCAGGTGAAGGGAGAATAGAAACAATCCTTGCTTTTTTTCCTAGGAGATTCATAAAACAATTGCCATTTCATTTAATGGATTTGCCCTTTCAAACTTGTATTTGTAGCTAGGAGTTCAAAAAACAAAGTATGAAGGGAAAGGCAATAGAGGGGAAAAAAGAAGGGAAGATTAAATAATAGAAAGAAAGAAGGAAAGAAGAAAAGTATAGATAAGAAAAAGGAAAAAAGAAGTGAACCCAGACTGCTAATAATTATAGCAGTTTTGGACATCAAGGAATATTGATGTCATAAGAGAAAACACGAGAGAATTCAAACAGGTTTATGGCTAAAATGGAGATGTGAAGGAAAAATGCAGAAGGAAATATGCAGCACATTATTACTCTGTCATTAACAGATTGTTTTATTTATGTTAAATATATGTATGCATTTATGCGTGTGTGTGTGTGTGTCATTTAAGAATAGTGGCATCAGTCATTTGAAAGTCAAACTCTAATGTCTTCCTAAGGGAGGTGCATCCCTGCACTCAGTAAACCTGTACAATCCCCAAGGACTGCACTGATCACATCTTGCTTCACAAAGGAATCACTCAACGCTTTCCTCTTTTTAACTCTCTCAGGGTACAATCCTGTGCATTCATTATTAGATCAAAGTCTATCTCTGTCTGCAGAATTGTTCCAGCATGACTTTTTTTAATTAATCTTCCCAATCTATCTTCAAGAACCAATTCTGAAGGAGCACAGCTTAGTAATAGCTCCTGTCTCCTTACCCCAGAATCATCTTCAAAGTTATGTTTATGCCGCTTCAGTAGGTGGACACAAAAGCAGATGACATTTTTGTAGTTGGTAGCCGTTGTAAAAATAAGTAGACATCATTTTGGGGCCTTAAAATACACGTTTGCATTATATTACCTCTGTCATTAAAAACATACAAACAAAAAAATCCCAACACCCTCATCCTGTATCATTGCAAGTGGCAGAAGTGGCAGAAGTGCAGCACTCACTGCTGCTACCAGTATCTGATTCAGTAAGAACAATCTCAGTTTAGTTAATTAATTCTTACAAGGCCCTCCAAGCTGAATTTTGTTAAAGTTTCCTCCGTTTCACTCCATCATACTAAATCAGAAGTTTCTCAAAAACTCACAAAGCTATTAAGGATTTGGAATACTCAGTTTTCCATAGTAAATCCTACTTAATTAAACAATTAAGAAAAATAAACCCCTTTGCTCATATGGGCTTCAGAAAGCAAAAATTGAAAGCATTAAATTTTCAGCTACCTTAATATTAAACTCATACATAAAAAGAACCAGTGCAAGTGCTTATGATCATCATACACCTTAACTTGGGTTTTAAACGTAAGCTATAGCTAGAAATACTTTGTCTTCAGAACGTACACCCTGCTCTGTGTAAGACCTCTCATACAGATGGGCTTAAGCTCTTTACAAAGGATGCAGAAAAAGATTGTATGGGAGAGAAGAAAGGAATAGAACATTTTGAAAAATATTTTGATTAGCTCTCATAACCACAGAATATCTACATCTGTGTAGGTATAGGCGCCCTTCTTCTACATGAACAGCTGTTCTGGAATATAGGTAAAAGAGATGAGCCCATACAACTCTCAAAAAAAACTGAGCGAACTATAAATGTGCAAAAATGAAAGCATGCTTAAAAGCCTAGCATAAAGACATGTGCATTGTCATTTCAGAAACTGAAGTCAGGCTCCTATTCCTGTATTTTGGGGGTTAGAAAAATATAAAGATTAGAAATCTCTAAAAGCCTGTCATTGCATTATACTTACCTTCACACAAATACACACATAATAGGCATCAGCTAAAAGCAGAGCTATTTGGTCTGGGCTCATCACTTTGTATGCTGTTCCCTACAATGTTATCTGGATGTTTTAGCTGGGGAAAAAAATACAGCTTTAAAAATGAGTGAGTCAGTGACCTTAGAATTGAAAGATTTATCAGCGTACGTTTGCATGACAAAATATAGCACTACACAGAAATATACTGGCTCTAAATGTGACATTTTCAAAATGGAAAAGGATTTAACTGAATTAGCACAGTCCTCTGATCAGCCTCCTATGCCCTGCTGTTCAGTAAAGCTACTTAACCCAGACAGAGCTGTACTAACACAGTTACACATGTCCTGGTTTCTGTGCTACCCCAGCATGACTCTCCACTGCATTTAACTCAAAAGAGATTTACACGATGCTTTCCTGAAAGGACTCCTAACCTCCCACCAACTCTTAATTTCAAATTAAGTAAGACTTTAACTGGTAAAAGAGGCAAAAAACAACAACAACAACAACAACAAAAAAAACAACAAAACAAAAATGTATTTTTATTACTATGTACACTGAGAAGGAGTTGTATCCGCTACATCTCCCACATCATCACTAGAAGGGCAAAAGTATAAAAAATAAAAACAAAATAAGTACCAGTGCATCCTATACAATCAGAACATCATTAAAGCTGGAATAGACTTCTAACCCCAACCCATCCCCACCATGATCATTGACCACATCTCCACAGTTCTTGAAAACCTTAAGGATGGTGACTCCACCAAGTCCCTGGGCAGCCTGTGCCAATGCATTACCACTCTCTTTGAGACAAATTTTTTCCTAATATCCATCATCTAAACTCTAAACAGCAAAGACACAACAGGACACTGTAGCATTAGTGGACTCACTGGAGTCAGAAAGCTATCTAAAAATAAATAGCAAATGGAAAATGAAAGACAAGAGCAAAAGGAGCATTTATTTGTTTCTAAATGAGAACCTGAGATCAGAACACTTTCAAGACTTAACAGAATGTGGAAGGAAATAATTCTTTATTTTCTTCCATGATGAGGTGCCTGAGAAATAGAGATGCACCATCAGATTTGCATCTTTATGAACACAGATGTAATCTGGATGACACCTCTGGCACTTAGTGGAGAAGGCAGCATTGGAAAAATAATGCTAAAATAAATCTGTCGAAAGGACTGAGGGGCAGTGGGAAAGATAATAATATTCTATGTCAATAAGTAATTCTGTGAGTAACAAATGAAGCCTGTCCTTTTAGTCATCTTTCACTTGTGAATGATTGACAGCTAAGATGACATAGCTGTAGCTGAAACTTTTTCTTTTTTACAGCTCACTGCTTATAAAAGCTTTCCCATGAGGATTCTTTGCCATATAATAAGCCTCTCAGTAAGCTCTCCTAACTCTCCTTTTTCTACCTGGGACATGGTTTTGCTAGGTACAAGCCCAAGTTGTAGGAAGTCTATTGTCTTTGAGACTGTCACTTACATCTTATGCACCAAATCAATTTGGATAGAGTGCAGAGAGGGAGGAGACTGTTAGTAACACACACAACAGAGTTGCCAACATGTTAATGCTAAACAGAAGATCGGGAATGCTCGTGGCCTCATAACACAGCTGAACAGAAGATGAGGTCCCCGTTGACATCTGCTATGTATCATCTACGTATCATAACACACCCCATGGGACATGATGAAGGGATATGTCAACACCTAACTGGTATGTAAAGAAGCAATCATATAATCATGGGAATATTTAATCTGAGAGGTCAAACTCTGAATACTTCCTTCTGTTGGAAATAAAATGAGACATTGGAAATTACAGTAGAAGGTCTCCTATTTCAGAAATATTAATCTAACATGAGGGGATTCTGTATCAGGCTGTTGATGTAGGTTACTGTCCTGAGGAAAGCATATCTGATGTAAATGGACTCACACTTTTCTGGAAAAGACAGCCATTCCCCAGCTACTGCAATCCAGTTGTTCCTGTTATTTAGATATCTGAACTGGTTATGTGAAATAATCTAGCTTGCAAGCAGATTGAGAAAAAAAATTAAACTATGCCATTTTCACGGTTGCGTGTAAGTATGGTGCTAGAGCCTGTCTTCAAAAATAAAAGAGCGCATAAGAAACTCATAGTAACTTTGTTTCGAGTGACTAAAATCTAATATACTTTGATATGATGAAACTGGACAAGCTATTCCTTTTTCTTTAAATGTCTGATTCCGTAAAGCTGAAAATAATCACAAACCAAATGACTTGGAAGAAACAGTTAAGAAGGAAAAAGAAAAAAAAAAAAAAAAAAAACAAAAGAGGGGGTGAGACTAGCTTAGTAGATGCTCACTTTAAATGGAAAATCAGGGGCTGGCAGATTTATTAAGAATTACAGAAAACTCTGAAGTATGTTAGCAATTCCTCTTATATATGGATTTAGTAGTAAAATGCAGAAGATCCCAGCTAATACTTTGTTTCCAAACAACTTAAGGGTTGCTGTAGAATACTATGATTAAAAGTTTAAAATCCTTTCCAGCATAAACAAACAGAAACTCAATGGGACTGCTTTCATAGCAGAGGTCTAAAACAGCTGCCTGAGAACTTCACTATATATGATAAATAGATTAAACTAACAAAATGTATTAAATATCAAGGAAATTCTAGAAAACTAGTAAAAAGCTGAAATTCTGCTAGTGCTAATTAAGAGAGGGATACTACAACAACAACAAAAACACATTTCTGTTAAGTTTCTCTTGACAACTTTTAGAAAAGTCAGATTTAGTTTCCAGAGATCCCAATATTGACATATTAAACAGGCAAAATATCACATGAGATTTTTATTAATAAAGTGGAATGATTCAAAACTCAGCATGAAATACATTAAATTAGTTGCAAGCTGGTTGCCTTCTTGAAGCTGTAATTAAAAAGAGAACCATCAAGCATCATTAACACTCCAATTGCACCCCATTATGAAAACCTACGGACATTAGCTATACAAAAGCATTCAGATGCCCAAGTTGTGCAGTGACATTTTCATACAGTTCTTTGTCATGAAGTAGGAGATCTTATAAGGCCAGTCAGCCCATCAGGTCTTCTGTTTTTCCCTGTGAGTCATAACATGTTGATGGGACAGCAAATCATTTCTTGTCAAACTACCGCTACTCTATTAGTAGTATGTTGTCCTAAAAACTCTTTGTTATATTTCAATTTAATGGAGAAAATACAAACAAACTGCAATCAGAGGCCAGCACCGACTTCAATGGTACACTGTGTAGGACTCTAATGCAATGAAGGCCACAGTGGAAGACTGGGTGTCATAAAGCAGTTCCACTGACTTGGGCAGAATATTATACCTGCTGAGCTTTCTATTTCCCCCACGCTTAGACTATGTCTATATTTATGAGGAGAGAAAATGAAATATTAACACAGTAAGAAGCTAGAAAATCTATTTGTTTGCTAAAATTTAACAAATGCTGCAGTAAAAGACCAAAGTCCTGGAAGCAAGCCGCAGGGCTTTCAGGGGGACAAGGAGCTGTCTTGGTACATGCCCTGCAGCCACAACAGCTCACCTCAAGCATTTGGGATTACTGCATCCAGGGTCATTGCTGCCAGGCCTCAGGAAACTTGCAGGCTCTAGGTATACTTTATAAAGAGATAAAAATAGAATGTAATGTTCTTTTTGTCCTTAGAGAACTGAGCTGGAATAAAGAAGGAAGCCGTGAAAGCAACATTCCTAACTTATTTGTAGCTCAATGTAAATCCTAACAGATTTTCCTCTTAGCAGAGTGGCTTTCAACTAACAGTAATAGACTTGGAAATGGTCCATGGCTTTCTCTTTCTGACTTACAAGATGCATTTTTTAGGTTTAATCATACAGTCAGCCCAACTTTACTGTCAACTGACTTGAGTCTCTTAAACCGGCATCCAGACCAGTCTTTGGAAAAAACAACAGAGGTCAGAACTTTTTAAAAGTTCGAAAACTTGCCTTAGGGGAAAGCTGTCAAGGGAGAATACAGTTTTTGTGACAAGAGCAACTTACATAAGACTAAAGTGGACCACATTATTCCATACTTATTCCATGGCTTCAGTCACTGTCTAACTCCGGCTATATGGACTGCACAAGAGAATCTATTCTTCAAACTATGGATAACTAAGACATGAGAACCAGGAGTTGAAAACTAAAGCACTGTTAACCACTCAGATGTTACTAGGTATTTTCCCAAAACCTTTCAAGTTGTGAAGACAACCACTCAATGAATCTAGATATGATATTATTCTAAATAAAAACCATTACCTACATGTCATCTAAGCATCTGTGGGTGGGAACCTGTCCCTATTCAGTAAAAACAGTACACAAGAGGTTTGAGGCTCTATTCTTAAATTGTTCTTGTACTCTGCCATTATGAAGAGATTGCTTTGATTGGAGAGGCGTTAATTTGCACTGAAAAGTGCAAATATGCTTATAAACATTGGAAATTTCAAAGAGTGATTTACAAATATTTTTTAAAGTAAAAAATCGCTATATAAGATATGGTATAAAAGGCAATTTAAAAGCTTACTTGGGACCTCTGTACATTAAATGATCACACGAAGACATCAAGCCCTTCGTCTGCAAATCAAATTGGGTTTTACATAACATTAACTAAAACAGAAAAATAGATATGGGGTACTGGAAAAGTAAGATAAATCTCTTGGCTTCAAGTGTAAATTATCCATATGCAGTACTGTATCATGTGGTAATAATCTCACTCTTTTAATAAAAAGTACAAGCACAAATTTTTGTTCTGATAGATTGTTAGAGGAGATGGAGAGAACCACTCAGGACATAACAGAGCAATGATATGTGGAAAAAGAAAGATCACATTTGTTATTTCAAATGGTCAACAGATCCATATCTGCACTCAGGGACCTGGTAGAGCCTTGATGATTTTTAACTTTGAAAAGTACAGCGTCCAACGTATAACAAGAGCAAAAAACTTAAAGTTTAGTCACCGTAAACATGAAACACTTCTCTAGAGAATGTTTTTGACCCTGACAATGCCAGCTTGTTCATACCAAGTCCCAGCCCACCTATGGCCTACATTCAAACCTTGCTAGAGTATGCAGTAACTTGTGCAGAAGCAAATTTGAATATCCCTATGTACAATACTAAGTAGAAAAGGGAGAGGAAAATAATTAAAACATTAACTAGATTGAAAATTAAATGGCATGGATCATTGGGTAGCTCTGTGTTGGCTTATTGACTGTTGATAGGTTACTTCAATTATTTGCAGTTTCTAATGCAGCAACATTAAGGGCCCCATTGTGCCACGGACTGTGCATACACGCCTGTTCTTAACGACTAAATTGTAAAAGACAACACGCGGGAAGTGACACAGAGTCATAAAGAGGTTAATGGACTTAACCAAGGTTACAAGGCAGATAATAGGAGGGATGAGACTAAAATAAAACAAGCAAAGACTACAAGCCATACCTCCTATCCTTTCGTTATGCTTAAAATAATCCCATGATTTAGATAAATGAGCTTTACAAGAAAGAGTTCTAACAGTCTTAATAGAATGCATCTCAAAGTCATCCAATGACTTTCTGGTGGATATCTTTCTGTGGAAAGATAATTTTTATGTAATCAGGTACAAGTTACCTAAAATGTAAGCTAATGTGACATAAATAAGGACGAGGAAAGTTGATTAGACTCAAAATGTTCTTTGAATCTGAAAATTTTCTATGTAAATGCAGACTTGCTTTTCAGTGGGCTAAAATAATTCTTTTTTTTTTTTTTTTTTTTTTTTTTTTTTTAAGCACAGATCTTAGGTGAGAACATTGAATTCTGTTTGTTGTATATGTCATCAACAGAACTGTTCACTATTCCTAACTCATAACTGAGATTTACTATTAAAGTTGATAATAAGAACCACAAAGAAACCATCCTCACTTCATGGTGTAAGCTGCTGAAATTACAACAGGATGGCACATAGCATTTTAAAGCTAGTGAGACTCATCCGAATTAATGTAGGAAATACTTATGATTCATCTTGTGAGAGCAAGTTGTTCATGGTTAAACACTGTGATGGAATGTGTTTACTTCCCTGTGGGTATCTTCTATTCCAGCAGGTATAGTTAAGGTTTTCTACCTTTGTGCCACGCTATGCATGTAAGCAGAGATGCTGTGCTTTCCTACATAAGCCAATTGCCTGGTGCTCTTAGTGCTGCATTTATTTTTTAGCTGGGATGATTTTGTTTTTAATTCCTAATTTATCCTCTTGAGTTGCTAAGTTACCAGCCTGAAGAATCAATGTATTCCTATGATTCTATGTTGTTAATGCCACTTCAGATTTTTCTAGCTTTTTGAGGGTACTGCAAATGGTCCTTGTTACTACTTCCTTAACTCAGCTCAGTTGTGTGCATAGGAAACAAAAAAACAGAGAAATTAAGAAGTATTCATTTGATTGGGCTAAATGAATATTCATTGAACTTTACTCGCTGTGGCCACCTCAAGATTCCCGATTCCTTACTAGGACAGTAAAAAAGTGATTATCAGCGTAACTCAGCTTGCGTTGACTTCCTCACATTGCTAGTCTTGACTTTAAGTGAAATAATGGTATGATAAGATTTTCAAGAATGTTGACTTCGTTGTTTCATGCTGACAAGCAAAAACCGAAGGACACTCCTGTGTGATACGTGCACTGTCTGCATCATCTCTCGAAGCTCAAAAGAAATGAGCCACATTATATGGTGACATTCTTTTGATTTGAAAATGAAATGGTTCCCTATGATATCTATCAATCTATCTATCATTATGACAGAAATCTGGAGAGTCAAAGCAGTTACAGAATCCATTCTCTAATTGGTGTTAAATGTGATTACAGTAGAAGAGTAGTGCTCTAAGAACCATGAGAAGTCAGGCACTTGCGATATGGCTCTTAAAGAGTGAAATCAAAAGAATTCAGATGCTTACAGCTCTGGGTGGTGACTTCCTCATGGCACAGTTTGGGTAAAGTTATTTTATGATAATAAGGGATTACCCCGAAGGAAAGAAATTTGTCATCCATGATGTAAATAGATTAAAGACAATGGAAGATCACATTCTAATTTTAAAAAGTGACAGTAAATGATAGTCTACTACACAAATTGCCAATATGTACATCTATTAGCTGTCACAACAATGAACTGCAACAAATTTATTAACTGATCTTGTGCCTCATTTCCTCAAATGAGAGGCAAAGCTGATCTCTCCAGCTAGAGATACCAGGCATATATTGGAATTCTTGACCAATACTCAAATGCTCTGTTTCTATTTAAGAAAACAACAACTAAACTCAGCAGTCTACTGTAATTCTAAAAAGGAATGTCACAATGACCTACACTGCATGTTCTCATTTCTTTGTTTTAAATAATAGACATCAGTAATTTAGTATAATTGTGGAGTGTGAAACATGATATTAATAATTATGGTACCTATTATTTTCTTCATCTGTTCTTCCATTATTCCATCAGAGGGCTTCTCCTTTACTCAAAGCTGAGTGATACGGAATTCAGTGATAGCAGCATAGCTAAGATGATTGTTTCAGAACACCACAGCAGCCCCACTTACGTCGGTTTCAAAGACATAAAAATTCCAAGGGAAAAAGTCCCATAGCTTCCAACAGCATCAAGTAAAACAGAGATGGGTACAAGACTTCCATGCAGCCTTTCAAAATCAACAGCCTGGGACAGAATTGGAAAGAGTTGAAAAGAGATCTTTGAAAATATTTTTGGGGTAGACTGTTAAGTGCATTAAATTAATCAAAATGAAGAACTCCTCCTCACCTATACAGAATTGCCACCTGGTTCAATAATAATGATTCTTCCAGATTTCCAGATCCAAACCTACTACACAGCTAGACAGTGTGTTTGCATTGGCATCTTCAGAACTCTAATATTCTAAAACTTCAAAGTACTTTATTTCTAAATGCAACTAAGCTGGCATTTATTTCTTCAGATATTCTACTAACAACAAATGCCCAAAGAGGAGGGAAAAACTGAAATTTACAAGGCAAACTTGTTAAAAATATCATCTGCAATAAAATTCAGCATGTAGGAAAAGAGAGAAATCTTTACAAGCCACTACAGAAAAACATCTGCTTTCTTCTGGAAAGCAAACATTAAAGCCAGCACCCTACAAACCTCCTTAATTTTTAAATGGTTTATCTGTGTCATCATTAATCCTCATCTGAATAAAGTTCATGGAATCTCTGAGCTCTGTCCAGTTCCAGATCTATTTATGTGAATGTTAAGACCCACTGGCTGTAATAATCAGCATGTTACGTAAACATGTGATCTTTCCTGTTCTGTAAGTGTCCATACGGCAAATGCACAATCACAACTGGCACTGATGGAAAAAAAAAAAAAAAAAAAATCATTTGGGTTTTGTTTTTGTGTCTTAATTACATTTTCACATTCAACTCAACCTCTCAAAACCAATTTGCTTCTTTGTAAGAGAATGCTTTGTAGAAGTTTATACTGTTATTTCTTTATCAAGAACCAATCTTAGAATAAGCAGCCATTCTCCAGGGTAATTACCTTAAGACCTTTCACAAACAGCATATTCAAATCCATATACAGCAAGAATGAACATCATCTCTAACAATTAATACATACTGCAGGTCATGTTTATCTGTTCCCAGTGTAATACCTAAAGTTTTGCCAAAGGGTCTTTCTTAATCTTGTCTAAACTATTTCTAAAACACTATTAGAGTAGGAATCAAGACAATTTTATTTTTTTTAAGAGAAAAGTTACTAGCAAAATGTCCAGCACTATGCAAATGACCCATTTGAGACAATTTACTCCACATGATGAATAAAGAGCCCATGTAAAAAATTAATTTGGGTTCAATACTTAGAGGTTTAAAATTGACATTCAAAAGGAAATGAAAACCAATAATGTGTGGGTTGAGGATTACCATAGGATTCAGGGAGGAAGATGCCTTTGGAAATTAAAGTTGTGTGTTTACATTAGGATAACTAGTGATAAAAATCATGGCCCATTTTAATAAACAGAAAGAACGAACAAGGAAAGTAGACTACACTGAACACCTGTCTAAAAGGCAGTATTTGAACAAAATAAGCCAAATCCCTGCATGACAGAGGATCAGTTTTATCTAATAACTATAATAGTTAAATCAAAGGCTATTGTTGTTTTGTTTAACAGGAATTCCAGGAAAATAAAAAAATATTTTTCAAATTTGAATTTGAGGATGTATTATGAAGAGAGAAATTGCAAGCAATGTTGCTCTATACAACTTTCAGAATGCAAACATAGAAATTATTTCATTTTATGTAAATGAAGAGAGAAATAATATATACCTTTCCAATTCAGGTAACAAAATAAATATACAAATGATACTAATAATTATTAATATTAATACCTTTGGTATTCTAGAGTGAATGATTATTCACATGTAGGATGCAGCTCTCTGGAGATGTCAAAACACTTTATAAATATTAATGAATGATGGCAGCGGTGTAACAAATATAATAAGTAGCAATTTTCCATTCTACAGAACAAGAAACTATGTCACAGTCTTAAAAACAAGTAGTGTATAGGAAACAAAAAGAAATCAACTCTGATCCCCTTCTACATTACAAAGATTGTCTGTCCTCTTATGTTTGACATTAAGCTGTGTATTGCCACAATATTTGTGCCTGTATCATTCTTAGAAACCATTCTGAGAGGACAGAGAGCTAAGATGGCTATCATTTATTTTTTTTAATGCGAAACACCATCTTTTGTCGAATGGAATATCTGTAGTCAAGACTTTGAAAGATGTTGAATTACATTTGGTGATCATTACTGTAATGATGAGAAGGTGGCAAAAATGGAAGAAAACCTTGGCCACTCAAAGTGATCATCAGACTCTAATACATACTAAAAGCCTACGCACAGAAAATAATGAATTAGCTCATTTAAAAGTCACCTTCATACAAATTTATCTTTCATTTTTAATGCAATACAATACAAAATTCCAGTTACTTCATTTTTCTTTTTTTTGTCAGAGTGCAAAACAGATATTTTTAATAAAAGCTATATGTAGATTCAATTATGTAATAGTTGGAGAAATGGTAAATCATTCAAAAATGAAACTGTCAATATAGCAATCAAATCCCCATTCTAATCATTGATGTCTTTCTGGGACAGCATATTCTTCTGACAAAGAAATGCAGATAAGTAAAATTATGCACAAATCTTACTGTCTGAAAATCTAGGACTTTGTTTTGCAAGTTTGGGAAAAAATAATGTGATTTTATAGAGAATAAACTCCTACGAATCCATTATGTTGACATACTTCAAATAAGTGAATAATATCTTTGCAATTTTTAGCATAATTTCTGTGAAGTTTCCTGAATGAATATCCATTTTTCTGTAGACCATTCATAGCAAGCGGAGCATTTGAGACAGTGAGTGTAGTAAAACTATCAGATCAGAAGGATAAAGAGCTATGAAACATCCTGAAGAAGTTCGACCTGCTATAAGAAAAGTTTTCTGCTTCCTTCAAGACAGAAACAGAACTTTCAGTGAAAATGGGAAGAGTGAGAACACGTATCAGACCACGAGATAGGAATGGATGAATGAACAATCAGATGGTTCTACAGAACAAGAAAGTGAGGCTTATGATCAGTTTGTGAAACTTGACAGGTCTGTATGGGAGAGATAAAGAACAAAAATGTTGGGAAAAAAGATGAGAATGTGAGAGTAGTTGAGGTGTGAAAGATTTGTGCCAGCTTACTTTTGGTATAATTCAGTTGCCTGCAAGTACTTGTAACTACTTGTCTTTTGAAGGCCAGAAGAGACCATCAGAATCAGTTACTCTTCCCATTGGAATACAGCAAACAAGAGAATCAAACACTCTTATTACAGCAGATTAACTGAGTTTTTCAAGAAAGAAACAGCAACAAAAATGGGCAACATATTTCTATTTAATTGCAATGGAAAGTAGGAGCCTGATTAATTCACTCAATAGCTATCCGAGGAATTCCTAGTCTCTATAAAAGCCAGAGAGATGCAACAATAAACTGGGCTGGAAAGCTACAGCAACTGGAACTGGCAGGAGCACCTCCTGCACTGAACTGAGTTTTTCAGGTCCCTGCTAGATACCCATATAACAAAAACCTGACCAGAGCATGTTCACATACTTAAAGGCAGTACACCATCACTTGCCCCAGATGTTAAAAGCGACACACACAAAGAAATATTTTCTCTGTTTTTTCTATTTATAACTAAGCAGCTGCATTAAAATTCTTTCGATTGCTTTTTGTATGTCATTCTGAAATAAATTACTAAAAACTAACATCAAAGAGGAGCAAATAGAGTAGGAAAAAAAAATAAAGTCTTCAAGTAATTTTCCCTGAAGTAAAATAGAAAAGCAAAACAAAAACAAAGCCCAAGGAAAACAAAAATAGCCATTTGTTATATTTTTTGCCAACATAAAAACAAGAAGATTTTTTTTCTTAAGGTTTTTATGAGTCAGAAGAAAAGTTATCCCTTCTGCCTGCATTGTTTTACACTGTCAAGGAAAGTGAGAAAAGCAAAAACAACATGTGAAAAAGACCCCAAACCAACACCACTGCTTCCCAAATGGTCCCAACATGTACACCAGCTTGCAAACATGAATTCAGTTTCTGTCTCACAGTGAACAGTATTAGCACAAACTGATATTAATAGAACTTCTTTTTTCATCCCAAAAGGGTGAATAATTAATATATATGTATATATAGATATTATCCTGATATCTCTTTCCACTTGAGTATAGGATGGCAAGTCAAAAAGAAGTATCAAAGTACCTTCAAAAGTTGTTAGGATTCCAATGATCACACAATACAATCTTTCTAGCTGTTTTAACCATCCCAATGTACCCAATGCCAAGGCAAGCATGTTAAAAGCTAGAAATAAGTAGATGTGAAATTATCTACATAATAATTACAGCAGTAACCAAATGTGTACCATCGTTGCTTTCTTAATTAGCAGCTGCTCAGATCTGTTTTTTTAGGGCCTGACTCATTCTTGTTTGCATTTGATTCTTGTATCACCTGGACCACAAAGCATCATTTTCATTGCTGACTGCATTTAGGACTTTATTTTATACTTTTATTTTGCTTTCTTTTCAAAACCTGAACAAAATCATGACCAAGTTGGAAGGTTGCCATTTGGGTAAGAAAAAAGGGTAAGAATAACTGAAAGGCTGTTTTGCCCTGAAATTCCTAGGGGAACACCTGATATGGGAAAACACCTGATAGAGGAAAACAGAAAAGTACTGGAAAGTTATCTGTCTAAAGTGATAATACATTTAAACAGAAGGAACCACTATTAACATGCAGACAGACTCTGAGAAGGTCTCTACAGAGATTTGTACTTTGGGGATTTGTGTGTGATTTAACAATAGGTAGAAAATAAAACAATACTATTACATGTTTCAAATTGATAAAGTCTAAGTATGACCTGAAGATGAAGAGAAGCATGATGTGGATATTAATGACTTATGAACTCTATTCAAAAATCAAAATATTCAGCTAGCTCAGCTTGAGGTTTTTTGTGTTTGTTGTTGTTCTGATTTTGATTTTCTGTTGGCACTCACCCATTGGTGATTACACGTAAATAACTGAAATGTAGAGGCTTTGCTCACTACTGTGTGGGGAGATTTCTGTGGCTTAAGAATAATTTCCACAGATTTCAAGCAATCATTTATGGATACAAAGAAGACTTTAATTTCAAGAAGGAGTTCACTTTGTCCATTTTTATTAAACCTTTTAAAAACTTTTCAGATTTATGCTTTCCTAGTCCACATAAGTTACAGAAATAAGACACTAATTAAAGAAAATCTTTCCTCGTCAAAATCAAAAGTGTGTGAAAAACTGCTATTAAGCAGATGGTTATCTGTGAAGTAAGGAAAAGAAAGAAAAAGAAGAGGCGAGAGAGAGAGGAAGAAAGGGTGGGGGGGAAGAAAGATGTCGTAACAAACGTTTATCTCCACTAATTATAGATAATTCCTTCACATACTGATCCCTGATTTATCTTCTAGAAAGACTCGTGTCTTTTAAAAACCAGTAGGTTTGATAAAATATTAAATACAATTCTAAAAACCAACCCTCTGAATCATCTCAGAGTCTTTGGTTGCTGCCTTCTGTGGGATAGATTTTTCTTTGTTTAAGAATAATTTCCGATGATTAAGGATAAGAATAACATTGAACATTCAGTTATTAAAGAATTCTTAGTATTTAGTGCACTTTCTGATTTCAGCTTTTATATACCATTTGAACCAAGATGTTGTTATGGAACCAGCACTATCTTTCCCATTAGAGAATTATTACTGATTAGTATTCCTTGAATGTTTTTCCACTAAAGTAGGTTTTAAAGAACATGTTTGCTAAAATCAATGTAATCTATTGTTATGTACAGTGTGTACGTAGGCGGCACAACTCTGTACTTACATCAGGACTCAGTGACATTGGTCTTTAGAGGACCAACATGTTTGGGTTCACTGCTCTTACTGATTAATAAAGCAAGATTATTATTTTTTTATTATTATTACCTTAGATTCTCCTGTTTGTCTGATAGATGTTGATACTCCTAAACTCTCAGGCCTTGATGTGGCAAACAATATCCACGTGAATGCAATTACTTGAGGAGAAACGAAGTGTGCCGCCTACTGAGAAGAATATTCACGTACTTAAAAGTACATGATATTTTAGCTGTTGGTTTGAGCTAAAGAGAACTGAATCAATTTTAGTCAAGCGTACTACTTCTGTAACATCTTCAAAGCCCAAAATCTACTTGAGGAAATACTTGATAATTAATTTGATTTCTTCCTACAGTTTTGATGACTGTTCATTGTAGGACTGAAAATGAAACACTGCATTGTAATCTCAAAGTTCATACATACAGGCAAAATAAACAGTCAATTAGTTTGTAAAGAGGTATGGGCAATAAATGCCATTGTCCTCCTTGGAAACTGCAGCTTCCCAAATTTTCCCACGTGACCTGAGAGAAAGCACAGCCTTTCTGAAATACGAAACAAAAGGCTGACTTTACTTTTGAAAAACATTACCTTATCCAAACTAGATATACATTTGTTTGAAACTACTGCAAGGAGTAAAACCTACAGAAAAATTAGAATGAAATGGATCAAAAAGTAGCTGAATTTTTATAGAGGTGTAAAAGACCATTTTATTACTGAACAGTATTATTTCTTGCATGGATTATCATCCATGTATTGGTTGTTAATATACAGATGGTAGCAAATGTACAGAAGCAAAGGAAAACTCACCAGTGGTGGTGCCTTGGCTGAAGAAGCTGGGGCAGTCCTCACTGGAGAAAGATATCCAAAAGATGCTGCCTCAGTGGAAGTCAGCCCTTAAATGAGGTCTTAGAGGGGATGGAGTCGAGCTCCACCCCTTCCGGGAGCACAGCTACATCATTCTCACCTGTGCTCCCACAGCTGACCCCACACTTGCCTCAGCTGATTAATCAGAGGTTCAGGCTGTGATTACCAATCTCCAATACACATCCAGTACCAAGGGACACATGATATATGTAAATTTCCAGCTAGAAAAACTTTTGCTGTGATGGATGAGTAAATAAAGCTAAAACTATTACAAAATGTCTGAATGTTTCCAAAGACCTGAAATGCAAGAACTGCAAAATAACAAACTTCTGTGTAAGATGAATCAGATAAATTAGCCTAGGATGTATGTAGCCACATGCGCTGCAATAGGAATGGCGCACAACCTTTCCCACTATTGCTGTTCTCAAGGCATGCCTTTGCTGTCGGGATAGGGTAAAAGAGGAATGTTAAGGGTGCATCCTTCCTTAAGTGCCTGAAATGTGCTCAAAGATATCTGTTCAACCTTTATTGGACACTAAATCAGTATGTTGTCCCGTGGCCACAGTTACGTTTGTGCTATTCTTTTGCCCTAAGAGGAACTTGCCCTTCTTGTTTGACTGAAAACTCAAATATCTGGTTTGTTTAAAAATCTGCAGAGAAATATTACTTTATAATGAATATAATGTCAAAAAATGTCACGTATAAGTTGGGTTTCTCCATGTTTTGTTTTGTTTTTTTTTTGTTTGTTTGTTTTTGTTTTTTTTTGTTTTTTTTTTACACTGCAGTTCAGTAGATCACTGCTATCTACAGTAGCACTTAGTAACTCCACTTTGAGGAGGCTGGAGTCCCACAGGGAACTATTCTTTTTTGCCAGTATATTTGACATGTTCAGCTGTTAGTGCTCATTATGGTCATTATGAGCTATTACTGCTCATTATGCTGTTAGGCAGATGACACCTAGATTTACTGAGTTAATGGTGATGGGGGTGGGAGAATCTTTCCTTTTAGATATATGAGTAATCAAAAAAAAGCTAAAAAATCTTTGAGATTAGAGGAAGCAAAAGAGCTACTGAAAGAAACGCTATACTTTTAAACTCTGAACAGAGATATCATATCATGTTTGCCATTTGGCATTATCTGTACCTGTGCCAGTTACATGCATCTCCCTCTGTTTTTCTACCTGCTAAGCTCTAGAAGCCATATAACTCAACTACTGAAAACAACAATGAATCCAAGCTAATTAGAAGAATAATTCTGATATTACTGTTCTATTTCCTCTGTGCCATCCCTCATGCAATGACACATTTCACTTTGGTAACTTTTTTACTGATACAATTTCAGATGGCCTTAGGCATTACAATTTAATTATTCTCTAAAACAAAAATAGAAATATTGGCATAGGCAGTTCCTGAAAATAATACGGAGAGCCACGCAGCAACAGGCCTGTCTGGAAAAAAACTATTTCAATTACTTATTCGTTCTTTCCATTTTCTACTAATGCAAACTATATATAAATTCATGGTCTGAAAACATTTATCACAAAGAAGTAACAAAGAACCTTTGCCCCATAAAAGCATACGGCACAGCGTCTGACTGAATAAGTTGCATAAATAACAGGAATAAGTGCAGTTCTTTAAAAAAATAAAAAAAATAAAAATCATCATTATTTGCTTCGTAAATATTGAGATGTGTTATTCTGGCAGAAAATAAAATAAGACTAGCAATGATAGTTGACTTTGTTTCACTTGGAATTCAGCTTTTTATGTGAAGGACAAGAGATTAAACACAACTTTCTGAAAAATAAATGGATTACAACGCCAAATTTCTGGTTTCTCTTGTATGTCTACTCCAAACGTATGGATACAGCATACTCTGGCTTTCAGATCTACGCAGGTACTTTATTAACTTCCCTATGTGTCACAAAATTCAACACAGCACTCAAGCTCCTTGACGTGAAATCCTGGAATAGAATCTCTAAGGGTGCACCGTGCTGCAATAGCTTTAAGTATTATGCACTCACTAGTGTAAAGTGCCTGGTATAAGCTGGAGGATCAAGGGAAAGGAAATGCCATTGCTACCTGCTATTTGGTGTAGAACAAGAAAGAAGCAAGCAATAATCTTTCCCCTCATGGTTTGCTCTCAGCTGTGTACAGGCAGGCAGCAAAGCCAATGTTCACTGGCTGAGAAACAAAACAAATGCAAAACACAGAAGGAGATACATTATATTAATCTGTTTGCTGCACCCCAGAAACCAAACATTTCCCCATTACACAGCTATACATAGTATGGGAAATCTCAGAAGCGTCATCTACCTTTCTCTAATGAACCAAATGAGAAATCCATTAATGAATTGGTTAGGTATAATTAACAGATGGTTACATAATACACAGGGGCATTACTGTAACTTAGAAATAGTTTTAACAATCTGGGTATTTCCAGAATTGTCTCTTCTGCTGAGAAACAACTGTAAAGGACACCAAAAAATGGGTTTCTCCATGCACGAGGCCAAACTGGCTTGCACCAATGTTGTGATACTACATGGAGGCTCACACTTACAATGTGCAGTTTCTTTCCTGTGAGCCAAATCTTCACCTGTGGCAAACATGAGAGAAAAACTACAGAATAAAGATTCTCTAATAGACTGAAATGAGATAAACATCAGGTGGGCCCCACCATGACAGCAGCAAAACAACATTTAAATTAATATAAACAAATAAACAAATATTCTGACTTAATTTACTAAGTTTTGCCTAAGGAATCTTCTGAGTAGGTTTTGGGGCTTTTTTTTTTTGTTGTTGTTGTTGTTCTTGATTGAATACCATTTCATGGTTAATCCCACACCAGTAATTACAATCTAGTGCTTTCCTGATGAACAACACAGTATTTTCTAAGAATCCGATTGTCAGATGTCACGAATGCAGTCAAAAATTACATCACAATTTCATCTGACGGAAATATAAGGACTGATCTATTTTAGTTACCACATAACCTACAATTTGTTTCCAGGTTTTAAGTAGTATTGTGTATTAATATGGTGTTTTCAAGATCATAATTACTCAGCACTTAATGTAATCCCCTCTATAGTCTTATGAGTTAATGATTGCAGTGTTTTGCTGAAAATATTTAATAAATGCATGTTTAAAGTTGTTTTAAGTTACACAAAATGATAAAACGCTTCCATTCTCACTTCCTCCCTTGGGTACGGGTATCTTTGCCACAGCTATGGTTTTTTTTCATGGAATAAAAGAAAAGAGTTGTGAATTTTATACCGCACCAAACAACTGATTGTTTGTTGTGCTGAGTGTTAGTGCTGACCCACTAGCAGTGTTTTGCAGTCTGAAGATCAAAGTGCAGCTTGCACATCAAAATCAAATTCAAGCTTTTGTTTATTACTCTCTTAACCTTTCATCTGCACTTCATGTGCTTCACGCAGCACTGAAAAACAGAAGAGTAAAAAAAAAAAGTTCAGAAACCTTGTTTCAGTGAGTGATCTTTACTTATTGACCTAATATTAACAAGTCCTTTGCCTTTCTTGAAATTCTTCAATCACTATCATTACAATTAATTTCCTTCTGAATAGTGACTTAATATGTACAATTTTTTTGTTGTCGTTTTAAAGAGAAAAAGAGAACTTGATTTACCTATGCGATGTTTACGTTAAAGAATCCGTGATAAGTTTGATAAGTAATGAGGTTTATCTCTAACCTTGCCTTCTCATTGTTGTATTCTTTTTTAGCTAGCATTATTTTAGTTTTTTTAAAGAAAGTGACACAAGAATTATCAGATATATGTAAAAACTCTCAAGGGAAAGGAAAACAGATCCATTCATCAGTTGTATTCTTATAGAGGAATCCCCTAAGATGTCTTTAAAACAGCCTACTGCATTCTGCAATTTGTTAAGCACAGGACATCAAACCTGCTTTTTGCAACTGCTTCATTCCAAAGCATTTCAGCACTTGCATTTACTGAGAAGCTGCTATTAAAAGCACCTTCAATCTGCTTTATACATGTCAACTGCAGAATGCTATTAGCTGTAATTGGCAATTTATTATTTTTTTACTTTTTGCTGCTTTTAAAGTATGATCAGATTCCAAAAAGTAAGGTTTTAGGATTTTGCTAATGTACCCTAAGTGATGTGTTCACCAATAGCATAGGCAGTTTTCAGTGAAGAAACTGGTCTTCATCAACATATGCTTTTTCAATGTGTCAAGAGATGTAAAAAAAAAATAGGTGGTTGGGAATTGGGAAATTTTGTGGAAGAGAAATGAGAGATGAGTGAGAACACAGAAGAAACCTCCTGGCATGACAGAAACAAAGGGAAAAAAGATGCCACATGGGTCTGTGGTTGGCAGGCGGAACCTAAGTAACTGGTATGAAACTACAATGAACCTATGTTTATGAGTAGGTACAATTCATACTGGAATCCTTCCTAAGAGAATAAGCAAAAATGAAATGGAGAGAATAAAATAATCTTCCACTCACTGATATATTTCAGTCTTTAGAACTCAATATCAAGAGCCCCCTTCCAGAAAACACCAATTCCAATTGAAAAAGCCCTCCACAACCTGTCTGAGAAACCTTCTCCAGTGTTTGATCACCTCCAGAATAAAAAAGGTTTTCCATCTTAGGATTTCCTGTATGTGTGCTGCTTGTCCTTAAGTTAGATACCACTGAGATGAGTCATCTCCATCTTTACTGCCTCCTGACAGCCATTTCATAGAATCATAGACTCACAAGGTTGGAAAGAACCTACAAGGCCATCTAGTCCAACCTTCCTCCCATTACCGCTGCTACCATAAGCCACTAAACCATATCTCATAGCTCCCCATCTACACTCTTCTTGAACACTGCCAGGTATGGTGACTCCACCACTTCCCTGGGCAGCCATTCCAGTGCCTGACCACTCTCTGAGAGAAAAACTCCTTTCTTATGTCTATTCTAAACCTCTTCTGGTACAATTTGCGGGCATTTCCTCGGTTCCTGTTTGTTGCCTGGGAGAAGAGGCCAAACCCCTCCTCATCACAACCTCCCTTCAGGAAGTTGTAAAGTGTAATGAGGTCTCCCCTGAGCCTCCTCTTCTCCAGGCTAAAAGCATTTATACAGATTGGTTGAGAGATGTTTGCAAGGCAGCCTCAGAGGGCATACTGTTTCACAAATAAAGATCTATGCCCTTCCAGCAACAGCTGGATACCAGATGTGATACCTTAGGGTATGTCCCATGCTATTAGACATCTGTGTGAGCAATACAATCATCCCATCCAACACAGCACCCAGGTACTGGTAGGGGCCTAGTGTTTACAGATTTTACTTTGAGTTCAACTGCCAGGCTTGGTTCATAAGTACAAACAGATGTCTGTCTGCATACAGAGGTGCCTTTTGTGAATACTCTTAGTTAGTTCAGCTCAGGAAAATACCTTGTTCAAGAGATTTTTTTTTTTTTTTTTTTTCCCAGAGATAGTGCTCAGCAGTGCCAACCATTTTAATTTCCTGCAAAAATGCCTGTATTTCAAAAAAATCTTTCTCATTCTACACAAACTCAAATTGAAGATAGCAAAAACCAAAGCCTTTCAATACACTCCATTTCTTCTGGTGCCATGCATATCACTTACTTGGCAATGGGAAGTTCAGAACCAAATTCTGGATAAATTTTTGCTGGGTTCTGCAACTTTGCAGGATGACTTTAACAACAGCTAACTATTAGTGGACATTGATCGTCACAAGTAATTTTGTTTCTTTCAGAGTGAGATTGATTATCTTTACCTAACTCGTGCAGATCTCCAGGGAGGATATGTTGAGGAACCACACAGAATGTGATGAAAAACCTTTTAAAGGACTCAAAAGTTTTAGCAGCAAAAGACTAACTAAGCACTTGTGTAAATGAAAAGCACACATCTCATGACAAAAGCTCTCCTCTGTGTAGACGGGGAAAGGAACTTCATTTATCTACTTCAATCATCCAAATGCTAGTTTTCAATCATTAATGGGAAATAAACCTACTTAGTCCCAGCTTTCCATTTTTTTTTTTTTTTTTCCTTTTGAATGTTAGAAACGAACCACACAAGAGCAGAGGAGGACTGATATCCTGCTAATGCAATGGTCAAACCACAAAGGTGACTGCAGCAACAGGAATGAAAAAAGAAAACAATGAATGTGACCCAACCTTTCCTTGGAGCTCCAGGGGAGGGGGGGAGGGAAGGGATGTACACATTATCATCATCATAGTATCATAGTATTGTGCGAGTTGGAAGGGACCTTAGAGATCATCGAGTCCAACTCCCGGGATTCGAGCCCTCTGTGTAGCAGAGCGGCACTTCTACCCCCTGCTCCACAGGGAGGGATTCGAACCCGGGCCCCCTGGTGTTGCAAACGGGAATTCTACCGCTGCGCCACCGGAGGCACACAAAGGGTGTTTTAAAGCTATTTTAAAAAAAAAAGTCTTAAACATCACGTTCTGATTGTTACTCCCATAACATTCAGCTTAGAGACAACTGCAAAGACAGAAGTCATTAAATCAGATGCTGAATTCTACTATTGCTGGAAAATGCAGGTAGAACCTTGCTGTCTATCAGTAAAACATAAAACGTTTTCAGCTGGAGAAAACTCATATCAGAAAAGAGCCACATTACCAATGTGAAGGCAAGTAAATTATTTTTCTTTCCTTTTCTATCAAGAAGAAAAAAATGGGAAATAGTGAGCCCTTTTCCCTTTTTTATTTTCTTTTTAATTATAAATTTAAGAAGTTGATAAACAAAATCTAGCAATGTGCATCCAAACAGCTATTCAATAGGACAACAGGAAAAAATCGGAGATTAAATAGTTTGTAAGCTTGGAACACTCAGGATGTACAGGTCTATGAAGCGTTAACAGACAAAGTTTTAAATTACTGGAAAGAAATGGTGAAAAGAATGTTAATATTCTTTTTATTGTGAACATTTCCCTTTCAGTCTCCCATAAATTAGCCTTCCTAGTTAAGGGCTGTATAAAAGGGAAAGGAAAATATTTAGAGAATTTTTTTGAAGAGGCATGTAATAATAAAGTGAGTAATTATAATAGCATTAGGACACTCAGGAGTGTATTTTACAGGGTCATTAATATGGTTCATGGGTAGCTGAAAGCGCATGGCCTTTGGCCTCGTGCCTCACAACACACATGGGGCATACATTAATGGCTCTGTAAAGCACACCCTATTGTGTCTCAGTGCTTTAATAAAGCCTTGCAGATGAAACGCAAAACCATTTCCAGTTGAGCAGGAGTACTTTCCTGAAGTTGAAAGGGAAATTACAGCCACAGAAGCAAATCAACTGATGTGCAATACATTATACCAGTAAGTAGAGATGCAAACAAACTTTTAGGGGAAGAATTTAATTTACCCATATGCTTCTTGTTGAAATCAGTGAGAAGATACTAATTAATGTTCGCCAACTCCACAAACCATTAGAACCTAAGTAACGAAAACAAGTTAGGGAGATGCTTGCCTTTTCTTTTTTAAGCTTTGGATCTAAATGGTACTATGCCTCCTCTATTTCTGTTTTGCACTGAATACCTCATTATCAATTAATGAAAAACAAAACAGCCTAAAAAAAATTTACAGCATACCTGCGGCAACGTAAAATCACTCAACAAGAATCCTGATGAAAAGTGCTGAGAAGGTGAGCAAATAGTGATGAACATGAGAGATTTCATGAAATCAAACAATCAGCAGCTGGCAGAAATGTCCAGTAAGAAAACATTTTTAAAATCAGTGGAATTCTTGAACAGGCAGTGAATATCTCAGATAAAGACTGCTCACCATTTTTGTTCTATTACATTAAAATCTCGGCACATAAAATGTGAAATATTACTGTAGGGTAATGAAAAAGCCCAAGTATAATTTCTGTCTTACCTCTCATCTTTGAGCAATGATAGACCCCCCTGAAACATGCAGCAGATATTTCAAACGCTTAGAATAGATACATCACCTTACTTTTTTTCCAAACTGTTTAGTTTGCAAAATGTACAACACAAGAGATAGTGAAAATATTTCTACAAAGACATCAATATCTATTGTTTATGTTTGGTTGAAGGTAATTATTCCACTTTGTATAAAAAGGGATATTTACCAATAAACATCATTTACCCAGTCTTCTGTAGGACTTCATCTAGAGGTTTGCCACGAAACACACATATTCAAACTCAATTTTCACAAAATAATAAGTACTTTCTAGTATATCAGGAGGTGTGAGAAAACAGCAAGCCCAAAAATGCAGTCTTCTATATATTTCAGTTGAAAAGTAATGCAAATTGCTATATTTTAATGTACATTTTTCTCTGTTAGCAGAGGTAATTATTTGCACACAGATCCCACTAGATTGAAGAAAAAAATAAAGACCTGCACGGCTGCCAAGAGTTTTGGACCTTCTAAATCTACTGTCCACATTACAATATAGAGCCATTATAAAGTTCTGTGACAACCTTAAAGTGCAGAGCTTGCTCAGTTGATTCAAAAAGAATCATGAGGTAAAGAAGCAGCAAATTCAACAGGAAACAAGCAGCAAATCAGTATTTGAGCTTGCACCTCCATATGTAAGCTACATCACACATGAAGAAAACATAAAATGTGAGCATTATTAAGTGTTTTAATAGGTTGAAACATGTGAACAACATTTCCAGTCAAGACCCTTGTCATGTCCATTGCTTCCAAGGTCAGAAGTATACAGAACTGCTTCATTTAAACATCAGAAAAGACATGACTATTTCAACATACATAATAAAATACAATGAATTGAGGATTCAAAAACTATGCTATCTATGCCAACTGTACTATATCTGGGAAGAGATATAATCTAGATGCTAAGCTGTAGCATATTTCCTAATGTTACGTAATTATGATCTTAATAACTTCTTGATCTTTCTGCCTTAGTTGAAAATCAAAAGATTATTTCAGTGATGGAAAGCTCTGCAGTGAGATCAGATTGCATAGAAGTCTTAATTTATTCCCGCTTCTGGATTACAGATCCTTTCCTGGGAAGAGTGGCATACTGGAAAATTTGATTTGCTTATAGGGACAGGGCCAAATCTGATGCTCTAACAGGGCTCTCATCACAAGACAGCCAAAGGCTTAGAGTGTTGTACAGAGGATAACACATTTTGAATACAAGAAACATTTGTAATATTGTGGATAAGAGCTAATGCGCAGGGATCAATGACAGTGTAAAAGTAATTTGGTCAAATATTACTTAGAAATGCAGTTAATTACACGTAGCTAGATGGTAAGAATTAAAAATTTTACGTAGGATAATAGGGTTAAAGAATTCAATTATTTTTTTCCTGTGGCAGTAAGATTTCCATAACTTGTCTTCAGTCTTTTCTATTTCACAAATTTTATCAAGTTGAAGTTTATTATGAGTTCAAAGATTCATCTGGCAAAACTGAAATATTTTTATTATATGAATTATTGATAAAGGGAACTTATCTTACCAAAAAGCAATTTCTCTTTACAGCAATGACACAAACTGTTCTTATACCAAAACAAATAGATTTTAAGTTTGATACTTGTTATTTTTTGTTTACCAAGAAAAGAAGCCTAATGACGAGCACTAGAACAAACCTGTTAGTTAAAGGGTACCTGTACCAAGACAGAAGCTTATCCAACGGCAAAGAAAATAATGTCTTTGAGCCCCGAAAAATAAAGAAGTGAGTATATATCCATCTATCTAAGCAGATGGATAATGTCAATTTGTTGTGCTAGAAAAAGCACAAATAGAAAAGAAATGGTTCATTTTTAAAGTGCACTATATATTCAGGGTTCCCATTTCATAAATATCTTACATGCTGTGCACTGCAGTTGACCCTTTAAACGTATCTAGTCAATAACCTATTGTTTACTTCAAGTTCATTTTGTCATTTTGATGGTACAGATTTGAGTGTGGCAATCTTCCTTTCTCTGCTTCACTGCATACATGACTCCCTTTGGCTGGTACTAGCTCACAAAAAACCCACTAAAATGTCATTAATTAGAGCTGGTTTGAGATCCAAATGCTAATTCTATTAACAGATCTATGAAATTAGGACACTGTAAATCTAGATGAGTTGTGCTAGGGCCTCCTGCAATCTGTTGACCTGAGGTTACCTAGTATATTAAATAAGAATTGTCTAATACGTTTTTAGAATGCTATGTGTAAATCAGACCATGTGAAGTATGTCACCAGAGGGAACAGAAAGCTGCAGCATGCTTTTAATCTTAGCTTGTTCTATTTATCCAGTATTAAATTCATTTGGAGTGCTTCATACAAAGAAACAGTGGTACTCGAGGATAAGGTGGGGTCAGATAAGACCTTCAGGACAAGTTTTCTTCTGCATAACCTCAAGTTGATAAAATTTCATTTATGAATGACTCAACATATATATATCTAATAGAAACTTGTTACGAAGCTGTCAAGGGTCTCCCAAAGTATTTCTGTATCACATTCTCTGTATGTTCAATTCAGAAAACTTATATGAATGATTTTCAACTGCACATTTTGATGTGCTTTGCTATTAATTTTCCATCTTTACTTTCAATGTAATGTACTTTTAATTAGGCAATAATATATAATTTTCTGTTCATCTATCATTTCTACTCAAATATATTAGTAAAGAGAGAATAGAAAAAGGCTCATCAGAGACCTCTTTGTGGTAAAGCAAAGCTGGAAGGAAATGCCATCTCCTGATAGTATCTTTAAGGTTTCATAAAAAGGTAATGGATGTGCTTGTCACAGTCACTAATGATCAAACATTTTCCCATTTTGACTGGATATTAAATCATGAACTGTAAAAGAAAATTTCATAGTCTAAGCAATGTGGACAAATAATCTCAGCTTTTTTCTTTCTTTCTTACTCTTACATCTAACTAACACAAGCCTTCTTATTCCACTGTTGCATAAACTGAATGGTTACTATGATGTGGATAGGTGGAGAGGCTTATTTTTGAGAGGCAAGACAGCTCCCCAAGTTGCAGAACAGGCCATCTATTATACAGGCAAAAATGCCTAAGTGATGCAGGGTGCTAATTCATCACATTACCTTTATGAAGATGAATAAAGCTTTTCTCATTTGCCATGAAGCAATTTTTGAAAGGGTTATGTCTAAAGTTAATAGATATTTTTGAAAGCATCTATTGAGTGTACTGAAAACATATTTGAAAGATACCCTCGGTTTAATATTTACAGTAGCATTGCCACGATAGAAAAGGCAAGGCAAGAAAAAACAAAAACAAAAAAAAAAACATTTTCTGATGAAAAAATACTCAGTAAATGATTACCAAAAATAAAGGAATCAAACATTTCAATGAATCAGATTAACACAGAATAAATCAGATCTAATTTGAAAGCACTCAAATAATTTAGTTTTCTATTCTGCTTAGGAAAGAAAATGAAAAGAAGACAATGTCTTCCAGTCAATCCCAATGGAACTCGACTCCTGAAATCATGGACTTGTTTGAGTTGCAAGGGACATGTAAAGGTCAGCTACTCCAACTTCCTTGATAAATGGCCAGGTACTTCAGAATTGTTTTGATTTATTATTATTATTATTGCTGTGTGTGCTCATCCCTGTGTTTGATCCTGCAAATGGCCAAATAGGTAGTTCTTCAACCCATGGGTAATGGCAGAAATGCAGGGCCTGGAACAAATTGCCCAACACAGGGCTGAGTCTATATTTCATGCCACTCTTTTGCCTGTAACCTATTGCTGGTTGGCTGTGTTATGTGAGGAGCAAAATATATTTTCAAGCCTAACATATTTTCCAAACACGTCTTCTACCACACAGCAACAAATAATGTTAAAGCATAATAAGACTCATCCTCCGTCACTTGATTGTCCAAAAAGCTCTTGCAGTTGCTAACAAAAGTAGGAAACAACTTTCGCTGCAGTATGTTTGCTTTGCTTTCCTTTGCTTCAGTATTTTATTTCACACGACTGGTTCAGCCCACTGTAGCCATCTGACACAACAAACTATTGAAAAATTGAGGTTTAGGCTGAAGAACACAATAGGACTCTAAGAATAACTCCTGTCAAAAGCGCGGTGCATAAGCAACAATTTTCTTGTTGTATTGCTTCAAACTGTGGGCAAACCAGGCTTTTCCATATCGGGAAGTACTGTACTTATGAGTCTTGCTGATTTAAGTTCAACCATTGGCAATATCAGGATTTAATATTTATAAGGATACCAGGCCTTTCAAACAGTGCTGCAGTAATAATGCAAATGATTACAAACTATCATTAAAAGTAAAAAATCGCCAAAAAAAAAAAACAACAAAAAGAGGTGGGAAAAACCTTTGCCTCATGAAGAGGAAAAAGTGGGAAATTTAAAGCAGTGGTTTACTTAGAGATTCCTCTGAACTATTCTTCCATCACTCAATTCAGTTTAATCGTGAGCTGTTTTAAGAATGTTTTTCTTTCAGTTCTGCTAAATTCCAGGGTCCAAAAGACAATCAGAAGCAAGAAACAGAAATTAATAAAATGAATAAATGTGTGTTCAGTTGGCATAAATCAGCTGACAACTTTTGCTTTCCTCTTGGGAACTTAAACTAAGGGGGAAGAAGCCAATACTGACTTCTCCTTTTCAAAAGAAAGAACATAGAAAACAGTACTGGGGGTATTAAATCCATCTATCATGATCTTTGTCTGGATGTTAAATAAACTCCTTTTATAATCCCTTTACATTTCTTTTATGAAATTTAAATTAAAAGCTCCTGCCTTTTTACCAGTTGGAGATATTTTAGATAAACATTTGAAAACTTAATTTAGTTGAGTTCAAAACCCAAATTTATCTTCAAATCTGTCTTTTCATAAAAATAAGCTATAAACTATAAAGATTTGTCTGCACCTACTTGTGTGCTATCCTTCGAGGACATCAGACTACTCACTAGAAAAGATTGCTTGTACAAGACTTGCATTTAAAAAGATTGCAAAGAAGATATAAATAGTCTGTTTCCAATGGTTTCTTATTCAGTAGTCCCCAGGTTTCCAGGGCAAACAATTCTCTTCTCCATCTCATCAATATCTAAGGAAAGATTCTAACAGACTTTCATTCTCAGACTTGCTTCAGACAAAGACAAAATTGGGTCAGAGAACTCTCAGGGTTTTTGTTTGGTTTTTAAATGCACTTGCTCCACACTTCAATTTTTATTGTCTTTACCAAAGAGATTCCACCTCTAAGCATTCTAAAATTTTAGTAAGAAGCAAATCTCACATCTCTGTAAACTGTAGTGCCTCAAGCAGATTAATCTATAGGACAAAGATCATTTCCACTCAGAATAAAAAGAAAATACTGAAAACTGTACCAAGAGCTTTCTGCTATGAACTTAATAACGATAATGAAAAGAATCCAATGACAGCATATCCTCCTTTCCCATTACTACCAGTTTGGACAAAAACTCTAGACATTTCTTTAACTGGATTTCTTGTTAAGAAATGTCACAGGGAGAATCCTAGTTAAACAATGACAGAATTCCTAAGACTCACATGGATCATCTACATTAAGATATTCATCCACAAAGACTGACACAAGAATGTGAGAAATGAGAAGATAGTCCATAAATCTTCTCCTGTGGAGAAAGAATCCTTATGTTACCTTTCAAAGAAAGAATCCTTATATTACTTTTCTACGTGCAGCCAGGCATTTTACACAGCAATGAAGTGACATTTAGTCCTCCCACAAACAATGGACCGAGAAGCTAAACCTTATGGGATGTGAGTTAGGTAAGGGTAGCTGAGAATTTGTCAGTTATGTATTAGTAAAAGCGTGTCTTTTTTAATGCTACTGCAAAGAGTAATGTTTGTCTGTACCATTATGGACAAGCATTTCTGTATACCAATGAGTACAAGTTTGGAAACAGACAAAGCTGATTATCTTGTATGATTACGAAAGAGTCCAATTCTGAGGCTATCTTACACAATTGTCTACACACTAGGAAATATAAAGAAAGCTGTGGGAAAAAAATGCAAACTGTGCACATTTTGTTTTTTGATTGCTAGCATATTTCTACACTGCTTATTTAGAGATGTGTAATCATCTACGGGGTAGATAGGCATTGTAGCAGAAACCAAAGATCTGACTGACTTTCACATATAGATTAAAAATACATTTATTTTACTAAGAAAGCACTGCAAACTTGATAAAAGATTGTTTCAGTTGGTTTGAAAGTAATTTTAAGTATTCGTGTCAATCACCAGATTCTACTGTGAATTTTAGAGGTTTTACTGCAATAGGTCCCACTTAGAAGAAAATTAACAGTCCACTCCCTGAAAGCTCTGTAAGGAGCATAAAGTTCAAAGAAGCACAAAAGCACAAACACAAATGGAAACCTCCCAGTCTCAGTAAGATGTTAGCAGTGGGTTACCCTGGAGATCAGTCTTAAAATCCCGAGAGAAAAAGCCATTACCATTAGTGAATAAATTTTCAACTCTCAAGCAACAATCACTTTCAAACACTGTAACTACAAGTAAATTTAGGAACCAGACTACATAATTTATAAAAATAAACAATACCTTCAGATGATGGCTGCTATATTAGTCAACAGAGTACCCTTCTGGTACTTAATACTGATAAATCTTTGAAATATGAAGGACAACACACTTCTTTGTGTATAGACTACAGATTAATAGCCACAGCACTAATACATGCCCAAGGACTCAAAGTAAACTGGGAGACAGGAGAAGGGAGACAAACATGCAAAAAAAAAAAAAAAACACAGTATTTTCTTCCTTACAGAAGGACATCACAGATGAAACCTCCAACAATATGCTAAGGAGATAAGTCCAGAAATAAACAGCCATCTTTCTGATTGTTCTGGAATATATTCCATCCTTTGAGGCAACTATCATAGATTAAGTCTTCAAAGTCTAAGTCAAAATCCATTCCAAGTAAAAAATAAACTGTTTTCAGGTAGCAAATTTTAATACAAATGGCAGCACTGGAGATAAATTACAGAGATGATAAAACAGGAATAAATAAATAAATCCAATTATTATGCTAATTGATTTCAAAACAGAAAGTAAGTATTGATGAAATAAAATGGCCATACAAAAGAAAAACAGCGTAGCAGATGTTTCTGTTGCCTACAAACTGAAAATCGAGTTCACTGATTTTCTGAACCAACTTGCTGCTGTGAATGACACCCATCTTATCGAGCTACTTCAGATGTTACAGGGAACACCCATATACTTATGCAAGTACTCCAAAATTACTGTTCTGACTTTCAAAATATCCAAGAATTGAAATCCTACCTGCAGAAGCCTTAGCAAGTAACACTGCAGCAGAACACGCAGAACAAAACAAACAATCACTGTCACAAGTCCCATCAGACTCTTATCATATCTGTGAGTTCGGTGAGCAGAGAGCAACGTATGTTTTTTATATATACAGCCAACCAGAGACATACCAAGCAAGTCTACCAGTAGCATCAGCATATCCTGCTCATTCAGAAGTAACTCAACAATTTGGTTTGGAAAAGAAGTATTGGAGATATTTGAATTCTAACCACAGCTCATTTTAAAACCACAGTGGAGCTCAAAACAAATAGGTATAAAGTGTAACTCTTACTAAATAATATTTTTATAAAGTTCTTAGTTCTTTTCAAAGCACGAAAAAAAATTGTTAATCAAAACTTAATCACTTCCAACAGAAAACTCTATTGTCTGGGATTTAACTTCATATATATATATAAAAGTAACTCACCTATCTGTGAAGTAAAGCATTGCCACTATTCACAGAAAACAAGAGCTCATCCGAATAACTCAGCAACAGAAACACCATCTTGATAACAGTAAATGCAAACCAAAGAACACAAATAATACTCGCAATGCCATTTACCTCATCCTCAGAGTAAAAGATCATTTTTTCTTCTTTTTGACAAATTTGTAAACCCAGGAAAACAGTATCAATGATCTTCTTTTTTGAAGTGTACACTCTCATGTATAACACAAATCACATTAATCATCTCAGGGATAAATGGAAATCTGAAAGCTTCTTACCAAGTACCCCAAGGCGATAGTTGACCGTGATGACTATCACATTCCCATAACTTGCTAGAACACTGCCATCATATAAATTTCCAGTGCCTTCCATGTAGGACCCTCCATGAATATACACCATCACAGGCTTAGGTCCCCCACTGTCCCGAATGTCTGGAAAAAATATTAAGACACATTTTATCTCAAGAAAGCGTCAAACAGGATGCATGCAATATTTACTTATTAATTTAGTGAGTTTATTTTTCTTGAAGTGTTTCTCAAGCAACATCTTGACATAAGAAAATGGGCAGGCAGCATAAGTGTTTCCTTGTGGCTTGCGAACTTATAACTAGAGTTTTTATTTTTGAAACACTTATTGGCCCCAGTAAAGCAGAAAGGGATTGAAAATGGTAACACTTGCTCAAATGCAATGGGACTGTGGTCTAATTGTGTTCCTGCTGAATTGGATGTAAAATGTATATTAAAGCCACTATGAGCACATTTATGCATAGCCTATTCAGAAAATCTCAGCCCATCCTTCTGCTCACTCAGCTGAAGGCAATCCATCATATTAAGATGAAGCAGCTTTCTCCTCATACACTGATAGCTTCCAGTATGACAAGTCAATAATGTATAAATTACAAATTCTTTATAAACTTATACATTAGCTGTCTTGATAGTTCTAAAGCCCAAAATTTTAGACTTTGTCTTGGAAGCTGTTTAACACTTAGACCTCAGACGCATGTTATATATATAACCTGAGTAGCCTGATGGTTAAGAAGAGTGGGTACTTCTTAATTTACTCGACTATGGCAAGGAGTCTTTATTACACCTGAAAGGGATGACTCCTCATTCAAACAAAAATCAAGTTTCCTAAACGTGACACTGAACTCAAGTAACAATTTTAAATCCTAGTAGCTCTACCATTCTCTCAGAAAATTAGATATTGACACATCTTTTGAGGCTTCTTTTTTAATGAGAACATTGATTTTGGTATCCTTTCCCCCTCAAACTGTGTGATTTTCAGATAGATGCATCTACTCAGGACAGCATCTTGAATATCTGAAAACTTGAATCACCGCTGCTTCTTGTGAGGACTGCCCTCTTAAGCACCAACTTAAATAAATTGTTAATTGAGGACTGGTGGAATAAGATTTGCTTTTAAAGGTTCATTTTTCTTTGATTGGAAAGAAAACAACTAAAATATGATCTTAAAGTTTTCATTTGTCTGGATTAAATTGTATTTTGAGTTAATTTACTAGCAGTCTTTTCCCTCATCTGACATAAACTCTAATAATCCATTCTAACAGTCCTTAAAAATAAAGACAATAACAAGAGAGCACATGAAAACTTCCCAATGAAAAACTGCAGTGCATATTCTGGTTCAAAGATGTTTCTGTCATTATGAGAGCATTCAAGTGAATTCCCTGATTACTCACTTCAGCATTTGAAGAAATCTCAGATGTATTGTTGATTCCCTCAATTTGGATGAATCTTATTTAAGATTCTACTAGGTAAGATCACTCTAGACTTGCATGAATTGTTCTGAAGCACTGTAAGGATGACTTGGGAAGGGCAGTTAAACTAAAAGCCGTGCTTTTAAAATTTGCTGGAAAAGATCAGCACAGATGTGTCTGTTTATAGAAAGCCAGGTGCTACTATTATTTTGATATTGATTGTAATTTGAAGAAAATGCCAGAATGGTCAAGATCAGAAATTGGATCTCCAATATTAGAAGTATCAGAACAATCATTTATTCAAGACCAAAAGGATGATGAAGGGTTCTACATGAAATTGCTTGTATTGCTTTCCTTACTCCAGCATACGGTAAGGGCTTTCCAACAAGCAATTTTCAGACTGCAGTGCTAAGGAGATTACTTCTCCTCATTGTCCACAGAATAGAATTGTAAGCTCCTGATGTTTAAAATCTACACCAAGGCAGAAGTACTTTGAAATTCCCACACTGTTTTCGGTAGTTGGCATGCTTGTAGCCTGCGCCTTTTTTTTTCCTTATTATTGCTATTATTTGGTACAACTATGGAAGTAATAATAAATTATTAATCTGAAATCATTGTCTGACTGTTCCCAGCAGAAACTGTACACACTTAATTGTATGCTTGGTGGTAGCGCAGGGGGAGACTGTCTCAGAATTCTTCTTTAATTAAAATTACATAGAATTACAGAGCACCAACTGTGAACAGTAATGAAATGTTGGTAGCACTGGCCTGTTTATCTGGGAAATAATATTGGGATATTTAGAAAAGAATGGGTGTCTGTCTTCTGAGAAAAGCATGCATTTGTGACTAAAATCAGACACAATTTACTCTGAGTAAACCGTCTGTGCCATATTTTTGTTATCCTCTCACTACTATGTTTGTAAACATTGCAGGCAGATAAAGAAAGGCTCATTTTAAACTCGAAGAGATCACTGCAGTTCTTTGTGCTCATGTTTAGCAGTGGTCTCTGCAAACTAGAGTTACACTTTCTCACACATTAATAACGGATACTTGTGATGGAAGTAGTTTGCTCTGAACAGGCCAAAATAGCTGGGGTGCAAATGCGACATTTCATCCAGAAAATGTAGATTTAGATAAAATTTAATGGAGGTGTGGACAGTACATTTTATAAAGTGCTGCTTTAAGCAAACATGACTCACAAGTAATTTAGAGCAGCACAGTAGCAGCACTGTCCAAGACCTTTCTCAAACTCAACTCTTCTGGTTTTATTCACACAGAAGGTAAGTTTGGAGTGCAATGATTTGTTTGGCTTTAAAGTGCTGGTTTATAAAACATATAAGTAGGTCTTATGATATTGCTGTGAACTATCTTATTTATATGCTGTATACATTATCTTTCTTATTATGATTTCCATCATCTCTCCTCTGTACCTTCCTAATGTTTGTCGCAACTGCTTTTTATGCCAGCTCTTAATTACATTGCAGGCAATTTAGGAACGGGGCTATTCTTTATTCTGTGTTTGTTATATCACACAACAGGGAACTGAGCCTGACTGTGAATATTGGCCACAATTGTCATATATAACAAAACATAATTACACATTCAGTCATTTGAAGCTCATGTGAATTGGCCACGTGACTTAAGTATAACGTGCAGAAAACCATCAAAACGGGAAAGAAAGAAACCTTATTGGGAGACAACTCACAACAAAAAGAAGTTCACTATAGATGGCACGAGCAGTATTTGCTAAATGACAAAACTGGAAGTTTCTAAAACATTTCATTTCTAACTAAAAACTGTGAAATTGTGATGTAGGCTTTTAAGTAAACTTTTCATGCTTTTTGGAACCTGAAATAACACAGGAACCTTACCTACTTTTAGGTAGGTTACTGTAAAACCTACATATTCCTTACACAGATCATCACGGGATAAAAGTGGTGCACTTTCGCAAACATTTTGCATATAAGGTTCATTGGAGCATTCTACCAATCAATGAAATATTTCTGACTGTTTAAAAGCCCTTTGAAAGTATGCAATCTTGCAGTCCAAATTCATCAAAAGCATCATAGATGCATGCTATAAATTAGCAAATGCCCTTATCAGTACTAGTATGCAAACATCCAATGAATGTTATATTTTAAACTTGTGATATTAACTAGGTGGCCTGAGACTGCTAAAATATCTGTTGAACTCCTGGTGGGAATGCAATGAAGTTTCAGCCATATTTCATATATTAAAAGACTGCCTCTACCCATTAAGTTTGAGCTAAATAGAAATAATTCCTTCTCTTTCATTTGTTTTTGTATCTGTGAAACCAAAAGAGCATTTGGGCTACCCTGTAATGCCTAACTGCACTTGCCTGAAAGAAAGGGATCTGAGATCCCAACAGAGGTCTATAAAAAAATACTCTGTAATGTAAAAAGAGAGAGAATTTTTTAAGCCTGCTACAGGTATGCATGTGAAGCATGTTATAATTATAGTGGGACCTCAATGGACAGCTAAGTAGCAATTTTAAGCTGTTAAATGATGGCTAGAAATGCAAGAGCTGAGACTCTTCACTGTACAAGCAATACTTGACACTTGAAAAATATAGCAGACTCCCAAGGAGGTACTTAAACTAAAGGTCTGTCAAAATTTGTACTATGCTTTTCTTTGAGTGTTAATAATTATCACTGCATTCATCATCTGAATTGTGCTTCTTTGCGTAAAGGGAAAATAACATTGTCAAAATTTAATATGCAAATAACATGAGAATCTGTACACAAGAATCGGAATCACAGAACTAGTAGGAATGGGTGATAAAGTGAACGGAAGATGTCTATCTATGTGTATCCGTCAACAAGTCCATCCAAAGCAGTAAAATTTGTGCTACTCCTGTCTGGATGGAACTCATTAGGGGCCATAATTAAAGCTTGGAACGTGTGGTTGCTTTCTGAGGTAAATGAGCGTGTTCTGCTGTTTACTGATCTCTGAAGTCCAAAAATGTACAACCAGAGCCAGACGGAATGATTGTTTCTCTCCCCATTTCTTACCATGACAGCTGAAAGCAGACGACAAGCTAAACTTAGCAACCTAGTCTATTTTAATACTAATAGAGCAATAGGATTTTCTGGAAAAGATCCTGTTTTCTGAAATGCTTTCTTCTCCTGTGCCAGTGAAGCCACAGACTGTTAAGCATATGAAGGAAATTGCAGATGGATTTTGCATCATTAGCAATTTAAAATTGAAGAGAGAATTTTGTTTTTGATTTAAAACATGCTCTGGACCAAGAACTTCCTTCATTCTATGAAGTTCAATGGCCCCTGTAAGGCAGAGCATCACACTAAATGATCAGAATGATCACAGTTACAGCCTGTGAACAAACAGCAACATCTGTTCCCAATCTGTCTCCTATTTCACAGGAGGGATTGGAATGGAGAAGGGAAGAATAGCTGCATCTAGCAATTACACTGCAGCCCTCACTCTGAGGCATGCATTGACAGTTCCTTGCTTTGCTGTGGACATGGCATCTGCATTCTTCACAATGTCTGTATTCCTCATTTCTAAAAATGGAATAATAGCATTCCTCTATCTCAGAAGGATGTTGTGACAGTGAATACATTAAAAATTGAGATGCTCAGATAACACTGGGGACTAAATAAGGATCTAAGATTGACAGATTGATTTTCTAAGTAATGTGTGTATGACAGAATGGTGGATGAGAAGAATTCATTTGTGAGCAATCCTTCATGGATATTTAATACAGCACTAACTACTTAGAAGTCCAGTTGTGATCACTGAGTATGTAGGCTGATTAATAACTTGTGTTGCTGTATTAAGTCATGCTAGCAATTTTAGCATACAGGAAATGAGTGCCTAGATATATAATTTTTTTCTCCTGTAGCCATATTAAATGAAATAAAAGTCTTGCATTATGAAAACAGAAATATGTTAGCAGAAATATATTAACATTATCAAGTTATTTTGCTTTTTAAAACAAACTTCACTTCTAGACTATGATGCACACATCAGGAAGGTACTGTTAATTCGACTGCTGAATGACTTAAATTTTGCTATATCTATGCTAGATATTGCTTACTTCCATGTCAGCAAATAAGTATAAAAATTAAATAATACTAAAAACTGGTATAAAAATTCAAAGGTGCTCGCTGGTTGCAGCTCTTTTTGCCACTCCTATTTTTAGTGCCTGCCCAGGTAATTCAATGTTTATTGAAAAACGGGTAAGCAATCCCATGAAAGGGCAATACAAACAAGAACGCTATCAGACTGGGGGGAAAATGGGTATTTATATAATTTGACTGTGCACACATTTCACATTGGTAAAAACTGAAAACACCTTCATTTTTTAAACAGCAAATTTGCAGATCATTAGCTGGTAATGTGCACTGCTGCCTTCGGGTCTTCTAAAAACAAAAATGAAAAATGATCTAATTAAGTCTGGTCTACTGGTTGCAGCACATACCAGAGATCCATGTTTGATTGCTGATTGCAGCGCCTGTGCTGACATGGTTTGGCCAGCAATACTGGCAGTGACTTGTGGCAGATAGGAGTAGGATTATTGAACACTGTTTTAAAATGAAATCTTCTAATCAAACTCTGATGTGTGAGTGACACAACACAGAATACTTTCCAGGCATTTGAGCCAAGGAGTTGCTATGAGAGATTTTTCATTGAGAAAGGCTTACAACAAATGTAAGTGGGAGTTCTGAAATTCCTATGTAATACAGAAACCATCCTGGGTGTTTTAAAAATCTCTGGACATCTACTTACATAGCTTGGATTCTGTGGCTATGTGAGACAGTCCTTCTCATCATGCGATCCAGGTCTCCCTAATTCCAACCACATCATTCATTTAGTTTAACGTTGGCTGTATTTTGCTCCCAGTATCACAACTGTACTTTTAATCAATATAAAAAACTATCATACTGCAAAAGGCAAAGGGTTGAATGGGCAGATTAGATATCTAGAGAAGTAAGGTTGCTTTGTACTTCCTGTCTATTTTTCCTGCTGCTCATATCCAAATACATGACAGGTAGTTTGTGAACTCCTCAGTTCTGCATATGCGAAACATGCAAGAGCTCCAATGCAGAGAACAGGTTCACAAAACACAGGTCATCCAATGCAACTGCTCCCCTGAGAGACAGTGAAACGCTGTGCCTGAGCACACAGTGTTTCTACTAACCTAGCAGACATTCCCAGCAGCCTTCAGTATCTACTGGTCATAAAAATTTAAGCTTGCCCTGTCTCTCTGAGACTCCTGGAAGTAGCAAACATCTAATTAATGCTTGCATTCTTCTATTGGCACAGAAAGGGGAACAAAACCACCACTTGTATGCCAGAGAAAATTAATCCCAGTCCCATAAAGCACAGAGATTTATTAATGTTGTAAATGTGTTTCTTTCCCTCTAGTTTGATTGCTGTGCTCTTACAGTCCTCTCTCTCCTACAGCTGTCAATGTGGGAGTTGGGTTTTCCCTGACATGGATGCTGGTTCTCCAAAGACTGAGATCCCTACTCTCATTTGACTGTGTGTTAAACTGATTTCTGATAGCAGCCATTGCAGAATTGCAGCAAACTGTTTTAGTAGTATCCTGTAAGTGCATCTACTTAGGCATTGACTCAACAAATGTTAAGGCATTAGCATCTGTCCTGGCAATTATACAGCAAATTAGGAGAGCCATTAAGGTCCACTGGATGAATAAACCGGGTTTCAAACTGTTTCTTGAAACATATTGTTAAAACAAGACAGAATCACTCTTACAGTGGCTCATCCAATGCAACGTTTCTTAGAGAATTCACAAGAATATCTTTTGCCATGCTTTGTCATGAACTAATGTAAAAATGTCTTGGACTCATAGAGCTAAGTGGATATGAACAGCATGAGAGCTTTCAAATGAGTTTTTTCAATTAGATCTTCTTTCAAATCTTGGGCCAGCTGGTGGCCTTTTATTTACATACTTAACTTCCACTTTAGAAGAGGATCAAGTAAAATGAGGGAAGTTTGTGAGTTTACATGTAAAGTCCCTGCTCTGTTACTTGCTAAGAAGCTGAATGCTGATATTTCCCTTCATCTTTTGTGGTAAGACCAAAACAGTTAATGATTAAAATCTTATTAAGAGCCTTATTGTTTACAAATTAGGTTTTATCATGAAATCTGGCCAAAATAACCAAAGCAAAAAGTAGAACCTACCAGGCTCATATTTGTTTTATTCATTGGCCATAAAAAAAAAATACAAAGTATGTGCCTAAGATTTGCAACTTTGAAACAAATCTAATTGAAGGGAGGAGACTGCTCAGGAGATAGAGCCCCTTGTTACCATTTTCATTGCCTTGAATAAAAATCAAATCTGCTCAGCTTATAACAGATATAATACATAAACGGAATTGTCTGCTTGACATTTCAAAGTTTTGATATGACTTGGTAATAGAGATTCTAAGGAACACAAGCAGATAGGCATCTTTGTATGCTTGTAGAAAACAGATGGGATCAGATTCCTTTAGATGACATCAGTTTAGCTCCACTGAATTCACAGTTGCTGTGCAGAGCCTGACCAACTGCAAGTACTGCAGCTGCTCGAGGGCTGTCCCTCTTGTACAGGGAGGTGGGGCAGTCAAACAACTACTCGTATTTGTTCTGGTCACTATAAATGCAAGAGGTTTTGTATTTGGGGAGATTCAGTTGCTTAAGAGACACTTTTTCTTTAAGTTTTCTGTATTTTTTTCCTTTTACGAACAAAATATTTGATAAGTTTATCAAACTGATATCGGTCAGTGAAAAAAAGAAAAGAAACATCTTTTTACTTGGTGAAATACATAGGGTTAGAAAACATGCAAAAAGGTGTACAGAGAAACTTTAAAAGAGTGTTAGTTCAAATAGAATGGACAAAATTGAGTCAAAAGGTGGAATGCAACATATCAAAAGTCCATTTCAAGAAAACAAAAAACCCTCTGCTTTAAATATTGTTACTGTTTGGTATCAAAACGTAGAACTTAACGACATTTTCTTTTTAAAAAATTAAAAATATATATATATGTATAACAACAAGCAAGAAGACAAAACACATCAAAAATGGGAATAATAATAAAAAAAAAACTCTTCAAAAGAAGACAAGAAGTCAAAAAAAGAGGGGGAGAAAAAAGATTTTGAGGGATCCTTGTCATGCAAATCAGTTTGGCGGCAAAAAAAATACCTTCATCTTCAGCACCGTCATTATCACCTAAATCATCTGTCTGTTTCTTTGTAAGGGGACCTAGGATTGAGAACGGAGAAAATGGAGGAAAAAAGACAATTCAAGAATATACAAGACTGAGGAAAAAAAAAACAGTGATATTAAATTCCAATGGACGTTTCAAGAAAAGCATTTGCAAGGAGAGAAATCTCAGTTTATAACAACCAAATTTTCATTCAGTTTTTAAATATTGCTGCTACACCTTCCCTGGGGGTATGGCTATTAGAAACAACTAGCACAAGAATCAAAGAGTGCCCAGTGCTTTACTTTTGTTAAATGAAGAATCAAAGCTTGTTTACTAAAAGCATACCCACTACAATAAACTATGTAGAAGCACTTGATTTCTTAATTAGGAATAATGGAGACAAACGTCAAATTATCTTACATTTGATAACATCAGATAGTTAATAAACGTCTGCATTTGGGTAAAACAAAACTTCCTGTGAAATGCAAATTTTCATTCTCTTTCCTTTTTGATCCATTTATTACATTCTCATTTAAACAGAACTGTAGTTTCCCTTGAAACCTTTGACCACCTGCTGAGATATCAGTAAGAACCATGAAAATCCGTAAGTTGAAACAAATGTGAAATCCTAGACCAAATGAAAACAATGATTTTTGCCATTGATTTCAATGGGGGCAGGGTTTCACCACAGTATACAGAAGCTCCATTGAGTGTGGAATTGCACTTTTAGCTTGGGCAGAATATGCTCTATAATAATTTCTTACTTCCATAAATAGTTTGCAATACTCATGCCCAGCACTATATCGTTAACAAGTCTTAATAGATGTATCACATTTTCCAGTGGGAAAAATGCCCACACTTTTACTGAGTAATAAAAATATGCACCAGAAGGAAAGTCAAAGGCCATTTTGAAAATATTTCCACGTCATATTTTATACACTTATGCACAAACAAAAGGCAGTTGGAACTCAACATTATCTTTCCTTTATTACTATATATTTTTTTCAGAGCACTCTCATTTCCATGACATTCTGTAATCTGCATGCAAAAAAGCAATCAGTACAAACAGGACTAAGTAACAAAAAACAAAAGAAAGAAAGAAAGAAAAAAAGAAGCCAGCCAAGCACAGAGTTGAAAAACAAGAACCATCTCATGCATAAAATAGCAATAGACAGAAACACCAACAAAAGATGATGAACGGTGTGTGCTGATATTTGCGGTAGATGTAGGCAAGAGACATGCATTAAATCTGAGCACCATTGTTATAACATTTGCACTGAAAAAGCTCTTCTTTTACAGCATATTAGTTATTCAGCAGAAAACTTGTAGGTTTTTGGCGAAATACCATGTATTTGAGTGATGCATTTAAAATAAACAAAAAATGTTTGTACCAGGTGCATGGATTTAAGAAACAGAAACAACCCATGAAGCACCATGAGATTTTAGCTGTGAATTTAGGAGCTGAACCATGTTACTGAGAACCAAAACTCAATACCTCAATTATTGCGTCAGTCAGAAGTACAGCTTTAAACTCATTCTAAATATAGAACCACTGGAATTATAAACGAAAAATTAAACACGAGCTTTTTTATATTTACAACTGCAACAACCATTCTGTAGTGAGCGCAATAGCATTTCCTAACAGAAGCCCTGAATGTAATCCTTGCAATATATGGCATCTAGATACCATGATCATATCCAAATACACACATTCAAATGACTTGTTGCCCATTATTCTCATACCACAGCAACTTACTTCCGCAAGAATAAAACCACAAAAGTAAAAGAGGCATGCAAAGAATAATCATTTCATGGTGGGTTTTCAGGTACTGGTAGAATTAGCTTAAAGTTCTTAGAGCTATGCATTTAACTACAATGAAGAACATACGCACACAAATCACTTACATGGTTTCTATACTAATTTTTTAAAGGTCACCAGAAAGGAATAAAGTAGTATCTGGAAAGGCAAAAAGCATACAGTTCTCCAAATAAATTGCACAAAAAGGGGCTGTTTCTTTTCTGGATGAAACCACTACTGGTATTACTTTTAAAAAATATGTCCACATTTGGTCTTTATGGTTCCAAAGCTCAACAGCAGTTGCACAGAGCATTAAATATCATAGAATTGTTAAGGTTGGAAAAGACCTCTAAGTTTATCTAGACAAATCTTCAACAAACAACACAAAGGACCAGTCTCATTCTATGATTTTCACAATATAGTGAAACATTGTTTGGATTAGCTAATAAAAATAACCAGGCTGATGTTATTATTTATACACTTCTGAGTTTCTGTGAAAGGTATAAATTCAAGCCATCTTCCTTATAATCATGCCACAATACACACTGTACCTAGATTCCTTTTCCAAAGGGACTACCTGAGCTATTTTTAAGATGTCACAGGTTAAACCTGCTTTCTTCTTTCTCTCTCTCTCTGCCTTGCAGAGAAAGGGAGAAGAATCTCTGTAGTTGACCACTGCATGTTTGCAGGTGGTTTTCCTTTCCTCAGAATGAAAGAACTATCATAACTCCTGCCCAGTTAACGGAAGAGTAATGATGTGTGCTCAGAAATAATTAAAGTCCAGCCATACTAATACTGTTTCTTATCATTCCCTCTGATGAAGGACTAATGTACTTGAGCTCCCAAATACATTAAAGCTGATTATAAATTCTTGATTCAGCAGAAATTAGCTGTGGCCTTTTAGGCCAAATGCGCATGGGAGGATGGACGTTGGGGATGTCATTAGCTTCTTGGCCTTGAAAAGCTGTTCATCACAAGAAGAGATACTGTAAGTTGACACCATTTTGTAAAACAACAGAACAAATCTCCCAAACTTAATACACCTCTTCTTTTGTGTATAGCTATTATTCGGGCCAAAGAGTTCTCCTTTAGTAATGAGAAAAGTCAGAACAAATAAGGGACCTTTTATATTAGGTTAAGCAGATTCTTTGGATCTAGCAATTTAGAAATCACCACAGTAATAATCATCCTTTGAGCTAAGGTGTCTGTTCAATAGAAAGGGAAAGATGTGAGATTATGGAACACTGCAGAAATAACCGAGCTATTAGAATAATTCACTGAATGGATTGTAACTCTATGGAACTGGTTAGCACACATGTTAAAGGATTAAAGACATCTGTGTAATCTTAAATAAGCAACTTCTTCACTATTTCTTCTTTGTTTGTTCAATTTAATACAAAATTAAAATCTGAAGTGAAGCCACCCTTGCCTTTTTAGGCACTACTCAGATTCAAGTACAAAATAACCAATCCTCTGTTATTTGAGCTATTTTTTGTGTGCAAGATAAGCCTTAGAAGTGAAAAAAAAAATAAAATGAAAAAAATCAGTGCTGAATTATCCACCTATCAGATGATAGCTGAAACACAATGATGGGTTTTACCCATCTTATGTTTTATAATTTAAATGAAAATGATGATGAGTTATAATTAACAGACATCAGACCTCAACATTTCTAGTGAAGACAATTGAAAGAAAAAAAAAATAATCAAAGTCTTACATGTTGAAATGAAAGCATAACTATATAATAATTTTTCTTATAAGGGTAATGACAAACTGGAAAGATGCAGCACAATAGTCAGCTGATGAATAATGTTATAATATCATCTCCTTTCATTTGAAAATTAGAAAGCTGTCAGCAGAAGGAAAAGAACTAGAATTCCTTGCTGGGTCTAATGGAAAAACTGAACTGAAAAAAATACCCGCCATCATAATTTATTGCAACAGACAAAATAATCCACCTTACGTTATCACTTATTATTGTCTTGCTCTCACCACACGCTCCCTTCTTTCCTTATTTCTCCCCTGTAAATTCCTTTTATTTGCATAGTGCAGTTATTTGTAGAGCTTATCAGCAGGGCAAAGCTCTGCCTGTCTTTGCTTTTTGACGATAACATTTGCACTCATGTTTTAACAACAAATGACGGCACAAACCTCGATCGTTTCACCTCTTACTACCTGATTTGTGATGACAATCAAGTATTGTAATTAGAGCCGCAAGTAACTCAAATTTGCATCTACAAGTGAATGACAGCTGCAAATTGAACCCACAAAAGGGTTGCCAACTTCCTTTAAAAATTTAAATGTGTAACTGCTTTGTCACTAAAGGAGTTATTCTGACACTTCAAGACTAACGCCTGCTGTGTCTTTCATAAAAGCATATTGCTGAAGTGTCACACAGAGAATGTTTAATCCCAAACCTTTTTATTCACAAGATTAATCACACTGGCTGGATCTTGATTTCCCTTAAATCTGATAAATCTGAAGGAACTTCATTACTGAACAGTAGATTTGCATGAATTTAAATGATATAAAAATCCATGATGATGGACAACATTTCTTTTCTCTGCTTCCCTTTTTAGGTGCAGTTCAAAATTCAATGTATTCTCTGAGGCAAAGGCACTCTACGTTCACATGTCCCACATGGAACAGCCTAAGTGAAGTCTCATTTCAGGCTTCAAATTTCATTCCCTTTACCACTCTACAAATCTCATTCCTTTTCTTGGTGGCTTTTGGTTACATGACATGCCTTACACGGAGTCATGCAGCAGTACCAGAGATAAAGGTAAGATAAGCACAGATGACTGTGAGAGCCACAGTGTCCCACAGCCCCTCCACTCCACACCAGCTGTGCAGTTTGTCAGCACTTTTTTCCTAGCAAAGTACAAAGCTGATGTCCTAGGTGAGGTACCCTCTAATCCTTACAGGTTTGCAATGTAAAACTCAGCTTGCACTGTGTTCAGTACCCTTAGTACAAGGAAGAAGCAATTCAGAGGAGAAGAGCTGACAGCCTGATAATTATTCCCAACACAGTAGCTTCTGAAACATACTGACTTCTGTTCTAGTCCTTAGAAAAGAGGCTAAATTTGAGTAAGAAGAGGAACGCCAAGCTATTTGTTTGTCTTTCCAGTGGAGTAAGGAGAGGAACAGACACCTGTGGTGAAGCTGCAGCTGTTCCTCCCATAGGGGTTACCTGCAAGCAAGAAGATGCATCAAACAGGCTGGGACTCCGTTGGCCAACACTGACAGAGAAAAACAAGACCTATGTGTTTAACAAGAACCCCTGCAGATGGAGTGCATCCAGAGGAGAGAGATGGGAAGGTAGCAGACATGAAGAATGAAATCCCCAACTGTCATACAGCAGTTATCATCAGCATCCACTACTCTTGTGCAACCTCACCAGCCTGTATCACGTCTGTGCAGCTTTTAACATTTCACTGGTATTAATAATTCATGTTGTTTAACAGATACTCACATTCCAGGGTGACACACCACTATAATGAATTGAATGCAACATTACACAGCTGCTCCACCACCCGAACTCCAAGATCATGAATCAATTTTCTCTCTCTACAGGTAATGACTACAATTCAGATCCTAATGAAGACTCATGCACATGCTTAACTTTAAGCTGCTAGGTAAGTTCTCTGAAGTCAACAGGCTAAACCCCCTAATAATGTAAAAATAGATCCACTACCAATAACAGAACTGCTCCTATTTGCATTTGGCCAGGAGGTCAACTCAGAGTTGAAGTTAACTGGTACTGAACATCCCAAATTTTGCACCTGGTAAAATAATTTGAATCACTTGGACATAATAACAAAGCTGTTTGATGAAATTATATCATTTTTCTTCTCATATACACCTTACTTTTTATTTGTGTATGCAAATAATATGCCAAATTCATAATTTACATTAATCAAATTGCTTCCTAATTTTTAGGAAGACATGAATTTGTTCTTATCAATTTTCCTAACAATCTTCATATTCTTTCAAACGTGTCCCCAGTGTTGCTGTACAGCACTACAGATCAGGATGTGATAAGTGAAGGACGCTTTTCAAGCATATAGGAAGAGAAGGAGTGCCAAGAAAACACCATCAATTTCAGTTAAAATGGTAAGGTTTGAGCTATCTGTTGATGTTTTTGTTCTCTTTGTATTATTTTCTATCAGATAGGTAGTATTGGCCTTCAGAAATAACAAAACGTCTGCTACCTCTTACCCTAAATACTAAAATGTTTTGTCTTTGTATTCCCAGATGTGGTATCAAAAATATTCAGCCAAATGCTGTCACGGTCTGCCCTGTACTGGAAAAGCCTTCCCCCTAACTAATTCTACTAACTGCAGAGGCTGCTGTCACAGCATCTGTGTAGTTTTGTTTATGGCACAGCTGAGCCCGCAGTCCGGCTCTCAAGACCTAGCTCTGTATCCTAATCAAGAGCAAAAGTATCTCTATGTAACCACATAATTGAGCACTGCAGAAACCAAGTTAATTGTGCCTAATATTTTCACATAACGGTTTGGAATGAAATAAGTTCTCCCACTCCTTTCTCCAGTGTACTTCATGTCTTATGGTTTTCAGCTACATGCAGTTCCAAGCTTCATTGTGCTACTGTAACCCATGCAGTATTTTTACCATCCTGCATACAACAGAGATCATAAGCAAGCTTTATTCTTTGTGAGTTCCTTACTATCAGTAAAACTTGATTCTCCATCCACCTCACAGAGCTGAAGTTCTTTAAAGTAGTGAAAGAGAGAACACTTCATTCACCCACCTAGCAATTCCCTGATACCAACTCCAAACCTCTATGTTTCTTGCCATGCTTCAGCAGTGAGAACAAAGTCTGACTCCATAACAAACAACCAAGGAAAACATCACCTATGCTCAGTCATTCACACTGTGTCACATTAGGCTGAATTGTACTTTGTTAATTGTAAAGGTCTGTCTTCAGCATTGTCCACAATTTCCCGATTACCTAATGCTGACCCTGGTACCTACGACACAGAGCTTCCTTGTTCTCACTGTCAAATCCACATTTGCTTCTTGTGATCTCAGGGGCAAAGATACCACTTGTGAATATGTATGTCTTCATGTAAGGACACACTTAAATGTCTTAAAATAGTCATACAACAAAGTTTCTTCCAGGAAGATAACAGTCAATGATTTGTTTTAGTTTTGTACCACGTGGAGATAAATACACACACATACATATATATATACAGGCAGGTTCTCCTATGTACATTTCTAACAGAGATTCTTCCCACAGATCTGAAGCTCTGTGTATTACTGAAATATAAATAGAAATGCATTAAAAAAAAAAATAAAAAAAAAATCAGTAAGTACCAATACTAAAAACTCAGTGTTCAGAACTACAGGCTTCCCATTAACGTGGATCTTGAAAAGAATAGATACTCCAAGTTAGATATTTCTCCACTACTCAAAGCTATCAAGGAATCCTCGAAAGCCCTTTAAATAGGAACTGTGGTCACCAGCTTTGAGAAACACAATTTTATTTGCCCACACTTTTTAACGGAATAGAAGTGTACAGCTCTGAGAAACAGAGATGGGAAAACCAAAAGGGCAGCACTTATGTAAAAGGCTGTCAGAAGAAGAGTGCCTTGCCTCAATTTCTTTTTTTCTTGCATTTACAAACCGTATTTTTAGAAGGGCGTAATTTTAAGGTAGGAAAACTCAAAGCATCTCAGCAATGGAACAGCCACAAAACAAGAACAGGCACAGCCAGCTCTTGAAGGTCCGTAGGATCAAGCACTTGTCATAAGAGAAATCATTTCCATCTTGACATGTTTTCAATATTAGCACAGTACTTGTTTTGAAACCACAGTTCACTTGCTCTGCATGTTATATTAAGAATTCCCAAATGGATAGATAAAAAAAACCTTATACCGAATGAAGCATGAAGGGAAATCAGTGCATCACTTCTAATGTAGCAGAACTTACAGACAAGCAATGATACCAGGGACCACATATTTACACAGACACCATTGATTCCTACAGAAGGCTCAAAACCCTTCTAGTAGAAACTTGCCTCTCATGCTTACTACTTAATAATCGAATGAAGCTGGTGAACAGGAAATGATCATGAAAATGAAACAGCTTTACAAAATGTCAAGTTCAGCTAAAACTTAAAAGAGTAGAATGTCAGAGTTTCCATTTGCTTCCATTTCACAAGATCCACTTAGGTGAGAATGGATGGGTTTGGGACTATGTAACATTTCTAACCCCTTAGCTATTGACAATGACAGCACTTTGGAGGAAAGCATCACAAGGCAGGATGACAAAAGAATAACATTTTTCACCACTAAAACAAACAAACAATACAAAACCCTCTCCCTATTTTCCTTATTAATTAATGGCCATCTCAGAAGCCTGCTTACTTTGGATCATTACAAAGGGCAGTTATCAGACCGTTTATGCTGATATTAATATTTCTCTATTTTAAAAGCTGATCCTGGTGAGGTAAGATTTTTATTTTCCTAACAAACAGAGAGAATTTACATAAATAGCATGAATTACTAAATTAAAATGACAGTCCAAGGTTTCATGCTACTCCTTCTGATAGCAACTTGTAGCTAAATTAACATGGAACTGTAACAACTGCACAGAGCATTAAGATGTTTTATAATCACACTTTAGTGATAATTACTATCATAATTCTTGCTTTAAAAAAACAGTCCCTGATATGATTAGAACATCAAATCCATGGGGATACTTCTGGAAAGTGTTGAGCAAACACTCCTCATGACTCTGCCCCAAAATCAACAGAAGCTCATGGAAAGGTGTCACAATAACACAAGCTACATCCTGCCAAGCAAAATTCCTACAGCAAGCACAGCAAAAGCTGCAAACAGAACAATACTGCAGACTATTTAACAAAAAAGGAAACTGAATGATGTTTTTTAACAATCAGCTGATACTTTTCTCCTGCAGGTCAAAGCCTGCTTTTGCTTGAGAATCCAACTGTATAAAATAAAATTACAAGCCCTTGTTTTCACTTCACCATAAACAATTTGGATCTACCACAGTTGAGGGCAACATTTTAAGTTTACAATTTTCCTTTAAGAATTTGACTTGCTATCATTGTAGATTCAATAAAGTTTTGGTAACATTAGACATTCATTTTGGCTATTTAGCTACAGGATTATTAAGTAAGCTGTAAATGCAGTGGATTTAAAGTAGAAAAAAAAAGGTGTTAATTCAATTAACTTTAGTAGGCTCTGAGAGCTTTTATATCGTGCCTTCAGATTTACAGATATGCTAAGCATACTTTAACTTCTTGATTTAAATGTAGGAGAAAGATGCAGAAATTTATTCTGAAGTAAGAAAGTCAGGTAATCCTCTTTCTACTGGGATTTGCTGTTTACAACATGTGTATATCTGACAGAAAAAGACTAGATGCAGATGTGATAGTTTGAAAGCAAGAGAGAAGGAACCTATTACTGATAGTAACTTCCTAAAAACAAACCATTGTTTATTTTTCTTTTATTGTCTCCTGGAAACAATACTGAACAATGATATTCAATAAGTCGTCTTATCTCGAGTTTTTGATTGAGCAGTTGTGTTTTGTTTTTTTTTTTAATCACTATTATACAAGCTAAAATTTTCTGGAAAAAATTATAGACAGAATTCTATACAAAGTAAGCAAAATGAACTCTTCATTTAAATGCATGAATTGAATATTCAGCTTTATATTGTCAGATGCTGGTAAAAAAAAGTGTTATCATTTCAATAGAAAGCAGTGGAAACAACTTTGCAATTGGCATTATTTGCCAATTAAACCCACTTTTAATTTAACCACATAATAATTATGTGGTTAATAATTTAACCACATAAGGTTAGGATTCACTGCACTTTTGGAAAGGATTACAAAGACTGACATGCAGAGCTCTGCTACATCTTCAGCTGGACCCACTCTCACAAAAGTTACATGACTTGTCTTTTGTCACAGTCTTTCCCAGCAGGGAAATGTAATACCCAAACATAGACCCTTGCACCTGTAAACATCACTGATGTTAGCAACTACATCTCTGCAAATGATAATGGGTGACACAGACAGCTGCAGGGTGGGTGACTCCCACACCATCAAATCTTTATCTTCATATAACCCCATTCCAATTTCCAGAAATTAGGATTCAGCAGAGGAGGGGCAGGAGGGGACATAACCTTCCCTCACATGCAACTCAGTAAGACTTTTGGTTTTGTTTCTTGATGCAATCAATTTCATAGTTTTACAGAACTTGCCCATCCATTGCTAATTTGCGTGTGGAGTTCATTTCATGCAGACAGGAAGAACTGAGCTCGTAAATTCAACACACTGTGTACTATGTTTATATGATCATCTGAAATCCTATTGTGTTGAATATCAGTCCACATCACTGAACGCACAGATGGGTGATTCACGTGAGTATGTGTCATATCCAACATTTACTGAACCCTTGAAGCCTTGCAACTAGTTGCATCTGTCATCTTTGCTATGTCAAATAATAAACTGTACAGCCTATACTGATTTCCAGACTTGAATTAGAGGTCCCAATGTTTTCCTTGCCATCATCCTTTATAGACAAATCCATTACTGGGACCCATGAATGGAGAACAAGTTATCAAGAAACCTGTACCATCCTGGTAGCAAGATATTCCATTTACTGCTCTCTTTACAACCACTCAGGCCCAAAAATACTTATTTTATAGCCACCTACTACAGTTTCTCACTGGAGAAATGTTCTAATCTCTATTTGCTAAAAAATTTGCCCCAATGTTTCATTTTGGCTTTGAATTTTAATTTTCTTAAAAAGAAAATTATACATTTAATGGACCACAGCTGTCTGGAAAGTATGTATTTGACAGGCATATAGAGCTAATTTGGAAAATGAATATCATTTACTAGATGAGTCACAACGAATATCTGTAAATATCTAAGTTCTTTACTAGAGACTAGTCTGAGAAGCATTGATACATACAAGTCATGCTTAAACACACAAGCAATTCCCCAGAGAACTGAGGCCAAAGCTAACAACTCCCATCTTCCTTATTGATTTCATGCTTTTCTTGCTTGATGAAGTCCAGAAGTGAGATACTGTCAAAGAGTTCAAATTGTGAATGCAACAGAGACTGTTGCAGTTTTATCTGTTTTGCAGAAGAGAAATCCCATAGCACAGCAGCAGACAGCCTCTTGCTGCTAGTGAAATAATACCTCCATTAAAGACAGGCACTTGGGGCAGAGGCCTGGCTCTCAGCAATAGCAGCAGTTCTGGCACTGCATGGCATGCCCCCAGCTGCTCTCTTCCCATGCCCTATAAACATGCATTTGTCCAGCTCTGTGTCAGGAGAAAACATGGATATTGAATGTCATAGGGAAGGTGGAGTGGGGAGAGTAATAAGCAAGAACACATGGATGTGGCTTCATCTGTGCCTTTGATAGCGAACACCAGGGACACACAGCACTGCGGTGATTTGGCAAAGCGTTTACGGATTTGAGTAACTTTAAGAGTAACTTCTGTCTCATTGGATTCTCCCCATTCACATGAATGGGATCTTCCAAAGATATTTCTTTGGTGACAATTCCAAGAATTCTCAAAGTGTAATTTAAGATAGAAGTAGAGGGAGATTTTCTGAAGACAGTTGCTGGATTATTGTTCTTAACTATTCTAACAATGCTAGTTCTTTTCAGTTAGATTAATAATTAAATGTTATGTGCCTAAAGCTTTATGTAGACTTTTCTAAAACAAAATGTAATTATAATTGTAAAATTATGCCTTCACCATGCAATTTCTGCTTTAGCATTTTGCAAGACTGAGGTTAAAGCAGCAGAATGCAAGACACCGGAGACAGACATTCTGAAAGAACAAACTTCAAGTCACGACATACTATCCAATATAAATTAATATTTTAAATTTTATAAAATAATTCCTGTCTTTCTAGTAAGCTCTTCCCATATTAAGATCATGATTAAAAACACCACCCTGTTTAACAGAAAAATTCCAATATCCAGCAAGAGTTACATTAGTCAATGGTTGGTTAGTATATTTGAAAAGGAAACTGAGGTTACTCCAGCAACATTTGAGATTTGCTCACTTCTTAAAGCATGAAAAACCACATTAAGATGACTACTAGAAAATACGTGACAGCTTGATTCCTTAGATTTTAATTGTAATTTCTGATACAGTCCAAACTAAGCTAGTTTGCTGTTGTAGTAAATCTAACAATAAACAAGAGCACTAGCTGTTAAAACCCTTCTGACATCACATAGCATCAATATTATGAAGTTCTGCATTCATTTGTGGGTTTTTTGTTTGGTTATTTTCAGCATCTAAAACCCTAGATCCATTTTAGTAAACCACGATTCCCTGATTATGTGGAATGCCCCCAAGTAACTGAATACAAATGCACTATTTTCTAAAAATGAAAATAAAGCCAGAAAGCCAGAGCAAGGCCCATATTACAAACGCAAGTTCAGTTATGCCCTACTTTACAAACTGAAAGGGGATTCACGTGGTCCATAAGCCTTTGGTAGCCTTTTGTAAGAAGGATGAACTTGTTTTTGTGTTTTCTGAAATATCGACCCTAGGTCAATACTGTGCCATTAAAAATAAGTAGCTCACACAGCTCTCAAAGATGTCTGAGATCTTTAGAAATATCACAGGCACTCACACAAATTTGTAAGGCATTTTTCAGGAGCAGTTGCAGCATTTTGTTTTTGGAAGAGTTAAAGGATAAGAGTAACTTTAGATGTAAGGTTTCTTTCAGCTTTGGAGGATGAAAGGGATTAATGGAGGGTCACAAGAGAAGGATGGAAGGAGAGTGCTACTGGATGTAGGTTATCCTCTCCCTAGGCAGTGGTTAGAGGTATCTGAGAGAAAAAAGGGATTGACTTCTTGTTGCATATTATTCCTAAAGAAGGATGAGCATAGTGCAAATGGGATTTTCTTACCCTTTTTCTAAGAAGAAGACTAAAGTCATGATGTTCTTTATACAGAATATGATTTAGTGTGAAACTCTTAGCTCCTTCAAGTTAAGGATTACTGAGGAGGCTAGGTAGGACTGCACATGTCCCTTGTTTTATTATTTTTCGTTCTAAACTCTGAGAAATATACTGAAGACAACACCAAAGTTAAAGCCTTGTTATTAAATCTATGTGTAGTGTCAAAGGTAAAGAGAAAGGACACTCTGTGCTCCTTCCAAAAAACCCTGTGATGCATCTGCTAAGAAAGCAGAAAGCGCAATGCTACCAGGCAGACCTCTGACCCTGCAAAGCATTTAATGAAGCAGTACTGGGGCAATGTGTATGTTTCTGACAGTCAGGTTATAGGAAGTATAATGCAGACTCAAAACTTGCAACAGATGGCAACTGATGTGATGATGTGATTCAGGTTCTGTGAATGTACAACAAGATACAAGAATTCTAAAATTAATTTCTAGACTTGAGAAAACAGGAAGCTAAACACATGTAACAGATGAAAGGCAACTATGCCAAACAGCTGTTTGATATTAACGCCAATGTTCAGGCATAGGATGATATTAATAGAGAAACAAGGAGGGCCTACTGCAGAAGCGCTACATCTGAAGACTGAACTCAGGCTTAACTTAAGGTGACTTAAGCATAAGTCTCCCGCAGTGTGGTCAGAAATAGAAGCTTTGTCAGCTTTTAAAGGCTGAGCAGAGGGAAAAGAAAGTCAGAGGTTCAACTACTGTGCAAAGTTAACATTAATTGTAATTTATAGGTTTATACAGTTTCGGGGACTTCTGGGATCTGAACTATTACTAGAGGGAAACATTTTCAGAGACACTGAAGGGAGCTGAGCAATGTCTTTTGATAACCGTTTCTTTCTGCCTTCCATTTCTTGTGTTTATTACTGTTCTTACACTCATGTATATGAGTACTTCCTATAAATGAATGAATTTACAGTCACAGTTCACCTGTGACAGAGGTGACTTTGCATTACCATTTAGGAGAATGGAAAACAGATGTTGGAATGGTTTACTTGAAGCCGCATAGAAAGTCTGTTGCAAAACTGGCTTTTTATCTCCTTTAGTTTTCTTCCTAACTAAGCCTGTATACACTTGTAAGTACTAAGAAGCATTTTATCTACTGCATGATTTGCAAAAAGCCTTCAAGAATGTTAACAGTGTGCTATTTCTATACAATCCTGAGGAAAAAAGAAAGTGGGCTACTCTAGTCATTAATGACCATGTTTTGATGGTTTCAAGTGGAAGAGTTCATCATAGTTTTTTTCTGCCACACTGCATCAGCATCATAATGCAATTACTGTTCCACAGTATATTGTTTCTTACTCCTGTTTCTCTATAGCTCTTGCTTCCTGCACCAAGGAAGAAAATATATCTTCTTTCTCAGTCATCTGCACTGAGATTTGACATTTTCTGCATTTTTGTGACCTCAAGAAAAATAACTTTATGATTAACACAAAAATACAAGACAGACCTCAGCAAGAAATGATAACCTAAATGGTTTCTTTTGAAATCCCCTAATTTAACCTCTATTATAAAGATTCTCAAAGTAAAATTAGGTTTCTCATATCCACTGGAGGTAGATGCCCTTTATCTTTTTTTTTTTTTTTTTTTTTTTTTTAAGCTGTTAATTGCTTTCTTCATCTTTGTGACTTCAATTCTATGAATCCTTTTTCAACAGTGAAGATATTAAAAACCCTCTAGTTTTCTTTTTCTATTTCTCCAAATGGGAAATTATTAAACTACTGAAATGGTAAACACCCAAATACAACACAGACTGCTTCATTTCCCTTCAGAGTTTGCGGAAATACTTTCCCCACTTGTTTTCAGTGACAACTACTCAGCACAGTATTCTCAGTCTGTATGAATAAAAACCCTTATTACACAGCACACCACAAACAATCTCTGCTGCTATACATGGGGCAAGCATGAAAGATCTCTACCCTTAACATCCCTGTTGGGACCCATTCTGTAGGCCTTAAGGCATGTGTAATGAGAGTGCAAACCTACTGCTGACTTACGTACTAAGATAAATTAAGCACATTTTGTACCTTTCCACTTTCGTCACTTTTATGACACTTTTCTTCATATATATTTCCCGTCATTTAGCCATGACATAGTACAGCAATATCCTACTTGAAACTGCAGATTCTTTGGCTAAGACAAAGCACTGATTACTTTTGTGATCTGACGTGCCTTCCACTGGGGACAATATTGTGCACGTGTCTCGTACACGTGGTCTCATAGGTCATTTCTATCTTTCATTTTGATGATACGGCAGTGGGTTTGTTCTGCTAAAAACCACAACTTCAGCTTAATATGTCATCTACAGTTAGGAAATAAACCTCCATAAAAAAAAATAAAAAAAGACAACTAGTTGAGCAAAGCCAGGTCTGCACCTGTATCTGAATGTGGGCTCTCCATACTCATGTGTAACAAACACATGATGCTGCAGGGGAAAACACTTCCCTCTCATTCTGTCCTGCCCTCAGCCTCCCACGCTGGGGTCCCAGCAGGCTCCTCACATTGGTATTTGCATTCTTTAGGAAGGTCTGAAAGAAAGCTTGTATTTTTCTCCTGCTTACTGACTGAAGAGTTTTTAAATAGCTGTGAACCACTGCAGAGAAGAAGACTAAAGCAAACCCTCCAGCCTTCCTGAAAACTGGCTATTTGCAAGAAGCTATCTCCTCCTTTCCCATCCCATCAAGGCACAGTAATAGTCTGCCAGAATCTAATGGTGCGTTCAAATACTTCAAATACTGCAACTGCCAATCACACCTGATAATGGTAAAACTCATCTGAAGTGTGCAAAAATGTCTTTCTTCATGATTCTGCCATGTAAATCACACTGAATTCTTCTTACACATCCTCCTTTATTTCCATGTGTATCTTTCCAACTTTCTGCTCATCTCTTTTTAAAGCCTTTTTACACTCTATTTACATTCCAAGTAAAAATCCTTTTTCCAGCTTATAGAAAACTCTGCTAAAAGTAAGGCTTCCTGCAGCTGCCTCCCAGTACTTCTACTGTAGCTCTCCTTGCTTCTTCTTAATCTAGACATTGTTCTGAATGCAGTGTGTTCTGAATGCAGCAGAAAACAGCCTTCTATCTCTGGTTAATTATTTTTATTAATACTTGTTCTTTCAGCTGTGTTTTCAGATCCTGGTACCACTTCAATCCAAACCCCACCAAATTATTATTATTTTTTTTCATTTTCTCTTTTTCTGGTTCTTCCTTCTCATCTAGGAGTCTTCACTGTCATTCATCTCTTTTGGGAAATCTTTGTGCTAATCTTCATTCATTGCTCCCCAAAAGATAGAGTGTTACACAGCTACTATAAGTGCATGCGAGCATTGTTTGCTGTGTTCCCTGCAAGGGTAAATACAGCAGGATAAGACAAAGAATCAAGATAATGGGAATTAAATCCAGGTCTTCATCAATGCAATTCAGAACACTATCCTGACAAGTGACAATTAAGTTTTAATTCATCATTACAATTAGTAAATCATCTTCAAACAAAGATCCCTCTGGTGATCCCAGTGTTGTATAGTTCTTTTTTCTCCTTCCCATCCCCATAACTTTTCTGCACTCTTATCACTTAAAACTGGTATTAGAAGTCCTTTCTAAGGATTTCTGGAAGGTTTTGTCTATGCTTTGCATCTTTTGGTGCAATTTCATATACCATTAGAGAGTATATATATATATATATATATGTATATGTATATGTATATGTATGTATGTATGTATATATATATATATATATGGAAGGAAAGAAATAACAACTATGTTTATTCTTTTGAATCCATCACAATTACCTATAGGTCCTACTGATTTAATCTACTGTATGATTTCATTGGTTCGCACAATATATTGCAAAATTGGCTCTAAACACACTCAATTTTCATTTCTCTAGTCAATCAAAAATTAAAGGATTTCTCTTCACTGTGGTGTTACAGGAGGATCTTGCCTGCATGTTCTCTCTAACCAAACTCCCATCCGCACAACAGAACTCTGAATTCATGTATGGGGCTAACTACAGCATTCCTGTTGATCCTTTGAGGTACAGCTTAACACTCCAGTATCTTGCAGTAAGAAAAATACTAATTCACATGCTCTGCACTGATTCACGCTATACCTCTCAGATACAAATAATCCTCTCACAGTTATTCAACATTTCTTCATGGTCCCCGAAAGACAAGTTCTCCTGTGCTTTCCCAACAAAGAGCAGTCCATCTCAGTTACCATTTCCCTATGAGACATGAAGGTGACCTCTGACATCCTACAGACACAAATAAGTGCTGACAGCATCAGCACAGAGAACTGGAACATGTGCAAGGGTGGCTTCTCCGTGTAGCTGCTGAGATAGGAATCCACATAAAGGCCAACCACTGAAACTCCCTCCTGCTCAGAAGACTTCTGCCTAGCTGGACAAGAACACAAGAGGAACAACCACACACTGCTTCATCTCTGAAACAAAGTTGGTAAGCAACAACTGGCCTGCCACGCTGCAGACTCCATAAACCTCCTTCTGAATCACTACAACCATTACCAGCAGCAATTCAGCACAGCTCTTTGGAGCAGCAAGTATGTTTCTAAGGCAGATATCAGAGGGCATAAGGGAAACAATGAAACTACTGTACAGATAAAAAAAAAGTGTATTGGATAAATAAGTTGGCTATCCATTATAGGAATGTTTCATTTGTGATTACCGTGACTAAAGATTCAGGCTCATGACAAATGTTACTTTTGTCTTTCCTCCTGGTATTAAATTACCAGTCATGTTCACTTGTATTCAATTGGTTCTTTTTCCCCCCAGAACCTTATCATGAATTCTTTACCATGTATTGCTTATAAAATATTTAAGAAGTATATAACCTTAACTACAAAGACATATTTCCCTCTAGCGTACTTTTTACATAAAATAAATAAATAAATACCAGAATCACTGAGTATGAATTCTACAGCAACACTTAACTAGAAACAATAATTACCTAGTAAAAAACCAAAAACCCAAAGAAAACCCAAAACACTAGTAATACAATTTAACAGTATTGAAAAGGAAGCTCTTCACACACACACACACAAATATATATATATATATATATACACATATGTGTATATATATATATATATATAGAGAGAGAGAGAGAGAGAGAGAGAGAGAAACATCCAAGCTGACAGGAAAAAAAAGCCTCACATCATATTTATCTATAAAGGTTGCTATGCCATGGGTCCCCCTGAGGCAATATGCACCCACCAAGCAAAGCTCAAGCTAAGATTCATTCCAAAATTGTCTTTACAGTGGAATGTAAACATGCAAGGAATGAGCAGAGTCCTCTGCTGAAGTTCAGCGTTACCTTGATGCCTCTGTGATACCTTGGCTAAATCATTCCATTTTTGGATGTGAATGCGAAGTTTCAATTAGTTCAGAACGCAGCCAGTGAATTCCATCAGACCTAAAGCTAAAAGTGCATCATCCTTCTCTTTCTCTACACTATTCCCCATGTAGTATTCGGTCAAATTCAAGGTCCTGCTGTTATACTTCAAAACCCTCTAAGGGACTGATTTAAAATACCTGCGAGCGCCTCCCTTCACAACACCAAGTTCCCATGAGAACAATGTTCCCCAGAAACTTTGAGGCTGTCATCCTCTAAGATGACACTTATGATTACAGGAGACAGGGCTATTTCCACAGAGGACTTGAGTTTGGATTCACATCAGAACAGTTTACAATGACCACAAAAACAACAAAGTAAAATTCCCTTCTATAATTCTGTATTTTTAAATGTAGGAGAGAAGTGAAAATAAAGGAAAATGTGAGGATAAGGAGAAATTGAGTTTAAAAGCTACATAATCCCAGATATTACATGGATATTACAGACCAGAGCACAGTGTGTGTTGTTAATCCTTGGTAAACACAGATTCTACACTGAAGATGCATGAAGTGGAAAGAACACAGATAGGATCAAACGAAAAAACACAAATGCATTTATAACTGAAGTCTTTCCCTGTTAAACAATTATTTTTATTCTTTTTTGTCAGACATAATAGAAAAAAATCACTGTTTTTGGCTTTTATCAACATAAACATGCAATCATTTGAAAACAACACATCCTATTTACACTTTATAGGTCAGTTTGGTTCATGCTTTTACTTCTGATACTGAGACAAGAAAGCAGCCAAAGCTGCTTGCTGGCTTACATGTTGCCCCCTGTAGCAATTAGATGGCCACATAAACAGAGGTTCACATAACAGTGATCCAAGACGGACAGGAACTGTACAGTGTGATGGGACTGACTTCAACCAATGCAAACAGAGCACTTCAGAGTTATGCCTGTCTTTACCTTATCTTCTTTCTCTGCAAACTGCAGGAATCTTGTACAAAATCATTGAAGGATATTCTGTCCCATGTGTGCTGTAACACTGACCTAGTGCTGAAGTAATAGATAAGCAAGAGCTTTAGCTTCTGCTTTCATTGATTTTATGGGCTTAAGTTAAAACCATTTAGTTATTTGAAGGTTTCTTTCTTAAGGTTATTTATTTAAGTACGTCTCAAGGATATAGCCTACAAGACACAGGAACATGGCTCATTAACATGCAATCTTGCATTCATTAGTACCATCGATTCTTTTTCCATGTTATAATGATAATGTTCACCACAACCATTACGATGGATGTTACAGCGAGAAGGGACAAGCACTTCCCTCCTTGCTGAAGCTGCAGTCAACATGAGCTTTACTCAAAGTGCCAAAGACTTTTAGGCCTGATGTGAATAGCATTACAAAAACTAAAACAGAATCATAAAATCATTAGAGCTGGAAGGGACACTTAAAGGCCATCTTGTCCAACTCCCTGCAACCAATGGACAGAAACACCTACAGCTCTGTTGGGTGCTCTGAGCCCAGGCCAACCTGACTATGGGTGTCTCCAGGGATGGGGCACCACCACCTCTCTAGGCAACCTATGCCACTGCATCACTACCACCATCGTAAAAAATGTCCTTATATCCAATTTCTGCCCTCTTTTAGTATGAAACCATCTCCCCTTCACCTATCTCAGCAAACCCTTCTAATGAGGAACAGACAACAGGACACAGAATTTTGAACACATTCATTCACAGAAGTGAAAAAATCAGCTTCACTCAAATTTAAAACGATGTTAAAATCGGTTGATAATATACCAAAAGCTCACTTCAAATTTCAAAGTAAGATACATCACAAACACTATACAGCATCACTTGTATATTTTTTTTCCTCGTTGCTTGCTTCTTAATGTGACCTGACAAAAACCTTAAGCACCTTTCCCAGCAAATACCCACAAGCACATTTTACATCCTAAACCACAAGTACAGCCAGAATAAAGATACTTGATGCTATGTGCTCCTCTACTCAAAACAGGCAAAATGACAAATCAATTGTGACACTCATTCTTTTCTCCGCATAGGATAAATATGTAAGCTCATTACTGCTTTCACTATTCTATTCTATTTCTACAAAATCACGAGGAAACATTTAATGTCAAGAACATTCAGTTAGATTGCTTTCAGCTGTCTTAGCTGCAAAAGAAATAAGTGAAACTTGTTAAAAAAACAACTCTGTGTACATGTGTGGCTGTCTCATCCATATATGCACAAACAGACTTCCCAATGTCTGTGCCTACGTGCCAGCAACTTGCTTTACCTCAACAACCCGAATTAGAAAATCTAACCTCCGGCTGTACTTCAACCAAAGTTTGCAAAGCAACACGTGGGATGTGCTCCTGCTTGAGTCTCACCTCTCCCTGTAAGATGATCAGGTAATACGACCATTTAGATGTACCACGCTATTTTGTTTGTTTAAGAGGTATTCACTTAGGATCTGAAAGGTCAGATTTGAACCATTTGTGACACAAAGCAGTTGGGGTATTTGCAATGAAAAGACACAGCTCGAGCTCACATCATTTTAGAGACTCAAAGCCCCCAAAATAACAGCAAAAACAGTAAAATGGTACTAGTCTCACTTGCATTGTTTGTTTGTTGTGGGCTTTTTTATGTGAAATGCATGAATTTATTCAGCTAGCTTTATTTTGAGGATGATTTGAGCTAGCCTAATATTGATTTATAATAAAATACTAAGCATCTTTTCAGCTGTTACTTCTAGATCTGATCAAGGGACATTAACATCACACTATATTTGGGAGTATTTTGGAGCTTTTGTGCCCCAGACTATGCAACGCAGACTTGGAATGAACACAGAGATGAGCCAGGATCAAGAAATTGCTGAAATACTATTAATCATCATTACCAAGGTCAACATGAGTTGTTTGAGCCTTGAAACCAGTGTTATCACTGAGATGATCAGACAGAAGTAATTTGAGGTTTCTGAAGAGAAGCAGCAGCTTTTAATAGAACTACAATCCAGTCAAAAGAAAAATAAAAAAAAAAGGTAGAGGGCTAAATAATAAAAAGCAGTTTGGTAGAACTCATTAACGCATTGAAAGGAAGCAAATTAAGTACTTGCTAACTTCATCTTTGCGTGAATTTAGGCGTTACTTTGACCTATGGAAAGGACACCTGCACAAAATTGTATATTCCATACTACATCAGAAGATAAATGACATCATCAGCTAGAAGTATCAGAATAGCTTGATATTTCAGTGATCATATATCACTCCATAAGGTTACAAGAAATAGAGGAAAGGAGTGAAGAAATAAAGCCATGAACTAAAACTAGCAGCTTTCATTTCCTAAGGTATTCCGGTATTCTCCTTCTGACCCCCTTTTTAAATGACTCTATCACAGAGAAACTGTGGTAAATTGATAGCAGTCACAAATACTAAATACAGACTTGAGCTTTGAAAAGATATGCAGAAATAAGTGACCCCACATTTCATTTTACCACACTTGTCTTATATATTTGTGCTGACAAGAATCCAATGAACTAAAATGCTGCATATACATAGTCTGGAACCATTTTAAAATAATAAATATAGATCTGACACTTCCAGTATTTTGCATATAAATCTTACCCAGATGGCAAATGAACTGCATGTCAAGTTGCATTTGAATCTAAACCAAAGCTCACCTCTCATCGTTTGAATTGAGAACAAAATATGCATATGATATAATTTTGATCATAAAAATCTCACGCCATAACACAGTCATACAGTCTGTTCCTGCTTTTAGCTGTTTCTCCACCTTTTAACTCTTTTGGTGTTTTCCCAGCACAGAACACCAGAAGAAGGTAGAACAGATTGCTTTGCTTTTCACTGAGCACACATACAGATTTTTTCCATAGGAAGCATGTTATGAAAATCAGTTAATGTGCTAGAAATAATACAATATTCTCCATCTAAATTCCAAGTATCACCTAATTAATCAACTGAGTATCACACGCTAATTAATAATGTTTATTCTAGCTACTGCACTGTGAACACATTATACATCCATTAGTCTAACATCCAAGGTTCACTTCAAAAACCAAGTCAGCATGAAAACACATTGGATTTACCTACACTGATCCTATATTAAGGCTTGAATACCTTATATAGAATATAGTGACTGAATGGTATATTTTCTCTTCTAGAGGCTTTGTCTTTTTTTCGAGATCTACAGCAGATTGCAATTGGTGAAGACAAGTGTTTTTCAAACCATTAACTGATTGTTCCTCCCTCCCTCCACTGCTACATTCACCTCTCTGCTTGTGGAGATGATTGTGATTGAGCCCTCAAAAACAGGGCAACAAATAATTACAAAACACACAAAAACATATTTCTCTTCTATTACCTGTCCCTTCACACATGTCAGTCCAAAAGGTCAGAGTACAAAGTAATATTCATTATTCCAAAAAATTCAGAGTCTAGCTATTTGTAATACACCTTAGTAAAGCTTGCTTCCCAATCTCAGCCAGCGCTCACCTCCCCTTCAGCACAGCAGCTGGAGCCTACTGCTAGATTCCACTACTAGGGTAAAAAATTAAACAGCAGTTACGTCTTCCTAATTTCATGAGTCAGCAACCAATGCTAAATTTAGCTGTCCTCAGTGCAAAGTCCCTGTGTTAGTGGGACTCTTTCCTGCACAGGAAGAGGTTGGCAGAAGAATCTCTACCTAATAGTGTAGGCAAGGGCATTTAAAATGGGAGCTTTCAGTAAACGTTTTGCAGATGCAAGTGAGAAATGATCTTAAAATGTGTGCTTGGAGTCTATCATCATTGCTGAGAAGGTTGACAAAGGTCAGTGCATGCAGAAAGCCCAGCCCAGCACCCTCAGGGAGCATCTGAGTCATGCAGCTGTGTGACAAACCCTCCTGAACAGTCTGAGTCACCACAGAGGTGGAGGGAATTTGTAAGCCCATGGTTAGGTATTCTGGAATAGAGACAACTCAGTTAAGGTTGATGAGTCTTCAAGATAACAGTGAACAGCAAGAGGGAGCAAACTCATCCATTACACAGTGGAGAGGAGCTGACGTTTGGGGAGTTCATTAAACTGCTGAATAAAGCTGTGATGTCCTCCCAATCCTCCCATGAATTCTGACCTGTCAGTGGTTTCACAGCCACACAAGAAAAGCTGGATTCAAAACTGAGCTTTCTCTTTCCACAGTGTTAGCTCACGGAATAATCTAAGCACTCTGCAGCATCTCCAGTCTCAATTAACTAACAGTGCACCTCTGAACAGTAAGGGTTTTTTTGGACACTATGATTGCTGCAATAGCAACACAGCAGCCTGCAATCATCTCATTAAAACAACGTCCCTCCACTCACTAAGCAACTAGATTTAAAAATGAATTGAAACAATGTAAATAACCAAGAGAGTTCTGAATATTTTGTGGCACTATTTATAACCTATCAGAAAATGACTCCTTTGGTTCTCATCACCCCTACCCCTCCAAACACTTGGCCTAGCAGGAAGCTTCCCTTATCCCAATGCCACCAGTCTCACCAGTAGCTCATTTCATCAGCAGGGCCCTGTAGAAAAGGATGTGAAAGGACAGGAAGGACAGAGTAAAAGCTCCTACAAAGGTAAAGGTACTTAGAGATCTGTTGGTAGCATACAGCATACAGCTATATGTAATCTAGTATCTTGGAAGCATACCCTTACTTCTCCCCCCAAAATAAATTTTAGAGCCAGATAAAAGTCAACACCAGCAAACAGTCTGAAGTTCATAAGAAGAACAAGAAAGGAAAAATTCCACAACTGTTTTGTTCTTTCGGAACTCTGGCTCATGACTGGTAGCTGGGTTGTTACATTACAGTATGCAATTATCGAAGGTCATGAGTGCAAATCCCCCATTGCTTTTAGTTCAACAGCTAAACCAAAAGGAAGGTAGGTGATGAACAGTTCTTGATTGTTTCTGTCAATCACTTTTCCCAGATGAAATGAGAAAAAAACATACAGGGTTAACTCAGAAAGCAGGGTTGGAGCTCCTTTGATATAATGGGATTTGAACTCATGGGACTGTGCTGCTGAAAAAGATTTTGCAACATTTTCATCTTTTCCAGGATTCCCCCTGCCTCAAATTCTCTAGACATCTTGCAAAGCCCACATTTATACACTGGCATTTCGGGAGTGAACCAAAAGCACTGAAGTAAACAGGAGCCTTTTCATTGACTTCAGTGACCTTTACATCAGCTTTTAAAAAAGAGACAGATGGAACAGGCATGGAAAGAAGTTCTAACAAAACTTCCCAGTTTGGTACAGGCTATGGCTATTGTGGCTTTACTTCTGAAAGGATGCTCAAGAGAATTCCACACACTGAATATCTTTTGTGCTATCTAAGGGAAGGAATACTCACAATCCTTACACTCGATCATAACCAGGCAACCTTTTCTATGTTAAATATTCTACATTGACAAACATTGATCCCACCCAGATTTCATAAAGTAAACTGCAAGTCTCAGGCCATTCGGCCAGTCTCAGCAGCAAATGCCAAAGCTGCACAAGCAATGCAGCAATTTACTTCCTGCTTAATAAGAACACTATTGAGATCCTGTCGTAATGGCTCAGTTTAAGTTATTGGAGGACGTAGGGAGAAATTAATATTTCAAGTTATTTCCTCACATGATTTATTACAGGAAGCTAGCCTGGACCAAGACAGAAATGGATGACCCTGTCATTTTACAGGCTTTTTTGATGTCTTTTTCCTCTTAGACCCTCTGGCCCTTGGTTACAGATACAGATACTAACTGTATATTGACAGCTTCAGGGACAAAGATCCAGAGTCACACAATAACAGCCATTAATCCAGAATGGCAAGTCACAGGAATACCCTGGCCATACAAACAGGCCCCTTGCACACATTAAGGCAGAGCACATCTCCTTGAACCAGAAAAGGTGACTACAGAAGTCATCGACTTTTAGAAAAGCACATTAACATTTAAAAAGAATTGTCACTAATGAGATTAAAAGCTTTACCACGAACATGTGTCTGTATGTTGGACTCAAGGGGGATTCCACACTGAGCACTTCCTAATTCCTCTTTTTCTTCACTCCCTCAAGTGTGTGTGTGTGTGTGTCTCTTATGTGTTACAGACTTTCTTTTTCATTTCCCTTCCTAGTGCCCTATGAGCCTCCTTCATACCTTTTTGCATTCTGTTTGCTAGTAACACTCTTTTTCCATCCTATTTTCCATGCTTTTCTTGCTGTACCCTTGCATTTTTTCCACCTGTCACCTTTCATGACATGCTTTCCCCCCCAGTTGCTTCCTTCATTAACTCATTTGTCCCCTTTATTCTTCTCGTTTACCAGAACAGTTTCTTCCATCCTTCCCCCGTAATCAATTTAATTGATTGGTTTTAAGGTATGCAGCAGTATGCATATGGCTACAAAGTGCTAAACAGACAAGGTTAACAAAAACAAACTCCAGTTTCTTTCAACACCTGCAGTCAGTGACAAAGATCACTTGTACCAGTCCAATAGTATGGGTCTACACATTTGTTTGGCACGTGTGAAGACTTCCATTTATTTGCTTTTTCTGTTCTTCAAATGCAGTAGTAGTACTGAAGTATTACTACTATTGAGCATCCAATGTTTTTGCATTAGTATAGTCTTAAAGAAAAAAATAAACCCTGAAGCCTTATATGTACTATTTCCCACATGCCTTATCTGAACCTGCAAGTGTAAGTTCCTGTCAATCTCATTCTGCATTGCACAAAGTTCTCTGCAGCTCCTTAAGGCTTCCTTAAAGATCAAGTACTTGTGTGATTGGTCTTTTTGGCCCTCACTTCCATTAGGTATTTTTAACAGACAGCTGGTTTATTTCCCAGTAACTGCTTCTATGGTCTCTTCCTGGCAAACCACTAGTTTCAATTTTAGAAGTTTCAATGAGAGAAGCCAAATAATTCTCCTTGTTTGCCACAATGTCAACAGACTTCCAGCACTTTGGACCAAAGAAGAAATAAATAAATCTCTAGGAGCTATAAGGCTAAATTAATTGAAAATGCAATAATGGTGAAATAGTCGGATACAAAGAATTATACTGTCGTTTAATAGTGCGATAGTGAATAAATATTTGCAAAATTGTAGAGTCCAGCACGCGTTTTGTAAAAGCGCTCGCTTCAGCAATCTATAAAAGCCTTTCTTTAGTGCTTTTTGTCCAAAGTTTTCATTTATATTTTGTATTGCTCTGCTCATTCCACAGCCTGACATTCAATTACGAATACTCAGGAAACCTTTCCTTCCATGTGAAAAGTTCCTCGTCCACAAGGGCTTTGACAAAATGACAGAGGGTGCCCGTGATTTTGCCTGTCTTATTAAATCTTGAACTAATGTAAGCAAACGTCGTCAGCTGTCAGGATAAACTGCTCCATTTCAATGCCACTGCTGGAAGCTTGCTACCCAGGCAGCACACAGACCTTTCAGCCTCTTGACCGTACATTGTTAACAGGTTGACCCAGATCAGCAGTTTTCTTTACTTTTGGGATCCTATAAAATAGCAACTTCACTGTTCTTGCTCCTATTTGTAGAGATTTTAAAACGTTAAAGGCTTTTACATTATAAAGATTGCAGAGTCTCTAATTGAACCAGACAACCTAAAACATGCAGATGCTCTAAATTTATGAATGCATTGGCACGTTAATTAGGGAAAAAACTATGGAAAAAGTGACTCTTGCAATTGTAAGATCTTTTCTTCAATACCAATGATCGTCATCTTGAAGCCGCATAAGAACAAAAACTTTTGACAGGAAAGCTCATAATTATTGGAAAACTGTCACCCTTTGAATGATCTAGGAAGCATTCTCATTGACTTTAATCCATTGGGGGGGTGGGTACTTTTTTCTTTATTGGATCTTTGCATGGAAGGTTATCCCAAAATTTAATGAGTTCAGGTACTTTTTATACGTACCTGTGTGTGTGCGTGTGTGTGTGTGTGTGTGTATATATATATATGAATTTCCTCACAAGAATTATGCTATAAGTCAATGATATGAAAGCATATGTAAATAGCAGGCAAATTAGATGCAGATGACTGAAAATGATCAATAAAGCAGTCTGTGGCACTTCAGTTTCATGTACTCAACTTTTACCGAGCACTCCAATTTACATGTTGTCATCATTAGAGTTAATATTTACATGCTCCAATCACACTAAACGAGCATGTCTTTAATTTCAGTGATTTTTCTGCAGTTGCTCTCTAATTTCTGCCTCTTCACTTGAGGCTGGCAGTTGCTTTCTTTGCTACTGAGATATTGACACCCATTCCAGGGAGGTATAAGTATACCTTTTCCATACTGCTGATATGTACTAAGTACTCTTTACTCTACCCCAGACTTTCTTGTTCTGTTTTTACTCAGAGAGAAATAAATCGAAAGGATTAACAACATAAACGTGCTTATAATCACTAGCAAAATTACACAGCAGCCTGAGATGGATAACAAAAACAGAACATGAAGTGCATGCTTCATCAAAAAAAGGAGTTGACGATTAACTACTGTGATTATTATAAAATATGCTTATGCCTCATCTATGCTAAACTCTCAGCTACTGAAAATATCTTCTATGATGCTGATCAGATAGAAATATGCTAATAACTAATAGTGTAGCTATGCTATATACACACACAAATTCATGCACCGTATCCCTGTTAATTCAGCTTGTTGTATCCCAGTACTGCAACTGGATTCACAAGGGCAGACACTTGCACTGATTACAGACTCTCTCAGTCATGTTCTGTGTTAAAAACCTCTTAGCGCACTTTGTTATAGAGCACATTCCAAAAGTAATAAGAACAATCGACGGCAATTACAGCAAATTTTGTTAGATGGTGAAAGAGACAAACAGAGAACATAAAGATAGCAATTTATGGGCCAGATGAGAGTGCAGAACTCCCTTTCTGCCACTGTGTCAGGAATGCAATTGATCTCCAGGACAGAAACTCTCATGTCAACCAGCTTATCTAAGCATTTTGTTGACAGCCAGCCCCATGAACAAAAGCTTTGGTGCCCGCTTTAGGACAAATCCATCCAGTCATTTTCCCAGCACGGGAGGTGGGCTTTTTGACAGCCAACATTGAAGTAGAAACAGGGAATCTCAAACACAAATGCATGAGAGCAGCTTCTGACCCCTGGAGATCACTAGCACAACCTACAGTTGAAAGGTTCAGGACAATATGCTAAGGGAGGAAACTGCTCCCAGGTCTCACATACCAGCTCTGTTCTGCCTCTGGAGTCAGCCTATATATACATATACACTATATATACACTCTATAATACGTATACAGTCAGCACATTCTAAAGCAAACAGGGTCTGGCTTTGAACAAGTACATGAGCACAATAACCTTTGTAGTCAGGCGTTCAGTTTACAAATCTGCAAATGTGTTTCAGAACTCAATGAGAAAACTTAAACCAGAAAAGGGAGATCTTTTCCCTCATTCACAGAAATAAGTAGTGGCACGCCATTCTTTTCAATCGAAAAATAACCACTAGTTCCTTGTCCTTTATTACATCGCTAAATCCAGCCCCGATGGCACTTATGATGAGTTAACAGAGAATAGCACTAAGCACAACACCAGCTTTTAACCAGACAGTATTTTATGTGACTGTAAAACAGGAGGTGTGCACTGCTCCAGCTGACACCTACCACAGCCAATGCTGAGCCCCACCATAGGTTGCAACTGGGGTAAAAATAGGAATAGCTGGAGCCATCAAAGAGAAACAAGGCCCATCTTCACAGCAAGACCTCTGTACAGAGATGAAGCACAGCCAAAAGCCTGACAGGAGCTTGTCTCATCTTTGTAGCCATAAGGCTCAGGTGAATGTTCCTTCAAAGGCTTCTGGACACGCAGATGGCTTGAGTTTAGATAGAAGTCATGAAATCGTTACCTCCTTTCAGTGTTTAACGAGCCCTACCACTGCCAATGGTGAAAGGGTTCTTTCCAATCACCAGACAAGAATTTCAATTTAGCAACTGAAGGGAAAACACATTTGTTTGAACAGATAATTTGTTCTCCTGAGGGCTGAAAGCCATCTCAAAAGTAGCTTTGCTTTGAGAACAAAACCACTATTAATAGTGGGGAAGCAAAGGGCCATGGAATGCACCAACCCCAAAAGAGCATTAACCTGCATACTATGCAGTATGTGCAGACAGCTCAGTAAAATATCATTGGTATATTAATCCAACCTTAGCAATGATGTCTGGAAAACATCTGAGACAATTTCTGTGTGGAGATTTGCTGGGTAAAGAGATGGACTAATGCACCAGTGCGATTCAACTGACTTGAAGCAATTGTTTCTTGCCTCTGTTTCCATTTTACAGGAGAAATAGCGATATGGGAAGGAGTAACATCAGAAAAACAAAAATATACACAGGCCATCTTTTCTGCTCAGCTCAGGCTGCATGCCTATGGCTGGCACACCTGGGGTGGCACTTGCAGCATCACATTAGTGCAGCACGGTCTTTTCTTTCCCCCCTCCCACAGGTGCCTCACATGACGGCTTACATTCTGTTACACATCTCCGCCTATAAATCCATATCAAATACATATATTTATTTATTTCCCGTCTCTCCACCGCACTACTGGCCTCCAAACAGCAGCAACAGCAATAGCCGCTGCTGCCATAGCAACCGAGCAGGGCCCGCAGCAGCGCCGCTGCCACCGCCGACGTGAGACGGGAAGCAATGAGCGGCTCCCCCGCCCCGCTGCCAGGTCGCTGTCACTTGGCCGGAAGAATCCCACCCTAACAAAAACCCGGCGCATGAGGGTCGGGTCTGTTTATTTTTATCTCCCCCCCCCTCTGCTGTTGTTTACAAGAAGTAATTAAAACAAAATGTCTTACTTAGGAAAGACCGAGCAGAAGTCCGCTCACCCTGAAAGTTATTGGGCCGTGAAGACTTAAATTTGACAAACTGCTAATTCACGCTATTTAATAGCTCTTTATAATCCAAGTAGCAGCGTAAATAAGGGAGATAATAAAACCTGATGAGAGATAAATGTCTGGCTGATGCAGTAATTCCTTTTCAAAGATATATAATCAACAGATTTATGATGCAGAGTGGAGGAGACATCATTGTTCAATGGATAGTGATGTGCGGGACCAACCTTGCACCCGCTGAACCAAGCTGTTTGCAGAACTTTTGCATAGTTTTGCTGCTTTTTGGGGTCGTAATTTTTTTGTTCAGGAGAAATAGAGAGCTCTGTAAACACTCGGGATGCTTCTGAAATAGGTTGCATTGAGAAAATGCACTTTAAGTAGGAAGCAAAATCAGAAGAGGTGTTTGCATCATTTAACTGTATCCTGCACAAAGCTGCCACACTGTGTTAGGCGATCAAAAATTGCTGGTCATATGCATGGGTATCACTCTGCAATGAAGCCATTTATCAGGATGTAAATACAAAGAGACCGGTTGTCTTTAGCACAGAGCCAGAAGTCCATACAAAATAATAATAAAATAAAATATCTAAAAGTTTCTCTGTCAGGAGATATTAAACAAAATTCAGATTAGCCAAAATCAGGTGGGAGGACCCATATGACTGGAGTGCTGAAAGGCTCTAAACACACACAGTCAAGAAGAGCAGCATGCCTTGCAAGGGCTGGGGAGGGAAAGTACTATTGCATCAAATTATTCACACATCAGACATCTAGGCTCTGGAATGGATTAAAGCCCTATCTGACAGCGGCAATCATTAATGTTTGCTGCAGAGCACCACGTTAGATCAAAGAGCAGAACGTAACACGTATGATAAAGAGAAGGCAAATGCATTATCCAAGGTGACATCAATCTGGAGGACATATGTTAGTTATCTTATGCTGCCATTCCTAAAACATCTTTAGAGAAAGTGCAAATGATCAGAGCCTGACTGCATGCTTTTGCTATGTAACCAACAGCACATCTCCTAAAAAGATACATCTGTGGAAGTAAATAGTAAGAATTCTTAATCATTCCAGAAAATTTTTCACTTCCCTCTTACCAGTAATCCCAACTGGGTTCCTTTCCTTTCTCCAAATGAAGAACTTATTTCTAAAAACTGCTGAACTGTCTTTTCCAAGGAAGAATTTTATCCCCAACTCTGAGACACAACTAAAGAGCAAATATTTTGCCTTTGAAATACACCTCATTGCACCAGATGGTGTGTTTATAAGTATTTTTAAATGTTCCTGTGGATGAATACTCCCACATATTCCTTACAATAGCACCTTCATCACTGTTCAAATCATACTTAAGGGCACACAATTGCAAACTTAGTCATACAAAACTGTGGCAAAGGAGGTCTGACGAACAAAGAATATCATTCTGCTGCACAAAACTGCTATGCTTGTTAACATCCCTAGTAGCACTACTACTGTTTAGCATTTAATATTTCTACAAGGTCTAGAAACCACATCAAAATCTATATATTTGGCATTCTACATAAGTTTTAAAAGTTGAACGTTTTTATGCAACAAACTGGAAAGAAACTTTCTAGTTGAGTTTTTATTCATGTCTGATGCATCCAGTTCTTGAAAGAATAATCCCCAATCAGGTCACTGCTGTGCTCTGGGCCTCCCACAACTTCACTACCACTTACACACATACTGCTAGATCATTACTCAGTTATCACTTGTAACACCAGTGACCTTAGTGGATTTTTACCTAGTTTACAACAGACTGGGAGAAAAATAAGTACGGCCAGACTTTCAGCTGAATCCAGTGAAGCTCAGTTGAGCTATATGGTATCGCACTAATATCTCAGCAGAGAATATGGTCCCTAATTTGCTGATACATCTTGACCCATCTCCTTTATTCAGAAAGAATGGTAAATTTCATATTTTTCTTCAATTTCCCACTACATTTTTTTCTCTGAAGTTTCTATAAATTGAGTACTTTGCTTGGACAGTAATTCTTCCATTATATAAGCCTCCTCCCCCCCCCCCCCCCCCCAATTTTTTTCCTCCACCATTAGTAAGTCTTTGTGTAAGAGCTATTTTAGGATGAATATTTTTACCATAAATTAAGCTTTAAAAATTAAAACTAAACCTCAGGCAGCAACTCCCACAGAAACCTAAAATAATGACCTAAGCTACAGTCAATAGTATCTTCTTTCATAGTTAGTTAAGCTGTCAGCATGAAATAATCATTCAGTTGAACATGAATGTTGTCACATCATATGAGGCAAAATTGCCCTACAAAACAGAAGAAAATTCTTCTGTGCCTGGAATACCAGACTGCAGTCCTTAGCAATATTATTCAGGACACATAGGAAATGACCATCAAAGAAACACATTCATTGCTTTCAATACCGCTTACCAGTACTTTATCATTTAAGCAGATTATTCATCTCACAGCTTAATACCTTCTAGTCTGCCTCCCAAATACAGATAAATGCATAAAATCCACAGAGAGAACTGAGTGCCTAAGCTCTAGCATGTGGAAGTCCATATACTTCTGCTGTGTCCACTAGAAGTGGATCAAAAATAGCAATAAAGGAAAAATAAATCTTCCTTTTTTGGTTCTGTGGATACACCTTTGAGGACGATAGAGAAACAGGATTGACAAGTAGTTGCTTAGAGCTTTTCAGATTCTCATGAATTCCTCAAGTGTTGTTATAGTTAATTTAGTAAGGGTTAATTGAAAAATAGGGATTATTAATACAGAACTGTGATACTTAAATTCTTACTTGTTTTCTTTCAATTGGAAAAACACATTTCTACAAACCCGCACTAAACAATGAATTAACAACAACAACAAAAAGCATCTTTATGCATTTTTCTTTTCAGTAATTTCTTGAACCGAAGGACCAGATTTAATCCCTAACTTAATCTCTCCTTGTCAGGTTTATGCTGCAACAGCAGCACATTTTCAAGGCTCTCGAGGTTTTTTCTTTAACTAGCAAAGGATACAGAAAAGCACCACATAACAGAACATAGAGCAAGCAGAGCTTTGATACTGTTATTGCTTTAAGAAGGCTACCAAGTAATAAGACTGGTAAAATTATGCAAAGAACGTGGCATTCTCCCACAGAAACACATTTAATATCTTCTGAGATTTGATGCACTGCATAGTAGAATAGAATATGTGAAAAACCTTTCATAAGATTCCTTTGTGAAAACGTTCCTGGAGATGGTAACTGTTCCATAGAGAAGTTGGGAATGATAATTTTTCATATACATGTAGCATCAGTATTAAAATGGAAATTAAGTTCATAAAAGGCATATAAAACATCCCAAGCCCTCTGATTTGGAGTGTTTAGTTCCCTCTAAAGCCCCAATCCGCAGCCCCTAAAGGAGCAGTCCCTGTTTGTGCCGACAAAGTTCTGCACAATTTCAGCCTTCACTGACACTTCTTTTTTCTGCTTTTTCATCCATGCGCTAGCATTATGTGGTAGTATTCATACTGAAACATTTCAGGTGGCTGTTCAGTATACAAAGCTCTCTCATCTGAACAGAAATACTGAGCTATGATGGCAACTTGGAGTTCAGTTTATTTTTTGACAGTGATAGAATATATTTTGGTATGGCTCGTCTTCTTCCATTTCCTGAGGATCAGCAAGACACATCTTGGTTCTTAATAGAAAACCATTCTATGAACAGAGGTGCTGAAAGCCTGAAGAAAGCCACATAAAACTGAACTGAATACTATGAAACTTCATTAAAGGTTAATAAGCGTCTTTTCTCTGTGTGTAAGCTCAAAGGACCTCACAACTTTCTTAAGTACACTATCCTTCCCCTGAAGCCCTGGGCATAAAATGTAAACCAGTATAGTGACCAAGGAAAAGCCAAGTACTGCAAAATTCGATGGCAAGAAGTTAGAATCAAGCCAGGGGTATTCTGACATGAACATCAACACAGCAGGAAAGATTACAATGTCTTTTGGAAGGGAAGAGAACAGTAAGAAGTAAGAAAGAGAAAGAGGAAGAAAGGGATTAACTCAAAGGAAATCACAGCTCTGGAGAAGAAAACTTCAGACTTCGTTAACTAACAGGCAAGCATTCAACCCAAGCAAGCTTAACAAACTTTCTAAACTGAATTTACGTCCCTGCTACAGTAGTTACTTATAAGATCTTGTTTCTCATGAGAAGGAAGTTCATGTTAATATAATTACATTTTGCCCATTTATATTAAACACTAACAATATGATTCACAACCCTTGAAAAGTCACTAACAAGAGCTGGAAGCCTCCCACACGCAGAACAGGACCCAGGTAATTATTATTAGCAATAAATATTGAAGAAACTATGAATTATAATGCAGTTATGGATTAAGACAGAAAATACGGCAAGCTGCAGGGGCAATATTAATGCAAATAAAGACACTGAACAAATTGGAAAAATGAGCAAATAGAATCACTTCATAAGAAGAAGACAGATGATAGCACATAACTGGATATCTGATACATTATTTCTTGAAATCAATAGATGTTGTGAGCATGATATTAATTCAGTACTAGATGCTAAGAGTAGCAAGACAAAAAAGACACTGAGAGTTTGCTTTCATTTATACTGCAGTTTGTGAAAGTGAAGCTTGCACTTTGCAAGACTGAATGCCTAGTCCACTCGATCCCAAGGAAGAACACAAAGCAACCTATCTGTTTTTTGTGTAAAAGTCTGAAATTGACAGGCAATGGCTCATTATTCAAACCAAATTGTTCATTACTAAGCAGTAGAAATTAAAATTGCTTCTCAGGGTTGTCATGACCCTCAAAATATTTTCATGTGCGTGCATATGAAAAACTGAATTTCTATGTAGAAAGACACAAGGCAAGAGTTAGGGCAAGACCATTTGCATGGAACAGGATGCATTTTAACACAGAAAAATACACTAAGAGGATGAGGGGAAAAAAAACAATAATTCTCTTGATGTAATGCAATGCAGTCAGCTATTTTACTTTCTTTCCAGTATCTCAAAAAGAATAATGCATAGAGCTGATGCAGGTAGAAAATACATTGTTGTATTTAAAAGAAATTAAAACATTCACTCAATTTTAATTAGCCCAGTTATTTCTGTGCAATCTGCTTCACCCGTGTGTGCATTAAGAAAATAATTTTATATTAATATACATCTGTCATAAACAGTTCAAGTCTAAATTGCAGAATAGATTTGCATTGTTTCCAGCTCCTCTGTAAAAACAGACGAAAAAGGGAATTATTGATGCATTCAAACAGCGTACATCTTGCTTCGTAATACAATCTGTTGTTGTGGTTTTTTTCCCTAACACCTACCCAGCTTATGTTCCTAGCTAGTACAGTTTAAAGAATAGATACGGACCTGGGGTATCTACTTCCAAAGAAAAACTTTAAGGGAGCTCCTTGCAGATTTGCATTTTGTTATTTCAGGACACGACAGTCAAGTTTTAGCTTCTTCAGACACTTTAGCCAGCTGAAATGATTAACATTGTGTCTGGAGTTCATATCTTAAGGTCCGATATAGCTACTGTACCTGTTAATGTAAATTCCTCTTTCCCTGCAGACTTTCATAAACAAGTCAGGAGCTATTAAGCCAGAACAGAGCACATTTTCTTCTGGAAATGAAAACACCTGTTGCACTGACTATATCCACAATGAACATACAAATGCAATCCAAGAAGGACCAGAGAGAGTGATGGCATGCATGCTGATGAATCTATGCTAAGCAAGTTACTTTGTGGGAGAAAGGCTTCATTTGCAGATGAGAGTGAGTTTTTCACCCACCCACAAGTCCTGTCTCTTTAAACAATACATAATCCCTAAACATTTGTAAGATCCAAAGGAGACCCTGGTCAGCAAAGAAAAGAAGCTATGACTGTGATTTAACATTTGCAAACACCATGGCATAAATCACCGTGTGCAGTACAAATATTACATTGCTTGCCTTAGTATCAGCCACAAGAAATCTTAACCTGTACCTTGAATCCTGCTGAAGAGAACTAACCCTTAAACATGCATAACAGGGGATGGGGGAAGGAAAGAAGGGGAAAATGGCTACATGGTCAACTTCAGTTAAGTATCGGACGTGTCTAAACTGAGTATTATCCGCTGCACTCTTCTGGGATAAGAGGAAGACTGATTTGTCCAAGTTCAACTCCTACAACTATCAGCTGTTATAAATGAGATGCTTATTCTCAAGTAAATGGAAGTTCATATTCCCAATCATTTAGTAGAAAATATCTATTTTAAGAATATCTGTGTTTTCATACATTTTAAAATACCCTAATAGTTTCCTTCACACATTTAGAAGTTCTGTTTTCTTACAGAAAGAAGCTAAGAAGAGTGAGTGATCCACCCAATAAATCTCATTACCTGTCCTCAGTTATTGTATGTTAATTGCTATTCTTTTAAAACTTTCCTTGCATCTTTAAGGCAATACAAGTGCAATAAAGCTGTTTTTAGGCAACGTACATAGCACTACTCTTTCTCTTTTAATTGCAAATATGTATTCTGACTGCAGAACAACCTGCAGAAGTAAACAGAAGTTACTGACATGTTTAGAATAATGCCAATGATTTGACTGCAGCGTAGTGCTGCTTCTAAATTGATCAGACAGCAAGGAGTGAAGTGTAATCACAGCAATGTAATAGGGATGAACAGAGACTGCATAAAAATCTAAAAAACCATTTGGGATGTATTTATGTAAATGGTACTCAAAACAGAGGCCATCTCTGATGAGGATGAATACCTACAGATGTATGCGTATTTCACTAAAGCCAAGTTTTAAAATACAAGAACTATTAGAAGCTTTTGTGTTATTGGATTTGCTCACAAAGCTGCTATGTTATATTGTTCAAGTTCATTACTTGCCTCTTCTGGAGCTGCCCTACAGATGATAAAGATGTTCAGAAAGGGAAAAAGCTACACATATAGCACATGAGGTTATTCACAGAAAGGGCATTTCTCCCCAGTGGAATTAGATTGTAAGCCCAAGGAAGCAAAAGTGAATGAGCAGCACATGTCATAATTAGTCTTAAAATTCGTGCAGCATAAATACAGGTGTACTGCAGGGAGCCTGTCCTGTCTGTGTGGCAGCACACAGAGCGTAAGTACACTCTCACAGTTCAATACTTTTATCTCTTCTCATTGTGTGATGCTTCTTGGCAACTCCACAGTTCAGTGCATTTCACACACTACAGAACATCAGGATTGAGGAAAAAAGTCACATCACACAAAAGAGGAGTCAGATGGTAGTTGTACCAACCAAGGGCAAGAAGAGAGAATGGTATAAAAATAAGGCTGGCAAAATCACAGGTAAGGAAGAAATGAGGAGAATAAGGGTAGAACTAAACACAAAGAGGCTACAAAGAGAATAAAAGCCTGTCTGTTTAAGGGTACAGGAAACAAGAGTTTCTGACTGGAGAGGCAAAAGGTGGAAGAACAACAATGTGCAGCTCTCCGCATAAAGATGAGACGGAGCATGTAGGAACAACAAATCTAGCTGGAGAGGATTCTGTGACATTTCTTTGGTGCATTTCTTTGCAAACCAGGAAGCGATGAAACAGAACACCTCACACCAAACACAGCAGAATTCTTTACATTCTCTTTCTTCCTCTTAAAGGCCTCTTCAAAAGAAAGACAGCTTTCCTAAGCATCTTTCGTGCCTTGGAGAACAGTATCACCTCGCCTTGGTGTTACAGTGGTGGAGCACAACAGCATTTAGAGGATGACCAGCAACCACTACGCCTCGCTCTAACTGGTTGCTCCAACAAAGTTAATACCATGAGCTTTTTTCCTTAGCAGAGTGGCGACAAGTTTCCTTCTCCCTCACAGCTCAGGTGCAGCTCCATACTTGTGCCCACCTGGGTTTCAGTATCATGCTTTTGCAGCATTCTTAAACACAAACACACGAGATCCTTTATAATACTTGGAACACAGCTTAAAGAACTTCACAGAACACACTTGACAACTAAGCCTTTTCTTCACTCTGAACGTAATTTATGAGCAGTTATCCAAAGCTGCATGCATGATACGTTCCTGAGAAACACTCCTAAAGAGACTAGTCAAGACCCATATTTTTCTAACACAGTTCTTCATCTCTTAGCAGCTCCCTGTAGGTTTGGGGTAGAAGAGCCCTTACACTACTTGCTGCTGGTTCACAAGTTTGTTCTCAATCGATTGCATTCCCCGGTATTACTGCTTCACAGAGGTGATTATCCTGTCTCTTGCAAAGACCATATATTTTGTCTGGGAGATTATTCATTTCTTATCAGCTCCACGTAGAGAGCACTTTTATCAGTCACCTTGTACTGGGATAAAAAATATCTTGTTGGCAGTTGGTCTGGTGAAAGAATTAGAAGAACCACCTCAAAGTGGCAGGTTACTCTGAAGTTTGATCAACTAACACAAATAATACAGACCTAGCTGACTATTTCCGCAAGCTTGTCGCTCCATGAAGCATATGAATCAAAAGATACAATTCCTTTGAGAAAGGAGGCAGGTAAGAGAATAGTGGAGATTAAAAAATTGTGCCTTTCGCTGCTGGAAAAAGACTTTCATTACTTCTTTGTTGCCAGGGATATTTTACAGTTTTCTCCATATGAGGGAAAAATTAATGCTTCAGATTAGATTATATCAAACTCAACTAATGCATGAGAGTATCTGGTAACTGTAAGCATTACCGTGATGTCACAAAGGAAAATTACTCTGCTTAAATTTACTCCTGTCAGTCTAGGCCTTGTTTAATCAGCAGTCTACAATAACGCAGTGAAGAGTTGGAACTGAAAAGGGGTTGAAGTCATCTGCTCATCAAGAGTCACTTAATAAATAGTTGCAATAGTAGCTGAGGGGAAATTCAAATACAATAAATGAATTCAGGCTCTGCGATCAAGCTGCAGTTTTATTGATGAATGTTTGTTAAAATAAACTGCTGGACTGTAGACTCATTTATTGCCTTCACAGTGTTTTGGTTGCTATGATATCCTTCTAAAGATATGTGGCAATTATTCATTTGGGAGTTGCAGGCAGGCAGAGGAGAGAACAAGCAAAAGTTCCCAATTAAAATGGATGATTAACAAATAACCCAAATTTAATTATTCTTGTGCCCTTATAGTGAAGCTCTCAGAAAACCTTTGCACCCATCAACACTGAAATTCTTAGTCTTCTCTATTACCATAATAATTTTTCTGTTCTCTCATTAGACAAAGCTGAGTATTTTCAGCAGATACAGTCTGGACAGCATTAAATAAAGAGGAGGTGGAGTCACACTTCGCACAGATGGGCTCAGAAGCAATAAAGACCTCAGAGCCCCCAAATGTTCTTGTCTTTCAGAGTACTAAAGCGCAGGCATCCCTATACATTAATGAACATAAATTACTCCTTCTCCCTCTCTCTTTTCAACACAATCCCTATTCCCATTACACATTATTCCATTCCGCACAGTGCTTCCCAAGCCCTTCACACACTCACCAGCCTGTCCAGAAGCAGGGTGCTCTCATCCATCTGCTAACCAGCCAAGCTCCAGAGAGTTGCATGATACTCTGCTCCTAGCACCACTTAATGCTGCTAGCAAAAGGTAGGCCCAAACCAGGCTGCTGTATGCAAATCAACATATTTGTGCACTAACTCTTAAGCAGCTACACCTGCACTGATGAGCACCTGACAGCACAGGCAGAAGATAACAATGATCTGCAGGTGGAAGTCACAGTGACGTTTAGATGCAAGAGAAGGACAGAACACAGTTGGCTTCAAATCTCGTATTAGCTTTAGGTGGGGAAAAAATATATCATTTTACTTGTAAACAGAGCACTGGAAATTATGGAAAAATAAAACCGCATGGAGGCTGGAAATTAAATATTCTGAAATACAGATGCTGAGTCATAGCATAGATACCCTGAGGTTTTTAGGTAGCGGCTGCAGCATTAGAGCTTCAACTGTATATTTGGTACTCTTTTCCTATTTCTAAACAGAATAAAGGTTTTTCACTAATAGTTGAAAATGACTTGTATTTGAGGAAGTGATGGGTAAAATAGGAGTTCCTTTCTAATTAAACATGGCTGAGAAAAATTGTTCACATTCAACCAAGTCATTTAAGAAATTCAGGAGAAGAGATGGCAGGTATTCACAGAAGGGCCTAAATCAAGATGATCCGGACTTCTGTCAATGGGACAACAAAACGGATAGGAAATTGTTGCCTCTGGAATACAAGAAAATAGTGGAAAGCAGAATTATAATGTGTAATAAAAGCAATGTTGATTTCCTTGTTTTAATATCCTGTAGATGTGAATTATTCTCCTAACATGGGCGTTGAAGGTATTTTGTACATCTTCCCTATGGATTTGTAAGGGAGGGTGGAAATGGAGTGGTTGTCCTGGGAGAAATATCGTTTTGGTTGTTTTTCACTTTTTTTTTTTTTCAGCAATTGGCTGGGCGAATTCATTTTAATGCACAGGGGTTGTTTATTTTCACTCACAGTTTCCCCGAGGACATCTGGTTGCACTGGATGAAATATGATGCAGTCTGAGATAGACAGAGAGAGCAAGAGAGAACCCATGAATTTTGATGGTTGTGTTGTAAGAACTATTTCTTAGCAGTGGTTATGGAAACACTTTTGCAAATTTTACACTTGTTGCTCCAGCATGAGCTGCCTTCTGGTAGGTGTTTGTAACTCAAGGAGTTTGCTTCTAATGACAGGTTTAGCAAGTCTGCAATGCCTTTTGAATTCTAGGAAGAGAAATTGTGGGAAAATATCACTCAACGTACGATACTTCTCACATAGGCTGTTCTGGAAGAGTGTTCTTGGGTAAACATCCTTTTTTATTGAAAGCTGAGAACATGACTTTGTTCACAGTAAACACAGCAGTGCCAGCAGCACGGCTATACATTAGTGATCCTGCATCGTCAGAAGAGCAGCCATCCCAGACCACATTAAGAACCCGTTGTTTTGGTATCGATGTGTGTTGTAATCTTCTCTCCCGGGATTGTTGCTTCTGTGAATACTGACCATCAGTTTTCCTAAATGCTATAAATATGTCAGTAACCTGTGGAACCCTCTACAAAATCAAATGCAGTAGACCATCCTATGGACATGGGATAACATGCTGCAGAAGTACGGTGCATGGATCTGTGGGACTGAAATGGCTAAAGAGAAAAAAGCAACCTGAGTGGCTGTAAGATAAAGGATGGAGATAGACAACAGCAGAAAATCTTGTCCACCATCAGCCCCTTCAATGGAGGAACAATAAGAGACAGGATTGAAACTCGCATTCCAATGGACAACAATTAAATTCGAATCTTGCTATTGAACACAGTGATGATAATGGAAGTTGCACCGCTGATCTTAATGGAGCTGGCATTTCACAAAGGGAATATGATTTCATTCCCCATACTATTCATAAGAAAAGAAAAGGGAAAAGAAAAGAAAAAAAAAAACTACTTTATTCAGCGTGACACTGATGTGAGAAATGATATAAGAAAACAATGACACTGAATAACAGTGAATGATGTATATTGCTTTGGTTATATCTACACATTATAATGTGTTTTATAACAATTTGTTAGAGCAGCATCTGCTATGAATTTACTAGGACAATTTGAATCTGCTTTTCAACGAGCTGAAGAAACAGACTCCACCTATTAATCACAAAATACGTATTTATGAATAATTTATAAATGGTACCTTTATTCAAAGTGCTGCCAATTAACTAAACAGACACTGCATTCATAATTATATCAGTCATCTCTAAACTTTCAACCTTTATCAAGATTTCAAACATGGAGGCAGAGAAAACGAATGAAAAGTAAATTCTTAGCACAGCAGCTTCACTGACATTGACGTCCTCTGGCATCCCTGACATTCCTCAGGAAAAGCAATTCTGAACTCTTTAATGTAAAATATATATATTTCTCTTTCACACCCCACAGCTTTTTAAAGACAATCATAACTGCACGCTGTAAATACAGTGAAATAAAAATAGGTTCTGTGTATCTACAAAAGAAGGAAAGAGAGGCTAACAGTAATCTTACAGAAAAAGAACTATATCCTGTAGCTTGGCGTTTCTACAGATTTCTTCTTCTGCAAGTCAGGTAGAAAGCTGTAATTTTTTTTTCCCGAGGCCTTGCCCTCTTCCTGTCTTCCAACAGCATAACAAACTGTGCAATTACATGCACTGCACTGTCTTCTAGTCCCACTCACCATAGAGAGATGTTTACTTCAAAACCCATGTAGAAACATTTGTACAGCGAGACAGAAATGCAGGAAGCCTGTCTTGCCTAGTTGTTTGGTTTTTTGTTGTTGTTGTTTTTAATTAAAAAGATAAATAATTGCAAGCAGCCACATTAATTCCAGAATAAAACTGCAACTGTAAATCACAAAGGGTCACATTTAATGGTGGCATAAACAGAAGTCAAAATCATCTGCATACATTTTTAATGTAAATTGGTGTTATTTGCATGTCCAGAAAGAAGGAAGGATGGTAGCAAATAAAAAGGGCAATCAGCTGTCTCGCCTTAAAGCCTCGTGTTGCTTTCCTTCCCTTCTGCAGAAGAGCCCTCTGGCCTCTCAGCATGGCGGCTGAGCCAACACCGACTGCCTGATGTGCGAGATGCAGCTGTGATATTTAGCTAATTGAAAAGCATCCTCCGAAGTGCCTTAGTAAATTGTGGCAAGATTGGGCTGCAGCAAGGTTTCATTCACACAACCATCGAATTTAGCCCCAAATATTTTCAGTTTTCTATTGGCCACATTGCTTTGGCAACACTGTAAATCTGAAATATATTTTATCCTCCAGATTTTGTCCTTTGTTTCTTTGGACAAACACATGCAGATCAATAGCATTCATTTTGAAAGTATGCTTGTTGCATTTTATTTCTTTCTATTTTGGTCAACTTCTATTTATCTATAAGGGAGGGTGCTGTCATGTGTTTGTATTCACGTGTAATGTCACAGTGCAGCATTACAGTTTTATGTACCACAATGTATTTGCATGTTTGTGAGCACGCGTGTCAGATTCATATAGATGAATTCATATCCAAAACAAAAGGAAATGTTCACATCACACACATACTTAGTGAACGACAGTGGTTAGCCTTGGGGATAAGGGAAATGCAATTGTGGCACATATTATTGTTCTCACAGTATAGAGAAAATTGGAAAAAAAAGATAGCAAAGAGCCAACAGCAAAAGCACCCAAAGGAACAACAAATTCCTGAGAACACGAAGAGAAGCCAAAACAGAAGATGCATCTACCTCATCTTACAATACAACCAGTACCATTTCTTCAGAGGAAAGATATAAATGAAAAGTCAGTGAACTTGTAGATTGATAATTGAAAATCTCTGTAGCTATCCTGGTTACCAGGGTGTTTTTCATCTATTTGTACTAAAATACATTGTTTTTTTTCAAGCCAAGGGAAAATTGTAAGAAACTATTAGAGAGTAGATGAAGATAATATTTTTAAGTATGTAATAAGAATAAGGAACATCTCTGATTTTATGTCTTATAACACCACTCAGGCTGCTTCAATTAAATTTCCTGTGGTGCCTCGAAACTGAGGTAATGCCTTTCCATGGGGACTTCAGCTGCCGGTGTAGCACCCATGGCATATAGGGAACCAATGCAACTTGTTGGGGTTTTGTCTGGCAGGAAGATCGATCCCTCGCAGGCACTGCCACTGAACATCACCACCAGCAGAGCACATTACTGTATTGTAGGAATGATGATAATTATTGACTTGATAATGGATGAAAAATATTTTAGAGTTGCTGCTTTGTAACTTGGAATTTTAAAAGAATTTAAATCATTTTCTATGTAGACACAAGCAGTGAGAGGAAATCTTCCAAGAAAACTGTTTAAAAATCCTTCCTCTGATTCATTTGTACTTTAAATAGCTGAAATTAACAGATGCTGGGACTCCGAGCATTTTTCCCTTAGATCTTCAGTCATGCAACAGAGGCGAGCCAAATAAGTGAACTAGGTTGAACCTTCACCAAACTAAAGTTAGTAACAGGCTGGAGGCTACCATCATGTCCACTGTCCCTATCAGCGTGCAGCTGATGGATGTGCTAAACTGATGGCATAGGAAAATAGAACAAAACAAAATCTTATATTCATTCTTAAAATGCCCGTACTAAATAAAATAGGCGTTCTGCTCCCATCAGTGAAATCCTCACCTGCGCAGTAACACTGCTCACCCAGGAGGACAGAGATCTGGATGAAGATACCCTTAGATACCAGGCTGAGCTTCAGTGCTGATGCGGGCTGCAGAGAGGAGAACTATTCCCAAGCAAAAGTACCATCAAAATACCTTCAGAAACAGACCTGAAGGGGGGAATCTGTAAAGGTACAAACTGATGGAAATACAAGAAGACTTGGCAAATCTTTCATAATTTCTTAAAACAATATTACCTATAAGCCACTCCCTGCCATCAGTTTCCTGCCAGTCTACCTGTTTGTATTACTTTCTGCATCTTGAATGGTTTGAACTGCAGAAATAGATGAAATTAATGAAAAAAAAGTGAGGAATTATCAGAGAAAGAGAAATGCCAACATTTTTTTTTTTCACTCATGAAAATACTTCGGTAACTGTTTTCCCTGTAATCCATCAATAGTGCCTTTCTGCAACTTCACGTCATTGAAGGATTAAGACACAGTGATCCAGATGATGCTGAATATGATGCCGAAATCAAAATATGCAGAGTGAAACGACAGTTCTAGTGCTGACAGATGGCACGACTCTTTGCATTTTAGATGATTTTTTTTTTCAGGAAATACACACTTTTTTTTTACTGAAGAAAACTAATAAACTAAAGAATACTTTATTTAAAGAAACGTTTTCATGTAAAGAGAAAGAATACAAAGTAATTAACTCTTGTTTTTGTGGTTGATACCCAGACCTCTCCTGGGCTGTCTCTTTGCCCTCAGTCAGCAAGAACAATGGCATCCCGAAGTTATCATTTCTCATTCATTTCATTGAATGTCATTCTCAGGTGGAAGGGAAATTAAGTGATTAAACAGGACGAGCACTGAGCTGTCACGGGAAAATTAATATTTTCAAATTAACTTTAGACAAAGGATGCGTAAAATGTAAGTTATGTTGATGAAAACAAGCGGTTTCTCAATAATAAATATGTAAATCAAGCCATTGATCTATCAGTTATTATGACAGTCTAATGTCTCAGAAACACTCACTGTGCTTCCAAGCCACATCCATGCAATGATGAATGCATATGGTAGCAGATCAAGATGGTAATGCACAACCAAGTACTTGGAATGCTAAAAAAGAACCTTTTATCAGGTAATTTTTAATATAAACAGCTTCTAAATGCTAGAGCCTTATCTGTCACTGTTAATTAAACCTGTACTTTGTCAACATACAATAATCCATTTATTATAGTAAAAGCCACTACATTTCAAACCACTCACAAATTACAAGCCATAATTGCTAGGATTATTTATTTCCAAGTGCAGGCAGCAAAGCCACCTTAAGATTCAACAATGGTGAGATAATTCTGGAGTATAACCATAGCTTGATCTCACAGTTCACTGGCTTTAGTACTGGCAGCAGACAAGCTGTAATTTTTCATTTCCTAATTAGATTTAGCCATTAATTTAACTATTCTATCATATTGGTGGGATAAAACAACCCTATTTGTTTTCCTCGTTGTTTTTACTAAGTACTGAATGCTTGATAAATGCAGTAAATGAGAGGATAAAACACAAGGATGTGAACATGCAAACAGACCTCACCACATCCACTCTGACTTGTGACTTCCTAATTTTTATCACCTGACTTCTAAATCCATGGCACTCCAAGAAGTACCTTCTGGGAGCACACGTGGGGAAATTAGGGGCTCAGGGAGGGATTTGCAACAGCTAACACAACAAAAAGCAGATTGGGAATGCCAAAGAGATGAGAGTGGCATAAACCCACCTCTCTGTAAGGATCGGGTGCCTCACCTGAGGCTGCCATTTCCACCAGGAGTTCACAATACAGCATCCTCCAATTTGGGGAGCTGATGGGTATGGACGCCTGGAGGTGCTCTCTGTGTCATTATGATCTTTCCCTGTTATCTGTTACCATTCCCATTAACAGACTGTGTGAACGTTTCAGGACCATCTCTGCAACAAGTCAAACAGATTGGCTTAAAGCACCTTTAATGCTGGTTCAGTCTAACCTGGCTGTCTCCAGCTCAACAGGCAATGAGAACAACAGCTTGGAGGCAGTGATTGCTTGCAGAAAAAGGATAGCAACACAAAAAGGCAGCGTAGTGGTTACCTCTTTAACTGCTACAGCCAGTCCCCAAATAATCCTTTCCTACTGGAGTATGTTTTTAAAGAAGTGACTGAGGGTCATTCCTATAAAAGCATAACAGAAGGAGGCAATACAAGTCAGTTCTGTCAGCTGCTGAGAAAAAGAGGCAACCGTGCCACATCACTCTTGCATGGTAGGGTTCGATCTCATGTCTTTTACCCACTCCTGTTATGCTCTAACACCCTGCTCTCAGCCACAAGTGCTCTCTGCCTTCCACAACCATCCCAGATGCTCAGATTAACTGGAGCCAAAGAGGTGTGCAAGCTGGGGTAAAGCAGCTATTTACAAAAAGCAAGAAAGAGAGGTTTGTGTGCCAATCCCTTTCCTGGTGACTGCTCATGGGGGATCTTACCTAGTGGCTGTTTCATCCATACGTGAGTGAAGAACCTGCTGACCGAAGCGGTGGCCTCAGTGACTGAGCTGCAGACAGACTGTCTGTTCAGCCCAGGAAGCTTGCAGGTTTGGTTTCTTTCTGGAGAATGACAGAGATTTTACCAGCATGGGCAGTACCTCCATGCTGAATACCTCAGGCATTCTGCTGGGAAATGGAAGGTAAGAATATGATCTCCCTGAGTCTGTGAGCCCAGAGTTTTAGTCCTGCAAGCCTGAATGAATAGTCTATCTACTAAAATACTCTATGAACATCAGGAATCCTAATTCGGCCATTATATTGTGGGAAGTCACCATACCAACTGTGCTTTAGCTGGATAGGACTGCTGAGGAGATGTAAGCAAAGCATGGCTTTCCTTGAGGATCCCAAGGAGCTTTGGATTTGAGATGAATCTGGCTCACGGATAAAGCAGCCTTTTAGAAAGACAGGGACTTTACTGGAAAAACAAGCATGAGCCCACTTGGGCTTAGAAAGGGATTTTAAAGTCCACTGCTACACACTGATATGCATTTCATAGAGCCTGAACTTCAGATGGTTGAACCCCATATTTTTATGAACAGTTATTGCTGTGATATTTTAATGTTCCTTGTCTTCCAGGGAGAGTTCTAACTTCATGAAAGTATTTGTAAGTAGATGTCAATATCTGAGATACAGTACAATCATTACAATATGGTAAATAATGGGCAATAATAGGGTAAATCTTCCATCAAGTCTAACACATGAACATTCCCCTTTCATAATGGAACATAAGTGAACATGAGGGTATCATTAGATCATCATCTGAGCTTACCAATGTAGGGTAAGCAATTAAAAATTCTTCAAGAATTCATTTTTGTTCAAGAATGAAAAGTGTTTTATATTAACTCTTTTCCTGATCTTTTGGAGCTCTCCTGCTGAGAGAGCACTGACAGCAGCAAGAGCTCGCTCTGCAGCATGGGCAGACACCTTTAGCAACCCATGGGAAATATGTTTGGAAGCACGAAATGCAGACCTGAACAAAAGATAGGAAATCATCCGTTCTGTAAATCTATCTTGCAGTGACTTCTTGGGCATATTTATTTTTCCCTACTGAGCACAAAGCCAAGAATCTCACTCTAAAATCACTGAGATGTACGGATGAGCAAGGTGAGACTTGATACTTATGCCAAGAGAGCCAAGGACCTGCCTCTGCAGCTACAAGCAACAGATCTGATACATGTTAGTGGCATGCAGTCCCTCAGTCTAGTGCAAAACTTCAGCTATGACAAACAGGTGGATTTGTTAAACCTGAAAATAAACACAAGGGGTTGATCCAGACTGTTCAAAAGACAGAAAATGACCCTCGTGACAGATAAGCAAATCTTTCTGCCACATGAACAAGTACCAGAAAGCAGATTAATCCTTAACCACGACTGTAAGTCACTCAACCAAAAAGCAAGGTCAATCTATGAGTTTGTAAATCACAGAAGATTGCAAGACTCCGTGTTTACTGTTTTCAAAGACACAGGTGAAGCATCCCACAGATCGTTAAAGCACATGCCACCAGAAAAAAAAACTACACACTGCAAAACCAAATGTTTTTCATTTGTTAATTACAGACGTTTTCCCATTAAACGTTAGAGATCCTACATCTGTTATTGTCATGAGAAAAGGGGAAAAAAAAATGTGGAGAAAAAAGAAGGAAAAATAACAATAGTTTGTGATTTTAAAGGATACACTTCCACTGCCGCTAATTGCTCTCTGAATCTGAATTGGTAAAACCGTAAGATTATCAACAAGACTCAATACAGGTAAAACAATAAAAACTAATTATTTCTCACAAAGCAGACCATTCAATTTAAAATAGAGGAAAGCCAGGAGCAATAAAGCCTATGCCATTAACAATTAGTCTTCTGCACACATGATTAGACTCACAGAGATAAAGAAGCCTCTGCATTTAATGACGAATCCCATATTTCTGGCTGGGCTCAATATTCTCTGCTAATTATGTTGAAAGACCTTGTGCTACTTGAAAGTACTTAGACTACAAAATATGGCACCGTCTCCCTAGATTCACTGTTAGCACTTAACATTTAATATCGGGTACTAAACTACACTGTGAATTAATATCAGCATTTAGGGTTATTTCTTTTGTTTTATTTTTTAAAGAAAGTAATTCTGGAGAGCTTGAGGACAGTGTTTTATGAGCTCCTTGCTATTTAGAAGCCCTTAAATATGAGCTGGATACAGATGCTACCCTAAATTAAAATTCAACAGTACATGTCACTGAGCAGACTTGGGACAGCAGAACCAAGTGCTTCAAGAGGATGCACTGCGTACCCAACAAGGGTTAGTTCTTAGCAAAAGCAAGAACAAGTAGGGCTACACTCCTTACACGTGGTCAGAAGGGAGAAAAATATCATTTAATCCTAATGTATGTAAAATCCTGATGCTAAAAAAAGATTAAATATTGCCTTTATACAGAGTAATTGGAACTGGCTACAGAAAAGTTATTAACTCGATCTGCTATGGATGCGTATCTTTTGTTGCTTTGTTTTGTTTTCCCCAATACGTATTTCTTCCTTTTAGTCCCAGAAAATGGAGGAAAATCCCTTTTTCTTCTCAGAAAAAAAAAAAACAAACAGCAACCTAAACAAACAAAAAAGTCTATAATTGAAATACATGCACTGAGCTAATGAGAACTACAGGGAAGAAAAAAAAAAAAACAAAAAACAAAAAACCCTTAATCTCTGAAAAAATATTTGCAATATCTAATTTACAATACTTACAATAAAGAAAAAGGTTTATCGCTTGCAAGATGCCCTAATTCTTTTCAATATAGTCAACCATAGATGTTCTGCAGGTTTTTATGCAATTGGTAACAGAGATTAGTTTCCTGGCAGGTAAAGTATATCCTCATACACTGCACTGCATCGCATATTTCAAGGGCTTTGCGAAATACGTAACACCTACTTGGAACAACATTTTTGGTTTGATGTACACATCAAATGCACACACATATGCATGTACACCCATGAGTACGTAGCCCAGTAAACTCTCTTTGTGTCTTCCCTGTTAAAGATAAGGAGAAGTCTATGCCATTTTTGGATGGCTGGATCTGGTTTCTAATCTGCAAAAGCTGAGGCATTTGGTCTCAGCTAACAGATCGTTCCACAGAATGCCGTGTGGGTGAGACCACGTGCAAAGCACTCCTAAAGTACCGCTAAAGCACCGCAATACAGGGGCAGGATTATTTTTACCAACTCTACCACAAAATTTGACACTCTCCAACTGCAAGCAACACCAGGCGCAGGAACAGTTTAATCAAAATGAATCATCGTGTTTTGGGAATCTGTTTCTATGTACTCCCTATACAAAATTATTGCAGAGACAAAGAAACGGATTCTGATAAATCGGATTAGAAAAAAAAGTAATTACAACGGCTAGATAAGGTAACACAGCTTCTTCTTATCACAAATTAAGGTGTACAGTTACTCATGTGTGGAAATGAATTTGACTGACTCACTGGTGATAGTGCAACCCAACCAGGAGTGGCTGTGCCGGCCCATGAGGCAGCCAGCCCCACTGCAGCAAGGCACTGCATGCACTGTGTACGGATCTGCTGGGCCAGCTTCTTGAGCACAGGGTGTGCTCCTTTGAAAATCCACCCATAAATATCATTGTGGGTGCAGGCAGTACAGCGTGACATCTTTATGCTGATATGCACAAGCACTAGTATCTGTGTTTTCCAAGAACATTTCTCTATTGAGCTGCTTTGGAGTTCATTCAAGGCTGCAATCTACTTTATATTTCCATTGAGATGAATATTTTAGTTTGTACTTTCTCTCAGAAATGCAATTAAAACCTGTATAATGCTGCAGCTTACACAACCAATGGTACATTTCAATCTGTAGGCTTTACTGAATTTCATGTGACAAACTCATTTTAAGAAGTTCTGTAATCTGTATCAAAACACCGAACTAACAGTAGGTAGCCAAGACTGATTCTCAACATCAATTCCATAGCCCCAACAAGTCTGGTAGGTCAAGTCCCAGTGTGAGTTCAGCATTGCTGGGGACAGTTTCCTGCTGGAAAACCAAGCAGGAATGTTTGCAATATACCAATTTGACTTTCAAGGGAAGAATTCTGAAGATTTGCTGATGGTCATTTCTAATTTCTGACAGCGCAACAAAGAAATCTGAAGCACATTCTTTAAAATCAGCACTGGTCCTTCCAAATCTAAAAACTAGACCTGCTGTTGCATAAAAACATTACTGAAATTTTCATCTGAGTAGGTGTCAACATAAAACTCAAGTGTCATTATTCAGGTGTTACTTTAAAATTTTCTATGATTCCCAGTATTCATTTCAGCATATTCTTAGAAAACGCAAGGCTACCCAAATGAAATGTAAAATACAGAATTAATCATAGAATCCTAGAATCGTTAAGGTTGGAAAGGACATCTATCATCTGGTCCAATCATCAGCCCATCACCACCATGCCCACAGCCACACATCCCTAAGTGTGACATCCCCCATCATTACGACCCGCTACTTTCCCAGCAGTACCGACCTTGCAACCCAGTGCTGCTTCCACAGCTGCCATCCCTGCAGCACCCAGGGAGCACGGCCTACATGGACAAGCCCCTCAGATGCAGACCCCTCATGTTCATGGTCCCCTGCTGCCAGATGGCCATATGACCTGTTCTGTGTTATTTTCAAATATTTACATGACGAGATAAGACAGACACATGGATTTCATTCTGATGGTATGAGTCCATTGCCAGCAGCACATCCACTCAGCCTGCATCCTTAAAGACACATTTATACAAAACTTACGCTGTATTACTGGACAGGCAGAATGCTAATTCTAGTTCATCGATACTAATTCACTACCTTTGCCTTGCTTACAAGTACCTCACAAGGGAAGCTGACATATTGTGATTTTAAATTGATGGAAGTAAAAGAAGAACCCAGTCAAATTTCTTTATTGTCAAAGTTGGAGGACACCAATGACAAATAATCCTCAGTTCCTTTACTAGACTTCTTTCCCTTTCCTCTGGGCACATTTAAATATTTTTCCCACTGCAGCCGTGTCCTTCCTTGTTCCATTTAATACACTGGTCATTCTTTATCGCTACGTAAAGTAAAATTAGCCGTAACCAAATCTTCCCATTGATCATTTAGCATGCTTTTGAATAAGGATTTGTTTTGCAACCCAAGCATATGATTGCTTCATTACAGCTACAAATTAAGAGGCTGGCCACATACCTCATCCATTTCTATTCTGCACACACAATACTATGCAGTAAAACACAAACTGAAAATAGGAATATGTGTATTTTCAAATATGAATCAATATCATAACAAGTCATTATCACTAAAAAGAAACTCACTGGCTCAGCCCATTCACACATGTGCCGCCCCTTCTGAGCAAGGGATCCAAAGGGACACAACTCGAAGAGGACTTCACAGTCGGATTTACACAAGTTGTGTATCAACACACTTTAAATAAAAACTCAGTGAAAACGTCATTGCTCTCAACCTTCTCAGAACCTTTCCTAGCCCCTGGTGTCCAAATTGTTTTCAGTCAGTTCAGCACATCTCTAGTGTATAATTTGTTTTATTCAGTGGAATTTCCTGTCATGTCTTGTCACATCAGTCCCAGAATGGCTCACTGCCTTTAAGAGATACACAACAGTCTGCAGTGAGGGGAAAATGTCAGAGAACACCACAGTCACAGCTGACTCAATGCAAAAGGAAACATTCATACGGAATAGCTTTTTCTGGACCCTAGAAAAATGCAAACTTCAAGAGATGTAGAGATCATTTTGTATTGCAATGAAAAATGAAATTGCAGAGCAAAAGTTCTTTACCTCAAAATAGAAAGCAAAGGGCATTTTATGTACATCCTATTGAAGTGAAATGGAGAAACCTCCAGTGCAAGTTTCTCAGGCTCACATTTAATGCAGAAGTCATTGTGCATGCTGAGATTTCAGCTTGCCTTCGGATCAGCATAAGAGAAAAAGGTAAATCCCATGTCAAGCTGTACCTGTGTCATCTGCATTCCAGTGTAACCCGCTTCCTCCGGGGTATCTCACATTTCAGGCTCACAGCAGCGCTCAATTTGTTGAACAGTTTAACAATCAGCTAGGGAAATATTTTCTATTTCTTCAGAAATTATGAAATCCTTTCCTCAAAGAGGAAAAAAAAAACAAAAACAAAACAAAAAAACAGAACACTCTTCAGTCTGTAACAGCAACGCAGCCCAATGAACTGAGTTTATCCAGGTTACAAAGTGCAGCTTTACACCACAGAATTGATTGGGTGAAGGTCTGCGGACAGAAAATCAAATTGGATTATGATGTTTCCTTCTGATCTTTTACAGTATGAATCTGTGGTTCAGCCCTCAGGTTTAGTTTGCACACAGTGTTTGTCCGAAGGCGAGTTACATTTTTATTAACAGTGCTGGTTCGTGCATTCCCTTCAAGTTGGTAAAGCTCCTTCAGCAACACTCTAATTTCACCAAGGATCTGTGGTGCAGTTTTCCAAAAATCACTCTGCTTCTGCAGAAATACTTTGATGAGTCTACGCAATGCTGAGTCAAATATACACACACTGCTAATTCACTTTCATTTACACAAGGGAGCATTTGGTCTGCAATTTAATGATAAGAAGGCTGATGAAATGTCTGAGTTCAGACACAGGTGGCCCACTTGTGACATACCTCGCGATAAACTTTAGCCGTTATTTAAGGGACAGAAAAAGATATTATCCCCATGATACTCTGCATTCACACGACCTGATGGAATAGGACACAGTACAATACAGTAGGCTTGGGAGTTCACACGAGGAAAGAGAAATGAAAGATTCAGAGGAAGAGACGTGCACAGTGTGCCTGAACACACAGCAGGGTCCCCCCTGCTTTGGGGAGACCGGGGTGCCACCAGAGATAACCTACGCCTGGCAAGGGGACACTGAGATCAGGATAATGAATGAAGAGGTTTTTACATCCCTGTGAGGTAGTGAGGCAAAAATTTGAAAGAGACTGTAAAGGCAAAAGCAGATGCGATTTGGCAAGTCTGACCACAGAAAGAAAAGGAAGATTTGAGCACAACGTGAGGTTGAGAACAGTGTTATAAACATGCTATGAAGTGCTGACCTCAGTGCTGTGTCACATTCTTCCATTGGTTGAAATACAGCACTGGAGTTAAAGAAGTCCCCATTTTCCCAATTAGAAGCGCAAGGAGGTAAAAAATGCTTGTTAGGAAAAAGTAGGGAAGTGTCATGATGTGGTAAAGGATAACAAGCTCAGTTTCATCAAGTCTTAGAATTGTTTATAAAATTATTCACAAACGTTCTGGCAAAGCAGAAGTACAGCACCCTGGGATTCCCATGCAGGATTCTGTTTCCAAACAGCCGCACAGCTGGGTTAGGTTTTTATCAGGATCCATCTTACAAGGCACCAGTTAACCTCCTGTGGGCATACACATTTCCAAATGAAACACACACCGTATCACGACAAGATCATTTGGCAGTTTTTGTAACAGATCAAAAGAGGAAGAAAGAAAACAACAAAATGAAGCTCCCTGCCTCCACCCCAGGCATCTGAACACAACCTGTTCTTGGACGCCGTCCCAACGAAGGGCATATGCCAAGGGAGGTTGGAGCTCCATGAGTGAGATCCAGCGGGGCAGAATTATCCCAGATTTACATCTCACTAATTCCTGCTTTAAAGTGAGGTGATGCAGAAATCCCTCTGGGGACCACAGGGAGTGAGAGACTGGGGCAGACATCTGCATCCCTTGGCTTTAACTAATGGGAACATCTCCTTGGTGGCCTCAGCAGGTTAAGGGCATCCTGCTGGAAGCTGCTTCTGAACTCGGACAGAGCAGTGGCACGGCGAGCTTCCCCTGCTGGGACAGCGTCTGCATTCCATTTTGGTAGGATGATTACTTTTGAGCTAATCTAATTGAAAAATTAGAAGTCATATTCTCTGCTTATTTTTGTGAAATGTCAGTAACTCACGCCTGTCAGGTTCACCCGACCTGGGAATATGCTATGCTTGCATATTACAAAATATTGAGTGAGTGTGTCAACACAGTGTACTAATTTAGCTGTTTCTGTCCTCCTATCTCTACGCAGCTCTTTTGGCTGCCTGTTGTAATTAGTAACTGTCAAGCATGTCACTTTGTCTATATCTAGCACTTTGTTAACAGCAACTTATATGAGTTGATTTGTGATCAAGAAGATCATCTGAGATCCCACACATTATTTTTTATTATGTGCATTTTGGAAGCATTCCTACCCTGCCTGGGGAGAAGGATGACCCTTCAGGTGATCATGTAATGACAGCTGACATGCTTGATAAATCTGCTGGCACCAACCTGCATGATAGATGATTCAAATGGCAACACAACTTGATATTGGACGTTAATTCTCCATTAGTATGCATCATTCTATAGATTCCTGGCATTTTGTCCAAAACTTGCCTTCAGAATATTAAAAAAATAACTATCTATAAAATAGTAGAGCCATAGAACTAATGGTGAAAGGCTGTCTTTGTCATGCTGTTACGTTTTCTTATTGGTGTCTTCTGAAAATTGGAAAACAGAGGCAGAATGACTATAAGAAAGCTTCATAAAAATAGTTAGCATTCCATTTTTTTCTCTGCCAATTTCTTTCAAACACTGAAACAGCAGCGAGTACTGTTTGTCAAAACTGACTACAACAAACCATTTCTATACTAAAAATTTCATCTTCCCACTTTACTTAAGGAATGAAGCACTCAGAATATTTAGTGCAAAAGAGCAGAGCCACAACTTTCCAAAGTCTGCTCTTAATTGCACATCACATGACCAACGGGATGGCAACAGGAAACTGCATTAAGAAAATGAAGGATTGAAGTTAATATGGGCATCTGAAGAGTACATTCCTTCCACACAGATCCTTTAAGTCTAGCTTCTACAGAGAGCTAATGGTCTGTGAGCAAATTAGTGCCATGAACATCTTTTACATCATATTACCCCAGGGAGACCTTAGACCTACTAACTTCAGTGCATGAAAGATGTATTAAATGTGTTCTGACCATTGACTGTCAGGTTTATGCTTGTCAAAACTGCCTCAGACACCAAAAAATTATAGACAATGTTTCGTTCCTGATGATACTGATGCACAAATTGCTGTTACTTAATCTTTGTGTCTTTGAGAAATACAACTCATAGCAAGAGCATCCACTGTCATCACTGAGACAAGAATATTATTATTTTTAATCTTTTGTGTTCCTAATTATTCCTCTTTCCATGCTATAGCAAAGAACTCTTCACTCTCAGTGTATCGACTACCATAATCCAGCACTTGATCACCCCTTTCTGTAGACACTATTTTTCAATGAGTGATAGTTGGTGAAGAATTACTGGGAGGTTTTCCATTGAATTTTCTGGCACAGATAATTTTATACTATAGGTATTGTACCTTCTGTTTCTGAAGCCTCCACTTTTATCTAGTGGAAAAGTAAGAGGGAATACACGTTGGGAAGAACAAAACAAGAGAAGCTATGGGGAGTGAAGAAAGAGAGGAAGAAAGAGGCAGTGCATTGTGTGGAGTAAAAGAATAATGTCAGGGTTCTTTTATGTTGAGCAAGCTATGGGAAGCAACATGCACACAGCAAAAAAAGCTAAAGATTTAAACCTCATATTCTAAGACTGAACACTACACCACTGCTGAAAGCTAAGTATTCTGTAAGGAAAACAAATGTCTTTCATCTCCTTTGCATCATGTTGAGAAAAAGTGGAAACAAACAAACAAAAACATCTACAGCAGCACAAATACCATAAAACACTTTATCTTAGCTATGGGCACAGCAGACTTAATCTGTGTGAGAAACCTGGGCTTGAAGGTAACCCCAGGTCTCAGTGTCACCCTGCATGTCACAGCCAGGGGTGTGGCAGCGGTGATGTTGCAGCTGGTGGTGACAGCAGATGCCACACAGAGCATCGCTGACATGCAGCCCTTCAGGGATGAGCACCGAGACCTCAGTGCTCTGCTACATGGTGACAGCTTGTGAGAGGTGACGGAAGGGAGAGTCAAGAGAAAAAACGGCCACTTGCAAACAGAAGGATGTGATTTCAGAAAGGAATGGGGAAAGCTATCTAGAAGCCTCTCTGACTTGAAGTCATCACAAGAACCTCCTTTCTAGGGTCACATTGGATAGGCTTATAGAAATGCACACTCCTGCATCGCCTGAGACAAATGTCAGCTTTCTCCTTAGAGTAAGCAGAGCTTTTGTTGTAGCAAGTTGCTTCAGAAATAAATACTGCTACCTTGACGTGTCCCAACTTAGGACTGGTATTCAGGGAGCACATCCCAGGACTGCTCATTGTCTTTTCAGTGCAGCTGCCAATGAAGCCATTAACTAACAACAATTTCAGCTGCACGTGTGCATAAATGCAGAGCACAAGCCAATGAAAAGAGGATAAAGATGACCTTCAAGGGCCATGAGAAACTCATTGATTAGTAATCAGAGCGAATTTAACTTGTGAGCTCAAATGCCAAATCTGTAGCTTGCTCCTTGTCCCAAGAGTCATTCTTTAGTTTGCAAAACCATCCAATCTGCTAGAAATATTGATAAAATATTGAGATTCAAATGTTCTTTTGCGGTGTACCGAGATAACAGCCCTGAATCCATTTCTGTTTTTAGGAAACAGCTTGTTTCATAGAAAAAAAAAAAAATGTCAAAAGGTGTCAATTAATATTCATCAAGACATCAGTCTTCTTCCATTCTCTTTTAAAGGCTGAACACCAACCACAAAGTCTCTATATTACCTTGCCAAAAGCAAGAAAATCTTTTTGTCTATTTCCTAGCATATGAAACACTATTCTCTACATAAAACACTTTCTCTAACTTCTGTCATCTTTGAAACTGAAAAATGGATGTGAATATAACTTTATCTGGTGATAACTAGCTTCATACTATTGATCAGGAAAGAAACACAGCCCTAACTGAAATACTTAAACCAGCATCGAAATTATGTTTGAACAAAACGTATAAATGCCCTTCTGAGCAGGGTAATGCACTCCTGTTATTCCGTAGCTATGGATCATTTTGTACCTGTTTAAAGAATGCCATCCTTCAGGTGTACCTGTACAGCTGGTTATTCAAGTGAACATCAAAGGAGGGAAATTCAGATGTGACTTGCTTCATTTTAGAAAGATGACCAAAATTAACCTGGCAGAATTATGAACAATACGATTAGACTCAAATAATTTAAAGCTTAAGCTACTTGAGCATCTTTTGCAGCCTTTTATGAAATGGATAAAAGAAAATCCAACACCACAAAAAACATAGGTGAGCTTTCTCCTTCACCCCTTTTTAGACTCTTGCAGCCATTGAAACTGCACTCACTGAGCAGTCTGAAAGCACTGCCTATGGAAGTGAAATAATTCTGCCCTTAGCTTCTCTATCATTGTCTTAGAAACCATTAAGCAGAGGTAGTCACAATCCTTGCCAAGAAACTTGTTGTTAAAGAAGAAAATTTCCCCTATTTTTTAAAGCTTCACCCAAAGCCAAAGAAAAGGAGGAGAGCAGCAGGTGAGGATGGAGGCAATTAATTGGGGTCCCCCTTATACCAGCCATGCATTCCTGCCAATGCCATTGCGTGCAATGGTCCCAAACACAGCTATGACTGAGTACAGAGAAACATACGGAAAATGAGATGTACTGAAGAGCAAGGAAAAGCTAAGCAGTCTTGGTGGAATTAATTTCTCCACATCACAGCCCTTTGGATGCTGCTGGAGCTATTACTGTGTCACTGCACAAAAAGAAAAAAGGAACAGGTGCCGCTCTTCCTTCTCTTATGAGAGGAAACATGACACAGCAGAGTCTCACAGTAAATCCTTTATCTTCACGCTAAGGTCTTCTGACATTTTAAATATCAGCCATAATGATTAACATCTCTCCTTTAAGCCAGAAGCTAAAATCCGCCAGTCTGCCGCACACAGTGACACCTTTAAACACTTGCACACTTCAGCAGTTACTAATTTTCCAATCCAGTACCTGGATATGACATTTTGACAAGTTTGCAAAGGATTTGCTGAAGTACTTAATAGTTCTATGTATAAAAGTACGCTTTTTTGCAATACCTTTCAAAAATAACTTCTGAATACATTTCATATGTGGTTTTCTAAATTAGCTTTCCCATCACTCTGCTTCCACATACCAGGAGATCCTAATGGTACTTACAGGATTCAGGCAACTTAGAACATCTAATTACTTCCACATTATTTTGAGTAAAAGCAAACTATTTCCTACGTGAGTCCTCTTAAGCAATGCAGTCATTAGGCAAATGAATGAATCAAGAATTAGCAGTGGCATTTGCACTGATTTGAAGTGGATACCACCAGATCTATTCAGCAGCTTGTGTAAAACTGGAATATGGCCTGAATCATAGAATCATAGAATCATAGAATTACTCAGGTTGGAAAAGACCTTGAAGATCATCAAGTCCAACCGCAGCCTAACCAGTAGCCTATCTCTTAAAAAACAACCACAAAAGCTGAAGCTGCTTTGTATCTGATAGATGTCTCTGTCACAAACATCACCATGAAAAACAAACAAAAAACCCAACAATTCTGTGGGTGTTTCAATAAAAAGGTAAAGACATGATAATGAAAATCATCCCTGTTGGAGGAAGTAGCTGGAGACAGAGTGAAGGCGTTGTGAGGAAGCCATCACTGCTTTTTGGCATGCAAGGTCAGGGGAAAGCAAGAAGCTCAGTCCAATACCATTGGCAACTACTGAATTGTTGAGAGAAAACATGTTATAATTTAATTAAATCAGAGCTTCTTTGTAATGACTGCATTACTCTTTCTTCCTGAAGTTCTTATAGGTCAAGGGATTGTTTTCCCATTTTCAGAATAACGATAGGTTATTCTATGCATCTGAATAATCTAAGATACTTTTTTGATTATCTTGAAAGCAAACTGGATGCTGTGTTAGCTCTGGTACAAAGTACAGGCTGGTTTAATAAGACAACAATGAAAACTAGAATCATTCACAGTGGGGTAGCATTTAGCAAGCATTGTTAGCTGAAACGTTGGCGCTATAATTATTATGCAATGCTAAGACAGACCCAGCACTGCACAAACATTTCATTTTCTCAGAAGACTTCACAATGTATTTGAACTTGCAAAGAGATGGGAGAAACAGAGATTACAAATAACCTTCCAAAAGACACAAAGTAGATCAAAAGCACCAGAAAACAGGAATGGTGATCAGACTGTAAGCTCAACTCAGTGCCTGTGCATTGACTGAATGTCCTTATTTGAACTACGGGTCTGAGCCATGCGTAGCAATGCTCACTTGGCAGCAGAGCAATGCTCCACAGGCTAAATGTTGTCTCTGATGCATTCAAACACATCTTAGATGACTCCAAATTGATCCCAGAAGAATTCAGCCCTTATTCTTTTAGGAAGGGGAAATCATTCCTGCCCAGATCTACATGGCTGTTCACTTCACCTCAGGGTCTTAGGTTAGGATCCAGCAAGGCTCCACATGAACTGTTATAAATCACTCTCCATATGAAGGATGTTGTAGTAGACAGGTCTTGGGAAAGTGTTTGCCATGAAAAGATGGTGACCATGGGGGGTATTTTTAGTAGCTCTACAGTCTAATGGAGAGATACACATTAATATATACTGGTATATGATTTAGATGCGTATTCTCCGATATCAGCGATGCCTTTTGATCTATAGACATTTTTAGTTCTATAAGTGAATAAAGCTCAGGTGTTGGGGTAGAAGCTTTGGGCCCAGCCACATTTTCTGTCAACACTCAGAATCTGTGCAAGAACAAGATCTGAACAGGCATCATAGATGTTAGAGTGGTTTTGATTGCTTTTCAAACACGTGCCAAAACACCTTTAGCTACTGCAGCTTTTATCTGTAATTTAAGAAGAGAACTCAGGTCCTAAATTAATCTAAAACTTTCCATCTCTCTTTTTGTCTGTCAAAGAAAAAAGTAAATATACACTAGTAAATATACGAAAGGAGATGAGTATGACAGTCATGATGTAAAATGCAAGGCATTTAAAATTTGTGTTATGATGGTGGTAATGCACTTATAAATTATGCAGTGACAATTCTGTTTTAGAGTTTACTTTCCACAAAGGCTTTTAATCAAAAATCATTTTTTAAACAATACCTTACATTTTTAACTGCATTTTTCCTTTACAGAATTTAGCTGGCTTCAATGCACTGCAGAGGGAGGACAGGTTTAGCCTGCAGCTAAATCCTTGAAGCATCTATACAATGAAGAAGGAAGGGCATCAGACTTTGAAAATACAAAGATATCATTAGAATCTGTGGCATAACCATTCTATGAATTGCCTCCCCACAGCTGGACAGGTTCCTACTCATCCTGGAAAGAGACCAAGTGTCACTGAATGGAAGCAGCCCATCCCAACCCTGACGCAAGCTGATTTCAAAAGAAGTAATCTCTATAGTGCCAAGGAAGTTACTGGGTCTGTGCCCACGCTGTTCACTTCATACCTTGGCTTTTTAACAGAAGTTCATTGAATTTTGCATAGTTACAAGATCAGATATAAGGTCTTTTTTATAATAACATCTAAAATTATCTTGAAAAGTATCCACAACCCTTTCAGAAGACGTCAAGGACTGCAAGAAACATAATTAAAATAAGAGAGATCGTGGGTTGAAATGTGCTCATCGTTAGCAAGAAAGGAAGGCTGCTGTTTTATTCGTTTCAACCCAATTCCAACACCATTTTCACTGCGGATTCAGACCGTATCACTCTCAGGAATGCTCCAGGGTGCCATCTGGTGTTTTATTTTTACAATGCAATTCTTGTGATAGGAATATTCTCTGCAGATACAGAGAACACAACTTTATCACTGTATGCAGCTAAATGCGAACAAAAAGAATCACACAACAACAGTTGTAAACTGTTGATTTAGTCTAGGCAAAATGAAGCTTGGAGTCTTTCCAGTACCAATTCCTGGCCATTGCCAATACATGTAATAGTACACATAGTTCCTTCTGTAATATAAAAAACAACGCATGACCTTACTCATTTGGGGCCCACAGTTTGTCCCATCTGAACCTTTTAAAATATAAATTAAAAGATGAATAAAGAGTCTGATTAGCTTAAATGTAATCGTAGCCACCACCATTCTCAGACTACATATCAAACAAGGCTTTGCTGTGTCTTTTATTCACTTAAATGCTTTGCTTGAAGGTCAATACAGGGTTTGGTGCACATGTTGCAATGTTTCAGCACCCAGAATGAGGAACAGACACAATTTTACTTTTCCCCTATGTATATGGATAGATGCTCCTCTATTTCCATACTCCCTTTTTAAAAGCAAAACCATTCTAAAAATAAAGGTCAAAAGTGTCAGGTAGAATTATATTTAGACAGACAGCATTAGGCCTGATAGCCCCCTTTCTTTTTGCAAGGAAGTCAGTGGGAATTTTGTGCATTTAAAGAAGACAAAATTGGGCCTTTTATTGTGGCATATTGTGAGTTTCTTTCTCACACTGCTGAATAGTTACTCAATGGAATAGTGCCATTGACTGTAATGAAGCTATTCCAATACAGTGCTAAAGGAGCCTCTGAGTCAACCTGAAATGTCTCAGAAGGATTCTGATTGCCTCACAGGAGGGGACCGAGACACCAGAGGAAAATTTCTCCAAGTTTCTCATGTGCCACTTTCTCTGTGCCACTGCTGTGAGAGCAGAGCGAATGGAAGCTTTGGTGCCTGGTCCCACAGCTCACAAATATGAGGGTTCTGGGGATGGGGTCAGCTGCCAAAATAAAGGACTTTCACTTTTTAAAGTGTACAGCAGGATGTCCCAGCCATTCATAGCAGCAATAGGCAGAGGACACAGCTCCACAGGAGACCACAGTCTCACACAGTACATGGAAGCAGAACAGCCCCATTCCAGGTGCCAGCAGCACCGCTTTCCCATTGCACATATGTAGTTTTCCCATGCAGTAGCACACATGGCAATAGGCCCTTCAGTGGCCATACATTTACTGTATAACAGAACATCTGCGATGTTACCTTATGCTACAACAGAACAGAACTTTGTGTTTCCCAGCTAATACTGTCTTGATTTTTGTTTAGTTTATAAGTTCATATGTGGTTTATCACTATCTCACCTCACAGACTAAGAAAAATTGTATATTAAGTGAAGGAAAAAAAGAAGAAATTACACTGTGCACTAAAATGAAAGCGAAGTTTTATAATACATATCATCAATACCAAGAATCAGATTATCCACGAAGTAAAGAAAATGATGCAGCAATGACTGTATTAAATCTCTTTTTGCTTTCCCGACCTATTTGGTGCACCTTCTTACCTACGACTATTTCTACTTTTAAAATGCATGAAAATTTCATGGAAAAAATGGCTGGAATTGAAAGGCAAGTGTAGCTTGTAAATAATGTATAGCCCATGCACTGCTGCATTAGAGGGACTGTCACTGCTCACACACCATTCCTAGAGCAGTGCAAGTATCACCATGGGTGACTGTGGAGCACTAAAACCAGGTGACCGAGGAACCACGGTGTTTCTCCACTCTGCACCTGGAAGTCCTCCACAGATCAGGAGCAGCGAGATTGGTTTTTTTTGCTGGTGCATTTTAAACTGTTTACCAATATAAAAATACCTAAATTCCCACTTATACATATCTAAAAACTGACACAGCTCCCTCTGTAGTAGAAGCTGAGCACGGAAGGAAAAGTCTATGCTGCAATTGAGATAGCTTTACTGGCTGGGGAGAGACAACTCTCCTGTTTCCTGGTATTCCTTGCCCTGTTTTGACAAGTTCATGAATTAAATACCCCCATCACTCCTCCGTGCCGTTGTGCGATCCACCCAAAGCCATCACACTGCTTCCAGAGCGCATCCTCACAGATCAGATCCCAGAGTCGTATCTTTCTCACACTCCAGTAATTTCCTTTTAGGGCTTTGTGGGTTTAAAAGCGCAGCAATCCCTGCAATGAGTTACCCCCAACTATTTCCTACAGCGCGGGAGCTTTGAGGTCACGAAGCGACTGAGCCTACCCTTGTTTCATAAGCAGCTTCCTTCAACAGCTGTAATATCTGGGACGAGTGCTCGGAGAGTGTCATTTGGCCTCACTGTGTGATTCATTGTGTACAGGAAAACTGCTCTGCATTCTTCTGGATGTCTTTGCAGCCTAGACAGGACAAAGGCCCATTTAGCTGGAAGCCCAGCATAGCGGCTCATTATTCACCTGCCACGGCAGTCACAATATTGTGAGGGCTTCTAGACAATGGTGAAAATTTCCACCTACTTCTTATAGGAACACACTTCATTTTCTACTTTTGTATCCTTTTCTGGGGGGGAGAAATACATTTCAAACTCCACAGTGAAGCAAATGCTCGCTCCAGATGAACTGCATTTAGCAGCTGGGTTTTTCCTACAGCGTATTTTTGCTCAGAGCAGTAATAATTCAGTAAAACTAAGAGGTGCCTTTAACTTTTTTTTCCCTCCAGTGTTTGTCCTGTAATACAGTGCTGCAGAGGGATATCCTCAGCCCCTTGCGAAGGCTTTTAGAGGAGAAAGATTTCCACCTCAGCAGGGAAGTAAACAGTACCAGCAGGCTCTACCCTAAATGGCACCTGCTTTTAGTTCCTACGTTGTCCTTCCACCACTCACTGTCTTTGTTTTGGTTGCCACCTCCTCATTCATCAAACTCATCACTGTCACATTTACAGGGAGCACACTCTGCACTGAGACACATATTGCAGTTACATCCACTTACTGCATGTCTGCAGGGCAAAAATCATGAGCAGGTATTTGGGAAACAAATGCTCCACAAAAACATGCTGCACCCCTGCAGAGCTTGCCACCTACTTTCTATTAAGCCAAAGCACGCCATATGTTTCAAGGGCTTTTAACCTCCTTTCTTCCTTGCTCAGCCCTGTGCTCAACGTTTTGCTGCTTCCATCAGATGTGCTTGTGGCTGGGTGGGAAGGAAAGGATGGGAGACGGAAGGGAAGGAGATTTACATTTGCATTAAGGAAATGTGTGCCCACCTTTTCCTTTTGAACTGCCCCAGAAGACCAGGTGAAACCATCCTGCTCTAGCAGAATTGGAGGCTTCATCACAGCAGTGACAGATTGCCACCATCACACTCCTGCTTCTGTGCTGGAAATCTCACCATATTTGCTGTCATTTATTAAGACAAAGGCTACCTGAAAACTTCAGCTAATGTATTTCTACGGTTGGTGATTGCTGAATACAGCATGGAATGGTGAAGCCAAAAATTTGGGGAAATGAAGGCATATTAAGATAGCTTAAGGCATTTTTTTCCTATATTCCCAACTAGGGAGCACAGTGAGGACAACAAGCCATTTCCAACTTTCTATTCCTATAATTAGGGAAGAAGACTGATTTATTAGTGTAATATAATTTAATTAATAGAAAGAACATCTAACATAAATCATTTGGCATCTTGATTTATAATTAATATCAGAACAAACCCCCACAAGCTTTAAAATAATACATGTATTATGCTCTTTGGCATGTTTATTTCACATGAACACCAATTTATGCATTAGCTCCAATTATAATTAGAACTTATGCTGCTGTACTGTCTGATACTTTAAAGCTTTAAACTAGACTAATGCTTAATTGTGAAAGATCAAATAGATAAATCTTATTGTGGCTTTCTTAATCCAATGTTAATACAATCCATAAGTAATGTGACTACCTCTCCTCCAGCACGTGGCCCCAGAATTCATGAGAACACAGAGTTCCACTCCAGCAACAACAAACATAGGAACACTACACAGATTTTCAGACAGAAACAGTCTACATTTTATCTTTGCGTTATATACCGATTGTATTGGTTGTTAATATACAGATGGTAGCAAATGTACAGAAGGAATAAGCAAAGGAAAACTCACCAGTGGTGGTGCCTTGGCTGAAGAAGCTGGGGCAGTCCTCACTGGTGAGCAATCTCCAAGAGATGCTGCCTCAGTGGGTGTCAGCCCTTAAATGAGGTCTCAGAGGGGATGGAGTCGAGCTCCACCCCTTCCGAGAGCACAGCTACATCACTCTCACCTGTGCTCCCACAGCTGACCCCACACTTGCCTCAGCTGATTAATCAGAGGTTCAGACTGTGATTACCAATCTCCCATACACCGATATAGATGGGCAGAGATATAAACATAGATAATGCAAATAAATATGGCTTTGTGAACTTTTTGCCTTGAGAATCATGGGAGGATCCTATAGAATAGCACAATAGAAATCCAGAGAATTTAACAGTTCAGTGTGTCACTTTAAAGGCTTCCTTAAAAAAAAAAAAAAACCTTCTGCCTCTTGCAGCAGACATCGTCATCTGTGCTAATCACATAAACTCTCCAAAAAATCCCTTTGATTTCAAAGGGATGAAGATTTCACCCTTTTTGTGGTAGTTTACACAAGATTTTCTTTGAGCCACCATAAGGAGACACTGCCATAAGAACGTGCATTTTCCCATTCTTTCCCAGAAGCTTCTCCTGCTAAATTTTCCATGTGGTTATCAGATTTATAGGACCTACGGGCACTCATGATCTGTATTACTTTAAAGAAACTATATTAAACTAATACTAAGGTTGCAGTGTCAAAGACTCAGAGGTTAGAAAACACCAGAATTAAGTTAAACTCATCTAATCTGACCTCCTATGCAAGTGCCTCATGAAACTACCTACAGTCCATACTGCATGCACACACCTACCCCACGTTTGTATGGGAGAACACATGTCCTGCACTAAACAGCTCTCCACACAATAGAAGATGAAGTATTTCTCTTACACCTTGTCTTGCCTGTCTGGTACGAGGTCCCAGTTCTGAACCCCCTGCCATGGGCTGGCTGTCCCCACAAGCTCAGGCTGCCCAGGGCCCATCCATGACCTTGGGCACCCCCAGGAATGGGGTACACAGTTCTAGGCTGCCATGTCAGGGCCTCACTGCTCTCTAGGTAAAGGATTTCCTCCTATCATCTAACCCGAGTCTGCCCTCTTTTAGTTTAAAGCCATTCCCCCTTGTCCTATCATTATCAAACCACATATGAAGTTGGTCTCTCTCCTGATTATAAGCTCCTTAAAAGAAAGGGAAAAAAGAGAGAGAGAGTAAAACAACTTAATCTATCAGAATCTTTGCCTTTGGCACCTGTAAGAAACCCATAGTGAAGCTGTGTGCCATGATGGGAGCACAACGAAGAGCCATGGCCACCACATGGCCCAGCTGGCTGCCAGCTCCACTTCCCAGGCTGGTGGCTGCCGAGTGCTTGTTCACAAACCACCCTGGGATTAAAGGTGTTGCTTTGTGGAAAGAAGAGAAACAAACAAACAAACAAACCAGATGTACAGCATCAACACAGTGTGTTCTGTGACTGTCATGTGCCATGAATTATTAATTATTCTGGAGCGTAAATATTTATGGTTATTGTTCAGAGAAGCAGACTGCCTCCTGCTCTAGTCTTTAACTTTACATTAGTTGCTGCTACCTACACTGAAGCTTCAGTGGATTTTCCACTCTAAATGACAACTTTTTTGCAGTGTTCAACTTCTGCCGTGATGCTCACTGTGACTGCAACCAAAATCATCATTCTAAATAGAAAGACAAAGAGGCCGAGCCAATTTAAAGATGGTTGGCAAAGGTAACAAATAACCATGGAGTGCCCTTTGTCCTCTTTGCTATGTATGAAAAGAAAGTTTGCTTTGGGTTTCACAACACACGGGCTCCTCCTGCTTTTCACAATGGCGACTTGGGCTAGGAAGGCTCTGCAGAAGTTGCAGAAGTGAGGAATTTGAACTCAAAGGCAGTCAGAGAGTTGGTTTTGACTTCTGAAAGGAAGGAGACTGAGAACAGAAATGGTTTTAGACACCCAAACTCCTATTCTCTTACAGAAGGGTAGGACCCCAATGCAAACAATGGTGGTGTTTTTTTCCAGCCCCCTCTATGGCTTATGGGGAGCTGTGACAGAGCACGGTGTTTGGCAGCACCATGTTAGCTCTTCAATAAATGCTCTCACAAAAGTACACTCCTGCATGCTGTTTGCTTCCATATCAATAGCTGTGCAGAAGCAAGCATTTTGTGCTTTCCCTTAAAAAAAAATCCTAAAAAGTACCATAAATAATTGTCTAGAACAGCACAGAGGATGTGGGCAGGAAGACTGATGTAACATGGCAGAAGCACTTCTGAAGGCACGATGTGAGCCTCAGCCTTGCACTGCTATTAAATTTTTATAGCGACACTGGATTAAATCGGGTTTTTGCTTCCGTATTTTTGAAGAGCGTTTCACATTTTTATTGCAAAAACACTCCAGGATGTATAAAGAAGAGAGGGCTTTCAGTTCTCATCATTATGGGCTTTTTCTGACTCTTCTTTCTGTCAACCCGAGGAAGGAAAACGCAGTCAGTTGACTTTGATTAACTTTGTCCAAGTTAATTTTTATCTCAGATAATCCTCTCCAATCGCATGACAGAGTATCTAAGATACAGAAATCTAGAGACCTGTAGTTTAAGAAATATTAATAAGATAAGAAAATCCCTAAAGTGCACTCTTACCTTTTATTTTACTTTAATTGACAAAGTGCAAAAATTCATCTTAATTTCATCTGGAAATTGTTATTTAATAGACCGTATTTTGAAATTTCTGTATCACTGTTGCACTAATGATTCCAGTAACTACAAGGGAAACTCCCGAACACAAAGTAATCAGTAGCTTACTACAAGTCTGTCTTATGATGAAGGGAAAGGAAAAGGGAAAGGGAAATCCACATCTATCTTTTGAGAACACGTGAGGTATCAGAGTTGCTTAGCTGCTGTAATGAACCTGTAGCAGAATTTTAACACTGTGGGCACAGCCATATGCACAAAGACAGAGATTTGCCCAAGATGACAGTCACATCAGCAACACATTCCATTTCTAAAATGAAAATAAGTTTAATTGTGGGAACTTAAGTAAAACGTATCCGCAAAGTGGAAAGCGCCTGAATTTTTTCAGTTTTCTCATCAATGAGCGTGAGTGTTCTCTGACCATTCACAGGAAATGAGGGCAAGAGCACAGCAGAACTGGATTACATCAGACTGGCAGCAAGATAAGGTCAATTAGGGATCAGATTTTTGCTAATTTGGGTCTATGTTTTATTACCGTGAGGAATTACTCCAATTCACTAAAAGAGAGCAAATCTATAAAGCAGTTCAGTCCTGCCTACTACAGACCATAAAACGAGTATGGATGCTGCAGAGCCACACTCATAGAAAGCCTGGAATTAATGCTCTTGTCATTGCATTCCACACAATCTAAACCCCCTCGAAAAAAAAAATCCAGGTCATTAAAACAGCACAGGAAACTTAAGTACAATGATTTTGCTGCATCTGCTGCCAGAACAAATGGCACCATGACTCCAAGAAAGACAGAGAAGTCATTCTAATTATCTCTTCTTTGAAAGAGGAATTGGCTCATGCCAGACAGTTTGGATCCAAACATGAGTTGTTGCAGTGCTCAAGGTGAAAGCCAGATGTGCTGCTGAAGTCCTCAGTACACTCAGTCAGCTATCGGGGACATTGGCTCCACCCATAAAACTGCTAAGAGCTTAATATCTGCTGAACAGTCTGCATTATGGGCACGTGAATGGATCTATGAAGTTTCACACCAACTACCCCAAACAAATAATAAGCACTTGCAACATGGAACAGCATTTCATTAGTGCTAGGTGCAAGCCCAGCTCACAAGGAGGTGTGGGCAGTGTTCACAGTTACTGACACGCTGCATTTTTCTGAGCTGAAAGCATGCTGGGTACAATACAGCTTGTTCCATAGCTTCAGCGTGTTTAATGCTAAGATTCCAATGTGAATCTAATTTTTCTTGAATGGTTCCCTAATTTTTTCAGTGTTGCATGAATGCCTTCCTAATTACATACAAATATAAAGCTATGCAGGTGACACAAAAATATGACTGAAATTGGTGTTTTCATAAAGGTAATTAGCAATCACTCAAGTTGCAATAGATGACAGTTTCAAGAGAACTGCTGCCCTGGCAGAGAACTTCAGCTTCCATTACAGTCAAACTTTCTGTGCTTTAATGCTATTTTGCTCTAACAGACAAGCATGAGGTTGCTGATTACATGTTCATTCCCAAGTTTAACTTTTGGCTGATCTTTCTGTCCACAGACTTGGAACCATACACTCAACTCCTTAGTCTTAGAGTATCCCATCTCAAAATTAGTGAAAAGGAAGTAGCAGAAAATAAGCAAATAAATGCAGCTCTGTGTGCAGAAAGCCAACAGCAATGCCTTTGTAGCTGTATCTACCCAGGGTGAAAGTACACAAACATTCCAATATTTGGCTGGCGCAGAATTCAAGACAGTGACTGCAATAATGTCTACATTACAGCAACATCTTAAGTTGATTTACATACATTTTATGGCCACTTTAAACTGCCAAAGCAATGTCCGCATGATGTATGATCCTTTGGAGTCATCCTTCCACAAACTACAGGACAAGTCTTCCTCCCATCATTGTAAGTGGTGAATTTGCCATCAGGCAAGCCTTTAAATTAATGGCCAACATGGAGTGTTCCTGGATAATTCCCAGGCTCCACAACTGCCCTCCTGCTTAAAATTAGGGGCCTGCCTAAGCAAAGGCTTTAACTGGGTACAGTGCTAGCGTAGGGGGGTGAAGCCCTCGGTGCAATGCACTCCCTGGGCCAGAAGCAAGCTAGAGCATCCCCTTCGACTCAGCAAAGGGTGAAGAATTAATCACATTGGTTTTGTTTTGGGTTGTTGCTTTTTCAGGTAACAATTTGTATTGTTTTGACATGTACTTTTATGCACTGCAGCCAATTATCCTATTACATGTTATTAGCACTTAATATTTCTTCACTTCGACTGATCTCCACAGCAGCGATTGTAGCCATTGGTACAACTGCAGTGAACCTACCGATGTGAGCTACTACACAATGCAGTGACAGTAACAAAATCACTGGGAAATGATGCCAGCCTTTGTGGATTTCTGTACACCAAGTCCAGCCTATTCACCTCGACTCACTCCGACTTGTTTGTACGCTCTCCTATTCTTTGTGCTCATCCTTTCATGCATCTAAAAATAAAATCGCATTAGAGGAAAAGCAGAAAATGATAATGGTTCTATAGTAGAGCAGAAGCAGTTCACAAAGCAGCAGCAGTGTGCATCCAGCACAGCAACCTGTGGTCACACTGCTGCCTTGGGAAGGATGGGTGTGTGCTGCCTGCTGCCACCAGAGCACAGTACAACCAACGTGCCCTCGCCTCCTCAGAACTGGCCATTACTATTGCTCCATGGGACATGCAGGAACAATCCCACACCAACTCACACATAGCAGGAGAGAGACCCGCAGGTCCTTCTTCGAGATGTGCAATGGCTTCTGCCACCCCCAGAGTTAAACGATTATATTCAGGAGCTGAAAGGGCACCACTAAGACGCTGAGTGGTAAACACACAAATCAGGTCAATCCTTTTGCTTTCCTTGTAATCCCTCCACGTTATTTGTTACTGGCTTTTACTGCTGCCTCTTTCTCCTCTCGCAGCACTCAGCGCACGCATCCTGCTCTCCTCCTTCACACCACGTATTACAGCAATCCCTTCTTATCAAAACTCCTGTATTCTGCACTACTTTACTACAACCACCGGCTTTACATCTTCACCCCTGTTGTCTTTTCTTCCCTGTACATTCTCTAGAGCAGGGAACTTGTTTTCTCCAAGTTTGTACTAAAGCCTGTAAATTTACGGCACTCTAGGAATGTTTGATAACAGCATGTAAATAATTAATAGAAGCTGCAGCAATCCTTTCTTTTGCTGTATTTGGAAGCTGTAAGACTGCAAGTCAAGTGGGAGGTGGAAAATATTTCACGGGCTGAGATAAGACTAGAGTCTCACCCCTGTAGGGGGCAACTGACTGACAAATACTTGCACTTAGGAAAGATCAGGATTAAGTTGTGTAAGAATTAAAGACAAGAAACACTGCTTCAGCTACGGGAGCCACAAAAGCAACCCAGGAGCATCATAAACAGCCTGGCCCAAAGAATAGGCCTGTGATGAAAAGAATGGGATGTGTTAAATGCAGCTCCACAACGGCATGAAGTCTCTTTCCCTCTCTGCGTGTGACTGCAGAAGTCCACTCTTTTGTCCTGCTCTCTCTGTCTTCAACATAGAGGAAAAATTTTAACAGCGATATTGGCAAACAAACAGCTTGGGGTTTTTTTTAGCCCTAAGGAGGTATTAAATGAAGAAAAACAGAGTTGGAGATTGGAAGTAAAGACAACACAGGATAATGTCTGTGAGCTGAGGAAGCACAGAAAATATACAGAAGGTAAAATTGACTTGTTAGCACTGGAAGTACTGCGATGCAAGATGTAAAATTACTTAGAAAATTACTTAGAAAATATAAGGATGGGGAAAAAATAAAAGAAAAAATCTTAAAATCTTCTAAAAACATTCCAAACTTTGTACCTACTTTCAAATTTAATAGCGTTCACCTTTAAGAAATGGAGATCTGGTCTTGGTCTTGCTCAACTGGAATTTCACGATTGGCTTTGATGTGGCCAGGAACGCACCCACTGAGCGCTAATGGGTACAGGTGCTTTCAGCCGAGCACAACAGAAAGGCCTTCATGGATTTCTGCACCTTCAAAATAGTCAATAATGTAATCTTAATGCTTATGTCAGTTTTGAAGCTAAACATCCCAGTTTATGAAGGCAATCAAGTACTTTGGCACCAAAGTACTGTAACTGCACTCAAAGAAATTCCAACCTGAGAAGTGCAGACAAAACCAGAAGTCGCTGTGTCTGGCACTAAATGCTTCATCAGGAGAAACATCATAAAACCACAGCAAAAAATAATTGTCAAGGGTGGTAAATTACTTGATTTTAGTGCAGTGAAGTCTTCAAAATTAGTTCTTTTTTAGAACAGAGACATAATGACTAGTTTCAGAATAGATATTGGCACAGCAGGGCACACAAAAGCCCTGATTAGCTGCTGTACGACGGAATCTTTAGTTAATAATTCTTCTATTTTGGTCTTGATTTCTGACCTTTCCTCTCTGATTTTAATTGGCCAAAATCTAAATGTTTTTGAATTTATTTAATACCGGACAACTATTTCTAAATTGTCAGAATTTTAGGTCACGTGTGCCCATTAAGAATGGGGAAGAAATGCACTTCATGATTTTTTCCATCACTTTTCCAACTTCTGCTAATTCCAAAGTCACAAAGCAACACGTGTGACAGATGTAACATCAGCTGCAATGCAACACTTCTAGAACTAGTTTGGGGAATGAAAAAAATGGGTATAAAGGACTAATCTTTATACCAGGTTAGACTAGTTCTAACCCAAAAGCAAGACCTGGTAGTGGACTTCTATAAACACAATGAACTGTTATCTAAACCTGATTCTGACATCCTCCGTCTTTATTTAAAAGGAGAGCTGGCACACTGCAGTCTCAATCCTGTGTAACTGCAGAGCTCACTGAGAAAAGAAGGGGATGCAATCTTGTTCTAGATGCTAATATTAGACAAAACCAGCTGGAGCTTCTTTGTTGACTCCTAGACCAGTGATAATCCTGCAGCTTCTTTCACCTCTCTGCACTCACAGTAAATGCATAAGGAAATATTTTATGATATTTCAAAGCTATGTTGTTCAAATACTGTATAGGAGCCCCCTCACCAACTGATTTACATCCACCACTCCTCTTCTAAGACCTTCCTCATCAAATTACACATGCTAATGATTTTCTATGCAAAATTTAACAACCTAGTAGGCTGAACAAGTCAAATGAAAATACACTAATTGTAGCCTTTGATGTGTACTATTCTGCCAATTCTCTCACGGAAACAGTATAATGACATTAGTCTTGATAACCTACTAAAATACATATTTAAAAGAGAAGCTCATAGATACACACCTGCTAAGAAAATGATACTGCAGGCTGCAAAGAGCATAACTTCAAGACTCAGAGCCAACAAGGTGGGCTACTATACACTGGAAAACCATTTCCACAAGAATTCTGAAAACAAACAGCTAGAGAATGAATCTTTACCTGAATCAGCTAGTATTTGCTCATAACATCGAGCTTATGCAATAGAAGTAGTCAAAATAAGATCACAGTCAAAATAATAAATACAGACTGAGACAAAGGAGATAATAGAAGGATGTCAACCGAACAGAAGGCTTTTTTCTAACCCCAGAGATCAAGATCCAAAATGAGTTCCCCGAGAAAACTCATAATGTGTTTGAGCTTATAGAAAGCATCACAGAGGTTTAGAAAGCATCACTGCATGGGCTGTTACTGACCCTCTAGCCCTGCACTGAAGTGAGGCTCAGCACCACTGCGGTACTAAGCAGATGTAGAGAAAACAGAGAAGCTAACAAACAATAGCATAAATATCCTCCAAAGAAACACAGTGACGCGAGATTACTTTCTATTGCTTTGTCTTTAAGAGTTTGCTTATAATGATCTGATAATCTAATCTAATTGATCTCTCCAAGTACGTCTATGGCTCTAGTCACTGCAGTATCTGATTAGTGGAACAGATCCATACTTTATCTCCAGATTTAATAACTAAATCTATACTTGAAATGGAGTCACACAAGTTCACCAGAGGGAGAAGGCCAGATGCTGCTTAGCTAAGGGAGGGAGGAGAGAATGGGAAAAGGCTGACAAGGACCAGAATGACTGGAAAGGAACATGTGGCTCTGTGTCAAATCATCCCCATGCAACCAAACTCCATTTAAGCAGCACATTTCTGGGCTTACAAAATTGAAGTGGGAATGTGACATAACTAATGGGGGCAGAACCCAAAATGAGCTACTGTCTATGGTCTGCTCTCCTTCAAACTGTCTTCTTTGCAAGCATAAAGTAAATGTAATTATTGTTTCTTTGTTCTCTTCCAGGCATGCACTTCATCAGCCTGAAAATTATGACATTTCTTGAATACGTTTCAATGGCTTCTTAACCTTTCTAGTTCCTGAGTGCCAGTACAGTGGCATGCTGTGTTTAGACATTTCGGCAATGAAGAGGTTAATACCCCAAACTGCTAATAATAACAACAGTATTCACTGAGCCAGATAATCACTCACACAGAATTTCAATCCAAAGTCACTTAAAATTCAAAAGAAACCACTGTATTTCTTTAAGGAAGTGACAGCATTTAGAAGGATATTCATAATTCAAACAACAGGCCAAAATCTGACTTACTGCTGAGTTTATCCATTTTTAATCAAGCGATATTAAGGGAGGGACAGCTTTTGCTTGACTTCAGGTCAAACCTATCTCATGACTTCTCCCATCACAAATGCCCATGCACTGGGCAGCAGTGGTGCTCAGACTGCTGGGAAAGGGCAACAACTGTGCCTGGAAGGTTTGTGGAGCACATATGGAGTAAATCATAGGATATCCAGAGTTGGAAGTGATGCATATTCCTGAAGCTCCACCTGATGCACCCATGCCATTCCCTGGGCCCTGACCTTGTCAGAGAGCAGAGATCAGCTCTACCTTTCCTGTGTGGAGTGCGGGCTGCCATGAGGGCTCCCCTCAACGTGCTCTGCTCTGTGCCCAACAGACCAAGGGCCCTCAGCTGCTCCTCACACATCTTGCCCTCCAGACCCTTCCCCATCTTTGTAACCCTCCTTTTAGGCACTTTCTAAATCACCTGCTCCTTCTGTTCTGCTGCTGCCCGTTGGGCTGAGACAAACCAGCTTGTAGTTCAGTATGTCAAAGCTCTGGGCAGGAAAATGGCAACTCAGATACATAAGCAAACTCTGAAGAAAAGAAATACTTTCTGCCACCAAAAACTGCAGGGAGGATTACAGCACTGCCTGCTTCCTGGTCTTGCTTTGCCTAAAGGGAAAGAACCTTTTCATCCCAGCTCCCTGCTCAGCACGCACCTGCTGCCACGCGGGTGTCAGGAGCCGTCTTTGCTGTCACTTTGCCTTCCTGCTCCTCTCAGATGCCGGCTGCCTCCCGCTCACCTCCGTGAAGCGATGGCCCGATGCTGCCGCACTGCATTCCAGCAGGCATCGTTCAGGGATGTCAGGGAAAGAAGCAAAACCAGCCTGTCAAGAACACATGACTGCTTTGCAGTTCAAGGGGCAGCGCTCGCCTGGATGTGAACGACACAGAATGTAATGTGCGCAGAAGGGGAGGCGAAGAGCTTCTGCCAACAGGCCGGGATTCTGAATGGGGCACACTTACAGTGACCTTGTCAACATTCATCCCTGTCTCTGTAGCACCCGAGCCAACCTTCCCTATGATCTGGCATCACAGCATGCTGTTGGCCAGGTAATGCCTTCAACACTTCAAGAACTGTGACTACAACACTGCACGAGGTGCCTGCCAGTATGGAGTCCCATGGCACTGTGCTTCTTTTATTGCTTCTTTTGCCTCTCCTTTTACACGAGGCTTCATCTTTGGAAGCATCATATCAAGAGACGGCAGGTCTCTTCAGCGCTTACCTAGAGCTGTTATTTTTTGTTTCAAAAGTTATTGTTTCTAGCAAAAGTAATCCATTTCTAATTAATGAACACAGTTAATGACTGAAAAGTGTAGGACATAAACTCGATTCTCCTGCCTGTTCTACATAGCACAGTTTTAATTGATTCATATGGAGGGTGCTTCATTTGAGTTTAGCATGGAGAAACAGGAAAAGGACTAAGAATTTAAAATCCAGGTTTACAGCCTAATGATTTCTTGTGAAATTTCATGAAATAAACCTGCTTCTACAGCAACCCTACAATGATATTTCATGGATCCAAAGCACTATATAGATCATGGGGCACTATTACTGGAAGCAGTCTCAGAGTACGTAAATGTGCAAAACCTGACATAATACCTACTTGGCTCATGCACATATCTTACATCTGGCCTCAAGCGACTAAATTCTTCTTTTGTGAAAAATCTCTGGAACTTTATTGCATTTTAAAATAAATATGAAAATACATGAATGTAAATTTTGCAATGAAATTAGGCAAATTGTACACCATTTCCTTGAGCTTTCCCATCTATTTGTGACTGTATATACATACATACATACGTAAATTCCTGGTTCATATTCCCTTACCACTGGATCCATCTCACTAAAAGCACTGCTTTGGGAATGAGGACTCTCAGAGACCGAGTTCTCATTGCTTCAGATAGATCCTGCTGGTAATGGTATGTTTTGTTTCTCTGTTCACTATATTAATATCAATAAATTAAAGACTAAAAGCAAAGCGTAGTGTTGGCAGGAACTAAAATAATCCCTGCCAAGGTACTGGAATGGAACTTGACAGCTGGGGTGGTGCTCAGCTTTTGATTAAAGAGCAGCAGGTTCCTGGGAAACAGCCCCCGCCAGGGCAGTTCAGTCCCTCAGTGGCTGCCCCAGCAGGGAACATGAACATCAAATGGTGTAGCCAGGGAGCTTGCCATGGGTAGGTGGGTTTTTGGCAGCTCCAGCATCTCCTGCCTCTTGGAGGTTGGCTTCTATCCTTTTGTGGGACGTTCCACAATAGAGTATCTTCTGTAAGCCCTCTTTAATCAAACTTGGGCAAAAAATGAACTGATGTGAACCAAGCAAATCGAACATAAGGTTTGCCTAACCTGCCTAAATGCATCTGAAGTAAACGGGAAGAATGTGCATGAGTCATTCCCCCAGCAAATGGGGAGCAAGGGCTGGAGGAGGAGCTCCAGCTGGCAGGTGGGAGGCAAGCAGCGGGTGTGCTCGGATGGGGCCTCCAGCTGGTCTGCATGGCACCAGCCCACAGCAGGGTGCTGCCTTCAGGAGCAAACCGAGGTGGGTGCCGTGGTAAGGGTGGCTACATGAGCACCAGTCCTGCCATGGGTTCTCTGTTATATACCCATCACTTAGTGGCACAGCGTTAGATTTAAGATAACAGATTGATAAAACAAGCTTAAACATTATATATGCCTTGCTGCCATTTTCAATGACTTTTAAAATTAACTGAAGGGAAAGATCATCTGTACACTACAGAAAGTTGACAGGGCAGAAGATGAGAAGCCTGTTATGCTGAGGCTTTGGTAGATGCTGGCGCATGTTATCCCTGCCTGTCTTTCCCCACCCACTCCAGAGACAGGAAGAGAGATGCTCCGCAGGGCCACTCTGTTCCCACTCTACTTAACACTCCTCCTGCACTCAGAGCATCACACTGCCCTGTGCAACAGGAGGAATTTCTGTCTCTCTTTCCCCAGCACCCAGAGTTGCAGCATTTGGGCATTCCAACATTCAGACAAATCATCAATGCTCAGCACGTAATGAAACCTCCTCATATATATATATATATTTCCAACGCCTTGAACCAACTGTTGCATAGGTTTTTCCCCTAAGTACAGGCTGTGCTTTCACATAGATCCTATTTTGCTCCAGGCTGAGCCTTCTAGAAAGATTCAGCAAGCTGTGCAATCGTCTTACACAACGCACCTTTCTATTAAAAATCTGCAGGTTTGGAGTTTAAGAATACAGAGAACAGAAAGTAATGACAGAGAGGCAATAGAGACAAATCCTTTTCCATGAGCTCTGTGAAATCTTTGCTCAAAATAACTTTGCAGGGGTTTCACTGCCAGTTCATAATGTGGATGAATCACTTCTGATATTTCTGATAAAACAATATTCAAAACTTCTAAATTACTTCCAATTCATTTATGCCATCATTTAATTAGAGCTTCTGCAACATGTTACAAGGACGTCATTATCCCTTATAATTGTATAATAATTACAATTTTTAATGAAATAATTGCAAGTACACTAGATGTGTAGATATAATTACAATAATTACATAAATACCTGATTTTCAGCTAATAATTAAAGAAGGCCTTTATAGAAAGGGTGAAATTTAACAAATGGAAGCTTGCCAGAAAACAAATACAAATAATAATCTGCTGTCTCGCTCTTATAGATTTCTGCTTACAAGATTCTCTTTACATATGATAATATGATTTTTCCACACATTACAAAATAAAATAAGGAGAAAAAATGTATTAAAAAAAATACTAAATCATACCAAGAGACCTCAATACTTTGCCCCTACAGGCCTGATCCTGAAATACTGCCATTAGTATAGACCAAACTTAGTTATCCTATGCAATAGTTCAGCATCTCACAAGATACTGAACTGTAAATTGACAGTGACATAAACAGAAAGGGAGCAGCGCCCACAACAACTTGCATTCTGTGTTCTTACTCCTCTGTGACATAAAGGGACAAGTGCTGGACCCCTGCAAACACTCTAGAAAAGTCCATGTGCAGAGCACAGCGCTCCAACACAGCTGCTGCTGAAGTTTACCATTCACACTGGCCATGAACTTCCCCCAAAATGCTCCTTTGGTCAAATCTACTGGCAAACAGCGAAAACTTGCATAAGGTTTTTTTCTCCCTGTGCCCTCCTTGGTAGACAGACCTTTGCAGGGTAATTTAATTAATGGGCTTCCAGAGATTCAACAGCTGAAGACTCAAAAAGGTAATTTTCCTTTTCTTCAGACGTATCTGAGGCCAAAGTTACTGTGTACATTCATGGCTATTCGTAGCAGCACAAATAGGAAAGGCAAAAGCCATTCTCAATGAAAAAAGCACAGAAAACTCTACCAGGGCAGATTCTGATTACGACTCTGATAACACAATGCGATATTAGAATAATTCCCACAACAGAAGGATTAGCAACATGATTTACTGTTGCTGCTGAAGTTTGACTCTACAGCAAAACTCTGGAAGGGAAAACCAGCTCAAGCACCAGCACCACGCAGTTTCCACATGTCTGGCAATCTCTGCCTTCACTTACAGCAGCCCCAGGTAGCTGATTCTGGCCAGTGACCTGAGATGTGTCAGAAGATGGGTGCAAACAAAGCTTTGAGTCAGATTTGTCCCACTTCTCCCAGCCTTTTGTTATTCAGGGTTGTGTCTATTTACGATAATACTTTGTTATTAGAAGCATGAGAAAGTAATATATGGGATATTAATACTAAAACAGAAGAAATGGATTGATATCCCAAAAACAAATCTCATTTATGTTAAGCTCATTAAGCAGCAGGGTTCTGAAAGCAGAATGTAATTAATACTATACATATCAAAGCAGAGAAGACGTGCGTTTGGCAACACAATGTAAGTAGAAATGAAGAGGGTTAAAGAATTACAAGTGAAAAGAATTTGAAGAAAACCTGGAATTATACTGGAGCAATATTCAAGTTATAAGCGGATTATTAACATTATAACTGAGATGATCTTTAAGAATGGTTTGACACATGCAAGCATCATGATTCGAGCTTCAAAAATATGCAAGGAAAACTAAAAGTATTTGTATCCTTATGTATTACAAGGAGACAAAGGGAATGAACACAGAGAAGAGCAATGGAATAATAATACGATACATGGGGAAAAAAATGACAAAGAAGTAAGCAGAAAAACATAGCTATCCAAAAGTTATGCAAGTTACTCAAAGATTTCTCTCAGAAATGGACAAATATACTCCCATAACTACTACTTCTAATATTTTGTCCAGCCTGGCTTTATGTGATAAATTAGAAAGCAGCCAATTGAAAGGAAAACCACTTCAGTGTTATTTACTGAGTACAGCTGGTCCAACCTGAGAAAGTCAAGGTGAAGAAGCACAAAACATTTCTATCTGACTTCATATTAGCAGGTAACAGTACTATTTTAGAGCCTGTGTGTGGGAGGATGTGGAAAATGAAAAGGGAGCAACAAAATAATGGACAAGGAATGGAATTAGATCAGAATTTAAGACCTGTTAGAGCTATAAGCACTGTCAGGTTGTATGAGCAAAGCAATGACAGCACGATGACTACGTGGTCAGCAACAGTCTGAACAACTAGACGTTTAGGGAGGACTCTGACCAATGTTGATGGCATTTAAGATGACTGGAGTCTTAAAATGCAGTCTGCAAAGTCGTCTATTGTCAAGAATTGGCTCACCCAGAAAAAGGACTGTGGAAGTACATCAGAGTTTAAGCATTTTATGTTATTTCAAATATGACATAAACCTACTACATGTCTTTGAATAATGCTGCTAACTGACACTAACAGCTTTAGATTGTGAAAGGATGAAAAGGTCTGTACAAGACAATGTTTGCTTCATTATCTTCTTCCATGTATTACTAGTATAATAAAAAGCGCTGCTATGGTATCTGAGGAATGAAAAACAGGAACACAGTGATTCAAAATTGAACAGAAAAATGGAACAGCCTTGTTGTTTCAGTATAAAGCACCTGAGTTCAGGATTATGGACTACATCTGCACCAGCCGATACTGCAGGGAAGAGCAATGGCCTTGCAAGGGCAGAATGGGTTGGAGGGCACTTCAGCCAGAAGCCAGGAAGTACAAACAGGGGAAAACTCCAGATGTGTACAGGCAACTACTGAGACAAGTGAACTACAGACAAACAATTCATTATGAATGGTCAAAGTGGCCGAGTGAAGATCTACACACTCTGCAAAGGTTGAGATGCACCAAAATACAAACTGAGGTATCTCTGGGAGCTTTGACACTCACTCTCAAGACATCATAAGCCCTGGTAACGGTCTGCAAGTGCATGTTCTTAGCCCCTGGGCAACGCAACATAATTTGACACAGCTGAGCCTGCAGTGCAGCAGGCACAAACCTTAGACTTCTTTCATTTATACGGCCAAGGAGAAGAATATCTCAATTGGTTTTCAGTAATGCAGCATCCACAAGTCCAATACTTCAATATTATTTTCTACATCAGACATTTAGGGAAAAAAGAAAAGGATCTGATAATCAATCAACAAATGTTGGAGATGGAAATACAGATTTCCTCAGGCCCAAACCTGTACTTTTCTTATTGATTTCAGAGCTGAAAAAAAAAGTGTACAGAAGAATGGATATTTAATAAAGGTCCTAGAAACCATATAGGTTGCATTAATTACCTTCTTTTTCCAAAATAAGACGGTCAGTCAAACAGCTCTTAGTAGTTAGTGTTGAAAGAAACATCCAATGTAAGCAAAGGGTAACAGGCTAAATGGTACTTTTCATATCTGCTTAGATTTATGAAAAATCTTTCATACTGCTAAGATTAAAAGCCCTAAAGTTATCAGTGGCATTTATGAATCACAATTGATGTAAGATATTTCCAAAGGAAAAAAAAAACTAATGTTCAGGATGCAATGATAGCACTGCTCTTTTTATTTTGTTTCTGAGAGTGTATTTGTATGAACACATATATGTGCCTGTGCATCCAGGGTAATCGCGAACAGAACCCAGAAAGTATGGTGGAGGGAGCTCTGTTCTCTGAAAATCAAGCAGCCCATTAGGAGGCATAAATATTAATAGAGCTGTCTCATACTACACTCTCAAATGAGGTAGTTCAGATCATGATTCTTCACATTTAAAATTTATTCACTGCACCGAATAGAATAAGAAACAGAATCCACATGTGAAGAAGTCACTGATATTGGGCAGTTTCTTAGCCATTGGTAATTCCCAAATGTAAAAGTAAGGATCAAGTGATTTCTTTCCTTATTCCACCCACAATTCTCCTACAAATAGTCTTGTCTCCCAGACTACTTTCATGACACCCAGTATATATCATATTTTCTGTGGAAACCACACTTCCACATCTTCACACTGAGATCTATTTAGGCAATATGAAGGCTTGTGTACAAGTCCATTCTGAAAGACATACTGCCATCCCAATTGCAGAACACACAACATCTGAGGTTTCTTTTAGTGGTCATGTGAGTGATGACTTTCAAACTTCATTTTATAATTGCCGTTAGAACTGTTAGGACATTCCTGGTGCAAACTCTTGTAACACAACTAAATGGATATACAGTATTAAAACAAAAACAAAAACCCACAAGCTTGCAGCTAAAACAGAACGTACAATCCTCCAAAGTGGTAACAAGTTACTCCGTCATTCCAGATCACAAGTTCATGCCTTGACTATAAAACAGAGATCAGTAACACTAAACAAAGAGCAAATCTATTCAGATATTTCCTACAAATGATACTAAAGTATGCAAGAAATATCACATCATCAGCAACATAACCAGTATCAGTCAGTAAAACGGTGTCATCCGGGATATAATTTGTGTTCTACTACAACTTAAAACTATGGAGACTAGCCACAAAGAAAACAACACAAAGGTAACAAATTCCTTTGAACAGATTCTCTAAAACCAGCCCTAGCAAACAGAGCTGTTATTGTATGCACATCTATAAAAGAATCAAGCAACTTCTGACCTTCACAGGCCCGGTAAGAAACAGACATGAAAACAAATGATCTTTCATTACTTATAGAGACAGCAAATTGAAGTTTAAGAAGTATACTGAAATATAAGCAACTATATTGAGCAAAAATCAGGCTATTATTTCCTCCTCCCTTTTCACTCAGCTCCCATCCTATCAACTTGTAGTCTCTGTAGCGCTCATATCGAAATCCCAGCAACACATCATAATGGTTATAATTCCCATTACAACATCTAGCACGACTTGCAGATAGGATTGCTTTCATTTCTACATCTGTCTTCATCAGATTACTTCCTGTTCTTCAAAATTTTTAATTTCCTCATATCCCTCAGCTGACAATTAATTGTCATTACTCATTTATTTATCTAATAAAATCTATTTCATATAATAAGAAAGCATTAAACAGTATATAAGATAGCATACTGTTGGTTTGGTAGCTTCTAATTTATGTATCTTGTTTTAATTAAGCAGATGGCATAAAAATTTTCCTCTCAGTTTCCTATTTACTCTTTTCAGTAACTTATCATCGATAATAATGAAATGACTACCACCTACATCCAGCAAATGAGACAACATCTTTCCTTTCTTCTTTCTCATACAAACCCAAGGCCATTCCCAAGCTAGAAGATGACTTTACTATACTGCACCTTTTTCCTACCACTTGATCCCTTCTCCTGTGGGGTATGAAGGCACTCCAGGCCAAGGGTAACCCAAGGCTGTGTATGGGTGAGCAGAAAGTGAGCTGCTCTGCCAACAGGGATGGCATCACTCTGCCAGCTGCCCAGGCAAAAGGTATCCAGTGGTCCTCTGCACTTGTTAAGGAGAAGAGGTAGGCTGCTGCTGCTCCTTATTGTGCTGTTTGTGCAAGGAATTTAACTGCAGAAATACCTCCTGAATTTCAAATAACTCTCTATATTCTCCTACAGGCTCACAAGACAATAAACATGACTTTCTTATCCACTGGGCTCTTCCTGCCTTTATTTTTGCTATTTTTCTGATTTTTTTTTTTTTTTTTTTTTTTTTTTTTTTTTTAATATTCTCTCATAGGAAAAATACTTTTTGAGAACAATGATGGAGATCTGCATCTTTATTTATGACTTTGTGAATCAGTGTCTGGGTGATAGGAAGTGAAAGTTGCTCAGCTAATTACACACGCTTGATGAACTGCGTAATAACTGCTGCAGCGCTGCACATTAATTGAATGCATATAAATGACAGCAGTTATTCTAACTTGAGTGATGTGTGAAGAAGTGACGTTGCTCACCGTGCCCTGATTATCTTTGTTTCCAACTTTGGCAGTCCAGCTTAAGCAATTGTATTTTTACAGCACTGAGAAAAGAAATTCCCCAATAGAAACATCAGAGGTTGACTCAAAGCCCAGTGCTTTAAAAACAAATTTAACTGCCTTAAGTAACTGCAACTGGATTTAGACATCTAAGAAAAAACAATATGCTGAGCAACTACAATTAACAATTAATAATTAACAACTAGCTGCAATTAACAATCAGTCAGAACTGCAAAAGCAAAAACCTTGGAAAATAAGGCCACCTTCATTTAGATGCCTAGATCGGAGTTAATAGAGTTGAACCTTGCCTGATTTTTTACCACTTCTTGCTATGACACTCTCCTAAAATATATTTGTTCTGGAGTAACAGCAGCATATAGCAACTTAGTATATACTAAGTATATGGATTACAGCTAATAGGTACCTGTGTATTTTCATACAGCTCCATTTACCCTAAAAAGCTGTCTAGGTTCAAGTGTAGACCAACAATTACACAGCACATTTTCGAAATAACAATAAAAAAAATAATAACTTGTTGCAAAACAAATGTCTATAGTAGTACAAAAGTAACACTTTAAAGTTGTTACCAAATGCCTGCTTCAAATCAGTAACAGAATATACCTTGCACATCACATATCAATTGCCTTGGGGATTTGGAAATGTCCACAAAGAAATCTGCAGATTCTCCCATGCTGTCTAACACTACAATGCTAGAAACCAAGGTTCTATAAAACACACTAGTTTCCAAAGTATCAGGTCACAGCATCTTAACATTTCTGTATACCCCTGTTAAGAGATGTGGGGTTTTACAAAGAGAGCCGTAATCACGCAATGAAAGAAATCAGCACTCATTTTTCAAATCACGTAAATGAAAAGAAGTGTTTCACAAAAACGTTCCAGGAAAGTTAACGCTGCTTTAAGAAAACAGCATGGATCACACAGGAAGTCAACACAGATTTTCAGCTCTGCTTTGCTACAGTACCTAATAGCCACTGCACCATGCCACTGGATCATAGATCTGTGGAGTGCCAGCAGCATCAGTAGCTCCCAGGCATGAGAGCCACCTCCTGTGCATGCATATACAATGCAGGGTGTCAGCATATGAAGGACAGACACTCCTCTACACCACGAGGCCATGACAGAGAAGCTACCAACGGGATCAGTATAGGACAGTGAAAGAGAGATGACCATGTGCAACCAAGTTCAAGCTTTACAAATGTTATCTGCTCATCTGCTCTATGCAGTCTTCTCTTTAAGTACTTTTCTAGCTTTACTACGACACGACGGACCGTAACTGTTCACTTTACAGCATCGGCAAATCAACCTCTTTCAGCTGTATTATATGTTCCTCCTTCGCAAGGTTTTGATTTTTCCCCCATTTTTGTTTTTGTACACTTTATACATACCTCCTTTTCTACAAATTTTCTTGCCGGGTTTTCTGGCACATTCCTTGGATATTCTTTTGACTGAAAAATGAATAGAAGACTAGAAAATAACATGGAGCTCCGTCACAGACAGTAGGAGCATGCAACACCACTATCTAACTCAAATATGACCTGCGTTATTAGGTGCGGAAGAGTCTCAACTTGTGGTGCCTGCACATGCAATGGATAAGATGTTGATGCATCTTCCCAGAAGTCAGTGGGTGGCAATGAGAATTAGGCACCAAATTTGACCTAAAAATACACGTGCTGTGGGAGAAAAGAAATGAGTGTAGACATAATTCTTTTTTTTAAAAAAGAACAGATGCATACACAGAAAAGCAGCATGCATACATGTAGTATGCTGGCATGCAACAAAGAAAGCCATGCTAACAGTAGACATGAATTAATATTGTTAGAACGTAGAACAGGAAAATAAAAAGATCTCCCTGTTTTGCCTGCTATTAACTCACCATCCTCGGTTGGGACATAGATATTTAAATAGAGGCAGTCTTCATTCTGATCTTGTACATAGGTGGAAACTACATCCAAGTTATTAGTAAACCACACGGGAAGCATGACTTCAGGCAACCTGCCTTCTATAATGTTCTGGGGACACACTGGAGCAAACTGAGTGGTATTTTTGATATCTGCCCAGGGAGACGGAGGCTCAGGAGGTTGAAAGCGGCGCTCCCCTGTTGGAGGGGCAGCATACGGAACCCCGAGAAACTGAATAACAGGCCCCAAAATTTCATTATTTAGTTCCTTCTTAATCCCTCTTATCTTGCCAAAGTTGGTGGTCACCACTGGGTTGGTATCATCCAATTTTTGGGAGGACACAGCTGCAGCGTGAAGCAAAAATCCAAGTATAGAGAAAGCAAAAGTGGCATTCAATCCCATGTGTAGCAGGCGGGCTATCAGCGCTCTCCATACACAGTTCAGCCACATGGATCTTGGAAAGGCCATGGTCCCACATTAGTTGTGTGACTACAGTGAAGCAATCTTATTTGTATCCACTGGTGTAAAAAGAGGGCGACCAAAGGAAACAGATCAAGTTTCCTAAATAGGAGCCTGTCAGAAAAATCTCAAAAGGCTTTTCATGCGGTAAGTATCTTCCATTGATTTCACACTTATTGAAGCTGCATCTTCACTCAGCACTATTTATCAGACTACATCCTATTGACAATTCTGTTTTCCATAGCAGCAATATGAAGAGAGCGGCCATTTACTGCAGAATCCCCTCTTATAAATCAAATCCAGTTAGCCGCAGGTCTATATCCTGGAGAAAATGAAAATAAATCATTAGTATGAAAGAGCTAATATGAGCAGAGTGATAACTAGATGTTTCACAAGTTATGTACATACATTAATAGTTGCTAGAGCCATGTAAGTAAAACTGCACTAGTTTATGGGTCCATGAAATGGCGGGTGAAGCACTGATTACTGGATTATCCATAACATCACCTGTCAAATTTACACAGGTTTTTCAGAAGAAACAGAACTGATAGGAAACTTGTTTTTAAAATTCACCTTGACAAGAATAAGCACTTTGCTGCCAGGCCCCATTAAATACGTGTTTATGCTCATATTTTATTCAACCGAATCATCTCACAATCAATTCCCACCTTATTTGCACCAGTTACCAAAAAGAAAGTAATTACTTCTTTAAAGTAAAAGAGTGAATTAAGATATACAGGCATACAGAAGATTCAAATGCTTTTTATTTCATCCAAAGCAGATGACAATACATACAAACATTTGTTCATTTAACAATGCAACTTCTGATTCAAACATCAGGACAATTGGTACATCTTTATAAGAATAACACAAATTACCATGCTTTGTATGGTGTTCTCATCCCTCAAATTTCTAACAGCTAATGAAATGCACCCGAATTGTGGCAGCGTGAAACAGACACAGTAATGATGAAGGCCCACATTCTGCTCCCACCAAAGTGAATGTAAACTCTGGATTTGCACAGAGCTACGACTGGACATCAGTGTTTGTCCCTGAAAACTGATCAGGCACATTAGGGATGGAGCAGTATATCACAACGTTTACTTCAGACCCATCCTGCCTTCCTTTTCAACTACTCACAAATGAAAGCACACCATGAACACGCTCAATTCCCACCACTCTTATTTTACAATATAAACAAGAAACACTCCCACAGGGCAGTGGAAATCCTATCTTTCATATACCCACACGCTGACTGAACAGTATCCTGGAAAAATCATCAGTTAGGATCAGGGATTGCATAATCTCAAATTCCAGACTCTATTTTCAACCACGTTAGCTCAGAGGTTGTCACACAAGGCTGTGTTCCAGCACTTCTGAACATTACTCAGTGCATATCATTACATCTTCCATATGCATGTTAAACATATTTCTAACACGATTTACAATATCCTATTATTTAAAATGCAGTGTTATACACAACATAGCAGTGTAATCTTACGCTCCCTATTAAGCAGTGTGTAAAGCACAAGAGAAGTGTTTTGCTTTGCATAGGAAACATTTTAAACCACCTGCTTTTGAAGAGCATTGGCAGTTTTAATGAGAATTGTTGTTTTTTTTATCACGTCTATACACATTGGAGAGAGAATTCAAAAGAACGGCTTGTCTAATAGTCAGACTACCCTGCAGTTTGGGTTATTAAAAAGGAGATTGTAAAAGCTATATAGGACAGCAGGAGATTTGGTTCATGTCTAGCATTCCTTTAGCTCTGAACAATCTATCTCAGGAGGCAATAAGGAGATAGATGAAGCTTTTCCACAGTTTTCTCTCTCCCTTTCTTTCTCTGCTAATTCTAACACCTTCACTGTGAAACCGCATTAACAAACAGGCTTATGCCCCTCATTCTCCAGCTTCAGACTTCTCCGTGTTTACTGGAAACACACCAATTTAGCTGCAGAAAATAATTCCCGTGTTAACGTATGTGTTTAATAAAATGTGAACAGAATGGCATGCGAACAATTGGCTCTCAGTAAGCTGCTGCTTTGCCACATTTCAGATTTTGAAGGTAGTGGGATATTGCTTGAGAAAAAGGAAAGACAGAGGAGGACAGGTGCTGGAGCAGAAGCCACTTCAAGCAGCTTTGCTGCCCTGAGCTGATGTGCAGCAATGGAACAGGAGGTCATGGAAAGCTGGAACAATTCACCCTATAAGATATAGACCGATTTTGAGCTCTAAGACAACTTTCTAACCCAATTTTGGCACCTAAAACAGGAAGTTTTAACAACAATGATGGAAATCACAGGAGTCAATCAGAACAGAGATATATTTCTGACTGTAAGACTTCGGCGAGACATTTTCCTTTAAATAATAATTTCAGTTCTGAATAAGTTATGTAAATTTGAAGCAAATCATAGAGCCAGGCTACAGTTTTAAGCTCGTTCATCTTGCTGCTGCAGCTGAACATCTCTGCTGTGATTGAAGGTTCTGGTTTGCTTCCCTTGGATGAAGTTTTGCAGAAACTGGGCAAAACTGATAAGACTAAATTGTTTGGCTATTCTCATTAATTAATTTTTGGATACTAGCTAGCTTCAGTGAATAGATTTTTAAGCCACGCAAGGCAATAAACTGCAAGGCTTTGCAAAGTTGGAATCAACAGATTTGCATTGCGCTCATAACTTGAATTCCAGGTTTGTGCTTTTCCCCATTAGGCAACAGTTTATTGTTGAGAGTCAAACAGGCCAAACATTCGAGCCCATGCTGGTTGCACCAAGGCTACAGCAGTAAGAGCTCACACAAATAAGGAGACCGAAACTGCTCAGATCTTTTGAGAATTTTATGTCAAAATTGTATATCCAGAACTAAGTGGGAAGGCAAAATGGGGATGCCAGCCCGGAGCTTAGCTGTCTTAGTTGCTCAGCATCAATGCTGGACACAAAATTTTCCTTAGTCCACCAGCAGATGATCTACATAGGACTTTCCTGTGGTATCCACACTCCAAAGAATCGATCAGGAGTCAGTGAGACAGAAGCAATTAACAGGAGGGGGAATAATCAGGGAGATGAGCGGGACAATAAACCAAAAAGCAGCGATGATCAGTTTGAGCCAAGGTATAAAGCTTTAGCAGCAGAGTACTGTAGATCTGAGGAGGACAAGGAGAAGCATTTTGAGATTTTTTATTGTCTAGATGTGAGGATCACAATTGTTCCCTGTGGTAACGCAAATGAATTCTACTGTAAAAGGTATTTGATAAAGTCTTTCACGGTCTTTGGAACAGTCTATGCTATATAGAGGTTTTTTCTATCATCCATTATTTGATTATCTTCCTTTCTGAATTTAAATTACTTTATAGCTCAGATGCTGAAATGCTTTAGAACAGCATTTAGTATGCTGAGGAGTGAACAGCCCAAGATAACTTCAGAGTATCTTTGCATTTCCAATGACACAGGGCATCCCACAACCAGTCACATCTGCTGCAAACTGCAGCAGCCAAACTCCTCTTTGTCACTCTCGCACAGAGCTTCAAATCTTAAGGGATATCTTGAACTGTACCACCTGTCAATAGCTCCAACAGATTAATAAAACCTTCAGTGGGACTTGGTGCTCCTGGCCATATGCTGGGCATTATTTAGTCTTTACACCACTGGCTGTTTTCTTTTTAGCTGAAGATGTACTCTGTGACTTGATATTCGTGCTTAAAAATTCCTTTCCACTCCAATTTTACTGCAAAATCCCAATTGCACAAATATTCATAGAAAGTGATTGTAAGGGTTTTGAACATCATACAATGCTGCTTCGTCTCAAAACACAAATACAATTTTGCAGAATCAACTGCATTTGCATCCGTTTTTCCTTACAAAAGTCTCTACTTACGACTGAGAGCCTAAAGATGTTTTGTGTCTCTAAAAGGAAACCTGTGTTCTGAAGAATGCTATGATCCCAAACAGGAACACGGCCAGCGAAACAAAAGCCATTAAAGGGACAACTCTGAACCAAGGTGAACACCAGATCGGTGTGACACACTGACTGCCAACATGATCAGGCTTATCCTCCAGAGACGTATCATGAAGTTTCCCATCTCTTCCTTCACAGTTCAAGTTGGTAAAGGGAAGCGTTGTTTCAAATCATGTGTATTTTCTCACTGTGTAGTAATAAAAATTTGGAAACAGACCCTGCTTTTGAGTACTTCCATAGGTACTTGGTTGAAGGAAGGGATTTACATCTGCTCAGTTCAAGAAATGAGCTATTTGCATTCTAAAAAGCAGGTCTATGCAATGATAAGATAGTGCCATCCTGAGTCACATGTACCTCAGAAAGGCGTGGATCTGGAGGGGGTCTGGGCAGCTTCAGAAAGCAGCTACAGATTCAAACCTATTGACATGCACAGCCTTTGCTGAAACTGCCAACAAGGGTACAAATAAGACATTATTCTGATGGGGTCACGGTCCCAGCCCACATTAGTATGAGATTACAAGTGTTATGCTACACAGGTCTGCAAACAATCCAGGGGTAGGGATTTCCAAATGCTTCAAGCTGTGTCAATATATCACTCACAGATCAGAGGATCTCATTCCTTAATGAAACTATCACGTTTGCTTCTTCTTAACAGTACCTTTGTACACAAAACCTTACAACCAAATTAGGAAAAACTACAAGTGTATATATATACGGATACATTATTCAACACAATGAAGCACAAGTTAATGAAAAGTTGAGTTAAATTGAGTAGATGATGTAAGACTCATTTAAATTGCCACGTACTTTTCAGTTTCTCTATATTTTTGTTCTTCCCCATTAGCAGGAATATTCACTAATGCTAACTCATTATTAATTAGTATTTTCATGATCAAAAGATCTCTTTAAATAATTTCTGCATCTTGGTTTGCCAAAATAAGAAGACTTCTGATCTTAATTCTCTATTCTGATGTTTCTGAATTAGACAAATTACACATATGGAAAGAAGAGGGTCACTCCAGCCTTATTATCTTCCATTTACTCATATCAATAAATCATTTTCTTAAAATAGTTCTACTTCCTAGCTGAAGTAATTGTTTATAATACCAGAAGTTGGCTACAATTTGTTAATGTGGACTGTAGCTATCTGACATTTTGCACAGTAAGTAGGTAAGGAAATGGTGATTTTACTCATAACAGAAAGAATGGGTAACTCTGTCACTTATGTGTAAAGTTTTAGACAGCTAAGTAATACAGATTTAAATTAAAAATGACAGATGCACTGGCGTGGAATATAATGGGCACTGAAGTGAACCTTTATTCCTTTTAGCAGCTTATGGTTAACTCTTAAATGGACCACATTTATACTCACATTTGAGTGCTACAGCTATTCTACCAAATGATCAGATGGCTATTGTGTTGATGGCAGTAGTGTGCTTCAGGACATGAAGAGTTTTTGACCTACTCTAGAAACTGAACTGAATTCCTGTTAACCATAGGTCACACTACAGAAAAACAAATATTCAACATCTGTCTCTCATCTATGATCTCCAATACTGAAATTGGCATATGGTACACTGTAAAGCCAAGTTCATCTAACTTTCTCCAACTAACACTTTATGAAAGTAATCACTTTTGGTTTTAGCAGAGTATACCAGAGCTCGGTGTTAGCAGAGTATATAAGAGCTTGGTATATTCTGCTGGAGCGATCAGGTGTGGATGGAGGGCCCTGAAAGGAGGTGTTCTTTCAGCATCCCTTGCAAGTGAAAATGTTCTAAAGTTAGTAACAGAGATCATTACCTCATCTACATTTGTGAGCAACCCTTGGTTCACTGTGGATAATCATGGGAGAAAAATAAACTGGATTATGTTTGCTACTTTTAATACAGTTATAATACCAACAACAACACTATCTTTAATGGAAGATCATCATGTAAGACAAACTTCTGTATCAGATTCAGAAGAAAGAAGCCACCTTGATTTTCCTATTTCAGGTATTAAGAATTCAAAATTTAAAAAAAATATATAAATCTAAATATAAATACAAAAAGCTAAAATGCAGTTTATGCCTTTTCTTTGCAGAGAACTCTGAAAACATAATGGAATGAACTTGGATTTGTCTACCAATTGCTCTGCTATCTGGCTAACAAATAATAACACTTCCAAAGCACACAAAAATCTTGTTATAGAGCTAGATCAATAGCTAGCTTTTTAATATGATGAATTAGGAAAAAAAAAGGCAACAAACTTCCTTGTGGCACCAACACAGCAAATGTTCACCTTACTGGATCTGATTTTGGTCTCAATTCCTTCAGTGTAATCGAGGTTAAATTCCAACCCATTATAAAAACCACAGAGGCACAAATATAATTTGTTAATCATAAACCCAGTATCTCTAACACAAGTCCAAAAGTGCTCTTGAATGGTGTTACCATGCTTACAGAGCTGTGGAGTACACACTACATTTGGAGTGCAATGTTGGCATCATAGGGATCTATCAACTTAAGAGTCCATTTCCTGTGATGGAGCATTCTGTACATCTGTGACTTTACTTGCATTTCTTCCAAAATGAATTTCATGCTTAACTTGTTTTTCTTAATTAAACTTCCTTTAGCGGTTTCTAATATGTGCATTATTAAAACTCATTAGTCCCATTCATGCCTGCCTGTCATTTTTAGCTTCACATTCATGTATTGAAGTGCTCTGTTGCTTTATATAGGAAGCAAATTAAATAATAAATATGAGAACTTGAACGTTTTATGAGTGTCAGTATGAGAAAGTGGCTGCAAGGCCCATAAGGTTTCACACAAAAAAAGCATTACAGCTAAAGCTAACATGCTGACACATCTCTGATCTATAAAGTCTGCAGTAATGGTAGCAGTAAAGTGTTGTGCCATAGATGGGGAATTTTTCTCTCACACAAAATAGAAATAGGATGGAGCACAGACTATATTTACTGCTGTAAAAAAATTTCAAATAAAATTTTCCAAAAGCTTAGAATATAACACTATTAAATGTCTGCAAAGATTTACTCCTCCCATCTCACTTCACGTGTAGCTCCTATTCTTCAGCTCCTTGTCCTGGTATCATTATCTACTACTCTGTGCCAGAGAGACACTCCTTTAAGTTATGGCAGCCAACCCCAGAGCCGCCTGTGGCCAAACCCCGGTCACAGTGACCACGACTCCAGTGACAGAACTGCTTCCTAACCCAGCAGCGACTATTTCAGGGCTTCAATCTCCAATGGAAGAACCAGTCCGGAGAAACAAACCACCTATTTTTCACAGGTCTGAAATTGTCAAAATATTCACTGTGTTTTACAGCAGGGCATCTCTGAAAGTAGTTGTTCTCTCTTGAATGTTTCTAACGCTGAGTGCCTATCCAACACTTCACCACCTACAAGTGGCTTTTATTTTTGGAAACTGGTGGATGGGATTGGGAAGGGGATAGTTAAAGAAATATCTGCAGTTCAGGTACTGCAGTGAAAAGTTTCAGAGAGATGGAATTAAGCAAGAGTACAAGACACAACATAAAAGTATTCCCCTTCATTAAATTCCCAGAAGCAGTTCAACAAGTGGGTTAATGGCATCTCTAGGCAGGTTGTGATGGAGTAGATTCAGAAAATATATTTTACATTGCCATTTAAGTTCTCTGCTTGGTTAAAAGGATATGAGTCACTTGAAATATAATATTTTAAAGTGTCCTTGATCATTTTTATGATTTTACATGCACGTGTCGCTAATTTCAAAGCATTAGATTCTCCTTTATAATGGTGCAGAAGACCTAACCAAGCATCAATGGAAAGTAGCAGACTACCCAAAGGCAGCACTAAAACTGATTATGCAGAAAATGTTACAAGAACAAAATAGAGGAATTCAACAAATGGGGGGAAGGGAGCTCCAATTGCTTTTCTTTTAATGGCCTCATCTATAATTTGCCTTTGGCAGCAGGGGAAAAAAAAATCACATTGAGGTACATGGTGCAGATCTGAACATGGCTGGATTACCAGAAGGATGCGTACAGCAGGTGCTGTGCCCCATGGTTTCACACCTAGGGTGCCTCTGCTGACACCACCTCTCTATTTTTAAAGAGCAAAGTGGGGTCTTAGAGTGGGTGCATGGGAAACCTCAACCGTGGTTGTAAGTCGCTAGCCAGGCACGTGTTCTCTATGGGGAACAAACAGCACATCACTAACTTGTGATTCGTAATTATGAGAATGAAGTTTGTTGGAAAAAGTGGGGTCTCCAGAGGGGGGTGAAAACATGCAGCTGAGTCACCAAGAACTCAACATGATATCCCCTTGTAATTGTGAGAATTCAATAGACATCCAGGGAATGGTAAGTCATCAACTGTCATTAAAACAACAGGATGTATTTCAGTATCCACAGTGAGACAATATATAACTTGTTGAAGTTTGCACATCAGCCCCTTTTTTACATCTCCAGTCTCCCCACCACTCCCACACAAAGTCCTCTGCAACAAGCAGGGAGCGAGCAGGCATCTCTCTCTGCATGCACATTCCTTCCTGATGCAGAGCTCAGAAGCAGGGCTGCTGTAATGGAAATGTGCTTTTATAACAGCATTTATTCAGCAGTCAGGATCTATTTTTGTCACTCCCCATTATATTTATCGTGGATGGATCTCTGGGACTAACAAGAAATTACATTGTTTACTGGATCAGATTGATTACTGCCCATCTTTTATTAAAAGAAATACCCAAAGGTATCTACTGAATCTCTGGCAAAATATTGTCTTTTCACTATTTGCTTTCAAAGAATGTCTGTCTCCTTTTGCTCTTCTTTTTCACTACTTAATTTTTAAACAGTTTCTTTTTCATGTGATTAAAAAAACATAATAAATATGACAGCAAACAAATAATTCAAAGCTAGCCAAGGATCTGTAATACAGCTCCACGTCTCTATTAGAAAGGAATGTGTATTTGCTTTTAATAAAGAAAGGCACGCCAATCCATTACAAACTAAGACCATATCTAAGCCTCTGCTTTCTTCTCTTTTCCCCAGACTCCATTTGAACAATTACAGTGGTTTGTGCTTGTGTATGTGCCAGTGGATATTAAATATGCAAACTGATACAAAATAAAACTGCCACCATTACCATGTTCAAATCTTCCATTCATTTGCAAATCAATTTATCTGCCTACAGCTCCATTCCAGTCTTTAAATAACCCTCCTCAGCAGCCTGCTCCACCTCCAGCCAAATAATCCTGAGCAAGCCCACTTTGTTAAGGGTGTTTCAGTGCCATCAGCCAGGAGATCTCCTTACCATACCATAGAGAAAGGGGTGAGATACCCAAAGCAGCAGCAAGTCAACATCTCTGCTCACTTCCACTCAATGCACTGCCTTAAACAGCCTGAACACTCTCTGATGGCTTCGCTGCTACTTCATTCAATCACAAAACAGAGGTGTTCAGCCAAATCCTGCTTCCTAGTACACTTAGCGTGATTATCCTCCGCCTCATTTTTCTCCCTGCAGCCTGCATGTGGTTCATATCAAATACACGGAATAACTGAGAATTGTTGCATGTGTTTAAGGACACCTCGACCACTTACTGCAAAACTGCTACCTTGCTGCAATCTGTAGCTAATAAACTGTTGCCATTTATCAGAAGTAACTAAGAAGCATCCTTCTTTGCCCATGCATCATATACCAGAGGGAGAAGGGGAAAAAGAAAAAGAAAGTAAAAGAAGGAACCATCCAAGCAGTATTTCCAAACATGGCTACTTAGCTCTTGGCTCCCAGTCTGCAAATCTAATTTCAAAGATGCAAAAGTGGGCTGTGTGTTACAGATGTTGAGCCCACACAAGTCTCAGTGCAGTCAATGGGAATCAGTATCTCTGAAAATCAGGGCCCTGAGTAATGAGCTCTATTTTTACATGCTCATTTGTATCATGCTTGGTCTTGCACTTGTCAGGTGCCTGTAATAAAGTGCATGCAATTTCATAAGTATCCTTTGCTTCAGATTAAGGCAGTCGAGAAGGAAAAAAGGGAGAAAAGTTCCCAAAGCTCACAGTGCTGCTCCTTCAGCAAGCATAACATCTAGATGCATCAGAAGTGCTCTGACAGTAAAAATAATATATATATATATATATATAAATAACAAGAATAATTTTAAAAGCAACAACAACAAATAAACAAGCTGATAAAAAGCAACGCAGGTATTCAAGGAGCCCAAAAAAGTTATTTGGAGCCTTATCACAAATACATGTTTTCAGACATGAGTGATCTCTGGAATGCAGCGGTGCAATCCAGCCCCACTGAGGCTATGGACAATTGCAAATACTGCCACACTGGAAGTCAGCAGTCGAAAAGAGAATATTTCCTTGTATGTTTTCTTACACTTCTGCTGGGAATTAAAATAAATAAATAAATAACTATAAATCTGCTCTATTTCCAATGCACAGAACATCTCAACGTGCTAAAAGCACTTCGGTATTTATACCATCTGTAAGGTATGTTTCCATTTTATACCAGTGGTCGTTAATGCCACAGTTGTTAGAGCTCAACCAAAGTGGCCTTCCAGAAAGCAAAAGCAGTGTCAAACTGAGATGCTGTTCCTTGGAAAGGTCAGCACATTTATGGGAGAAAATGGCCTGTCCAGGCTGTGTCACCTGCAGCTGCAAGAACGCATTGCTGTAATGAGGCTCTGTTTTCCTTTATTTAAACAATTATTTTAATGTAATTGATCTGGAACCATACGCATCCTTAAAATGATTTGAGATAATATCCTTTCTGCTGATTCCAAGGTAACTTTCTGGCTTTAATTATAAGTCAATTAATATTAAGTAATTTGACTGATTAATTTTAATTAAACCTGCTGAAAATTGATTTTCCTTCAGCAAGATGAGACGAGAGCAACCGTCAGGAAAAGAGGAAGGGGGAGGAAGGGGGAGGGGGGATGTTATGGGGGTGGGGGGGGGGGAGCAGCGCTCAGCCCCCGCACGGCGCTGCCCGGAGGAGGCAGTGCCCGCACCCGGCCGGCACCGAGCGGCCGCAGGAAGCGGCGGAGCGCGGCCCTGGGGGCAGCGGGGAGGAAAAGTTCGCCGGGGCGGCCGCGTGGGGCAGATGTGCGCGTGCAAATCTCCCTGCAGCACCCCCCACTAACCGCCCCCCCCCACTCCTCCCCGCAGCCTCCCCCGAGGTTCCGCTCCCCGGGCGGCTGCAGCATCGCGCGGCGCCTCGGGCACAGCACGCTCACCTCCGGGTTCAGCCCCGCACCGCCCTCGCGCTACCCGTGGGCTCAGCCGGGCTCCCGCATCCCGACCCCATCCCAACCCCGCAGCCCCATCCCCATCCCGGCCCGGGCTCGCCCCGCACGCCGACAGCATCAAAGTATTTACCAGTTCGCGGCCGCTTTTCTGCAATCCCCGCTGAAACTGTAATTCATCGGATTCGCCTCCTCCGGCTCTCTCCGAGCCGCCGGGAGCTGGAGGTTTCCCAATCGTGCCCCGGACGCTTCCGAATTATATCGATTGTGAGATATTTTTCTCCCCTTTCCTCGGATCGGGGCGAGGGGAGGGGGGGCTGGAAATCCCCATCCGGAATTCAGCCTCATCCGTGCCGAGCCACCTCCATTTAAATCCGACCATCAGGCAAGCAATAGAAATGATCAAACGCTACTTCTCTCCGTCTGCAGGCAGATAATCCTCCTAATCCAATAGATCTCCCCCGATCCGAAATTGCCCTCCAGACGAATCCCTTTCGCTCGATGTCCGGCGGGTGAGCGCGGAGCCGCGAGGATGTGCGCGTGTGTGCTGTGTGTGTGTGTGTGTGTGTGTGTGTGTGTGTGGAAGTGGGGATGAGCGTGGCTGCGGGGGGGGGGGTGGGGGGTGCCGCTAATCTTTTTTGGCTCCTGGCTGCACGGCTCGCCGATACCGCCGAGAACCCTGCTTTTTTCCCCCTATTACACGTTTCCACTCCAAATTGCTGCTGGATGAAAAATGGTACAAAGATACCCCCAGCGGCAGCGCGGCGAACAGCCCCGGCCCCTCCGCACCGCCCCGGCCCCGCTCTCCGCCCCCCCCACCGGGCACCCCCGGCCCCCACGCGGGGGCTCCGAGGCACGAGAAGGGGCTCGAGCCCCCCCTCGGGCTGCTCGGCCGCGCGGAGCCCCTCGCGTGACCGATGCTAAACGGAGCAGCCGTGAGCACCTGCGTGCGTGTGCACACCGAGTTACAGCCGCGTGCAACGCTCTGATGTTTCACACGGGCATCACTGAGTAAGCAACCATCTCTTACTTACTCAGACCGTCAGCACGTACAAAATATGGGGCTACTGATGTGATTTCTTTCTGCTATTTTTTTTTTTCTTTTTCATAATGCGTTTCTCACTGCTTAATTTTTATCTTTAATTGAGAATAATCGGTCTCCAGTCCTTCACGTTTTCTAGGAGCACAGCAGAGAATTAAAGTTGGTATGAGGAAGGCCAGATCAGAAGGGAAATAGTCATTTGAATGCTGAACGGTCTTTTCATGTTTAAGAACAGACACAACCACACACTAAAGGATTATAAGCATCCCCAGTTAAGCCTGTTGGAGAGAGCTCATTAACATCGCCCGTTGTTTTAGGAGAGAATCCCCTCCACACTGTGTTAAACCCCCTATTTTGTTGTGCTGACAGCCACCTCGTTTCACAACAGACACCTGCCCAGCACAGCATGCCTGCTCACACTCCCACACAGGTGGGATCCCAGTGTGGGGTTTGGTGTCACAGCCCTCACCTGTGAGCGCATCCCAGCAGAGCAAAGGCCAACCCTGGCCACATGCAGCTATTTACGTCTGCAGGTCCCACTGAGGATCTATATCTAAGTGTCCATGGCAGGGATGACAGCACACAGCAGCAGCTCATCCTGTGACATTTCTGTGTAGTGCAATCATTCTGTCTTGGGCACATTTTTCACCTGGTAAGTATCAATAATTATAATAGTTCATGATTAATTGTCAAAGTCCAGCATCCTTCAGCGCTCTGAAATTTAACTCTTTCACTGCAGCTGAAAGCATACGGCTCTCACACAGGGGAAAAAGGCACAATCTTTGCTGATAGCACAGTCCTGTGCACATTGTTATGCCATTCTCAAGGGAACACTAGGGGGAAAAAAAAGATTTCAAAACTGGATAGAAAATGTGCATATGAATATCAATCACTTGCCACCAGCCACAGACAGCCTACAGTCTACAAACTCTCAACAACAAGTGCAATACGAGGTGAGCTATTCTGCCATTCCCTATCTATAACACAGCCTGGAGAAATTTTATCTTTTGGTTGTTTGGTTGGTTTTTTGGGTGTCTTTTTTTTTTTTTTTTTTTTTTTTTTTTTTTTTTTTTTTTTTTTTGCACTGAAATGTTGACAGAAAGCAAGTACAGCCTTGTTTCCATCTGATGAGCTGGTGGAATCCAGCTGTGTGCATTTTGCCTCCTGTTCCTTCAAGGAAGATATATGCATCTTCCCCATGGGCCATCATGGGAGCATCCATTGGAGTGCTCCAAGAATCCATAAATTTATTGTCCACTGTCACCTACATAGAAAACTCCAACCATTTATCCCCTTACCATTTATACCCTTACTTCCATCCCACTTAATACAATCCCACCTTTGGCAGTCAGTCTTTCACCTGACCCAAACCCATCTTGGCTTGTGCAGAACTGATGCTAAGTTACTGCTGAGCACTGAGATTTTCTTTCCTTCCCTCTCACAGCAGCTGCTGCATGGTACCAGTTCACACACAGCATTGCTTTTCTTCTGCCCCATCCCTGGTGCTGGCATTTATTTACACATACATGCACATACATATGTATATAAACACATACAGTGTTTGGACTCATTGGAAAGAAGGGGGAGAAGGATTTGTAGTCAATTAGAACGTTGCTAAACATAATTCAATGTGCTGCATGCCAAGAAAGTATAATTTTATTAAAATCTAAGGAATGCAAAAGTGGTTTAAAGAATGACATTAGATAAAGTGTAGTTCAGCGGATGTGTTATCTGTGCATATTAAAATAATGGGAAGGGAAAGAGAGAAATTAGCATGGACTGAGTATCCATGACAGTTTTGAAGACCAGTGTCCTGCAATACTCTGACATTTAACTCTTTGCTCCATCCTTTGCTCCTTCCTTGAGTTTCAGAACATGAAGCCCTCCATGCAATCCACATCTCAATACCCAACTTTTTAAAAAGAACAAAACATACAATGAAAAGCTAAAAAGAAGAAGACACCAACATGCAAACTAAGCTAAAGTACCTATGTGAGATATACAAAGTACGCATCTGAAGTACTACTGCTCTGAATTTTTCTCTCTTGACATGAATTTCAATAGCTTGTGAAACATAACTTTAAATAGCATTACTTTTTCAAATATAGATTTGTTCAGACTATAGAAAAGAATATTAACCTTTTTAATAGGTAGAAAAGGTGGGACTGTTTGCATATATAAGATCCTAATTATTCACTAATTTGCTTGTCTCAAGACAGCTCATTAAATTGTTTCTTGCAAGCAACATCATTAACTATTTTCTTTGATTTCCTGAGACTTTAATAAGTTTATTTATGTCACCCATTTATATTCTCTGGACTGCCCCCAACTGTCAAATCTTTAACAAAATTGTACTACCTGTCTGCAATCTGCTTTAGATAGCCACAAGTGCTTTGTTATTGCTGTCCTTTTGGCTTAACCTTGTCAAGAGAAGAGTCACTTAAAGACTCAGTCCCTCCTCCCACTGCACAGACTCTTCAGAAGGATGAAGACCATCCCTCAGTTGCTTCAAGCATTTGTCATTAGTTGCTTATGACTTGCTTTACTTAATATTTTCTTGTACTAAAACAACCACATTTTAAAATTATGATGCTTTGCTTGCATGCAAAGAACTCCATCACTCAGAAACAGCCAGATGTTCACACAACAAGGGTTAAGACAATAAGAAGTACATGGTTTAAGTGTTTCGACTCTAAATCCATTCCTTTGCCTTCAAAAAGTCCCCAAGCGTGTGCCCATCTGTCCTTACTGCAGCGCCTGACTTCAGCGCTCAGGGTCAGCGGTTCTCTTCCTCCCTGCCCGTGATGGGAATGGCACATCATGTCACCGGGTAGGATTTGTATTCTGACATCATATAGATTGTCCCTGGTGACATTGGCATTATATCATTAGCACCTTGTACTGGAATATATAATTGGTTATGTTACATCTCTGCACTGTAGATTTATTTCACTTTTTCATGTAATTAACAGCCTTGACCAATAATCTGATAGATGGCAAAGTCCTCTGTATGGTTGGACCCGACTGGATTAAAGGCTTTACTGGAAGGCATCGGATGCCTGCACAGCCCTAACTTCACACTGCCCATTTTCACTGGGCTTCTACAGCACAGCTCATGAGGACACGGGGGGGGGGGGAAGCGGATAGGACACAAAGGTGACACAAAACCTCTTCCTACTGAGTGACCCCTTTATGCTGCACCACCTGGATCAGATGCTCAGACCAGCACAGTCCTCCTATGGATGCTCTGAGACTCAGAATTTGAGCTTCTTTTCGGGTGCTATTGAAAGACAGATATTGACAAAGAAAGCTACTGCCAGTGCTCTTACTGGAACTTAATCAGTAGATTACAACACGTTACAACGCTGCACTTGCCAGGGAATTCTGAATTAATTATAAAATCCATTTCCTTGTTTATATGGCTGTGAATACCCTCAGACCAGAAGAGTTTTATGACTCTGCCCCTTTCCAAAAATTCCATTATTCTTTGAAGACAAAATCCACCATGACTTTGGTTTGCAGTGACCAAATATAGAAAAACACAGGGCCAGACCATATTTGTAGTTACAAAAAACGTTTATGTAAAGAGTTTTCTGATTATGATGTGTGAAAGCCAATCTATTGCTGACTTTCCAATTAAATTAGCTTAAGCCGATAGTTGAAAAGGGTACATACTGTATACTGCTTCTGACACAATGAATTTTAAAGCATATGGGGACATTCTCCAAAGAAGGAAGTCGGCATCACATACAATTTGTGTTCTTTTTGACCCAGTAAGAAAATGGCACAGCCAGCTTCATCATTGGTGTAATGAACTGGATGTTAGAGGAACCTCGGAGAACTGTGGTGGTTTCCTGATACCTGATCTCAGCAGAAAAATAAAAATGTAGGCTGGACTGTTAGCATTTGCAAGTAAAAATAGTAAACTGTTTTCTGCATGCATTTAAGGAAGAACATCTTTTCCCTTCTCAGCAGCCAGTTTCTATAAACCTTCAACTCTTGCGAATTAAGACTTGCTGAAACCTTGACACACACTCAGCACTGATAAACCATCTGAGGCCCGCATTTAAATCAGTCAGTAATAAGATGATTGTGAAATATATCATTATTTTGCTTCCAGTTTCTCTTGCCTTGATTGGAGTCTGTTTGCTTCCAGTTATGACTGCACTGATAACTCAGTGACCAATATAATTAAGCCTGGCTCTCATTATGGCTCCCAGCCAAGAGAGCCCAAGATTGCAAAGATATTTCTTAAAATTTCTTTTCAGATGCACCAAATAACACAATCCATTAATTAAAACCCATGTGGTCCCAGTTATTTCCTGACAACTGGAAAAGAGATGCAATTCAAAAGCACACTTAAAAGGCTGTAAACCACTGTCAACCCATTCTACAACAGCTGCCTTCGAAAGAGGTTGGTGTGGTCTCAGGTTTGGGCACTGAGGTACCTGCAGACCCAGAACAATACCTGACATTTCCTACTTCATCTTTATTTAACCTGGTGTGATTTTCACAGCACCAGGGCATTGCCCTGCACTGAGGAGGAGGAAGGGAGGCTGCGTGGAGCAGCCGCTCACTGCTGCCAGCCCCAGCTGCTTGGCACGGCCGGCACAGCCGCCTGCAGGTGCAGCTGCTCCGTGTTGCAGAGGGCATTGACAGACCTCTGAAAGAGTCCAGGCCCCGGGGGATCGTGTGGGATGCGCCGTTTTTGTGGGTAAGTCATATAACAGGTTTATGAAATTCTGGAAAAGACATCTCCCTGTATTCTGCAGGCATTAATCAGCCTCAATAGCAGTGAGAAATAGGAGATAGCATCATTATAAAAATACCATTGTACAAACAGTAATACATTCACCTGCTTATCTTTTCAAAGCTTGCGACGTCTGGAAATCTGATTCACTGTGCAATGACAAACCACACTGTCTTCAACAGACATGTACGGGCAAGAACATATAGATAAAGCAGAGACAACAAAAAATTGCCATGGATTTCCCAAGCAGAGAGGCCTCAAGAAGTCCTAATCTAAACAACCTGAAGAAATGTCATTTTTAACAGGTGATGGGAGGGAAGGAACATTAATCCCTTGAAAACAGAGTTACTACTCAGAAAGTAAATGCAAGGCAGATTGAATCACTTGTGATGTTGCTTGATCTCAGCACAGCATAAGCAAGCTATTATTTACAGCCCATTAATATTATTCCTGCAACATCTACTCATTCTCAGGTTTTAATAGTGGACCAACGACAGCATAAGTCTTCCTTCTAGCTGCATGATGGGGCATGCTGGACAATGCAGTTGTGTCTCTGGCTGCACGTACACACACAGCAGTACCACCTCTGCAGGATGTGGCTGCCAAGTCCAACCGGAGAACTGCAAGCAGCACTGCTGCACTGTGCACCGTATTTGAGACAAGAGAAAGTCAGACAGAAAAGAAAGAACAGAAAAGAAGGAAAAGGCAACAGAAAAACGGCGACAAACTTATTATTTAATTGATGTCATAACCCAGGAGAACATATTATCCTCTGCATGCTATGGTCATAATACAATCTGCACTCTACACGGCGTTGGAAATCTCAGCTGCTCTTTATACAAGATCTGCCAGAAACATCTGAAAAGTGAAATCCATACAAATGCTCTCTAATACCCTTCTGCTGCTAAACCGAATCCTGCACTCAGAAAGACATGATTCTGAATTTTAATCTTGAAATTTCTAAAGGTCTTGGTTGCAGAATACAGTTTTTTATTCCACATCTGGCATTTGCAGAACTTAATGAACAGTGCCTCTGGCATCTAGGATAAGCACAATACAGCTTAATCTCCTTGTGGCAAACTTGGGCATTCCCTTAGCTGAGAATGTGAGAGCACAGTGGTTCTCTGCAAATGGGTTTTCAGCCAAGACTACGAAATTCACTTGCTTTTTGTTTCTCAGACCTTTCGCTTACTTTCTTATTCCAGACAAACAGCGGACCCAAATTTTCTATTACTTTTAATAATGACGCTATTGCATTTTATTATTATTATCATTATTATTTTCTGGGCAAGCGTTATTATTCCAGGCTTTCTCCTGCAGAGAAAAAAAACAGCGAAAGCCCTCTGTGGTCTTGGCATCAGCCAGTAGAGGGTGCAGGCGGCGTGGCTGCATTTCCTGCATGCTGCTGCTGCTGCTCCCCGTGTTGTACGATGGGTACAATTCAATGCTAAGTAATAAGCATAAATTGCGTGCATCTGAGCTTCTCCTTTGCTTTACTCACAACTGTTCTCAGAGGTCACAGATGCTGCAGGGATTGTGATGCACGCATGCAGCTCAGAGCCTTGGCAAGAAAAGCTTGCACACTCACGCTGCACAAAGGCAAATGGAAGAGATGTCTGCAAAATATCCTCATAACCACAGAGCAAAAAAAAGAAAAGCACATTTTCTATCAGTAGAAAATTTGATGCCTCCTGTATTTTCAGGTTTTAATTAGGTTGAAGCCAAACAGATTTCCACTAAAATGATCCAGAATTCTTTTTCCAGCACTGGGAATACTGGCCTTTCAAGATAGCGTAAATTAAAGAGGGGTGAAGAGGTATTTGCTTGCAAAGCAAACGTAGCAGTGGCCCTTTTAAAAGGGGGAATTATCTGAAGGCAGTGTTTTCCTTATTCAATAACCATCTGTGGGTTAAACAGTCCTGGCTGGTGGGACCGTGTGACGGGCACTACTGCTGCACATTCAGCTCCACAGCACTTGACAGCTGTTGTTTTGTAAATATTTGGCTGTAAGGCCAGCATGGATGTGAATAATACTGCATCTGTATGAGCATCTGCATGTACCTGCTGCAGTCCAGTGCTGCACACCTGTAATTCTAATTAGCTTGCAGTGTCCACTCTGCCCAGCTGTTCCAGCATCTCTGAAGGCCAAAAGGAAACCCTGGGATTTAGTGGGATTTAGTGTCTGTGTTTCAAGCTACCTAAAACTCTGTTAGATTGAGTCCAGCACCAAGAGAATAAATGAAAACATGAAGCTGTGCTCAACAACTGTGAATCACAGAGGTGAGCAGTTATCAGAGAATGAGCACAGTGTACAAGGGATGCTCCAATAGTAATGCCTCCTACGTTATGATGCTGGCCCACAAAGATTGATGGTATGGCAAAAAAGGCTGAACCTTCCCAACAATATCCCCTTATGTGCGATTGCTATGTGACAGAGGGCAGCAGACAGGCACAGTGTGACAAAATGATGTCTGATATGGAAGTGCATATGAAGGTGTGGAACTGAATTCCTCAGTGCAGAAAAAATGGCACCTAGTGACATTCATCAGTGCTTGCTGATTGTTGATGGAGACCAAACAGTGGATGTGAGCACAATAAGGCAGTGGGTGGTGCATTTCTGCAATGGCAGTCGTGCTCACCTCTGCTGGTACAGGTGGTTAGGAATGCAGCATTTAGGCTTTTGTTTATTGCTGGTGAGAATGCACAGCTAATGGTGGTGACTTTGTGTTGAAAAGTAGTGCTTAGCAGCTGAGAATTTCCTCTTTCAAATAGTGTTATTGTGCTCTTTGTATCCCTTGTCGTTTCCATGGAAATAAAGAAGAGGCATTACTTTTGAAGTGACCTATGTATTTGTTGGTCTAAAGGCAAAACAATGGTGCTTACAACATTAGCACATGCTATATCATGACAGCCTCTTTCCACATCACCTAAGATTTGGTTGTAACCTCCCATTCAAAGCCTAGACAAGATAAAGCACCTTGCACTAGCACCCTACCTGATAACTTTGCAGAGTGGTTTGGTAAAATATGATGGTAAATTTGAAAAGTCAATAATCTCTACCTACCAAGAGTAAAATGACTGTTGCCCACTCCTTTACCACACAGAAAACAACGATCCACATCTTAAATGAAATGTCTCAAATCTCAGTACCCTTCCCTGCAGCCATCCAGTTCATCAAAGTATGAAACAAGCAGAGGAGAGCTCAAGTTCAATGACACTCTAAGGGAAAATGACTGTCTGGCATCAGCACTGGAAGTAGGATGTGACTGATGGATGATTTAGGATTGTTTTTTGAAAATACTGGGTAAATTGAGTAATTTGGACCAATCATGGAATATAACATGCAACACAACATTGCTCTACCCTGCAGTTTCCCTTCTGGGAAATGTGGAGTGGCAGAGAGTATATTTATCAAGGAAATAATGACCCCAAACAGACTCCTTGAAGCCTAAGTTGTTTTTTTTTTCTTGTAAGGGGAATCTGGGGAACTAATTAGGAGGAAATAGCTCCTCAATGTCCTGAGCAAACTTCCACTGAGAAAATAAACAATTTACTGACTCACGCAACTACAGACATGAGTTGTTACAAACCCAGAACATACACGAGCATGCAAACACAAAGTCTGATAATGAAAAATAACAGTTTCCAGGGATTCACACCTGCCATGATTATTCCAATTTTTATCTTTGAATAGGGAAATAATTGAGCTAAACCAAAATAGCGTACACAGTTGTATTTTATTCTGTAATTAAGGTAAAAAGATGAGGATGCTTTCTACGTGTTTTTATAGCCTTTATCCAGTTTCTTTAATGTTATACTCCATTAATTCTTTGGAGAATGGTAGAATGAGGAGCTCTGGGTGTGGATGTCTGCTGTCAGGCAAGAGTTCTAGAACTGGCTTTGAAAACTTTTTGTTTTAAAATATTCAATCTTTTGGACATTCTCCCTGGAAGAGAAGGCCAAATGTTTCAGTCAACAAAGGAATAAAGTCATGAGAATGGAAAACAGGAGCGCAGGTATTCAGAAGGTACACATAACCAGGAGCCATGTAGAGTATCACAGGGAAGCATGACAAGTGAGGGAAGCACATCAATATTTAGTCTAAGCATCAGCAGAAGTGCCTTGTCAGAGTGATGTGCAGAATTATCCTAAGGGAAGTAACCATAGCTCGTTGCTGACAACCACTTCCTATCAACCTTTCATTTTATGATAAGAATAAGAAATATATATATAATTGATAGGCAGTGATATGCCACTTATATAGAAAACATAGCTGCTGTGGCAGAATGCAAAACTAAACAGCTTATTGTTTTCATAGCCAAATATCTAAAGTAGGAGTATCATGCACTCAGGATTCTGAGGCCAATTCTTACGGTATAGAGAGAGACAGGGGAAAAAAGGAAAAGGTTTTGTGATACTGGTTAAAAAGGCTGAACACACCAGTCTCATATTTAGTAATTACATACATTCGCACACATACAGGATCATTTCTTAATAGTTCAGATCCCTTGTGCTTTTAGCAGGCTCTCTTTAAAAGGGCTTGTCAAGACAAATCGTCTTCCAAGTCAGAGAGACAATTCCTTAACATAATTTGATTATCACCATTTCCGAGGGAAGTGCATTAACTTCCAGCTGCAAACCCTTCTCCATTCCATCCCCATAGACTTTCTTTCTCCCGCTGATGTCCTGAGACAGCAAAACCATGACACTCAGCTACTTGATATCCGTACTATTTACGTGGCCAAAAGTTGCAGGCAAGACCTATTCTATGTTTTGCATTTTACATATTCTGGATCCTGAACAAGAAGCACCTAAGAAATTGCACACTGGACATCTCTGACTCTTTAACAATTGCTATTCTTACTGTCATAAAACTCCGGTTAAAATCTGACACAAATATCTTCTTCATGGGATCTTCTCAAAACACAGTGATCCATAAAGTTACGACTCAGAACTTGATGTCCATATTACATTTTCTGCATCTGGCACATCACACTTTTACTTCAAAACAACTACAACAAACCCTCAAATTCACATTAATATGGATTTGCTCATTAGCAACGGTCCTTCTGCAGTTACTGTTAGAGAACCCTAAGGAATGAAATCCTTAATTCCAAACACTTGGGAGGGGCAGATTCTCAGTTGTGTTGTCAGAACTTACTGAAAACAAAATATTGATTTGATATGGAGTGGGGTCAACCCACTAAACAAATATTATATATGCAAGGAGAACCCGACACTCAGAAACTCCAAAACTGCTCTGCCAGCAGAATGCCTCATCAAAAAGTCATCATCACTTTTCCTCACTGTTCGCGATGAAGCTGCAACACTATTGCATGCAGAAGCAAAAGTTGTTGGTTACCTCTTTCTTATTTATGGTTTGGCCACGCTTGGAGGGGCTAAAGAATGAGACAGCTTTTGATAACTAGTGCTTAAATATGATTGTGGCTAAAAGTTCTCACATTATAGAAATAGTACCAATATGATCTTGAAAATATCTATGAAATTATTAATAAAGTCAAAGTTATTAGGTAGAACACTGGACACAAAGTTACCAGGAAAAAAACAACAACAACAACAAAAAAGATGTTTGTATTCTGGGTTGTAATGACTTGCCTTAACAGATAATATCATGAAATGAAGAGTTTTTTCCGGTACTGGTCAGCATAAGTTATGGATGCAATTAAACTACTTGTGCCTGGTTTCAGCATGCAATTCCTTGATGGATTAAGATAACGATGTGAATTGCAATAAACACCGCTAAGATTATTTGTCTTATGTCCTGTGTGTGTTTGGATCCTCTGAAAAAAAACTGCGTGAAAATTATTTGGGAAGAGATCTACAAGCTGCTGTTCATCACACCAATGTAAGCATAAATTGCAACTGATTTATAGAAGAATTTTGCTAGAAGGAATATTTAGAGAGTTCATTCTGGCTAGATATCATGCAATAGAAGATTTATACATTTTAAGGTTTAGATCATTGCGTACTGGGGAAACGTGACTGCACACAATTTCCAATGTCATCCTCATTTGTAGGCAGTTCTCCGAAAAAGACATTCAAAACAGCAATCATTTATCTTTGATTTAAACATAATTTGATGTCTTTTTAACATACATACAAAATAACTCAAGACAGCGCAAAATGCACATTTGACAGGTTTCCAAATGACACCGGTGCATACTGATATTTTGACATTTACAGGCATAAATTCAGGGGTAGCTCTCATGCCAGATGACATGAAAAAGTCTTTGTAATATCTTCTATGAAAATTATTCATTTGTTCAGTGTTTTAGTTGCATATTCTGCATGCATTATTTCCTACAGAGCTTACAGATTCATGTTAGTCAAAGATTCTGTTACTTATTTACTCATACAGCACCATTAGTACCCTTGAAATGCCACGAAAATGCTGATTTGCAGGGTTTTACTACAGAACAGATTGTAATGACTATAACGGTCTATGAAAATTCTCTGTAAAATATGACTGGTGTAACTATGCCCTAGAGAGCAATGGTTAAATAACAATATACATATATAATGCCATTATTATATTGATTTATACAGATGTAACACTACCCGGACTATATATGAAAGAAGAAAACTGACAGTTGCTAACAAAAGGAAAAACCAGTGATATAATCTATGCAATCAAGAGAGATCTTCAAATGAATGTCAACCAACATATACCTATTATTTGTTTTGAGCTCTGTGTTTGGAAACATCCCTGAAGTAAACACTTGACAGATAAAAGAGCAAACCAACTCTTAGATCAAACTTCTTACTATTCACAGCAGGTTTGATTTGACTTGGCCAGAAAAAGAGATTTCTTCAGACAAAGCCTCCTAAATACAACCTTGTTTCCTCCAAACACGTCAGCTCATTATTAGTTCTTTAGGAAACTGTGTGCCATCTGCAGTGAATGGAAGGTTCATGAAACACATGTCCTTCCTTGCTACTGAATGAGGATTCAAACTTAACTTAGTATGCACTGGACATTTTTGAATATGCATCGCTCTTCTAGCAGCACAAAAGGTTGCAACACGCTCCTTTACATCGGCAAGGCACTCCTATACTATAAGTAGGTGTAAACAGATATTGCTGTACTGGGAATAAAATTTTTAAGGGAATAAGATCTCACATGGAACCAGCATTAAAATCTGAATTAAATGCATTCAGATTAGTTATCATTTCAATCAGCATATGCTTCTCCAACTATTTTTGATTTAAACAAAATTGAGGTCAGAGGACAGCTGGCGACTCAAACCTGTTTACTGACACGAGATCATCTTTTGTTCTTTTTTGGGTTATTTGTTTGTTTTGGATTTTTTTTGTCTTTTAAACACTCAGACAATTTTTCCATTGATTCATAGCCCAAATCTCTCTTTCAGCTCTGTAGAGATGGAAAGGCCAGACAGAAAACATACTTCTGCTCGGATTACATCCTGGTGTTTTTACTGACTCAGTTCTTATCAAAAGTAAAAGTATTTTAGAGCTTGTTTACCAAAGTTGAGCCTCATTTTCTATTGTATGTTATGAGCACAAGATACTGTTTTTATGCTGTATCATGTTCTTAAATAGATAAAATTGCTCAGACTGTGAAACATACTGAAAAGAAGACACTAGCTTCACTTGATATCATGAAAATCTTTTGTCTCAACACAATAAAATCTAGTACAGGTTGAAACATGCAGATAAAATGAAACTTTTCAGCTAAATAACACATTTAGTTCAAACACAGCAAAGTGTCCATAATCTTGGGACTCTGAATGTTAATACATTGGCAGATGTGTACTTAAAAGCACTGAACTGAACACACCAGCCCACATCAGAAAAATCCAACTCAGTAAGGAAGGGCAGTGAGTTTCTTTCCCAGACATTCTGATGGTAGAACTGAACTGTTCCTAAGCAAAGTGAAAGTATGAATGGATTGGGAAGGGGAGTACTGTTGATACGAACAAGAGGAAAGACACAAACTACCTGTTATATCTTACAGCAGAAATCTGAAACATACCAGAAAGTATTTGCAATCAATGTTGAGCCATGTACAGTTCTCTTTCCACAGCATTTACAAAGCACTCTGGTCAGTCACATGCATCTGGCAACTGAAGACACCCCATGGATTGAGTCAAATATGTTGGCTAGGCAAAAGAAATTCACCTGTTTCCAACAAACCAGGCAGTGACATTGAGATGGAGTAACATTCCCTTTCTCCTAGATTTAAATCCTCAAAACAATTCAGCACAGCCATAGTAGGGCATATAAATGCTCCAAGAGACGTTCCACTCAGCACCCGCAGGACTTTATTTTAGTAGTTAACCATCTGCAATAGAAGACTGATGCTCTCTTTTGAAAGCTGCCATGTGCCATTGACAGCTGAGAGGATTTACAAAAGCCATCAGAAACTTCTGCCTGTGTGTGGTTCTCTGAGAACTATTCTTCTCAAGTAAAGCAAGTCAAAACAATCTATGCACCAAACTAAAAGCCTAATATCAGTAACAAGCCTTCCTTTCCACTAACAGTCAAAACATTACCACACTTAGTCTGCAGATTAAAACATCCAGCAACATTAAAATTGTTGATAGGGATTCCTATCAAATCCTCCTTGATAGGTAAAGAGAAGGCCTTCAGAAAGAAATTTGATTGGTGATATATTCCTCAGGTTTAGCAGGGCTTCATATTGTGCTCTAATGTATTTCTTCAGTACATCATTTATATGCTTCCTCTACAGCATCAGTCATCACTAATGGTCTAAGACCTTTCTCATCTTTCACACAGCATTCATCAGAGCTGCTCTTATTTTGTCCCTTTTTTGAGCAAGGTACCGATTGCTATCTAAATTCATTATCATCAACACATGACAGCTACAGTGTTAGCTATCAAAAAATAAGTGCAGGTTCCCAAAAGCAGAATTCTGTAGTTTGTCTTTGGTTTCAGTAGGGTCCTCTACAATTTTTCTACCAGACTACAGAAGTCCTGCACTTAAATTCCACCACTGTAAATAGCTGGCATAAATCTTTCCCTTCATTTTAATATATTCCATGCACAAACTCCTCCCTCATTGCTATGCTTTGAAGAAGTGCAAATGGCTTGCACTGCTAGTAACAGGGGTCTTCTCAGGAAGAAAATGGAGGGCCAAGAGAAGCCCTCTACTTCTTACCTCCAGAGCATGAAGACCAGGTGTGCTTTTCCTGGTGTGCTTTAGCACCTTCCATGGGATGTCTCCATAAAATTTGCTAAAGTACATATATATATTTTTTCCTCTTCTAATCTTTCCCTTGTAAAAGGCTAAAATTTTATTACAAAACCTCAACAAGATGAGAGCTTGCTAATTCTTGCTTCAGTAATTCTGGTATTTCCCAAAGAAGGACATAGCTATTCTTCAGCAGTATTTGCCAGGCATTATGTACTTTGCATTGCCAGTGTCTGGTCTATTGCTTCGACCCAAAGAGTAATGCTACTATTCTGGTATAATTGACACAATACTGAATAGCTGGATATCACAAATCACAATGTCTTAATGAAAGATAAAAAGAAAAGGAACATTTATGTGGCACAAGTAATTCATAGCACATTTATATTGGCATTTTTCAGAAGCTGAAAAGGTACACAGGCAGAGGGTGAAAAGGAGAAGTGAAATAAAGAACAGTATGATATAGTGTTCTGAGTGCAGACAAACTTCTAAAAACTTTTTAAATGTCACAGGTAGTCAGGTTTACTTGTCTTTTTCCCTCTTCCTTCCTGATCTTACTTAATAAACCACCCTCCTTTGCAATTTCATGCCACATCCAAGCTAGAAACTAACTTTCCTAGGCTCAGTGTTACTATTCAACAATTGTATTTACGCTGCAGTATATTATAATAATCATTAATAATTTCAGGTTTTCAATTAGCATGACTGCTGACAGGAAATACGGTGCAGAACACAACAAAATACTGATACAAATAATGGCAAAAGCAACGAAGGATATTACTGCCCATACAGTACAGAAGCTGCACCTTCTGTATAATTCAGCTTTTCAGTAGGATTCACTCAGCACGATAGGAAACATCCTATGAGAACGTGAAATTTGAAATCTTCAGATTCTTTTATTTCCATAACATTTTTATCTCCTTTTCCTGTGCAATTCTGAATACTCCAGAACGCTTCCAATAATTGGGTTCCTTAATTTTACCAGTTCTTGGAAAGGGCATAGAAATCATCAACCTCATCATGACTTTCGTGGGAGTGCCATGAAGGGGAGCCTTAGCAACTGACAATTTGGGCACAAGTGTTAAGCAATGTAAGAAAATGTAGGAAAATAAATACACTGCGCTTGCCAGAAAAAGATTGGTGTCACCGAGTCACTGCAAAACATAGCATGCCTCTCCAAAGCGAAGCCTGCAGCATGCCATCTCTCTCTTTGAAGGACATTTAGCAGCAGGCATGCTGACCCCACTGTTAACCCACCCCTGGCAGGCTCCAGCAGTCTTTCATTTCCCTAGGAAAGGTGAACAGAACAGGCACATCTCCACAAACCCCTACATGCAATGAGTCTGGCTGCTTGACCTTCATGCTCCTAAAAGATAGGGAATCTCCACATCAGTTATGACAGCCACAGAAAAATGCCACACAGCAGCTAATGGTCTTTTCTAGCCTTCAAACATAATACTTTCAGTTGGTTTTGATGGTTGTGTTGTTTTTGGTTGTTTGTTTTTTTTTTGTTTTGTTTTGCCTGAGAGGATAACGTGATTGCTCATACCTATTGCTGGTAAAAGACAAGGAGGTTAATGGCAGGACTGTAAAACAAAACTCCACTTAGAGTCAGACTTAGCCTAGCAGCAAGTACCAGTATCTCCTAAAAACTTAAATGAGTCTGCCAAAACAGTTACGTATGTAGCAGCAGCCGAAAGTAAATCCAAGTCTATGGTCCTAGAGACTAAGTGTAATCACTATTTTATCTCCATTTAAGTGATACATTAGGACAGAAGGAACACCGCTGTGTTCCTAGCTGCACAAACAGATATTTAACAGTGGTAGCATTTTATGCAAACTACCTATTAAGCTACTTGGAAAGTGCCAAAAAATGTAGCAAAGTAATTAAATAATGGACAAGGCTTGAATTTTATTACAAGTTTTCCAAGCCACAAACACAATGCCAAAAGATAGCATAGATTTAGTATTGTTTTAAATTCCTTGGCACTGTGGATTCCTGAAGTTCCGTACTCCGATCTACTCTTCATTACTCATCCACAAAACATCTAAAGATTTTTATTGCAAGTCCCATCCATTACAGTATTAAACTCAATATACACTGCAAGGTCTTGATCGCACTGGTGATGAAAATCTGTGTCTGGTATGGCTGGCTTCATTTAAGACTTAGATCTATTGACCTACTAAAAAGAAATGATGCTCACAATGGGTGTGCTAGGATGGCACAAAGAGTCAAGTTGGCATCAGAGTGGAAAGTTTACCTAGTATCTCCAAACAGGTTAATTGTATGCCAGACTCTATTTAGGAAGCCATTCTAATGTTATTGTTCTGGAAGAAACCACCTCTGGTTATCTGATGTTAAAGTTGAAATTAATCACGAAGAACAAATAAACATTTAAGCCACGCCACATGCTCATTATAAATGCCACTGGCTACAGAAAGTCTGTAACCTTCAGAATCTCTTCACTTCTACTCAGTATTTGCCAGGTTGTCCTTTAGACTTTGTAGTACTGAACTGGTAAACATAATAACCAGAATAATGCTATTGCACAGAAGGTAAATAGCACATTCTGCGTGGAATATATCACAGAATCACTAAGTCTGGAAAAGACCTTCAAGATCATCTAAACCAATCAACCATCTACCACCAATGTCTCCACACAAAACCATGTCCCTTAGTACAACATCTAAACAGTTTACTAAGGAGGTTGCCAGAGTGGCATATCCCAACAGGTGATATTAAACAAATTATAGGGGATCTTATATTCATAAGCGCTCAAAACAGGCATATACTCATACTGAAGAAATACGTGATTCTTTAAACAATTCTACATCTTAATCTAATTTGTCTTTGCTTTATTTTCTTTTCTCCTATTTTATTATTTTCCTTCTGAGTGTTTCATCTCAGAAGCAGTGTGATACTTTGAATTGTTTACATTTTACTTATGGAGCAAGAATCTAGGATTTGTAATGCAAACAATGTAGAGTACTTTACATATTATTTATGTACCTGGTTAATTAATCTCGTTGTACCAACCCAACTTTCTCACTGGTCTTGTTTCTCAACCTATACTGTCTGCACAAGGACTTCAGCGAGATAACAAATCTAGATTAGTTGTATCAAAAATCAGAATGTAGAAAATTACACAAATTCTGTCTAGTTATTGCCTAGCAACAGCATAGTATTGCCTTAGTATTCTGATTTGCTAGAACAGCTTTCTTTCAGAGCAACAAGCAATGTACATGAAAAAAATGCAGCATGCTCCAGATGCAAAAGGACATCCTCCCAGCACCATCTATCCCTTGCAGTCAGAACAGGTTGGCCGTGTCTAACACAAATGCTGAAGGTTTGCTCTGCCTGCGTCTCAGATAAATTCCTGCTGAACTCAGGATGGGAACACATGCTTGTAAACAATGCAAAATCTTTATGCCATTCTCCTTTCCTGTCTGCACAGGAGGATGACCTTTCTTTCTAGTTCTCCTACAACCCAAATTCTCCTGATGGAGGTAATGGAATGGGCTAATAAAAGGCTGAAACTTCCCAGTTTCTGCCATTTCCAGAACTCATGAGAAAGGTGGAAGTCAGCTGTAATTTTCCATGTAGTGTCATCTCAAAAGTGTTAGCTACACAATGTTCCCCTCCTCAGTATGAAGAATTACTTTGAAGGCAGTTTTCTGCAACAACATATCTGTTATGAGTATCAGGAATGAGGCTTTTTAGTCTGGTCTACAGAACTAGAAAAGGCAAAAATAGGATTAGGCTTTGAGCAAGGATGTTGGGAATTGTAAACCACGGTGGGAATGTAAGGATGCTTCTGAATAAAAACACAGCCACTGTTGGTTACATTGTTCTTGCTGCAAAAACAATGGTAGAAACCATTCCATAAATTAGAACAGCAAGCACGTAGAAAAGACACGCTTTATAAATGAAGGCTAAAGAAAAGCATTTTCAAACACTTCGGGACTATATGTGACACTCCCATTGTTAGGGATGGGAGCTGCGCCAAAATGCTTATACTGAAAGGGAAGAGACAGTTTGGAACAGTTAAATGGAAATATTTTGTACAAAACGTGTAATTAAACTGTGGAGCACTCTTTCATTGTAAAATACTGAGTCTAATAGCTTAGCAGGATATAAAAAATACCAGGTATTGTAGACATGAGGACATACGCAATGTATCATACACACTTACTCTAAAATAATGTATTAGCCACGTTGGTACCACAGAAAAGCACTTCTTATTGCTTAAGATATGGTGTTATCAACCACTGATGTGTATATTATCATTGCTCCCTTGAGTTGCATGCCCCAAATCAGCAAAACAAAGAAGAAATAGGAGAGCCCATTTCCTAATGCTTCAGGGAATGGCGTAAAACTGGCCTTGATTTGCAAAACTGAGCTTTATGTCCCCAGTAAAAACACATGTTTTCCAAACAAAGACAAGGAAATTAGGTAAAGAACTTGCTGAGTTCATTCAAAGCTTATAGATGGAAGCCTTGATCTACTGAGGGTAAACTGATTAAATCACTGCCTACCAAAGCCAGTGAAAAATAATCATATGACTTGTAGATAGCTCAAAGTTAAGATACTACCATAGAAAGGACCAGGTGGTGAGTACTTAATATGATTTCTAGTCCACAGATATGGGTGTGTCAGATTAAAATAACTAAAAAAAAAAACAAACAGAAATCATTTACAAGAATTATTTGGCACCACGATTTCATTTCATTTTATAAGGATAGGAATAAAGTAGGAGATACAGGAAAGCAGGGAAAGTTTGATTTCTCTTCACAAAAGGAACACAAAGCTTGCCTTTCTCTCACATAAACAGTAGAACAGTGACATCTCATTATTTTGGAAGTCACTACTACAAACAGCTCTACCGAACAATAAGCTACTGATGCACCTGCTTCTTTCACTTTTGTCTCTACAAAAAAAAAGCAAAAACATCAAGCTTAGTATGCGCTCTTTAAAGTTATCCTTGCTTTTGTTTTTTCTCTGTACTGAAATATTCATTTTCATAGGAAAAAACTCAAAATAGCATACCTGAAGAAAGTAATAACACTAGCAACTATCAAACTGCAGTAACCCAAACTTTCACTGATCAAAATAGTAGGTCTGTCTCAAGCAATAGAGTTGCTAATGTTCCTCTGCAAAGGCATCAAAAGCTCTTAACTTAACAGTACCTTTGAATTCTAAGACAATAAGAAATGTTTTCAAATGTTTATTATATTTCATAAATTTAGTTAAAGTTAGCTTGCATTGGATTATGGACCTGATGTTTTAGAAGAGTAAACAATGGCATTACAATTATCTCTTAAGACTTTTCATGTACAAGTCTTCTCTGAACACTTTCAGAGGCATATCATGAGACCGCAGCAGAATGCAGACAAGCTCAGATCACTGGCGACATCAATGCAAATTTTATATCCCTCTACTGAAAGACACTACATTGGTTATAAAAATTTCATTAAGACCCCTTGGAACTGCAATAGCACACACAAAGGAAATTCTAAATGTGTGAAATAAAGACCAGAATTTTCATAAAACTTGTGCTTTTTGCTTGCTCAAATGTATTAAAAGTTATCTCCTTTATAACTAAACCTGGTTTGATTTTGAGAGTGAGGAGCAGATTCACCATCATTTTCTATCTTGCTCAGCCAAAGGACAAGTTATTTCACATCAGATTAGGAAATTTCCACACTTACTTTGCACCAACAAAAAGTTTCAGCATTAGATGCAAGATGGTGGCTAATCTGATCCTAACAGCTCTAAGTAAATTGTCCAACTATGAGAGAACTCTGAATTCAATCAGAATAAATCCATCACTTGTGCTATACTATGCTTATTATTTATGGTTACCAGGCTTTGAAATGATCCAGCATCACCTCGAGTGACTATCACAATTACAGCAGAATCTCAAACGCAGAAAATATTATTTTATGATTTGAAACAGCAGAGGAAATCATAACGTTTCTATTCTATTTTGTTTTCCTGAATAACAAAAGAATTTCCCTAAAAGTTCTTGTGGATTTAGAAAGCAAGACACATATACACACCCAAAATATTCATCACATTTTGTCAAGGAAAACAAGTGCAAAAAAAAGCCTTTCCAAGAGGTAGATTTTGAAGAAGCGAGTTTAAGAAAATTAACTTGAATTAAATCGTCCAGAAAAATCATGTGTAGTAAAGGAAAGATATTACCAGCTATGTCTGTTCCAGTAAAACATCTACAGGTTGTGTCACAAATGAGAATAAGAGTTGGCAAGAGGGAGAAAGGATGAGGAAAACAGTACCAAGGATAAACTGACAGTGTTGAAAGGTAGAAAGAATCTAGAATACAGGAGGATTATGCAAATTATAACAAGAGCCTGAGGCAATCAAAAATACTTGAGAAAGCCAAATTGAAAAATGAGCACCAAATAGTGCAAAGGAATGCAACTAATACCAAAAGATACTTAAAGCATAATTATAGACCAAGAAACTGACAGGAGGAAAAGGTGATAGAGTGCAAAGGAACAGGAAGGCTATACAGCAATTATTCCTGTACCTATCTTTAAAAATGAAGAGGGCAGACATTTGTCTAAGACTCAACACACAGAAAGGATGGTGAGGATTTAAAAGAAAAGGTGATAATCCCCAAACTGTCAATTAACTGGATTGTTGTTCTTAAAACCGATAAGAGACCAGGGCTGAACAACTCTCATCTAAAAGTACTACATGAAGCAAGCATAGAAATTGAAGAAGGTGTAATGAAAATTTATATTTAGTACCATCATTTCAAAAGACTGGCATGGGGCCAAGCAGACACACAGCAAGAAATTACCAGTCAGTTCATTTCCCATTAGTTGTCGAGCAAGTCTTAGACAACCATTAAAAGGATCACACTGGGGCTGGGGAGGAGGGGAACATGAAAATTCAGAGCATAATCAAGGACAGCTAATATTGTTTCAGGTCATGCCTCGGTAACTCAGATTTCATTGAGCTTATTACTGACTAGCCTGGCAAAGGGGTGCAGTAAATGTCAAAGATGTTAGTTATTTAGATTGTCAGAAAACATTTGACAAAGATCCACATCTAGGAGGAACTTATCAATGTTATAAACGAAGAGACAATAAGCCCTAATGTGTCAGCAAGTTCCAAAATCCGGTTATTAAACATGCAGCAGTTACAAAGAGTGCGAGTTGTTAAAAACCAACGTAAGAGCAGGCAAAATAAAATAAACATGAGATCCGGAGTGACTAAAAGGAAGGCTACAGATCCTTCATACGGATATGCTTGGTGGAGTTGAGAGCTCCTCTGCTGACTGACCCACTAGGGCGATTTAGATTAGGGCAATTAGAGCTCTACCTTCTTGACAAGGGGATCCAATTAGTTAGAATCAGGAAGCAGAGATGAGTAGAGGGAAGTAAGAAGCACAGCAATCCTGGAAGGAAAGGGAAGGAGTTCTGGCTGAGGTTCCCACTGCCCCTGCATGACCCAGCAACTGCCCCTTCTTCCAAAGGATGCCCTCACAACACCCATCACTGTCACAAACACTCCTGCCCTGCTGCAAGCTGTGGGCAGGGTTCTGTCTATTCTGGCGGCCAACTCATTTTTAGACTCTTCTAAATGAGGACTGTTTGCACCTTTATGTGCTGTTAATGCCTGCTGGCTCCCTATCTTTCTTCACTTTGTTGTTACCGTGTATTTTGATGCAAGTCATCCAAGAAAACGATTTCATCCAGTTACCAAGCAGAAAACCTATTTTCCTCTTCCCAAAGGCAGTGAGTTTTATTCCTTATTCACCTACACAGACAACTGTGGAGGAATGGGGCGAGGGACCATGAGCGCTAGCATATGAGTCACATTGCTATGCAGAAAGGGGTGTCAACAGAACCGAGGAAAAAAGCTAAAAAGCAAAAAGGTAATGATGATTAAAAAAAAAAAAAACTCCTATACTCTCTAACCTCCATCACCTCTGCACAGGCTGGAGAGTTGGGTAGAGAGGAACTTCATGAGAAGCCAAGCCCTGCATCTTTAAGACACACCTTGTTTTAATGAGAGACGTTCCTAAACTGTGCTCAGATTATAAGAGACAACATTGAATAATCAGTCCTACATTCTCTTAAGGTCTTCTGATTATTTTATTTTATTTTTCCTGAAAGGGTAAGAAAAGAACTCAAACCTTCTGACAGGCTTACTGGGGGAATCACAAAATATTTTCTTTCATGGAAACCAGTAGAGAACTATAGGACAGTATTTAAAGTCATTTCTTTGGCTGAACTAACAAGAAAGACTATGTTGATTTCTACATGGGCCGGTTTGTTTCATTCTATTTTATTTAAAATAAAATCAAGGAGGAGAAAGAAAAGAAAGAAAGAATGTGAGGTAAAAGAGAACGACCCCCTCTCACAACAATTTGCGAACTGCAAGACTCACTCTTCCAATATACACTCCTTTATCACCAAAGTGCTGTGTAATGGATTGCGGTAATAAAATGATTTCACTGGAATGATCTGGTTTACATAAGAATTCTTAAGCTTTTCTTTGCCTTTCAAAGAATATATGAAAGCAAATTAGGAATTAGCTGCTAGGTTTAAAACAGCTGACTGTGCTGAGAAAAATGCAGATGTGTAATCCTGTGAATGCACGATAATTTAACATAAATAATTCTTGAATTAATTAAAGGATTTACATGTTTGTCTTGCATTCTTTCTTCTAGCTTTTCTTCTTGAAACATGACTCAGAACAATCATCCCACATACATCTGGCACACAAAGCCATAAGGGTGGTTTTAATGCACACAGAAATTTATAGGTAAAATTCCAGTCTGTTTTGAGGCCTTCTATATCCCATGATCCAAAGCATTTTATCTCACACAGCCCTCACAGCTCTACAGTCTAGCCACATAGCTAAGCACTGGGCAGAGCAGAAAACAATCTATTAATTAGCAAAAGCTTTTAATTGGCCAGAGATAATCCTTAAAAGTGAGAGGTATTTCTCTTCTTGCTTTGATTCTGGGGTACTGCAAGTTCTCACCAAATCATGTGTGTGTCAGAGGTGAAGGGAAAAGAGAAGAAAAGATGGATATATATTTTAATGTTTATAAAATTTAGATGCAGTTTTTGTCTGTAGAACAAAAGCAGCGCCTCATTCAGCAAGACGACAAAAGGTTATTTGGCACCTGGCATCAAATACACTACTTGCAAGAACCTGGCATGAAAACCAAAGAGATAATGAGTAAAATGCCAACGTCTGTGCAATAAAAGCATTGATGCTGAATGTTAAACAATCATAAACAGAATACTAAACCTTCAAAGAACATTACTCCTCTTCTGTGAATGCCCCAAAATTAGGCAAACCTAAGCTTACAGCTTCTCTGATATTAAGAAAATAAACAAACTTAATGTCCCAAGTTAATGTTACCATTAACTTTAATGTCCGAGGACATCACGTAAACTGTAGGAAACACATACTGGTACTGCTAATGAATCATATGGAATAGAATGACATCAGTCCTGTTAATGGATACTATTCTCTGCCAAATCTATGGCTTTAAATTTAATTACAGCTGAGCTTCATCAATCATACAGCAAAAGAACATGGTGGCGAAGACTCCAAGCTCAGACCTTAATCAACAGACGTTTGCCTCATACTCACCTAATGCACTTGCCCATGAAAACTGTTTGCTAGAGAAAACTGTGGTCCTTGAACCTTTATGATTAATAGTTGTAATAGAGAAATTTAATTCTTGTCCTAGAGACATCTCCTCACCACAAATAAAGATATAAAACACAGCATTTAGACTCAGACTCAAGAGTTCTCCAGTTTTACAGTTGCTTTACTCTACTGCCACCAAACTATGTCTCCTTACATCCACATTTTTCCACCCATAAGAAAAGTGAACGGCATTATTCCGCACGTGTCACAGAATTTCAGTGATCAACCTTGACAACACATTTGGCAGATTAAGGGTCACTGAGATGAATAAGAAAAAGTTCCATTCACACCAGCAGTCTGGATTAGCAGTTCCCAATTATGAAAAATCTTCACCTCTATGTAAAACTGATTCGGAGCAAAACTGGGTATTTTTTCCTCCTCATTTTTGTGTACCCAGCAGGACAGGCAAGAAAACAGAGATTTTACAAGCTCACTAATAGTTGCACTTTGTCATCTAAACACACAAAATCCTCCCCAGCTGTTCATCACACGAAGTATCAATTCACACCTAGGTTATCCCTAAACAAGGAGAGAGGAATTACAGACTACCCTCTTTCCTAGAAACCTCATCTCTGATTCAGAAATGGTCCTAACAGCCCTCACGCTTCCAAGAGAGCTGAGCAGGTGAATACTCAGTACAGAAAATGTTGGTGGTACAACCTCCCCCCCATTCAACATCCATGGAGGTTCCTATTCTACTCTAACTGCATACACAGGAGACAAACAACATGCACAGTTCCCTGACTGAACAAGTGTACCCACAGAAATCTGCATGCTGCCTACATGCAAGTCAACCAAGAACATAACCCTGTCATCAGTATTCAGCCTGAATTTCTACTGACCACAGGTGACCTGCTCAAGTAAGCACAGGATTTGCTGCAGGAATACTCTAAAACACATACTTATCTTTTGATATTACTTCACTTTTTGTTATAATTACAAGCACATAATCTTGGTTCTATTTGATCCTATGATTTTTCATGATTACGTGCCAAACTGAGAAGGATCCACTGTCCCACACTTAAGCAATGGGGAAAAAATTAGCGAGAAGAGTGTTCTTGCTTTCAAAAGCTGTTTGTTTTGCAATAGCACATAGTAACAACAGTCACACACTCTTTCAGAATGGCAATTGCTAGATCATTATGCTTTCAGAGAAAGCACTCATCAGCTAGGAGCTACGAAGTTTAAACTAGCAGAACTAGTGGATATCAGCTCTGTCAAACTTCATACTAAGACAACTGCGCTGTTTCTGCAAAACTAATTAGTAGCAAGCCAAGAATACTACAAATTCAAAGTTAATCTTCACAATTTTCTCAGAAATATAAGGAATATTAGTTGTGTTATGGTAAGAGAAACAGATTTAGAAGCTGCCCTATGAAGGCAGGACTAGGAAGGGATGAGAGCACTCTGCACTCTCACACCATCTCACCTCACATCCACCCCACCAGCACACAGATGTCTGCAAATCAGCAGCACCAATTCTCACACTGGAATGTTAGTTTTCCTTTGTTCAGCCTTATTATGTTGGGAGCAGACAGTGCATACTCAGATTTATTCATATAAAAAAAAATTGTTTCAATCACTAACCCATGACTGTCTCTGGAATAACGATGGATTCAAGACAGGGGGAAGAAAACCAACAAGCATAATGTAGGCTGTAGAAGATCAAAAGAAACCAAAGAGCGCAATTAATTTCATCCATTTTTAGAATTAATTGTCTTTGCACCTTATCCAAAATTTAATGAGCATTACTTCTCTAGCACGTAAAAAAGCTTTGTTCTTTTGACTTAATTGATTTGTAAACACAGAAGGAGAAGTGTATCTGAAGTTCAGTAACCTTGATAGTTGAAAGAAATGGGGCATTCAGTGAGAGTAATGCAGAAGACGTCTGGAAACATAACCATGGATTTCATTTCCCGTTCACTGAAACTCACATGCATTATATGTGTTCTGCAGTTTCAGTTGCGCTTTTTATATGCTCAGACTCTTTTTATACCCTTTTTTTCTCCTCCCCTTGTGATTTAGGCTACTCATTTTGAAGAACTTCATAGCGCACAGCAGCTTGACAGAAAAACAGTGTGGATGGAATGGCTGGTGATTTTCCCATAGAAAAAAAGAAGATCCCAATCTTCCAGTAGGACATAGAAACAAGACCAGACAGAGTTTTATCCATTATTCCATCAGAAATGACTAGCTTGAGTTTGGTCAAAGGATTATGGGCTCAGTGCACCAAAAACACTGAACCGTGACAACAGAGGAAGGAAAGGAAAAGCAGTGGCTGCTGTCTAAGGTGAAGAAGAAAATTATTTTCAGTGAATACGTAAAGCCTGAGAAAAGTTAGGTTTCTGTTTCATTTTTGCTCCTTCAGGAAAGATTTAAATCAGTATTGTTCAGTATGCAAATTCTAGTTACAGCCTAATGAGATTCTGACAAAATATCCTATTAACACTAGAGGCTCTGTTCTAAGATTGTATTTACATATGTTGCTTATCTTTTTCTCATCAGGGTTCTTTTATGCTCCTGGATGAGTTTCACAGCTGGATCATTGTAAAGCTCAGAAATTATGGGATTGCTTACCTGTACTCTAGCAGATTAACTCACGTGTCCTGCCACCACCCACTTAGACTCCGTGGCCATACAAAAACACATTTGTAGTTCAACATACAAATCCACTTAAGATGGACTGGTGGTTCAAATATAAATTGCAGATACTCTTCTGTGTTTTATACTGGCATAAATATTGCCTCCTTGCCTCTCCACTAAATTCTGCAATATCAAAGTCAGCTGATCTCTTGGGAGTTTACAAGGAGGCCAGGGAATAACATAACCATCTCATCTCTGCAGAGGTTTCAACCAGGAGAGGTGTTGTGATATGAGACTTCAAAATGAGCCTTGTGTCCCTGGAGAGAAGTTAGAATTACAACATGCAATGCTTCATTACCACGTGTATCACTTATAATGAGAAGGTAGTTATATTACTGAACTGGCATTATGCAGAATTATATGTGCACCACATAGACATGGGTTTAGCGTTACGATGTGTGAAGTGGAGGACTGGACAGAGCACACACAGAATTTAGGCATTTATTTTCTTTTGTGATACACGTTTACCACTATTTTTATTACTAGCAGAAGCAGCAATCAATTTTGAAACATGGCTACTTAATTTAGACTGCAAGCATTTCTGTTTTTAAAGTTATCACACTTAGATTTCTATGTGATATTATGAATAGCAATGTTAAAATAAAATGTTAAAATATAAATGTCTTACAATCTATTAAAATCTTTTAAACGCTCATTTAAAAATATACCGAGCCAATAGCGCCTCACAAATCTTAATGAGCTGAAGAATATCTTCTCATTTGGATTAATTTCGTGAATGTTGGAAAAATGGCAATGAGCTGAAAAGCCAGCAAGTCTGCGATAAGGAAGCAGTAGGAAAGTATGTGACCTATTAATTCAAAAATGGGGAAGAGGTGGATGCAGAATACCAAGTAGCTAAGTAGAGTTCCTGCTAGGAGCGTTAGGTGTTCAGCCTTTGTTGAGCTCCAGTCCCCCTGATTTAGTCTAATTTGTCTGTTCTGACAACTGTGCCATGCATGTACAACCACTTTGAAGTACCAAATATTTGGAAAGTCTGACAAATGATGATGAAAATAATTAGTTACCATAAAATTAATTACAATTTCTTTTTTCTTAGTATTTTGGCTTCCAAAATACATTTTGACATGTTTTTCTTTTCTTTTTTTTTTTTTCAACTCAAAACCATCATTTGAAATCACTTATTTAAATTGGTCTTTTCCATTTGTGAACAGCTGTAAAATCTACCTATATTTTCATCCTTCAGATATTGCAGGGAACGTAATTTTCTGTCAGGGAGGTGAATCTGAAAGCTCTGAATAGTGCCTTTTTGAAAACAGATACTTGGAACACGATTAAAGTACATAAAATAATCCTGCTGTTTTCACAAGATGTACTTCTTGTTCCCAAAAGAAGGGTTCCTGGCATTTTCCAAGTTGTTTGGCCTGTGTCAAGACCACGAGCCTGCCAGCTCATCGTGGCATTCATGGTGTGGGATGGAATTTCATTTTGCTGCCCTTAAATAGCAATGTCTTTTGGACTTTTCCTCCGGAGCAATTGGCCAAATTGACTCCTTTGACACGGGTCTCTTCCAAACTGGAAACAGCAAAACAAATCTGTTGAGCAAGCTGGTGCCAAGCCATTGTCTGCTTGGAGCCCTGCATAACACTGGGTCTAAAGTCGCTCTGTGTCATAAGGCAGCTTACAACTCGGCTGCATTCAGGGAAATCAAGCAACTCTGGAATGCATGAGCGTTGGGTCACATACTTATACTTGGATGCAGAAAAAACATTGCCAATACCAGGCCACAAATGTTTAATGAAATAATCCTATCTGTGCATCTGCAATCTTATTTGATGGTAAAAATATCATCTTATAAAAAGAAAAAGTAAAAACAGTATCTTATCCTGTCTTCTTCATTCATGAGAGGACAACTCAAGACTGGCACGTTAATTTAGCACATACACATCCTGGCACATTCTGGCATGGTAGCCCTAAATCCATGGCATTTTTACTACTCTAGTGATCATCTGTACACATAGTGATGAGGTTAGAAAAAGAAAATAAATTAGTAAATTAGGACACTTCCTAAAGGAATCCTCTTAAAACAGGATAAGATATTAAAGGATAATGGGAATGGAGTAGAGGCTGCACAAGAATTATGTGTTCCTAGACACAAATATTTCCCCAAGTACTTATTACTTATTTGCTCTAATGCAAAACTCAATAGTGTATTAATTAATTAATGTATTAATTAATGTTCGCAGATGAAGTAAATACATTCATCTTCCAGTTATGGTTAAGTGGGTTGGTTTTTTTTTGCCCTTTTTTCCATCTCACTACAACTGTTATTGTGCTCCATGGGGTCAAATATTGCTGCCTCCTGTATCTTTATCATTTCTTTTAAAAAAGCAAACCACTTAATGGTGAGGTCTGATTGGTTGCTGAATCACCTTCCAAGGAAATGACACAATAAAAATGAAACTGGAAGAAGCATAAATACCAGAAAACTGAGGGACAGTCCTGAAAGAGATATCTAAGACAAATTAAGTGGCCTTTTTATTTCTGTACTCAAGTAAAATATCAGTGATACTATCACTTCAATAATACTGCACAGAGAGGTTATAAGCAATACAATTCTTTAATCCTATTGAGTCAGAAATTTAATTGCAGTTTTTCAAAGAAATTGAGGGAGGTAGAGTCAGATTACACCCAGTCTCCACTCAAACAAAGCAGCAGATAAATAGGTCATACAGGTCTCAGTTTCACAACTCATATTAAAAGAAAGGCATGCTTGCACTTTGAAACTCCAGAGAGTGTTTCTGGCTTTTTAAATGCCAAAAAATATGTCTCTGGTTATCACTAAAGATGAAAAAAATAAAATTAATACTTGGGAAATTGTAGGTTTGATTTCTGTTTCTGTGCAAGGTAATTTTCATTTCATGCATATCCAATTAATATGCTCCATTTCCATTATGTGAAATGTCCTATTGCAGTTCTACTGTAGCTGAAATTTTCTTTTGGCTGCATTTTTATAGAAGGAAGGAAAGTTCCAGTATCTCTGGGGGCATAATGTCACCAATTAAAAAAAAAGAAAGTAATTGCAGAACCTTCCTAAACATCATCAGTAATAACTTAGTATGGCAGCTAAAGTGAACATCATAAACCTGTGTTCAAGCTCAACAGAAGCAAAAGGACAAGTCCCATGTTTGGATGCATTATCTATTTTAAGGGTAAACTTCAGCTCAGGAAACATCTACTACTTTGAGTACGAACAGCATCAGCATAAGGTTGGGTACCTACACAAAGTTCTCTATAGGTGTCACAGGGAAGTGCTGTGCAAGTCATCTTATTTCAGAAATTTAATATATTTCTGTAGCAAAATCTTTGTTTATTTAGGCAACACAAGCAACTTTTTTTCCATGAAGGGTTTTGTGACATGTATGGGTCACTGACATAACAAATTCTAAGACACCATATAGAACACATCTGGCCATAAAAGGAATAAAAAAAATAGGTAGGTTGTGTATACCAGCTTTCTGATCACTGACCTCTTTAATTTCTGCTAGTACTTGTGCTCTTCTGAAACTAATCTATCTAACCTGTTTGGCAAGCTGTGTCAATTTTTAAATGGTTTTCTTTACTTTTCCACACCCACAGTCTGCCCATCTACAGTAAATGGTGAATTTTCCCAGCTGCACATCAAACTCCAGATATAGAAATAATCCCAATATAATGATATAATTATATGAATAGCACATTTGACTTTTACCGTGTCTTTCTCATTATGTTCCTGCAAAACGGTAACAGATTCTTACCATGGAACATGCAACAGAGATTTCAGGAGTTTTAAAATAAACCTGGTTAACATTTAATAGCAGTGCTCTGATGTAAGAATAGGCTAATAAATGCTCTCCCTGAAAACTGTGCTGTGTATCCACTGCAAGGGGATACCTATTTTATTCAACAAAATACTGATCTTCTACAGTTAGTAATAGATTAACAATGGGACTGGAATCAGATTGTCATCTGGCCACATCCAGGAAAAGTTAGTGACCAAAATCTACATCTAAATTGTTATTTCATCCAAGAAACTGCTGAAAATCTTGGAGTAGAGTCATTTAATCATGATAGCTCTGCATTTCTAAAAGGTTGCAACAGCTAATAAAACTATTTATTGGACTTTCAAAGGTTATTTTCTTTAAATACCATAGAAATAGCCCTCTGAAGGAGCAACAGCATCATAAAAATCAAGATATATTAACTAAAATGTGTTAAATCCACAAATATAGAAACTCATATATGAAGAAGAGCTAGCTTTTCAAACAAGATGTGCATGGCTACAATCTTTTCTTAACATTTGTCTAAAATTTCTGTTTAAAGAAAAACACCAAGACCTGCTAGCACTCCCCTTCGGAGGCAAACAACAATCCGAAATTCAATCTGAGACTGAATTCAGAACAGGTCTGGAATATGTGTGCTTATTTAGAACAGTACAGCACTGAGCACAGATGTGTGTTCAAGTGAGATGATTCGTTTCAGTCTTCACTTTAATTTCTGTTTACAACCCAGAAAACCTAGACTCAGTCTGCAGCTACAGCAGGCAACCATTTAAAATCCATCAGCGGGATAGAGTTCTGCTTTAAAACGAACCAAAAGCTGCCTTTTTAAAACTTAATGTCACAAAACATAACTCTCACGGTACGTGCAAAAATGAGATTACTCCAATTAAACATGGGAGGAAAAAAAAGCTCTTTAAAAAGGTTTCAGGTACTCCAGCTATTACTCATGAAAATGCAGTGCTTCCCAGCATCATAGCTTATCAAGTGCAAACCAGAATCTTACATTTTAAATGAAATGATGTGTAAAAGTTGCTATCTTTGTGAACATGAGATATTAAACAATCTCAGAGAAGAATGTGCAAATCAATTTGATTCAGCAAAATAGGCTCTCCAGTATCTGAATATTGTGGATGCACTGAAACAACGCGTGTCAAAGAACAGTGCTGACTCGAACATTTTTCTAAACAAAGCACTCGATGCACACTCACCCTGATACAAGATATCTAACCTCATTTATAGCTGGATGCCAGACTCCAAGGATATTTAGATTAATTACCTGCGTTGCATGTAAATGCATCACTTAAGTTTTACTTTTATTTTGTTTAGTCCAAACCACATTTTTGTTCAGTTTAAGATATAACTATTTTCTTAAACCACTTTGTTCCCCCCGAAATGAAAGCTCAGCTATCATACGTTATTGTATTGTTAACAGGGTCTCAAACAAAACCAAATTACAACATCTCATGCTGCTCATCCTTTGGTTTCCATCCCAGGTTAGGTTCATGGCTCTGCACTGAAGCACAGTGGGATAATAAAACTGCTCAGAGATACTGAAATGTTTCTTGCGCAGCAAGCAACTATGTATGCCTCTCCACTTAAAAAAATAAACAACTTAAATGACTCGTTCTGTACTTAGTGGTTAAAGATTCCAGGGATTCAGTTCTCACACACAGTAAAAAATACTAAGTTATCAAAACCAACATTGCTATGAAGCCAGGGCACTTTCAGAGTTCAAGTATTTTTATAAGAATGAACAAAATAAATAAATAAATAAATGAAAATGTCACAGCTATGAATGAATATATATTTGGATTTTTTTTAAAACAGATGCTATCTAATAGTTTTGAATGAATATACTAGATAGAGTTACAGGTTCAGATGTGCTGACAGTTGCTCCCAGTTGCTTATTTTTCATATTGCCTTAATATTATTTGTAGTAGATTTATATATATTATATATAGGAATATTAAAATGACCAGATAAGAAAATAATTCTAAGTAGTGTAGTGCAACGCTGTCGATAAAACACAAGTATGAACCATCAGAACTTGACATATTCCATTCTACCATCAAAAGAACAGGCTAAGACTCACACTCCTCAACACACACGGCCATTGCCTTTGCTAGATTGCCTGTATGTTACAAAAAGCTGTAAACCAATGACCTCCCACCAGCAGAAATGATCGCTCTTCCTCGCTGCTCCAAAAGCCATTGGGCCACTGATGTCACAAAGGGCCTTGAGGGAAACATCTGCTGATATGGCTTGGCCTGTACTGCAGAGGTTCAGGGTGTCAATGTAAAATAAAGACAGAGCACAGCTCACAAGAAGAAGCAAAGATCTGCTCTGTGCCCTATAGTCCTGGCAACTATCCTAGTACATACACTGCCTTTTTCTCCCCAGTCCAGGAGTGTCACTTTTTCCCAAACAAGATCCATGCCTAAACAAGCCCTTGCAAGCAAAGGGAGACACATTATAGTATTACCTGCGCTCATCTGCATTCATCTATGATGAATAACCATAAGGTACATCCACTCATAATCATTTCAGTGTGCTAGAAGAGAAACTACATAGAAAAATTAGCCTACATCTCCTCTGCAAAACCTCCCAATGTATTTATTTTTGATTTGGTGGGTATTTGTGAGCAGATGTATAATCTTAAGTCCATCTTCTGCTGACATTCTACTGACACTGTAATGGCATTTTGTTGTTAAGTAGCATGATCAAATAGTTTAAAAGCACACTAGTACCACAATGCTGGACATAAATACAAGGTCAGCCTCCCCAACATTTTACTTCATGACCACACAATGCTTCAGTCCATTAATTTGATTTTCTTCCACCTGCCTTGGGGCTACCTGAGATCTTCATATAGTCTACTTCAACACTGCTCTCACACTGGGGAAAGGGTCTGCATGCAAAAAAGCACTTCACGTGACATTTTAGGGAGCTACTATCTTTTGCCATTTAACATTTGCTTCTCAATGGCAGCTTAATAATTGAAGAAGTCTGACAGTTCAAGTAACTTGCCCAAATAATATCAGAAACGACCCTCTGCTTTCTCTGCTCCTATGAAGAGGTAATCATTCGTCAAGACAGAAAGAGGTAATTACTGTTATTTACCCATTAACATTGCTTCAAGTTGTGCAAAGAATAAAAACAAAAATAAAATACAATAAAAACAACAGTTTATCTCCTGATCCTGAATGCTGTAGTTCCAAAGTGGAGAACTAACCAAAGATCCTAGAGGACTTAACACATAAATAAGGACAAACATTAGTCTTCCATAAAAGGTGAAGCCTCGAGTTATTACTACAGAGAAGGAGCATATTATTCTGCTTAAATCAGTCACTTAATTGTCAGGTCAATTGCACTCCTATTGCAAGAAGGAACAGACAAAGAAAAATATGTCAAAGCATTAGAAACATTTTTATCTGACCCCCAGAGACAACAAACAAAGTGAGACGTGAATTTTGATCTAAAAAGAACTCTTCGCTGAATGATTTCTTTGATTAAGTCTTTTAGACAACAATAACTTTGTTTTTAATAACAACACATAGAAGACCATCCCTTACTCAGCAGAACAATAAAAACTTTACACTTTTTCAGTAACATTCCTAACCATATCAACATAAAGAAGTCAATGGAAAGCACTCAAAGGACCAAAATAAGTAGTTATGAATCCAAGTTTTTTTTTTGCGTATGCAAAACATCTTAGAAATCCGTGTATATCATCTCACAATCTTGTAGTAGAGACTGCATAATTAAATTGCTGCCATTATATTGCCAGCAATATTTCACATCTTGACTTGAATAAAAGAAAACTGTTTTTCATAATCCATCTGATGGATTCTGGCTGAGACAATGGGGGCTCTGCTCTCTCTCTGAAACCACTCGCAAGGCTTGAAGCTTCTCCCAGCCTGCTGCCAGAAGCACACACTATTCCCACAGATGACTCATAGTTCAGCAGCATGCTGGAATCCCAATGAAAGCTCCTAGCCCCCCGTTGGACTCCCACAGACAGGGGGATCTATCACATGAGCTGAGGGGGCAGCTGTTTGAGGCTCACAAACCAGATCTGAAGGAACAAGTATTGGTAATTTGCTGGGGAGGGGTTCACAATTTATTTTCCTTATATCCTACCAGGTAAGTGACAAAGAACCTACCAGAGAACATATGTTGTCTTTTCAATGACAGACAAAAGAGAATGAGATTGAGAAGAACTGGCAAGAAACGGAAAAATAAAAATAATTAAAAAAAAAATAAATTAGTTGCATACTTCAGTTTATTGGGGTGGGAAATATCCCAGCTGAAATACATTCAAGCGCCGTATGGTCGTACATGTGTGCTCCCATGCACTTGTCTCTAATTTTTCATTAAATAATCAGTTGTGAAAAATTGCTCAACTTTAAGTCTCCAAAGTAAGTTGAAGTGCAAATCATGAAACAACAATTTTCTGTAACTCTAATCTTTCGGGTTCAAGACAGGATAGATCTACAGATTGTGTGCATTCAGTTTTCCAAAGGCTGCTGTAATCATTTAGTCCATTGTCATAGTTACATCTCAACACAATTCTGATCTTCATCATGTATAAGTAATCTCTAATATTGCAAAACTATGCTATAAGCATACACAATAACTCACTGTGAAGCTGCAAGTGCTTTATGCTTTATTAGCCCCATTTGTCTTCTCATTGAAATTCTACTCCATTGACTAATGATGTATACACCTCCATCTGGCATGTATGTGCCACTGAAGCTACCTGGGTCCCGTTCATTAGTGAATCGTGCAGCACTTATGACTTTGCACATGCAAAAAGTTCAGGACCCTCCCAAGGGGTCTAACATGTTCCAGCTTTACAACACCCCAAAGTCTTCTTATTTTGCATGGCAATAACCCACTCACTTCTGTGACTGGAACGTAGGTAGGACAAATAAGAAAGGCAATTCTCATTTAATGTGTACATATGTATAATTTCAAAAGACAACAACGAAAAAAAACATTAAAACAAGTGTAGTTCAGCTGAACTCACCCATCTAGTACAGTCTATTGCTTAAAAACAACCACTAACAGTGAAGACTGATAACAAAATAACTGTATCTTTGGTATATTATATCGACCGACACAATTTTCTACATTTACTGTGTCAGTATTTGATCCTTTGGGATTTAAATTCATAGAAGATCACACGCTGCTTGCTAGACCATGGTATTTCTGCTACTTTTGAGGTCAAAGCACAAGGCCAAACATCAGGACACAGAAAGTCACCCAAACTTGTCAAGGTTTCTGCATTCATCGTGGAATATATCTTTATTATTGCATTCGTTGGTATGGGTCTTTATGCTTTCAGAAGTTTAGGATGAGTATCAGTGCTCATTAAACCATCAGACTGATCATTTTGGCTGGAACCAAGCCAACAACTGCCCTCACAGCCAAAAAAGGTCTGTCCATTGGAACTACATTGAAAAGATGAATGTAACTAAGGAGACATGGAGAACTTGATTCTATTTTGGGAGATGATTTTCCAGCCTTCCTGTTATTCCATTCCTTCACTTGACGTTCTGGAATGCAGCATCCAGTACAGGGGAAAGTTGCTAACTGTCCCCTTTTTCTATTTTAATATCACAGGTATATACATATAAAAGGCTTGCTTCATTTCTCCCTAGCTCCCCTCTCCCACACTTATAAAAAGGAAAAAAGGGCAAAAGAGAGAAGCAAAATAAACAAAACAAAACAATAAATATATATATGTATTTTTTCCCTAGAATTTAGCAGCAATATCTAGCTACAGCCTAGAGTGTTATCAACATCATTCCCACCAGCAACGCAATGGAGGAGTCCCAACAGATTGGCTGCATGCTCTCCTTTCCCCACATTTCTGGGTGGGTATAGCTCCCTGAACAGTACTGTTCCTTGACTACAATATTACATTTCTTCAGCCTAAATTTATTCCGCCTGGTCTTTCTTTCAGAGAGCTACACTGCATAAATTATGAGCTGCAGATTTGGGTAAGGAAGATGAGAATTTATTTAAGAGAAAGGAAATTATGTGAGAATATCAGTTGATATATAAGAGGGTTTCAGCCATTATATGCGAATTAAGTGTGTAAATCTGTGCATGTCTGCTATAAAAATGTTTTCACTTTTTGCATACCGTGGTTTTTATGCTGAGCTCTAATTATCTTTTAATATGTAAAACTGGAACGATTAATATAGCTTAGCACATTACACAGGATTTCATCTTTGCAAGACAGCTTGCTTTCTGTTTATTCTCATCGAGATGTTTAATGAAGTGACTGCCATACCACACAAGTAGATGGGTTAAATGAATCAAACACAACATTTTGCCTAATGAGAAGAATTTACAGAAAACTTATGTAAAGGTTAGACTAAAAAATAATAATGATAACCACAGAGATATAACAGCAAGAATTCGCAAGGCCTGCGCTCCTCAGGAAATCAGAAATCCTTATGAAAATATAATGATCAAAAGTGTCACACAGAGGAACTCTCAGTAATTATCAAAAACTTCAATATTGTCTGTAAGCTGTTACACTGAAAAGCCTAAAACCTGCATCATTTTATTTTATCACTTCTCCAAACAAGTGCAACTACATGAAGACTGAAATTGCTGCCAGAATTTTTTAGAACGTGACACCGAAATGGTTCACATGCAAGATGTGAAGTTTTTCCATCTCGCCAACATGGGGGTGTCTAAGATTTTCTTGGTATCACCACAGCCCAAGAGAGATCATTCAGCGTAGTTCCCTCAATGACATTATCCACATTATGTAACTGTCAGTGTTACTGTTCCACATGGTACGTGAGCATGGTGAGACCCCACAGGCCTCAGACTCTGACATCTGCAAAGGATGCAAGGCAGAACTGTCACCCCCAGGATTCAAAGAAGGCAAGACTCCCTAACGCTCCTGGCAACCCCATGCTGATGGGGTTTCAGATGGCCGCCCATATTAGCAAGAAATCCTTTCCACCTGCTCAGTCCACAAGCTGATATACACAACGTGTGAAGCAAAAGGGCAGAAAGAAACAACTGTAAAAGTATTTCCTTCTTCATTTAACCAGAAGCATTTTTCATCTTTCTACGACTTCCCACTGAAGAAATGGTACATAAGGACAATATAACATCGCAGATTAATTACAGCAAAAGTATGGCTCAAAGCAACGCTGTGCGTTAGGTAAGCATGCACTGTAAACAGTAACAGACTAGAACAACGAGCTGAGTGGAAGCGATTGCCTGTAATTGTGGGTTGACACCAAAATTACCGGCTTCAAGATTGAATTCAGTGATAATGTAAATCACTCTCTGTTATTCTTCACTTAGCAGACTGTCTCATGAACTGCCTGAAAGAAGATCGCTTTCCTCTCTAAAGAAAATGAAGTGAATTCGTGGTATTTCCAATTTTCATTAAGATTTTTGTCACATGATTCTGTCAAGGTGAAGGGCTGAGGGCTGCTTTTCACCATTTCTTTTACCATCTCCGTTGTTAATATAGATCAATCTCTGCTGCAGCTGCAGGCCCATTCCTTGTCAATAAAAGCATACCCTGGTCACCTTTCCAGCAGTCCCTGTGACTGACGTGCTTTTATTGCCGCTCTGTCCTCACAGGACCAACATTTATTAAGAAAACCCTTGTGATTACAATTGCCCACTGCAGTTCTGCATCACGTCTGAGGGTTTGGTGTAATTGCACAGGATTTTTGTCTTGCAGCTCTTTCACAGCAAGCAGAAGAGCAGCACATGCTTTGGAAGACAGATGTAAAACTCCCTCACAGCTGCTTGTGCCATGGGAGCTCCTTGTAACTAACCAACAACCCAACCGCAGCTAACGTGCTTCTGATCACAAAGCTACCTCTCTGTAAGAGCCATCTTTCTAACGATAATACAAAGAGAGAGGGGAAAAAAGACAGCAGCAATACAGAAACAAAGGCTGTTTTTATACTGGCTCAGAGCAGCAGAGCAATTTTGAAGCAAATCCCTGATCCTCTCCACTTACAGTACGCTGGTGTGGTTTGCAGAGCATGATTTGGTGAGGTCGAACTCAGCTCCCTGCAGAGCAAGCTGCATCCTTGGCTCTTCTGCAGGTGCAGAATGAGTGCTCTCCACCTCTAATGAGCACTCAGCCATCAGATAGCCCCCAACGACAGCCTGGTGGGGATGTTTGGCCTAGGGCACCAAACTAAACGTTTTAAGCATCGTTATGCCACGTTTGGCACAAGAAAAAGCAAAATCAATCTCAAGATCTGCAGAGCACTTTCATGTGCATGACACTGAATTGCTTGGTTCAGTGCTGCTGGCAATGCCTGCAACTCGCTTCACATGGACCAAGAAATGTGTTTGTTACCACTCTCCAGTAATTAGGTACAACACACCTCAACACAGCTGACTGCCAGGATACAGCATCCTTCTAACGGAGGGTAAGCAAAGGCAAAAAGCCTTTGGAGATAACCCAGAATAGTAATTACTTAATACCCAATTGATCAGAACATGAATGAAATAAACAGCATGGTTTCTGGCAGCATGATAGGCATTATGGAAAGCACCTTAGTTATTAAACAATCAAGTAAGGAGCTCACAGCACCAGAGAAGAGCCTGAATAGCTAAAGAGGAAAAGACACGGGGTACAGGCAAAAGCTATTATCTTGTCAGATCTCTATGAGATTTCTGGAGATAAGTTTGAATATGTTTCTGTATTACACTGTCAAAAAAGTAAATACTCCGGCTGTAACACAGGGGCTATGTGACACCACACATCAGAAAACAAAACCAGGCAGGAAAGATACACAATATGTGATGCATCTCATTAAAATGCTGATAATCCCAGCTTCTGTACAAACCTAGACTACATAAACTATTTTGCAGACCAAGCTTTTTGGAGGCCTGCACAACAAACAGACAAAGCATAGCTTAAAGAAAAATAAGAAGAAAAAAAAAAGAAGTTTGAAAGCATCGTTTTCAATCTCCAAAGAAAAAGAAATTGTACAGAAATATGACAGCATCCACTCACTTCCAACACGTCTACCAGCTTAAAAATTATGTAACGTGAAAAGAAATATATTATAACAGAAGTAAGGTAAAATAATGTGCTGTTTCAAAATAGATGCAGACAAAACACCTCTGAAATCAGCACCAAAGACATGCTGAGCAGCAAATGTACACAAGTGCTTTACAGAAGGCAGGTCATGCAGAGCTGTATCCTACCACATAACCCAAAATCAACTGGCATAGCATCTTTTGCTTGTAACATCTACACAACTGATGATTCTCACACCTCTCTGTCCCAAATACTCATCAGCTTCACTTTGCCTCTACTGTTCTTTGTCAGATATACACCATCTGAATAACTCAAGTGTCAACCAACTTAACAAAACAACCACATTTGCAATTTCAGCACAAGTCGACACATGCCAAACTGAAATCAATCCCAAAGAATTTTAAAATATGGCTTCTTCAGATCCACATGATTCTTAAAAATCATGCGTATCGGTTTGTATATTCACATGGTGTTTTACCAATATGGAATAACATAACCTGCTGTCGTGAAATGCTTGAATGTAAAGGAAGACAAGAGGAAACAACATGAGAGAAAACACAGAATGACAGTCAGAACATGTTGAGGGAGGAGTGATTACTGGCATGTTCAGCTAAGAAGGAAAGATTTCTGGTGTGAGGAAAACAGAGAAATGGCAGGAGAGAGGTGAACACAAAACTGTAATACGAAGAGTACAGTAATGACAAAAACTATGTGTGCTTGAACCACAGGAAAACAGCACCAAGGTGAGATATATGGAAAGGCCTGTTAGTAAGGGAGGGAGTTAGAATTAGCTTCAGCTTGCATTTGTGCAACAAAACGAACATTTGGAAATGGGAAGTGCAGCCTGGGTTCAGCTGCCACAAGAGCTTCCTGAGCAGCCAGTCTGAACACACTGACCAAGCCCCAGTACACCTCTACCTCAATGGTGAAGTAGCTCTGAGACCCAAAGATGATCATTTAAATGACATGCTTATTGTTTCACCAGTGATCGTTTTGGCAGAAACATCTGCACTTCCATCTGCCTTGGTCATCATTCTAGATTTCAGAAGTCAGGATGTGCCTGCTCAGCTATGCAGGGTCACCTGTGCCAGGTCACCTGCACTCATCCTGTGCTATCAGTACTAACGTCTACAATTTACACAGTGAACTGTAAATACGAGGCGGGTGTAAACTCCAAGTTGAGCTGAAAATAAAAACAGAAGAGCTACTATTTCAGTTGGAATTTCATTTTCATATCGAACTCGTCAGAAACTTGCATTTCAGTTTTAACTGGGACTGTCACAGAACTCCCCATCTGCCTCACAGAAGAGCTGCAGACTCTAGGAAACTTGCCACATAACGCAGAAAAAGTTTGCTGGGAAAGCAGGGTTTTTTTTTTCCAGAACATAAGGTAATTGATAGAATAAGAGAAAGCAGGAATCATTAGAAATGATGCAAATACATCAGCAGGGACCTCAAGTGATTTTCTTTGATGAACCCTGAGTTTGAAAAGGACAGGCTTTGGGGTTGTACTTTGGACAGCTAGAAGCAGGAAATACACATGGCAGAATGGAAAAATTGCAGTGAATAAGCCAACACATAACCAATATAGTCATGGGGGTCTGAGGTACATTTATTTCCTAATCCTGGCAGAGATTTAAAATGCATATTCACCACGAAATAGATTCTGAATTATTAATATCAGATTGAAGAATGAAAACATTCAGGATTATATCTGATGTGTTTCCCATCCATTTCACACTAATGGCACAATTGATATAAGTCAATATGAAAATCAATGCTGAGTATTTGGCATAGCACAGCAGTACATGGCAGAATCCACTGAGAGCTATTACATTCAAGAAATTAAGAACTTGCAAGGAAATAAATACAAATTATATGTAAGTAAATTACATAAAGTTTTACAGTTTCGATGATGAAAAATGGTACCGTCTGCTAAAATTAAAACAGCCCTTTACAGGACAGGAAATTGCTTTAAACACGATCGGTGGGAAAAAAACCCATAAATGCATGTATTTAATCACACAGACACTTCCTTTCTGTCCTCAGAAAGTGTCCCACATCTTTAGAATGTGCTCTCAAATTTGTGCTCTTTTAACAGCCAGGAAAGGAAAGGAGTAAGCAGAACAGAAAGAAAAATTTGCAATAAAAAAAGGTATGCATAGCAATAGAAAGGATGGTTTCTGTCATCTCTGTTAGTGCCAAGGTACCATTTGTAGGTTAGAAAGGAGCTGGTTACAGAAAAGTTAATGTCTTCATTGTGCTGAGCTGGTCCAGCCATTGCTCAAAGAGCTTCTGTTTCACAGATGAACAAAGAGGACTTCAAGGACAAGGACTGAAGAAATGTGTGTTAAAATACAATTATACGCTGAAAAATGAGTCTGGAAGTGGTGTCAGAGAGTTCAATGCATTTTGTTGTGAACGACCCCTGATGAGATTCACTTGACTTATAAGGTTTTCTGATTTTCACCACTAAAGTTCTGCCTGAGATCTGAACATCAGATTGGATTATTTATGGTCCGTGTGTCATCATCTACAATAAAGTCTACGTTTGAAACTTAATTAATACAGTCAGGCCTTAATCCAGCTCATTCCTTCTCAGAGATGTGTTAGCTCTGCAGCGCTAACTGGTGTAATGAATAGCACATACTTGTTTTTCCATAGGAGTCAGCAAGAAAGAGTGAAAATTTGCAGGGCACAGATCTACTGACATTCTTTGCCGTCACTGTTTGGGCCACAGACATTTTTTAAAATAGCAAATAATTCTGCCATTTCCCACTGCATTTGCAGTCCTTACTCAAGGAGTGTCTTGCACTTGAGCTCTATGGAAAATTATTGGCACGGTCACACTGATTTTTGCAGTATTCTACTTGTTCTTAGGCTTGTTAGTCTAGAAGTGCAAGTAATTCTGCTCTGTAAAGGTTGATTTAATTTTTCACATTCACAAACTGATCTCTTCCATTTTGCTTATACAACAATGCACACATTCTTCAAATATCTGCATGCTGCAGAGGGCACTGACTGACCTTTTATTTCTCGTCTACCCCTTCCCTCTCCTGTCTGCCAGCTGTATGACACCAGGCAGAAATAGCTATGAGAAAGTCTTCCTGACTTCTACAGGAAGATGCTGATTAGTGGATGAGCTGGAGATATATTACATATAGAACTTCAAGTTGGATCTGGATTCGCGGATAATAACATTACTTTGTTTTCACTGCTGCTGGAAAAGAGTGATATGGGCAGAGGTACCTCATGCCAAATAGCTGCAGACTGACATTCTTAATTTTCAGAGGTAGGAAAACTGCCACCTCATTAAGAAGAACACTGTGTTATTAGTTTATTGGCGTGGTACCAGCACTGGAAAATGCAGCATGCGTGTCCTTGTGACTAAAGGCATAAACCTGGAGAAGTTTATTGAAAGTTATTTCTTTAGACAGGAAGGAGGGAATAGTGGCTTTACAGGGACCTGAAGCAACAGCTAATACTGAAGAACTTTCTACTTTTGAACATATCCTCCCAATCCATAATATTGCTCTAATTAGCGCACATTCACACGCATCAATTATTTTAAAGAGTCATGAATGCAAGACAACTGATTGACATGCTAACATTGAAAACCTTACAATCCCACAAAGGAGAGACGGTATCACTTGAAAGGTCACAGTGTGCTGCTATCATAATGCAGATTCCTCCCCGAATTCCCCACCTTCTACATTCTGGTGATACGTGGTAATAAGATTAACAGAAAGAAAAAGCAGCTTTCACTCTGAGCAGTCTTTCTGAAAATCAGCATTTCCAGCATTTCAATACTTATTGGACACAGCAGGGAGCTAATCCTTTAAAATACCCAACCCAATCAACCAATGGGCCAACTGAACTGAAAGAATAGGAACTTCTTTGAAGTTTTCTTTCACTGCACTGGGAAAGTTCAGATGCTCTTGCTGGGACAGTTCAGATGTCCCAACCTGCACTAATTACAAGACAAGTCCTCCCCATTCATTTTACATCATTAATTGCAAGACTCCTAGGTAGGGGTAGGTTCATAATGAGGCTGCTGTTGATTCTTGCACAGGTATTACTCTCTAGCCAAGAGCTAATTTTTCAACTGAAAAACTTTGTTTTCAGGCTTCTGAAAATACTTTTCCATTCCTAACATGCTTTAATTGACATGTAAGCTATCATACATCTTGTTTTTCTTTTCACATGAAAGATTACTTGCAAATGGAATGTATATAAAATGAATGGCTCTACTCCATCATTGTATACCGCCCTTTGCAGAAGAAACAACTAATCTAAGAGATGCATTGTTTCTGTTGGGATTTACAGCCTAGCATTGTCTAATTATTCATGATGTGTTATCCATCATACCACACAGGACTCACAAAAAACAATGTGTTCCAGTTAAGAAAAAATTGCAAAAAACAGAGCTATCAAGAGCATATTCCACCTTGATAGAAATGTCCACAATATTTTAACTTACTTGGGTATCGCACCTGCTGAAGTTTCCTTTTTCTGCAGGGCAATGGCAACTCTCAAAACGAATCCTATCAGACAGCGAAGTGAATTAAGCATCAACTGAAATGGTAAAATATATCTAATCTTTGAGCTAATAAATTTTTTTTTTTTTTTTTTTTTTTTTTTCAGTTTGAATCCTAATCTGCTTTAATTGTAACCCAGTTGCACAACTGTGCTGTTGAAGAGTAAAAATGACGAACTAAATATTTTAGTATAACTAGATCCAACAGTACCAGCTGGGATTAGATAGCTTGAAGATCTGCTTCCTGATTATAGAGCACTTTAACTTTAGATCACAGATTAAATACAGAAAAGGTAAATAACAAATGGCAGTGCTCCCATTAAAGGACTGCTTGGGGATATAGGGAAATGAGCTTGCTTACATCTGACCACTTTCCACTTTCATGATAGCTGTGTTTCAACCTAAACTCATGAGCAGAGAGCTTCTTTGGTTACAGAGAACACTGCAGAGATTGTACAGCGGTAGCAAGATCATTGCTTGTTTAAGTAATGATATTAAATACCAACCTTTCTCTTGATTATAAGGAATAATGAAACTGTTGTTCTGTCTGCAACTGAAACTTAGTTCCTGAAAGGTCTTCTAGCACTACTGCAAATATTTTTGTTTTTGTTTTTTTTTGTAAAATTGCTTTGTAGAATTAAAACTTTTAACAGCCAACCTCAGGCAAGTTTTTCCACCAAGCTCCATCTGAAACTGTAAGCATTTCTACCACCCAAGCTCACAGAAATAAATTGTAAGCAGGAGTTTCTTCTATTTAAATGGATCACTTTCCCTTCACATGTAAAATGGAAAAGAAAAGCACAGCAACCAGTGCTTTCATGTAGGTCTTTAAGCCACACACACATAATAGGCCTTCTTCCTCAGCTTGTAAAACTAATGCAGTTTAAATTAAGCCACAATTTGTATCACTATGCAAACACCTCTGATAAGGATAAGTACAAAGCGATTAGAGCATCACCAATATCAGGTCTTCCAGCAATTTCTGTGCTAGAAGAAGAACGCTCAACACTCATTTTCTTCCTTCTCATTTCTATTCCAGAGGTTCTGTTACCCCAATTCATTTCTACACATGCTGAAACAGTGAAACCACATGCAAAAATAAAGGAAAAAAAAAAAAAAAAAAAAAAAAAAAGAGCAGAAAGACACTTCAGATTTCCTCTAATGTGTTTTCTAAAATCTGTCGTGTTCTGCTCAAGATGCTGTCATTTGCTCTGAGTATGCAGTGCTAAAACATCAATCATACTCTCCAAATATGAGAAGCCTGCTGCAAGTAGCCATAATGAAACCGATGTCAGACAACCTCCACTCATACCAGGTTCCAGCAGCTTCACATCTTCAAACACAATGGACAGCACGTAATTGCAGTTCTGGAAGCGCATCCATGTTTCAGATTGAAACTTCTGCATGTCTCACTATCTGTGGTGACTTATTTTTCTGTCCAACATTTGCAAAATATGAGAATACAACCCACCTTGCAGTTTATTTGCCATTTTAGGGAGGTCTAAGCCAGTCCATTGAAATTCTTTAGAGCTTGCCTCACTCACTCTGCATGCTAAACATAAAGGGAGAGGCACTATCAATAATCTACTGCACAAAAGCTGGCTGCAAATATCTTCCTGACAATAGATTAAAATCACACCTCTGCAGGGACAAATTCCATATCTGTACACGTTACCAGCACAAAAATATCAGTCTAGTAAAGTCACTTTGAAGTAGAGAAATAGTCAGCAGATCATATGAATCGGCTTGCAGAATCACTCCAAGAGGGTCAGCTCCCTACGATGGGATAGAAATTTTCCCAGCAAACCTTGGAGGAAATATCACATTCTTTGACTGTGATAAGCATGAAGTGAAGGATGTCTGACAACTAAAGAGAGATTTTAGTATTTTAATGGAAAAGGATTAAACATCGCAGGCGGCTTCTAACAAAATAAGATTTACCAGCTAAGAAAGCTACTGAGTAACTGAAGGAATGTGAAGCTTTAAGAAAAGAAGAAAGGAAAGAAGAAAGCGAGCTCTACAAAAGCAGAGCAATACAACATGCAAGAAAAAGCTGGTAGAAATCAGAACAGTCCTTCCCTGTTCAGGGTTCATAACGTAGTCTGCCCTGAGCCTGTCTGTTGTTCCAGGGCAAGAAACAAGCAATAGTGGAAGAACTAGGGGACACAGGCGGGCACCCATCTAAACTATCCAGTAACATAAATGTGAGGCCAAATGTAAAAAAGAAGGAGAAAAAAGAAAAAAAGTACAATACAATGCATTGTAGAATCCACCTGCTACTAAAACTTCCAAAACTTTGACTTGGACGTTTAACTTTAAGCCAAAAGGAGATGAAATTCTATATGTGCACCCTGAGAATCAAATGCTTGTATACAGTGTTCACACACAAAACAAATAAAGTCAGAAAAACATGCAAGATCTGAGAAAAACAAATAACAGATTATTCCTAGAGAGCTAATATAGCTATTTACATTAGAATTCAGATTGAGTTTGGCTGTTCAATATTTAGACCTGAAGTGGCACATAGCTAACTGGGATTACAACTTGGAATGGGCTAGTTGTACACAGTAAGCTTTGTTCTTCTATTAAAGTACATGCTTATGCTAAAGCAGTCCTTAAATATTTATAAGTAATGAATCCTATAGACACCTGAAAAAGACATCTTGCAAATCTAGCCAGTCTTCTGTAAAATAGTAAAAACATTCATATTTAGTGAAGGGATGGGTATTGATGATACTTGACGCCTCGCAGGACCTTGTCCTATTGCAATTTCATTTGAAACGATTACAATCACAAACAGCTTGCTTTAGAAGCTTATTTTTATCATTTAGATTTTAAATTATTTGACTTTTAAAGATGCACACAATGAATTCAAGTCAAGACAAGAAGAAGTCCTGGGCACATCTGAGTACAACAGTGATGACCCATGGGAATTCTAAGCTTTCATCACTCATATACATTTCAGGTATCTCACTTTGTGATTATGGGAGCCAGCTGCATCTAGAGAGGGCAAAATTAAACTTCAGCATACAAACTGAAGTCCCTGCTTAAAGAATTGGTTTAGTGAATAAAGGCAAAATTAGGGTAAGAACCAACACAAACATGTCTACAGACGAACATATTCATATGCTGAGTTGGTTTCCCTTTCAGAGACTGCTTATATGTAAACAGACAACAGATTTCCATACCAAAATACCAAGAAAAATCTTGTCTGTGCGTTTGGGTTTGTCCCTGCAAGGCTGTTTTGTTTCATCCAGTGTTGTTCTGTGAAATCCCACAAACCAATATTTGCCACTATGGTGATGGGTCAACTCATTGTAAAATCGTAACTATGGACAGATAACTTCCAAAAGTCTAAATTGCTTTAGAAGAGAATCACACAAATGACCAGGAAATGAAATAACAAATGTCTTAATAACAGTCACAGTAAACTGTGCCAGCATACTTTGAAGTGGAAATTCAGAGAATTTTATGAAATTCTTCAAATCTTGAGCTCCTCTTGGAATGTGTTTCCACTAGGTTATCAGAACTGAGCAGCTACACTATGAACAGTAATAGGCACAGATAAAGAACAAGCAATAAAATGATTACCACTGTGTGGAAATTATGAAAATGTTTTATTAAAAGCATTCAGCTAGAGAAAAACCCTGCCACATATATTTCTGCTACATTACAGGGTTCAGGTTTTCCTCAAGGCCTGCATTTGAGGGCTTTCACACAGATAACTAACTTGGCTTTCTGTTGTTGTTGCTCTTCTCTTAAGAGGAGCACTGGGCTGTATGAGCCAACATCTTGAATTTTACACACAAACAGGAGAGGAAAGAAAGAATGAAGAAACCTGCAGCAGAAGAGTTAACAATACTCCTGTGCTTGTCTGAGCTCAAATCTCCAGCCTGAGAAAGGCAGAGGTTTTGTGCAGGTTGAGCTGAGCTGCAGCATTAAGGAGGGTCCTGATCTCCCATCTCCCATCAACATCAGCCCCTACTCCCACTGCTGTTGTGAGTGAAATCCCAGCCCAATACCATACCATACTGCTCCCTAGCCTCAAAGCTGTGCTGTAAACATGCAGGTTTTGTATGGTCCAGAAAAAATCTTAATACAATTTAGTTGTAAAAAAAACAAAAATGAATGTTCTACATAAATTGATTTAAAAACAATAACACTGCATCTTATCAGCAGAAGGTAGGGGAATGTTGCAGCTGTTTTTTTAATACATCTTTGAGAAGTCTGACTTGGTTGTTTCAATGCCTCATATCATATTTGCTTTTGCTAAGGAGAAGACTGGGCTTGGAACGGTCTTTATGTTCACCAGAGTGCATGGACTGCACACGTGGTCAGCTTCCACTGAGCAGACCAGCAGGGAAAAATGTTTACGCTTCCTTGCTTTGTATCCACATGCCAGAATCCACCACAATCTGGGCCTAAGAAAACAAAACGCATTCACTAAAATGAGCAGAGATTCAATTACAGAATCAGTGATTTTCAGCAGGTGGTTTCTGGTGAATCCACTGCCAGAAACAGACTCTGTATCAGGTAAATCCAACTCCTACTGCCAGGGAGTTAATCAAAAACCTATTACAACTTATTACTCATCTAATCTGGGGCCTGCAAAGCACTGTAAACATTTTCTCGTTACTTATATAAGTAGTACAACCATTATCTATGTCCAGATACCAGGACAGATAGATAAATTGGTTATTTTGTAATTGAAGATATGAATTAAAGTGTGTAATTCTGCAGTTTATCACTAATCCTATTTCTGACATCATTTGGAATCTTTTCTGCTTTTGAACAAATGGCAAAAGCAAGGAACACTTAATGTACTCTGCATAATCTCTAACATATGAAATGGAGTAACTCAAACTAACACAAAATCAGGAAATACAAAAACAAGATTATAACATTAATATTAAGTGGCCCTCAATACACATCACTTTACGGACAAAAGAGCTGCCTAAAGGGATCAGGAAACTCTGGCCTCTTAAATCCAGGATGCTTTCAGTGAGCATGGCCAGGACACAAAGTTTCACAGAAAGTGAACCTTCTTTCTTAGTATAATGCATTAACCAATTACGCCAAACCCAGCAGGTGATTAGCTTATGCCTTGAAGCATGACATTTGATTATTCTTATCTTGGTTTGCATACTAGAGCTACAAATATTATTAATGGCAATAAAATCACCCAACCTTTCCATGAAAAAGAGAAAAAGTAAGAAAGAAAGAAAGAAAATCTAGTCTCAAAAGTTGGATTTGATGACCTCTCTACGTGGCACATTCCAAATTGGTTTCTTCTCCTTAAACAAAATGCTTTATCTGTCACGACTGCCTGTGTTCATTCACATCAGAGGACATAACTGCAAAGCCTAAGCACTTTCTGTGCACTTTGCCCATTCACTAAGTACGTTTGAGCTACATTACTGCGCTGTTGGTAAGAAGGTTCACTGGAGCTCTAGATAAATAACTGAGCGTATAATTTGCTTTGAGATCTCTTTAAAAGCAAGTAATACGAATGTTTATTCACAGAAGCGCTACAGACAGCTGTAATATTTTTCATTAGAATGTCATTATTTAGTAGAGAACACAACATTGCCAGAGCTGCTGCCTCGGGATCCAGAGAACATTGACATCAATGCAAAATCTTCCCAGGATTTCAATGGGTTTGGGGCTAAACCTCATTTGAGCTAAATTGCACCTCCTATTTTTGGTTGTGGCTTCCAAGGATGACTCCTGATGGAATTCAGGTGAACCTCCTAGAAAACTGTAATGTCTCTTCCCCCAAATGAACAAAACCCAGACTCTGCCACAGCACAGTTTTTCTACCAAGCCACTCTATGGTTCGCTAAATTTACAATTATGCAGATTGGACTTCAAGCACCATTCTCCTGCCCAATTACTCCGCTTTGATTTTTTCATAATCCTCCAGGTTTTGATATATCACCCTGCACAGAGAAATGAGATAGTGCAGACTCATTTTGTCTTAGTAATAAATAATCTCCTTCAAGATACAAACAACAGCTACCGTTCTCTGAATGCTCGACTGAGAGAAGGTTCTTGGATAAATAGCCTCACTTGGAAAACATATTTGCAAAAGCATTTGAGAAAGTGCAACATATGAGACAGTTTCAAATGGCGCTTTGAAAACACTGTACTTGACCTGATACAAAACTGAAGACATTTATATGAACTTCCAATCCATCTGTCCTCCACACAACAAGTTAAATCACAACAAATTGTTTGCTCTTGTTTAGTCTTTGCAACAAAAAGATAATAAACAGAATCAAAGACCAGAAAGATTAAGTCAACCACATTAAAAACGCACCAAGGAGTCTCTCTCAAATGTTATAGGTTGTTCAGTCCACTTCTGACAATCTCTGGACTTGCAAACAGAGTGAAGGAGTATGTTTGAAAGTCATAACTGTTACATTTGCAGCTTTCAGGTTGTGATTTCTCTATAGGCATCTTTCTCTTGTTTCAGTGGGATTTTGTTCTTGAAACTTGATAAAAGGCTGCAAATTTAATGAAATCTACTATCTTTCCCTGACTGAAGGCCAGTACCTCACCCAGGAGCAAGAAAAAGTTCCGCTGACACACAACATTATAGGAGGTCCTGGAAAAAAGGGGAACCAGCCAGGTGATTTAACTGGTGCCTCAGTCCCTTTTGTGCTTCGATCCAAGCCGTTTTCTGGGAGCTCACTTAGAGACTTTGGTACCCCAGTTCAACACCAAGATGTTCTTGAGACCCAAACACCTCTTCACATCTGCATTCCCCAACTCTCTACTCATTTGTCTCAGTCAGCAAGTGTGCAGAGAGATCCAGCTAGAGCATTTCAAGCTAACACCATTACACCTCCTGGTTCCTGATTTCTAACTCTCATTAACTGAACTGTCATTTATACCTATTTGCAATTCACGTAAGAATGGAAAAAGTTTCAGGATGAAATACAACATTTTTGTTCTTATTCATCCCAACAGAGAAAATGACTAGTTTGCCATTTCAACCTAGCAGCATTACTGGCAGAATACAGAACTGCATTTATTTATGTATACACACACTTAAAAAAAATATGTGTGCACGTGCAAACACACACACTCTCTTCAATCTCTGTAGGCCGGTTCCATGCCTTGGAAATCTCTTTAGCAGGCAGACAGAATAAACTTCAGAGCTGCAAAAGAACAACTTTGCAGCTCATGAATTGATTTTGCTACTATAACACCTGCCTCATCAGCAGAGCCCCCGTCTAAGGAAAGGATTTGTGCGCCTGTCTGTGCATGCATGCATACACACGTGCCTGTAAATAAGTGAGTTTTACTACAGCAGCAGTAGGACACACAAATCTAGTTTTAAAAGTATTATCGTTAGTGTACAGAGATCACGTTTTATGGCAGTAAGGTTAACAGAAAAAGGAATATCTTATGAATAAGGTGAACTAGAACTTCAGAGGTTCAGGTTCAATTCCTTACTCTGCCAGAGGCTACTTCTGTGACCCCAGACAACTTGCAGAAGCACTTGCTTAACTGCTTAAGTCATCTTTCATCTGTCCTAGCACATAGCTTACAAATGCTTTAACCCAGGGTCCCGGAGGTGTTGTGTGGGATGCTCTTCTACAGTGTGTGTGTGTGTGTGTGAGGAGGGTTGGAGAGGGAAAAAAAAAGGCACCAGCTCAGCTCTGATTTCACTTTTGCAACACTGCACTGGAACCTCAATGACACATAAATACTTGAATAATAATACTTTTACCCATAAAGTCCAGAACTGTTGTATCTCATACATCCCGGTTCTGAGCAGCCTCAGAGAATGCACGTTATCCCATACTAAACGTGGAATTACCAGGGAAAAATGAAGGTGGGCATTAGAGGAAAAGCAGAATTAGCCTTATCTGAGTTCCTGCCACGTATCACATTGTTAAGAAAAAAGAATGCAACTGTAAAGCTCCAATATGTAAATATAAAATGTACTGACACTGTTACAGCAAATAGAGGGTCCAAAGTTACAGTTGTAATTGAGAATCATAGTTTAGTTTTCATAATATCTACTTTGTAAACTTCAAAACACTTATAACAGCAATCCAGAAAAAAAGGGCTAGATTGTTATATATAGTGTTCTACAGCTTATCGTGATTTCACTGCCATTTTGTCCCCTTTTGTTGGCTCTCTCCAGCACTGGAGCTGCTCTGCAGCCAAGAACTGGGCAAGCGGCTCCCTCTGGTGCTGACACCAATGCTGCTCTCTCTTGTACAGCTCTTGCTCTGTGCACTTCAGTTTAGGACCTGATAATGGAAGTGCTGCATCATGAAGGCCCAGGTCTGTTAGTCCATAAAGCATTTCTTTTCCTATGTTTTTGTTTGTTTGTTTGAACATTGAAATTGCCATTAGATATGAAGTTCTGGAAGCCTCACACTAAGCAATAAGTTCTTATCACATGGTGCGTTAGTCACAGACAATCAAACACAAGGTTGGATTTGTTGGTAGGGTCTACACATTTCCCACTGGTCTAGGAATCACCTTGCATTTCTCAAAATATCCAATATTTCCTGAATGACTGCAATCACAAGATGGCAGTTCAGCTGCATTACCAACCAAACACCAACCAGCTTGCCACAAACAACAGCCACAGCTTTTTAGTTGAGATGTCCTCAGTGTTCTCCTAGCTTAGAGCGCAACTCAAAGCTAGACTCGGCTTCTTGAATCTAAGCTGCTTTAGCATCACTGTTACTTCTTGGAATTTCTGGCAGGTTTTTTGACCCCATGTAAAATACAAATAAATGCAATAGTCAGAAACACAGAGGTTTTCACCACAGCCCCGTGATAAAGCCCAGTCATAACTGCCATTATATTTCCCTAATCATTCCAAACTTCTTAGCACACTAAAAATCTTGCACACACATTATATGAAGTTACAATTCCCAGGGAGATCTATTCATATCTAATGACAAAATGAAGTTTTAAATGTCTTGTTATCATATACAATGTAATTAACTTCTAACTCCCCATAACAAACAGCGTTTGACTTCAAAAATACCATCTTAGTTTATGCTCTCCAAATGGCCAAGCCCACAAACTTAGGGACACTTTGTTATTTTGGAGGAAACAAACTCAAAATGAATTAAATGCTGACATTTCACAAAAGCTGAATGGCATCAATCAGGAGCCCAACAAGACTTCCCCATGTGAAACTCTCCTCATATTCAAAGGCTATTGCAAAGGAGAACACTCATGAGAATGGGATCATTCATTGCACTGCCGGTCTCTGAACAAAGAATGGATGGCAGATGAAGAGAGAGACCTCATTGCTGCCCCACATTAATAGGAAGTTCAATATTTTCTTGCTTCTTCTGCCAGATCCTCTGTGCAACTCTCATAACTTTTGAACTATGCAGCGTAATACATAATGAGCTGAAGAGGCAGCACTGTATTTTCTCTATCTGCAGCGAGCTTTCCAAGCATTCATTTAATCCTCACGGCATCCCGATGTAGTAGTTCAATTTATGGATGGGAAAACCAAATAGATTGAGTACTGGAAAATATTTTAACATAAGTGCCAAATAAAGGCATGAGATTGAAAGTGCCCCCAAGTATTTCTTTCTCTTGATTGTACGGAAGATCTTAGACAAAAGTATGCTAGAAAAAAAAACTCACAGCATGATTGCTACATCACAGGCCCAACAACTGGGTGAAGAACTAGTACAGGAAAAGCAAAGGCCAAACTATCACATCAGTTCTCCTCTTCATTTGCACTTGTTAGTGGCAATAAGCCACTGCACACTTCCTATGATTTGAACAAACTAAAAGTTGTTCTCTCTGCTGACAATGAAAACATGATTTTAGGCAATGCAAACCTTGCTAAACGGTCATAAAGCTGTGGCGTTCTCAAGATTTTATACATTGTTAAAATTCCAAATGCTACAAAATTTACATTGAGGCCACTGTTCTTGTTCCTACTTACTCCAAACTAAAATATGATGGTCAGAGTCAACTTCAACCTCTACAACCCCCTGCAAAAGCATTAGATCTGAAAGAGTAGATAATGATGAAGGTGAACGTATGTCCCATAGAACATGAAGACTCCTTTCTTCAATGGACACTTTAAACTAAGGTTTCCAGTTCAGTTTTGTTCAACTTTGATCAGGCCTTCACATGCTGAATGCAATGTGTCACTTGAATGGCTGCTGAATGCAAGTAGCCATTCAACATAATCAATATTTTTATGTTCAGAAGTTTTTATAAACAAAAAATTCAATCAGCAAGAAAAAAAGTAAATTTAACTACACGTCTTTTATTACTTAAGGACACAAAAACTGCCTGTGTCACTGCCTAATTAAAAGAAATGCTTTTTCTTAATACGTATTCGCTTCAGATATATTTGTTACGTATATTAACTCCAATAACATTTGTGGAATCTATTTACTTTGAAGCTGGAATCAGAGCATGCATAATTTATTTTATGTATTTGCACTATCACAGAGTTTCCCATATGTCTGTATGTACTTTTATTCTTTTTTAAATCCAAGTTTAGCAGAGACGAGGAAAACTCTCAAATGGATTCTATTAAAACCTGCCTCCCCATTTTTATTTCACTGAGCAGACTGAGCTTATTTTTCCAACCACTCCTCTTTCACACTGCATCCCATTTCACCCAGAATTTATGTTACTTTCACATGTTGTGAACACATGAACTCAGTGCGACTGTGGTAAATCACATGTACAGTGAAGTCGAAAATCCTTGGAACACAGAACATATTATTTATTCATACAGTGCCTCACACAAGCAGGTGATGATTTTGACTGAACCCTCTGGTTGCTCCTGGAATACAAACAATAAGCAATAAAACTTCAGCACTCAGCTCTTTTTCTATAACTCAGTAACATCTAATTTTCATTTTACTGCAATATAAATTGCTACCTGGCTATGTTTCTCAGTAAAACTTCATCTGCTTTTTATTTTAATCGTCCAATAAATATGCCTAATTGGAGCCCTTCCAATTTTTTCTAGTCTTTCTCCCTAACAAATATGAAAGTCAAATATATCTCAGCTGGATGGGACGCTTTATTGAAAACAACAGAGGAGCCAATTCTGAGTAACTGTTGAACAAAAAAGGCAGGAGTCAAAAATAAATACCTTTAATTATATTCCTACTTCCTTAAAATGAACTTTCACAAACACTTGAGCGCTGGTAGCTAACCATACGAGCAATAACAACATTTCTGCTCTAAATTCAGAGCCTCTGTGCTATGTTTTCTGACAACCAGGATGGAAAGACTCCCACTTGCTTCGGAAGAACAACACAGTCTCCCCGTTTTCCTTCCCCTGAATAATAAAGTTCCCCTCAATAGGAAGTGGAACAAATCCCAAGTAAATAAATAAGCGCATCTGGTATTTATTTATCCCAGTCCTTAGAAAATTTTCTGCTAATTACAGTTCTGTTACTAAGGCTCTGGAAAACATCTTATAATTGTTTTTACTCTATTTTACCAAAACGCATAAATATAAATCCTTGCTTTCCCATTGTTTCTCCTCTCTCACACTATATGAAATTAGAAAGCTGATTGACAATGTAGCTAATGTATTCCTTCTACTTTCTTCTTGTAGAATATAAACTCTGAAAACCTCCCCCAAAACACAGTCCCTCTCCCTCTGCTAGGGAAGAAAATGACATAGTCAAGGATTCGTTCCAAGTATTTTTTCCTGGGTTTGCAAAAGCTCCTTCAGCACACACTGAGAATCATGTGCAGGTATTCCAATTCCTAGAAAGCTGCAGAAATCAATCTAGCATCTGATGTCACAAACATATGGTCATTTCCACAGTTAAACCTGGTCTCTTATGAAATCTTAAATTCTACTTACAAAAAAACCAAAATCCAGACTTAACCATATGGATACACAGTAGGTTTCTGGCAATTATCTGTGGACCTCCACAGACACAGGACCACCGACGCATGGAGTCAAGGAGACCTCTCACTGGATGCCAGGATTTTGCTCTTACCCTGGGCATCAAAATGCTATGAAGTGAGACAGTTCACAAGCTTGTTGCATGAGGAAATGAATAAGTACAGACTAACATACAGACCAATGGCCCCATCACTTTCTAAGCCATCGCATGAGGAGCATGTTTGATGTCCTGTACTTTTTACTGAATTTGTTTAAATTGCTACTGAAAATACACAAAGTCTGTTACATGCACATCTGCTTCCTTCTGTAATCTTACAGAAACAGGCCTCAAACATTTTGTTCTTTCAGTTTTTCCTTTCATACTTCCTTGGAACCACTTGTCACTACTCTTGCAGAAGTTTCAGACCCATCTAGTGGCTGCAGACTGGAACTGAGGGAAAGGAACCACAGGTTCTCTACACTTGCTGCCAGATCCCCACATAACCTCTCATCAGTCACCCACTAAGGCTATTTTTCCCATCAGTAAGAATTAAGGCATGAACAGTTGCTCACTACTGAAAAGTGAAATGAGATTTCAAGGTAAAAGTCGAATGAGATTTCAAGGTAAAAGTCAAAATGTGATCAAACAGCAGTATGAGTAACTACAGACCTGGGTACAACAAATCTATTTCTTTGATGTATAAAAGATTGAATCTCTGCTCTCCCATTGCAAAATTATAGATTCCCTTGGAGTATATTATGGGAGTTCTATAACACTGATTGTTATCTGAGGAAAAAAAAACAACCCCAAAAGCTACTTTAATATAAAGAACTACAGAGGAAATGTATTGTACCTCTACCAGAAATTCTGATTGGATATTTATTTGCCATACACCTCAGTGAGCAATGTTCTCTGTACAGCAATGAATTGCTGCATTGGCCAACAAACCCAAGCAATCACCTGCAGCTTGCTGTTGCCTAAGAAATTACCACTGTTACAACACACAGGAATAACCACGCTCAAGTAAAAAAATCAACAGAGAATTCTTTCAATGACCTGTCAACTCAAGAAACAGATTATGCTCACATAGACATGAATAGTAAAAAGGGACTTGGAGATGCCTTCTAGTGAGTCATCAGTTTTCTGAATGTTCTTCACGCTTAGAGGTAAGAAAATGTAAAGCCTCAAACCCACATGCGTCCTCATTGACCAATTGCTTTTTAGCAAAGAGGGGTGATAGTGGCTGCATTCACGATGCAACAGGAGATACTCCAATGCTTTCCAGTTAATGGAGATAACAGTAAACTTTCTACTGGCAAACTTCAAATAAACAGTATTAGCATGACAGACACCATGTCTAAATTGTCTGATTGTGTAGCCAGAAATGTCACTGCCAATGTATTTACCAATGAATTCTCATGGTCTATGGAAATACTTGGGCAAGGACAGTAATATGGAACTCAGCATCTCTGAGATATTTCACGTTAATGTAAGTCAGTCTAACGAGAGGGTCTTGGAGCAAAGAGCACTAAAACACACATACATTCCATGAAATATCTTGTTAGAGTTGCATTCCATTAACCTTACTTGCGTGCCTACTCAGCAGCCGCAAGGAACTCAGTTTTACCAGATTTTGCATGAGGGTGTTTTCCAAAAAAGATACATGATAAATTTTTGAAGGACTCAGCATATCTCTGTAATTATATTGTGTTCAGCTACTACCAGCCCAATTAATCGTATGGGAGCTGAACCTCCACCTCTCCCACTGTTGATTAATGTTTTTGTGCAGTAAACCATTTGTCAGCAACATTAAGAGGAGCTCCACCTGAGCACATAGTGGACTACATGGATGAAATACATACACGTAAATGTCTGTTACATCTATCACCAGTTGCAGCTCATTTTAATGACTGGTAAAGGCAATGGAAGGATAACTCAGGTAAACGTAAACCCTGCGGCTTAACAATTCTCTAAAACAGTCCAACTTGATCCCTTTCCTCATTGCGTGTTTCTCTGCTCCAAAGGAACAGCGATACTTTATTCCAGCCCTTTCAGTACATCCAGACTGTAAATAATGGATCAAAAACACCATCATGAATAAAGAAGAAGGTGGAAATAAAGCAACAGAAAGCATGAAAAAGCAGCATTTCTCACATAACAGCAGGAATACTCCTATGCTCTGCTGAAGGACTGAACTCCACTGCTCCTGCTTATTTTTAAGAGGATTTGACTAGCTAATGATAGAATCAGCAGGATTTTAAAAAGGAGAAAAAGCTTTTCTCTTTTCTCTTAAAATCAAAACATGCAATCAGAAGGCCCAAGTGGTGATTACCTCCTGCTTTCAGCCTCAGTCACTGAAGCAGTCCATTAAATGGGCTTTCATTGCCTTCAGTGCAGAGGACGACGCGCAGCACTGAGCAGGTACGTTCCGCACCACACTCACTTCACCATTTCAAGAGGACAGTGGCTGCTTACAGCTAAGGCACACTGCAGGAGTTCAGTAAACACAGAACCCACATCTAGGAAGTCCCTTTACAGGAACCTTTATTACCGCAAACACGCTTGCAACGGTAGTGCAATTAATTACAGGATGGGGAGATACGCAAGGAAAGACCAAAAATTGCCTTTACTGGAACACAATTCATTTAGATGATTTATGGAGTTCTTTATTGCTGGCGTCACAAGAGCTTTTTCAAAACAAGAGAAATCATTAAATCCCATAAACCACGGACTATCGCTGCGGTTAGCTGGTAATTGATATCCTCACTCGTGCCATTTATATCACTAAATAGAGCTGATAAAACAAGAATTAGTAAAGCATGCTGACGGAGCCTGCCACATCTCAGAGGGGAGCGGGATGAAGCGCAGGGTATCCTTCCCTCCTCTCCAGCCACGCAGGAGGAATCCCTGCCCCCTGCATCTCACCGCCCCCAGCTGTGTTTGGAGCTCGGTGCAGGTGCTGCTCCCAGCCACCAGGGCTCGGCTCAGCACCCCAAAACCCACCCAGCCCAACCTGTGGGATGGGGCTGGATCCCTGTGTACCCAACCCCAGGGGGTGGGGCAAGAAGGGATTTCATTTGCTCTTAATAGAGGAGAAAATCTGATGGCTATCCCCCAACCCCTGACCCTTTGCCACGGGGGAATTTTAAATACTTCTCTCTCTTTTTTTAAATGCAAATAAAAAGGCTTTTGTGATGCAGTTTTCCATGGGGCTTTCCTGGCAGACAGCTGGGTGGAGAAAGTGCAAGATGAGAAATCATTTTCAGCAGCGGACTGGTGACTTTATAAACAGTTATCAAATAACAGCCAAAATGTGTGCCCGGCAAAGAAACTCCCAAATACAGAGCAGGAAGGGAGAAGGGATGTATAATTAGTGATGAGAAGCAAGCAGGCGTATTATAAAAGACTCAGAAGGACGGGAGAACAGCACCGAAAATGCAAACAAATCAGCTCAGACTGTAAGGAAGAGGAAAAAAAAAGCTGCTGATAACCCTGAGCAAACGCTGCTGCCTCAAAGATGGAAAAAGCTCCCTTACCTTATTACTAATCCTCGCTTGCACCTGCTCTGCAATCATAAATACTTCGAGGTGCTTAATATGAAGCTAAATTGATGGCTGAGTTTAAGCAATTTCTTCGTAAACCTCTTTTTAAAGATTCAAAAGGAGATCATTAGCATCGTCCTCCTCAGTATCCATTTGCTTCCCAAAGAATTCCAATTTTCTTGAAAAAGAGGCAAAATAAAAGACAAAAAAAACACCCAACCCGCGGTATGCCTACATACAAACGGGCACTGTACAGATCCAAAAAGCAGGGAGTGGGGGAATCTGAGAGGTGGCACTACAAACTTGGCAAGCAGAACGTATCCTCGGCAGCAACGAGAGAGAAGGGGGGGAGGGGGGGAAAAGAGAGAAAAAAAAAGAAAAATCGCTGTAAAAGACAAAATTCCCAGGGAGATTTTGAAGGAAAAAAAGAAGAAGAAGAAAGGAAAGCACGGAGGGAAGGCGGATGGAGCGAGCACACACGGGCTGGCGGAGCTCTCCCGTCCACAGCCATCCGTCAGCCCCCCCCAGCAGCCGCTCCCCGCCCCGTCCCCGCACGGACACGCACGGCCGGGGCGCGCCCCGCGGGCTCTGCGGGGATCCCCGCGTCCGGGTGCGTGGCTGTGCGTGTGAGTGTGCCCGCGCCCCGCACGTCACCGTGACGCTCAGCCCCGGCCGCCCCGAGCAGCCGCAGCGGAAAGTTGTCCCCGCTCACCCCGTGTTCTGCGGGGTTGGATGTCGGCGTTGGTGTTCGGGGTGGTTGGGTTTGTTATTGGGCTTTTTTTTTTCCTCAGTGTGCAGCTCAACACCACCCAGCCCACCAGTAGGTGCAGCCCTCCTCTCACATCCTGCTCTTTCCCCCGACCCCGTTACACATTTCATCTGAGATTTTCAAAGACCTCTAATTATTCTATTAACGTATGTGCATCAACCTTCCCGAGCAGCATTTCATTAGGCAAACATCAATCTAGGGCACACAGATGCAAACAGAGGCGTTGAGGGCTAACAGCAGGTTACACACCGAGGTCATAACAACAACTAACACAGAGCTGCTTGGTTCTGTTTTCAAGGGAAGCTGGCCTGTTATTTTTTCACAAGGCTCCAAAAGAACAGCCTGTGTCAGTAGATTACCAGGTTACGAGAGCAAGCCTCACTCTACAGCAGCCTTGCAAGGCTCTCCTGCATACAATTTAATCTAGGAAGGGAGGAACAAAACATGAAGGTCTCACCTCTCCAACCTACCAGCATTTGATAGTCAGATCATCTACATACATCAAAGAGAAGTTGATTTCTTTTGTTCTCTTTGATAAACTGGGAGTCAGAAAATGGCACCTTGATTGGAAGAAGAAACGACGGGTGCATCTGCCCACAACAAAAAGAGAATAGCAAGAAAAACAAGCTCTCCTGACCTGCACTGGGGTGGCCGTGCCTGCACTGCACCAGGATTTATGGCTCTTCATCCCTTAGAAGGTGCTTGGAAGAGGTGGTCAGGGATGCGCAAGTGGATGGATGTGCAAGTCCAAAGGGAAGTAAGGGATTTTAAGGTCCTAAACACAGGTGCAGAGCAGGCAGAAAGAAGAAGAGAGAAGGCAATGAGGCAGATGAATGGAGAGAAGAGAGCAAAAAGGCTGGTAATAAAGGCTTTTGGGCTTCCTCAGCTGCAAAATACGTCTTTGTCAAGGACTTTCACATGCTGTTTTCCAGTGAGGAAATCAAAATCATATCCCAGCAATTCAGTATCTGGCTGAATTCTGAGTGTTATCGTAGGACTGAAGTTGAAGGGCCTTAAAGCTCTCTTAATGTCTTTTCTTTTCCCCCCCTGACAAAAGAAGAAACAATGAGGGACTGATTTAAAAGATGAGTGTTTGGCTTAACACTGAGCCCAGGAAATATTCGTCACTATTCTTGTATCAGATGACACATTTACAGTAAAATGAAAATACCGCTCCTGAGAATTTGGGACAAGAGGAAGAACAGTTTTATACTCTGCACCCAACACAGACATTAAGGAAAGCCAGAAGGCCTGCAGATATTTCAAAGACAGCACCTGCCTGAAACATAATGCATTTTTTAAGCCCTCACATCAGCATGACTACCAGGACTCTCTCTCAGAATGCTTCTCCAGAAACTGAGAAGGTCAGTGCATGAAAATGTTGTTTTGTTTCTAAGTCAAACAACACCTTGATTTATTCTCCGGAACAACGTATGTGACTTTGGAATATGCAGTTTCATCTTTAGTCACCGCTCCAATGGCTGCAGAAGCAAGGGCAGCTGCTCCCATCTGCTGCGTGGCACTGGGGAAGCAGAACAAGCCAGTGCCTCAGAGATGGGCTGGCAGAGGCAACACGTCTGTTATACCTACAAGGGTCTTCAGAAAGGGCAACCCCCTACCCACACCTCACATAACCGCCTACCAAACTCAGGTTGGTGCATACATCCTTAGTAAACCACTTGGTTCAAGCTATGGCCATCTGGGGAAACAGAACTTGTGGAGAGAGAGGACAGAGCAGGGAAGCAGCTGTTCTGTACAGCACGGTGCTTTCTGCAGCATGTGATTTCCAGCTAGAAATCTGTGTTGTTGCTACAACCTAGAAAAAAAAAATCAAAATGGGAGATCAGCCCTTCCATCCCCCTAAAGAAAGCACTGCTGGTAGGAAGAGAGGCTCCAAAATGGAGTAGACATGAAATGAATGAGAATGCAGATGTAAGGGAGAGCTCTGCATGTCTGGAAGGTAAGTCAGATACATTTCTGAAGTGATCATTAATCTGGCATTCTCATCCTGAGGAGCAGATTTAACCTTCTAGCCAGTAAGTTATCAGCTTAATCCTCACCACTGCAGTAACTGAATACCTTAAAGAGCTTTAAGCTGGACATCCAGATGAAGTTCAGGGAGTCTAAAAGTGTAAGGCTGGCAGCTTCAGCCTCGCTCAGGTTTTTCCAGTGGGTGGGAGCTTGAACATAACACAGCTACGCATAAGCACTCTACCATTCATATGAGGGTGACTTGTCAGGGTTAGCCTCAGGGGTATTTCTAATACAATCCCTTTACTTGTGGTCATTAAAGGACTGAAGATACCTTCCAGACCTTTCCAGTTTCTACATCTTTTCCTGTGGATTTATATAGAAGGGAAAGTGCTGTAATGCAGCTGATAGCTAATACATCTCACAAGGGCAACATAAAGTCACTTGCTAATACGAGTCGAGCCTTCTCCAGCTTGTAACCATGGCTGTGTGACCATGTGGGTCTTGCCAGATCCTTCAACATTCAACCTGATCACACAGACAAAAATGTATGAAGAATAATGGCAAATGACTGCACGCTTCACAATCCAAAAACAAAGAGAAGAGACTTCCTCTCTTGATGTAATCTGTTTCTGTGAGACAGAGGGAATGAAGGTGCCCTAAACATGACAAACAGAAAATGATATGTACAAAAATAGGGGAAAGAGAGCTGCATAATAAAGCTGTCTTTAGTAACTGTCCAAGGGAGACTGAGAAGGCTGAAAATGAATTGCAGCAAGGATGACTTTGAAGAGAAATTGTCAGCTTGCTTAGCTCCCAAATTCATACCTTCATGCACAGTCTTGAGTCAAAAAATAAAATGCACATGCCTGGGACTTAGGAGGCTGAGGATAGGACCCATATGCTTTCTCCTGGCTTTGTTACATAGTCACTGTGTAATCGTAGATTAAGTTTCAGAACAGAAGGAGTTATAACAATGCAGTTCTATATTCGAAATACAAGTGATGAGTTATTGGCAAACATATAAAATGCAGTGCACCTTTAGACTTCAAATGTCATAAAAATGGCTTGACTGTCAGAGGTGCTGGACAGCTGAAGAGTTCCTGACATTGTAGGGAGGAGAAGGACATCTTTATCTTAAAAAACAATGCCCACCTCCTTTGAACAGCCTGTACTCATCTCTCAGAGCAATCTTGCAATGACTGAGGTAGAAACAGGTGCAGTTCCAAAGATGTGCTGTGCTTTCTTTGAGCAGAATCTAAGATTGTTTTAGAGTAATAGTAAGGTTAAAATCTTAAGGGGCTAAATTTTCAAAGAAAACAGCATCTACAAGTGAGAAAAATTAAACTGTCTGATTTAAAAGCCATTTTGAGGTTTTGAGCTTTTTTTCTTAAATAATCAAACCAGATGTTATCAGGAATCAATGTCCGAGGAACCTTAAATAATCACTGAAGCATTATTTGAAAAGCATTATGTAAATGTAACAAAATACATCAGATGTGCTCCTTATCCTTGAGAAGATACTCCTGCTCTTGATGCCTACTGTTCTAACAGGGTGAGCATTTGTTCTTTCTTTGGTGTGAAGGGGCCATTATGAATACCAAGAACGGAATAAATGAAAACATTAAAATAAAGACAAGTACTCTAATGCTGGGATGCTGGGTCACCTTGAGGTGATCTGCCTTCTTCACCTTGTTTCAGTGAACTAGCAACTGCTCTTATTTCTCATGTTAGTATTATGACTCAAAGATGACACATCCACACATGATATATAGTGTCTTCTCTTTAGACTCATGCAACCCATATATTAAACAACAATGCTGTTCTTAGGTCTCCTGTGTCACAAAGTCCAATTTCCTTCTAGAATGGTAGGCACAGTCAGAAAGAAGAATTCTTGAGAGGCTGATTTGTCTTCTATGTAAATCAGAAGTCACCCACTGTAGGTTTCAGGTGTTGAAACCTGACATCCAGAAGCAAACCTCTGAGATTAATATTTTGCCAGCAAAGCAAAGAGTCACTTCATAAGGTTTTGAAAAGCTTCTAGCCTCAGCCTAGATTCCATTTACACCACAGGCAGCCCCTCCTAAAACAGATGCAGCCTTATGAGTATGAGGCACTAAACATCATTAATCAAATCATCTGAATTTGACCCTGGGTTTTTAATCATATGTTACTGTTTAGACTTAGTAATATGGTTAAATACATTCTCATCTCTCTCACCTCTACAAACACAGCTTGACGATCTGAGCAACACCACGTGGGCATGTCCCTGCGACGTGCTGGTGATTTACCCTTCTGGCTCTCACAAAGGACCCAGTGCCATTAACAAAATTGACAAAAATCGAACCAAGGCCTGATCTGATCTCACTCAAAATAAATCTTTGGCTTCCTGATTTTAGATCACATATCTTAAAATTGAGGTGGGCCAGTAGCTATACTTTTCCCCTTTTTTTCCACTAACGACTAAGGACTTTAGCTGCTCATCAGTGAATATGATATGACAAAGATGTTCCAAAACTATGCAAGAACTCATGGATAGAAAATATCGTTTCTCCTGTCTACATTTCTTGTCATAAAGCAGTCATCAAGCATGATCTACTATTAGAGAGATGTTTAAATCACAGAGATGTAAGTAAACTCAATTCCTATTACACCTAAAATATGAGCTCAACATAATTTCCAGGCAGATGGCCTGAGGACTCATGTTTATATCTAATCAAGTTATTTCGAGTAGCAGGAAATTATTATTTCTTTTCTTTTTAAGAACTAATATATCTTAATTTCAGGAGAAAGGAGGGTATCTAGAAATACAGGTTGCATCATAAGAAAGGAAGACCCAGCAGACACTTCTAAAGCTCTGATCATCACCAATATATCATACATATACATAAAAAATACTCAATACCAAGGCATCACATAGCTACTCAGGTTTAAGATACCATTCAACAATATTTGGCTTCTACACACTTTCTCAAAGCTTTTTATTTGTCAGAAGCCTTATTTCCATATCTGAGACTACGAAGCCTACTGGATGTAAAGGAGTTTTGTGATTATCCTTAAAGCGTATCTGACATTGCTATTAACGCTTTCAACTTGCTACCAGTGTGTTTTTGCAGTTTCATCCTTTTAGCAGAACTGACACATATAAAAGCTTCGAAAATTCAAAGTATTAATCTCCAAAAGCATATGGGAAATGATTACTTAACCAATAGGATGGGTTTTTTTAGTTCCTCCATGAGTTGGCTCAGTAACAGTACAATATTAATAATGCCTTAGCTTATACTTTTACAACCTGTTCTCAATTTTCCCATCTGTCGATAGACTAAAATTGTGTTTACAGAATCACTCCTTTTCTAACTTTTTTTTTCCCCATATAAGGAAACTACAAAACCCCAAAACTCAAGGCTCAGCTCTGTTTTCACTGCTGTTGATATAACTGTGAAGTAGCTCCATTGATTTGAAAAGTGTTATTTTGGTTTCATCCTGTGACAAACAAGAAGAGAATTTTTCTTTTTACCATTCCAATTAAATATACGCTTTTAGTTCTGTTCACTGTTTTTCCTCACAAAACTACCGCTTCAGGCATCCCTAGTTACAACATCAGTAGCTACACATACACAACACCCACAGCCAGCAGTGATCTGCTTTGTGAGCCTGAACCCGTCACCTTTGGTAAAGCTCAAAGGGGAGCAAGAAGGAAATAATCATGGTATGTCTCAGCCATCAGAAAAGCAAAAGATACAATTCAGCTCCTTCTGCTAAGCACTCTTTTTTGGTCATCTGCCATCATTGCTGCTCTCCATTCTCCAAAACTCCAAGTCCACAGGACTCATACGTATGTAGAAAAGTCACTGTAATGGGACTGTCTCACACAAAAACTTTTGCATGACCAGAAAGAGGGAAATGGACAAGCCTGTACTCCTCAAGTCCTGCAGAGCACATGCAGCAAGGAATAGCTGGGAGATGGGCATAAAGAAAGGAAGTCTCTGTAAATAGCTCTCGGAGCTGTAACTTAGGTCACTCTTCTCATTCCCATTCAGTAGGCTTACTTGAGTAAATACCAGTCTAAAAACTGTTTGGGGGTCCTCAAGATTTGGCCCCAAATCACCGAGTGCTTAAATGGCTTCATTGATAAATATATTATTACGCCAGATTTCATGTCAACAAACTGATGGTGTGATGGATTTCATTTATAGGATTTATTCATTTTTATCAAATGAAAAACTTCTCCAGTCACTTCAGATTACAGCTGCGAAACGTTTGCAGTGAGGACCAGATCTTGCCAGCCTCACTTGCCTGTAGTGCCACTTACATTGAAAGTAATTGAAAACAATTGTACCTTCAAAGCATCAAAACAAACGAGTTCAAAACCACTTCCTCTAGATGAGAAAAAGAAGCATAGTAGGCGCTAATGTAAACTTTGATACACGTGTCTCAGGGCCCATGGGTACACGGGAACTGAAGTAGACTGACATTTGCCAAAGGAGCGGAAAGAGGAAAGAGGTCAAAGCTAAAAATCCTAAAATCTCACCTTGCCACTTCAACAAGTCTGAAAAGTCAAAGCAAGGGAATGTTTCTCACAGTACCACAGAAAACCAAAGAGCATCTTGGTTACCAGCAGGTCATCTGCTGAGTAACATGCTTTGTTTTGGTGCTATGATTCTCCTTCTGATCTCAGAAATACACTACAAAGCTTCCCATTTATAATTACTTTCATTTTTTAGATGTCTTTTGCTCAGATGGTGAGAATCTTCCCAGCACCGGTACACAAAAACAATTACCAGCATCGTGCTCAGTCTACTTCCAACTCCCCTTCACCCAGCAATAATTATATTTCTTTTGTGCGTTTCAGAAAACAGATTGTTTGCCATAAAATTAACTTGACATGATTCAAAAAGAAATGCAAAGCATTTTATAAGGAGTCGGAGAGAGCGAGAGAGCTGCAATTGTGAACAGAGGCTTAAATGAGAACGGGGAAGACTTGTGCTTTCAGCAGAGGGAAGCTTCATTACAAATTAAGTTTTGTTTCCTTTACTTGCTGCAGCACAATGACAGCTTTGACAGACATATGGGTTGTTTAGAATCATAAAGGCTTTTTCGTTTAAAGTGCTTCAGGAATGTATCTAGCTGCAGTATATGACGTGGGCACTTTTTATTTAGCTGTATTCTGCTAAACGCAGTTTGTAATTGGAACACCTTTTAGTCCACCCATAAGAAAATATGCTTCAATCTAATTCTGCAATGCTGAGCTTCACATACAGCAGGCCCTGCTAAGCCTACGGGCTGCACATTGTGCACTGCTATGCATTTTAACACATGCACATCATCACTTCTCTGGGAACTGGAAAATACTTGAAGCTGCCCTGTCTGCAAGCAGACAACCGAAACCACAAGGTCTTTATGTCATGTAAGCCTTCTTCCAAAGAGAAAGAAAGAACAAGGTCACTCCAAGCTGTTGCTTTTGATGTTTTTTCTTCTTGCGGGGGCTGCAGCCTCAGGTCTGTTACAACACTAAGGCTTGGTTTGAACGTGTCATACTCTGTCATTATGTGCCCAGAGTACATCATAGCCCCTACCCATGTTACTGTTTTTGTTCTTTTTTTCTTTGCCTGATACTAGAACTGTACACTTTGAGACAGAACCTGCTTTTACTTACACCGTGTAACGCCCTGACTAAAGCTATCTGCTTGACTGGAATTACACCAAATGATACAAGCATGGGTGAGATTAGACCGTGGCTGATTACAGGATCTGCACACCAACTGGTGCTCTTTCTGGCTCATGCATTAGTCACTGCCAATAACAATGCTGCAGCTCCAAACTCCGGCAGTTCAGAATACAGAAGCAACATTGTGCTGCAGATCAGGAAAAGCACTGGCCATGGAAAACACTACTTGCTCTTAACTAAACCAGGACCGAGCCTGGTTTTCCCTATCCAAGCCTCCTTGGTTATGCCAGTAGATTACAAAACATAAATAAAGCAAACACCAAATCCAACTGAATCTCAACGTGATGTCCCTGGGGAAAATAAAAAGAAGGCTGTACTTTCCAGACTTGGACAGTTGATAAGTGCCATCTTACAGACTCATATCCATGCCTTTACCTCAGCAGTGGGGATGGCACTGCCCCACTTAACATGAATCCTTCACTTCCAGATCCTATCACCGTCTGCTGCATAGTGCACCCTAACAGCCAGCTAACAGCTGTAATAACCTTGGCTCTAAAGGCAGACTGTCCTAAATAAGGACTCCTTATTAGTATGGTGAGAGTGGTACCATATGGCACTTAGTGTTTATATACTAACACCATTAATAGCTTTGATTTAAGAGCCTATAGAAACAGCATCTAAAGGAAACCAGGCATTTCTCCTCACAGCACCATGGAGATTCAGATTTTTTTGCTGCACACTGGAGAGCCTCTCCAGAGCTGACACTACCTGGCACAGGGGTGAGGGAACAGCTGCCCTATATAGGCCTCAGCATCAAAGAGATATTTCATTTGATTACAAGTGAATTAGGACTGTGTTCAGAAGGGGGAAGAAAAAAAAAAAAAAAAAAAAGGAAAAAAGACAAATGGCTCACATATAAGAACACTGGATCCAATAGAAAGGGGACACATTAAAAAGGAACTGTGAGAGCGAAACAGAAGTTACACTCTGACTTTTCTTTTAAATTTTAAAAATATCTTCTGCATGAACAAGAGTCTCCTGGGTGCCAGCTTCAGAAGGAACTTAAAGAATATTCTCATGTCATTTGTGGTTGATATAATGTAAGAATTCTTTCTTACAGTCTTTCACTGAGATACAGGGTAGAAAACTGGACTCCCACTCACAGGCAGTTTTCTTTTTCTTTTTTTCCCCTTCACACACTTGTCAAAGAACACGTCCTTTCCTCTTAGAATAACGAGAACCTATGCACAGAAATTCTGCAAGCAGGGTCTCTGTTCGTCCACAGGGAAACGAGGGCAATATCTAGAGTGTTTCAAAGGGCTCATTAATAAGTAGTTGTGAACACTGAGCTTAATTAAACATGTGCAAATCCTGAATATTAACTCAGTTAGAATTGTGTGGGGTCACACTTCACTTAGATGTTTTCTAGCACATGATCTTCTTTTCCCCCCCAATTAATAAATCTGTGTATGTTGGTCTTGGAATGCTGGATTTTTAATTGAACCTGCAATTCAGAGGCAAAAGAGGATAAGACCAGATGATCTTGACAAGATTCTGCAGTGCCTCCAAACTCACTGGTATGCAGGACTGAACTGCAGATTTATTTATTTTTAAAGCTATTTATAATAAAATACCTCATGAGTACTTCTGCCAGGGCATGGTTCACATTTCTCTCCCCATCTTAGAGTCTTAAGGAAGCTTTATGTATATATAAATATATATATCTGAGCTCTGATTACTAACTGAGAAAGATAGCCTGCTGTTCTTACCCAGGCAAAAACTGCCAAATGTCAGGGATGCAGCAGGAAGAACATTCAGCTGCTTCTGTCACTCTCAACAAAATCTCTAACATTTTGTTTTATCTAATGGCTTCACTTTTCATAAGATGATTCAAACCCCTATAGGGGACCTACATTAGTCTGCTGACATTTTTTCTGCCAGTATAATTATTATGTTCTTCTACAGCCCGCTTTTCATCTGTGCAGAATTTCTCCTTTGCACAGAAGAGTTTCGTTAAGTCCTTAAGGTGGAAAAACTGGAGGAACCAGAACAGTGCTTCAACATAAGCTAAGGTGGAGAGCAAGCTGGTGTAGCTGTGCATGCGGAGGGATAGCTGGCAGCTGGTACCATCAAATAGCAGATGGACACTAAGAAAGAATCAGTCTATGATCAAAAAATATCGGGGCTGAGGGGAGAGACTTTTTTGTCTCTCCTCTACACCTCAGTATGCAAAACATGTTTCAGGTTTCAACCACTTAACCCGTAGCAGGAAGGTGGCTATTTCTGCTGGAGCACATCCTACAGTACAGACTCATACATCTCTCTGCTAATCACAGCTCATAACAATTTGCTTTGCTTACTCCCCCTAGTTTGTCTTCAAAATAAAATATATTTATTCATAAATATCAAGGAAGACTTCATTGTAGCCCAGTATCATTACAACATACAGAACTACTACCAAATGTTTAGGGCATCATCTACAACAACCCTACCCAGACTCAGTTCTGTTTTTATCTTGGGGCTGCAGCTAGCCCCATGAACACGTGTCTATTTGTTGCTAAGCAGGTGCAGATCTGAAATCAGAATAGAGCACTTGGGATAAAAAGAAAGCAAATCCACCTCCTCCAATTTAAAGACAATATTACCTTGGTAACAGGTAACACATGTGAAGTAGTGGTTAATTAAGGCTTCCAGTTATAAGAGCGACAAAATAGAAATGAAAATGAGAAGCACTGTAGCAAAATATAGACAGTTGTTAATAGTCAGGTAGCTTAAAACACATTAGTATAAACCAGTAAATGATTGAAAGGGCAACTGTGTGGTTGAGATTGAAACAATGAACAAAAGCACAGAAAACTTCATGGACTGGAGCACTCAACAAGACAAGAAGGGATTGAGAGAATTCACTCTTCACTCACTGGTGAGAGAGAGAGAGGAGTAAGAGGATGAGAAGAAGTTATCCAGAGCTGAATCTGAAGCTGCGTTAAAGAAAGAACGCAATTGCATACGCAGTTCTTAAACTCTGTCCACAATCATTATGTAGAAAACCAACATACAAAACTGAAGCAAACACAGAACTGTTAGTGTTGAACACCATTCATCCTCCCTCTCTTCCTTACCAAAAAGCCATGACCTCACTTGCTCCTCTTGGAAAATATATAATGTGAGCAAAAGGCTGAGTGTTACGAACATGGAAAAAACTGGATCTTTTTAGCATGTAAGCAACCACTTTGGCTGCAATAAACGGAATATGAAAAACAAATACATAAATAACAGTATATGAAATAGAACCAGTTAACACAGTGTGGTATACAGCTCACTAAAAATAACAGTGGAAGGGCAGTGACTTTTCCCATAAATGTTCAAGCCTGGACAAAACAGCAATAAAGGAGTTTAAAAATCTAAGAGCTTGAGCAGTCTTAAAAAGGAGGAACATTTTTCCACAGGGCAAATTGCTGTATACGAAAATGATATCATATTCATAGCAGACAGATTTCTGACTCACAATTAGTAGCTTTCAAAAAGGATGAAATAAGCAGCAACTTCTTAAAGCTCCCACTGATTAAATGGTATGCCTTGAAATTGAAAATGATTCCATTTATGATGAACAGTGTCTTCCCCAAACTGGAAAAGTTGATTTAAAAAAATTAAAAAAGCCCACAACTTTTTTTTCTTCTACTTACAGTGGTGTCAAATTCAACTTATATGACATCATCCATGATAAGTATGAATGTATTCCCATACAGAGGACTAACACTAGGCATACGTTCATTTCCACTCAAATGACTATTTGTACAGGTCCATTTGTGCAGCAAAAAGCTGAATCTTGTGCCATAGCAGTGCCAGCTGAGATATACAGCCCACTGTTGACAAGCTGAAGAAAATCTGATGCACTTTTATTCACAGTTTAGGCATGTTTGCTTTTAAGTACTGAGTTGATACTCATGAACAGAGCCATGTAATTATGGACTGCAAGGACCTATATAAGTAGGGATAGATAGCAAGAGGAGGATCACAGTGATTTAACACACAGGTTTTAATCCAGTTTGGTAGAAGACTATTAATAAAGTCTTCTTTCAGATTTTGACTCACATAGCGCACAGTTTGTTACTCTGTAAAAAGAACAATAAACACCAAATTCACAGAAATCAAATGGCATTGATGGGGCTTTGCGGAGTCTAATGGCATGTGGTCATAGGTGTTATTGATAGTTCTGGGCTTAAACTTGATTTGACCCAGTAACCTGTAGTTGAAAGACAAGATCAATCTATAATCACAAATCTTTTAAGACAGCCAACTAACTTCAGGCCACTACTGGAGAGCCACAGTGATAAAGTAACACCCATATTCTTTTTCTCTGGACGGTTTATACAACTGTGCAGTAGTACTTTTCAGTAGATACAGAAATCTAGTCATTGATCACTTCTAATGCTTAACTCAATTTTGAGAGGAAGTGGCCTACATTTCATGGATACATTTCATTAAAAGACTATTTATTCATTCTGCATTTTGAAAATACTTTAGCAGAGATACTCAATACAGGCTCTCAGAGTATGATGAATTTATAAAATTTGTTGCCAGTCTCCAGCAAAAATGATATTAGAGCACTATGATTTCCTAACAAGCTTAACAGAATCATGGGAAAATAAGGAAACAATAGATATAGAAAAGTAATCTCATGCATCTCTTTGCCTTAAGGAAGGTTCAACTCTACATATGGAGCAGCTGACAAAACTTAGTCTAATGCAATCCTTCAAGAACTCTGCTGACAAACAGCTCAGAAAATTTATTTCAATGCTTCGGTATGTGCAGCATTAAAAATTTGGGGGTATTGTTGCATTTGTTTTGCTCTTTCCTGCGTCTAGTCTGAATCTTCTTTGCTGTAGTTAATGCTTATTTTTGGTCCTACCAGATGAGATATTTAAAACAGCCTAAGAATCTTCTATGAAAGAAGAATCTACAGTCTTCAGAAACCACGTATCCGCCTCCGCTCCCATCAGCTTTCCTATCACCCATCATCCCCCATCTCCCACCCTCTAAATTACTTTCTGTGTCGTTCAGTCTGTATTTATCTTACTTAACAGGCTCCGATCATTTATGTGACTGTACCAGGGTCTGTACCTGGCTCTAAGTGCAGTGCCCAAAACTGAATGCTATATCTTCAATGGAAGTATTACCATTATCAATACCAGAGTGATTTGTACTCATAAGAGAGAGCTGCAAGCTAAGTCCAAGCTATGACTTGCCTGCCTCTTTTGAGCAACAGTGTGATCTTGGCCACACTGCATTTGAGATTTATGGAACCATTTATGATGAATCATTGCCTATTTAGTAGTTCCAGTTCAGAAAGATTGTTAATGATTAATACATTTTCTTTCAAGTTCACACCCACACCTCTGTACAATCAACAATAACTACGTTGCATATATACTATGTTTACACGCTTAGCAAGTCAGTAACAAGCAAAGCTCTGACCTACACTTCACAGTTTAACACATGATCAAGGTCTCCCCACCTCCAACCCCATTCCCACAGCTTCTATATTTTAATGCCTTTTCCTCTTTTAATAGCATAGCTGTAAAGTGCCTTGGGACTTTGTAGAAAAACACTATCAACATTCATGCTATTAAATGCCTTATTGGTTACTGTAAAATTTATTTACGTTTCTATTATCTCTCTTTAAAAGTTTAAATGAATCATGTTCCCAGGTTCAGAGTGATGTGGGCAGCAAATCCAGCAAGCTGTGACACATCAAGCAGAAGACAGCAGCAGCCCCAGCTGAGGAAATCATCCTGTCTGTACCATATTTTTTCCTTAAAACAGAACAACAAGTGGCATCATCCCCATTTGAAGAGAAGTGCTAGCAGATCTACACTTAGACACAGCCATTACCCTTTTTAGCTGGTGTAACTTATATTCCAAATCACTGTGGAAAGTGAAGTCATGTAACAGTCTACTTCCCTGCATATATTTTTGCTTTGAAGAAATGTGCTTCCAGGAAATCAAGAGATCTTATGCTAAATGTATTACTAGTTTCAAATCTATTTAGAAGAAAAAAGCATCACCCTTCACCAAAGTCGCCAGCACAGCAGGAGCCAGCATTAGCTTCATCAGCAAACAAATCTTCAGCTTAAAAGGAAGCACAAAAATCTATGCTTACAGAGAGGGAAACCTGGGTGAAAGCTAGGTGAAGATTTCATAGTGTTGATCTCATAGCAGCTATATCAGGGATGGAGACTTTGTGAGGGAAATAAACTTGTGAGATCACAGGTCACCTCCTGACAGCTGCATAGGGAAGTGAACTGCCTACAAGTCTGCGACACACCAGCACACGTACATCACAGAGGAAGGTAATTACACACACACATTTTAAAGTCACTACATCTTAGCACTTAATTTATTATTGCGCTCAGCCACTACTTATTTATAATCTTAATAAATATGATGCATTGGGAAAAGCAGGTCAGCATGAATTATTCTTCAATCTATAACAACATCAAAAGTAGGTGAACATATATCCTTAGCTTTACACACTGTCTACATTAGTTACCCCAGCAATTTGATGAACGCATGTTTGCAGGCTACCACTTATTCTCCTGCTCATTTGAAAAAACAAAACCAACCATATTTGAGTTTTTTTTACAAGTGAAGGATGAGCAAGAAGCTAGAGAAGTTAAATTAAAGTTTAATTTCTTTGAGACCTGGAATCAAAGAAATAAATCAGCTTACAATTCATGGTAATGTCACATTAGAAAAGCAGTATTTTTCCATTTGGAAAAGGAATTGTTGATGTAGTCACTTGCAAGTTTTAACAGCTATTCTCTGTAAAAAAGACAAGGGCTCATTCCATGAAGTCATTGCCAGTGCAGAAAACAATCTGTGTTTTCTCGTTTCTCCACAGCCTCTATCCATGGGGCCAGACATAAAATAGTGTTTTCACTAACATATATTTTACTTCTCTCTATAATCCTTGCCTGGAAAGAACTCTTGGAAGATCAGAGTCAGAACCTTGACTCTCCATCTTTCCTCCGTAGATGATTTATATTCAGTTGGTTCATGCATATTTAACAATATAGTTCAAATGTCAACCTGCAAGCCAATCAGGATTCCCCCTTAAGTTTAATCTTGTGCATATTTTCTTCTGCTTTCCAGGGGACGGAACTTAGTATGAAAACTTGAACCTCCTTGCACTGACTTGTTCTTTGAAGAAATCATTCCAGGAGCCTATTTCACAAGCCTCGTAAGCCCAGGATCTTCCACAAGGTTAGAAAGTGGAAGTTTGTTGTGTATATAAAGGAAGTCATGAAGAAAGGAAAACACAGCCTGGATGGTTTTCCCAAAGTCATAAATTCTATTTCAGCTGGTGTTAAATGAAAATTCCAGGGGCGTCACCAAGAACTAGTTTTCTTGTAGGCACATACACTATAACGTCCCACTGAAACCAAACTTTCAACCCTCTGTTCTTGTTTTAAAATTTCAGCATGCAAGATGCTCAATGTATGAAAAGGAACGCCGTGAACTTCCCTTAAAAGCATGGACAGCAAGGAAAATAAGTACTGCAGCAAAAACGCAGTTGGTGTACCCACTGCAAAGTACAGCAGGCTTATACTGTTCTTAAGAAAGCTATTTTATAAAGTACTGTGGAAGCACTGTATGCAAAAGCATCACGTTTATTGTTCATCTTCTGTTCATTCTGGAAGAGCTCTTCCATTTTAACAGTATCAAAGGGGTTGGTTCATAACCAATTCCTATTTCTCCATTTTTTTTTATTCCTTTTTGTTACCAACAAAGCCCTGCTATTGTATTTCCAAAGCCTGCTTTGAGAATGCTTTCCTTATTGGCCAGCCTTTTTAAGGAGAAGGAAGATGGCAGTGAAAAGCAGTACTGTCTAAAGCTTGTGGAGCTGTAGAAAGAACGGATACACAGAACATTTCTTGGAAGCACAGAAGAACCACTCCTTGTACTGAAAACAAATACTGCGAGAAGGTCAGTGATCTGTTACACAGAGCATCTTTCTAAGAAGTCAGAACAGTCCCCCTACCTGAAAAACAGTCTGCAGTTCATTCAATAATCAATAGCCAAAACTGAGCTACAGCCTGCCCAGCTATCACCGCTAATTCTCTTCTGCATGATTTCTTGTCAGCTGTTGGTCCATCCACAGTAAATGCAAACACCTCTAAGACAAAGTTCAGACAAGATTTTTCACTGCCCAGGGAGCCTTTCCTTGAGATTGTTCAGAATAACAGAATCCACTTTCAAGAAAGATTTTGAAACTTTTATAGCGCTTGATCTCATCTGCACCCATGACCCATATGCTACTCATCAATTACAAACCCAACATCTCGATAAGCAATTAAGCACACTTTACCATTAATTAATTACTGAGATATAAATAATTTTCCGACAGCACACTGGAGAGAGGATACAAGTACAGAACACGCCATAAAGATAAATCACACGGCTAACTCAGCAACTTAGGTAAGAATGCAGTGGATATTAGCGTTCAGCTGGTAAAGTCTCCAGAATAAATGTTTAAGGTGTTTACGTTTATGACATCTTTGACATCAAAGCCAAACTAGCTCAACTGCAGAGAAAGTAAATAGGAGGAACTGACAAAGTTTGTCTGCAACTCATTTTAATTCTAGATCGTACAAAATCGGATTCATTATAGAACCTCAGAGAACAAACAGATATAGTTGCCTGAAAGACGGAAGTTTTCCTAGTAGATGCCTAAAAAGACAGACAGTTGAATAAAAAATACAAAAGCAAGGGGTCTGATGCATATTCTGCACAGAAATCCACTACAGTTGCAAATGTATTTCACAGTGACAGACAAAAAGATGGAGAAAAGCACAAACCTGCAAATCATGTTAAGTAATACTGAATTAGTTCAAGACTTCAAGGGGGGGCACAATGGGGGGGGCGAGGGGGGAGGTTTGTTCTCTTCACATCAACACAGCCCTTAAGGGACAGCAAACAAACAGGCCAACTGATGCCTAGATTTCTATTCTAGACTAAAGTACTATCAATTTCCATCAGCAAATTAAAAGATGCAAATTGTAAAGCCTCGTGTCCTTACTGGTCATTTCTGACCTTTTTTCCTTCATTGGGCATCCACTCATATGAAGAAGATTCTCAGTCCAGACTCAAGTCACAGATAAGTTAAAAGGAGGGATCTCTTGTCTCATTCACTGGAGGTAAAAAGAATTGCCCAGATGATTTAAGCACAGAGACCTGGTCCTGGATATTTTATTCAGGGAAAGCTTCTACTGACTCCAGTGTGACATGTGGCTGCTCTGTGGGTGTGCATATAGCCAGGCTGAGACAGCCCGGTCTCTTTATGGCTTAGTTGCAAGTCACACTCTGACCCTGGAAAGGGAGGAGTGACTGCTTCACCAGCAGGAGCAGTCCCAAGAAACACAATACAATCACAACCACAAGAAACATTGTTCTTCAGAGACACACTTCTCCCTTCACTTCTGCCTTCTGGGGTTAGGAACAGTAATTCGTTGTTGACATGTATTAGAAGAATTAAGTTCCTTCTTGGCACAGAAACAGTTTTTCTGTCCAAAAGGAGGGCAGATGGAACTAAGATTCCTCTTATACCCTTTACAGAGTGTAGAGCCAGGAGCTTAAATAGCTGTCTGACTTTGTAACTAGATCTAAGGAAATAAAGAATAAAAAAGGTGAAAGGAAACTGGGAAGCCATTTCCTCTTGTCTGCATGCAATCTGAATTGTAACCAAGGCCTAAAATAGTTAGAAAAGAACAGCAGAAATAACACCTAATACAAGTTCATCAGGAAGATGTGCTGTTATCACCGTTCCATCTTACAGATGTGTTTGCTGAGACAAGAAAGGAGGGCAAACACTACAACTACAACTTGGTTAAGAAACCAAAGTCTTCAGATTTCAGAGCAGAATCCTTAATGCTTAAACTTAATCCTCATTACATAGTAATAATAACCAAGAGCCATGATTCTTTGACTTAGAAATCATTTAGGTACATAGCCTAAATTCCAGATACATTTCTATGCTTACTGGTACTCATTTCCTGAGTTTTTGCACCCAAGCAATGGGAAACACTCAAAAGCATCCAAAAGCGTGTATTTGTGTGTGCAAAATCCCTGTAAGATACAGTGCTGTGTTCTCATGAGAAGGCTCTGATTTCAGGCTTCCCATATTAACAGACATTTGGCCCTTCTATGCATGTCTTAACCACACAGATTTGTCTTCCTATTAAGATGCACAGAAGCTCCTAATTAATGTATGTGGCCAATATGTTGCATGGCTACAAGACTTCTTAGCATTATATTCAATACATGACAGTTCATTGCTAATGCCATCCATCTGGTTTCTGGAAGAAAATGTGACTGAAAACAATTATCTAATTTATTTTAAGTGATTTCAGATGAATGTTTTATATGTGAGAATGGCCAGTCATGTCAAAAGCAACTTTGACAGGGCAATAAATACTGCACCTATAAATAGACTTTGATCCATGAGCAGAGAAAATGTCTCCAACAATTTCTTAGTGCAATGACAGTGAAATAATGAGAATGAGATCCAGTCTGAGTATCATTCAGTATGTTGTTTAACTCCAAGTACTTAAACAGTTGCTTGTGAACCAATTTATTCATTATCTATTATGGATAGAGTTGGAAGCAACAAGATAGGTCTGTAAATAATAAGCTGAGTGGGCTTACTTTCTCTTTCTTATATAGCACGATAACATTTGTTTTCTACTACTCCAGTGGAAAAATTCCAAGACACAGTGACAAATTGAGCATATAGGTGATAGGGCCCTGGTATTACATGAGCAGCCAGTTTAAAAATTTTTGGAGTTACACCAGCAACACATCCCATCAGAGCCTGCTGCTGCCATTTCTACATTTGCATAAGCCAGGCTGTCTCACAAACTGCTGCTCCTGTTCCTACAGCTTTCCCAAGCCAAACTCCTTCAATCTGTTGCAGTTTTGAAGGCCAAACCCCTTCAATCTGTTGGTGCTGTTTCCAAGGATGGCTGATGCTCCAGCAGTTGTGCAATCCAAGCTCTGGAGTAGTCTTTTGCTGTTTATTCTTAGCTTGCTCAGCTCTGATCCTGACTACCTCTGGGCATCTAACAAGAGCTCTAAATTTGGAGCCTACTCATCCTGGACTTCTCTCATATTCAGGAAGGAAGAGCCAACCCTCAAGTGTTGTTCAGATCACAAGTACACCAAAAAATGTGAATAACCAGGGAGCTTCCTGATGTTGTACTGACAGGAGCTAGGACAAATCAGAAGTCAAGTTGCCACTAGGACTGTCTCTTTTCTATTGAAGAACAATTTAAATAGGATTGCAATTCTAAGATGATACCCTAATAAACACTTACATATGACTGGAATCACACCTTCACTTTTTAATTATATTTTTTTGCATTGCTACAGCAGGGAGATTAGTAAGAAACATATGAGCTCTACAGAGCCCAACACGTCACACAAATCCCCACATGGCAAGGGGCAGATAAAGATACTGCACAACCATCATGCATGTTCCACTATCACCTCCATGCCTTTGCTTTGCTTATCAGAGGTGTAATTAACGTCATATGTTTGTTTTGCTACCACCCTGAGAACAAGCAAAAGCAGTGCTCCAAAGGAAGACCTCCAACACAATAAAGGGAGACAAGGATTAAATAAGAAGTGTTTTTTATACCTGAGCTGAGATGATTTTTCAGTGACTATGCTATTTCCCCTGCCAGTTCTATGCTTAAACTTTCTCCTGGCTTAGCGCCTGTGAGAAGCATTGGCTAACTTGAACTACAACAGGTGAAGCCCTACCCTCCAGTTTGCCTTGTTAACATAAGCCATGTTAGAAAGAGGCTGGCAGTGTCACTCAGGGTGATATTCCACAACTCCTAAACCATCAGCCATAGGAAAAAGCAGCATTTAAACTGACCATACCTGCCCACCTCTCCCTCATCATCTTTGGGAGACAATCGTGCTGGTCAGCCACCGGTCCAGAGAGCAACCATCTCAGATGAGAGACGTTTTTCTCTGTATCTTTACTTCCTGCACGCTATGCTCTAAATTATTTTATTCTGTATCTTGAAAAATACCTGTCACATTCAAGCAGAGAGTTATAGCAGGTCATATATTTCCTACCAACACATTGCAATTTCTGTCCGAATACACTTGAAAAACGCTTCTTGTTTGTTACTCAGATGTGCTTTAACATTGCTGCTTATGAGATAAAAATACACAATCAATGTAGACACTTCAAAACTTAAAGGAGGTTTTAATTAAAAGGGAAGATGTCCATTCATGATGATCTATTGAAATATTGGTCACACAGCTTGAAAATAATCCAAGTAAGTGGCTATAGAATCAAACTGAAAACACTCCATCTGAAGTACCATTGAGGTTAACAGCAGGTATAGCTTAATGGAAAGTCAGTCTTTGTTTTCTTTGAAATATGTTCCTTATTGTCATGCTCTATTCTAATTGTCAAAATCATACGTAGAAAATTGGCCCAAAAAAATGTCTGGGCCTTGAACTATTTCTTTTTTTCCTTCCAGATTGCAATGCAGTGTTATAAATACCACTCCAGATGTAAGAAAACAATACCATTTCATTGTTATAAATGTTTATATATCTTTTTTGATCAAACCACCAGACCTAGCATTTTTCATCTTCGCAAAGCTTTAGAAACAATACTCAGTAATGATCAATCATCATTGTGCAATCCATGAATACTAAAAATAGCAAAAAGCTTTTCCTTTGCTTTCATGCTTTCACTATAACGCTGTTCTTTGTAATGTTGTGACCATCTAACAAGCTGTAGTAATTGCCTGGTGCTGTATCTTGATCTGTCACATGATCAAAATATATTTGAGAGCTAAATGTGCACCTTTTTGCTTATAAATCTTACATCTATTGAGAAGGATGAGTATTTAGATGTTTTCTCTTTCTGGTTTATTGTACTGCCGCTATTTATTTTATTTATTTTTAAGTGCACACTCTAGTCCTAGAACATTAAATAACTACACAAACATATCAACTTTCTTCTGGTATAAGAGGCTTCTATGAGTTTTTCCTCATATTCCAATACAGTTCAAACAATATATTGCTTTTTCTGTATGAACAAGTATATCCTGACAATATTTAATAAATATTTGTTCCTCACGAACCAGATGAAAACATGCTTAATCCCCCAAAGACTAAATACACTGTGTGAGAGAGAAACCAGAGCTGATCTGAAGGCATACAGTACACATTAACCTGTACTCATATTCTCAACAGTTAATACTCAGAAAGGCAGAAAATGCTCCTGAATACTGAGAAGTACTTTGATGCAAATGTAAAATACATATGTAAAAACAGTGCTAGAATAACTGCAAATTAATTTACGTTAAGAGAGGTTCGGAATGCTAAACACCTTTATTGGAGGCAAATGATGTTTTATGATGTTTTTTCTATTCTCTGAGGGCATATTTTACATCTCTTGTCAAGTTGTTGCCGAGATACCACACTAACCAAGAACTTATATTGTGATTTATAAAAGAGAAGGAAGAATTGTGCATGTATTACCTGGGATTGTCTACCCACTCTCTGTTGCTTGCAGCTATTGTTTACAGCAGTGTTCTAGCACAACTGGGTATTGCAGGCTACTAACATTCTTGTGGCTGTGTTTACCTTTAGAGTTAGTAACTCAAATAACAACTGCTTATGTTGCGTAAGGATCGAGTAACGCCAGTGCATGAAGTTTTACTTACTCAAACAATGCTTTTCAGAAGAAAAGCCCAAGTGGAATCTCTGTGAAAAGCAGGAAACCCTTGGAAAGTTAATTAGAACTACAACAACAGAACCAGGAACACATACTCAGTAAGAATACCTGAGAAAGTCTGATAGCAAAAGTATCCAAGTAATATAATTTGCTAATAACGAGTGATCTAACTGCCTTAGGCAGTCGTGAACAAAAGCTGGACTGCTGACTAACCATGATCAATAATACATCAACAAAGTTGAAGCAGATCTTTAAAATCCATATTGCTGATTTCAGTGAGGTTTTGTGGGTCATCAAAAACAACAAGTTCCAAACTTTATTTACTTCACTACATTTATCTCAAAATTACTTTAATATTTACTATCTGCATGCATTATTTTTGCCCATTAAGTCAGATATTATAAAAAAATCAAACAAAGCAACTGTAATTCTTGTTGCTATTCTATACACTGCACTTGTATGGCTCTTTGTAGGTTTTCTTCATCTTTTCCCTCTGGCAAATCTATTTATCAAAATTCCTGTTTTGATGAAGCTTCTTGACACCATTAAATTACGTGTCTTGAATATTTGCAAACAAATCATTAAAGTATGGGACCAGTGTGTCTAAAGGTCTGGTAGCGATTAGATAGTGCATACCCCTTGTTCTAGGGGTACTGCACTAAAGTCATTAAAAAAAGACAGAAAAGGAGATATGCCTACAATGACTAAGTCTAAATAAAAGAGGATGTTAGATAAACTCCTTTTAACATACCTGTAAGACACGCATGTTTCAAGTCCCAAACATCCGCTGCTATCATTCACTTTCAACAGGAGGCATTAGGACTTAGCAGGAACCAGCTTATTGTTCTAACAGCAAGTGGCATATCAAGAGCATATTATACTCTATCACTGGGATTTTGAAATGCTGAGCATTTTTTAATATAGCACCCCAGGTGTTTGCTGCTTAAAACATACCCTACATGAGCATCTGCAGATGGCATGTCAACAGGGAGCCATCTAGATTCAAATGCACTAGCAGTCACTCAGGGACCCCATGCTGGGGCTCTAAACAAAAAGAAAAGAAGTTAAAATAATGCACGACCAAAAAAATAAAAGAAAATAGAAATAAAAAAAGAAAAGAAACCAATAACACAGCAGATTAGCCAGTATGAACGTTCTCCTGTCTAGCAAACAAAGGGCCTGGTCCCACTGTCCTTATGGGAGATCACCCCACTGAAAATAAACAAGACAAAGGCAACCCAACTAGTGTACTACAAAGGTAATCTTCTCCCTGGATAACTCAACCATGAATAATTCAGTACAGGTTAAGCTCAAGTAAGACCATTACTAACTGTTTTCATGTATGGAGGATTGATTTTCTTTCAATTTGATGGGAGATTCTGGTTGCAGTGCTTCTATGATGAAGACATAGCATACACTGTTGATTTGACTGAATCCTCTACTGACATTTTGCCTCATACTACATGGCAAGACTGGGAGGGAAATCTTCTCCATTATGCTTTTACATAGTTATGTATTGCATAGCAAAGATTAGTTGAACATGACAGATCTAAAAAGGAACAGAAGTAACAAAAAATTATACAGGTATTTCCTGCTTCTGTAAGCTAATTATAACATTTAGATGCTTTAATTCCAGATGGAGACTGTTCAGCTCACAAACAACCTTAGTATGACCAAAAGTATCAGATAGTCAATAATTTTTAGTCATTACACACAGACTGCACAGACAGAAGGAGGCACGCAAATAGACACTTATGTGAGCAGAACAACAATTGTGTTTGACAGACAGGTAATGGAAAACACTAGCTACAGAAAAGCTTATATTCAAAGATTTACAGGAACAAATACTGAACTACACTGTGTAAATTCTATTTCCTTTTGCAACTGTGTGGTGGAAAAATAAAGCTGGTTTTCTGAGTCTTCTTTGAGTAACTGCAAAGAGACCAATGCTAGATTTTGAATCTCACATCATTTAAACATTTAAGAAAAAACACACTGAAAAGAATATGAAAGATTAAAATAGATTGGTTGTTCATTTCTCCTAATTCTTTAATAATCACTTGATAGCATGAAAACATCTCATATTTAGAACTGTTGAACTCTCTACTGTGACACTCCAGACCGTAAAAGCCATCCTATCCACAGCCAGCATCGCTTAACATAACAATATAAAATTAAGATTAATTGACTGTCTAATCCCTGAAAATAATTAGAATATGCCACGCTGAAAAAACTGTTTCTTTGAAAACTGTTTTTAAACTATTTGTGTTACTTGAGTTCCCTTTTAAGAATTACTTCATGAAAAATTATCCAGATTTCTAGCATGAATTGTTTACATCTGCAGCTATCCTGAACTTGCATATGCCTTTCTTAAAAAACATATAGGATGCAACATATAAGCAGCGCTTTCCACTCCACAGAGGTCTCACTATGTCAGAGGTGAAGAAGAGTAACATTTTCTCAAGTCTGTCTCACAGAGGCCTTCAAGAAGAACAGCTGAATGTCTCACCAAATTGTTTTGCTAATGCTATTGTACACCCAAATTCACTAAGCTTGAAACAAACAAATCTGATTCAGTCATATTAGCACATAACAGACAGACACTGAACTAAAGAAACTCGCTGAAAGATACCAATAACCTTCAAGTCTTATTTCTGTAAGCTCCAACAGGCTTTGGACAAAGCACACAGCCATTCTGCTGCGCTTTCCTAATTAAACCTCACTACATCATCACTCCCACGTTGATCAGACTCTTGGAATATAGATATGACCTACAGATCTATTAAAATTTCTAGGTTGTTGGTATCTCATGATCTGAAGTTCCATCATTTGTTCACAACAGTGGCAGTCAACCCACCCCAGTGGACAATGCCAAATTCAGTACAGTTGGGGTGCATGCCATTTGAGTACAAAGGTATTTCTGTCCATTATACCATTTCAGCTCCTTCAAATTGATCAACAGTTTTAAAAGTAAAAGACGCAGTAGACCATTTCAGCCTCCTTTCCCTGTGTTTCCTGTTACTTTCCTACCAAAAAACAAACAAACAAGTAATAAACTCCAGCCAGAAAGACCAAACTTTTAACATTTCTTTATACACCTTATACATTGTTATGGTTTTGTTTTTCTTTCTCTTAAAGAGAGGAAAATATTTAATATAAGTGTTGGGACAATTTAACATTTGCTTTTTATTATATTACAAGCATAACTGTGATGGCGTGAAAGAGACATAAATTAGGCAGCACATACTAGGCAGTGCACTAAAACACAGTAAGTAATAAAAACCAGTTTATACTTGTCTTCTATTTGACTGCAGAAACAGTAAATATCCTGTCCTGCCTGTACTTGGCAAGAATTCCGCAGAAAAAGCTCCTTACAACTGAATATGATTTTGCTCATTTGATGTGGATGTGTGCATATTTGCATGCTAATTCAGTAATATGCTTTCTATAGTATGTTTGTATGCATGCATAGAAATAAAGTATTTCTATAAAAGCCAATTCTTGATAAAAATTGTTTTTCCTCAGGCACTTCCTTAAGGTATACACATCCATTCCCAAGCACTGACAAACATATGAAAATCAGCAGTAGAATCCTTAATCTGAAAAAAGGTGTATTTGGTAATTAAAAACAAAGAAAACAAGTCTTTTGTTTGGGCAACGCTGTCTCCACAGTCATTAGCTGAACATGTATCAATTTATCTTCACAGCAGCCCTGTCAGGTAAAAAAGCACATTCAGCTCAGGAGGGTGAGGCAGAGCAGCTCAGACAAGGCAATGGCTCTGTGCTTCTCTGCTGAAACAGAAAGGTCCTGTTCCCTGCAGGCTCATCCTGCTCAGCCCAGTCCTAGCCCTCCACTGGCTCTGCCATCTTCTAGTCTTCTCAGTTCCAGTCATTAACTCAGCAGAAAATCATCCATCTTTTTATAAAGCTGCTTTCCCCCCACCCCCTCCTCTCTTTTTGGCCTAGTAAGTTGAATTGACTCAAGGATAGGTATAGATAAAAGCTGCAGCTGACACCAGCTGTGTAGATAAGCCTGGAGAGCAAGGGTGGGGGAATGAAGATGGAGGAGAAAATGGAATATTCCCTTTAGCTTCAGTAAGATCAGCCTGAGCTCATGCAACAACTTTGAAGTGTCACTGATGGAAAACTGAGATAAAGAGCATTAAGAAAAATTCCAGCTCAAAGCAGACTAAGAGCCAATGTCAAGCACAGTGAGCTTGAAGAAACAGTCCTCCCCCAGATCTTTTGAGGGCATAAAACGCCTCAACTAACAAAAGGCATAAAGCCAACCATATTTACTTATGGTGAAAGGCATAAACAAACACAGAACTGTGCTGCATCGTTTACTGTAAGAAAAAAAGGGATATAAACATGGCAGTAGTTATGTACCAGTGACATACTTAAGATTGGCAGGGGAGTTTGAAACATTCTGAGTTCTGAAATCATATCCAGTTGCACATCATGCTCATGATTAGTTTTTGGGTTGTTTGTGTGGGTTTTTTAAGCCTTAGATGCTTTTTGAAGTTTGCCAAACAATACTGTGAACAAATATTTTCAAATGAATACTGTCTTTTGCTTTGAAAACAGACTACTATGGATGATGAAAGACACTAAGCCACTTTTTCCAATACCACATCACAAAAAGAAAGATATTTGTAAGCAACCGGAAAGCTTCTAAATGATGACAGCAAGTGCATGTGAAAATCCTTCCCAGAGGGATCAAATAGTTTAAAGAAAGAAATTTTATTTTGGTTTTAATTTAGTAGTTCAAACCTAGCCTCAGCTGAGAGTAGAGGCAAATAGCTATTACTGGCTGCTGAGCAGCCTATGCAAAATGAACCGCTAGTTCTAGGGCTGCTCCTATTAGATAAATTCTCACTTTGTAACATCACCTCTGTAACCAGAAACCTTCATCAGCGATCTTAGCATCCTAGGCATATGGAAAAAGAGATACACAAAAGCTTATTAATGATAAATTAGTTCTTCCCCCCATCAGCACAGGAATGGGACTGCTGCTGATGAACTATATTACAGTTATGCCTAAAGTATTCCTAAAGTAGTAGCGTTTCATCTAGGGGCTTCTACATGCCAAGAAACAGCCTTTTTCGTTATTTCCCAGGGGTCCCAGATCTAAGTGTAGTAGAGGATTTCACAATTAGTCTATTTTCTCAGGAGACGCAGCCTAAATTTTTCTTCTTCTTAACTCAATCACATTTTTCTAACTTAAACTCTCTTTTGCTCCATATAATTCTTGCCTCATCTGCAGTCTGAATCTCTGTGGACCATAAGTTTACAATGCCTCCACGACCCCCTACATTGAAAAAACAAAATGTTTTTTCTTTGTTTTCTTCCTTCTGTCCTGTTTCCCCCCTGCCCCCCGTAAGGAGTCTCAGTGATCACCATCTTATCCCAACCTCACATCACTGCAACAGCTCAGTCGATTCACTTCCAACTTACATACCCAGTCCTCCCAGTCTCCACGAGGTTACGCAACAAACTGACTCACAAGATGGATGGCAGAACCAAGGGTTGAATGAGCTCCTCCAAAAGCCACAGCAGCATTACAGCACAGCTCCCATTGAGGGATACCATACATTAAGCCCACAGTTGAGGCACACCACCGACACTTGTACAACATATAGATACGCAGGAAAGAGATGTAAAAGAAAAGGAGGGGGAAAAGATCTGTTCACTGCTACAAGCATCAAACTAAACAAATCTCCCAAGCTGTCCTAGCTTGACAGAAGACTCAGATCTTTGTCATAGCCCATTGTTCCTTCTTTTCCTTACAGTATCGCTTGATTACAATTGATTTCATCATTTCTGAACTCACAATATGAATAAAGTTGCACTTTCCCTCACGGTCTGTGCTGTGCACCACATTTGAGCACCAAGGTGTGAGAAAAGCTCTCAACCCCACAGAGATCATTCCAGACCCTTGCCTTTCTCCTCAAACCACAAAAAATTATCACCAATCCTGATCTTAAGAGTGGATTCCAAGGATTTTGCTGTATATTAAAATCTTGTTTGAGAAGCCTTAAGATAATAAAAGCACACAGCTGGTCTAAAATTGAATTAGCACACTATTAAAATGAGATATGAAATGCAACCAATGCAAAGCAGCTACCGAGCTGCAAAATGGTAAAGATCCCCTTTCAGATGTGATGCCCCTTCCAACATTAACAGTTGTTATTCTGTAATTACTTTAGATCTGTTTGGACAAAACACTGCAGGGGAGAAAAAGCAAGCAGTGGCTCAGGGAGTCCATGCAGCTCCGGGTCCACAAGGTGCTTTGCCCTTCCTCATTTCTTTGTCTTTTCTGGTTTTGCACTATTCATCCCTCAGTTTTCATTTTCTGTTGCCCTTGTAATTATGGATTGACTTCCAGCCTCTCGGATATTATTTCACAGCAGATTCCAGGAATGTCCCACCCCCACCCTCTTCAAAACCCAAATCTTAACTGACCAGAGACCACAGTTAAAACACACTTGATGCAGCACCTCAACAAGAAAACACATTAATCATGCAGAAGCAAATGGAAATCAACCTTGCTCATGGACTGTTCTGCCCAGCCACCCCTCCAGAGGGCACCCAAAGCTCTAGGAAGGAGGAAGATGCAAGGCATTATCCATTGGCTGCCATGCCATAGGGATTCCACCACCTATGGCCCCAAAAAGTCCACTGACCCCCTTCTCTTCCCATACCTTCCTCCTTTCCCATCTCAGTGGCTGGGAGCCAAGCCAGCATCCAGCCATCTTGCCAGCACTGTGCAGGCATGAAGGAGCTTTGGTGGGACAGGCTTCCAGCCCCCAACAGGCTGCTCTCATAGGCTGGAGGTCCTCCAGAACACACTGTCTCTAACTCATCCCCTCCAGAGCTTCACAACATTTCTTGGAGACTGGACTTGGTCCTGCTTACTTTGGGGAGATATAGGAATTCGGTCAGATAAGTGCTATTCTTCTTCTAGAGCATCTTCCCTTGCTTACCTAAGAGGTTTGTATTTTTTTTTTCCTTCCCTTTTTAACTTTTTTTAATTTAACCTGACTCAACAATTTACAGCATTCTTCACTGCTTTGCACCTTGTGGAGCCCCATCTGCGACTGTGAAACGCTTCCAAATCCAAATGTTAGCACTATGAATTGCAGTTTAACTGCTGGAGTCTGAGGATTTGTGTTTTGGGAGAACGGGAAATGCATTCCGCCTCACAAAGAGGGAAGAAACAACCCTTCTCTATTCACTTTAATTAGAGGATTTGATGAAGGGAAGGATAACTCTAAAACAGTAATATAAGTACATGTATAGTATAGTGAACGAATTGGGAAGTTCTGCTGAAGAAGGAATTACAACAGCAACAGATGAGCTCAGCTGTTCACCGGCACTAACACAGCATGGGGCCCGAGGAGAGCAATTCAGACCTTGTCCTCCATGCATCTTGTAATAAATGGGAAACAGCCCTGCTACCACAGGCAGCATGCTACGGCTGCCCGTTCCAGCGCCTGCCCTGTGCCATCCGTCCCTTTCCAAAGCCTAAGTTCCCCACATGTAAGGCCTGAACATGTTATATATCACAGTGGCGGCAGCAGCGTGAAACCTGCTTCATGGTGTCTTTGCAAACGCAAAGTCAGCTGTAACATGACTGTAGCAGTCACCTTGTAGAAGTGGATTCTCCATCTTCGTTCCCCCCCCCCCCCACCTGTGAAATGGGTCTAACTGAAACTTCAGTTCATCTCTAATATTTACCTTCCAAAGCAGGAGCCAAAAAGAGAGGAAAATCATGTAGAAAATTCAAGCAAACATCATCATTGAGGAATGCTGGTATGGGATTTCAGCTCACCGCTGCAGTGTCCGGTGCTGATATCAACAGCCCCAGGTCTGAAGCAACCCTTCAGCTACCAGCACAGCCAGAGGCTCAGCCTGAGCAAACCTCAGTCACCCCATCACTATGCATCTCCTCATGGGCAGCCTACAAACGAACCCTCAGCCATTGAGGTTCATACCCTGTTAAAATGAACAGCTTGCTGGGTACTGTACATCTCCTCCAGTAGGCAGAGGTTTTGCATGGGGCAAAAACCCACTCAGCCCAAATATATAGAAGACAATTAGTGGAGCCAGTTAAAATGACAACCAAATTTTTTTCCTGTTTTAAGATTAAAAGCTGAGGAAGTTGCATGCAAGTTGGATTTTCTTTAAACATTTCTCTACAAACTCTCTGCACGTGCTACAACAACCACCACTACAGTGATTTAGATGTGGTATGGTTAAAGAAAGATGCATGTGCTCACTCTAATGAATCTTATCCCCAAGTCTAATGAATCTGTTCCCCACAGGGAACAGAGGGAAATCCAAGAACTGTAGAGAACGAGAGAAAATGAATTTACTGGTAAGGCTGTAATTGGTGCAAATTTCCTCATGAAACTGAAGGTTCTTAACTCATGGCCTGCAGAAACTTTCAAAGTGATCCAGAACTATAGTAGTAGTTTGCATAATAGCTGAAATGATGCAGTGTGACATATGCTGAGATATGCATGTAGCTCAGATTAATTGTACAGCTTGCTGACCTTTTACAGTCCACAACGAGACTGTAGCTCTGTGGCAACGCAGAACAAAGTGAGGAAGGAAAACCAAGTCCAGGAACAGCCTGGCAGCTACTCCAGCTTCAGGCACATGTGAATAGTGCTCAGGACAACAGTTTTCCTTGGTCCTCACTGATAAGCTGCAAGATTTGTCACTACACATCATTCCCTCTAGAGTGAGTCATTTGAGCAGAAAGCTCTGACAGGAGACATTTGGCCCATTCTAACAGAAGGAACAGTAATACTTAGTCAAACGGAATAAAAAATGAAAGCAATTGACAAAATGGGTTCTACATAAGTAGCTTGGGAAAAAAAAAAACTTGTAGGGCTGAATCCCCATTCCTGTGTAAGTGGGCTCCGCTGAGGCCAATTCATACAAGCTGACAAGTACCCCTTTGAATTTAGTGGCAAATTATCTCCATTCTAACAGTTTTCTCTTGCAATTACAGATCTCTTTTGATTTTTAAAGGATGATTCAATGATCAGCCTTCTTCAGACCTTCCTTTAGAAACTGCTCAGCCCATAATTTTGGAAAGCAAATGTGTGAGGCAGTCATAGGATCTTTCAGACTAAACCCAAACAAAAGCTACTATTTACGGCTACATAAATTCCCAAACACTGACAAAGCCAGAAAGAAGCTCCTTATGGCTAAAAGGCAGACAGACATGGACAGAACAAGGACTTCAGTGGCAACCAGGGAGATCACCTGGGTGTGGGACTCTCCTTTTGCAGCTCCCACAGCTCTCATTTCATCCCTTTGTTGTCAAGTACTTTTCAACACCAACTCAATTTTTACAATACATATTTAAGAGTCAGGACAGAATATATCAGAAATCTTTAGCAGATATCGAAACACTCAGAGCTGAAGGAAACTTTGGACTTTTGCTGCCAATATTAACTGGAGCAGAAAATGTCTGGTTTTTTTACATTCGCTTGTACAAGGAATGCAATTTCTTCAGAGATGAAGGAAAATAAATTTTAGGGCAGAACCTTAGGATATATATAGTGTGTGTATGTGTATATATACAGTAATACAGTTGATCAGCACTTATCTACTCAAAGATGCCATTCTCTTCAAACTAAACAATAGAATTTACTTTTAAACAACCCAACAAAGCCTAAATAGAGAGCAGAGCCTCCAGTACTGTGAGAAGTAAAAACAGTCTCTTCCAGCAAAGTTAGATACATTTTTCATAAATTCAAGAGACGTTTCTCAAGCTAGTGGGAGTTGCTTTGCAAAGAACTTTGGTGCATTTAAAACGCTCTTAAAGACATTAAACTCCCACATTTTATGTTACAGTGTTCCCTAGGTAACCTTGGGGCAGGAACACCTCATTTCACGGTGCACATTCCCAAGATCTTGTTATGGAGACAATCACCTTAAGATATCAGTACTATTCAGGCAGCATCTTCTCTTTGTTAATATACCCTTGAAGCTTCAGTCATATTAAGCCACCTTTCCCCCAAGTAAAGGGGAATCCTCTTGTAACAAGTAGTTACACAGAAATACAAAGTGCTACAGGAGCACATATAACTAAAAAAAAAAATAAACCCTTCAGCAAGCTAGAGATAATTGTGTAGGCAGATGAAGATCAATGGCAAATCCCAGGGCATGGGAATAGTAATTAAAAATAAACAAACAGGAGATAAAAATAGAACTTAAGCAAAATATTTTCCCACAAGGGTTATAGAGTAGTCAAGGACCCTACCAAAAACAGCAGGAGAAGAACAAATTTCTTTCTGTTTTAAGTAAAATGAGATTTCTTCCCCCACTGGAAAGCAGGCTGCAACCTCCAGAAAAGCCAGTTATTAAAACCAAACTAAACTCCAGTTTTTGAGATTTTGAAACCGTTGTGATTAGAGGATAATTCCAGAGACAGCCTGATTCTGCAAAGCGTGTTGCTATGACCCCTGCAATGTACCTCCCTCTGCCGCCTGAAAACACCGTGCTCAATGCCTTGCCCAGCTCCTATGCTTTAGTTAGTTAATACAAAAATCAGAAACACAAGCTGGAGTGCCATCACATAAATGACCGTACCTTGACAGTAAGAGTGGGTAAATGCAGGCACATCAGATAGCGCAAGCCAGAAATCTAGCTTTAATACTCATTCTCTGTACTTTGAAAAGTGCAATGATTATGAATGGGTGATTCAAGGATTCAATAATTAATGTAAAGGATGTATAAAATACAGACTGAAAAAGATGCTCCATCAGGGTTTCTTGTGCATATGATCTTTGTGTGTTGCCTTTCAGGAGAAGGTTCAATTTCATTTCAAGTGCAAAATTCAAAAAGAAAATTGATTGGATAAAATAAGGGAAATTACTCTGCCATTCCTTTTAATTTATGTACAGTTTCTGATGCTTCATTACAAAGTTCTGCTTTATTCACGTAGCTTTCATCAACAGCAAACAGATCAGTTCCCCAAGAAATACCTATTCAACAGCAGTGCTAAAACACCACATCCTGGGCAAGTTAGGTACACCGTAATTATGCATTACATCAAGACAGAACTCTTTGCTTTTTTGACACTAAGTTAGTCACATAGTCCACAATAAATTGAAGGTGCAGTGTGAACAGCTACAGAGGATTCTAGACCATAGTCGAAGACATTTAGAACAGGAACAGCACAGCCTACTGTAATACACGATGGAGCACCTTAATATTCAGGCTTTTCACGCTGTAGTCTGAAAAATCTGTTCAATATCTACAGCTTCTCTTTAATAAGATCAGAGGCTCTGAGATGATCCGAACTTACCTACTGCTTAGCTGGCACTGAATTGCCGAGGTATTTCTTTAGACTTATACTCGCACTGGGAAGTGCAAGGCTAACATCCTATCCACTACCGCCTCAGGGTATAAAGGGTTGTTTTTGCATCCAATCAGCTCTTCCTGCATTAAGGATGGTAGTAATTCTTAGTCAGTGCTTTAACAATAAAATACTTTATGCTTTATTTTTGTCATTATTACTAGAACTAATATCCGAAATTCCTCCCAAATCACTTTACCCAGAAATGGCTTTGCGATTGCAAAATTGGGTAATGAGGACCGTTTTCTCCTAAAGATGAAAGAAGTACCAGCGATCAAGCACAAATTGTTTCAGAATTGACAGGGGGTGCCTTTGCATATGTACCGTTGAAAAGCCCAATCGCCCTCACTACAAAGGGCCAGGCTGTCACAGAGTGGGACTCTAAGAAGGCTGGGTGTTCTGCTGCCACTGAAGATGATCTGCTGTTGGTGAAGCTCTGCGGCTTCATCTGTCGCCTTAGAATGCAAGTCCAGAAGCTTTGGAGAGGCAAATGGCTATTTAAAAGTGATTTAATTTAGCTTACTGTCAGTCCACAGGGACTGCCTGACACTACATCCCCAGCCTTTAACAATGCCTTCGGGTACTTTGTGATATACCAGAGCAAGGGCACACAGCAATAGAAACAGTTAATGATTAGAGGCTAGATTTGCAATACCGAACACGGGTTTTTTAAAAAACATGTACCATATTTTAGCTATCAGTAGCTACATTCTCCCACAATAACTCATCTCGAATTCTGTGGCACAGGAAACTACCAGAAAGCTGGTGTTAATTAGGCTCTGCTTTACATGCATTTCAAAAGCAGCCCCTGTTTAGCATGACTCTCTTAACAAAGTATTAATGTGGAATAATTATGGTCTGAACAACCTGAAATCAATGAAAATATCCAAACATGTCCTGGAATAGGGAACAGAGGTGCAAGCAATTGCAGGCTCCAAAAGTAAATCTAATCCATGAAACGCTGCTCATTAAGTGACAGGATCTTACTATGGATAATGGCTTCAAGAACCAGTCTGACCAAGTATAGCCATTTCAGCATCCTATGAACGATAGCAGTCAAAAAGCCCACTCCAGCAGTTCATTAAATTATAGATTAAGTCACTTGAACATGTGAATTAAGTATCCTAAAGCCTGAGAACTGAAAAATAAAACCAGGGAGCATACCAGAGGGTTATACTCTCATTTGCTATCATACAAGCCTGTCATTTTTACCCTTTGATATTTAAGTTATTGAGAAGATTCAGAACAAGCACGAAGCATCACCTGAACTCACATCATACAACTATTACTGTGACATCTTGTCTGAATTTACATTCTGAAAATTCTGTGTAAGAGCTCCACTTCAAACCTCTGTGTAAGACTTTGTGTAATCCTTATAACACACTGCTATACTTGTCAAAGTACAGAGCTACATACGAACACAGCAACATTAATATAACCCTACATTATTCCAGTTTTTAAATGAACGTCAACTGTTTAAAGACTGATTCAGCCTGGTTCCATAACTGGTGGGGCAGAGGGATTTCACATAATACAAGAGTAAGTGGCAGATGGTATTGTAGAGTATGCTGAGATACTGGTATTTGTACAATAAGCATTAAAAAAAATGTCTAGATAAAAGAGGTATTTGCAGGTATGACGCACCTAATGCTGAAATATATGTTTATTTTTGGGTTGCATGCATCATGCACAGGTTATTTTAGAGGCTGCATCTGTCAGATTGTGAGATTGATATGACGCAGAAATGCAGACAGTGGTAAAGGGAGCTCACAGTAGCATGTAGGGGAGAGAGAGATGAGTATGAGACAAAAGCTTCATAAAACAACAGCATGGAACACAAAAAAAGCTATTTTGACACCAGGAAATCAGAAGGGACAAAGGGAGGAGGCAAAATGCTCCAAAACGCTTGAAAAATGAGAACAGGAAGTTAAAGGGACACATCTTGGGAACAAATAAATGACTGCAAGATATTAAAGCAGCAGCTACGGAATGCGACAACCAGCTAGGAGAGAAAAAACCTCAACCTCATGCTTCCCCTCTGCCCTTCATTCTACTCTAGCAATGAATGTTGCAAAGGAGCAACAAGACTTTAAGAGAGAAAACGCTGCAATGAAGCAGACCAGCACCCAGTTCCTCCAGAGATCTTCAGTCCTGTCTAGGTGGGCATGTACCAACTCCCCATTTCTGAATTGAGGGGCTGACTTGTGGGTCCTTATACAGCCTTCTCATTAAGGCAGCAGAACAAAAACCGTACAAACAGCAGGGGATAGCATTGCCTTAAAGCACCCCAGCCATGCTTCCCAGGCTACGTCACTACCTTTTTGACTGTTTTGAATGTTGCTGTCATAAACAGATGCCACCGTCCCTCTGGTTGTTATGAAGTTGTGCATACAAAACTCTCCCATATTTTTCTGACAGGCAACAGGAACAGAGAGTAGCAGGGGAAAGAGGAGACAGGTCATATAGTTTTCCCTCAGGTTTTACTTGGAAGAGATTCAGACAATCATGTGGGAATAAAAAGAAGTGTTTGAAGAGAGTGGCAGGTGGTGAAAGATTGGCAGGGCTAACATTGGCAAGACTAGGATCATAAAGAATATTAATGACAGAGGAAGAATGCAAATATCACAGCTTTTGAATGGAAAAGGAAAGTGCCCCTCAGTGGTGCCTCAGAGATACCAAGAGCCCTGGCTGTTTGAACAGTTGTCCACCCCTTCCTCACTTTGAGATCGTGTCGTTGCTGAGCGTACTAGACATGTAAGCTCAGACCCTGTGGGTGCTAAGGGAGGTGAAGCATCTATGCACACATTAAGCTTTTTTTTTCCCCCCTTTAAAAACCATCAGAAATAAAGTGAATTTAAACCCTCATTTTACTGGTGCATTTTGAAGCTCCTCAAATAGTCTATTCCAATTCCAGAGCAATTCTATAAAACAAAATGAATAGCACAAATCCAGCAAATATATCTCCTGCCAAGATGAGCTCTCCTGTTTTAAAATCTTTTATAGCATCTAATGTATTTATTTGCATCAAGAGGGCATTACGCCAGTTAACATCTGTGTTCTCTAGAGTTGGTAATTCTGCCTCCCATAACTAGTCATCAATTCTGTATGAAAATACACAACTGTCTTTCCACCATAGATTCTATGTGCCGCTCGATTTTTCCATGCACATGTAGAGAAATGTTTAGTAGAATACTTCTGCATAAAGAGATAAATATAGGAAGGCTTGATTTTATTTATTTATTTAATATTTTCACTCCCCCGGTGGATGTCATTTATGGACCTTTGGATTCAGATCAGATTTGCCATTACGAAAAGATTAAAGATGAAAACTTCTGCTAAAATAAACTGACTCAACATCTTTGAAATAGACAGAAATCTCCCAGCTGTCTATTGGCTGAAGATTTGGTTCTGAAACCTTGCGGCATTTTGCAGCATGCAAATTAAGTAAATTCACATATGTTTTGATGACGATTAAGTGACCCCAGCTAACAGTTAAATCAAAGCAAGTTTCACCAATGGAAGGACAGACATATTATACAAAAAGAAAGAAATCTGCCCAATGTAAAATAGCTTGAACAATTTTAAACATTTTTAATTGCCTCTCACATGTAGTTTTCCAAATAACTCAAATAATTCAGCATTAAATCACCAGGAAATAAGTCCATCCTTTGCCTACATACAGCTATGAAGGAGATTAAAAGTCACAGACAACAGAAAGGGAGTTGAGATTTGGGTCAAGATCATGAGCAAGCAGGTAGATCAAAGGTAAACTATATGCCAACCAAAACAACCTGTCACTATAGTGAAGTAAGAGAGCCAACTTTGTTTCCAGCATCACCACAATCTCACATTCCACAGCTGACACTCATGCCAACCTGACCAAGCCCAGTGTGCAACCACACAGCATTGCTAACTGGCAACAACCTTAAAAATCTACCTTAAAAAATCTCTGCCTAAAGCACCCAAATCTCTAACGTGCAGCCCTGGTATTCAATTATTGAGATGCCTGGCTTGTCAGAATTTGTCCTTTGAAACTGGTTTTATGACAAAAGCTTGCAGCATAACAACATACCTTCTATATAGATTTAAATTGCAATTAGAAACCTCTCCAAGACTTCTATTTGTAGCCATGCAGCCATTCAAAGGAACCTCTTCGTCCAACAGCACTGTCTGCTGGCTACCCTAGTTAGTAAGCTACTGCCTAAATGACAGGCAGTTCATAATTACCTCTTACAAACAGCCTGTTGAGTATTTGCAAAAGGATGACCAACCACTTTTCACTGCTGCATCCAGTATTTGCACTGTACATTCTATTGTCTGAATGTTTCCCTAAGAACCTTTATGGCTGAACGTTTGGGATTTAGGCCTTGCTTTCTGCACAACTTCAACTGTACAAGAAGATAACTGTGTAACACTTCAGCACTCAGAACAAAAAGATTTCCATGGAAGTGCTGTATGCTCTGAATATCCAGAGAAGAAACATCTTCAAATGATGAGGTCAACAACATGCCCAGCTTCTCATCAAGAAAACACATAACCATTTTTACTACTTCTTGTGAGGTTTGTGAGCCAAATTATAGTTCCTATATTATTGTCAAACACAGTACTCAGGTTTCCAGTTTATTAGTTGTAGGCAGTAATTTTATTTATCTCTTGCAGTTACATGGCATTTTTCCTTCGGCTTCCTCTTCAGCTCAGTGTTTTCTCTTGAAATTGTTCATATTTTAGACAAGAAAACGGATTTATTTTCTATTATATGTCTTCAATTGGTGAATATCAGAGAACAAGTCGAAGGCTGTGATATAGGTTTCAGGTTATGTGTAGGAGCCAATTTTCTAGGATTAATGTCTCAATAAAATGGAAGTATAAGTTCAATTTTCTTTAAAAAAAAAAAAAAAAAAAGTGTACCAGATCACATTGTCTTTCTCCTTCCCGACAAATCTTTTAGTTATTTTACAGACCAGCAGAGTTCTGAGAGTCAAGTCTTTCTGTCTCAATCACAACAGGGCAGACTTAATTTTCAAGCTTGTATACATACAGATTTCTTCCAGGAAGATTTATAGCAGTCCAGCTTCAGTCAATACCTTAGTTAAAGAAACAACAGGGCTTTCACACCAGCTGTGTCTGTAAACTACTCCTTACCTCAGTGCTCACATTATTAACTCAATTCATTCCTTTGTCCAGAAATCACCACCTTATTCAGTCTTTATAGATATTTCTCAAACAGAGGACTGAGGGGGAACCATTCAGACAATCCATCTTTTGCCTTCGCAGCTTCAATATAAAAACTGAAAACCATTCCCGCTGGATTTTGTATTTTAAATAGGAAATAGCACAGTTCTGCATTTACCAAAATAAATAAATAAATAAATTCAGGTGCAATCTTTGGGGGCTTTGCACCACATGATTGAAAAACCAACGCTACTGTGCAAATAAGCAGGAGAAAAACTGTGTTTTTTCCACTCTAAGCACTGGGCTATGATAGTCAAAGACTTCTTTAATGAAAAGCATTATAACATTGCCATGTAATCCAGCACGAATACAGTACTAGCAGGAATGAAGGAGCCTCATACTAATCTTAGGTGATTCTAAGAAATTCTCCCACACACTTGTGTCATGGTCAAGCTGTTTAGCCTAAATATACTGTAATTAGTGTAAGTAGCACTTAGAAATGCTCTTTTCAGCAAGGACTCCACCTGTGTTTTCTCCCTGTTACCTGCAAAGAGCTATCTACACTCAGGGCCATGTGAAGAATTCTGATACTTCTGTGTAAAATAAAAAAGCACTCTGATATTTCTAGCAAGGACTGGTGCTTCCTAATCAACTGACTGACTCATAATCATAGAACATTATTGCAAACAGCAACAATAGGCACTGTCACTTTCCCCAAAACTCAAGTGCAAAAGCACTCAGTAAAAGTCAAGTTTTGCCTCAACAACAAATTCTCCCAGCTGCTCCTAAAGATAAAATACAAAGGTTCCACTGGTCATCTTATAATCAAACATTTCAGCATTGTAGCTTGAAAGATAATGAAGTTGGTTTTTTGTTTTGTTTTATCTTTTCAATGTTGCTTTTTGAAAATAAATAAATAAATAAAGACCACTTTGTTGTTGAGCAAACTGAAGTTTGTTCCTGGCTGCCACACTACAAACGAATCAGCAGATGCTACACCTGCCACTATTTTGCACATCTCTGTACAAGAACAGGGAGTTGCCTTGGTGCAAATGTCCCTGTTGATCTGCTTCTGTCATCAGTGCCTTCTTCACAGTTTGTGCTGGCATACATCAATTCTCTTGTTTTTTGTGCCAGATAATATAGAAATGCTCCACAATGTAAATTCTGGCCACAGTCTGGGATATACAGTCTTGAACTGTTTACTTCTTAAAGTTTACAATCCAACATCTGGTTAAAAAAAAATAGTAACTATGACACAAAGTCTTGAGGTATATCAGTACGTATACTTGTTTGTTTATCTGTATGCATGAAGACCACAAATTCTATGACGAGCAATAGAGCATGATAGAGGCTCATTGTCCAATTGCTTTAGTGAAAACGTCATTAGATATTTCAATAGTAATCACTGGTGCTTATTCACTACCCCCTGTGACATCCCTAATTAAAATAAAAAACCTCTTATCATGCCTCTTTGGCACCATCTTTCATGGACACTGTTACAAGGGAAGTAGGAACTTGTATTATATTTATGAAATAAGCTATTATACAGTACTTTGGGGGCAAAGGCAAAAGTCATCTTTCTGTTGTAAACTTTGGACAAGGAAGTGCAACACCTAGCAGCAAACATATTGACAAATATTGCTAGACTTCTCTGTAAAGAACTGTTAATTAAACCCCAGAGCACTGCTATGAGATTAAATATCTACCACTAAGTTCTGTATTTTTTGAGACAGGAGGAGGCAGCAAGGGGCCAAGAAAGTTATTCGGTAGAGATAGTGCATGATGTGCAGGCCACAATCAGTTCTTTCCTAAGAACAAGGTATGACCAATTGCAGCGCTTGCTGAGCTGGACTTACCTTTTTTCTATCCCTGAGAAGAGTTAATATCAAATTTAATCCTGGAATGTCAAACCAAGGGTTCCCTCTTAAATCACTGAAGGGATAGCCAGTGGGTTTTGTTTTGTTTTTAATTCAAGTCTTTATGCTTCACATCTCAAATGGCTTTTCCTTCTCCTCTTTCTGTACCTTTAGTATAAGCTAAAAATATTTTTAATAGTGATTGTCATGGCAGTAAGTAAGCTAAGCTCTCAATATTTGAACTCCCATCTACTGCTTGACAGTTTAACATTCTACATTGACTCCAGCTATTAGATCCAGTTTAACAGAACACAACCAAGTCCACACAACATTGAGGCTTGTCATGACTCCATACGGGGTAGCACAGTGGGAAATGTGAATTCATTGGGAATGGAATGAGGACATATGAAATATAAGTCATTTCTTGAAAGCAGCAGTACCATACTTTTATATATGAGAACACAATTACAATAGAAACTCCTTTCTGCAGTGGGACTGAGGAGTAGGTGTAAATGAATTAATTGCTGTGTACTCCTTCCTCTAACCAGTCTTTCTGCTTCGCCTATTTTCAGCATAAAGCCTGTTTTACTTGTATTTTTCCCCATGGGTGATAAATCTTACCTTGAGGGAGGAGGCACAAGTCTTTGGAAATAGTTACTCAGGAATGATGCACTTAAAGTGCCTCTGTGCCTTTGGTGAAGTATCAAGCAAATGAACTTCCATGAATATCATAAGAAAACTTATTGATAAGGCATTAGGAGCAATTTTATCTCTCTGTTTTTAGAGAAGAAATATATTACTCCACAAATCACTCCAGAATTCAGTACGCGTTTGATTACATAAAAGATGGGTGATCAAAATAAACTTTCAATGGTTGTTCCTGCTTGACTTACAATATAAAGAGCAAGGAACATGATTTTATAGACCTTACAAAATAAAAAGGACTTGAAATCCAATATACAGCTTTTTGTTGTTGTTTGCTTCAATAAATCTGCATTTTATCTCCTTCGCAGGGCTCAACTTTATCTTCCAAAAAACGTCCATTTTGAAGATACACTCATCTGCTCCACAGTATAATTTTTTTTAGAGTGCTACAGGATTTCTGACTCCTATGGAATAGGAGTAAAAGAATAATATAAAGATTACTGCTTAAAACTAAGTACAGCAGAGTGCATTTGCCCCACCTTCTTGCCTTCCATGATACATAGTGCTTTGGTATACAGCTGCACTGTTAGAAAATGTATAGCCTTACTCATATCTGTAACAGAAATATCAATATCCTGCAGGTGTAGATTCATGAGGCAGGCCAGGTGCAGGCAAATATGCTGGGTTCTAAAACTACACATAGCCAGTCACTTGTAATTTATGGTTTTGTACTGACTTCTAGTTTTGCATCTCTTAACTTTCCTCAAATCATAACCCCAGATCATCATACTGCATTTCAGCACTAGGATCTATTATCATAGCTTGTTCCTGCATTAAGGTTACCAGTATTCATCTCGGCACTCTTTATTCTAGAATCACCAATTAAATTACTGCTTTAAATGTTTACTGCCACTGACAGAAAGTTCAGTTCATGTGCACAGTCCACAGCAGAAACTGAAGGTTCTTGCATTGGTCTAGAATTACACTATGAATTTCAATGTTCTTTTTTCACACATAAGAAATGGTTGTAAATCGCTGCTTCAGTACAGACCTCCTCATATGGTGGAGATCTTTATTTTTATGCAGCGTGGTTCACAGGCCAGTGGCCTAATTTGAAAGATATGGTCCTTTCTGACTTCTGCTCTCTATCAATATTCCCAGCCTGCTACTAATCACTGTATTTCTCCAAAAACAGAGGAAATTGTTACAATAGAGCTTTACTAAGTTGGTGTCCATATTTTGACGGACGCTCAGGAAGGAGGAAAGAAATTGGCATTTACATGCTGCAGTTAAGTTTAAGGGACTAATTATCTATGTTTCCCAATAAAAGATACTGTTACTTTACCCATGCTAAGTCTAACTCTCTGCTATACACAGAATAAGGCCAACCTGAAACGACAGGGATTAATGGCATGCAACTGCATGTGGTTAGAAATGACAGTGCTTCCAACCACACAGTATTCCTTTCATTCTATTTTGATTGCTTTATACTAGATCAGAGATTTAAACTGTACTGGAGTGGTTTGTAGTTCTAGCTAAGTTAAGAACTGACATTTTAATGGCACCTTTGGGGAATTTATATACACAAGTCATGTGACCCTAACCTGATGGCTTAAATGTAGCCCTGAGTAATTCAGCTGAGACCCCAGGCAAAAATCATATCTCTCTTCAATCTTTGAACCATTAAAATTCAGCTAGACTGTGTAGTTGACAGCTGTTTACTGTAAGGTTACCTCCTGCCTGCCAAATAATAGTGCTCCTATTGGCACCCTTCCACTCTCTTGGTTGAGACTTCCTTATAGTCAGAATGGAGCTAAAACGTTATGTTCCTCAGCCTGAAAAGGTGTGTATCCTTAAATAGGCTTAAACAAGATGAAGCTGGTCCATTACATTACTTTGGCTGGTGTGTTTTTTTCTAAGTAAATGTTATTCCAACATTTGACTGCAATATAAATGACAAACTGGAAGCCAGCCTAGTAACACTAGAAGGACCACAAGAAGATTAAAACAAATGACGTGCTTCTCCAAGGCCTCCCAGCACACTTCCTTCTTGAAACACCCACACTGCCATGGGAAGAAGACCAGGCTTCCTCCCTTAGTCTCCTCAACAAATGTGCATGAAAATTCCCTTTTGTCATTTTGAATCACTGACTGACAAAAAGACACATATCAATGAAAAAAAGCATCACTTTAAGGTCAAGAAGAAGGCAGCACAATGCTCTCAGTAAAGCCACAAGCCTTTTTACCATAACTGTGCATTGTTGTGCTTTATTTTTCCTAACCTCACTATCAAGATTACTGAAATCAGTTGGCATAACAAGAACATTAACTAAAAACAAGAGAAAACCACTGCTTCCTCAGTGACTGACCTGCTCTCCCACAGGCCATTGTGTTTTCAATGCCTGCCTCCTATCACAGAGCACAGACACACCTCAAAGCAGCCTTCCCCAAAGCCAAAGCACACACTCAAAGCCACAACTTTGAACCACTCAAATAAATCACATCTCACTCTTCAGCTGCTGTACCTCTAGATTGCATAAAAAGGAACAAAACAGAGATGGATTCTTCTTGGTATGGTTTAAAAGAAAAAAAGAAACACCTACTCACCCCCTTCCTAAGATGCAGACTCTTGCTCCCAACCTCCTGCAAGAAAAGTTGCTCCTGCCACAGGCACCATTCACCACCACTCCTTTTATTGGTCTCTGTTAATCAGCACTAATGTGCTCCTCCTGCACCTGCCTCGCTTGGTCTCCAGCTCTGTGTAGGAGACCCCAAGTCCTGGTTCTATGTGGGATTTGGCTGTAGTGCAGTAAGGAGCAACTGCTGTGTGGGTGTGTTGGGAACTGACTGGGAGGCAGCTGAGTGCTTGCCGATACTGGTAGTTTTCAAGTCACACAATACCTACAAAAATCTTATCTAAGTGCTTTGAACAGCACCAAACGTCAGCAAAAACAGAATGCAATTAAGATACACTTAGTGAATGCAGAAGACCTTTCCCTGGGCGTGCTATTAGGGAAGTATTTCTACTATAAATCAAACTGCAGAGCGGATGTTTGTGCAGCCTGCCATGCAGACCTGCAGCCAAGGCCTCCTGCCAGGGGAGCTGCCCTCTGCCTGTTACCCTGCATCTTGCTAGTCCAGGTTACTTCCCTCATTCTTGTCAGCATCCACTAGTGGTCCACTCTTCTGTTCCCAAGACAGCCTTCATGGGCACTGGGACCAACTGTGATTCCCACTTATTTTACTTGTACTCATTATCTGTCACTTCCTCCTTGGCTTTTGTGTTGTTGGTTCCTCTGTTTTCTGCGACTAAGATGGATGTTGAATCCTTTGCAAATGGGACCGTTCAACAGATGGTTGTGCAGTTCATGCTCTACTGAATTGATTGTTTGGTCTTTTTATAATTAGATTTTTCTCACGCTTTGTATTATTTTAATGAATCCTTATTAATGGATGGGACTAAATAAATAAGGCTTCCCTCGAGTGTGACTACTTAAAACAGTTAAAAGCATGCCTTCTTGTATAACAGTATTTAAAACCATTTTGGCCTGAAATAGTATCTTCAGCCTGTGCGTGTTCACCAAATTGCTTTGGATGCCATTATTTTTAAACACTTAATTAATTTTCTCCAAAATAAGACTATTTACTTCCTCTAATGAGAATTATAAAACCTGTCAGGCCTGAGACTTCTATCTTTAGTCATTTTTTGGAATTATGCAAGGCCAGAATTTAGAATAGAACATATGGAGGCTCCTCGACTCCGTTGGAAAATGGCAGAACTAATTCCATAGAAAGATTTTGCAGAAAGAGCTGACTTTGAAGCCAAGTGGATCATGGAAAATTTTAGCAAAAAGTGTATTTTGAGAAGGTATGAGTTGCTTGAAATGCTGTGTTGCATCTTAAACTTAACTTTAGCATTTGTTATCAAGAACACTATAATAACATTATAATTATCTGTAATGTCAGAGAATTTTCTGTTCATCCTACTTAAAGGTAATGCAGTGTGAGTCACTATAAATTATGAAACTGAATTGCCATTTTAATTTCAGGATATCATTACCCCAACTTGCACAACCTAGATAAACCTGGCTGGGAAGTAAGTTTTCTCATATATATATGTATATATATATATCTGTTTATATATACACGTACATATTTACACAGGCTGTTGGAAAAAAACAGACTCAAATAATTAGAATCTCCTGTTTTTCAGATGATCTTTGGGTAGTGCGATGCTGGACACTGAGACAAAGTTACCCTGCAATGCTTCCCTCCCCATCTGTTATTTCTCTCTCTGCTTCTTGGCAGTTTTTTCAGCTGACAACTCCACGGTGAAGGTCTGAATCCAGCGATCTGAGTGGGTGATATCTATCAATCTTGTGCCACACGTGTGCAATATTGCTAGGCAACAGGTAGCAGCATGACACCCACATCCTGCAATTTCCTTTTGGTGACTGAGACTTTTACTATATTAATTACACTGAACTTTACTTCATGCATTTCAGGCATTAACTTCTACGGAAAATATTTTAAATTTTTTCTTTTGCATATTGAATGAAACATTGGCAACCGATAAAGTCGTCGTTTTAACAATCGCTGCATGTGAATGTGGGGCACGAAGCCTTCTAAAATTGCAGATAAGTGGGATATCAGATTATTTTACATTGAAGACAGCTATTCTACAAGGAAAAAAAAGTGAAAGGACTTCAAAACATAACAGACATAAAATACTAAGTGAGGAGCTAACTAGGGAGGAACTTCCTTCTTTTCTCTTCCTTGCTTTCTCTATTCTAAGTTTATTTTTGTGGATTTTTGTTGCTGTTGTTGGCTTCTCTTTCTTAGTGGTCTGGTTGCCACAGAGAGACTAAGCTGCAGATTTATTTTCATGCCCCAACACAAACACTTTGTGTGACCACGGGCAGATGCTTGTGTTAGCCACTAATGAGTAATAGTAAGTTCAGCTTTCATTCACACTCTCCGAGAAACCGGCCAAATCAAATTAACAGCAGCAGCAACAACAGCCTCGTATTCAACTTTCCACATGCATGTAGAACATTATTCAGGGCAACGTTCAACTGCAACCACAACTGTTTTTGGAGAAGGAGGAGGCTCATTGGAGGTATGTTCAAACGATCATAGGTGATCATGAGTAATCAAATTCGTACCACTTGCAGAATTGCTAGTGGTTTCTATGCCTCAACTGAAGAGCAGCAATTCAGTAAGCCATTATCATTTATGAAAACTTGTATATAGCTTTAGTCTCCTGGAGATTAGGCTTCTCAGCAGTATCACTTCATTTCAGACAATAGCTGCTAATCACCTGTGTGGGCAGGTACACCTGTAACTAGCAGGTTGATTTTTGCTATGCTAAGATGAATGAAAAGAGGTAAAAACCATCCAAATGTTTGTGTAATTTTTGGTCAACAAGACTAGTACACTTATATGCCACATTCTGTAATGCAACTATTGTTAGAAATGAAATCTCATTTAAGTGTATCCATGGGATACAGAGTCTCAGCATCGTTCCTTGTACAGGAATGACCAGCAGTGACAAGTCTATCTGAAAGATATTTCCTGCTGTAACTCCCCAGGTTTTATGTTCAGGCTACATCTGTGGCTGGAGTGTACTTTCTGTATTGAAATTTGATCTAATTCCTGAAGGGAAACAACTTCAGGAATTAGAGATGCATAATTTATTCTTTTCTCTTGCGGCTGCCCTCTTCTGACAGTTGCTCAACACTGCAAAGGGAAACAAATTCCAAAGCTGAGCAATAGACCTAAAACAGATAGGAAGCTGTGAGGCATACCAGAAAGAAAACAGGGGAACAGTTGCTTCAGAAGGCTTTTTTCCTCTCCATTTAGACCTAAAAATCAATGCTAGACTAGTACCATATGGGAAGCTTTGTTTAACTGCATTAAGTTCTGGAAGATGTGCTGGATCCAGAAGTAAAGTCTACATGAACATGCTGTCCACCATCTCAGAACAGTGGGTCATGAATCAGTCTGTATTTCCTTTGCTAGAAGGCACCCTGGGCGAGGTGTTGTGTGAGGAACCTGTTACACATCCAGCTGTGATTAATGAGGTTGGAGAACAAGCTTTTTGGATACCAGAGGTGCTCGCTGAACTCTGAATCCCACCAGCCTGGGGGAAAAATGCAGGCTGACAAACACACATAAAAATGTGGATGAGTTTTTGATTAAGGTCCCCATTGCTGCATGTTTTTGTGCCAGACATGAGCCCAGTAAAAGCAGAAAAGCCTGCCATGCCTGTAAATATCTGTTGGTACATAAATAGGAGTGTGACTTTCAGAGTCAGAACTCATCACTGGAAAAGACTGTTGTTTAAGCAATGAAGTGGGTTTGGTTGCTGTTAGTATTTGGATTTTTGTAATTTCTGTTAAGAATTTAGCAAGCAACATCAAAAGCATTAGCTTGGGAAAATCATAAGCAGGAATATGATTAATATGGTTTGAGATGTGTTTGTAGAAGATGCAGAACTAGCTGTGGGAATTGATAATTTAATTAGATTCTGATTTACAAGATTCATATACGTAATATTCTAAGTACTATATTAAAAATACTTTGTTTTAATAACTTAATTTTTCATAGGACATTGTTTTCTATACAAGTGAACAAGTGGATATTTGTAAGGCACAGCTTTGATTGCCTGTAAAAATTAGGACCTCGTTGTATGGTGAAATAACATTCAAATACAGCTAAACAAAACAGTCTGCAGATACATAAATACATAAAATCCCCAGGGAAAAAAATGTACACCATGCTTGGGAATTTCATTCGGAACCTCACAAACCATATGAAGTCTTGAATATCAGCAGCTTAAACAGAAAGGGAAAAAAAAAAAAAAAGTCATTAACTATTTATAATACACATTTCTTGTTAACTTTCAGTTTTGCACCAAGATTTAATGCAACTGGCATCATGCTTTCAAGTAAAGTCTCGCTCACCTCTCTAGGCTAAAGTGCTGGCTTCATCATTTCCATAGATCAGCTGTTGTTCTGTGGCAGTCAATGAAATTACACCACTGATAGTAGAAGAATCAGGCCCCCATTTATTAAGTGGAATAGAAATACTTCTTTATAGGTTCATGAGATACTTAATACACGTTTGGATATATCTGATAGGCAGTGAAAGCCAGTTTTCTCCTAGAATGCATAATTTAAAATGTATATGCCCTGGGTATCTATAAAGTCTAACTTAAAACAAGTTTGCTGTATTTGTGGATGCTGTTAAGGTCAAAAGGATTTTATAGACTTTTTTTTCTTATTTAAACAGTACTTTAGTGATCCAATTCTGCAGACTGTTAAAACTCTGTAGGTACCTGCAACTAAGCAAAACACAATTTACAACAAATACAGCAGCAGAGAATCATAAATCTGAGTATACAGGAGTTTAAGGTTTGAGTATCTAACAACAAGAATTCTTTGGCAGGAGAGACAATATTTGTCTAGGTTTTCTATACACAGCCAAGATCATTCCCCTTCCAGTTGCCTCTGGAAACCATGAAGGATGTTACGTGAGCCACCGATTGGAAAGGAGTAGTAATATTTATTATAACCTTTCAGAACCAATTCTCGGCTTACTATTGCTCTGTGTGTTTTCCTGCACTTCACTCTTCATGAGAGTGGACAAAGAGTGCACCCAGATTGCAGAGGTGACATTTTCCTTGTGCATAGGGCAGCTGACAATGGAAAAGGCAATACAGTTCTGTGCTGAGCATATGTGGATTTTTTCCTGGTGTTGTATTGTTAGTTCAGCTTCACAGAGTGATGACTTTCTCTTTGTTTTCAAAAAGCTAGAATTATATTGGAGCTATTTGGGCTTTGCATTTCCTCAGTGCATATATGCAAGCACAGATAATATAAGTAGAAGACAATGAAAAGAATAGCACAGCTTGATTTCTTATTTCTTTTGCTGAATTGTTTCAAGTTGTGTTCTTGAAGGAAGATGTGTTTCTAATAGTCCCACTTGGAATACACAAGGATAATGATGTAAATTGCTAATACACAAAACAGATTTCCTACGACAAGAAGCCTTAGACAATAAGCATATAATGAGTGCACAGGTAATTTGTCACTGAAAGCTAACAGTTCCAGAGTACTTGACTTAAGCATGGCATTTTTTTTTGTCAAGATAGCCAAAACCATCACGAGTACATAAATTAAGAAAGGGCATAATGGCAATAGCAATATGTCCAGAAAACTGTTCAGACTCATGAATGCAAACTACAGTAAGATCAGCCAAGGTTATCAACAGATATTCCTTGTCCCACGTGCCACAGATTGATTGTACTGTAATTAATTCAGCTGAAAAGTCTTTCTGTGAGAACTGTGTCTTCAGCACAATTTCAAGCTTGGTTTCAAATACCAGAAATCATTTCAGATTTCTTCAAACATCCTAGAAAAATGTGAAACTCTGCAATTAGTGTATGCCAAAAAGTACTTATAAAAATTGCATTTAAATAGCATTAAAAGAGAGAATATAAAAATATTCTTACAGCGGTTATGATTAAAACTAGACCTCTGCGGTTCAAAGATTTATGCATGCATAACAGAAAAGCTTAGGCCCATATTCAGTAAGATATTTGCCCTAAGCCATACTGCAAGTTCAGAGGTACAAGAGAAATCTGAACTCGGGTTTCTGCACAAACCACAGTAGTATTTATCCAGTTAGCCATCCATAATATGAACAAATAAGAAAATCAATATTTCCCAAGATATTTTACACCTCATCTTCCATGTTTTTATGGCATAGCAGACCAAAGATGTACTATGTCCTTGTTGTGAGGAAAGATGCTTTTAGTTATTTAAAGTTTGAGATCCATTTAAAAATGAATTTGATTAAAGTCAGATACTCACAGGCATGGAATTATGATATAAATAAAACAGAACATACTTTAATGTAATATACCACTTCATTTTGCTGAGATATTTGCAGAAAGAACACATTGAAATCTGTTTCCAAACTACTCTAAACCTAATTCTGGACAGTACAGCCTGGGACAAAATGAGGTATGTTAGAAATTATGGTTCTGGTTTTCAGAGGTATTGGCCACCAAAGCCTATATTTAACTTCAGGCAGAATTGTGTTCGGTGTGTCTGAAAATCAGGTCCTAAATTAAAAATAAGTGTTTTTTACCTGGGTAGCATCCCTCCAAGTACCACCCACAAATTATATGGTGAGAGTTCCTCCCATAGGAAAACTGTCTTTTGGATAATTTTAAGATAAAAGCACAGGCCAATGTCAGCCCTCTTACAAGCTGCATACTAATGCAAGGAGGGGAAGGAAGGATTTATTTGGAATCTTCTAATTGACCTCAGTGGAATTGGGCCTGGAACCATTAAAACATTTATGAAAAGCAGTTATGGAGCATGAATAGTACTCAATCTAAAACATTAATGTCTAGGTAATATTAAAAGTAATTTGTTTAAAAATAGCAGGGAGGGGAGGAGCAGGAATCCAGCTGTATTAAGGACTAAATTCCTCCAACTTTTTGCTGATCTTTTTTATCATTATTTTTTAAGCAGTTGCAGGGACAGAAGTTGGTGTTCCTCGTCATTCTCAGGAATGACATGAGCAGTTAAAAGCATTAAAACAAATGTGTCTCCAAAATTGATGCGGTTTGCAGCGAGGGAGAGTGGCATATCAAAAGCCATTGGGTATGTTCAGAAGAGGGGCATTCAGAAATGTCACTAAATGTTCACCACCACCTCATCGTGACAGAAACCTTTTCTTAATGCTGTGATAGATGCTCTGAAGACAGGGCTTACTCTGAGCTGTTGGATATAGGAACATGCAAATCCACCAATAATACAAGTGCCAGTGTTTTATGAAGGGCACAGATACCAGAGAGGTAGCTGCCTCCCTAAGGCTGTAATAGTAACTGTGTAAGTCCATAGTGTCTTGAGTATGTGCCTCTGTTCATTAATCTTTATAAGAGGGGGGATTTACCTCCAATAAATGCCTCTTACGGTAGCTTTTCAGCCAGCTCCTCATCCAAAGAGAAGCTGTCGTTAGTGTATGATCTGAATTTAACAAGCACCTGCATGAAAATTGCCTTGCGAAAGTTAGCCCAGTCAGCAAGGTGAAATTGCAAGTTACAAAGAGAATCAGATTGGCAGAAACAGCCTGTGTCCTCCTCCCTGCCCTGCACGTCTTCCCCACAGCTCCCACAGCACTGATTTCTCCTCTGGTCCCCTATGATTTATCTCTAAAATCTCCCAATATGAACGATGGTCACGTGCACCTTTACCTTTGAATGTCACATCATCTCTGCAGTCACAAGAACCTCGTAGTTGTCCTAGAACTATATATAAAAAACAAACTTTAACTTAATTATGTAGCAGCCTACCTTTTGACCGGAAAAGATCTGCAAGAGTATGTGATGCCAATGCTTATTTTCTCTTATATTCTTGTTGAGACGCAGCAGCAATGTGACTGAGTCATCTCAGCATGAGCCGTAAATGCTCTGTCTGGAGGCTGCCTGTGCCCCAAGGCAAGTCCTCACCCCCATCCTGGCCACTCACCACAGCCTGCTCTTGCCTACCTTGCATTTCACTTTGAACTTTTTATTTCACTGTCTCCTGAAAGTTGAAATCTGACCACTGCCATGTCTTTGGGTCTCATTTGCTCTCCCTGCTCAGGCTATGTCAGCAGCTTCTTTCTTGGGCAAAAAACAACTACTTTATTTTCTCGTTTATTTTTCAGAAAGAAAATAAATAAATAAATAAATAAATAAAATGTGTGTTTATAGCAAAGGAACAAAACATTCACTAAAAAATAACTTACAAACATTTCTCAACTAGGTTTACTTTTTATTTTTGTAAGATCTATCCCCAGTAACGAATCTTTGATGCAGTCAGCAAGACTTTTCTTCTGCCTAGAAGTCCTACTGATATATAGCCAAAGAGAGAGCGGAGAAGAAATCCACTCTTGTATGTCACCGGACTCTCAATCTATTTTATGAGCCTTAAACACTAAAACTCCTTGCACAGTAGGAATTTTGGATCTCGAAACTCCTTTTTTTTTTCTCCTTATGTGGCTTTTCTACACCTGAAGTTTTACTTTTCATGAGTATTTTTAACCAGCAGAAACCTTTTTAGACTCTTACATCTTCCCATTGTCAAGGAAGAAAGAAGCAATCCTGTGAATCAGATCCCATGTGCATAATCACACAACTGCGCGAACTAATCGCATCCATAAAAAGCATTCGGTTCAAACATTGCTGTATAGGGAATGCTTAGCCTTAAAATTATGCTGTTTGGACTAGCAATGTTGAATACATCTTATAAGCAATCCATCTGCATCAGTACTTCTTTTTTTTCTACTTAAATCGAGGTGTATGGCCAACCTGATGATGTCTGTATTAAGCCTGCTGAATACTTCACCTTTTGCGATGTTTACTTCTCTTATTATTTCATATTTCTGTTATACTAACATGCACAGAGTTAAAATATATATTTCAACTGATCAGATCTAGATTGTTTATAGTAGCAGTAAGCTCAACCAAGTTTATGATGGACTTCAAATTTGTTACTCAGCATACTGCCATTACCCATAAGAAACAGTGTAAGGCTGAAGGGCTGAAATTTCTGCTTAGCCCAGGAGGACTGATTTCCAGCACAAGTTTGCCATCCATATTTTTACCATCTGTATCATGTCCAGGCCTGGTGGCTCACCATGAGAATGGAGAGGCAGTGGCAGGCATTGGAGTTACTGGGGATGAAGGGTGGTGGGCATATTGGCATTCCTGGGACATTGGTAACTGCAGAAGTTGAGGATGGGAGGAACAGAGGGGGTGTAGGGGACACCAGGTGGTGAGGATGGAGATACTGGGGACTCTAGGAAGTGAAGACTAGGGTAGGTAGGAATCAGTGGTTGCTAGGGACATCAATGTTGCCAGGGTGGAATGTTGTCTTTTGAACCCTGGCGTTCAGTTGTTGATGACAGCTGGAGGCCTGCCTGGTAAGTGAGAAAGCTGCCTGCTTCTGTGCTGGGGCCAGGAGAGGTTCTTGTGGGGCCTGGGTTAACATGTCTGTAACTACTCCCTTTGAAGAATAACAGGGTATTAATAGATTGCAAAGGAATGGAGAAGGTGCCTGGCTGCTACAGAAGGAACCCAAATCTCCCCATCTGTTACCTTCAGTCTTAATGGAGGGGACATTAACAAGAGAACTGCATTTCTTTTTCTTTACGTCACTCGAATTTAAAGCCCAGGCTCAGCACTTTTCATAGACTGCAATGATTTTCTCCCAAGCATCTCCTCTCCTACCTGCCCCAAATCCCTTCTCTCCTTCCATCACCCAACATCAAACTCTTTACATCTCAGCCCTCTCTACCCAAGGATGTCATCTGGCAATACGGATCTTTTTAGGCACCTGTATCAATCACTCTTTTGTCTCTCTCCCTCCAGAGCTTTTTTTTAACTCATCTCCATTAGTCATTTAGGTTTAAAATAGTCAGCCTTGAAGATCTAGGTAGAGAAGGACCTTCTCCTTTTCTATTTCACTTTTGCTTCCACTTTGTAAGTTCCTTTCATTCCTATTTCATTCAGACTGCAGAAGGGAGGACAAAAAAAAACTTAATTATTGTTTATCAGGAGCTCCCTGGATTCTGTCTCCAAATAACTCCATCATCGACAAGTCCCCAGATAGGCACCAGGAAAATTCACACAAGAGAGAGACAGTGAATGATGCAGCCTCCTGGGAAAGCTTTGCTCAGAGCTTGCACGTTGTTAGACAACAGCCAGCCCAGCTCTGAGGGCCCAGGAAACTCAGTTTCACCAGTTCTTCTCATCACCCAGCTACGTTTAACACTTTTATCATCTTCCCTTCCTATCTCTTCTCTTAATTCTGTAGTCCCTCCTCAGATCTGTGATGCTTGTCCCTTCTTACTGATTCCCTAGGCATTTCTATTTCTTTTCTTTCCCCTTTTTCTTTCTTCGGTCCTGCTGCACTTTTCCCCACACCTGTTTTGCTTCATTCCACACTTTTGAGGCCACAGATCACCAAGCAGGGAGAGGATGCAACAATTCATACATCTTTGTTTCACCTCAACTGCATGGCTAAAGTAGGAAGCCATATCCAGGATGCACTTGGGGAAGCAAATATGCAGAGGAAGCTTTTGGGCTTAAGCTACTGTAAGAATAATAATAATAATAATAATAAAAAGCCTGGTTTGAGAGTAAAATTATTCATTTACCAGCAAAACAACATTTTGTTGAAGTCTCCTTCTGGCCATGGGATTCTTTACTCCTCAGCACCTGAACAAGGAGGTGGCCACTGAGAAGGGCTCAATATCTGTGAGGTTTGTCATCGCCTACTCTGTTCTGAAATGCCTCTTGAACCCACACAATGTCCCAGATTGACAGCATGACTCCCGCGTGTCTTCCTCCATCAGCTCTATCTTCTGGTCTGCAGTTGTAAGGTTTATTTCTTTGATGTAGGCGTTGCAGAGACTTACATTATAATGCATTTTTAAAAGCGTTTGCAGAATTTCTTCGAGGATAAGGTCAACAAGTTGCTCCAATTTATGAGCGTTCAGCACTTTAGCACCTTGACAAGTGAGTAACGACCTTACTCAAAATCCTTTTGTGCTTTAGAACGTTTCTTCTTTTTAATTATGAGCATCAGTGGAGTTCAGGTGCCAATAAGCACAAGATCACTCCTCCAGTGGGTCTCTCAGCAGCCTGAGATGCAGTACCCTACTGCTGAGGATATTTCTCTCCTCTGGTTGGTCTCTTTAAAAGCATCTAGTACAATGAATATGTAGCAGTATAACAGGACCCTGATCTCAGACGGCACTACTTAATTTTATTTTAACGGCAGCAATAAACGTACTAAGCACAAACACTGCGTTCAACGTAGAAATACATTTAATGCATTTAACTGGATTTTGAGATATGCTGTCCATGAACAGACACTCATTCTTACACAGATCAGAAATGGCACCTCAGATGGTACTTTGGAAGATGATGTAATACCTGTCATCCTTATACCAGGCTAAGGAAGAGAAGAAGCATTAGGTATCCTCTCCAGCCCTGTGAAAAGAATTTTTTTCATATACTTGGATTTTATTTCATTATGTTTCTATTTCTTCATTTAATTTAATCATATGTCCCAAATCTATTTATCCAAATGCATCTGTTTTATACTTGGGGAAACACAATCTGAAAAGAAAATGTAACTTTTTTCCAGTAAAGTTTAAAGAATGAAAGGCAACTAATTTTAACATATTGCCACTTAATGTCATCTTGTTTGCTAATAAAATACATGGTAGAGCATTTTCAGTAATCACTTCGTGAAAGAAAACAGAGCTTTCCTGAGCTAATGAATGGAGATACGGTTATTAATTTATAGGATGTTCATCATTCTAATTCCTTTATGTTTCACAAATATTAGTAAGTTGATCCACGCACCACTGAAGAGAAGTGAAGTCTTATTAGCTCTGTGAAGCACAGAAGTCACATGGCTTGCCCATACTTACCAGAAAGACGCATGTAAAGTATAATTAGAATGGGGAAAAATATTGCTCTTATTACAGTATCTGAACAATAAAATCTTCATTCTCGCATTCAATATCGCCATCCTTAAACATTAAACATCCTCAGGCAGGCAACCAGAACATCTCACCAAATGGAAATGACTTTTATTTTTTCACAAAGATGCTCTTCTTTCTTTTGTTTCCTGAGCCTCTACATGATATTTGAGTTATACTTCCAAGTTTTTTCCTGCAGCCGCAAGTGCTAGCACCATTATTTTAAAATAAACATTCGGGTTGTCATCTAATTGCACACCTTCTAGAAGGCAAGCTGTAAACAGCATGCTAAATAGGATGAGGTCTGCTGCATTTCAAGGTGCCCATGCTGTTCATTCTGTAGTTGCACTACTTACAGATATTATAGTACCATAATACGTTACATTAAGAACTGATAAATGAAGTATTTTCTTAGATATGTTCCCTTTGTGGTGCCTGCTCCTTATAAAATCTTTGTTTTTTCTGTGCGAGTTGGTAGTTTGGCCAGGACAGCCATATCTAGGCTTGCAAAATTAAGAAATATAGATGAAACACTGTGGTAACGTTATTCAGATGTAACCACTGACAAATCTTTTATGGGCAATCACTGGACAGACCTAAGAGCGAGTCCTTCAAAGCGTTTGCATAGGTTTGTCCTTGCTCCGACAAAGTCACTGGAGCTTTTAACAGTGGATGGAAGGGGTAAGTTAGGCCAGGAGATGGAAGGTTCCATGTACTATTGCTGTGGGCACCCCTGTTCACTGCAGGGAAGTAGGACCAGATGACTCTATGATTCCATGAAAATTCAGTATAAACTCGGCTGCTACATTCTGCATTTCCTCATTACAGTGTAAGCCCCAGCCCTGTAAGTGCTTGTTTGTATATCTGATGTTATGCAACTCTGTGGGACTACTCACTTCCACCACATTTAGATGCTGCACATGTGTGTTTGCATGACCACGACCATGAAGACTCGCTCAATGTAATAACTACCAGTTGAAAAAGAAAATAAAAATCAACTCTAATTGAGCCCATTTAGATTTAAACATTGAGAAATGGTTTAAGTATGGCATTTCAGAATGTAAATGTTATAAAAACTCTGAACATTTTAGGATCCTCTGTAACAAGGCTATTACAGAGCATCACTCTGACTGACGTTGGAACTAATGCAGCTGCAAGAGCAGCTGCAGCAGGAATCCACAGAAGCCAGCATGCAAAGCAGGCCCTGCTCAAAGTCCCTGGCTTTAGCTTTCAGTTTTCTTCCCATTTATTTATTAGCTGAATTCCAGCATCTTCTTCAATGACGCCTTGCTGTGATTAACTGAAGGTCAAAGCTTGAAATGAAAAACCCAGAGTTTACTGTCTTCTGCAAGTCAGAGTCACTGACAGCAGCAAATGCTGCTTCTTCAAAATGAACAATTCAGGGTTGTTCACCAATGAGATGATAGCAGTCAGGAAAAACAGTGCTCCAAGGAGGAGGAAAGATATTTTGCAGCGAGGGACACAGGTCATCCTTGTGCTTTGTGTATTTAAGGTGACATTTATGCCTCTGGGCATGAGCAGTGAAAGATGATATGAAGAAGCCAAGCATCATTCACCATCCAAATCTGCATGTGCAGCAGCCTATTAATGCAATGATTTGGGTGTGTGGCCAGAAGGGACCTGTACTCATGACACACAGCAATTGGAAAGCCCTGCAAAAAATGTTGGAGCAAACAGAACGTGTTGGGAGATCCCAGCTAATAGCAAAGATCACACCATGATGTCTGCATCTCAAAATCAGCTGAAGAAAGGGAACAGATGCAGTTCCAACTAATGTAACACCTTATTACAAGTTAAGATTCAGATTGCAACACCTTGCATCCATTGGAGCTTTGCGGAATTATCTCAATAAGACATTAGAGTGATGTAACTTAAAGGTTACAAAAGCAGGGACGACAGAATCAGTATCAGTCTGTGATGATGTTGGCTTCAGTCCAGGTGCAGTTTATAGGAAATAAAGCCTATAACCAACCACGCTCTTAATAGGATAAACGGAAATACATCAGTATGAACTGCTGCATCAGATTGCTTTGTTTCCCAGTGACCCACAACTGCTACTAGGTTTCCCTTGGCCATCATGAAGCTGTGTAGCTACATAAAGGCATGCCAAAGACCAGGTTCTCTTGCTTGTCCTGAATGGGAAGTGTGCAGCTGTAGATGTGCCATGTACCATTCTGCTCATCGAGGGTAGGGAGGAATATTTCCCTACTGTTCTCATAGCACTTCAGGTTAACATTTGTATTGACAAAAATAATATAGCAGAGGTGATAAACATCCACAGAGATTAAAAAATTTCTCAAAAGTCAATTATTTTCCATTGGAAAATGAAGACACTGAGCTAAAAGAAATTAAAATCAGAAGCCATAATAAGAACCTAAAAGCTGTCAAAGCAAAACAGCTGCCTTGAATGTTAATCTGAGCAGTTTCAGCCAGTCCTTTTGCACAACCTTTTTTCTCCTGCTAACTTTCATGTCACAGCTCGATTGGTGGCACAGAGCTGCAGAATTGAGGTGCTACTGTCAGGAGCTCTCATCTCCACATGCTTTAGCTCTCCATCATTAATAGGTTTGCTTCACCAGCCACCATGAAACCATTACGTGTCAAATTACAAAGCAATTAGGGGTGGAATACGTAGCTGTAATGCACGGGTTAAAAAAAAAAAAAAAAAAAAAAAAAAAAAAGTTTTAGAAATTCCAGCTCTAAATTTTCTAGGTCTGTAATAATAACTCTGGAAAGTATTAAAATACATTTTTAATGAATATAATCCTCCAATTACTGACATGTGCTTCACTGGGTGTCATATAGAAAATTTTTATCTTTCTGCCTCTCTCTTTTTCCTTCCTCCCAGGCTTCCTTTGCCTGGGAATATTTAAAATTCATTATTCCATGCTGTGAGAAATGAAATAAGCACGACTGAGTAAAGCAGCCAGCAAAACCGGGAGGTGGACAGATAAACTCCAAGTGCTTTATCATAAATTCCGACCCTGACGTTTTGCCTGGGTCTGTCTATGTATCTCCAGTGAAACCCCTCATCAGGATAAGGTAATCGCAGCGCCGCTCACAAGGAGCCTAAAGGATGGGTCAGCAATACCTCCCACCATTGGGCCCTGAGTCAGGGAGGAACCCGTACGCTGCTATGGCTAACTCATTTAATACCTCTGCTTAATATCTCTGCCTCCCAGTGGGACTCATAGTATTTAATTACATATCTAATGGGAAATTCAGCCTCGCCCTCCGAGCTGCTGTGCTCCCTCAGATTCTCTTACATTGGAGAAGCACTGCACTTCACACAACTGGTCCTGCCATGAAAATTAATTAGTTTATGCCTGAACAGGGCTTTCAACATACACATCATTCTGTATGACAAAGTGGTATTACATAACAGATGGCATTATTCAACTGAATTCCAGAGCCATAAGAAAATTATTGTCTCTTATTTTTAATCAAGCAGACTTCAAGGCAGATTAGCCCCTAATGATGCTGCTTTGGCTATTTCAGCATCTCTTACTGCCACCAGAAAAGTTTTTCCCTTTCTTCTCCTTTGCACCCTGGAGATTTCATTGCTACACAACCCCATCAATAAAGCCAGCACAAGGTTTCAGGTTAGCCTTTAGTCCAGTGTACAGTAATTGTTAAGACAGCAAGTTGCAGGTAAATAGAAAGCTTTGTTGGTTTGGAAAGAAACCTCTCTACTTCCCCTTGTTTGGTTTGTTAGGTTGTAACAAACAGCCTGTTTAACCATCACTCATTGCAGGGACATCTGAGTCCAGAAACAGCTCTAAAAGTTTTAGAGAATTAAGCACCAGTAGTTCTGCATTTCTTTTCATAGTATTAGACAAACCTCAGGTTATAGATATGCATATGATTTCATATGCATGAATGCTTCAATGCCCTCCCACCACTTAACAGACTCTTTATTAGCCTCCATAACCCAAGCAGAAGAATTCCAGTACTGCCTTTAAGGGTCACTTGAGTTGAGGCTTTGAGACAAATTGTATTGCTGGCGTCATAAAAATTTGGTAACTAACTTGGCAAAAGACAACTTTGCTTTGTTGGCTGAGGAAATGGAGGTGTAATACTGTCCTGGTCTTCTCCGCAAGGATGAATTTCTGCTTATAGGCACCAGGTTGTGCTCAAAAGAATCATCAGCTTCTATCTACTCAGACTTGCTAAAATCTTTGCGACAGATCACTGTCGATTTGTGCTCTCTAAGATTTCCCCATTTCTCATTTAGGCTGTGTTCTCCATGGACCTCTGCTTCCAAAGCACCCCCATGGCAAGAACTGGAGGGGACTTGCCTGTACCCTCTGTCTGCTGCCCTCTTTCATCATCCTGGATTGTACTCCTCTGTTTTCACTCTTTTTCTTCAATTTATGCTCTTACATTGGAAAACAGATACAACAGTCATAAAAAAAATCCACAATAGTACAAAAGAAATAAAAGCCACAACAATAAAAGTTGAGAGAAAAGGAATTCCTGTTAACATCTACCAAGGGAGAGTCCGCCTGCAGGGAAGGAAAGCAGTGTGGTTGAGGAAGACATTCAGAAGGAAGGCAACCTCCCAGGCCATGAAAATTCATTTTGTATCTCGATGTGATAGTCTTTTTATCCTCAGAGCCCTGTTTGACTTATTTTTCTTCTTTCTTCTTCATATTCTCATGCCCGCCTTTTCTCCTTGCTGCTCCTTTTGGCGGGAGGTTGTATGAGGAGCTTTTGTGTTACTACCGGAGCAAAGAATAAGGTGTTACCTTGTTGTTTAAGCAGTCAGTAAAATGAATGGCTTCTGAGACCAGTGCCAAGTTCCCAGGTTCATTCTAATTACACAGTTAAAGTAACCAAAAGGAAGGATCCCTACTAAAGTTGTCTTTATCAAAATGGAACGGTCCTAGTTAGGAGCTCCTATGCTGCAGCTAACACTTTAGCAAATTAAACACCATGGAAGGAAGCAGTTTTGTGAGCCACAAAATAGGTAATGGAAATGTTTATTGGTTTCCTTTAGATTCGGGCTTTCCTAGTGTCTGGTCCCATAGAAATGTGATTATTTTGTAGAAGTGAAAGAGAGTGCTCTCCTCACTGTGAGCTCTCATTGAATTCCTGCCTTGTCCTGGAAGCAGGGCTGCCCAGAGCAGCTCTGAGATGCAGACCTCTTAATAGCACATTGGCAGAACTAATCAAGCCCAGAGCACGGTCTGCAGCAACCCTCCTAAACCAAACTTTGGCCCTCTGCACTCATTCTTTAGAAGTACTCAACTCCCACCATTTCAAAGCAATCTTTTCAGAAAATCAATAGTTCTTCATCTCCTTCAGAATGAAAGCAAGTAGGACACTTGGACGTTTGCTTTGTAATCTCTTCAAAAATTGCTTTCTTGTCTTCCCAACAGAATTAGGAAATATTGCAGTACCAAAAAAAAAAACCCCAAAACTTGGGCTTTTCAGCATGTCTCAGCTCTAGGACCAATCTTTGCCTTCCTTTTCATTTAGGGATTACCCTAAGCTCACTCTCCTCACAGAGAGGAACTGTTTGTTCTCACAACCCCACTTTCCAGGAGCCTGCTGGAGATACATCTACCATTTAAAAATGTCTGTGTTCTCTCCCTCCTCCTTCCCAGTGTCCCTTCAGCTACAAAAATGAATCAAGCTGTTCTCCCAGTGCTGCACTGCTGAATCCAACCGCGAAGGGCTGGCTGGGCTTCCACATCCCATCAGACACAGTGCTGACCTTTTTTTTTTCCTAATTGACAATGCCGGGCTTTGTGCTAATAGGATGACACCATTACGCCAAGTAGAAAGGCTCTCTCCACTGTCTCTTTTGTTTCTCAGCATTTTTCTCCCACACTTTCAGAGGAAGTATTTCACCAGGAGGGAGTGTAAGGAAGACAGCTACACAGTGCCTAAAAATGCATGTGGAAAACATCCTCATTTTGGCTCTCTTCATTTTCCCTTAGTCACACCAGTTACCGACCCTGTATCCTGAGCCCTCACTGTATCTCATCTCCCTTTGCCTTCCTACAGGCTGTCAGCTGATGACTGATGTTTCTCTTCCGGATTTCCTTTGCCTCCTTGCCCTAAGATATGCTGCTGGAGATTTGGGCTCCTTCTTGATTTTAAGTTATAATTGTAGTTGTTAGCTTATTGTTCTTTTATAGCTTTCATCATATTCAAGTGACATGTTAACAAAATCTGTGAGCATCCCCATAGCAAAAAATAGTTAACTGAAGCCTCTACATTTTGTTGGCTGTTAGCTTCTGCTGTGATACCCAATAATATAACATTTCAAACTAATATTTTAAAGAGCACGTGGAGGAAAGAAGCCCCAAAGCAATGGAAAATATTAAGATCTTCGTTTAACTCTCGTGAGATTGGCTAACCCATTTCAGTGAGTCCTATAACCTATTAAGATGCTGTCTTAAAACTGAAGTGGTGCTTTATGCTGCCTATAGATGGGCAGCAACATGGGGAAGTGTGCAGTCTTGCCTAAGTCAAGGAAACAAATAAACGCATGTGCTGTGATGGAGAAGACCACAAGGCAGAAACCTCCCAGCCCTGCCTCTTAGCTTCTCTTTTACCACTCCCACTGCTGACACATTGGGTGCTCCTACCTTGTAATTCAATTCAGATGTCCTTAATCTTTCTTGTTAAGGATACATTAAGTATTTTACACATTTGTTTCTTCCATTCAGTTTCTGACATTTTTACATTCCATGTCAGTTAACTTACACAAGCCATTATGAGCAATAGAAGGAATCAGCCTTTAAACGGTAAGACTTAGCCTTTGCATAAGAGCATCTAGTGAACGAGCTGTCTGATTGCTGGGAACAGTAATTATTAATACAGTTGAATATTTCTCTTCTGTCTATAGCCTAATGAGATTAGCGTTCTGTTGTACTCAGCACCACATAAACAATTAATAAGTGACTTTAAGCCTCAAAGAGCAATTAGAATAATATGGTTAAGTCCCTGCGAACTACTCTGAAAAAAACCACTATTTTCCCTTGCCAAATTTCAGCTCAGAGTCCAATTTATTATTATTCGTTTTGTAAACAGGTTAAATACAGTGAGTGAAAATAGTGTTTAGAGTGGAAGTGCTGACAAAACCTTTACTGCAGCAATGTGGACAATGTAGCTGTAATAATGGCAAGTGTGCCCTTATCACAGCAAGAAAAATGTAAGGAGTTCTGCTTTTGCACTGAATGAGCCATTACTTATGTCTATCACAAAGAAATAAGAGTACTGAACAAAAAAAGAGATACATTAAGGCTTTTTTTTTTTTTTTTCCAAAAGACAACTAAAAATAAAAAAAGATCAGATGTGACTCAGGCTTTCAAACAATAAAAATAGCAAGATGAAAGAACTAGGTTGCTTCATTGCCTAAAGAAATGGCTAGAATCTTAAAAAGTCTGAAAACTGATTGTGAGAGACTCACTTTATGGGCTGCTAAGAAGGTGCTGACCTTCGTCATCAATAGATTGTCTGAGCCTTTGTGGTATTCAGCAGTAAAGGAAGTGCTTAAAAAGTCATCCTGCTGAAAGATGGACTGGAAAAATCTCTGTTCAGATCTCAGCATCGCTGTTGTCACTGCACATGCTCATTCAGAAAGTCTGTAAATCTAATACAGATAAATCTTGCTTCATTTCTAAGTGATGAAACTGGAGCATCCTCACCTTAGAGATAGTTCAGGATATCTGGAATTCAATTTAAGTGAAATTATTATAGAGCAGGACAACTAATGACCTATCTGTTGTGGGGCTTTGGATGTGTTTTGTTATTGTACTCTATTTCTCTGTCAGTACCGAGGAAGCGGGATAACACTTGTACAAATACTAGTGGCATAATTTTCTTTCACACGTTTCATAGTTTTGGATGCAGTTTTGCCTCTTCCAACACTTGCTCTGAAGTGAACTGTAAGCAGATGACCATCCTGTGATTTCATATGGCTTTCTGAGAGAAAGGATCTATTATGGATGAAAGAGTTCAATAACTATCTGGAAAAGCCTCATCACTGTTCAAGCAGTAGACCAATATGGCAGTTGTGACATATATATCTTCTAGGAGGGCGAATTAGCCCAGATGAGGAAGAAGTGCTGAGCTCACTAATTCCTGGAGCTCATGAGACAGACACTGAGGCACAGGAAGACCACCATGGACAAGGCAACCTCTACCTTATGCTGCAGAGAAAGTGAGAACAAAATGAGAGAAGGACAAGAGATCTTTGCTGGTTCTGATAGAGACAAGGAGGGGATTATTCCTGTCTCCAACTCTGGTACCTAATTTGCCAAGTACATTTTCAAGGCATTTATGGGCATGTTCAGCATCAGAGGATGATGGATCTACTTTGGCAGCTATCAAACGGTCAGTGTAAGGAAACCAGTTCAGAGGAAGGAACAGAGTCAACAGGTTCCCTGCACCATCCCCAAACCAAGCAATGCATCATGCAGCAAACTGGCACCGCAGCATCTGCAAGTGGACAGCCACTTGCCCCTCAGAGCTGTGCTCTGCACCATGTGGTGCTTAGATGCTTTAAGGCAGCCTCCTTCTCACTGCAAACTAGGAGGATAAATTCCCCTCTCCTACCACTGCATTTAAATCAATGCTGAATGCAGCCCAGCGGTTCTGCCTTGCTATATGCAGATTTGGGAATACTGCCATATGCAGCCTTCAGTGTTTAGAAAGGTTTTACTTCACAGCTTTAAGGACAAAAGCTTTTTTTTTTGTTGTTGAAATCAAAGTTTAAATACGGAAGGAAAAGGGGCTCATCAAAGAACTGGCAAAGAATTTAACAACTCAGTGCCAGCTGAAGTGCCAGTGTGATTTATCAGCAGGTTCTTCTCTAATCTGATCTGAGATAATAGGAGAAGGTGTTGAAAGCAGAATCAAACTAGATACAGAACAAAAAGCATAAGCAATAGGGTTCACGAGATCATGCACATAAGGAAGTTTATGTTATCTGGTAGGCTGGGCACTCTCCCCGAGAAGGTTTCCTAAGCCTTACGGGGAAGACAACAGACAAAACCAGAAGATTTTAAAGGATAAATGATCTTAACATTTTTCTTTTTGTGCTTTTTGTTTCTTTCATGTAAGCCTCTCCATTTGAAGGTATGTGGTTTCCTCACTAGCAGGTCCAACAAAATGCTTAGCTGTGGGAGCTGGTCGGGTCATGGACAGAGGTCTCTTGGCCAGGATTAACCCTCACTATGCAGAAAGTGGGACCTGCTTGAACTGAGGAGGAGGATCATTCCTGAGAACCCCCAGGTTTAGTTTCCTTCTGACTGCAGCATTAAACTGCCTTTCTATATTCCCCTGCATAGTGATTCATTAGGAGCGTTTTACAGTGAACGCTTTCAAAATCAAAAACAGACATTTTAACAAAAGTCTAAGGAAAATACTTAACTGACAAAGATAATGATTTTCTAAAAGCTTTTCCCTAGCAGTGTTTTTATATTGAGGCAGTGATTAAAGTGAGCCTGCCTGAGTTAAAACGTGCTTCCATTGCACAAGCCAAAGTCATGTTAATCAGCTCGAATACCTAAAAATACAATAGGAGCAGCATAAATCCACTTGATGCAACAAAGTTCATCTCAGGTGCCAGTCTATTGGAGAAATGTCTGAAAGTGATTAATGGAATGTATTTCACTGATCATGATCTGCTTTTTTTTTTATTGCATGGTAAATTTTCTGATCTTTTTAAGACAGCTTGGTCCAGCCAATTTGCCATTCATATTGATATTAAATTCACCATCAGATATTGGACTTTGCCTTGGTAAGCTTTTTGGTGAACAGAAGCCCCAAGGGCTCTGTGGCACAGCATGGCTGCTCAGAGGAAAATTCTTGCCAACTTGTCTGATGTAGGTACTCGGTTTTCATTTTCCAGTGAACATCCCATCATGCCAGAGGCTGTGAAAGCCCCACACTGCCCCTTTGGGGCCTGGGTTATCCACAGAGCAATGTCACAGCCCCATACATGACAGTGGTGTTGACACAACGTGGCACTGAGTTTATCAGGCTCATCCCCTTGGCCAGACCTGAGGCTGGCTGGAAGATCTCTGCTCCACTGCACAGTGGAGATAAATCATAATTTCCTAAATTACCTGGTGCTGAAGCCAGTGCAGGAAAATGAAGCTTCCAATCTTTAGACTGTGCTGTGGTTTGTTTAAAAAAGGGACTGAGTGTCTAACAAACAGGTAAAATTGCTGCCAGATGCAAGTACATTAGCCTTTTCCAGCTGCTTTACTGCTGCCATTCAAAAATAGTTTGCTATAAATATGATTCCTTTGAGCTCTATTCTGACGAGTGCAGAGCACTATCTGAGAAGGGCCACTGGTTTTCCATCCCCACTGTACTCGGTAGGAGCTGTGATTGCTCAGCACATCGCTGAAAGAAGTCCTCTGAAATTACCTTAAATCACACAATTATCCCCTCACCTCTCGCTCCCACTCTGGCAGCCATGGAAGTAGGAATAAGTTTCTCCACAGGCAGTTCTATATCAACTTCTCATACAGCTTGAAATGCTGTCACCTCTTCCCTTTACCCTCCTCTGTACATTTCTGCCCATTGCCCTTAACAGTTCAGATTCACTGTACTACAGCATCCAAGACACATTTTGGCAGCTTTTACAAATACTGCAGACTCTATTTAAAAATCTGTTTAAAATCTCTTTATGGACAAAGAGAAATGCACTTATGATGTGTCTTCCCCTTGTACAATCTGTGCCCATAGTTAAGCGCATTAAACTGGTGCTAAACGTATGGAGGCCTGCTAAACCACAACACAAGTGCTTATGCTCAACAAACCACTGTGAAAGATGCTTGTCATTAAAGCTATTTACAATCACACTTTTCATCACTACTGGAAAAAACTAAGAAGAAAATTATCTCTGCCTCCCACCTCACTAAGGCAGATGAAAATCAAAACTTCCATTGAATCGGAGCATGATGATGAGTGTATAGTGCAGATCTCAGCACCTCTCCTTTTGCATAGGCAGTGGTTAAAGAAGAGTCCTGTGTTGGGTTCTGCTTCATGCACCAATTTGAAGCCACTGCCAGCTCTCCATGCTACTAATAGGGCAGGGCTGTGTCTCCAGCAGCAGGCCAGTGTTCCGTGCAGACAGAAATGGCTTCAAAACCCAAATCCAGCTCCGAATTTTCATAGCATTGTTTGAATAGGAAGGGACACTTAAAGGCTCCCTGCTTCTATGTCCCTACAACATCCAGGGCACCCACAGCTCGATAAGGTGCTCAGAGCCCCATTCAACCTGATCTTGAGTGAGGGAATCCACTCTGAATCTCTGAACAACTTTGGCAATTTTGCTCAAATGTAGCTGAAGCAAAGACCCTGCTTTGAGCTTGTGCCCTTAGGAATATAGCCAAGGTGCTAATTTGTTAGCACTCCCCTCTGGCCTCAGTGACAGTGCTTAGCAGTGCTCAAAATCCAGGCCCCAGCGATGTTTTGCTCCTTGGAGTATGCAACACAAGTCAATTAGTCAGAGGTTTTTCCTCTTTCTTCTAGTCCTTATGATTAAAAGTCATATTTTCCTTTCTTGTTGCAGGTATAACAAACTAGTACACCACCATTACTCTGCATAACACCCATTATAAAGAGCTATCAGCTGTAGTTAAGATACTTAAAACCTTTATGCCCCTTATACAGGACAGAGACAGTAATTACCGTGAGCCTGATATGCCATATACCGAGTACCAAAGAGCTTCCTCACAACGGTGCATGCTATGTGCTGAGCGGAGAATATATTTGCAGACTTTTTTTTTGGCTTTGCGATGTTTGAGTATTTTTAACTTTTCTGCATTCTCTCCTAGGACTCTTTCTTTGCTCAAGTTATGGAATCAGAAAGCAGCATTGACTTTCAAAAAGATTTCTTAGGCGCAAGTGGCCAGAATGAAGCCTCTCAGCAAACACAGGCTAGCAAGGAGTCAAGCGTAGCGGCAAACAAATTGAATGATATTCCAGAGACATTGCAAGAGGTCAAAAACCACCTTGGGGATGAAGCAGTAGGAAATATCACAGAGAAAATAAAAGAGGCAAAGGAGGAAAAACAAAGTAATGATGTAGGCAGAGCAAGTCCTAAATGGAAATCAGAAAACAATGACAAACAAGCCGGGAAAAAAGAAGCAACAAATTCACAAACTGGAAATCCCTCAACCCTAGCCCCTCTGTCCCACATTCCTCTGCGCACTCTGATGCATGTAGAAATGGAGCTAGTCTATGCTGATGAGGAGGAGATTGCCTTTGAGTTCACGGTGCCGGCAGCACTCCATGGCTGTGCTGATGCCACGAGTGCAGCAACCAGCAGTACAGTGCCACGGGTGGATGAGCAGCTGCGGGCGGCCCTACAAGAGGCCAGCAGACACTACAGGCAGAAGAACTACGCGGTGGCAGCGGGACGGCTTGCAGCCGCACTGGAGGTATGGGGGTAGGGGAACCATTGGACTGAACCAAACTTCTCTGGGGTCTGAACTCTGTTTAGCGTAGAATCATCAAATACATTGTACTATAATAGAATTATACTAAATAACATGACCTTAGCTGCATTCTTTGAAACTTATCTGTGATTTTCATGACTTTCTATCTTTAAGTGTTCAAACTTGAGCCATCCTAAATTGATCCGCCAACCAATAAGTAGATATTTCTATGTTTGCAAAAGCAGAGCTCTTCCTTGTGTCTGGCCGAGCCTTCATAAAGGAGGTATATGAAAACCTTTGACATTTCTGAAAACCTTAGCCAGATGGAGAACAAAAGAGAAGGGAGTTCCCGGGACTCTGTCAAGGTGATAATTAATTCCATGAGGGTAGAAAGAGAGAAAAGGTGCAGGAACCACCCCCCACATCCCAACAGGTGGGTCATGGTTGCATCTAGCAGCCTCCTGGTTCCTGGAAGTCAGAGCTAGCAGCACTTACAGTAAAACTGATTGTTCGAAGTTGTATCATTATTCCCAGATTTCTCTAGCGCTGCTAATCTCAGTTAATTATATTGGAAATCCCTTGCATTATGACCATGTAATTCATAATGTGCCAGGAGAAGTCATGGTTCATAATAATCACATAATGGGCAAGGACTTAGACGTAATCAGATTTTAGTTACCCTGTCGCGTTTCCATAATGCTGCTGTAAAACCGACATAATCACAAAAAAGCACCAGTTATTTAAACACTTTTATCAGATTGACGAACAGTATCTTTCTTCCTCCCTTTTTCAAACAATGTAAGATAACAAAAATTGGATTACAATTGCTGGGAACAGACTATGATAAACTGTTTGCTTGCGTGCAGAATGAAACGTAACAGTGGCATCAGTCTCTCAAGTTTCAGTGATGCTAAAGCTGCTAAATAGTGGCATTGTGCAGCCAAAAGCTGCTCTCACAGGGGCAGCATCACAGTGTTTTGAGCTCTGTACCTACACACACACTGCTGTCTTATAAACCTTGGAAGACACCCTATATCTTCAAACTTAACCCAGGCACTAACATTCCCTGTATGAACAAGGGCTTGACTTTTGCTGTGATACGCAATGCAAAAAAATCGCTCTCTAGTAGTTGTAAGAATTTAAAAGAAAAGAAAAGACACTTCAGACTCTTTACAGGAATACGTTTGGTGATTAAAACAGAGGACTTGGAGCTGTGCTCTCTGGGTTCTCCCTAATGTTTCATCTCCACTGTGACCCCAATCACTTCAGCTATGCACTTGACATCCTGAAAAAGGGGTGAGCTGTACTTGTTTCAGTGCCGTACTGCCAAACTCAGTTCAAAAGCATTTCTAAAACATTCCTTTTTAATTTATTTTTTTTTTTTTTTACTGCTGAAGGCATTTTATTATAAGACAATAAGTATTCTAGCAGCAAGTGAGGAAAATTAGAAAGTGACATCCTTTTCAGCCTTTTTTCCCCCCCCTCATTCAGAAATGAGCTGCGACTGGGGACAAAAACACTTTTCAGTTGAGAGGAAAGTAGCGCTTGCCTGTTCCAATGGGAAATGGAAAGGCCCATAATAGACATCCTGGGGGAGGAATGAGCAAAAGGTTAAAGAATTCCTTCCCAGGACAGAGTGGTTGGGAAATCAAGATGTTGTAGGGTGGGTCTTCTCAAGCTGCCTTGCAATTCTACTCTGACCAGAAGCAGGAAAAAAAACAAGTAAGCTCAGAACATGTCTGAAAGACATTTCTGGGCTCTGCATCTGAAAATCTTCACTGAGATGGACCTCCCATCTATATCAGCATGCTGTGAGAAAGCTTTCTCCCAAATCTCCCATACCGCCAAGTATTTTCTCTTTCCTGTCATGAAAAGCAATTAGCCACCCTGTTCTCTCTATGTGCGCAACCTTGAAGCAAATCTCTTTTCAGTTTTGTCTAAATTAAATAAATTCACACCTTTTAGTATTTTCTCCCAGGTCATGTGTTTTAAACCTCTGCATTGTGTTCATTGCTTTTCTCTGTATTAGCTCCAATTCATCTATTTATTCAGAGACAGACAAATTGGAGACCATGCAGAGAAAAACAGAAAACTTAAACAGCTGAGATTGAAACTGTGATTGTTTCACCCATGGCTCCTTGATGAAACACACTCACACACACACACACACACGCACACACACAAATGTCTCCACATTAATGTTGGTACGGAGAAGCATGATCTGTTACAAGCTCAAAGGTCAGGAATTCAAAGTGGTGACTTTGGTCTCCCACCTCCTAGCTCAGTAATACGGTATATTTGGCAGACTACATTGAGAAACACTGTAAATTTCCCTAAATTATTAGCACCCATATGTCGGAACGTAGCAAAGTAGGACCTGAACATCTGGACTGTGAGATGAAGGCTATGAGAAATGTCTCTAGCTTAAAACATCAATGGAAATTCTATATGTATATGTAGAAAATCTCTAGCCAATTATTAACAGCTTAGCTACGAAATAACATTAAACCTTCATATGGATCTACGGATCTTGTATCACATAAAAGACTTCAGAAATGTCAGACTGTTTAAACCTGTATAGATTTAAATTACAGACTGTCATTCTGAAAATAACCCTCCCGTGGTTAAAAAATCATTGGGATATGTTCACAATGCCCCAGCCTCCCACAGATGGCTGCTATGGGCACCGTTGTGACGGCAGTGAGCTAAACGTCATGTACCTTGGGTTTTCAGGTTAACCTTTCCTGGGGCTTGTTGTGATTCACTGCTTGCAAAGAAGGCTGTGGCAAGACCACACTTCCAGGCAACAATATTTGCAAAGAGAAAATACTTTGAAAGAGGCCGCAGCATCAGGGCCTTGTCAGTATACCAGTGCAGAGTTAGGCAGTATGGTCTAAACAAGCATTCATTCTATCAATATCTTAATATAGGATGAGAAGCAAAAGATGAGTGTCTTCTGTATTAATACCAACATGAGAAGATGTTCACTTTAAGCAGTGAATGGAAAAGCATGAGAGATGCCTTGCTGCAGACTGGGGAACAGCACAGGATGGGGATATTTGGATGTGCTTTGTGCTGAGTCAGCGCCAAGCGCTCCAGAAAGGTGGATACAGCCACAGTTCTACCTTCTCTTGGGGTCCAAGAAGCCCTCACTGTATAATCCCTTACTTTCAGGGGCATGGGGACTAGAATTGCTTATAGAAAGGGTAGAAAATGCAAAATCACAGAGCTTTCCTCACCCTCCTCTCACCAAGAAGAGCCGTACCAGGACTAGACGCGTTTTAACACCATGAAACTTCAGTGCAGAAGGGATAACATGTGAAAGGCTAAATATTTGTTTTTAGCACCAGCTTTCTGGAGCTAAAAATCAGACTCATAAATTGCCTGTTTTATCATCAGCACAGGTTCTCTAGAAACTTCTTTCTGAAGGTACACCAAGTCCTGGACAGAGAACAACAAAGGTGACAGTCACTGATCTGCCAAAGCTGAGCACAAGATGCTGATGTTACTCTCCAGAAATATTCTTTTAACCTCTGATAACAAATTAGTTTCCAAAATGCAGCCCACTCCTTGCTTTAAAAAAAAAAAAAAAAAAAAAGAAAGAAAGAAAATGTACAAAGGCCTGATAATCAGCAGTTTTCCTCTCCCCACAGTGCCATTGCTATATTTTTAGGCTGCAAAGCCAAGAAATTGATTTTTTTTTTCTACTGATACTTAACTGTCTTTTATGGCTGCAGAAGATTTTAGACCAGGAATGTGAAGCTTACAGATGGCTCAAATCTGGCTTGTGGGATAGAGTGGGAATCTGTTATAATGATCCATTTGGACACGCTCCCATCTTTTGATCACTGAATTTGAATCTATTAATCTTCGAGGCATTTCCAGCATGCCCATCACCATGACATAAAGCTGAGGAACTGCACAACTATTTGTCTGTACGGATTCATGCCCTCATTCTTCTTGCCTGAAGTGCTGTTACGTATCTGGCTTATAAAGTGCTTTTTTCTCAAAGGAATACTACACGCCGACCATAAAACAATATGTTTCCTCATTGATGTGCGTGTACAAGAACAAAATCCCTATTCCAGAAAGGACAGAGCATATTTTCCGATCATTCTTGTGCCAAAGCAGATCAGTCAATTTCTAATTAACTCTAATTGGCTTCCTCACATGCTACTCAGTTATTTACCTGGAGGTGACGAGTGCTCAAAAGCGCTAAATATTTTCTTCGTACTTTGTAAACACTGAGCAAACCGTTGATTAAAAATAATAATCACCCACCACTTGTCACTTACAATCAAAAGCCTCATTGACCTAGACACGTGCAAATCTCATGCATTACAGACACTGCAAAATGCAGACAAGGGCCCTGTAATAGATCTCTCAGTAGGTAAAGAAGGAAAATAGAAGCAAAATAAAAGAATTGGGACAGCCTTGGAGGAAGGGAACTGGTGACAGGATGAGAGCTAAGGGCTTGAAGCTGCAGCAGGGGAGGTTCAAGTTGGATATTAGGGAACATTTCTGATGATAAAGAGTGGTGATGCAGTGGCACAGCTGCCCAGGGAATGGTGGAGTCACCGCCTGCAGAGGTGTTCAGAGCCGTGGGTATATGGCACTGAGGGACATGGGGGTATGAACTGGGGCTGGGGGGTCTTTTCCAGCTGTAATGATTCTATGAAGCATGAGCTTGTCATGAGAGATGTGAGCTCAGCCTTTTGCTCTATCACGGATATCGTAGATGGCTCAGGGCACATCACTTCTGCAAGGAGAACTGAAGGGCTTTTGTGAAAGTGAGCCCGCTAAAAACCTTTGGGTATCTGAACCCCACGGCTCCCTGAGTGCATCACAGGCCTTGAGATTCCCAACAGAAGGTCAGTGCAGAAGTGTGATCCCACCTCCTGCCTCTCTCTGTGAAGTGATGCCTTAGAGCCTGGTTTGAAGAGGAGTTCCTGTGATATCCAGGGCCCTGAGAAATTGAAGGCATTCATCCTCCCAAGCTGCCATCTGCTCCTGGAAGGGATCTTACAGGAACAGGGAGGGCAGAGAAATCCGTGTTTAATTTGTGGCTATGGGTGCTTTGCAGCTGGACCAAAAAGGCAATGACAATCAGCTTAATTTAAGAGGAGAAAATTAGGCAGGTTAGGAAATGGTCCAAACACCGAAAGCAGCTAGTGCAGGTGAGCAGCAGGTGCAGAAGGTGCACTATTAATGCATTTTCCCTCTGAACTCTCCTTAAATCACGCTGCTGCACGCTACCTGGGCTCTGCAGAGAGAGACGACGACGCAGGCTAAAGCAGGCACCGAATTGGAAAGCATTCACAGGCTGATTTGAGAGGAACTTTATCCATGAGGACAGTTTAGAGAAAATGTGTTATTAAAGTACTTTATTTCCATTTAGAGATTCACACAGGCATGCACAGACAGTAGGTGGTGACAGCTGCTACCAGAACCATTTGTTATCTTACTCCTGTTCAGCTTTTGACAGTGTAAAATGAATATAAATGCTGAAAAGCTTTACAGAGGTGAACCAAACAATAAAAAGTAGGGGGAGGATGAATTCTGTTTAGGTTACTTTAGGGATGAGCTTTATTTCTGTTTATTCCTGAGGTGTGGAAATGTGCCGCATTTCTCACATTGACAATAATGCTGAGGAGATCCGTGTTGGAGTTTACCAAATCCCCACAGTCCTGAGGTGAGGGCAGAGGGGAGAGCCAGCCTTGCAGCTATCTTTAATGCCACCCTCAGAAATGGCATGAAAATACAGCTTCAGCAAATTATTGTTTTTCCCTAATAATCCTGTCCATCAAAGTGGAGTGAGCCTTTCACATTGTTTGCCTTAATAAAAGTGCTGGTGAGATATCTCTGTGTTTGGATTTAGTGGTAGCAAATCTCTTGGCATCAAAGGGATTCAATTAGTTGGCCTGAAATTATATTGCTTTTTCCAAGCAATCATGACAGCTCTCAGAATCTTGCTACAATGCAGTCACATCACACCAGCTGACAGTTGCCACCAAAAAATAACATTAAAAAAACAACACAAAAAAACCCCAATCCACTTGGCCAGCTCCTTCTGTGAGTGCTATCGAAAAGACTGATGCTCCCACTTCCAGTGCAGCAGGCATCTCGAACTGCAGCCCATCAAGAGGAGCTACTCGTATCCATTTTGACTTTTGTCTGATTGTTCGGTTTTCATACGGAATATTTACACCATTTTTGCTTTGGTTTGATTTTGGATGGACTCACATTGGAGGGCTGACAGAGCCTGCATTACAAAGGCAATCTATAAAGGAGGCTTCAGTACACAGTACAGAATATAAAGTTCCTTGGAAACTATTGTAGTATATTGATTCTGCAATATATGTTTCATTAGAGAGCTTTGGAGGTTTGCTTTCTTTTTTGTTCTGCACTCCTCTCACCCTGGCAATACTGATAACGGGGGGCACTCCATGAAATAGAGGCTGGTAATGAGAGGCACTGATTTATGGCGTGGCACACAGATTAAGCTGAAGTCGAATGGGTGACATTTTCCTAAAGCCTTTGTTCCCGATTTAAGTGCTCTCAAAGCAAATTATTTACGAGAAAAAGACCCCCGAGTTTGCACTGGGGGGAGGTAAAGCCTTTATCTGAATCCTTGCCAATAAACAGGAATGACTTTGGCTTAGGAGTGCTGCAGGGAACATCGTTATCTTCCATGGGAGGGAAAGATTCACGTCAAGTTTATTTGTATAAAGCAGCATCCAGCTATAAATGAGAACAAACCAAATTGCTATATCCTCTAAATTTTGCTGCCACTTGAAGTCTCAATTTAGATTTGGATTTCTTTAATATTCTGCCCTACATGGACACCAAATCCCTTTCACACATCTGAGGTTACAGAGGAGACACCTGCAAAACAGAGCTGAGGAACTGAAGCCTTAACACAGAGGGGACTCCAGATGGACCCAATGGAGAAGAGGGGAAAGTAGGATGGATCCCACCCCATGCTGATCCCCCAGTGAGGGCAGGCAGCCTGGAGGTTCTATGCTCACCAGGTCTGTGCTTTTCTAGCAAACACTGGGGGTTTTTTTGGGAGTGAAATAGGGATCATTCCTCAGAATTTGGCACATCTGAGGTACCTTGGGCTCTCTGCCAGCTCTGCATAACCAATAATATCCCCAAAACAGCAAATATGCCCTACACATACATTACTGTTACACAACCTGATGCTAACTCTGCACAGAGCAGCAAATATGCCAGAAATATCATATGTACATATTATTTGAAAAACCCACGGCAGAGCACATTGCAGGAAGCTTAGCAAATTTAGCTCTTCTTACCTGACATTTGCATTCGGATTCAGTAGCGAACTATATATTTTCAATATGTTCTTAGAAAGTTATTTACACAAATCTCATTAACAATAAAGACAGCGATTTTATATATGATTCCTGCTCTGCTGACTGAAATTACATACCAAGGCATCAGTGTGACTTTAAACAGAAGCTGGAAAGTTATGCTGCATGAAATCATATCATTCAGAGCAAATTCTCTTTTTATCCTCCACACTGATTATTTTTTCCCCCCACTCAGACAAAACCATCATTATCTGGCTGCGTTGTGCTGGTTTTCTGCACTATTTTTGATATGCTTAATAGTCATAGGGACCAGAATGCTCAGCGATATACAAAAAGCGCTTTGTTTTCAGCCTGCAGTCAGGTTCTGGAAGTTATTTCCAGAAGCAGCATCCCTTCAGCAGACATTTTCTGGGAGGCAGAGAATGCTGGGCTTGCCAGGTGCCTGATGTACCAGGCCGAGTGCATGGATTGCTCTGGAGCCAAGGTGTCAGGTTAGTGCTGCTGGCTGGTTGGGAGACAAGGCGCTAATTGAATCTCTCTTGCCTTTTCAGGTTTGTCCCTCTGATTAACCACTCTAAAAATCTCCCCAGGGAAAGCCTCAAAAGTTCTCTGAGAGAGAGAGAGATGCGATTAAACAGCCTTCTGCTGAAAGGATAAATAAAATACATAAATATCCCAAGCATTCAGCTGCAGCAAGGCCAGCAGGTCACTGCTGCAGTCCAACTTGCTCCTAGCCCTTTTGTTCCAACAGAGGAAAGCACGAGTGGTCTCAAAGTTGCCACGGAATTTCACTCACTCAGATTTATTCATTTTCTGAGGCAGCTGCTGAGTTAAATTTGCTACCACCACAACCTATATTTCTGCCTATGCTCACACACATAGGGAGATAACTACTGGATATGTAATTTCTTAAGGCAAGCTGCATTCCTGACTTCAGTAGCCACCAAGCGTATAGCAGCAATTAGCAAGACTGCTGCCTTCATCCATTAAGTCCAGTTGAGTCTTTCCCCTTCTTCCCAGCAAACGCAGCAGCAGCAACGCAGAAACACCAATACGTCATCACCAGTGCTCTAAATCTACTCTTCCAAGTGTGACCCACACTAACTTGATGCCAGCTTCCAGACCAGAATTTTACCAAAGCCATGGTGGGTCCAAGGGTGGAAGAACTTCTCTCATTCTCATTAACTAACACTTGGGAGGTCCTTACTTATAAAATTTCCTTGCTTGCCACTGCCAAAATTAAAGCCTTACTACCACAGCAAGATCTATGCTAAGTTCACAGTGTCACAGAGCTGTTCTGCGACCTCTGACCGAGTGCTTTATCACAAGCATTTATACGACCATGATTTCAGCAACACAGTTATAGGCTCGTACGCACTGAGAGAGAAACCTCCCTTATCAGTAGAATTGCAATGTAATTAGTGTCAGTTCACCACTAATTAGAAAATTGCAGGTACCACTTCCATCCTTAACATCTCCTATATACACATAGGAACTCTCTGAATGGTATCGCTGGGCAGACTCCTATAGTCTGAGTATTACATGTGCACAAGAGCTGCACTGGGATCTCCACTTGTAACAAAGGCCCCTATGGAAAAAGAAATGGCCTTTGGCAGGATTTTCAAAATTAAATATTATTTCCTGACAAACATTCCTGTCTACTGACGGGAGTGCTCTCAGCTAGTCTTTAAGTCTGAAAGGGTGAAATACTGTTACATTTCCTACCTATGGTCAAGGATATAAAATGGTACCTTGCAGGGTTTTAATACCAGATTGCCTGTAATACTTCACGTTTAAGTTGTTTTATTTAAATGCATAGCATATGTAACCTTCTAGACACGTAACCCCAAATTTCCCAGTTTGGAATTTAAATCAAAATCAATACCACTGCTCTGCAAAAAAATAAAACCCAAACAAACAACAACAAACCTTTACTGTTTAAAAAAAGAAATAAAAAGCTTTGCCTTTCCAAGCCCATCAGTTACATCTGTATCTGGATGTCCTCCTGACAAGACCTTCAGGTATGCAGAGAAGTGAGATGGAGCTGCTTTTACCTTTCACTTAAAGCAAGCGCTCCCAAAACACCAACAGCCCTTCTGATCTTCAAAGGTAGAGGTACTGAACTGCAGGATCAAGAAAACTTGATGCTGCTGGGTGAGACATGAAAATTGCAAACGAATCTCCTCCCTTCTCATTATGTCTGTGCATGGCACAGCCATTCTTCCTCCCTTGCTCTCAATCTAACAGTTTTCCCAGAATTACAACAAACTGTACCCACACGGCCTCCTTTGGATCCTCAGAAAATCTCAGAACAATCCACCTGATTCCATAACCAGCAGCACATGGAACAGTACACAGAAGCAATCTCTCTCCTGCTGCATAGTCATGTCCTCTTAGCAACAGGTCAGAAAAATGCAATAAAGGCAGAAGATGCAAAGTTATAATCTGTCAGAACTTGTGCTTGTTTTTGCTATATTTAGATGCTTCACCCCAAAAAAACTTTTGCACTGATGTCTATATTGCTACCAGAACCAGATACTTCTGCCAATGCTGCCTCTTAATTTATTGCACATCTCACTAACCCCTTATCTTGAATATCCATAACCCTTCTGCTAAATGTAAAAGTAGGCCAAATTTTGCTTTTGGTGTGTGCTGTTGATGTTTGCATGGAACTAGTGTGGAGGGGTCCACTTCAGATCCGCTGATCCACAGCAGAAATGCTGCACAAAAACAGTAAGAGAATTCCTAACCTAAAGCATACCCAACCAAATGGTCAACAAAGTGAAGCAGAAAAACCCTTGGAATATTGCTCTGATTTTGTATGACTAAACATTGAGTTATTGTGTTACTCCAAGATCCCTCTAAGAAGACCTGTTAGAAGCCAACTGCACTGTACTTAAACATGTTTGCTAAACCCTTATCTGTTTAGATGTGGTTTACAGAGATTTGTGTTTTCCCTTTTGTCAGTGATAACAGAGGGGTTGCACAGGTCTAGACATAACTCCTCAATATCAGCAGTTAGCATCAAGGAAACTCTGAATCGCGGCACTTCATACTGAAGAGATGACTAAATGATCCTTTTCTTCTCACAATCATTCAGGAACTTGAAAGTCAAGGGAGTAGCCTCAACGCTCTAATTCCCGTAAATTTAACAGAGGTCACAGCTTGGCCAATTCGGCTGAAGAGTGTTATTACAGAAAAACTTGATGATACTTTTATGTTCACTGATGTGGACATAATTCTCTGGTTTTTAGGTACATATAGCACGTCTTTCCCACAGAGACACTTCAGCAGATATATGTGGTACCATGAGCTAAGTTAAAAGTGATGAATTCTCTGATTTATAACTTCTACTGATAACAAGATGATAGAAAAACTTAAATGTATGAGTGTCATTACATACACTGTGTAACTTGCTCGGCAGAGAAGGGATGTGAAAAAAGAAGGTATTTATCACACCTAAACTAGGGGGACAATTTCTGTACGACCCATGGCCACAAAGAATTGAGCTGATCTCTAACCAAGGCACAAAATCTTAAAGACAGAGTTTGCTTTGTAAGAGATGAGAGCACCTGTGGGTCTGGGATCCTGCCTGCTCCCGAGGATCACATGTAGGAGGAAGGATGCATGTGTAGAAGAGCTATTTTCCCAATGGATTTAATCTTCTAGAGAGATCTCAACTGCTGAGCTTGTACTTCCTTAAGATCAGCCACTGGATGTTAACTAAGTAGGCACAAGAAACTAATCAGTACAACCAGACTTACTAGTAACAAGGAGCTAGACAAACAAACCATGTTCTCCTTCCATTCTAAAGCTTTGGTGACCATCAGAAATGGGCTCAAGTGAGAATCCTCAGGTTCTAGCCCATTTAAAGCAGAGGCTGCACCCAGCATCAATCCCAGTGTTGTTGTGAGTTCTTGGCTCTGGTCTGAGTGTGATTAAGCACACCACCCAGCTAAACATAAATTTGTTATTCTTCATCAGAAATCTACTTTTGAAGTTGATTTGGAAGAAAGTCATTTAGGCAGATGAAATCATTGCACACTGAACAACCCTTTTAGAGATGTTTATCCAAGCAAAGGACATTCAATTGCATTTTCATTAGTAGAACTGTATCGTTATTGTCCTTAAAGACAGGGCTCTTAGACTTAATCTATTTGTTTACAGTTGTATCTAATTGCTGACAGCTGAATTTTGTTCATAACTAAAAGCTGATTTTTTACTACTCTCGGGCATTAAAGAAATCAGGTTTCCTGCAGAGTAATAATGCACAAGAATCTGAGGACCAGAGGTGGTCCTGTCCAGTGTCGTAGCTCTGCTGGTGCTAAGGACACTCCAAAACTCTAAGGAGTTATCTGTTTCTAATGATGCACATCATGAAACAGAGTGAATTACTGATTAAATGATTTCCTGTGATGAACAGCAGGTGATTTATCTTTGAAGATAAGTGTACTCTTTTTTTAAATCATAGGATCTTTCTCTCTGCTAAATTCTATGTGGCTTGAGAGGATGGGGAAGACAGTTGATCTTATTCTTTCTACCATCTATAGCTCTCTACTTTCCTACCTGCAGTACTAAGGCATTGCTCACTGCTGGCAATGCTGAGATAAGTAAATGGCTCTCTGAGACTCCACCTTCAGCCTCAGTCTCAAGACAGCCACAGATTTTGGGAGCCTGGAGACAAGACTTAAGATTGTGAAAATGGGGGGGAAATACTGTGTCTAACAGCTCTGTTTCACTTTTAGCTTATTATCTGCTCTCTTGGCTGACCCTCCCGAGAAGATGACACTGCATTTTACTTTATGCTTCCATGTATTCATACTGATTGCTGTGGTGTTAAGTGTATTTAAGGTCAGGATATATTTTACTTAGAAGACAGTTTTCTCCATTTATCAGTTAGAAAATATCTATCTAACAAAAGGCCTATTACAACATCAGTCAACAATGTTTTTCTTTCTTGTAAAGCTCTGCAGTAAAGGTGCTGCTATAGACAAGTCCTCCAAACCATCTCCAGAAGATATTTCCAGTATTGCCAGTTTTATTGAGAAGAAGCTTGTGACCTGCTACTTAAAACTGAGGAAGCCTGATCTTGCTCTGAATCATTCACACAGGTAAAAAATAAATATTGATCAGATAGGCTGCAAAGACTGGAAACAAAAACCTGAACAAATACTATAAATACATCTTCTGCAAGAAGAATCAGCCTAATGATGAGAAAAGAAGAATCGATAAACCACGCTGATGTTTAGGACAGATTAGTTCTCAGAACTTCAAACACTGGGCTGAAATAGCACTATATGCATTTGCTGCTTTGATAGTGCAAGTAGGTAGGGGAACATAGATGAGTCACACAGATAGCTCAGGGCATCCTAAGATTGAAACCGGACAAATATAAACACACTCAGCCTTATGTGGCCGTAATGATATTGTGAGCTTCTGAACTTTTTCAAGCCAGATTAGGTCAGAGATAGCTTCAAGATATTTTTATTTGATAATTCCTTCATGAGCTCGGTTGTAATCTACATCAAAGGCCAGCACCACACCAACGCATAAAGAAGCCAGAAACAAAGCTTGCACATGTTGGTACTGAAATTGCCATTTGTTGCAAATGAGTTAGGATTTTGCTGGGTTTGTGCTGCCTTTAATTAGCATTCAGGCATAACAGTAGTTTCCGTTAAGCACAAGCCTGTCCTGCCAGCATCACTTCATTATTGAGGTGTCTGTTCATTTTTTCCATTGTACAAGATGTATTACGATGGACACTGCAATTAGTGCAGGGTGAGTTTTTCACACAATCATCTCAAGCGAATGTAACTACAAAAGAGTAGTTACACCAAAAGAGGAGGCACATGCTTATGCCTAATTCACAGGAGACAGCCGTGAAAAACAATGTGCTGAAATAGCAATGTGATGCTGTCATGGAGCAGGTTCATTAGGTTTGTACAATCAAATGAAGCCATGGGAAGGCTGAGAATCCTGACTTAATGACAAGATCTTCATCTCTCAGCTCCACTTCTTATTAATAATTTCCCCAAGCATTTCATCCACAAAGCCCACCTAGTGCCCACACACTATTATAGGATGCATCCTTCAGACTAGCTCCAAGGACCATTCTGGGTTGATAGGGTGGTGAGGCATTGGAACAGGTTGCCCTGAGATGTGATGCACGCTCCATTCCCGGAGACATTCAAGGCCAGACCGGATCAGGCTCTGAGCACCTGATCAAGCTGTAGATGTTCCTGTACACTGCAGGGGAGCTGACTAGATGACCTTTAAAGGTCCTTTCCAACCCCAAGGATCCTACGATTCTGTGTCCTGAATGCCCATACTCTTGGGCAGCCTGACCTAGAGGTTGGCAACCTGCCCCATAGCAGGCGGTTGGGGCTAGATGATCTTTAAGGTTCCCTCCAACCCAACCATTCTGTTGATTCTATGAGTGGCTGCACTCCAGGGCACACCTTGCAAGTAGACGGGCTGTACTACTTTCAGTTGGAGTACTCTAACCAAAGCAAAGGAAGTGGGGAAGGCAGATACATCCCCTAAACCAACACGCTCCTCACACAAATGACAAAGCAACCACATATTTTTCATGACTTCTGAAAGATCACACTAGTGGAAAAGAGTCCAGTTTCACTGCACTCTAACCTTTGGAAAAATCATAATGATATCTCTCTTTTTCTAACTGAATTCCAAGAACCCTAAAATAAGGAGTAGTGCTTGTAATACTACGAAACCAATGCCTATTCAGTCATGCTTTGGTTTCAATTGTCTTAAAACAGAAACCATGACCTACAGAAATCACGATCTACAGAAAAAAATGAACGCAGTCAGATGGGAATTGCTGAAAAAAAACGGAAGGAGGGTGAAATTCTTCACTCTTCTGTTTTATATATAATTATAACAGTCTGTTCTTAACTTCGTTAGCTGCGTAGCTCAAAGAAAAGTGGCAATCAGTAATGCCTATTTTCAGTATAATTCATTTAATAACTTGCAGAATGGGAACAAGTCTAAGGACAGTATTTGTTACGTTGTAAACTGTGGGAACTGACACACATAATATACCAGTAAAAAATATTCTGAGACATCATTAACATAAAGGCAGAACCTGAAAGATAATCAATAGCTATATTTTTTCAAAAGGAACAAATACATTACTTTGAGGTCTCCTACTAAAAATAGCTTATTGCCATCAGTTAAATAGCGCGTATAGAATTTTTATTCCCATTGAGTTTTTATGTCATCACCACCTTGTAATGGTTTGCTGGTAATCCTTTGGTATTAATCACGAATCCAAATTAAAGTATTCATTTCTGCATTTATTTGCATTTACTGAACTATTCTTTCTTTAATTTCATGTAAATTTCACGGCTCCTGCATTTATTTCTGGAGCCTTATTAACCAAAAATCAGCTTTAATATTCTCATACATATCTGTATCAAATATATAAAGGGTTTTTTCCTTGGTAAGAATCTTGCAAAATACCACAACTAAATAGAGGAAAATTCCAGCAGTTCAGTATTAAAATGTTCAAGAATGGGCAACTGCAAAGGGACAGCTATCCCTGTCTTAAAAAAAAATAATAAAATGAAATAAAAACAGGCAAAGGAGTACACTTTCTATCACCAGATAGGTGACAGAATTATCCTGCGTGAGAAGCAAAGTCTGGGAGTGCCTGTGAACTGGAAATTGCATCCTCAGGATTCTTAACATCAAAATTTGAGGCTGTCTTTAGCATCACTGCCATAAATGAGGATCCTGATGGGGTTCCAGTTGCTTCTCAGGCTGATATAAAATGTTTGTCCTTTGTGATGAAATACTTTTAAAAAAACCCAACCCTTATCTGTCACAGCTCTGAGGAAATGTGCCATGGGTCAACCTCACCAAACAGCATCTGCACTAACCTACTTGACCACCACATTTCATCATCAGATAGCCATCAAAATAATTCCTAACTTGCAGCCTGAAGCTATAAAATGAATCACACAATGTTTACATGCCCTGTGGTCCTTTTGGCCCAGACATTATGGCATACCAGGGTTTAATGATCTTAATAACCCCATATGGCTCACTGGGAAATTAGATTTTCCTTTTGGTTGCAGAAGGCAATTTTCAATTATAGCAGATGGCAAAACAGCAAAGGTCTGAGAAGGCGAGAACTGACTAAGAAACCTTAGATTACTACTTCAGCTTTACGCTGCACAGCGTAATATCAGTGAATGGGTTTTTGACCCAAATTAGAGTAATCTTGAAGGAGCAGAGCACAGCATTTGAGCAGCGCAGTCCCTCAGTTACATTCGCTCTTCAGAAAGCAAAGGCCCACAGAGAAATCCATAAAGCTGCAGCCACACGCTGAAAAACAACCCATGGTACATCACATACGGAACTCAGCAACTGCTAAGATTAAATTTTGAGCAAAATTGGAGAGCGTGATGCTGAACTCCGTGACAATTCAAGATGGAAGATCTTTCAAAGCACAACATACATGATTTTACCCACGAGACTCCACATCCTCATAAGGTTTTATTTTAATTTTGCTTTTTTCCTCTAAGTGAGATGTAATTAATTTACGTTGATGCCACGTGACTCAGCTGTCATGGCCCTCATGGTACATTATATTTGAGGGACAGCATTCATATGGCTTGATCCAGGTGCTTTAACATAGGAAGGATGCAACCCCAAGCACTGCTCCCTGCCTGCCTCCCCAAAAAACTCCATCAGGATGCCAAGAAAGAGCCAGGGGGAGGAAGAGCAATCAGACACTGCACCATGCTTCACTAACACTGTCTCTAAGTAATGCTGGAAAATGAGTTCATTACCATAAGGGTTGCTGCGTGGAGCTGTTCAAAAACCTTTGGGGTTAGCAAAGACTTTCCTGTGTCCTTTCAGGCTGCTCCACAGGTCTGACCCAGTGCCAGCCCTCTTCCTCTCTTCCAGAAAAGCAGCGCATAGGGAACACAATAAATCTGTGAAGCTTTTCCTGCTCTGCCTTTTTATGTGCTGGATGGAAGGCAGGGCTCTCTAATGCCTCTTGCACAATTCATAGGGAGATGCATGAAGTAGAAAATAGCACCTCTGTTAAGTAGCGCACGATTGCTTTAGTGATGACTTAACAGAGGGAATCTCTTCGGGAGGCACAGTGGGGGAAAATAAACCTAGAGCAGCTGAAGCCTTACAGATTCAGTTCTCATCCCTCTACTTATTTTCCCTCAATGATTTTTTCAAACCCTTTTAGAAGGTTTAAAATAATTATTGCATATCAAGGTTTATGCAATATGTGTCAGAAAATAAAAATAAAAATAAAAAATGAAAGGTATCTTAAAAGTCGGTACTGGAATTATAGGCAGGTTAAATCAGGTCGTTTTCATTGAGGTTTGTTGTTTGTTCATTCTTAGCTTGTTGATTAAAAGAAGAAGAAACAATATTCAGCTCCGCCATTCCCTCATGTTCCATATTTTGCACCTTTAAAAAAGGACTGTGTTAAAGCAAGTAGAACAGCGCGAGCCTAATGAAATACTAAATAATCAAATAACGCAGTGCTGCCATCATACAGTGTAGTCACTGGGCATTAAAAAGGAGAAATAATAGAAGAACTTAAGCACAAACTGTTAGGTAGAAGTAGGAAAAGGACAAACATAATGGCTGGTGCTGATAATCTGTGGCAAGTTGGTAATGTGCTGTGTACTTTGTCCTCAGCTACTCTCCTAATCACATTACCTCCTTGGGAAGGAGAAGAGAAAGAATTAGCAGCACCTAATTACTTCAGCAATTGTGTCAGGCATATTGCGATATACATAATAGATGAGATGTTATTAATACAAAGTTATTCCATTGAGATGCTCTGGATAATATTTTTTAACAGTAGTTTTAAGAGATTTTATAATTCCTTCTCATGCTGCACTTCAAGTATTTCTAGGTAGTTCATCTCTTTCTTTTTTAATTAATTTCTTGGAATTCTCCAATTCTCAGCTCCTAATCCTATCTTATTTCTAGGTCGGTGACATAGTTCCTTTTTTATGGGCAGAGCCTTTCACCATTGAGGGAAAGGATACATTCCTGACTTCAATAACACTGCATGGCGATACCATTTATCTGCACAACATGTGGTGGGACTTTACCTAGGAAAAGAATATCTGGGGGAAAAAATCTTGCCCTGCATGAAATGCTGTTCCTTTTTGGAGGAAGAGTCCAGCAGCACTGGGCTATTTTCTAAAAGCTGAGATTCATGATGGCAGTGATCAGAAGAGCTGGTGGTCAAGATAAGAAAATGACATTAGTGTGGCTGGGAAGTGAGCTGGCAACATGTTATGCAAACAACTCAGGGAAGGCAGAGCATCTCCATTTGTGTTAAGAAGTCTTAAGAGCTTTGAAACCCCATTTTCTTAAATATCTTTTCATTCTGGACAGGAAAACATTCTCCTCTGTACCACCTTCACAGCTGAGGAATCAAAACCTCTATAGCACATTTGTCTTATGCTTGCAATTCAAAGCAAATTGCTGCTGCAGAACCTTTTAGCGTGGCAGTTATATTTCACTTCACTGGCACTGAAAAGGTGTTGCACATCTGAAAGCTTTATAGGGATCCCTCATTTCCTCCCTTTCTGTCTGTTTAGATATGGAAACTTCACAAGAAGTTTTCTTCTGTGCACAGAAAGTCCTTGTCTATTGATGCCATAGCTGCGCATCTTTTTCGCTGTATCAGAGCTCCTGTTCCTTGAACCACATAAGTCTCATAGAAGCTTTCCTGTCTCTGTTGCTATTGGTTTTGTTCTGTGGTAACGACTGTATTAGAAGGGATTCCTAATGAATTGTGAGATTCACACATTCTGTTCTCTGCTAGGTTTGCCTCACTAACCAGACTTTGGCACGGCCTCTCCTTTAGCTACACCTACTGAATGGTTCTGGCTCTTTGTCCTCCAGCATTTTTCCTCCGTGTAACAGAAGCTATCTGATTTTAAATGTCACTCCTTTAAATAGAGAGCAGCTGGGGCAGAGAGGGTAGGATGCTCCTTCCCTTGGGAAGGAACCAGAGGTCCCCAAGCACAGTACCAGCCACAAACTGGCATCAGTGAAGCTGGAGAGAAAGTTGACCCCATGGATCAACTTCCCAAATCCCAACGTAGCTACACATGCAAACTGCAGGAAAATAGGATGAAGTTGATTCCTGGCTACTGTAAGTTCAGGACTGCCTGGAGTAGAGCTGAACTCTAAACCCAGCTGTGATGCAGCCCATGGGATGACAGAACACACATGGCAGACACAAACAGATGTAAAAACAGTACTACACCACAGCTAATAAGCTACCTGCCTTGTATATGAAATGGAAGAAGCTGAGCATCAATCTAATTGTACAGCAGACAGGAATTCTCAGGTTCATCTGCAAGGATACTGGGGCTGGATCACCAGTGCCACTGGTAGGCAGCACCCATTGAGGACAAAAGCAATGTGTTAGTCTACAGCATCTGAATATCTGGTTCTGCCAAATGCTATCTGGCACATAACTCGCGTGACATTGCATTTGATGCTGTGGTGGACACCTCAGCACCTCCCTTTGCACAGTCACTGTGCCAGTGAGTGATGTGTGGACATGCAGCACAGCACACTGCCATGCCAACAGACACATGTATTGCTTTTGCACCGAGTTCTTACTTCTGGTAGATCACCTAATTGCTCTCTAATAGTCAAGTGTAACTGACTGTTCTGTGTATTGTTACAGGAGACCACATTGTGTTGAAGGACGACATGGACAACTATGATAAAGAAAAAGCCTCTCAGTCCAATTTAACAAATTATGTCATGCACCTCTACTAACAAGCTAGCTTTTACTTGCAGTAGTAGCAAGAAAAATGAGTTACCTGCTTCATGAGCGAGGTGTATTTTTTCCACTTGTTTAATCTATAGAATCATCTCATTGACTTTTTCTTGGCCTATAAAGGCCAAATATAAATGACGCGGGGGATTGTAAAAGTGCCGCTGCTACGTGTCAGCCAGATTAGAGTTAAAGCCCCATTGCATTCAGAAGGACTTCAGAGAATGCATTCCATGGAGAGAAGGCAATACGATTTCTAGCAGCCAGTTTTTATGTAGCAATCCGAGCTTCTTACCACACCTGATTTCTTAATGCTGGGCAGTAAGATGGAAAGAAACATCTGAAGAGATAAAACCACTGAGCAGTATGTGCATCTTTGCTTCACATGCTCTGATTGCTACGATGGCGATAGTTGATGCCTGCTTCTCCCCCACTCCTTATAGTGGGAAGGAAGATAATGGGACAAACACTGTATTATTTTTAAGAGAAGGTGTCAAGATGAAGAAATGAAAATGTCAAAAAAGAGGCTGATATACAGCGTTACTTAAGGAGTGTTCTGTTGAGAAAAACTGACCAAGTGATTTACGAAAGGCTTTTAACAGGCAGACTTTGGATTACAACGAAGATGAAAAATAAATGAAAATCTATTTCAAGTTTACTTTAACCTAAGCCATTTGACAGATGGGGGCCAAACCCAGCATGAACACAAGTTTTAATCTTCAAACATAGAGCCTTCATTTGCAGTTTTGTTGATTAGAAGTTCTCTCCGTGCAGGATAGGAGCTATCCATATTCACACATCTGTTGAATTTTTTTTCCACCTGAAGATCCCCAAGAGGTACACAAAGACCAAAGGGCCAGTGCCTGTGGCAAAGAACACCACACAGAGATCACCCTGTGCGTGCTGCAGCTGGTGTGTCCACTGCCTCCCTCCCTTCCTAACTCTTCTTCCAAGCCTCCCTGTTGAAGCACATCCCTCCTAATTAATTACTGGATTAACCAGCCTAGTACCAGCCCGTGGCTGGAGGTGGGTCCTGAAGCACGGACGTGCTCTCAGCATGCACAGCCTGGCACATTGCTGCCTGCCCAGATGGGTCCCCATCTGCTTCCATTTGGAGCAGAACTTCCTGGAATTGGGGTTTTCCTCTTAACCTTTGTTTGCATAATTCCTTTGCTTCCCACTTTCACCCAGCTTTTTCCTTTACCTGAAATCACCTGAATCAGATTTAACACAGTAGGGAAAAGCTCTGCATGGCTGCTATACAAACATGGTATTAATTAGCACTGTTCTGCATAGAGGCCACTAAAATGAAGCTGCATCGACACGGAAAAGAGCTTCTTTGGGGCAGAAATGCAATGCAGCAGAAATTACTTCTGCATGTAGGCTACAGAGAGCCCAGCAGACTGCTATGAACTCAAAGGTAGCTTTCTTGTGCTTGCCCAAGCTATTAGAGCACAACATAATATTTCCTAGTTTAGAATTTATAGATCAAGAGAAGTAGTTGATCTTTCTAAGACCAGTAAGGAATCAAGATGGAAAACAGAGATCTGATACCTAATTCTTTGAAAATCTACTACAGTTCTGTATTTATTAGAAGCTTATCACAGTACGTTCTGCTCAAAGACTTACAGGAAAAATGTGTTGCTAACTACCAGGGAATCATTGATTTTTTAATTTTTCCCCTCATAGCGCTATTGCTTGGCTGTGGTGGAACCAATAACTTGGAGGGGGGAAAAAAAAAAGGAGAAAAAAAAAATCAATATTACTATTATCAACTGTTGACTACAGTTTACAGCAGCAATAATCTCCTTTAAAATAGCTTGCAGAAGTACCAGTTGTCATCTAAGTAAAGGATTACAGCTTTGGTCAAATCGTTAAAGGCTGATAGTGTTTGATCTTCTGATGATTTCTTTTTGGTCGAGTCTTGGTGACCATTACACTGTCTGAGCTGCACGTCTGAACCATGTAGGGCTGAGAACTGCAGCATCTGCTGTTGGTACCATCATTTTGGTACTGAGGGGAGTGATTTGTTCACCTCATTAAGTGAGTTAGCATCCAGTGTTGCATTCTACACTGGATTTTAACACATTAAAAGTAAGGTGCCATCACTAAGCTCTGCACTTCCTCTTGCTGCACCAGGTAGCACCTGCTGAAGGCATGCAAACCAAATCAACGACTGATATGAGCAGGGTGCACAGAGATGTTTTGTGTAACAATATCAAAAGCTTTCAATGAAAAAACAAAGACAGAGGATGAGTTTTCCTGGTAACAATGCAAAGCATTAATCCCTTGGTTAATGTGGGAAGCTAGTAGCTAAACAGAATCATACAATAACAAGGGTTGGAATAGTCCTCCGAGACCATCCAGTCCAACCATCCATCTGCCACCAATATTTCCCTACTGTAATATTTTATAAAACATATAAGTAATAACAAACATAAGATGTTCCATCTTAGATCATGTTTGATGCACCATTTATTTAAACACCAGGGGAAGTACTGACCAGAGAAGCCAGCCAAATATATTGGAGATCTCACAAGAGGAACTAATTAGATGTAGGTGTAGCTGCCACAGTTGCCCTTCCCCTGCATACACCAGAATACCCTGCCTGCCCATCTAACCCCTTCACCTGTCCTATTTTTAACCTTCCATCCCTTTATATTGACTATAACTTGTTACACCTGGAACTGTATCTACTGAAGTTAAGGATATAAGAAACATACCAAGGTCTCCCCACATAGAACCTACCATTGCTACCTACAGAAAGTAGCTTTTATAATCTTCCTAGCTGACATTCAAATACATTCTAGAAGCACGGTGATCTAAGCAGACAGTCACACAACTTGTACCCATTTCTGGAGCTGGGGGTTAACAAGCACAATGCTTCATTACAGCTTCCTATGCTCAAACTAAAGGCAATATAGCACATCACCATAGGAGCATTTTAAAAGGTGTTCCCATAACAATGCAAATAAAACCCTAATGGAACTGCATTTATGGTACAACCGCAGTAACAACTGTAATAAGTCTTGTCACAGGTGTCAGGAGGTACAGTTCACATTACGTTGGAGGTATCATTTGTGACTGCTGAGGTGTGCAGAAGCGTACACAGGATTCATCCCCGCCTCAGTTTGATTATTATCAGTTTGCCATGATGTAAGAATGTGAAATCTCAACTTGCCCATCTCTCTTCTTTTATAGGAGCATTATTCTGAACCCAGCCTATTTCCGGAACCACCTGTGTCAAGCTGCTGTCTTCAGACAGTTGGAGAGATACTCTGAAGCTGCAAGGTACTTTGTGCTCCTGGGTTTGCCTAATGGCTTCACTTCATCTCTCTCAACCCAGCTCTCAGTTGCAAGGATATCACACTATAGCCAGGCTTTTCCAAAATCAGTTGGTTATTTGTGTATGATCTCACATGCAGCACAGCTCCAGTCCTCCCAGTCAGAGTAACACAAATAATCCCCAAGTAACTGGTCACAATGAGGCCAGTGCATATTGGAGCGCTTATTGTCAGGTCTTAAAGAGGGCCACAGTCAAACCTACATGCACGCATGCATCTGCTGCTTTCTGCGTTCTCCCAAGTGGGTGCTGAGAAGGTTGGTGGAGGGGAGAAAATAGGAAAAAAGATAAAAAAAACACTCAGGATCTCAGTGTACACTGTGGGATGCTGAAAAATTTAGCCTGGGTGCAGCTGATGAGACTGCTGGTGTGAACAGAAACTGCTGGCAGAGGAAGATCTGCGAGAGGAAGCTCTGCTTGCATTGCACTGCCAAGAGCTAAAAGTTTCAACATGCAACTGGAGTTTTTAATCCACTGAAGATAGAAAGAAATGCATGGGGGAATGCTGTGGGGGGTTAGCCATGTATCATCATTACCACTAACATCACTTACAGAGGACTGTTCAGCTGAAGACCACACGGTATATCACAAAGTATTTCACAAATCATTAGCTAACTAATGGTAGAACACTCAGTGTGAATTAGGCAAGAGACTAAGAGGGTCACTTTGCTGATCATTTAAGATGGATGCTAGTGGTAGAACCCTGAAGCTACCAGAATAGCAAGAAAATGGACTGGGGGAGGGGTAGAAGAAAACTTTTCCAAAGTACAGTTGCAGAAAGGGCTTGGGAAGACAAACACCAATTGTCTGCTGAACTCCAGCCAAATATATATATATATATATATATATATATATATGGACAAAATAGGCACAAGCACTTTCTTTCAGATAAGCATTGAGGTAGCACTGCAATAATCTCCACTTATTTTCACTCAGAACCATAGAATCACTAGGGCTGGAAAAGACCTTTAAGATCCCCCAGCACAACCCCCTTCCCCACTGCCCACGTCCCTCAGTGCTACGTCCCCATGGCTCTGAACAACTCCAGGGACAGTGACTCCACCATTCCCTGGGCAGCTGTGCCAACAGCTGTCAGGATGGGGAGAAACAGTTCTCCAAGATGAGGAAACAGGTTTTGCTCATTCATTCGGGAACGTTAATTCAGATAATCCTAGAACATTGGGTTTAGTTGGGTTTAGTTTTTATCTTAGTTTTAAGTCAGGTTGAAGATTTACCAAAAAAACAAAACCAAAACCAAAAAACCCACGCACTCCATTAAAAAGTACACCTTTAGAAACTTCAGTAAGAAGCAGTACATACAAATATCCATATTTAAGAAAACGGTATGAGACGAGAAGATGTTCATAAATATTAGAAAATAAAAATGGCGGTCAGCGTTACTGCAGATAAGCAATCAGTAGGTTTACTACATCAGCAGGCAAGAGGGAACTGTGTCAGCCTTTTTTCCCCACATTGAGAAGCTTGCAGGAAACGAGATGATTTTAAATGAGATTATGTATTCTGTAAAGGAGAGGAACGTTCTGACAGATTGAATCCAGAGCAGTTCCAAAAGCAGCGACTATAGCAGCATTCAGAGTTTAGCCTAGTTTAACACGGTGTTATAGCAACTGTGCAGAGCTGCTTCTGCAGATTGTGTTAAACTAAGCTTAGCACCACTCCTGTCACCTCACTGGAGTCACTGGTCTCAGCTGAACCGTTAATGGTGCAGCAGGTACTCTGCCCACTGCAGCTCACAGCCGTTCAGCAATATCAGGAAATACAGACTTGGTTTTTGTTGGCATAACCTGCCATTTATTTCAGCTTGCTCTCTGAGTATTCCTCACCTTCCAGTCCCCCATGTGTTTTTAAGTGATTATACACTCCGTTAAATACCCCCAGAGCACCATATGGGTACATAAACAGGTTGGTTGTGAATAGAACTGCTGGGCACAAGAGCACAGATAGAGACATTTACCTCTGTCTACTTGAGATTCCATGGGAGTTCATCTCTGAGGAAGTACCCAACCAAATTCTTTGATTCAGAGAAAGCCATAAGCTACAGTGAGGTCAGCTGTAATTTAAGCATGTCCCAAATTCTTTTGCATGCAATTTTCACTACTGCTCGTCAGCCCACAGTTTATAGTATCATTCAGGTTGGAAAAGGCCTCTAAGATCACCAAGCCCAATGCACCCTACCATGCCCAGTGAACACGTCCTTCAGTGCCACATCCCTGGAGTCCTTGAACACCCCCAGGGTTGGTGACCCCACCACACTGCCCACCACTGGGCAGCCTGTGTCAGTGCACCACCACTCGCAGAGTATTTTTTTCCTACTATCCAACTTCTCCTGTTGCAACTTGAGGCCATCACCTGTCATCCCATCACTGTTACCTGGGAGCAGAGACTAACTCCCTGAGCCTCCTCTTTTCCAGACCAAACCATCCTAGTTCCCTCACTCTCTCCATATCACACTTGTTCTCCAGATTCCCCACAGCTTTGTTGCCTCTCTCTGGACACACTCTAAAGCCTCAGTGTCTTTCTCGTAGTGAAGGGCCCTAAAGTGAACACAAGGCTCAAGCTGTGGCCTCACCAGTGCCAAGTACAGTTAGCATACGAAGCAGCTGGAATGCAAGGGCATCTGTTAGCACCAGGAGCCTGATCTGCCCACATCTGCATCGCTTCTGTATTCTGTTGGCTGCATCGCAGTATCTTTGGGAAAGTGCTGTGCCAGAATGCCACCATGTAGAGCGCAGCCTAAGGCCATTTGGCACTGTAAAGCAATCCCAGGAACACCATGCAGGGTCAGAGCATCTGCAAGTGATGAATTCCAAAGCGCTGCAGCCACTTTCACTAAGGTGTCAGCTAGTAAATATATTTATCCTCTATTGTTCAGAGACCGCTCTTGACAAACACAGTAAAGATTTAAGCCTCAGAAGGGAGCAAACCTATTCTGGTTGAAAGACCATCTTGGCCTTGGAACAAATGGGCATAAATTCATTATACATAAATTTAGTCTGGAAGTTACCAGGAAGCTTTAGGCATTAGGAAGCATTTAAGCTCAGGATCAGCCTTGACAGCAGCTGCTGAGAGTACCCTGGTGAAGGAAGCATAGTCACAGTTGACGAAAAGATCCCTTAACAACCAGAATGGAAAACTTCAGAAGAGAGCCCTGGGCTGGGTTCTGTCACCACGCCAAGAAAATGTGCATGGAGAAGGCTGAATGGGCCCCAGTTTCCTGGCAGAGTAAAGACTGCTGCCTTTGGGAAGGATGAGATGAGGATGTGCAAGGCCTGGGAGGCCCCCACCAGCCTCAAGGACAAAGCAGTCAAGACACAAGCACTGCTTTCAAGGGCAAGGCTGCAAAACAGGGGACACAGACCCAAGGGTGAGCATCAAAGCTCCTGCAGGTGGAAGAGCGTGCACATCCTCCACATCCCTATGCCTGGCAGCTGTGACCCCACAGCCTCCTGTTATAAGGCTGTGACAAGAGGTCTGACCCTGCAAGCAACAAGGCATGAAAGCAATTTTTCTTCCTTACTCTGAGAGTGCAGCCTATTGCCAGCACTGAAGAGCCTTGGAACAGCAATAAGGTGAAAACCGGTAACTTACAGAAAGACCAGGTTTCCTATTTGCTTTGAAACTGAAGTTTAAGCTACAGGAGGGATTTCTCCCCTTTTTATCATTAAGCCATATAGCTCTCATCTTTCTGCTAATCAAAATGCTGTGCTGATTTAACAGTGTCACTGTGTTCTGTGAAAAGCTTAAGATAGCTCTTTTATCACTAGCTAGAACAGTAGTGACTTGAAATTAGTTGTATACATGTAGGGGAAAACAGACTGCCTGTGCCTCTGCCAGAACAAACAACTCATCTTCATCTGACTGCACAGAGCCCGGGTAAGCAATCCTTAAGGAGGAAGAAGGTTGGGGATCTGAATAGCTGCAGTATGGCTGACTCAGCTTTTTGACATTCCTATTTAAAAAAAAAAAAAAAAAAAAAAAAAAAAAAAAAAAAAAAAAAAAAAAAAAAAGTCATAATAATCCCATGAGCTGGAAAGCAAGCCAGGTCTGTGAGGAGTAAACCTCAGCCCTATGCGTGGAACCAGGTCCCACTTCAGCCACAAGAGAAAGCTCAGGAGGTGAAAATCAGGCGTGCATCCCAGGTTGGCTGCTGCATTCAGCATTGCTTTGCAAAGCATGCAGTTGTGCTGAGGAAAGGCATGCCAACACTTGGGCAAGATGAAGGCGCTACAGGGGGCAGCCTGACTTAGAACCCTGCCTGGGTTTCCTCAAAGTTCATATCCTTTCAGAGATGAAATTATATACAAACACTTGTTGTCATAGAAACAGCCCCCCACCCATGAATGCTTTATGCCCCTGAGCTGCACCAGCATGGTGCAGTCGACCAGCACAGCCCTGTGGACCCCCACAACCAGTGGTTGCATTGCAGAGATGGGATGGGGTCTGCTCTGCCCCCACACAAAGCATTCCTGTGCTCCCACCAGCTCCATGGCATCCCCAGGGTAACATTTGGAAAGGCATGCTTCGTAAATCAGGTCTGGGAGATCGGCTTTGACAAGCACGGGGAGCACTCAGAGCCCCAAGGAAAGCCCATGCTGCCTATTATTTAACTTGACACCAACGTACGATGTTGGCCTCTGCCTAGAGTTACCAGCCATTATTCCCACACATTATTCTTTACTGCTTGAGATGCCCAGGTGCCAAACATCAGCCTGAGCACAAGCACAGAGCTACATCCCTCCGAGTTCCACTGCACCTCCATCCATAAACAATTCCTCACCCCATCCCTTCCCCAAAAGGCCCCCCAGGTCACAGCTGGGGTCAGTGCCCAGTGTCTTGGACACTCCTTCCCACTGCAGACGGCCTCTCCCTTCCCCATGCACTACTCCTCTTCCCAGCTCAGGTCTGCAAAGCACAATGTGTGTCCTTACATGGTAGCTGACACTAAGTGAGAAACATTTGTTATCACTGCGTAATAGTCCCAGTACAACACAGAAAGTTGTTACCCGCGTGCAGCCACCAAGACAGATAATGATAAATGTAATCATTGTACCCTAAATTCAGGTGCTGTCTTCCTTGCAGGAAACCTAATTCTACTTTCTAGCAATGGACCGCTGTGACCCAGAAACTTCAGCAAACCCAGCAAGCACAGCCTATTGTTAACATGGAAAGGGGTTGGCAGGACAGCAAAGTTTTAGAGCAGCTTCCCAACACATCTAAGGCCCACCAGCACAATGTTTAAAAGCAAAGAGTTAACCAGCTCTCTGCAGAGTTAATGTTCATTGGTTGCATGCAGGAGCAGGGGGATTGTCATAGTGCCATGCAAGGGAAAGTCCATAGATCACATCACTTATTTCCTTCCTGCTCAGTATTCTGGAGTTCTGTTTCTCTCTCATCATCTCATGGCTTTCATGTATCTCCATAAACCTCAGAGTAATGAGCTCACATTTATTTAGGATATATGAGGATGTTTAAAAATTAACTGCTATTATTTTGTTCCCTTTCCAGATGGGATAATTGCATTACAACGACTACTTCCTACTTACTCCACCTATAAACATCAGTTTCCTTTTCTCATCTCAGACAGAAGTAAGAAAAGTCATCCAGCAGAGAGAGCATTTCTCATTTTGTGTCTCACATCTCAGACCCAACACTGGAATAGTGGAGCTCTCAAACAAGCAGGTGTTTCCACCGGAGGTGGTCTAAATAGGAATATTAAAGTTCCTATTCAACTCAGGGGGAAAAAAAAAGAAGCTGAAATTAACTTACCACTTTCCAACAACAGCTCTGCTACCCAGGGCACTGCTTGAGGCCCTCTGTTAGTATCACTGACTGCAGATCCAGGTGAGATCACTTGAGGCAGAGAGCAAAGGTAATTTCCTGCCACTGAGTAGGGCTGTGCCCTCACCTGGTGTTGGCAGCTGTCAGGCAGCAAAAGCCACTGCTGGCTGTTCTTGCAAGGCCTATGTGTTTCTGTCAAGGTTCTGAGGGAGCCAGTCTGGGATCCGCAGTGTGCTGTTTGCTTGCACACAGAGAAATATATCTTATTGTTCTGCACCACCAAGTGGTTGGATGGAGCAGGTAGAACACGGCACCTTCAGATCTGGGCCTCCTGCAGGAGCAGGGGTGGGTCCAGCAGCTGTGAGCAAAGGGGTTCTGTAAAGATGCGGGTCAGTATTTCTGAATATCATGAATGTCATGAAGTGATTGTGTCAGAAGTAGGAAGCGAACGCATCTATACATTCTTTGCTGTTAGACTTTATATAAAGGCAGAGCAAGGTCTGTTGCTGGATGGCTTTTGCAACCCCAAATCTCCACAGAACACAGAAATTGACCCCAGCCCACAGGGACCTGTGACTGCATGACAAGGCAGGAAGGACCCACTCTGCCCCTCATGTACCTCTGATATACAGTATCTACAATATTGATATTGGAACAGGGCAGGAAATGGCCCCTCATTCAGCTTCTGCGTATATCAGCAAACTTACCAGGAAGATTCTTTGTTCAAGGACTTCAGCTTTCTGCCCTTCCCAAATCCCTCTTAGGGAGGGGAATTAATCCTACGCTTCTTCTAACGTACACACCATAAAGCTCCTTTTATCTATGGAGTAGCAGTGACCTTCTAAAACAATGCAGCTTCGTTCTCAAGATATACATTATCCCCATAAATCTTTAATAAGAATACACTCCAGCAGTATGTTATGGAGTTTTGTATCATTCAATTGACAAGCAATGTTACTTTTATATTTGACTCCAATTCACAGTGGATGGCTATTTAGTCATCACAGAGTCCCCTGCTGATCCATGTTTAGTGTTTTATCAGTTTGGTGTCAAACTTGTCTACAAGAGTCACAGTGTTAATTTAGCATAGGTAAAAGTTTAAGTGATATGGGGCTAACCCAAACAAGAACACACCAATGCACACGCACAAACAGAAATGGTAATAATTATCTGAATCACAGAGTTACATAGGAATGTGATTATTTCTGCTAAATTCTTCAGCTGATCCCTTGAAAAATTCACCAGATATGAGAAGTTTCAGAGTCAGATGGTTTGAATTTCATCCTTCATTTTTCTTTGTATTTTTGTCTCAGTTTTAGGAAAGAAAATGTCTCTCCATTAGTACAGTGAAGGAAATAGAAGCACTACGTTGTATAGTGTAAAAAAGTGTGATAAATGAATCCATTTTAAAGTAAAGGAGGGCCCTCCACATGGTGGAGGAAGCCTCCAGATGATCATATCATCAAAAGAAGGATTGTCAGCTTTGCTCAAACACCACTAGATGTGCAGCCACTATAGAAGAGAAAAAAGCAGGCACAATACCTTTAGAGATACACATCTGATAGGCGCTCACTCCAAGCAAGGAGGGAGAAAAAAATGTTAATGAGCAGTTACTGTCTGAGGATCCTAAATAATATTTTTATAAATAGCATTTCCTTAAATAATATTTCACTCAAGTCTCTTTTCAAAACGTGTGCTCACATGTCCCTTACAGAAAGCTATTGCTACCTGGATTCTGAGGGTCAAAGGGATGGGTTCTCTCTGGGAGCCCAGCACAGAGTGCCCTGCCTTCATGTACTTTACTGGGAGCCACCACCCCAGACACCTCAATCGACCCTTTGGTTTCTGTCTTGGTATTCAGGTCTCTACATGTTTCTCAGTGTCCAGCCCTATAACCGAATTCAGCCAGCAACATTTCACCTGTGTCAGGGAACTCATAATTCCCTATCACATGTGCCGTTTTGACACTGTGAATCAACCTCAGAGGTCATCAAAGAAACCTCTCTGACTTACGCCCGTTTGGGGTTGGACACAGGCCATCCACACACAGCCTGACTGCTTATGTTTCTTTTGAAAGTGGAATTCTTAAGTCCCTCCTAAGCCCCGAGGTCAAAGCAGCAAGCATCGGTCCTGACCTGTGTGTGCTCCCTGATGGCCAAGGAAGCGAGAGGTGAAATGGAGATGGAGTCACACGAAAGGCTTGGAGCGTTTTTATGTATGTGCCTTGCTGTTCCTGGTGTGACACACAGTGATATGAGGGAAAGCCAGCAGGGATAAAAGCAGATGTTGAAAAACTAAACACGAATGCCTGAAATGTAAGTGGGATTCTGATTATTTAAATAAGAGCAAATTAAGAAGGAAGAACAAAGAGGAAAGGGTGTTTGTCTGAAGTGCAGCAGTACCCAGAGACCTCTGCCACGATCAGAGTGACATTGTGCTGAGCGTGCCACAAAGAATTAGTAAAAGGCAGCTTGTACCAGGAGATCTCACACACCAAATATGTAAATCAGTCAAGTATAACTGCGTTCATGTTACAGCTGATGCTGGCAAAGAGAGAGATGAAGGGAGTCACCTAGGCAGTGGACGAGTCACCATCCCTGGAGGTGTTCAAGGACCGTGGAGATGTGGCACTGAGGGACACAGTTAGCAGTGTTGGTGGTAGGCTGACAGTAGGGCTAGATGATCTTAGAGGTCTTTTCTAACCTTGATGATTTAATGTGTCTATGACCCACAGCAGCACCACTGTGTGAGATGGAGACAAGGTGATGCTGGAGTTAAGGATTTGCCAGTTTTAATCTGTGAAATGGCAGCAAATCTATAGGATCCTAAATTGCAAACGACCATTTGCAAATGTCGTTTGACTCCAAGAAAGGACAGGCATTAGTACTCGGGAATTGCTCTAAATTTAGATTGAAAGTTCCTTTTTTCTCACAAGGAGACCACCTCCACTTGCATACACTGCTAGAGACCAAGATACCCCAGAGTGCCAATGTCACAGGGGGTAGAAGCTTCACAGACCACTGCTAATAGACCAGAGGCACGATAGCACAAAGAAATGTGACAGATTCCTTCAAAGTCTTCCCTTATTTTTGTCCCACGTACTTATTTGCCTATTGTGTCTCGGGAGACAGCAGTAAGCTCTTCCCAAAAGCATTGCTGACAGCACTGGATGCTTTGCTCACCCTCTCCATTTCACCCACGGGATACTCATATATCATTCCCAGGATTAAATATTGGCACCACTTGGAGTTGGTGAGAGTTTTGCCAGTGATTTTCAGTGCAGTGAGGATTTCATCCTTTGTTCATCCTGTGCCAGCTGGGCTAACAATGTTCAATTAGAAGCTGCTCTTTGTTCTAGTGCAATCAAGAGGATTTTTGCCAGTGATTTGAATGAGCGTTGGATAAAGCTTATGGTTAAATCCAGTCCTTATGCAGAAATCCATGTATCCTTCAAAATTGCTTCTCTCCCAGTGAAATTAACGGGAGCTTCATGCAAACATCTAAGGGAAGATTTAGTTCCTGTTTGTAGCAATATGTTACCCCCTGATACTGGGCCTGCTTTGAAACATTTATTGTTAAATCCGTGTATTTTTGGTTATATCTCATTAAGAACACAATACAGCCTTGGAAAGTATGCTCTGAAAGGGTATTACAACAGGATTGGGATTACTGTTTGTGAGACACTTTTAACTAGGGGGAAATTTCAAATTCAATTTACAGTAATGTCAAAGCACAATTAATATATAGGCAATGATAAGGGGAACATGCAGAAGTACACATTGATAGCACTACATCAACAAATAAACTTTCAGTGCTAGTAATTAGGTACACAAGATTATTATATGTTTAATTGACTAAAGTGACAATTTGGAATTACATCTAGTCACATTTAATTGGATTTGGAATCTCTAGAGGAACGAGAACGGAAAGCAGTGTGGAGAGGCAGCCATAAAAGCAAACTGATTTTCTAAAGTCTCTTAAGACTCTGCATTAATATCCATTGCACAATAGTTTTTAATATCTCTCAGTCTAGAAAAAGGAATGCAATGATTGCAACAGACAGCGGGAGAACTAAAGCATACACAATTAGGTAGCAAGATAGCTGATTACTTTGGACTTGGGGTTTTTCTTAAGATAAAGTTTAATCAAAGGTGTACTAAGTCTGAATATGCCATACACTGATTTCCTCAGGCTGCCGAGCGATGGGGTTTTGTACATCTTGATGCTATCGGACAAAAACTGTACTTGCATAGAAGATATCTCACCCACAAATGCTTTAAAGCAAAATATTTATCTCTTGTCGAGCAGTCATCAACTATGTTCTCAGTAAAATACGGAAAAAAAAAGGTTTTTAAAATGTAGGGCTGTTTGTGTGCAGATGGTTTAGCTATCTAAAAATGCTTACTAATATTTGTCTTAAAGTAGGACAAAAACTAAGAGTTATCTGTTACCTTTTGGTGCAGACTTCATGTTCTGTTCTTCTAATGTTACCTCCTTTAAATATTGCTATGTACATCCTTCTCTCCCCATACAGTCATTTATTCTGCTTTTGTCATCAGGAGCTCCATGATTGCTGACTATATGTACTGGCTGACAGGAGGCACTGAGCAGCGTATAAGCAAGCTCATCAAACAGTATTGGCAGGTAAAAATTGATGGCTCAACGAGGAGGGAGGTGCCCATCTCACTACTAAGACCAAAATGAAGGATTACTGCTTAAAAGACTGCCGACAAAGGTAGCTCTTGGGCATATCAATCAACAGGACACCATATAGTACTATCGTATTTATAATGAAGTAGATTTTCTTGGACTAATTTTAAGGGCAAAATTCAAGGTTGTTAACCCTTGGCTCATACTTCAATTTTATGGACTGCTATAAAATTTAATTCTGGATACTGTATAGTCCCCAAAGCTATTTTTTTTGTGAAGTCTTCCTACCACAGTGACACTTTCCTTTTGCAATTTGCATGATACTAATCCTCTGACACCTTTCCAAACTCTTCAACCAGAAGGAGAGGGGAAAATGACTGTAACGAATGGTCTCACAGAAACCTAAAGTGCCCTGTGAAGGATGGCTAGGAACAACCCCAGTTCTACAAAGATTACTTATGTGGGGAGTAGACCATTGACTTCAATGAGACTCGCCTCTTGGGTGATACCTATCTGAGACAGTTCAGCCACATCAGCACAAGTTTAAGTTTAAGGATACCCCTCTCACCCCAAGGAGTGCTCTCACATAGGAGGAGGCCAGGTACAAGTGCCTTTGGTGACTGGGTAAAGATGGTTAATGAAAACAAAGGATTTACCAGTACCAGAAATAATGTGTGTTCCCTGGGACAGAATTTCAGAGTCTGACTGTGATCCCATCTTTCGGGGTTTTATTCTGTGAGAATGTCTGCAACCACAAAAGGGCTTGTCCTTGTTGTACTTTATACGAAGGGGTACAAGATATGCCTGGCATTAGCCAGGGTAATGAAGATGAGAATCCGGTCTTTTACCTTCAATCATGAGGTAAATTCTCCCTTTTAAAAACTATTATTAGCCGCATTCTTATTGGTAAAATGGAATAAATCTCAGTCTTGGGAGCTGCTGAATTTCAGTACTGCTGTGAGTGCAAAGTGCATCTCATTCAGAGAATTACCCACTGGGCTAGTGTTTGCAGTGCCTGTGAACTTTCTTATATGCTTTCCAGCAGAGAATTTCTTCTCTATAGAACAGTTTGATTTTTTTCCCACTGGGTCAGACTCGTTTAAAATCTTGAGTTCACAAACAGGCTTTATGAAAGGGTCATTTCTTCTAATGGAATATCTTTTTTTGTCTCTTAACACTGGTATCCATCGACTCCTTTTCTTGATGTCATGAACGCAAAGCTTCAAAGCATCAGCCTTTATAGAAGGAGCTGTCATAGGTCATGGCTGTCCTCTCCCTCAGGGGTTCAGACTGTCCTGCTATGTAACTGCTGTGTTAGGGACAAATAAATGGCATGAAGGGCAACACTATCACAGTGCCTACACACAGAGTCTAAACCAGGAGCTGCGGTTGGGCTAAGATGGGAATGAACCAAAGCAACAGCAGGGTTACTGCATCACCATTAGCTTCACCTTACAGGCAGCAAGGGCCAAAGGATTTTGGCAGTGATAGGGCTCTGTTCATCTCCGCTTCAGTTCCCAGCTCGCTCGCTGCTTATTTCTCATGGACCTCTCTGGACCGCCGTGGAACCAAGAGGCCCTACCACATCGTGTTACTGCTTCTGCCTTCCTCCTGAACCTGGGCTACTGTCACTGTCTGCAGAAGTATTGTCTGTTGAAACGTCAGTAGAGATCCAACCATTAGTTTGATCTCCCATCGTGCTTGATTTTCACTGGGAGACAGAGATTGCTCTGCAATTTCGTGCCTTTGTGTGTACGCTTCAGCGTGGGCAAAGCTAAGGATTCAGTGGTATCTATCTGCTGACACACACGAAGTACAGGCAGCTGGGTGCCCAGTACCACTCCCACTCAAGGTAATAACTAGCACTTAAGAAATGCTGTTTGTGAAGAGATATCCCCAGCACCAGCAGCAGCCTTTTCCTTCCCAAGCCAACAAGTTCTCTGCCTTCAGCATCAGGGGTGACTTCAATGTCATTAGTACAGAGTGACAATTACACAATGCGGTGTAGCACATGACACTGCCCTGGGACTTTCCACCACAAAGAGACCATGTAGAGGTAACATGATCTTTTTTATTAATATTCTCTCTATTTCATGGTGTAAAGCTGAAAATAACTTGTCACGACTATACATGCTCATGTGCCTTTGTAACCAAAGCAACAGCTATTGATGCACGCTTTTCTTTCTAGCTACTCCTCTGCCCCAGAACTCGCTCCTCGTGTTGGCTCACAACCGTGAGCAGCATTTTCTGAGGAGGAAGGGAATAGATGGCCAGCAGGACTGTTTGCTTTTTTACTTGTCTGAAGAAAAATGTTTGGAACAGATTTGTCACTCTTTGCTTTTATCAGCTGGTCATACACATAACCTTGTGGTGTGTCGTGGACTGCTTTTGTTTCTTTTTCTCATTATGTTTTCACTAATGGAAAGGGCCTTCCCTCCTCACAAGCTGCATCCTTCTTTGTTCATAGCTTCAGAGCGTAACACAGACCACCCAAATCCTTCAGCTGACTTCTGTGCTGCCAAAACTTCAGGCCCAGAATTCACTTTTGCAAAGCTCCCTTTTATTTGTCCTACTTCTAAATCACTGTTTTTTTCTCTCTTGATCTATTTCTCATGCTCAGAGCAGTCTTTATCTTGTATCTCCTTTGGTTTACTTCTCCCGATTCTGGTTTTATCCTTTCCTTTGAACTCATTCTATTCCTGACATCAACTGCCAAGAGCCCTCTTTCTTCAACACTTCTTAAAGCATCCCCAAATCTTTCCCCTCTTCATTGTTAACTCTTACGCATTTCTTCATCAGCAATGATCTGTTCCACATGACTCTGTACCTCCTCACAGACACACTACAAGGCGCATACCGTCAGATCTTTAAGACCACAGGCTCATGTTGATGAATTATATGACTTCCTGCATAAAAATGCCACAGAATTTCACCCTTACCTTCCTGCATCAGTGACAAGAGAGGAGAAACTGAGGCTGTTTTTGAGAATCCTATCAAATCCCCATTTAAACATTTTAATAGTAGAGCATTTACCACATTGCTTCTAAATGGTGTTTTATTGTATGCCTGTCCCCTGACTCTCCTCCAGTTTACAAACTGAAATCTGACTTGTCCACTCCAAATTCCCAGCAATTTGTATTACATATTCTCCTCGGAAGGCTTGAAGATCCTCTACTACTTATTATCTTCTCCCTGTATATGTACTATGGGGTCGTGATCAAGGCAACTTTAAATATTCTTTTTGATTAGCTTTTTGATTAGCTTTCTTTGATTATCCCCTTTAAAGTAAAACATCTATTTCTGGAACTTCTGTACAGTGATCTGTAATGCCTCATGCGCTGTGTTGTTTTTGAATATTAATACCTGCCTTCCATTCTACTCTGAGATAAAGGAATAATGCTGATGAGAGCTGAAAAACTAATTTGCAATGGATAATATCATCCAGTAAGTTAGACCTTTTTCTCTGTTCAATAAACATATTTTCAAATCTTTCATTCTGTGGATTGAAAATACACTTTCTAAGTTAACATATAGTCTCATGGATGGACTTTTGTTCACAACCCACTATGGAATATGCACTAGATGATTTCTGCATTGGCTCTCAGATTAAAAATACTGAATTAAATAGGATTCATCCCTTGAAATAATAATGTGAAAGTTATTAAATGTGTTCTGGTAGATATTTACAGTGGTAGCAGCAAGACAAAGACCTGCTTATTACTATTATCAGGCAATCTCCCTAGCATATATTCTCTGCAACTGTATTCCTCAGCTGGAACAGCAACACAAACAGTAGACCTGAGATTTTTCATTACATAGAAAGAGTCCATCTCCAAACGGTCCAGTTTCATTTACACCTTTGCAAACTAATTCCACTGTCTAAAAACTGTGCCATATATCCTGAATGTTTCATCCCATGAGTAAAAATATTTCACTCCTCTAGTACTACAAGTATACAGTATACAAGATGCTACACTGCAGGTTTGTATCAAGCACCCGCTTATTGCACTTATACCCGAAGTCGTTGCCATCCACACAGCCTCCCACCAGCAGTGCATATGTTGCAAGAACTGCGGAATCTCCAAAAGGCATTTCAAGCTCGTAGGTTCATATCTACACACCTCCACGACCATCTGTACTAAAAGCCTTAATTCCATAACATGTATTTGCTGCAGCTCAAAGGAAGTCCTTTTATTTGCTTTGCAGCAACCTGGACTTGGGTTGTCTTTTATAATGAGATGCAAAACCTCAGCGTTTTGGCCAAGATTGCAGCTCTCATCAGACTGCTCTTAGCACACTGACAATACTGGAGCTATGCCTCCTCCACACACCTCACAAGCCCATCTTTCTGAGAGTATTTCTGTCAGCTAAATTCAACGTCATAGAGAAAGCCTCCGGCAGCACATGCAGCCAGCTGACATGGAGGCTTTGGTATTAAGACATTTGCCTTTCCCTCTTGTTGCTGTTATGAACGTTGAGTGTTTCCAGTTCAAAATCCTGGGCTGCTGCTATTGCAAGCACAGAGCGACACACAGATCATACAGTAAAGCAAACAATAAATAAAGCACTCGGCCCTGCGAGGTGGCTGAACACCTACACTGCGGAGATGGATGCTGTCAGCTTCTGTAGACCTCAGCTTTATCTCACACCTTGCAGGGTGACAACCCCAGACAAGAACACTAAGAGAGGAAAGCTCTCAGTAGCCAGCATCTCCTCCCCAGCAGTCAGCTGTCCTTGCACTCACGCCTGACCCACGCTGCTCAGGAGCATCAGGTTTGCAGGCTAGCACAGGCAGGGGATGTTCTGCAGTCCTCCTGATAGGATGACTGATAGAAGCTGACAGGCAGCCTCCCTGGGCGGCCTGGCCATCATATCACTGAGAAAACGTATTTCTCGTTAATTCTCGAGGCTATCTCAGCAGATCATGCTGTGTTACACTTTGCTACAGAAAAGTTCCTTCTTTAATCAAATCTGGGGGAAAATCCCATTGAGGTTAATGCCTACTATTAGGCAGTAAGTACAGGAAATGCCTAATTTGCCTAAGTCCCGATTGTCCCAGAGCTTTGTGCAGTTTGTTGTTGCTTTAAGAATTAATTTTGAATTTTGGCATGTTTCTTTATAAAATCAGCAAGTGATCCTCCCTCTTCTGTCTCCCTGACTGTTTTGAAGGACAATAATTGCCTTAAATCATCAAGCTTATCATTGCCTGGTGGAAAATTGTGATGTAATGGTTCTCCTCACCTTGCACATTAGGAGAACAAAAAGATTTTGGCCCATAAGCAGGAAGAGCAGTTAGTTCTTAAGATGCTGCAGTGGTATCCAGATGTCCCATGTGCAGCTCCTGACCTCTGCATGGATTCCCTATGTTGTTCCCTTTGCATCATGGCTGAAAGGACTTGCTAAAATTAAAGCTGTTACGATTTTTCTGGGCATACATTCTCTGTATATGCCATTTCAGGGATTCAATCATTCTGGCTTTGGAGTACACTATACTTGTAAGACATAAGTCCCAAGCTGCACAAATCAGCTCCATTCTCTCCTCAGGTACACAAACTAAAATATGAAGTAATTGAAAACTGAATTGATAAGGCAAATAAAATAACACAACAGAGAGTTTCTGTCGTATTGATGCTGATTTGGGAGGTTGTTATTGCTGGTATTTCCATTCCAGGAACAATTCTGCATGTACAATACCAAGAAACTTGATTGGTTGGCTTTTTTTGTTTGTTTGTTTTTTATACTTTCTTCTTTAATAATATCTACCTTCATATATTTTCTACCCGCTTCTATTTTTCTAGTGCCAGATCCTTCATGGTAGAACAAGTGTTGCTTAGATTATATTTACAAGACAAGAGAAGTTACTAGCTTAAGTGCCACAGTTACTAAAACAGATGGATTAATTGTCTCTAATTTCAGGAAAGATTTTTCTATTTAAGACCAGCCGAACGTAATAGGCAAAACATTCCTTGCTTGTAGTTGTTTGCTTGTTTGCTGTTGAAATCCCAGTCTGAATCAAAATAACAACCAATTAAAGCTTTCACTGTTAATAGAGCACCATAAATCGTGCCTCAAAGATGTTCAGCAAGAGCAACCTGGCCAGCAAAGCCCCGGACCACTGAAAAATCCCAAGCAGCAGCTCAAAAGTAATGCACATACCTCACTCTATTCATTCTGGCTTTTGCTGGGTTGCAAGGCAGAGCTTTAAGATTTACAAAGAAAACCTGGGAAATCAGTGTTGAAATCCAGCCATTTTGAGCTGTTCTTGGGCCCTTATTGTTCCTTCAAGTTGCAAAGGTCCTTAAGAAGTTACATGCTCATTATCCTCTTCCTTTTCTTTGTACCCCATCTCCTTTCTTTGGGAAGCTGAAGCTAGAGGCAGGAGCTTGTGCTGTTCCCAGCACCGTTACTGGCTGTGTGGTTTTCCATTTGTACATCTGCTCTTGAAGAACTACAGAGGACATCACACATAAAGAGATAAAGTCCCTTTTCAGAAACAACTCTATATACAGCCAACTTGTCCTCTACTAAATTAGCAGCCATTCAGCCACATAAAGTAGTTGGCTATTGCAATGACTCAGGCATGATTTTTTGCTGCCCCTTTGAACAGTGCTGTCCATTTTACAGGCTAACCACATCAGTCACCATCTCTGGCTGATTCATCTCTTCACATTTAAGTCAAGTTCCCAAAAACTGTTGAGCTCAGTGCTAGGTAGGACCGACATCGCTTTCTGTTCATTTCTGCATTTTTATTTCCTTTTTCTTTTCTCCTCTTCTGGTGCTAAAGGCCACAAAAAGCCCCTACAGCAAGTACCCCCACTTCTCCCATGACTGCTTTCTTGCCAGGGCCTTTTCCTGTCTCCTGAGCACGGGCCCAAATCACCAGATGCCTGCAGCTTCCAGGCTCTGGCTACTGCATCCAATAGCACTGACGTAAAGTACTGAGTGATGCTCAACCTTTAGCTCAGCCTGTCTCAGTTGAGATCTGAGCCCAGACCACCCAAGCTATTAATTCCCCCTACACACAGAGAGCTGCTGGTTAAACTGTAAGCCACTCCTGACAAAGCAAGAGCCACACAGAGATGGCAAAAGGCTTCTGATGCTGGACAGGCAGTCCTGCTGAGAGCAGAAGGCAGTGGGTCACTCTATTGAAATTAGGGTATCTCTCACCATGAAATCTCCCTTGTTCTTAAGGAATGGATTGGGATTTTGACCAATAGCTTCAACAAGTTCACACGGGGTCTTTGATTTTCACGTCCACTTCCTCACTGTCCTGGCTGGACACCACCATACATCCCTGATGCTGACCATCAAAGGGCTCACTCAACTAGACCAGCTTTGTTTTAAATGGCCTTAAACTCAAGCAGGGGAGATTTAGGATTGCATGTTAGGGAGAAATTTTTCACTCAGAGGACAGTGAGGCCCTGGCACTGCTGCCCAGTACTCTGGGTGACCCTTCCCTGGAGGTGTCCAAGGCCATGGATGGGCCCTGGGCAGCCTGATCTCGTGACTGGACACAATCCTGCCCATGGCACATGGGGTGGAACTACACGATGTTTAAGGTCCCCTCCAACCCAACCATTATGAGATTCCACGATTTTCTGCACCCTCTGTGCTCTTGGCTATTTCTTTAATGAATAAAGATCTCTTTGGAAGGATATAAAGCATGGATTTCTCCCCTCCGAAAACATAAAGAGACGCCTACCAGAAAATCAAACAGATCTTGAAGCCTAAGGTAACCTATGTGCAGTATTCCTGCCTGTCTTTCAGAGCTCAGCAGAATCCATGGGGCTATCGCCACGATGCTCTGCAAATCCGCTTCCAGAATGTGCTGCATGCAAAACAGCTCACAGAGACTTAGAATTCGTTAATAACTTAAGAACCTAAATAAGCTGATAGTTGATGTGACCTACATTAATGGGGAGGCATTACATGGCAGATAAGCAGAAAGTTCTCATCTATTGTACAACGAGTGATTTATTCGTACCATAAACATATTGAGAAAAGGATACACTCTGGCATTCCCTCTGCTTATTTTTCCCACAGAAAGGGAAAAAAAATAAAACTAATGTAAGAAGATCTTGCTGGTGAGAAAATATTCATATCACAACAGCAACAGACTTAGTGGCGGGGCTGCCAGACACTGCTTTATGGTTGGAAAGATATAGAGAAAAGCTCATAGGTTGCACCGCAGTGCTCCCATAATTCTAACTACCAGCCTAAGAGTGGAAGCAGTTCGTAGAAGAGGCTAATGGCTTTACCCTGCCTGGTATCACTACATTAATAAAAATCATCAATAAAAGCATCAGTTCCTGTTGTAATGTAAATGAGACAGTGGCTGAGTATGCACTGCAGCTGCAAGATAAGGCACTAGAAAGATATCTAAATTTTTGGATAATTCTAGATGTCAAGATAATTGGATTTTCCAAATTAAACCTTTCTGTAGTTAAAGAGGATTATGGTTAGGGACTGTAGCAGGGAAAGCTGCTGTCACTGTTAGGAAGAATTTGCTGCTACAGTGCCACTTTTTCTTCTTTTGTGCATTGTCTGCCCTAAGAAGGCAAAACAGTAAAAGTTCCATGAAAGTACTGAAGTTACATCATTTGCAATAGCATGTTGGCATGTGAAAACTTTGTTTCTTCATGTACTTGTACTATGGGCTGAACTTGTACTATTCTGTACTTGTACTATTCTGCAGGAGGGAGTTTGCTTAGGCTAAAGCTTAGGTTTTATCATAAGGTCTGTAACATCACCAAATAAAAGTATTGCCGCACCAAGATGCTCAGAGAAGAGGGGCATGAGGTGCCGGGTCAAATATATGCTCAAATTCTTGTTAAAAATGCCTTTGTTTCAGAATGCCTTCTGGTTCTTTAACTCCCATGACAGCATGGACAACTCTAAAACCTCGCAAATGCTTCTGTTTCACACAAAAAATAATTGCTATTTTAGTAGGAGTGCTGACAATATAAATACTCCTTAGACACTTTGTCTCCACACGGTCTCTACGTAGGCTTTCTCTGATTGCCCACACTTCCAAAACAGAGATGTAAACCTCCTGACAAAGCAGAGCATGAGTCAGTCCTGCAACAAAAATGAAACTTTCCCTATCATCACTTTATGCTGCAGTGTCTTCTGAAGAGAATGCTTGTAACTTCACTGAAGCAATAGATTTTTTCCACTGCTCAGGTAAACTACCAGATTCAATGTACTCATGTCTATCATAGTCCTTTCAGTACTGTACATTGTTAAAGGAGCTCTTTTATATGATTCAAGCTCATCTGAGTGTCTTCTCTTTTCCTAATTCTACTGAAGCTGAGGTCTGGAGTATAACACTATGTGATAAGATAAAGCTGCAGGTTCCACTTGCAAAAATGCAAAACAAAACAACACCCACAAAAACAAACAAACAAACAAACCCCAACCCTTCATATTTCCTTATTAGTTTCCCTGCTATGCACATCTTCCTGGAAGAGCTTGGCACTTCTTCCCCCCCAAGGCCAGAATAGCAATATTCTACCTGATGTATCTGAGAGGTCATTGCAGAGATGACCATTTCCTTCAGATAGAAAAACACCTGATCACATGCAAATGGGAAAAAACTATTGCCCCATCCTCTCTCCAAGTCTGCTGGAAGACCACTGGAGTCCTTGTAATTGTCTCCACTATTTGTCTGCACCTTGGGTAACTGCACAGGGTTCAGCCTGACAGACACTGTTCTGCAAGGCATCTCCATCTCCTGGTCATCCACAGGTATGGACTTCAGTGCATAAAGGCTTAAGCAGCAAATTCCTCAGGGATTTCATCGTATAAAGTTTTCTGCTCCAAAGTTTTTATGGTCTGAAGTTTTATGTCCTTCAAGTCTTTAGCCCATAAAAATCCAAGAGGATAATAAACCAAGTAGCATCTATGTCCAGGGTCTTATGTCCAGGGTATTATGCTCCTGGGTAATAATAATACCTTCGGTTGCAGTATTGACCAGAAACTACAGATCTCTTTTTTTTCTCTTTGGCTGACATTTTGCTGTTACTGCCCTCTGAGCCAGTCACTATCTGCACGCTGTTCAGAGCAGCCTTGGCTACAAGGCAATACAAAGATATTATAGGTGTGACCTTGAACTATCCTGAAGGGTAATAAAGCCAAAACCAAACTTTGCAGGCAAATACCAGTAAAGCCACTCCCCAATCCTGCAGAGGATGGAGCTTGCCTAGTTCAACCCCTCACGTTTTCATCTCACTGCCTCATTCTACATATGTGAAATATATGGATGCATCCAGAAACACATTCATGCACTCATATTAATCCCAATTAGAAAATGTCTGCCAAGCTATAGAAAATCAGCAGAATACCAAAACAAAACAAAAGAACAAAAATGAGGATTTGTCAATAAAACACCAAATGAATCCCATACCAATACACCCTGTGATCTGGGAAATCCAAACAACTTTATACATATATATATATACACAAACATCTTTTATCATAGACTCACGTAAGTTGGAAAAGACATTCAAGCTCATCAAGCCCAACCATCAGTCTGACCTTACATGTCCCATCACTAAACTATGGCCCTCAGTGCCACATTCACATCTCCTTTCATGCTTTGCCATTAATCTCTACCAAAGTTATTATTGTCTTTATTAACCACATTCACATTTTTGCTAAGATTGATTAATGAAGTATTACTGCTCATCCAGTTTCCAGAAAGGACCACCCGTATCAGTTCTTTGTTAGAAACAGAAGCAGCCCAAAGCAGAGCTCAGCATGGTCTCACAGTAACCCCATCCCAGAAGAAATCCCAGCTAAATCTTATTTGCCCTGACCAATAGATGCACTGAGTTTCCAGGCTGGTCGCTCTTCCAGGCAGCTCCAGCACCAATTCATTGGGGGTCCACTGAGTGTAAAATCCACCTCTCTGCATAAGGTCAGCATAATGCATCATTCCAGTCATTTTTAAAGGATGGCAAGGTTCATAAGCTTCGTGCTGCCCTCTGCACAGGAGTGAATTTTACTCTTGATGCAAATGGTGTTTGAATGCAATATTTTAAGACTAATACTCCATATAGACACAGTGTTTGATTCATGCCAACCCAAGGGGTAATACAAATGCTTAGTATTGTTTAACCAGCTCCCAAGGACTGAATAAAACCCTCAGATGAAAGATGTGACCTTCAAAGAGCAGAGAACCACTTTTTCTTTTCATCTAAAAGATAATTTATCTAATACTTTTCTCCTCATTGAAGACATAGGCGCGCTGCACTGAGAACTGTTTACAAATGTTCTTTCTCCGTTAAATTGATTTTCTGAGTGTAGATAGGCAGTGTTTTCTGGAACTAATTTAAATTCCTTTCTAATTAATATTCAAGACCCAAATACGTTATCTTTGCATGACTGTGCAATTATTAAAGAAAAATATCATCTGTGGAAGTAATTATTTTTCTTTCCTTTTTTTCTAACTAGCCGTTAACCAACATAAAATGTGTCGTTTATTTCCCCTTTTTAGGCTATGATTGAAGAAGCCATCACCAGGGAAGAATCTTTTTCAGTTATGTACACACCATTTGTGACAAAAGTCAAGGCTGACAACAGAGACAAGATGACAGACGCGTTCACTAAAAAGCACCCTGGCTACACGCAGCACATCTTTACAGGTAACAGCAGATTTCACATGCTGTTAAGCACTGTATACTGTTTGTCTGTGTGTGGCTGACTTAAAAATGAGTTTTGGAGTCTGCAGCTTGAGCCTTTGCATTCCCTACATTTCAGTGGGGAAAATTAACTTCTGAGATTTGCAGTATGATTGTACATGATTTAGGTAATCAAATGAGTACTTAGCTAAAGCATAGACTTTACACTGCAAATCCCCACAAAGACTATTTTTATCCATGAAGCCTCATGTTTCAGTAGTTGAATCTCATTATTACAAGAGCTCTTTTGTTCAACAGCACTTTTGCAGTGTCTTGTGGCAACAGCAAGTCCCAGGTTCATTCCTATCTCGGTGGCTTGCCATCAGTAATTGGCCCAACAGTAGGCCCTTCACTTTCCAAAAACTAACTAACTTCCTTCTGTGAGTAGTAGTAGAGGGATGACCACCCTTGAGAGCACCTCAGCTGCGGGAATGGGAACAGATAGCCAGGTTTCTTTTGGTTTGTATGTTTTGTTTGCCTTTAGGAAACCAGCATAAAACTAGACTGCATTTTGCAAGTGTCCCTGCGTTAGGTTTCTGGCAGTAGTTTGGGGATTGCTTAAAAAGGGAAAATGGGATTTATCATGAAGGTCATAAAGTCCCTGTCAACCATCTACTTGCTGATGTGACTTACTTGAGAGGTTCCAGGAACAAAAGTATCGGCATTAAAGAGAACATAAAATAAAACTCCCTGAATATGACTTGGAAAAAAGAGATAAAATCATATTTCACATCACCCCTTCATTTTACAGCAAGAGTAAAGCACATACACAACAAAAGCGTGCAAGCGTTGCACTGAAATTCAGTTGTGTTCATATATCACTGGATGCTTCTGAAAGCATCACCAGGCACTTCCTCACTCATATGGTAAGAAAGAAGGAAAAAACCCAACAGGATGAAAGACTTTGGTCCTATAGTACTTCAATCAATGATAAAACTGATTGAATAGAGCCAGTTCTGCCCTAAAGGGTGTTTGTTTAGAAATTCTGTTGCTAAAAAAATTATTCTAATCTTACACAAATTTATTTTGAGTACAGGTAAGGGGATCACTAGTTTCTAGGAATGAAATGAGGCTGCCATGATCACAATAACATATACTGTATCTTGACTTCTAAAGGAAAAAAGCAGCCAATATGGGGATTGGGGTTCTGAGAGTACAACATGTGAGAGGTGCTGCACAGCTCCCACCACAGCTCTCAGGCAGCTGAGAGTCCCCCAGCCTCCTTTTCTCTGTCCTAGAAACCCTCTGAGATGGAACAGACTTGGCTCCCCTTCCTGGCCTCAACTCACAGCAACATCCACTGAAGTCAACTAAGCAAAAGGCGTTTCTCAGCTCATCTACTCACACGTGGCTCAAAACCATGCCACCCATTTGAGGCAAAAAATGCCTCAAGGAAGGAGTTGTACCCATTGTCAGCACTGTACCACCCTGCACGTCCACTCATTGCAGAGGTGAAGTGAAAAACATGAGCCAAGTCCCCTCTCAGCAGTGGGTTTGAAATACCAAACACCTCGTGAAGATGTTATCTTAAATAACCTTCCCATTCCACAGCAATCACTCATCCAACTTCAGTCTAAGTCCTGCTATAAAGCGGGGACTGGATTGATTTCAAATTTTTCCTTATTGCCAAGGAAGAGAAGCAGACATGCATTTAAATCCAAGCATCCAATGCAGTTTGTTTCAAAATTGAGGATCCATCAGAAGCTGAACAGCTGCGAGGGAAATATCAGGTCCACTCGCTTTGATTTATGTACGGGTAAGGCCGGGGAGCTCCAAATGGGGTTCTCCATTTGTCACTGTGACCGCGCCGCCTGGCATCTTAAAAGCAGAGCTCACTGAAAACAGAGCACTCCTTTGTAGAAAGTGACACTGACATTCAATCTAGGTTTATTTTTTGCAAGGGAAGGAGAAGAAGGAAAGAGCTGGTGTAGTTCCCCAAGAAAAGGTGGTTTATGCTCTCGCTTGGAGCATCTGTCCTCACTCAGGTTAGGGCAGCAGACACACTGGGTTCTGGCAGGGCCCTTCACAAACTCCTGCCAAGCCACAGCACATATTGTCACATGCCACTGTGGCAGTGGTGACAGTAAAAGCACAAATCTATAGGAAATGGAGCTCTGTAAATTCAGCAAACAACTTCAGCTTGTTTTGCAGTTAAAAAATAAGGAACGTTGAGTTATTAATGTTTTGGGTGATCAGCATTGAAAAGCACATAAACAGAAAGAGCAAGTTTTATCCAGTGCATCAGCAAAATGTAAGCTGTTGGTGGGAAAGGCTGCAAAGACTGGAACTTCAGAAGCCCCTTGCAGCTGGAGGGGGTTTTTTTTGGAAGCATCTTCATTTTAGCAAGCCTTCTGGATTTCAGCTCTTTCCTTCTTACACTCCTTACCTTTTCCTTTAACAAACAAAACCAAACCAAACCCTTCTATTGCAGCTGAAAAGAAATGTGACTGGAAATTGTTTTCATATCCCAGATCCTCACGGACTTCATATTTTGCCACAGACGACCGAGTGGTCTTCCTCCCCTCCCCAGCAGTACTTCCTCACTCTGGGTTTCAGAAACAAACAAATTGGAAAAAACTTGGAAAAGCTGCCCAGTAGAAAGCTGCCAATCTTTTCAGGTACGCCAACTTGCTTAATAGCTGTCATAGCTCAGGAGTGACCTCTTCAATCCTTTTCTGAGCGATGGGAGCAGGGCTCTGGTTCCATTCCTCTGTGCCTGTATCCCTGCCTCCACCAGCCTCTCCTCCGCTCCAGTTTTCCCATAGGTCCACTATCCAAAACATACACAAATAAACACAGCACACACATTTGTGATTTCATTTCCTAGACTGCAAAGCACCTTTCAGCCCTATCCCAGAGGAAGAACTGAGAAGACAGTGGGAGACCGTTGGGAAACAGATCATGCCAGTCATGGATTTTATAAGAAGCACCAAATTAACTGTGGGTACAACCTTCCCTTACTACTTTACTGTGTGTGTGTGTCAGTGCATAGGAACAACGCATGCTTTTTGCTGGGCAGTCCATTCTGTGCATCCTCCTCCTCTGGCCAGCAATGCTCAGCAAACTGCAGCAGAAATAGAGTTCAGTTGGGGGTCTAGGTACTTTTAAAAAGTAGCCCTAATTGTTTAAGTTCATCCAGTTTAAAATTACTTTGCATTTGATTTTCTCAAATCTTTATGCCCAATTATATAATATCCCTACTCCACACAAGCACCGAAATTACTCTGTGTGTTTAACACCCATAGTACTCTACACACATAACAAGGCTCTCCATTAAGAGTTAATAATCACTACTTGAAGCATTTCTAGCGATTCAAATCTTGATCCCTGCGTAATAAAGTATGTGAAATAACCTTCAAATCTGTTACAAACATATTGAAGGTATAGTAGTTAATTCTAGCCCATACTTTCTGCAATAATGTACACAGCTTTTTAGCACTGTGGCTTTTGATTAGCACAAAAGGTCAAAAATCAAATTTGCATGTAGACTAGACTGTTTTAATTCAATTCTGAAATTATTCTCCTGAAAATAAGTGGAAGAAGCCTCTCCTCCACAGATTGTAAATGCTAATGTTAACGCTTTTTCCCTAGCAATAACCATTTTTCAGTTTTTCTGTGTGTTGCAGGAATCAGAGCCATTTCCTCATCAAGGGTGTCTTAGCAAATCACAGGATTTATATTCTTAGGTTTTGATACCAGATAGGAGGTTGACAAAAAAAAAACCAACCCTGCTACTTAGCAACCCCTAGCAAGGAAGAAACATTAGTTGGGTATTTGGGGAATCTGTGTCTCATTTAATCTCAGAGAGCTGCTGCTGAAACAATCTAAGTGCTTGAACTCACAGGCTTAGTGGGAGGTGAAGGTGCTCAGCGCTGTGCCAAAACGGGCACTCAACGCATTGCTGTGGCCTGAAGGCACGCAGCCCCAGGAAACACACTGCTGCTGCTTCCCTGTTCCTTCCCAAAGTCACAGGCTGCTTCTTCTGGCTGACCAAGGCCCTGAGGACTGGCGTTCAGGCTGATAGGAGAAGCATCTCTGCACTAGTGAAATAGCTGTTATTGCTGAGTGCACTGCGCTTCCAACAGCTACAAAGCCAGAAGTGCAAACTGGCGGAGACTAAAACCCCAGTCCTTCATAGAGCCCCAGTACAACTCCAGGGTCTGGTTGGTTGGCTGGTTGGTTTTTGACCTTTTTATTTTTGACTCTTTTGTCACGAGTTTTCAGAGGCAAGGTTCTAGTATCAGGGCTATTCATTTTCTACTTATTAGAAACATTTTAAATAGGGATATCTTTTGGATTCCTTCTAATCATTCCATTCTATAAGAGAATTTGCACCAATGAGTCTACGAGCATCCACCAGGGCACCAATATGGGAGCTTTGATGGAGAGGGGAAAAACCCCAAGATAGAAGGACTTATTGCTGATTTAGAGCAACCATCTGCCAATGCCACACCCATTATTGGTACAAACACATTCACTACACCTTCAGATTATAGCAATGAATTATCCAGGCAAGACAGAGCCTCTGACCCAAAGAGCAACTGGCAGAGCAAATTATACCTGAGAACACAGGTAGGCACAGAGCCAGAGCTGATCTGCTGCTGGTGATTAAAATCTCTGTGGGCCTGGCAAAGATCTGGCCACCTTTGTTTCCTTGACAGTATTCCAAAATCCTCTTCAAGTCAGAATTCTGATTCCCCCAGCCATCCATCACATCCAAGTGGAACTAAGGACATCTGTGAGACGAACTTTGAATACAGGCATTAGCTTTGCAACTTGCCTTAAGACAATAAAGGAAGATATTTTTAATAGCACACAGGAACAACGAAGAAAAGATTCCTTTCCACCTTCATCTGCAAATGCAAACGTGCACTCTATGCTTGTCCTTATACAATATTTTCCACCAAAGCAACTCAGTGCTGAAGAAGAGCTTATTAAGCGATGGCAACACGCTCGATACCAGTTCTGCCAGCTCCTTTTTGCAGCTCCACAGCTTACAGTTAATTATACTACTTGTACACACACGACTGTCGGTGAGACATGAAGCTAAGATTCAAAAAAGCAGAGCATTTCTCATTTACCCTCTCATCATCATAAAGAACAGCCGGTCCCATTCAGCTCAAAGGGACACTCGTGTGCTGTAAAGCAAGAGGCAGAAAGGAGGGTGCAGCAGCCTGGTGTGCTGTCATTGCTGCTGGTGGCAAACTCCACAATCCTCAGCTGCCCAGAAATGTGTGCACTGACCCAGAGGTTATTTCCCGTAAGCTGTATCAGTCAGACTTCCACCTATTCATATCATGACCCAGATTACCAGTGCTGACAAGCAGTTGTTCTATCAAGTGGTTTTACTAGACTCATTCTTGCTGCTTTGTATGCAGCCTTACTCCAATGCCAATGGCACATAACGCTGCTTTAGAGGAGAAACAGAGGGGCCAGCAGGGCTTGTTAGACTGCTCACATCATATGGGTGAGCAAAACCTGCCAAAAGGTCCACAGCACGATGGGCACATGTACTGATCTCACTGTTTTCTTGTCTGTGTTTTCTTAATAGAAGTAAAGCGTCCACTACACTCAAATTTCAGTACAAACATTTTCTGGAGCATACCAAGGGCATTAGAGAAATAGAATGACAGATTTTTCTGCCTGTTATTGCAACACACTCGGAACAGTTTGCAAAGCATAAGTGCATCCCGATTTTGAGCTGAAAAATAGCGGTGTGGACACCACAATGATCAGGAACTTCCAAGGGGCACAGCAGACCTTTGCAAAGTTGGTGCACTTAGGGCCGATAGATATGAGATCCCCAGCTGATCAGCTGTTTCTCTTTGTTTTAGCACTCCTGGCACTCAGCAATTCAGCTTCATAAGCAGAAGTAGCAGAAGGGATGACTCCTATCTTGACTACAGAGAAAAGCAAAAAGCAGGACTCCAACCCCAGATTCTCAGTACCTGAAGGAACACATTACTAAAGGAGCCTACTCTTTTCCATTGAAGTGTCTATTAATGCTTGCTCTTTGCTTAACCTTCACTGCACCTACCCGAGCTGGTTTCATCTCCATCTGATTGCTTGGCCACTTTATTATGTTTTTTACTACAGCTTATAGCCCCTTGAATCCTGCTATCCTTCATATAATTCTCATCATGTGGTTTGGTTCCCTGTGGGTTTTTTTCTCCTGCCAGCAGCAGTTATTTACTTTCTCTTTCTGCATTTTTCATTGTCACTGAAAAACCACCTCCAAGTTCAGCCTCGTCTAATCCATTTTTATTTTTTTTTAACTCTACTGTGGGTTATTTATTTATTTCCTACCTCCTATAAACTTAAATAGCACTGCTATGCCCATGTTGGCCCAGATGCCCAATTTGTGTCCCATAGCTACGTGACATGCTTTAATATTTTTCTGAAGACTCAAGCAGAGAAAAAACTGCTTTCTTTCTGCCTTTACTTTCTGAGTCATTTGAGAAGCCCCACAACAGATGCAGCATGGTGAGAGAGGATTCTTACACGCTTTCACAGCTGATGACCCAATAGACTCATTCCTTGGTGCATGCACAAAAAGGTTTTGGGTGGCTTTCGAGAATAGCAGAGGAAAACCTTTTGCTGCACTTACAACGCTGTGTGATTATTTCTCATTGATAAGAGTTCTTGTTAACTGATTACTTCTCCTTGTATTAATGTTATAATTATGTATAACATTATAAATATTTGTCAGCGGGTTGTCCCTCTTAGAGGTGGGTCAATAGAAGTTCATAAGAAGTTAGGACTGGTAAGCTCTGCTGGCTCCCCAAGGGAAATCACATAACTTGCTCTTGAGTGAAATCCATCTTAGGTGTAGTTGGGCTTTCCTCTCTTTCTGAAACAAACTGAAGACCTTCAACCTGAATTATAAAGAGGCATAATTGCCACCCCAGTCTTACTTGTACCTATTTATACACAATGATCCTTCTGTTACATCATTATTTTTTATCTCCCTCCTTCACTTTTCCGTTGTTTACACTCTTCAGAACTCATCCCTCCATTATATTTATTGAGAAGAATAATAGACCAATCAAACCACACTTCTCTCAAAAGAGGTACCTCCTAATGTGCTGGCACCTCTGCTCACAGATACTTGGGTCCAGATTAACCTCTCCAAACACAGCTGACTGGAGCTAACTGCAGTTCTCAAGAGAACTGCTGACCAGAGTTCCTCTTCCTTGTGCAGCGCCTGATGCTGATGGAAATAACCATTCATTGGCTCAGCTCTTCCCTTTCTCAGTTGCTTTCATTATCTGCGATTCCCACATTTTAGCTGCATTCCTGATATTGCTCTCTAATGTGTGGTCTTTTACTTTATCTTTCTTTACAATCATCCTAGAAATTACGTTAAAAGGAGTAGAACTAACTCTATGAGGTCTATTCTCATTTTTTTCTAGGGTTGAAAGGAAACTAAGCTTTTTTTCCTGAAAGATTTTTACCAGATGTTTAGAAAACAGGAAAAGCATCTCTACTAAATTCTAAGAGTTGATGTAAAAATTATTGAGTTGTAGAATCATTAATGCTGGAAAAGATCATCTTAGTCCAACCATAGTGTTATTATGCTGGTAGACAGTTTGATAATGATTTCTACAACCACTTGATGCACTCCCTGGGCAAACTTCTGCAAACCCAAAATGAAGACCAAAAGACCAAGATTCCATGTCAAGGATGTTAATTTAAACATAAACCCACATAAATTTCTTTCAAAGCTTCACTCGGCCCAGTACACAACAGGGCCTAGAGGCAGCTATCTGGGAACCAAAGCGTATGGGAATGGCAGCATCAGCACGCCTCCATATGGAGCTGCCAGAACAAAGGCCTGCTAAAAATAGTGGAAGTGGTTCTGAAAAAATCTATGCCAATGCTTGTAATTTCGAGCTCTTAAATACATTCACAAGCCTGATTAGATGAATGGAAATTCTGCTCAGAATGGCTGAGTATACAGATATGCAATGGCTACATTTTGTCAAGAATCTAGGCCAAATTGCTTTTGAAAATCTCAGTAGGGTGCTCATTTGCATTTTTGGCAACAGAACAGTTTTGAAAATATGGTAGTAAGGCCGCCATCCATCAAACGTTTCAGCAAGCAATGAGGTTTTCAGCAGGCACTTGGCTGAGCTTCTCTATCCACATACTTTTAATTTACCACGTGTCTGAAGGATCGGAGACCACCCTCGCAGGTGTTAGATCCTCAAGGTTGTGCATTCAAAAAAACTCTGGATTTCTCCAGCCTGCAGACAAACTACAGGCTCAGACATGGCTTCCTCAACCTCTTCACTGAAACTTTAAAAGCAATCTACAGCAGTCGGCTAATATTTAACAGAGGGGATTATGGAAAAGCCATTTCCAAATGAGAAAATGCATTCATGTTTGTTATCTGCTCTCTCCCCATCACATATATTATGACTACGTATTTATTTTTCTAGTACTACTAGAGAGATTGTGAAAAGAAAGTACTTTTCTCCCCTATAAGACTGTCAGAAGCATTATCTTAAAGGATGCCATATTGCTTATAGTATTACCAGAGCAAATAAATATATACGATGATAAGCCACAAGGCATCAGACTGAAAGGACTGAAAGTGTGTTTTCTAGGGCTCCCACCTAACCCTCTTGCTTTCCCTGAGAGAACAGGACAATGTCTGTGCTTGCTCACGTGCGATAGAGAAGTTGCATTACGCCAGCATCCTTGGCCGGCTGCAGCAAGTCACGGAGCAGTCCCAGGTGATTAATCAAGCGATGGCTGAGCTAGCATCCATCCCTTATCTGCAGGACATCAGTCAGCAGGATGCTGAACTGGTGAGCATTCATTTCTAATCCTTGTTTTGGCTTTTGCAGGGAGGGGAGGGCTGGGGCAGAGCACTGTGCTGCAGTTTTCTCAGGGGGTCGTTTTTCTGAACGTGTGGACCTGACATAGCTTTAAAATCCTGCTGCAGAGCCTTGTCAGAGGTGCTAATCACCTGCAAGGATGACTTTTACAGAACCAGCATGACTCATCCTGTAGGCATATTTTTAAAGCCTCTTCTTTTCCCCCAGACCTGCCCAAATCAGCCTGGAAAAAATCATCGCAATTATTCAGATTGTGCTGCACTGAGATACCTAACATCAGGAGCCATCTGCAGCAACACGGGCCAGATCTGCTTAAACCAGTGGAGAGGAGACAAAACACTCCCATTCCCAGCTCTGTCCCGCATGTAAATGCAGCTCATTTTCAGAGATCTGACTATGGTCTGCTAAAAACACTTGGGATTTCCAAAGCTGACCCATGGGGATCCACCTACAGCCCTACAGGGCTCCTGAGCACTGCGGAATGAAAGCTTCTCAGTCCCCCTTTTGCTGCAGGGACGAGCAGCAGCCTGAGGCCGCAGGAGATGGACTGCAGACAGAGCCTGTGCTCCTACAAGATATTCTCCATTTGATGCAAGTTTGCTAGTATTAAACCTCAGCCAACCCACATTTCAAGGCCGACTAAAGACTCTGGAGTTATTGGTACATAATTCAGTGATAGGCTCTCCCCAGGCTGCAATATTTTCAGTACATCCCCATCTAGGCACAGGCTATTACACTGCTGCCTGTATCTCTGAGTGTAGTTCTCACATGCCTGGGAACATTCTGGGGAAGGTTTTGGGGAGGGCTCCAGTCCCTCAGAGCAGGACTGGGTTCCTTCTGCAGGATCTAAGTGATGGGGGCAGAAATCCTTCAGTGAAAGCCCTGTGCTTCCTTTATGGAGCTCAGGGTGAAAATGACTCCTAAAATAAAAAGGCAGAAAATCTCTACCAGCTATTCCATCCCAAGCATTAAAATACATCAATTCAGCATTTTTTTTCCCCCTTTGTCTTGTCATCTTCCCTTAAACTATATCTGTATGTGCAATCGAAGGCTTAGATGCTTTGTAGCCAGAATATTTTAGCAAACTTCAGACACCACAGCATCGAGACATAGGACTACAAGCACAAATGTGCAGAGCTGCTTTACTGTGGAGTAATTAATGGCCTTCACCTCTCCTGGTGGCACTGGCCTGCAGGATACAGCTCCTGTGGTGCCATTAGCAGCTGCTTGCCTGATTATATCACAACCAAATCATAGGATGGCTTGGAAGAGACCTTAAAGCCCACGCATCAGCCCCAACCCCTGCCATGGGCTGGCTGCCCACACCAGCTCAGGCTGCCCAGGGCCCATCCAAGCTGTCTGGGACACCCACAGTTCTCCCCACACCATCCCCCAAGCAAGAAATTTCCCCCTAACATCTAACCTTAATCTCCCCTATTTAAATTTTAAACTGTTCTCCCTTGTCCTCTCGCTATCTGTCCCCATAAAATGTTATTCTCCATCTTGGATGTATCTGGGTGCCCACGGCCATGGGGACAGGATGGCAGCACCCACATCCCTCCACCTGCTCCTCGCTCCTCTACACCTCTCTAGGAGCTATCTACATACGTTTAAAGATATTCTCCCATGAAGAATACTCAGCAGGCCGAATTCTAATCTCACTTGCGCTAATAAAAATGTAAAGTAATTCCTCTGAGGTCATTCTGACTTTGCATTGGTAAAATGGAGAAGAGGTTTTGTGACCAAGGAAGGCAGTTAAACTGCGTGGCTGGAAAATGCTAAAGATGTCAAATGTTTATTATCACACACAGTATAAGTTGCATAAAGCTTAAAACATGCTGAATTTATAACAGTGCAATTTGCACTGATCCACCAAGGATCCCAAAGGCATTTCAGTTATAAACTCTTCTCTGTAAATGTCTTCCTGTAACTAAATAAATAGAGTCCTAATCTACAGCACAGAGAATTTCAGCTGAGGCCTTTTTAGATGAGTATTTATTCACAGAGCCCGGGAGAATAAAGATCTCTGTTAACTCAAACAGTTGAATGGAAAGGAGGAAAAACCCCAAACAAAATTCATGCAAGGTTTACAATCTCACTATCATCCTATTTGTAGACGATAAATCAAGATGAATGCTTGTTAAAAAAAAACAATAAAGAAAAAAAAAAAAGCCCATTTTGGTTTAAAACCAAATGAGGACAAGGCATTAAAATACAGCATGTTTTTCCTTAGAGGGGATTTTCCAAAAAAGATCAGCTCTGAGAGAATTACTGAGGTTGGCCAACTGTCCCCTCCTGTCACATTCACATTCTCTCTACCAGCAGACACAGTGACAAACTTTATGTGATGAAAACAAACCTGGAGCAGATTCTGGGCCCCTTCCATGGGGACACCCATCATCCATCCAACTTCAATGGCCACTTTTCCTAGATTCCCTTCTTGCCCAAAGCAGTGACCTCTTTAGCCTGACTGGGTTTGGGCTGTGAGACCAGCATCCCACTCCCTGCCTCATTGGTGCTCCTCAACCCACACAGGACAGGGATGGCTCCAAACAGCCATTTCAGTTACAAACTCCAGCCATCCTGCCCTTCCCTGCCTGGTTCTCCTCTCTGACACAGGATTTGTGCTTTGCCCCTTCTGCCCTTAATACCCTTAATCTCTGGGCTGCATCTATTCTGGAGTCATAGAAGGAGATTATCTGTCATAAAAGTATTCTGATGGAAAATTCCTGACAGCTTCTTGACTCCTTTCACATTAGAGTCAGAAATCTGCAGTTTTGTTTTTCATGAATACTGATGCATTAAAAAACAAGTTCTCATCAAACATTTGGGCCAATGAAATCAACTGAATGGCTGCACAAGCACCACAAAAGGCGAGAACCAACCCTCATACGTTAACCAAGAGGTTTGAAAGACACCTGCATCCTCTGTCCAGCACTGGGATGCAGAGAGAGAAATTTAACTCCACAAATCAGAATGTGAAGCTGAAGTGAATAGAAGTCCATTCCCTGAATCTCAAGGCAGCACGTTTGTATCTCGCTCAGATAAACCCAAACACTGACATTTGGAGTTTTATCTCCTCTTGTGCTCACATCAGACCGCTGCCAGACCAGCCAGAAGAGACAATTTCTGTATGAAAGCTCACACTCCATTATTATCATCAGGTCTGTCTAGACTCATGATGAGCACCAAATCTGGGAAGAGTCACCACCAACAAATAAGCATTTTGGAATAAACCTAACAGGGCAGACTCACACCTCTGATTTGAGAGCACCCAAAGCATTTTCTAGTGCATGGGAAAGGAACGTGGTGAGACAGTGCCGCAACAATCCTGAACTTTAGCCTTCCCTCTAAGCACAGATTAGCAAGTATTTTCTTACAGCTTCTTTTTATAGTTTACACTAGAAAATGCCAGCCTTGTTTTTATGGTGTGCTGAATGATGGGGAGAAGGAAGGGTCTGCAAAGAAAGAGGATAGTAAAAGAAGGGGAAATAAGCGGGATACTTCCAGCTACAGTAAAAGCATCTCAGCTTTAGTGTTGTCCTCTCGTGCAGTTTTACATGCTGCCCTAAATTATGATGCATTAGCCTTGGGAGAAAATGCTAAAAGGCATTCATGTACAACACAGAATATCTCAGACAGCAGAGAACGAAATACGGAACCTCTATTCTTTACAGCCCAAGTCTTCCTTTACCAAGTATAAACATTTACCACGTATGTTTAAGCCAATAGGCTTAAATACAAATTTTCCAGAGGTGTTTTTTTCCCCATTGTTAAGTATTTTACATGCACAATAATACAGCGTAATGGCTGAAGCAAAGACGAGGTGGCAGTGCTCATTGTGTGAGAGATGAGTAATAAAATCATCAGCGTACAAATGATTTTTTAATAAGGTTTTAATCTGTGTATTTAGAGAAGTTATTTCTGTGCGAATTCCACGCTGATAATTTTTATCTTGGTGCCACAGCTGCAGTCGTTAATGGCAGATGCCATGGACACCCTTGAAGGAAGAAGGAGCGATAAAGAACGTGTGTGGAATGAAATCGAGAAGGTAAAAACCTGCAGCAAAGGGCAGAGGAGCACATTGTTCCTCGGGGAGTAAACGTCTACCTGAGCCAGAGCTGCTCACACAGTAGAAAGGGAAGTGGGTGCCATCTGAAAGCCAACGCGTGCCTCAAACTCTCCTAGCGCTCCAGCGCTGCCCGCTAATACATATTCATTTCTTGCTTTCACCCCGTCGCTGATCTTTGGCCACGTTAATAGTCTCATGCAATTAGCTAATGAAAAGAAACCCGCGCGGCTTGTTTCTGGCTGGTAATTGTCATTCTCTTCCATCTTTGTTGTACGAGGTACTGTGTTAATTGTCTGGGGCAAGCTGTGGGGGAACAAAATTCATCCGGACAAATGAGGTCCCTGAGTGGAGCGCAAATGAAGCTTTGGCGATGTGAGGCAGAACAACCATGTGAACGCCTCTCTGAGGCTCTGCACAGCAACCAGGCAAGGCAATTCTTGCAGGATTTGTCAAGTGCGTTGGCTCCCTGTGCAGATGAATTTGACCCCGTGTAATGAATAATAGGTCGGGTTGGGATATAAGAGGAGCATCTCGCATTTGCACAGAGCACTTCAAACCAGAGCAATTCACTCCGGGCATTGAACACTATTGAAATTCGGGCCCTGCTGTGAATAGGGATGGCAGAGTGTCACCACGAAGGGAAAACGTTGCCGTCAGGTCACAGCATCACTCTGACATTGATTCCGCGGCTCCGTCAGGTATGGGATGCACACTGACCACATACTGCTATGGGAGGACAGGGGGTTGCACCGTTGGTGCTAACAGGTCTCAGCATTGTCCCACTTTGGTATTTAGGGCTTCCAGACAGGGCTCAGCACTGCATCAGAACATGTAGGGCAAGGAGGGGTGGATGGAGGCATCGGAAACAACTAAGGAGGGCAGAGGGGATAGGACCTCTAAGAGCCACTATATGTGAGTCACTTGGATTACAGTTCCAGCTCTCAGATAGGCAACTCCTAACAAAGTTCCCAAACTACTGAATATTTTCAGAAAGCAACCAAGTTGCACATGCCCAAAACTGAGAAACACCAGGTTTTCATCTCTTTGGAATGCTCATGAGATCAGTTAAAAAGCAACAAGCACCAAACACTGAATATTCACATTGCTTTGCATCACACCGGGATATTCTCTTAATCTCTTGCATTTGCCAGCAGATTGCATAAGAAGCCTTTGCAATGCAAACATCAGGTGCAGTATACAATTATAACATTTATCAATTACACACACATTTCCTGCCCTATATAATCAACATTCACAACAACAGGAACACAAAGAGTCAATGACATATAAACAAGTAACTTATTCCCCAGGCTTCTTTGGCAGGTCTCTTGTCTATGAATGGAAGGAAAAACTAAATATTACATACAAAGTTCTCCAAGTTTTCCCCAAAATTTGGGATTTTAGCCATGTTTAGGTGCTGGATTTTCACCACTTTGAATCATCACAGAGAAAAGGCTGCCGTCAACATTTAGACCAAGTTCATAGTAACTGAGAAATGTATTAAAGACTCATTGAATGTCTATTGGTGGCACCGTAAGGCATTCCACATATTCCAACAGGCTGGCTACTATCTCAGCGTAAATTCAGTAAAATATCTCACTTTTTCCCTTCTGGTGCATTTATACTTCTCTATGTGCACCCTTTTTCTCTGGATACTTCAAACCTTCAGTATAATCTCAACCAGAAATCAAGCTAACATTTAAAAACGGACAGGCATCCCAAATTACACCACACAAAGCTGTGCACGATTCTATATTTAGGAAGAAAATTTGCTCCGTGCCTGAAAATCTGCTCTCTGCCATTTTAAAACGTGGTGCTCCAAAATTTGTTTGCATTGAGAACATAATTTTGCATTTCATTGCTGACAGCTTGAATAACTGCGTCTGATTTGGGGGCATCCTGTTCCAAGCAGAACTTAATGTTTGTTTCGCAATACAGAAATCCTTTTCTGTATTATTTCAGAACAAAGAAAAAGAGAGCGTCATCAAACACCTCTCTTCCACTTTACTTTTCTCCAGCATTTCATTTCAGCATATTCAGTGCGTTCCTAGAGAAATTGTCTTTTTTAACAGAGGCAGAAAAGCACACGGGGAGCTCGGTTCTTGGCTGGGGGCGGGTTTTATGATGCATCATTTAAATCAGCTCTAGTTAAGAATGTCACACCAGCTTAAAAGGACCTTACGAGATTGCTACAAAAGGGGACTAAATCTGGTGACTGAAAACTGACGTGGCACGGATTGCTGCTGAAGCCACTGTCCAGCAGTTCTCTTGGCCCCATCACATGCCATTGGCTGCAGGTGTCCCCAAAAGGCCTTCTCACAGATCCAGTTAAAGGCAGTTATTTGTATTTTTGCTATTGAATTAATTTACATATATTGGAAAGAGAAAAGGAACATAAAGGAGTTATACAATCAGCTATAAACGCGGAACTCGGAGAAGCTGACAGCTACGCCACCACCAGTGAAGTTTGGCTCTTGCGACAGAACCAGCTGTTGCACCTAATGAAAGCACTCACAGTTTTTCTCTAATGCAGAAGAATTACATCCGTGCCTATTTTCCAAATGGTTAAAGGGTCTGTCAGGACTGCCATTACAAACCACTGCTTTCAGAGCGTTATATTCCAGAGTCAGCCATAAAAAGCCATTCGGGCTGAAATCTGACATAGCCGGGCACAAAGCTCGACATCCGAACACTTCTCCCTTTGTCACAGCGGAGGGCTTATCAAATTAGCTTGAAATTAATCTGAGCAATTTTGAACTTAGAGGACTGGCAAAGCGGTAACACATACACAGCTTCAAGTGTTTTGGGCGCTGCGCTGCTCGCCCAATTCGCTGACAAATGAATGTTTTTTAAGCGCAATAATTTTTCAAATGGGCTAATTATTTTCAGAAGCATTAAATACAAAGGAAAGAAAAATGAGCCAGCAATTAGCTGGAGAAAAGAGAACAGGACTGCTGAGAGCACTCCTCTGTCAGTACTACTGCGCTGCAGACTCCAGCCACAGGACCTGGCTGGATAGCACAGGTGAAGAACCCTCCTACTAAGACTAAGCTACATCTTAGGGGTCCTTGAAGAACAGAAAGGAAACATGAGCTGGGTCAGGCTCTCCAAATCCCTATTCGCTGGGATTATACACAGACTTTCTGGGGGCATCCCCCTTGATAGATGTGAGTTTGGATATTGACAGCTCCCATGGGATGGGGCTGATGGAGCAGCAGCCCTCATGGCCCTGCACACACACCATACATCAACAATTTGGGGAAATCCACACAGCCTGATGATCAAGCTTGGCACTAATTAACTCAAGGAAACAGGTGTCTGTGGTGGCTGCAGGACTTTATAGCAGCTATGGAAACATGGAGAGGCTTATGATATCTGAGATAAACAAAGGGGCAGGAAGGCCCCTCCCTTCATCCAGAAAACCTTGTCTGCAATTTTCAAAGAGAACTATTACAAGGGATTGCTTTCCTGCCCCATAAGAATAAATTCATTAATAAAGCCTCACAATATTACAGTAAGAGGCATTTCATTAAATAAACAAATACTTTAGAGCCCATCAACTGGAAACTTCTGACATCCAAAGAGAGGAGAGCCGAATAGGGCAGCAGGTGCCGATATGGCTGTGCTTCTCTGAAGATAATAACGCAGTCCTACTTCTCCATTTAGCCTCTAGGCTTTCGTAGTGGTTTCATAGGATCCTCTTAACATCATTTGAACAGCCAAAGTACAAACAGGAGCTGGCAAATAAACACTTCTACATGTGAGACACTTCATAAAACCTTCACATCAGAGTTCACCTCAAGGGCATCACATACTTTGCAATGTAGATAAGTTATTATGCCCATCATTTGCTGAGCTCAGTGGAATGCCTGTTTCATAAATCTGAAAACAGAGCAAACATGGATGAGTGAATAAAAGAACAGATGTAACTTACATAAGGATAAGTATGTAACAAAAACGGCACTAATAGATGTGAATATGAAATGAAGTAAAATTAGCCTAACATTATGTAATCTTTTAGCCAGGCACAGAGATTCTCACTGGTTGACCTCTGGTTACTACACCTCTGCCTTTTGTGGCAGCAGGGGAAAGTTATCTCATGACCTGTGCTCTTTCACTGACATTATCTCTTAATTGAAAACCAAGCCATGGAAAAGGGCCATAGACTCGTTGGGCACTTGATCAGCCAGAGAAGCAAGCAGGGAGATTCACACCATGCTGATGGAAAGCTGATATGCTGCTGAATAGTACTCAGCTGGCTACTGCAATTGGGTGTATGTGACTTGGAAAGTTTCATTTCAGGAATGCACAGATCCACTGTGAAAAGGGAGGGGGGAATCAAGGGATGGCTAAGGATAGAAGTAGGTTTTCAGGGAGAGGAGTGGAACTCTTATTTGTAGTGCGTAATAAAGAGAGGAAAGTGAAAATAGAAGAGAAAAATGATATTAGAGGCACTGATATGAGTTGGCTGAAAGTGAAGGAAACAAAGAGCAGAGCAACCAGGTCGAGGTGCTAAATTTTGATTAGAGTTGGCCAAAGGTTGGCTTCATGCTAAGTTTAGAGAGAACATATTAAAACATTCTGCAAAGGATGAACTTAGAACTGCAACAGCTTGGAAAGGCACAAGAAATAACTACAGCTAAAAGGTTTTTAACCTGGCACTGAGAGAAGTTTTTAAGCCAGGCAGAGAAAGTCAGGAGAGCATGTGAATAGAAAATGAGACCTTCCCTGCTGTATGAGAGGTGATACAAAGGAAACATTCGCAGCCAAAGTCCCATTAGTAAATACAGCTCTACTGTGGGGGACAATAAAAGCACAATGACATTTGCAGAGCTCTTTCTGTTAGAAAGAGGTGACAATGGGGTTCAGGAGTTAATGGTACTCCTGGTCCCTAAAATCAGCTCCTATACATGTGAGTCTCTGGCTCCTTGCTTCTCACATACAAGAGAAGTAAAGATGCCACACTGGTGTGGACGCCAGTTATACTGGAAGTAAATCGCACATCCTGCCTGTTCCCCTCCCTCTAGATATCATATGAACTATTTAGGAACCACACACTGAACACCTCCCAGCCACAGCAAGGACAGCAATGCAATCTAAAACCAGGGCACGTGACTACTAAAAAACAGAGGGCTTTCGGGCATGTAAGGCTTTGCTCAGCTCTGAAGCAGATCTGGGAAGTTTCAAGTTTGCTGTTCTACACCTGTCTGTTTTTTTTCCCAGACAAATTAGTTGGCCTAATACCACATATCACTTATGATTCTGAAGCCATCACAGCAGCAACAGAAGAGTGTTTTGTTATGAGAAAGGCTTTGCTCTATTCCACCAAGCCATAGGGTGAGATAAGTCACTGGGATAATTTTAAATACCAGTAAATACGGCAATTGAGCAGTAAATGTCTCAAACATCAGAATAATGTAGCTGGTTGCAGCTGCCTGGCTGTTAAATCACAGGCAATTCTGGGCATTAACAGTCCCCGCATAGGGATTTAGATAAATATTTCCTCAGCCCTTGCTAATCATGCTGTCACTTATAAATGAGCAGCCAGCTTACCTGCTGCCCTCTGCTAGAGAAGGTCTCCAGCCCTATAAACACTTGCCACCAGGTATTGTTACTGCTGTGAAAAACAGCACAAGACAACAGGATGGCTCACAGCAAACACTGCACTGGACAGCAGTGTTTTGGTACTGGTAAAGTACCAAAAAACCATCTCTGCTGTGAGGCTCTTAACCAATGTAATTCTTTACCAGCATCGATACTGTCTTCAGCTCCTCATCAACAAACACTCTTTCCTCCATCTGCCAGCTAACCTTATTGGTAGGAACAACTTGGGATTTTGTTTTTATTTTGTATCAGGATTTAATAAGTTTGGATGTTCATGTAGTAAAAAAGACCATATGCACACACATCCACCTCACACATACTTCTGTAGCTTCATGCTTTACAGATTCTGCTTACTGTGCATCCATCTACATTCTCTCCTAACGTGTTACTTTCCTACACGAGTTTGTCCTAGTGGGACCTCGGCTGTTTCATTTGTGTTGCTCCAAACTCTTTAGCAGCTACTGCCACTGGTATTTTGTATTTCTATTTAGATTTAATATTTAAAAACAAAAACCCACAAGCCAGTCTGCAGTGAATCCTGACGCTTCCTTTGGGTCATCAGTAAGCCATCGAGCACAGACATCTGTGCCTTGGAACACCCTCTTACTGCAAGGTTGACAAGTTCCATGACATCTGTGGCCCATCAGGACTTGGACAAAGCCACCCTGCATGATGGATAGTACCTGCGTGTGTTCTTTTCATAGCTAGTACATATCATGTAACTAGAAACCATACACGGGATGCCTTACCCGAGGCAAAGAACATGGCAGCATGATGCAGATTTCAGGGCAGAACCAGACACATTTGGGCAAACTGAGAAGTCACTGATTGGGTGATTGCTGAGAAGCAGTGGGTGCTTCAGAAGAAGAGGTGGGAACTCCCACCACAGGGAAGTCCTCCTTGGCAGAGCAGGGTGGTCTTGGTGCCCTCCTGAAGTCCCTTGTAATGAAATCGGATGGAGAGCAAGAGCACCAGCTCCAGCCCTGGACAGCACTTGCAGAAGGGCAAGGTCAGAAACATTTTTATATGCTCTTTTAATTTTGTGGATCTATGTAATATCACTGTCAAAACTTCCCATGGATCAGCTCCTAATCCCTTTGGAAGCCCTACTTTGCCTCGCTTTGCCTGACAAGACCCTACCTTCACTTGCCTGTCAGTTAGACTAGATGATCTTAGCAGTCTTTTCCAACCTTAATGATTCTATGACCCTCCGCAGTTCATCCCCAGCTCTGTATTTTCCCCGCAGCCACGAACTGCATGAGATCAATGTTCTAAAAATACAAGTGTCTACACATTCTGCTCAATCTTTGAGAACAGTGTAAAACCATTTCAGCTACGAATGAACTGATCACCTCAGTACCTGCATGGGCCACAGATCTTTTTCTCTTCCCAACAAACTCTGAACTGAGCAGTGTAATGGACTTGTAAGCACATCCAGGTACTTCTGGTACACTAATTATGCTTCTCACCTTCTCACCCTGCACCAGTACAAAAAATACCTTCAAGTGCAGCACCGAGGAAAGGCAGACACAACCCACCTCATCCAGCTGCTTTTCTCTGAGAACCACAGAGCCGAGAAACTCTTCTGAGGCAACAACAGTAGTGAATGTCCCACTGTGAATGAAGTCATGGAAAGGTTGGGAAGGACCTTAAAGATCATCAACTTCCAACCCCCTGCCACGGGCAGGCTTGCCAGCTTCTAGAACTGGATGCCCAAGGCCCATCTGTGGCCTTGAGCACCTCCAGGGGGGAGGAGGCACCCACAGCACTCTAGACAGCAGTTCCAGGACCTCACCACCCTCCCAGTAATATCTTCCCTCATTTAATTGCACACCATTCCCCCTTGTCCCATCACTATCAGACTGTAAAAAGTCAGTCCACCTCCTGCTTCTAACAGCCCTTAAATACTAGAAGGTTGCAGTGAGGTCTTCCCAGAGCCTCCTCCAAGCTGAACGAGCTCAGGTCCCCCAGACTTTCATTGTAAGAGGTGCTCCAGCCCTCTGAACATCTTCATCACCCACCTCTTACAGACCCACAGGGCTCCTCACAGGGTGAGTTTTGGCAGGGCTTTCCCCTATATAGTGGCACTTGACCCTACAAAATGGCTAAAAGGTTCAGCTACACAACCTTGGGCTTAGTAACCTATATTTGGGAATAGGTCTGAAGCCTTTCTAAACTCACTTCCCTGTATCAGTCATGTTTGGGCTGGCTTTGACATATGTCCTTCTGCATATTCCCAGCCATGAAGATTCCTTTTAAAAGGCTTATTGGGGGGGGAGGGGAAATAAATTAAGAAATGAAGGTATTGATTTTAAAAATTAGCATTTTCCCCCGAGAGCCCCAAAGGAGGCTCAGCAGAGCCGAGCAGCAGCAGAGCAGGCACAGGCAGGTTTTAAATCAAGGCAAAAAGGCAGGACATAATGCTTCCAATTTACTTCCTTAAAATGAAATGTGCAAGCTAAAAAGCCATGAATAAGCACTACCGAACACTGCAGCCACCAAAAAGGCATTTTTAAGCCACCTCCCTCTCCCCTTTATCTTGTCAAGAAACTGTATTTTCATTGTGTTTGTATGGTAATTTAAATCATGGCAGAGTTCAGAGCATACAGTGTAATTGTAAGTCAGCGAGGGTTTGAATGTCATCACTGCTGTGCAAATAACATCATCAGCTCTTCAGCTGTGTCAGTAGCATTGCAATTATGTAAGCAACTATTATTTCCCTCCCTGATATGCCATATTAGGACTTATTTGGGGTGCTGGAGCTGACAGGTATTCTGTAAACATGAGAAGCACACGACAGCACTGAGCTGTGAAGGAGCACTGGTGCACCCCAGGATGCAGGGGGCATCCCCAGTGCTGGATGGCCCCAATGGAGCAGTGGGGACATGGCTCCTTCCCTGCTACCTCCCACTTGCCTTCCTTTAAACACCTTCCACGCTCACTCAGACACAAGCCCTCCTCCCTAAATCTAACAGGTTCCTTATAATCACAGAGGGAAGTCACAGAGACATTTTAATTTGGTCTGTTGCAGAACAGCCTTAAGGGTTTGGCTGTTTGTAGTATGGCTGAGTCCTCAGACCAGAGCTTGGCATGGAGCGATTTGTCTTTCTCAGCATTCCTGCCTGCTCCTGGCAGATCAATGATGGCCTGAGCTTTTATTTCAGCTCCTTAGGAATGAGCCCAGCATAACGATGCCTTCCCCTAATCCACCATGCTCACACATCACAGCAGAGCCAGCCCTGACCTTGGAGTGCTCCTACTGCAAGGACCTCACTGCACTAAAGGAGCAAACCACAAGCACATGCCCACCAGATTCCCCTGTAGGCTCCATGGGGAAGAGGAGGCAGTGCTCCTGAGCACCCCAAGGAGCAGAAGCAACTATCCATGGGCTCCTCTGCTTGCTTAGTTTGCTCCCCACCAAATGCACACCCCTCATATCAGCAAGAGCTCTGAGCTCAGGGCTGAGGAACACCTTCACAGCAGCTCAGTATGGGAAGAAACACAACAGTGAGCCCCACTCAGATTAATCTGCAGGCAATGCTCAGTGTGGTGACTAACGACACAGAGCTCCATTGAATGCGTGTCAGAATGACAGATTAGGATTTTTTTTGTTTGTTTAAAGATTGCAGCTTAAAATGCAATTGGAAGATTGAGTCTTTAGATCCTCATGTTATATAAGTTCTGAGTGTAACCGAGTGCAAAGGGAGAGGGGTCTCATCCTCACTGTACAGAAACGCTGCACATCACAGCAGCCAACAATGGGTTTGAATGAAGAGAGATAGCCAAAGAAGCTACAAACAGCATCTACTTACAGAACACCTCCACACAGTACTATTAATGCGTATTTTCTACTATGGACATTCATTTTCAGTTTTGAAGCCACCCCTGCAAGCTATCTGAATACTCTCTTTATTAGAATAATTATGTTTTTATTTGCGGGGGACAGCGAGGTCATCTCTCCTTTTACAATGTTCTCCAGTGAATTATATTTCATGGGAAAACATATTTATTCAGAACTTCATTTTGATTTAATAGAAAAATTGTTCGTGCCGTGGCACTGCAGAATACTCATTTTTCTCCATGTGTTGATTTTTGGCATATAAATGCCAGAAGCCTCTGTTCTCTTCCCTTATCAGGAAAGACTTGCCTGAGATTAATTTCCTCATCATCCTTTCCTTTTAAAGTGGCTGTTTTTCAATGCCATTTAAAGACAGAGTTGTGATAAATTCCCACATTCAATGCGCAGATTTCAATGAAAGAAGTCTATTCCACAGTAGTGAAGTAATTGAAATCCAAATGGAAAGGGACAAAAAGAATGTATGAAATCATGTACCGTTACTCCAGCCAATCGTACTGAGGTGCCTTCGCGTGTTTTTTCTTTCTAATGACAATTAGTTCTGAAACAAACTAATTGCAAAAGTTTCTCATGCTTTTCCATAGGGGAAGGGACGTGGTTCTAACACTTCTTTGTAATTACAGATCGCGATGATTGTAGACTTCTTATACCAAACAGAAGACAGTTACTTGAAGAACAAAAAGCGGAGAGCGGCCAAGAGGGAAAGAAGGAGAATGAAGAAGCTTCAAAGCACAAAGCAACATCAGAGCCCAGGAAGTACAAAGCTGCCCCTCATCAACCCTAAAGACATGGCCACACAGCCAACAAGAGAATTAGCACTGCAGATATCCAATGGATAGGTCAGCCCAAGCCACCTCTTCACTTAATGGACCTTTCCCTTGCTATGGAGTACCCGGAGCAAGGCACTACTGCATTTCATTAGCCTTAACCAGATGGAATAAATGTCCAGGAAAGGCTTAGTTCAAATTGCCCTGTTTATTTAAACAGTAACACCCAGCTATACATTTTTCTCTCTAAATACGTGAGGAAAAAGCTGGGGAGGGCATCCAGTGGTTTGCACTCATGCTTGGACACAGCTGCAGAGCACTGACTGGGGTTACAGCTCAACTACCTGCTCATTCAGGTGGGCCTATCCAAACAACAGGGGGAGAGCACAATATAACCCATCAGTCAAAGACATGGAGTCCTTTGCTCTTCTCTGTCTGCTAAGGATGATTTTTCCTCCGCTAGACAATAAAGTTAAAATTTTTCAATAGGGATCGCCTTATCAGGTGACATTCAGCAGCATCCTGCAGCGATGCACACAGTCTCTTCCCAGGCTGGCATTTCCTTTTCATTCACAGTGTTTACTTGGTAAGAAAATTACCTCACTCATCAAAATGGGATTCCATTCCTTAAATGTTCTCATTCAAAAGTGACTTTAAAAGGCAGAAAGGAGAAGTCCACTCACCAGCACTCACAGTTAATTAGAAATCCAGGACCCCAAAGGTATTTAACCACTTAATTAACCACTTAATGATCAGAGATAAGGGATTAAAACCTGCAGACTTTTAGCTGCCACAGACCATCTTCCTCAGCTCTCATGAAAGAGTTTTTAAAACTAAGAAAGGACCAGCACAAGCTTTGATGGTCCTTTGTTCACTGCCAACAGGGTAAGTAGAAAACCTGAGAAAATCTGAGCTAGTTTGAGCTCCTTAAACACGTGGGACACAGAAATGAAGAGTTATTGCCCTTTGGAGACAGCATTATTTTGCCATGGAGTTGGTTTTGTCAGATGAAGTTTTATGACACGTAGTGGCAATCATCCATCTTTGATGAGCAGACACGCACTAAATCAGAAAGACTGCTCCCCACGGATCATCAAGTCACAGTCAACACAGAGTTGGGTAAATCATGAGGCTCTTAAGCAAATATTCTTAATTTGATGTAAACCAGCTCACTATTCTGCAACATTTTATGCAAAATCATGCATTTTTTTCCCTTGGAATGATGACAAAGAATGAAGTGCAATGAAAACAGGTGATCTCTGTGAAGGGCTTTGTGAGAACCCCAGACCTGAGACATGTTGCAGCAGTTCCTTTTCAGACAGCTAATATTCAGGTAGGGCAGGAAAAAAAAAGGTGCTGCAGATCAATTCATCACTGTGAGAGGGAGAAGCCATTGCCCAAATCAATCTGCAAGGTGTCTGAAACATCTGGGCCAACATCTGGCTACAGCGCCCTTTAGCCTCCAGAAAGCCACAGACTAACACAGTTGTCAAAAGAAATCAACTGTGAAACAGCACAAAAGAAATATGAAAGAAGACACTGTCGTGGAGAAAGGGGTTGCTGCTTTCCAAATAAAAAAGCCCACGTTGAAGCCCAGGCCCAAATCTGCATGCAAGGGTTTTACTCAAGCACACAAGTAAGACCACTCCCCAGCAGTTCCACTTTCAGGTCACTTCTGTTCCAAAGGCTAGTTTCCAAATGAATGATGGCCATTTGTTTTCCCTCTATCACATCCTTTTTTGGGTCACAAAGATGATTTATCTGTCAACAACTAGGTTCACTGCCCCCAGGCAACTTTTGTCAGTTGAAACCATTCAATGAAACGCAAAGAACATGGTACCAATTTAAAGAGGAAAAAAGGTAAGTATAAATATCCTCTCCCAAGACTGCCTCGCGAGTCTTTCGCTTGCTGCTGCAATCACCACCTCTTTGTAAATGCCAGAATTTCTGCACCAAGCCCTAGAAGGGACAGTGAGCACAAACCACAGTTAAAATCAGAAGACAGACAGACACACACAGCATTGTACTTGCAGCTTAACTGGTTCCTTATTCAGGGTCTAGATGCGATTGTACAGCTTAAATCCCAAAGGACAGAACAGCAGCAGGCTGCAGTTTTACATTTGCCCAATTGAACTACAACCGTTGTCACAAGAGCCAATTTCACATTGGCTGTTTCTTGCTCTTGTTGCAATTCATCACGAGAAGACATGAGATCTAAGATACCTTGGCCAGGCTCAGCCTGTGAATAATACAGCACATCGCTTCAACCTTTTCAGCTTGCTTTGTAGTGCGACTGGCCAACCATTGCTGTCCTCCCCTGTTAACCACCCCATTAACCTGAGAGGAAAAGGTGGAACGGACGGACAATTAGCCAGCAGAATACTGAAAAGGTTAATGCTGAGGCACACGGCTTTGGCTTTCTATAGCTTTAATGGTATTAGGATTCTTTCCCTTCCTTTTTCAAAGTCTGCAGCAAAGAAAAAAAGAAGAAACCACACAAGATGAACCTTTGTTCTCATTTCAGATTATAATCATGTAGTTCCTTTCAGATGTCACACTTGGATGATTCTAGTTTATGCGTGAATAAACTGAGAAGAATGTTTATTTTTACCCCTCTCAATATGGAGAATATTCAATTAGAGCAGTGAACTTTTGCTTTGAAGCTGGTCATTCTTGAGCAAAGGGAAATGGGAGAAAGTGGAGGTAAAACAGCTCCATGGGGCTGCCTGCCTCCGAGAGTCCCACTGCTGCAGCAACAGCTCTGTGAGTGGGACAGGGATCCTCACTCAGTGAGGGGGACCAAGGAATTGCCCTGCGCTGGGGGCTGCCCCCAGGATTCCTCTGGTCTGCCAGGGTGGGCAGACCTCATGTTTCTTAGGCACATCCAGAAGATAAGGCACAGCGTGTCCTGGGGAAGCCCTGGAAGCACCAGGTAGAAGCAGCCGCCCCACTTCCTAATGTTTCCCATTCACCTCTGCAAGAAAACTTCCAGTTTTTATATGGAAGATGAAGCTATTACGAACACCAACTGCATGCATCAGTATCAGAAAATGTTTGCAGAAGCCTTGCAGCCCAAAAAGCCAACTTCAACAGATCACATCACTTGTAAAGCTTTCCTCAAGGTGACCCTGCTGTGCCAGCCGTGATGGCATGGGATCCTCCTCTTTGCACAAACACACTACTTTGAGTTGCCAGTAATAGCAGTGATCCCAAATACCACTGCTGGGGGAAGTAGAGGCAGGGAGGTGGGGATGTCTGTGTTACCCATCAAAACTCCATGGTTTACATTTAATACAGTTACAGACTTGCAATAACGCTGACGCTTTCATTATTATAGTAACAACACAATCACTATTTTGCTTAAGGAGAAGAGTGATACTCAGACAGGAAGAATTACTAACAAAAAAAAGAATGCTTTAACTTTTAAAAATGACTTCAGTGCTTTCTCTCTGTATTACATTTTAAGTCCAGATGGGACCATTACGATCACCTACACGCCAAGAACTTGTACTTTTTGATATATGGGATCTCAAGTAACACGACACTTCTTTTGAGCCTCACTCCTGAGCATTACCTTTGATAAGACTTTCACAAACTACGTATAGAAACCCATCTTGGGTTTAAGTCTGGAAGAGAACCAAGTGTTGCAGCACTTAGTGAGAAAAGCAATAGCAGAGTTTGCTGGTTTACTGCCTGCCCATTACCCTACCCAATGCCATTCAGGACTAAAGGGAAAAACATCACCGCAAGAATTCCCAGCCTCTACAGCTCGTTTTTACAGTTGGCTATCCCAGGTTAAAACGTATCACTGATTAGGAGAGAAGTAATTCTGTCAAGAAGCAGATTAAATTCTAGTCCCTTGAAAAGACAAATGAAGAGAAAGAAAAAGAAAGACAGTCCATCACCACGTTTTGTTCCGGTGTTTGGGTGACCCAGAGAGCACCCATGGCAGTGAATGAATCGTCCCCTTCTGCAGATAAAGGGCTAAAACGCTCATTGTTCTGCGCGCTCGCTAAATGAGGGCTTAGGCGATCTGTAAGAGAATGGAGTGCCAGGAAACATGCTGAGTCGTTATACCGTCTTCAACAGCTTCTCTCGGAAGCCTCTTTTATAAGCTACGCAGCAGTAACTTTATTTTTGAAATATATTTATCTTCCACCATTGTTAAACGCGCCCTAAGGATCTTTGTTTTCCAGAGGGATGAGACCATCAGCTTCCACATATCAACAAACAAGAAAGGAAAGCCTTTTTTTTGGCAGGACAGGGAGCATCACTTGTTACGGGGGGTAAAAGCTGGAGGTGCAGAGAGCCGCATTCTGCCATTTAATTAGCAATCAGCAACGATCTGTCAGTCAGAACTACTGTAATTCATGAACTGTTAAGTCAAAGCAGAAATGGCAAGTAATTAGACTGTCTCCATTAGAGCTTCACTAGCACTCGCTCATACAGCAAGGGTTTCAATCTGAGGGAGAAATGGATGTGCAAAGCCCCTTAATATATTCAGCTTTTTAATTAGCAATCAGTGCTGATTTGCCAGCCATATCCAACTCTAACGCACGAGCCACTGAAACACAGGGAAAAGACAGATTTTCAGAATCAGTTCTGCTCATATTTACATCCTCTCCAGGCTGAAGCACAGGAGAAACTACTGAAATATCATCTCTGCCATCACAAAGCAACGGAAAGCACGTAAGAGTCTACACTTCAAGACAGCCAATAAGTTCCTGTCTGGGTAAAGACAGAAGCTGAATATTTATGAGCACATCAGTGCTGAGAGGTAGTCAGCATCTCCCAACGCTGACAAACAAGCATTACCATTTTTAACTGTAAGTGAAACAAAACCTCCGAGAGCTCACGGAACGCAATTTATATTCCAGTCGATCCTATTTTAGAAAGATCCATAAACAGATTGATGGGACACTTACCGGGCTGCCGCGCTGTCCTCGATCTCTGGATGAGGAAAGTGGTGGTGGAAGAGAGATGGGAAGAAGCCATCCTCAATCTGATCCTCACACGTGTAACGCAATGGAAAGCACAGCAGTAACAGCACAGGAGCACGATCCCAGGCCACAGCAAGCGAAGATTTGCTCAAATGCAAGAGCCGTGGGCGCGTAAACAAAAGAAAGAAGCTCCTTACTTTCAGAAGACCTCAAGTATACAGAGGTCTCCAGCGAGATACCCTCACCCCCACCGCCAACACTTAAATGAGGTCTGGGAAGCGGTGCATCCTGGCTCCACGTGTTCTGGTCACTTGGGTACACTGATTGCATGCAGCTGAGCTCCCCTGGGTCGGCCCTGCCTTCCCACCAGGTGCTCAGACAGTGCTTCAGACCATGACTCTGCATTTCTGCTACAAAGGGAAACATGAGCTGCCTTTGCAGGTGGAGCAGATTACAGCCTGCCTCTGGGCTGTGGTGGGCACTGCTTTATTTCACCCTAAAATGAGAAGGGCTTTAAGGAGCTCCTAGTAAACTGAGCAGCAAAGCTGGGATCTCCATTTCTCCAGCACGAGGCCAAAATCCACTTCCTCCCTGGCCATTAAGGCATCTGAGGTTCTGGAGGGTGAGGGCAAATGAGAAGTATGAAGACCTTCCTCTCTCTACCAATATTTATGTTAACATCAGAGCTTTAATTGTGTAACTTCTCAAACGTGAAGTGCCTGCATTGGGCCTCCCATAGCTCTCCCTGTATAAGATAAAAATAAAAGAACGTTTCACATCTCTTTGTAAGTATTTAATGACGATAAATACACGTGCATGCGTATATATATAAAACTCTTTTCAACATCAGAGGACGGCTTCCATTATAGTCCAACTCTAAAATCAGTCAATATATGAAACAGCTGATTAAAGCACCAGGGCGGCTTAAAGCAATTACAGATTGCAGGTAGAGTGGTAATTGCACTCCTAACTGCCTCAACTGGGCACATACAAATGCATAGTTGCATTTGTATAGAGGCTCTGATAGAATGCTCTGTGCCAGATGAAAATTCAGCCCTAAGTAGTAGCAATGTTCTTATCTAAAAATGACTTTTGTTTGCCTAACGTCTGACAGTGCTAAATCTATTTCACAAGATGTTTAATTCGTTTGTTTTCACGGCGTTCTCATTTCCATTCTAGCTCTCGATACCGATGGGAGAGAGCAGGTTTCTGGCTCTGCACTTAAAAAACAGTCCCAAGGCAAAGAACGTGGCATCAGTTTGCCTTCGCCTTTCCAATGTCAGCTGCGTAGAGCATTCAGCCAACATTTTAAGCTCTCAACAGCTTTTGTGCTTTTTAAGTACTTTCTAGCTAGCCCCTGCTTTGTCTCTGATGGCTGGCTTTCATAGCTTGTAAACAACCATCTCACAGAAGAGTTTTCAGTTCCTATTTTTGAAACACCAACTATTTTCCTGCGAAATACAGGTCAAGCCGTCCTGTTGAATCTGCAACACATTCAGAAACAGGTGCTCTCAAGCAGCTGTAAGCTCTCTACCTCCTTCTCTTTCAACAAAAACCTATAAAAGATTAATTGTCTCAGCCCATAAATGCTTTAATAGCTTTCAGTGCACATTTATGAATTATAGGTACAGCTTTGTGAAAGGCTGGGCTGCACAATCCCAGGCTCAGCCATGGAAGTGCCCGTGATTCAGATATCAGCTGAATAAGAGTTCAATCCCAACCTGCATTCCAGGCTTCCTGCAGGCTCTTGGCCAACTACTGCCTGCTTTTGAGTCTCAAGGGAGCTTTTGTGTTCGTTGCTGCTCTTTAATGAAGCAAGCAAAGACATTGTTTCTTCCTTACCTACCATCCTGCCCGGCTGTCCACACACAGCCTCCAAACTACCGCTTGGTAACACAGACTTAAATGGCTGTTCATAGTACAAGTAAACACCTGAGTGCTGCTGGTATTTTAGGATAGGCTGATAGCACAAACCATGATTGCATCACAATGGTATTGGCTGCACATTATTCTTTCAGCTTGCAAACGTGAGTTAATAACAGATACAAATTCAACACCACTGCTTTTGCTACTCATTAGTAAGAGTAAGGCAGCTTGTTACCTCAGCTTTTCCTTTATAAAAAGGAAGAACTACAGAAGGAATTACAAGAAACCAAGACAAGGAAAACCATTTTTCCATTTTCCTCAATTCACAGCCTAACAAACAGCAGGAGTTACAGAAATGTGCACTTCATACAAAATCCAGAGCACCTCACATGTAATAGATGTGCACGTGTGCACCTGTGCTTGCACCTGTGCTTGCTCTTAAAGACGGCAACAAGTTAAGCATCAGCCCAATTGTTGTATCCTTCATAGACAAGGACCAAAATAAATGAAGCAGGCTGACCCTTAGATGAAAGGGATCTGGTTTTTCCCTTCCTTGAGCCTGTGCAGAGGCTGCACCGCAATCAAACACTTCCTCAAATCTCTGTTTCATTTCTGGGTTGTGAACTAGTCCAGATGTCTTCATAGCAATGTTGAGCATTTCATTTTGAAATTATAGCAGCCGTCTAAGGCAGGAAGCTGCTTAGTTAAGACTGTTTCATATGCTATCAGTGGCACCAGCTCCTGCATTCACGCACTGATTGTATGAAGCTCCACAAGGCAAAAGCAGACTTTGTGTCAAAGCTGCTTCTACAGCTATACTGTCAAAAACAGTACTGTACAAAGTCAGAGAAGAAGTTTCGCAACCACTGGTCTATCTGGAATTTAGCAGGCTGAAGCTGCCCTTGCAAAGACCACAACAAAAGAAAACCAACACCTGTGGTTGATAGTCTTAGCATAGGATTTATTACATGGTTTCCTTCCTAGAGATACTTTGTTACATCAAGTCCAGTGCACATTTAGCTTAGATGATTGCTTTGAATAAGACCAAAGCATCCATGGATATATATATATATATGTGTATATATATATATACACACGCACACCCCTGGTGAAACAAGGTAGAATGGCAAACATTAAGGAAATAAAGATTCAGTTCTGGCAAACCAAGGCCTAGCAAGCTGTGCATCTTACTAAAAATAGCCATGATAGTTAATCAAAGTACATTTATAGAGTGGAACCCAACTCAGTGTTTTTGTGCAAAATGAGAGTGGACTTCCATAAAAGCCTGCTTAGCAAAGCCATAAGGAGTCTTGTTTTAAACAGTTTATTTACATTGCTTGGATTGGTACAAAATATAAAAGCAGTTTAGTCTGACAGATTCAGAAACGTCACTAATTACATATAGACAAGACAGGACACTGGTGGTTAAGAAGCCAGAAGTTGAGAGCTCCTAATACAGACAGTTAAACCTTTACTAAACCATTAAAGAAATGCAGAAATATACATATTTAAATGGTTCCTGAGATAGCACTAGATCATACTGACTGAGAGGATACGAAAGGAGTGAATGTATAGCTTTGAAGGATGACAAACGCATGAGAAAGACAGATGGAAGCCTTAGGAATACAGCTGAAATTTAACACACCCAAACTGCTGGGCCCTCGTCACACCAGTAATCTCATGCATTAAATAATGAGCTATTAACGAAACATTAGGATGTCACAGGAAGTTTGTTTTTCATTGTTACTTTCAAACAGCCCTAACCAAAAGGGAAAGCCGTAACTCTTGAGCATATTCATTTTTTCTTTTAATCACTTGTGGTGGACAAAGCTAGTCATAGCTTTTAAGCTTACTGTTCAAATAGACCAACACACCACTGTCTTACAGTGAGGCTGCAGAAGATCATAATCAGAGAAACTCAAACCCATTTCTTTATAAACAGCTACACATAAAATATCTGGAATAAGCAGCTGTACAACAGGTTAACTGCCATACTCAAAAGGTCAGGCACTTCCTAATGCATCTCCATTTAAGAAATCAACTGTTCGAACATTAAGATGCTCAGCCAATTGATTAAGTTAGGCAAGCATGGGAGTCATTCAAGCCAGCAATAAGTTATGTGATCATCACCCTTGTTTCAAAACTGGTCTGTTGTTTAAAGGGGACAGTTTCTGGTGAAAAAATTGTGCAAGGGAATAGTGGGTCTCCAACAAAGACCAAGTTACTCCTTCCACTCGATTACCTGATCTACATCAGTACAACTAGAAACCCCTTTGTGATTAACTTAGTGTTATCTAACGTTTTGCTAATCATTGCTAAGTGCTAATGACTAAGGTACCATTAATGTCAGTAACAGGTCATTTGAACAGCCAGCTGTTTGTCAGTCACTATAGTATGGCACTGTACTTTAAGCCTGCTTCATATCAAGTGGGTTGTTGATCGACTTAACGTATGACTCCTCTTTTCAAAGATTGAAGGAAGGCTGACCAAGGATGGAGAAGAAATGCCCTGTTGAGGAGGAAAGAAAAATAGTAGTCATTTAGTAACCAAACAAGTAGTACACAAGGAATAAAAGACTTCTCCTTGTTACTAGATCAGAAATTCAGAATGCAAGAACATGCTTGTGAAGAGTGGCTTTTAAACAAGTATTAACATACATTTCACGTCACACTTTTTGCACTACTCACCTCCTTGCAAATGTAAGGAAGTGTGTTATTACCACAATCTCAGAGTAACTTGCTCCCCTCATACCCTACAACTCTGTGTTCTTACTAGGCTTGAGCCTAATTGGTCACTGAAACATACTTTCTTGGCTACAGAGCGATATGCTGTATCACAATGACCTGTCAAATATCTACTTGGATTTTATAGTTTTTACATTAGTCCTTTAAATACTTTCATGAGCAACCTTCTGTTGCTCATCCTTTTCAACATGGTCATGATAGTTAGATAGTTTGCTGTAGCCATGTAATTCAGGAACCTTTTAAGTAAGAACACTTTGGCAAGCTTTTTCTTCTAGGAAATGTGTCTGTAGCATGGTTTCTATTTGCAGTTATGGGCAATATATGAAAGTTAAATTAAATCCTAAACCTTTCTTTATATAGCTTTTTTTATTTACATATGGGGAACAAGAAGTTAAAACCACAGATAAAGTTAGCTATTCAAGACCACCCTGCCATTATAATACTAGTCCTGAGGATTCTGGCTGGCAAGCTTCACTGCTGCCTGGACACAATAAATTGAAACAAGTAGTTGTTCAATATTATTTTAATTAGGTCTAACTTTTAATTAAGAAAAGTTAAAAAGGATCTCTGAAAGAATTAACTTGGCATTCAAAACCAGAAATAGCACAGTGTGTCAGTGCTGAGTAACCCACAGCATTACAACAAGTCAAAGGAGAACTCAATCCTGTTTATACCTTTGTGGAATCTATGTTTTAGGTAGCTGTACCATTTTGTCTTAATCAGAACTGGATGCTTACTCCATACAAGGTAGGCTTTAGCCTGACTGTTAATGCCCATCCCCTTTTCTTGGGGATTATACTTAAGAGACTATATATATATATATATAAATACATGAAACTAATGTTAGAATTAAAATATATGTAAGATGGATGTCTACTCTAACGCAACCCCATGACCCAATCAAAGTAGCTTTATGCCAATTCTAAAGGGTAGGAGATTGATTTAAAACCCTATATAACATCAAATAGAACTCACACTCTACTGCCAAGCTACAGCTTATTCTGAGGTCCAAAAGTTATGGGGAAAAAAAAAATGAAATAAGTTTTTTACTCTTAAATTCTTGTCATTATAGGGAAGAAATTGTACACAGGGACACAAACAAGAAAAATGCATGACTTGCATTTTCATGGGAAATGAGATGCAGTTCTACATCAAAATAAGCACAGAATATTAGAATTCCAAAACAACTGTTGAAGCAATCATAATTGAGGGAAGAAAATCACTACACAGAACTGGGCTATAGCCAATCTGATTTTATGTTAATTCCCTATAAACCAAGGGAGTTCACTGTCATACTTCCTCCCCTCATTAATTTGTATTTCTTCATGCCTATCTAATGTGGCAGATAGTATGGCAATCTTTGTTGTACAATTTAACGGCCACTCCAACATACTGAATCATCTCTGCATTAAGATTCTGACATTCAAATCAGTAGTAGAAAGATACACAGGAAATCCTGTTCTTGGCTAGCTGTCCTACAAACTACAGGCTTTAAAGTAATGTTCGCTCAGCACAGATTTACTAAAAAAGAAACTAGAAGATGATAAAAATCCTCAAATCCTAGAACAATATACTAGACTGTATTAGCAAATTGTGTCTGAGCTAATGTGGCAGAAGAGAGCTGCAATGGGTAGCCAAGAATAGCGGGAGCTGCAGCACCAACTCATTTTATTTCACCAAGTTTTTATGAACACATAAGCAGATAATTCACTTGCCTTTTTTAAAAGCTCTCAGGCTGCAACATCTGTAAGTTTCTATACATCCTTCCCAGTTTGTTTCATCAGCTGTCTATTACTTTACTATACTCACTGATGTTCTCTCCATGTTATTTAGGGGCCTCATTTCTGCTCTGTCCAAAATGAAATAGCCCAAACCAACATGCAGGAGTGCAGGGAGCTTCTTGCTCATTCAGAATAGGATGCATATTCCAGTTCCAGCAAGAACTTGCTTTCAGCTTAAATGTATTATCAACTCCCAGGTTCTACTACATATACGCACACCTTCCTGCATTTGCAGTAAGCAAGCCTTCTCACTAAACAGTTTCACTCTGAGAAGAACACATCTATGAAAGTAGATCAAAATAATTTTTTCCGCTGCAGATCTTCAAATTGTTACAAGATCAACGTTAGAATGGCTGTGGTCTTAAGAAGGTTCCTTGCTTGGGCTGCACAGCTAAATAACTTACCGCTAATGACGATGTACTATTCAGACGGCTGCCTATGTAACTCTCATTAGCTGAGCTGGGACTTCTTCCTTCTGTTGCACTATGTGACATTAAAGCCCTTCGAAGAGCTCTCTTCGGTGTTTTTGAGAAAGAAAATGCTCTTGTAACCTGGGGAATTTGACAAGCACTGTTATACACTGACAAAGATCAGGCTGTAATAGCTACCACAATAAGCTACTACTCAGGTTCTGAAGATCTGTAGGACAAGTTCTGAACCAGAATACAATAGCTCTTCCTCACATGAAAAACAATTAAAACCAAATAAACAGAAGACAACTTGCAAGTGGGCCCGACTTTTAGGAGTCCCCACAGCCAGTGCTATTCTCACTTGTCCACACAACAACAGCATTTAGAAAAAAAATAAGAGATGAGAAAAGGAAAAAAAAAAAAGAAAAAAAAAAAAGAAAAATAAGGTCTGGTCAACTAGATTTCCCCACGCTCCTTGCATTTTGAAAGGTCAGATCCCCTTGCATGTTAAGTCTTTAGCACCTTCTAAACTACAATAGCCTCTACAGTTTTCCTAGGAAATGGCATCATCTTGATGAGAAAAAAGTCTGCTGAGAAGAATGGAGAACAGATTCCTCCTTGCTGCTTCACCCTCTTTCAGCAGAACCAGACCAAGGGCAAGCCTATGTGACAGGGCAGACAGGCAGCCCCTCCTCCTGCTTCCCAGGCAATCCCTCTCAGCAACACAGAGCACACATCAATTAAGTGCAGCTTAAGCCATACACAGAGGAAAGTACATACAGGCAGAGAACAGCCTTCAACACTTCCGTGCAATTCTGAAGTCTAGCATTAGAGCATGCACACTTCACATACATTTGAATGTATTTGAGCTTTGATAACTACCAATACCATTCAGTGCGCTAACAGCAGCTACAGTTGAGGCCTGTTTTTCTGAAGTTTAATTGTTTGAACCTTTTAAATAAAGTTCCATAACAACATCAATAACACCTACATAATATTTACAACACTTCAGATACTCCAATAATTAAGATATCCCAAAACTACCCTTTCAAGGCCCTCAAGTACTTCTTACTTTCTGCCTTTAAGGAGAATATTTTTCACTGAGATTAAGTTCTTCCTACAACTGCTCTAAGTTCTACAAAGCACTCGAAATGGAATACTAATGCCATTCTGACTAGACCAAGTTCTGCTGTAAAGCACAGTCTTTGTAATATCTTACCTTCTTTGATGTTTTCTTTATTGCCCTAGATGCTCTACTTAAAGTACTGTCCATATCTTTAGTATTTACTTCAACTGAATCAGGATCAGCAGCATAAATAAGGTTTTCCTGCAGAGAAAAATAGTGGTTTCACAAATTTAAGCACTTGTTAAAATATCATTTTCTAGCTCATGAAGTACGGTTTAGAAATTTTTAATAGCCATATTCCTCTTTTTCTCTGTACGTTACGAGAAATACAAAACTATCTGTGTTGGTTTCAGGATACTAACCACCAGTAGACAGTTACAGAATAACTTTATTGTTTTCATGTTTGTTTACCCAGGCTCAGGGCTAAGCAAAGCAAAGGCAGGAGGTCTGAAAGCATTCGTGGGGAGTTACAAACTACACGCCTATTTCTTTCACTGGCACAAAAGACTCTTAAGAAAAACTATAAGAACACCAAACAAGGTCTAGGGCTATTCCCACTGCCTGACAAACTAGTTAAAGTTTTTTACTGCCACCATGTGGCAAATCTACGCTATCTCATTGTCATACAGTATTATTACTGAAAACACAAAGAAACCTTAGACTGACATTCAGCTTGCCACTTACATTAGCAAAAAAAGTTATGTACTCACTACAAACCAATTATTACACAAATCATAATTAATAGCATTCAGTATAATAGACTGCTATTTGTCAGCATATGATTCTGAATGTCCTGGGCAAGATGAACCAGATTTGTTACACATCCATTAATTTTCTATTTTATTAAATAGTATTTCCACCCCTTTGCGTTATACTTCATAGAATCAAGAGTGACTACAGGTGACTGATACAGACTGAAGTAAATTAACCTATTTGAATTATTACTTGTCCTGCTCTTTTTTTGGAAGAAAGAAACCACGATGCCAAGTTTCATTTTCCAACATTCCTAGATGAGATTCTAGGCAAGACAGAAGATATTTTAATGCAAGTGTGTTCTAAAGTACTCAAAGGCACAAATGCTATACAGCAAGAAAACAATGCAGAAAATAAAACATTACCAACAAAACCAAGCTGGTTTTGCTTCACATATTGCAAGAATTTTCAGCAAATTTGAATAACATATGCCTATATTCTGGGATAGTTAGAACACTGGGCAAAAGACTTTTGCCCAAACTGGGAGGGATCTGCACTCCCAATTAATGGTTTCTGGCTGTGAGAAGTGTAAACACTGAGCTTTTAGGATAAAAGAAGGTCAGCATCTCTGTTATTTCCTATTTCAAGGTTGGAGGAATGTCTGTAGGAGGATGATGTTTCACATCTCTTACATTCTCATGCCCATAAAGCATATAACAGTGATTAAACCTAACACAAAGAGTTAAACCAACATATAGTTCACAAGGCTAAGACTGCAGATAAACAGTGAAAGCGAGCTGAGGACAATCTGGTTGAGATTTGCCCTCCTACAAAAAAAATCATCAGTGCAGAGTTTAAATTCCTTATTATTAATCTGTGCTGGGTGAAGGGCGTGATTCTTTGTTTTACATACTTATTATCTTCTCCAGAAGCTTCCTCTTCCACTTTTTAACCACTTACTTGCTGACATTCTAGCACAAATGTTTTCTGTTCTACTTCACCTGGAACGCATCCACTTTTAACAAGTTCTTCACCTTCCTGTATTCCAAGCCAACAGAACAAAACATTTCCAAAAAAAACAGCCCCAGAGAACTTACTGCATCAGCTTTACAAATAGTGTTAGCTACATGTCGACACAATGTTTTCAGCCAGTCTTCTTTAGGAGGTTCTTCGCTGGTCATTTGGAAACTGAGTAGCTTGTTGTTGTGTTCTGTAGGTGGACGTACAACTAAGGCAAAAGCTTTGTGGCAATCTGTAGCAATTTTGAAATAACAAATAAACCAGACAGAAGTAAGAAAAAAAAAAAGCAAACTATTTCATATGCCTTCCCACCCCAAGGGATAACGGGAGCAACCTTTTAGAGCTAACCCTTCAGATTCCAGGAGTTAGACTTAGAAGAGATATAACTCGGTACAAGGAATTATACGCACAACTTCTGTTTTATCACTCGCAAAAGAGTTATGAGTTTTGTCTGCATATCTCAAGAAGATTGCAGCCAGTTCGTTCACCAACTAGTTTGCACACTGTGGTCTAGACTATTTAACTTTCATAGCTAACTTGTCATACAACAAATATGCCCTGGCATTCTGTCTCACAATGGGAAAACCTTCATCCTTTAAAAGAGATTTTTCATTGCTGTTGGAGCATTTTAGATCATACAGACAGACCTTCTGTCTCCCTGATGTCCAGGACTTTTTTGATCTGGGAGAGAGGCATGAGTACAACATGCTTAAGAGAAGCAGGAGGTCTCGTGTGGCCATGAGGACTCTTGAAAACGCCAATGACTTTGTGACGCTTCCTTGCAATCTGCAGTTAAATAAAAAGACAAGTTAAAATTAGAAAGTCCATTGCTGTTTTATTTGCCTTCTGTATTCTTACCTTCTAAAACAAACAAAAATAAAGCCTTGCTATGAAGAAATACACACTGGAGTGTTTTAAAGAACTGCATTACTGTATGACAGAAGTCTTCAGTGAATTTGAGATAAGAGATGCTTATAGATAGTTCAAGTAGCCAAGAAATACTTGTTACTTAGCAGCAACACCTTCAACTCCAGGGGAAAAAAAAAAAAGAAAGAAGGAAGCAGCTTTGTATTACAAGTTTCAATTCTACCCTGAAGAACAAAGCAAAGGCACTTGGAAACCTATTACAAGTCAGTCTAGGTTTAAGCACTGAAGACAATGCCTATATGGATAAATCAAATCAGTCTGTGGTGAATTGTGTCCTAAGAGTATTACTTGCTGTTACTCATCCATGCAATCATGGAGTAGATTTCAACACTGGAGATGTTAGTCTTAACTTTACATTAAAAACAGCGGTAACATCAGTAGTTTCTATTTTATAGAAGAGATACTTTTAATTAAGGCTTTTAGCTTGTCTTCATTTTTCCCTTACTTCCTTCACAAGTAGAGAAACTATGTCAGCTTTATTACTAGGCAAATTACTTTTCATCATGTATCTTCTTAACATAATATTAGTCTAGATATATGATATGTGAATTTGTTTTCCTTGTTTGTCAAAGCACAGACAGCCCTATCTCAGAGGTATATTTATTCACATTAAATACAATTAAACTTTAGACAGGCCAACAGCCTGCTGAGCCAAAATCCAGCACTTTCTCATCTATTAGTACTAAGTACAGTGCTTTGCAGCTGCATAATTAAATATGTTGAGAATTAAGCATTATACTTTAAACAGGAAAAAAAATAGAAATTGATTCCTCAGAGGAGTACAGATATTGGCATACAAGGCAGAAATGACAGAAAACTACCATAATCATTACTTGATATTATTGCATATAATTAAGAAAAGAATTCAGTGAGTGACAGGACAAGAATCAGGCATTTGTGATGGTAACTTTCAAAATGTGTTCAATATGTTGGTATTATTTCCATATAGAATTGTTAATTGCTTTTTCCAAGGCAAAAATGCCCTTATCTTTGATATCAACTTCTTAATCTGATTATAAGATCATCCAAAACTCAGTTACTCGTGTTGCTTATTCAGTACCTACCAGAAAGGTAACATCAGGATGTGTCAGCTGTCTGTGACTTAATTCTTAATTCTTCTTAGTACTGTGACTTAAAGTCTGTGACTTGATTCTGCTTCAAAGTTTAAGTTTCTCTTGTTTATGTTCATAGTGTCAAGCATTTCACAATTCATTAGAAGTGTTCTTATAGTAATCTTACCTCTAAGCAATCATTAAACAGAAAGAGCGTGACCTGCTCTCCCCTGTCACAGATGTCATCACCAAGTGCAATGGTTTCCAAACGCTGAACTAAGCTTCGGTGGGAGGATAAGAGATTGGCCTGCGCAACAGAAGCAAAAAGCTCATTAAGCATTTAATTCGAGGGCTGGATTACTGCTTGCTTACAACTTAACACTGGAAATCTATTTAAAATAGTACCATTGCATTTTAACATCACCTATTTTTGCAGAGGAAGCAGGAAAACAAGCAATCATTTTTACAGGTCTGCAGCTTCTGAAAAATTACTTACAGGACAGCCATCAACTTCATAAACAACATCAAAGAATTGCCTTTGAGCCTCTGTTTTCCTCTTGTCTTCGTTAATGTGTCTGAGGAAAGAACATTACATTTATCTTCAATATCAAGCAACTGTAAATGATTTCACTGCATTTAAGACAAAAATAATGAAGCTGAACATTCAGAAAGCTTACAGTAGCCCTTGGACATACAGAAGTAAAGTACATTTACTCGTATGTCCAAGCACTACATGCTAAGCAGGCATACATGAAACTTCAGAACTATAACATGACAAGAATATTGTTCTATTAGCTAAAATAGCATTCAGTTATTGCAGTTTCCCTCCCTGCCAGAAGAGGGAGGAAGCAGAGACCAATTCTCATATGCTGCATTCTACAGGTCTCACCACCACCTTAAGTCAACACTACAGTTCATCAGAAGTCAAATGCAAGAATAATTGCACATTAAGAGTTGCTGTAAATCAGGCAAGCATTTGCTTAAGTAAATGCATAAAGTCTCATTGCTGGAGACACACACTACACTTCAGAAGAGGTGAGCTTTATAATCTGAACAGCTTCAGCTTTAAGCTTGCAGAATGGTGCCATCAATAGCTAACACAGGACCACAACAGACCAACCTTCCAGCACCAATACTACATAACCTTTCAATGGAAATTTACATATACACAAGATTTAAAGGATGCTATCTATCCCCCACATCTCTTCCACTCTGTAGAGGATAGAAATAACTGGAACAGAGTAGACAGAACAAAAGAATCCAAAGGAATACATATTACATACACTTAAATGGAGACAAAACATATGGCAGCAATATGTTTTAAGTTAGAACAATTTAAAATAGATGAACAGATCCGTACATCTAACAGTTTTATAGAATGAATTTCACTTACGTCATCACTTCTTTTAATGATTCAATAGCTCTCTCTAGAATGATTTTATCTGGGTTGTCTTCTGCTGTATGCTTCTTAAGATCTGCAATTCAAAACATTGCAAGTTCTCACACCCTTAAGAATAAAATGTTGAGAATTTGAGAACTAGGAAGACAATTTAATTTTTTTGGTTAGAGCAATTTCATATCATTTCACCCACATGAACTACCCATCACTGCAGCTGGCAGTCTTCAACTGAAGTAGTTTAACACATGCATGACTTACACACCACTATTTATGCTGACATATGGTACTTGACTTCAGCTTCCAAATACAAGTTTAATTGCATGTAAAGCTTACGTTGCTACCATTAATAGCCAATTTTAGAAAGGACTACTTACATGCATTATTAAGAATCCAGATTCCTGCCTTATGAAGTGGATGTTGTGGTCTGTGAAGACACTGTTAACTCACATCTAACAGATTTTATAGTTGTTACAATAAGTGGGTGATCTCAAGACAAACACACGAAGCTGTAGTCTTGTTGATATGAATTGCTCTCTCATTTGAACCTCAGTTACACTTGTGCTTAAGACAACGAAACTGTTTTCAGAACAAGCTTTTCTTCTAACCGTTCATGTATGTATCTGAAGCACACAAGTGAAATTTTCTTGAACTATGCTTGTTTCAGTAATTGGTCTTGCTGACTGCTGTTAAGTGTGATTATCTCTTAGAAAGAAGTATGCTTCATGTAAGACAAATCACTTCTAATCATGCCAAAAGCAGGATTATCTTGGTTTTAAATACCTTGATCAAACATACAAAAAAAAAAAACAAAAAAACAAAAAACAAACTAGATTACCATTTAGTAGTAGAACAACACTAGGCAACCTTTGTACAGGACGGATAAGTAGTTCAGCTAGGCTTTGACGACCACATTCTGGTTTAGCTTGGTTTATCTACAAGAAAAAGGGGAAAAAGGAAATATTTCTTATTTTTCCAGTTAAAAGGGAAGTGTTATATCCTCCAAGGCCAGCACTGCAGAAGTTTCCCCAGTGTCTTTCAAAACAGGTACACAATGATTAAGCAATCACATTAGAAGACATTCAAATCTAGATGGTGTTTATCACTCATCTTTTCAAAATGGTTCAACTGTCCATATTACCAGCTTCTCACACTTTTTTCCAGTTGTTAAGGCATAGTGAAACAGGTGAGCTGGTTGCATTCTTTATCATTTCCCCATCATTTAATTATTAATATGCAGAAATAGTCCTTAATACCTCAGAAAACAAGAACTGAGATCTTTTAGCTTGATTGTTTTGGGGTTTTGTTTTGTTTTTTTTTAAAGATATGCTCATTAGATGCAGAAGATTTAAAGCTACACTGAACTAACACTCAGCTATACAGATTTCTCTAGAACCCTGGGAGTATAAGGACTCCTCTACAGACAACTTTCCTTTTGAAGATAGCCTTCTCTTAAATCCTCACTTATGCTCCTTCTCATTAGCCACAGGAATAGCGAGACATTCTGCCTCCTTGGAAATTCATTTCTGCAACAGTTTTCCCAAAATAGCTATTAACTTGCAAGTCTTCAGCACAAAGATGAGGATCAATAAAGAAAAAAAGAAGGTATGTGTTTGGGAGACAAATAAGTTTTTCAGCATATAATCAAACTAGCTTAGAAGCTGTTACAAACAAGGAACTTGAATCTCTTAGTAAAGAAGACACCTGAGAAGCTTAAGGGATTGAAGTTCAAATCCTTCCTATTCAACAATCCTTCAGGTTCTTAAATTTCAAGTTCCTCATTAACTGCATTAAATAGTTTACTTCATAGTAGTTGCCACCTTCACACAACTTCAAGGAGAACACCTACCTTCAGGAAGGCATGAAACCTTGGCTTCTGTTTTTCACATCTAGTAATAGTTTCCTTGCTCATTTCAAAGAAGTTCACAAATGGTGGATATGTTTTCAACAGGTCTTTTGACTGAAAAAAAACAAACAACTGTAAGAGCTCTGTTTTACATATGATGTAGCATTGCACATATATCTGTACACCCTGAGCTGCTCAAAGGCACATTTTAATGAAGTATAAAGCATTGTAAACCTATGTGTGCTCACATAACAAGTTAGGACACTTTTGCATGCCAACTGTTCAAGATTCAAGGCTGCTTATGAAATACAGACTGCTCTCAAAGATCAAGTACAAATGTGATAATCTAGAAGCCACTGAGCAGCTCTTTCAAGCAGAGGAGATTCTTATCTAACAAGATACTTTCAGTGAAAGTTTTGGAAATCTTAGATATCTTAACTAGCGTGTGCAATCACCTTTAGGAAAAAAGGCATTAAATCACCATAAGCAATACCTCAGATCAAGAGCATTTGAATACAAAACATTCTTTGCCTCAGCATGATTAAGGCAGCAAAAGCACAAGATAAGTATCAGACTTACTATGTTAAAAAGTACTGCAGTCCCAGACCTAGCTTTCATGCTCTGTACATTATGTACTCGTGAAAAATAAGCAGTCATTATTCACACATTTTAAGTCTTCAAGGAAAAAAGCAAGTGCCTTCAAAAAGTTAACTTTCTAATTCCATACTATTGAAAGGAGGCAGAAGATCACTAAAATTACAGTAAGAGTTTCTTCTACCATTTAAGTAGAAAATGTCTGTAGCGCTGCAAATTGAAGGCTGCTTTTAATTACACCCATTTGAAGTTTTAATCCATAATGCAAACAGACAGATGTGGGCTGACAGGGATTACTTACACAAAGTATATCACTTAACTCAGCTAAGAAGTCTAAACAGAAGATACAATAATACGAGTCAGTGTTCTTGCTTACTCAGTAGTGCTATGCTTGTGTTCGCTACATCCTACAGTGGGTTATTTGTAAGATAATATCTCACTATAGTTCAAATGCATAAAAACAGAAACTTACATATTTAAGAAAGATATCACCAATACTTTTGCTTTCAGTCCAGTTCACCATAAGATCTTCCAGGTCTTCCTAGATTAGGTGCAAGGATTGGAGAAGAAAATAGTGTGAGTGTCAACTGCATAAAGCTTTAAGATGGTACCAGTGCTCTGCTAAACACACATAGTCAGCACAAAATCATAATAAAATAGGCAATCCTAAAATCCACACAACTTCACAGTAAGCCTCTTAACTTTATTAAGAGATGATAGCAAAACTCCTCTGGTTTACTAAATATACAGTTTTGAATCAATAGAAGTAGAGTCTAACGATGTGTCTGAACTAGTTAGCTCTATAACAAAAATGGCATAATAGCAGTTAGGATTAAATGAGAATTAGCATAGGTTTCCCCAACTAGGTGCACCAAGGGTTAAGAAGAGTAAGAGCAAGCTGTTAAGCACCTATCAGCTTGATAAGGATCAAGCTTATTTACAGTCAGCTAATAACAGGGACAAGACAGTACAGCTGAAGTTCAGGATTCCCTTTGAATTGAGAGGTTTCATCACTGTTCTCCATTTATATCTGCTACTTATCTTCATTACACTAAAGTAGAGCAAAGACAGACAACCACTGTTCTTAATTCTGAGTACAGTTCATGAATGGCAGTATTAGTTACATATAACACTCACACTTCAGGTACTTAACAACTTAATTATAAATTAAAAGTATATTTCCGAATCACACTTAATTCACCCTAATGATTCTGTATCCATTCAAGTAGCTATGACTTAACACAAACAGAACTTAAAGTTGGCATCATATCTCCCTGTGTAGGGGGAAGTTACAGTTTACCTTGATTTTAGTGTGTACATCAAGAATATCCGGAATGCTGCCAAATATGGTCTTAATCTCTTCCTGTGCAAGTATTGGTCCTCCAAGTTGTCCCTCCTTCTCCAATGGAACTTGAAATAACTGATGTGTTAGACAAAGAGTCATTACATCTTCCATGCATTGTGTATAAAATAGTTACGAAAATAATGGTGTTGTCTTCCAGATCATACTTTCCTGCAGTCACAATCTTGATACATCCTGTTTCCACTTAACAGGAACAGATTATGGAAGAGTGGTTTCCAAATGCAAACGCTAAGTTAGTTAGCATTACTATAGAATCATCCCTTTATCTCCTCTAGTCACACACATTCTTCAGGAATGATAATCAGCCACAGCGGAAGCAAACTTCCTAGGAAGTGAAGCTTCTCCTGTAAACTGCTTGCTATTCTGCTCTTCTTGCAATAGCAAACAGCACTGGTGTTTTTTCCACCTCTATGCACTAATATCTTAAAAAAAATAAAGTCATGAAGAGCCTATTTTCTTAAAGTTTAACATCTTCATATCAAGCATAGCTTCTAATCTGAGATCTGCAGTTGGTTTATAACTTCCAGGTTTTATAATTAACAACATCCTCAATATACCAATAAAGTTGTAAGTTCATATACATTATCTCTCACACATCTTTATTGCTCCAAGTTCTAAAAAGCCCAAAGAAAACAAGTCACTTACATCAACACCATGTGTCTTAGTACAACTGAATTGTACTTGCTGTAATACCAGCTTACCTGAATAATTGTTGTAAGAATATCAACATAGTTACTTTCTGTCTGATATAATTCCTTTGCAACCTGCCATCTTGCAGACTGCTTTAGTGGAAGAGGAGTGGAGTTTCTCGATGGCCTTGCACAGGATTTCGGCGTTTCTGATTAAAAGATATTTACACAAGAAAACAGAGTTCTATAAATGAGAGCTCCTGAAAAGGTCAACCTCCAAGAAGGAAACTTTCAGAATTCAAGGGAATTAAAGAAGATTAAAAGGCTATTCTTTATTTAGACATCATAACTCTTTCTAAAAATGACTTTATTAGTCCTATTACAGACTAATATTAATGTGTTATTCCTCAGAATTAGTCTTAGACTATTAAACCACTAGTAAGCCATTCACAGACTGGTCAATGACTCAACCCTCTTATGCTCAGTAACAATTTGAGGCCAAGAGCTGAATATTATTTACACATTCAAGTTATGTTTCTCTAATTTTGCTTTGCTACATCAACAAGTCTCTCAGATACCACATAAGCAGCCCAAAACCATTGCTTGTCTTTACAAGCAAAACCTGCAACATTTAACTTAGGCAGTGTCTTACTATACTTATAGGGAACAATCCCTTAATTAGTATTTAACCTAAATCTACCCTCTTCAATTAAAACCATTGCCTCTTACATACAAGTAACATATTATATTTAAGTCTTTAAAAGCTTTTTTAAATGTTTGGTTTTGGTTTTCTGTTTGTTTGTTTTAAGAGCACCAGTAACTCCTCTCTGTATGTGCTTTTGAATATGCTTACTGTGATGAAAAGAAGCAGCCTGCCCCTGTATCTGAATGCTTCACCTTGACCCTGAATCCCACACACTTCAAGGAGAAAGTCTGGAGTTACTCAGGAAACCTGCAGCAAATACTGAAAGACTTCTCCATCACTACCATTATCATTTGTATGCAGAAATCTCTTAAACACTGCAAGCGCATGCAAATGAAGGTTTTTAGCTATACCTCCATTGGTAGTGCTTGATTCTGGAGTGTTAGAAATGTCCAACAAGGACCCAAGAGAAAGCGAGTGTTCAGCTGATGGGCGCTTCCGAGGAGGAAAAGGTGACATGTCTGTTTCTCTAGTCAGCTGTGCAAGAGTCTCTTTCAAACGGCGTCTTTTACGATTGCTGTTTGGAGTACTCAGAGAAAGTTGTGACACAGACTTTTTGAGGCCAGGACTCTCTGACTGTAGAGAAAGAAAATTGAGTTTAGTCTTTTTACTTGCTGTTTCAAGCACAACTCAGGGCAAACATAGGTCAGATGAGCACACAGAACATTTCTTCCTCCCCCCCCCCCCCCCCCCAGGAAAAAACAGACAAAGCCCTACTTTTATTTTGTAAAAAATAAATATAAATACATATATATAAAAAAAATAGGATCCATATTTTTGTTTTTTATTATTATTATTATTTTACTAAAACTAGGTTCAGCTTTCAGGAAACAAAAGAATTCCTCAAATTAATACTCTAGAGGTAAACTTACCATTCATTACCTGAGATTTAAATGCTGTTTAAAAAAACCCATTCATTTCTGGCTCCACACATACTAATTTCACCACCAAGTACAAGCTGTGTTGAAATCATCCACATAATACACACCTTCTCAAATAAATACATGGACTCTCCAGCTCTGGCATCCATTTGAATGCTTCCCCAGAACCACTGAAGAATAAGGAAACCACACATTAAAAATAACAATGTTAAATGTGTTCAAAGTAATGTATGTAGTATTAAGACTATTTGCACACTGAATGCAAGCAAGTAGCTTAAGCTAAAGAGAAAGTCTCACATGGAGCAGCATATACAAGTATTCCTTCAAGAATCTGTAAGCACTAACCTCTTGCTTTACAATATAAAGTTTCTTTAAAGGTTCAAATGGAATCTCTTTTACTGTACTTTCTTCAACCACTAAGTGCGTACACCTTTCATCACCAACTGGTAAATAACATCCTCCTATAGAAATAAGAAAACAAAGAGGTGAATAGCAAGACAATAATATTATTGTTAAAAGGTGTTGGTTTGATAGTTTTACAACACCTAGAGCCAAGGAGAACTTGCAAAACGCCCCATATAATACCAGCAGCAGACAGCTTTTAGGAAATAAGCATCAGCAAACAGTAGTAAAGTACACATAGAAAAATGCTGGGAGAAGGCACAGCTTGGAGGGCATTTAAACCTCCCTGGAAATAAACATTATACTTTACTGAAAAGCTTTTCTTCCTTATTCGTACAACAAGGCAGGTATACTCTGTGTGACACAGAGGTTCTAGCTTGTGAATAATCTTATATAAGTTTTAGTGAAAAAAAAGGTCAGGGAAAAAGAAAAAAGGCAAAAGCAGCCAACTTCCATGGTTTGAAGACTGCTTGCTATTACACACCCACTGCATTCCCACTTCTGTAGCTGTATTGCATAGATGTTCTAGCAACACAAGGCAAGAAACATTGTTATCTATTACCTCGTGACTGTTTATGCAACTCTTAGTGTAACCCTACACTACCAAAAAACCTCAAACATCTATCGAGTGTTTTACCAGTGACATTTCATACCAAAGTTGAAAGTTCCCTAGGATATTTTCAAACACTCTGTAGTTTCTTTTAAAACGGCCTAACTTCAATCAGTCTAAGAAGTTAGAAGTCTTCAACAGCTGTAAGAACTGAAGACATCTAAGAATCAATTTAGAGCTTTCCATGGTGAAGATTCCTCACTAATGCTTTAGGATTCGTAATCCAGGATTTTGCTCCAGTGAAATATTTACCAGCTATAAGCCCCAAAGATCAGCATTTACAAACAATAACCTTGCATCTCTGTCATTTCTTCCATGCTTGCTTTCTCTTCATCGGAGAATCCAAGGAAACTTAGCAAGCAGTCCTGGAAAGGAGGAACTTTGAACTGATTTCTAACATCATCATCAGCTGCACAGAAGTCACTAGAAAAAGGGTGCACAAAAGTCACTACATCAGTACTATGACACTACTTCAGCTCACAATACTACAAGTAAACAGGACATAAGTTCAGGGCTGAAGGAAAGTAAATACCTACATTTCATTCCTTTTCTCCCAAGCCTTATAAATCCACTCAGCTTTCATGATAGGAGTACCAAGACTTACAGCAATCTACAAAACAAGAAGTGCATAAACTGCAACAAATACTTTTCTATTTCAGTTCCTTCCATGTCAAGAAAAATTCCAACATAGTTTTTTAATTTTCAAGACACATACAGCAAAAAAATGTGAACTTATTCCTTCAAAAATGAAGCACATAAATGAAGACTTGAAAACAACTGGTTATGGGAAAGCTTTCTTTTCTAAAGGTTTGCAAAAATTGAATACTGAAGTTTCACATAAGTTACTTCAAGGTTTATGTGCTTGTCCAAAGAAATGACCAAGAACATCATAATAACAATTTAGTTGATGTTTAAGCAATAACATGACCTAAACATTTTAGTTCCTATTATTTACAAAACTTGTCTACTACAAAGAAAAACTCTGCATTCAGGGAATTATTGAGATCTCTACGAGACAAATGGGTATCCAAGATCAACAGCAGATAAACTTGTAGTTACAAGTCACTGCTGGTGGTACAGGGAAAAAAGCTTGTAACTTACAAGCTGAAATAAAACTTAAGGAATTTGTTACAAGAGGGAAATTCAGACAGTTCTCATGAAGTACCACTGAAGCTTACATACCCGGAATTTATCTCCATGTGTTGAATTAGCCACCAGATGTGTAACTTTTGAGTTGAAGTCCTTTCGAATAATTCCCCCCATATGATGAACTAAGGTCACCAGCTTAACCTTCAAAAATGAAGAAAAGATGAGCTTGCAGTCAATACACAGTGCAGAGTGAGAAAGGTACAAGAAGAGTTTACAAAACCTAATGTTTAGGTCAAAACTCAAGTCCTAATAGCATGACAACATGATACAATAATAGCAAGTACTCTGAATAGTACTGAAAAGCTTCACCTGACCACACTACTTCCTATAGAAATACAAGAACAGTATTGGGTAAATTAGATCTTATCAAAAAGCCTGAATCTACAAGTGTTTAAACAGCTTGGACTCAAGTACTTATTGTATCATTCCAATAAAAAGTGACTCCAATTAAGTTTTGTTACTATCCATTGATATCATTGCCTTTGGAGAGCAACAGAAGAACAAAGCAGCTCATTCCCAAGATAGAAGTTCTAGTCATGGTTAAATCCTACAGGTGACAGAACAGAAGAGCATTATAAAGTCATACTTAATATAGCTTTACCTATCCAAAGGGGAGAAGGAAAAAAAATTCTTACTAATTCATCTTTCTTCCTGAATCCTGTAAAGCAGAGGACCAAGTTCAACATACTTGCACAGTACAGCGGACGACATGAGAAAGGTAAAGGCTGAAACGAGATGAAGTTGGCTCATCAGTTAAAAGTATAATGATGAATATTTTAATAGAAGCAACATTTCTAATATAATATTGTTATTTCCAGTCTAAGCCTGCATTTTGAGTTCCGCATCAGCTTTAGACCTAGCAGTAGTGATAAAGTAACTAGAGAACTTCCCAATTTCAAAGGTAGTACTTCACACATTTTCTCTTCCTCAAGCCACCTTCCTTTAAGTGAGGACTTCTGAAAATAAGTGTCTACCAGTACATACTTGTATGCTGTCTTTCATAATGGCATAACTCCACAGCAACTCCCACAGCTACTGCAGTAGTTGGGATCTTACCACTATCTGGCCTTGCTTTCTCATTAGATGCACTAACCTAACATGATACTAAAAAAAACAACTTTTCCTCAATCTTAACTTGATGACAATATTTGTGATTCACAAAGAAAAGGAGATAACTTTGAACACTTCATACTTAAACTCACTGCATGAAAGAACTACTCAGCTGATCTCATAAGAAGCACATACCTCCCCTTTTTGTGCACAATGCAGTACTACTGGTGGCCCAATGACACGGCAGTCTGCTTTGCAGAGGTTATTAAAGATGGAACCTTCGAAGTCTGTTACAACGAAGACAGTCTCAAATTCTGGGGAATCACAATCTCCAAGCTCTTCTATTGTATTTGTCTTCATGTAGGGAACTTTAATCTCCTTAAGCAGGCCAGGAAGAGGTAGAATGTTATTCAAGCAACATGCTTGAATTAGTGTCAAAATTAATTTTAACTTTCGACCATTAGGAAAGTGTACAATTCAGACCTGGACAGACATACTATTAAAAAGGTTGACAAAAGCTAGATGAGTAACCTTGTTTCCTAGTATAAGAATAGCTATGAACTGCACCAAAAAAATCTCAAAGCAGTTCCTGCCTCTGAAGAATTAAAAAAAAAATAATTGTTTAAGTAGTTTTACTTTAGTTCACAGTGACAACATCCCAGTGGCAACTAACTATAGATAGGGAGAAAAAGAGAAGCAAAACGAAATGTCTCCCTTCAGACAGTCAGAATATCTTAAGCTGGCTCTGGGTGCAATTAAAAAGCAACACTCAGCTTATAACAGCTAGCTCCATGCTGCATATGACCTAAAATAACAGAAATTAGTTAAGTTCACTGCTTGATATTTCTAAAGACTTAATAACATTATCTATCAATCACTAGTTCAAGATTTTATTTCCTAGGGCTTTGTTTTTTAATATTAAGAAACAGAGAATCACCTCTTAATGTTAAACACAGCTTTCAAGTGAAAAATAAGACAGTCAGCCAATCATGAAGCCAGTTCATAGCAAGAACTTGTGTTAGCTGAGTAAGCATGCGTTTGGATGTCTAGACTGATTTCTCACCCCTCTAGAAAACAGCTACTGAAGAGCAGCAGACATTGCTTCCTTGATAGATGTTTGAAGAAGTTGGAGAAAGTTTTGAGAAGATTGAAGAGTTATAAGTGACACCATCAAAACATCTGCATTACTTGTGACCACTATCCCAATTAACATAAATAGGAAGAGTCCACACATTTCAGTCCCAGTGAAGTGCAACATGCTGCATGCAATCACACGTGCTTAATTGCATGACATACCATATGAATAATACTTTTTATTAGTTTTTCTTCAGATTTACCAGGGCTAGTTTCCTTTATCTTAATAACTGGCACTTCCATTATCCTAATGGTCTGTGGAAGAGGAGAACTTTAGTACAGAACCACATTGGTTAGCAGAAGTATGAAAAACGACATCTCATTTCAGTACTTTTTTTCTCTTTTTTTAAGAAAAGCAAGAAAACAACCTCAGGCACACATACCTCCAAGGCTTTCAGCAGCTCTTCATTCTTTCCTGCTTCCTGAACCAAAACCACTCTTGTTTCTATTTGAGGCATTTCTTCTGTTTATAGAGAAACAAGGATAACATCCATATTTCAATAGAAAAACCCATGTTAGTTCTAAATCAAGCAATAACTTCTAGAAGAAGTAGACTATAATCTTTTCAAGACAGCTTATTTATCAAGATCAATCCTGAAAATAAGTGTTGCCTCAAGAAGACTGTCCTTGCACTAAGACATGCTCAATTGACCATACAGCATAAACTTCTACTATATGGTACAAAAAGCATCCTTGAATTCATGACCATACAGTCACAGTAAAATTGACTTGATGCTTGTAACAGAACTAGATAGCAAGACCGCTGAAAGACAGACAGAATCTTTGCTAGCTTCTATGCTCCTAGCTAAGAAGGCTCACTGTTTCCTAATAACTATTCAGTTTCACAACGGAATATGAGAAGCAAAATTAGATATCTTGTTCTTTTCTTCCTCCTTGTATCAACGTGCCTTTGAAATGAAAGGAAGAAGGGGCAAGTGTTGCCTCCAACAGTCACTTGCTCAAGAAGACTGACTGCTTTGCAGGCAAACAAAAATGCTTTAGTGTGTTTTCTGTTGAGTTTCGGTTGCTCGCATCTTAGCATTAGTTAATAAGCTAAATAAATTCCAAACTCAAGACTACTACTTTAAGGGCTACTTGTAATCCTGCACAACAGAGCACCCAGTTTCCAAACACTTGCATCAGTTGGCCACTTACAGTTATTCATTCCATAGAAGTATCTCTCAATACATGAGCCAGAAGAGCCATTTAATTTCATGGCTACGAGCCAAGATTTTGAAAACAAAAAGAGCTTAAAATGAAGACTGCTCCTTTGCTAGTGGAAAGATTCCAAACCAACACCCTTTTGGCTACACTACACACAACTCTGTGGTTCAGCAAAGCACTTCCAGTTCTCCAAAGCATAACACCCACAAAGTAATCGGTCACTGCAAAATACTGGTCTTAAACTTCTTACATCACCTTCAACATCCACAACAGATCCAGGAAACACATTCTCTTTGGAGTTTTCTACAATTTTGGAATCAAGAACAGAAGAATCAGCCAAGAGGCTCCTCCCGTTTTCAGACACCAGCGTACTGTTGTCAGCCATGATTACTTCTCTCTTTCTTCAACAGCTAGAAGATAGATGTGCTCATTTAAGCTACAGTTGCCAAAAAAGCTCCCTAATGAACCCTATGACAAAGGCTGTCAGAAGTAACTTCAGGCTTCTAAAAAAAGTTTGCTCATTAAAATCCCACTGACAGAACAGTTAAAGAAGGAGTCATGGAACTGGTAGAAAGGATTGTCCACAAGCCTACAAGCCTATTATGGAAATAGCAAAACACCAGCAGAAGAATTAGAGTACATAAAGTATTTTGCAAAGCTTTGAGTTGTCAGGTAAAATGAATCAAGGCTTCTACAAAGCTATTAGGCATGCATATAGAGCTACCCACACAATTCAGGATACCGCCCTACATTATTACAGCACTGTACAAGTATCCATCATTACATGCCTTCTGTCTTCCCTTATAGATGTCCATCCCTCCTCGTTCATCAAGGAGATGAGTTGGAAGAGCATAGCTCTTAATACTTTCTTTCTGCACAGGTATCTGAATCTTGAACCTGAAAATATGTTTTAAGACAACTGTCCAGGAGACAGTGCATTTTCTTAGTACACGTTTCCTCTGATTCATCAGTTATGTTAATATTAGTATTTACAAAGCAACACCCAGAATTACCCAGAATAACCCCTATAACCAGACTGCTGTACCATAATAACCCTCTGTACCACTCAAACTGAAGCACTCCTACATTTATATTGCGTGTTAGTAAGTAACCTATGCTTTGAGTCGGGCATTGATTTTCTAGATGGTTTTCCTAGCTTATTTTCTTCACGGGCTTTCATTTGGGATGCTTTGAGCTGGGCTATAACACCCCCACATTAGTCAATAACACAGCACAGATAGTCACCAGAGCCACACACTGGTAGTGCCAAAGCAGAGAAGAAAGCAAACAAACAGCACACACAGCAGACATGCACGTAGCAGCTCCCCCTACATAAGAGGGAACAAGAATCCTGACGCTGTCACTACAAAGCTAAAGGAAACCTCCGGAGCTCACAGGCCAGCAGGTGCAGCGGGTCAGGCCTCCCTTCCGCCTCGGCCGGCCGCCGCCCCATAGGCGATCCGGGACCTTCTTCCGCAGCACGGCCCCACGCTGCCCACACCCAGAGCTACCCTGCTTGGGCTCGGCTCAGCCCCGACCCGGCCACATTGCCCCATATTGCCCCATATTGCCCCCACACTCCCCAAGCCGCCCAGGCCCGTCTCCCTCTCACCGCCACCGACCGCAACAACCACCATCAGCAGCCGCCGTCACCGATTCAAAAAGCGAGCCGCCGCACTAAGCGCGCCGCCCATTGGCTGCCCGTCACACTTCTGTTCTATAATCCTCTTTCTCATTGGTCCGCTGGAGTGCCCCGCCCCCTTCTGAGGTACCCGAGAGCAGGTTGCTGACTGGGCGGGGCGTGCTGCGCGCTGATTGGCTGCTGGCGGGTTTCGAACTCTTCCAACGGCCGCGGCCCGGGGCCGGTCTGAGATGTGGCTGCGGCTCCTCATTGCGGGTCGCTGCCTCCGTTCCATATCGAAACGCAGGGCACGGTCCGGCCTGTCCTCAAAACGCCCTTGGGCTCCGTGAAAGAGATAACAAATAATGACGTTGTCCAGCTTAAAAAAATAGAGACCGGCTTTTTCCAGTTCTCTCCCTCAGGAGGTATTTCTCCACCCTCACACCCTGAGCCACGGGCCGGGTTCCTCCCTGGTTTGCCACAACAACGTAACGTTTATTAATAGCTAAACAGCCTCCCCTTGCAATAACGCCCACAGGAAGAAGATTCCAGGAGATTAAATCACCCACTGAGTCCGATCACATCATCCCCGTGGGAGCAGTTGATGGAACACCTGGAAGAAGGCGTGTGGCCGTAAGAGAAACGCTGTTGTAACCCCGAGAGGCCTGAAGGTGCCCCTTCAGGTGCTGGCTGTGCTGCAGCTGGTTGGCTTTCTGGGCCAGCTCTTGCTGGTTCTTGGCTTCAGGGGGTGAGTTTCTGTAGACAGGCTGCCTGTCTGATAGAATAAAACGGCAAGCACTTGGATATGGGTTGAAATGTGTTTGATTTTTTGCTATTGTTTTTTAAAAGAAGGGAATCTTTCATAGAATAAAGCGTTTGATGCTTTCAACTGACAGCCACGAGCGTGGATTCCACTGGGCGTAATTATTCCATCTAGCAATAGCTTCCAAATGGTGGGAGAGGAGGGAGCTGTGGGGGGGGTCACAGCAGTATCTGTTACTGAACTCGGGAAGAAAAAAAATCCCAGTTCAAAATAAAATGACAGAATAAATCACATCGTAAAAAAAATCCATCTCCGTTTAAAAACCCAGGCACCGTTTCGCCTGCCTAAAATGCAGGTGTTCCTCGGCTGCAGCCCACACATCTCCTCCCCAGTCTCTCCAGCAGCTGCCGGCTGGGGGGGGCCGAGCACCTCCGGCGTTAAGCCCGACAAAGACGTGCCCGGCCGGTCCCGCCCCGGTCCCGCACAGCACGGCTGGAGCTCGGGGCGGGGATGCGGTCGGGGCGGCTCCGGGCAGCGGAGCTCCGCGGCGCGGCCTCCCCGGAGGGCGGGCGGGCCTCGGGCGGGGCGGCGGCTGCGCGGGCGCGGAGAAGGCCTCTGCCACCACCCCGCGCTCCCGCACACGCAGCCGGCGGCTCGGGGCGGTTGGCACGGAAGCGCCGGCACTTCCTCCGGCGGAGGCCGCTCCCCGCGGGGCGATGCGGGCCGCCTGGGTGCTGCTGGCGGCGCTGGCCGCCTTGTCCGCCTATTACATCTACCTGCCGCTGCCCGGCACCGTGTCGGACTCGTGGAAGCTGATGCTGCTGGATGCCACCTTCCGGGCGGTGCAGCAGACGGTAAGGAAACGCCATCAGAGCCCATCACCGGCACCGCGGGCTCGGGCTGTCCTGCGGTGCCCGGCCTGCCCGGGAGCAGAGCTCGGCGCCGCGTCCCCCTAGTCCGGGCAGGGGGCGAGGCCAGGTCCCGGGCTGCTCCTGGTTTTGTCCTAGTCGGGAATCGGTGAGAGTGCTTTGCTCGCAGATGGCATCCAGCCGCCCTGCCGGCTTTGTGATGGAGGTCTTCCGATGTGCTGCAAGCTGTTTTTAGACTCGGGGACATCAGGTCAAAATAATTAATGGCTTGTTCTTCCATACACTAATGCTTTAAGGAAAGAAGACGTAGGGAATCTTATTTCAAATATCAAAATCAAGCAGCCTGTATTTGAAACTGTATTAGTCAACAAAACCCTTTCAGAATAGCTGTTTTTGCTATAAGACACATGATTTTTTTGTTGCTTTATGATCTCTCCCTCACTTTCTCTCACTATGTGTGTGCTGGCTTGAAAAAAAGAGATCACAAACTTATGATGATGGCTTCAGCTATGAGCTTGGTTTTCTGCCAGGCTGGTCTGATCTTCAACAAGGACTGATCAGCTGTGGTCACGCCTGACTTAGGGTACTGTCTGTGTCGAAGTATTTCAGTCTTTATTCCTAGCAGCATTTCAGTTCATTATGTTGTCCTTAAAACCTTTAACAGCTTGCATGTGGAGGACATCAGCAGATTCAGACAGGATGAATTCATGGGGAGGGGGCTCATAAACAGACAATAGCAGAAGGACTGGGTGGGAAGATTCCTAACAGTAACTGTGGAAGCCGGAGGACAATGTCCAGGCTTGCATACTCTCCCTGAATAGCTTCTCTGGATGCCACTTTTGCAGTTAGAGTTGGAACTACCTGTCGATCAAACTGTAGATATCCCTGTTCATCACAGGGGAGTTGGACTTTAAAGGTCCATTCCAACTCAGATGGTTATTTGATTTTCAATAGACCTCTCAGCTGAGCCATTGGGATGTGAAAGAATAAAGCTTTTTGCTTATTTACTCTCCCTTAAAGATGCTGCTATGACAGGGAAATTATGTAGACATAGCATACAACAGCACAAGTTTTCCATTAAAAATCTGAGGCTTGACATGCACTTGCTGTGTGCTGTTAACTAAAATAACAACACATACCTTTCCAGTGGAGCTGGAAGTTTAACAACTGGAAGGGCTATATGGTCACAGCGTCCTGCCTGCAGAACACATGGTAACCTTTCTCCCAAGAACACCTGAATCAAGTCCATAACCTCTAGCTGAAGGAGACCTATCTTTAGAAAATCGTGTGACTAACTCTATATATACTGCTATTGGCTTATGTACACATTCTGTTTGCTTGTGGTTTGCGAGGCATAGCTGGATGAGTGTCAGTGTCTCCAGGTTGGAAGCCGGAGGCATTCTCATCCCTTCTGGGGCATCCTGAGGTCCTCCTCCCAGGGGAGCTGGCAGAACACAGCCTGCCCTGGTGGCAGCTGGAGCAAACTGGCAGCACTGAGGTGCCCACATCTGTCTTCATCCCTGTTAGGGGAAAGTGGTAACTTGTTAGAGAGTTGTTCCCATCTGTGGCCATAGAAATATGATGATTACATATAGCAAGGAAAATGTATTAAATATCAGACACGGGCAGCTTACAAAACACAAGAAGTAACAAATGGCTTTTAGACAGAAGCATAAAGCATCAGTGAGGTATTAGCGGTGCCCTGAACCACCAAACAGGTAAACTTTGGGGTTTTCTTTCCAGAGAGAGCAAAATGAGGTGCTCTCTAAGTGTTTAGAAGTCTTTCCAACACTGAGAGGTTGCACAAAGTCAGGAGTAAGTGACTGCCATTAAGAATGAACTGTGTGAACTGAAGCTAAGATTGTAGAAGTTAAGCCTGAGTACTTACTGCGGTAGACAGCTTTAGTGTGTACATATAAAATCAAGTGTGTGTCCTTCTGTAGAGCTGAGCTTCCTTTTTCTTTGTCTACCGGAGGTTGCGAGACCAAATGATTTAGCGATGCTCTAAATGTGACCATTGAACTTTCACCTACTTCTGAATGTATTTTCAGCTTGCTATTTATTACTTTGTAGGTTTGATAGCAGACAGAAGTACATTACTAAGTGATTTTTATTTTAAAACCTCCAAAGTACACTAAAGTCCCTCTTTCCAAAGCATGAAACAAACTTTATGTGCTCTAAATACAGTTGTTTCCCTATTCTGAAATAGATTTGTGCTGACTCTGGCAGTCGAGAAGACAACTTCTTGTTAGGGATAATGTGCTTGTTTTCTCACTCCTCTTATAAACACTACCAATAAAACACACTGAAGCTGGCACTGCTTTTCAGTGTACTAATAACAAGGTGCTGCATTTCTGCATAGAGTTTTGTCCCAGGTAGCTAATGAAATTCCTTCACAGGGCTGGGACTGACTCAGTGCCCTGGATCAGTGCAAAACCCTTCAAGTGTTTATGTATTATCAAGTGGCTAAAAATGCATAATGCTTATAGGGCAGTTTTCATAAGTAGGTTTCAAAACATATTACAAAAGGGAGCTAGTCCTAATCTTACTTTGGGGGAAATGCAGACAGAGTGCCTTGTTTGAGGTCACTGAAAATACCAGAGCTGGAGGTTCAGAGCCCTATTCCTGTGCTGAGTGTGCTATGCTGTGCTGCTTTCAGAATGAAATCAGAATCTTCAGCTTCATGTCATTAACAAATTGGTGCAAAAGTGTTTAACTTGGAATAATGTTCTCACCTGTCTCAGAATGGGACTTGGCCACGGTTTCATAGAAAACTGCAATGTTACACAGAAGTTTTAGGTCAGAAATGAGAGATAGTGAACACGTGTATATAAGACTGTCAGAACTCAGCTTCACTGATAATTGGTCAGCCACAGAAAACTACTTGGGATTATAGGACTGAGCAGTAAATTGAACCATCAGAATTGTTTTCCATGGTATCTGTCAAGAAGTGCCTAAAGCAGCATTTCATAATTAAAGAGAGCAGCATATGTTTATTTAACAATCCCTTTGAATTAAGTTGTTTCTGAACCACTCTATCAAGGTACTTGTTATTCTGATGCATCCTTTTTGAATAAAATCTAGGGCATGGGACATCAACATTCCGGAGTAGAGAAAACAGTAATTAGTTCCATCTAACATTTTAATATTTAATCTACCTACCCATATATGGAGAGATGTAACTCGTAGTTGTGGCCATCCAAGTAAGCTGATACTTTTGCACGTAAGGATGCAGTCTTGCAAATTGGTTTACATTAATCCACTATGGCATATAAGTAAGAACAGATACACTACAAGCCTTGTTTGCTGTAGAGACAAAAGTTATTGGCTATCTGGTCTAAAAGCAGTTCATCATGGATGAACAGGTGTAAGAATGAAACTTGACAGTGTAAAAATAATAGAGCTTCTCCTAGTTGATAAACTGTAAAACGGCCTTCCAGTAATAAAGGAAATTAGAGCACTTATCTTTGAGTCCTCGAGGACTCTCTGTATAACAGTTTTCAAAAGTACACATTGGGTACTGTGCAGTAATGCACCTGTTCTAAGAAATGGCTCTGTAAAATGGAAGAAAATAGAGGTTAACCTTTAGAGGGCATAAACTTCCTCAAATGCAGTCAGACCGATGTATTCTGCACACGGTAAGATGGGGAAATGAGCCTGTTTATTTTTTTTGCTAGTCTCTCACAGATGTTGCAGCTGGCATTTTGGACTGTAATGTTACAGCAGTGTGTTTTGCAAAATGTTGCCTGAACTGAGTATAATGTCATTCAGGAGCAGCAGCATCTTCTAAAGGTAGGAAATTAAGTCTTAAGAGGTTCAGCCGCCCAGTGTCAGCATCATTACTTGGTGAGTCACACATGGGACTTGGCTCAGTCCTGAGCAATGCCTCATGTAAAAAGGCAAACAGCTGAAGCTAACTCTCAGCTCCTGATCTCGGCTAAGGTCAGAGCAGGACCTGGCATCTCACTGCTGTGAAGGAAGCAGCTGATGTGTTCAGCTTGGCGCGCTGCCTTTGTGTGTCATCTGAATGCAACCCGCTGCAGTAATTTCAAGGCTAAAGGTCAGAGGTTTGTGAAGTTGGATAGCTCACGTTGCCGTTAGGACAGTGTCACCTTAATCCTGGTATGCTGAGTGCTGTTTGAGAATATGAGAAATTTAGAAATGAGCAACAGAAATACAGCTTTTCTGATTATTTTGTTTGTTTGTTTTGGTGTTGTGTTTTTTTTTTGGTAATGACTGATGCAGAGTACAAGTCTGTGAAAGAGGGGCTAAGCATAACCACAGTGATCGCTTGGGATTCTTCATAAAGGGATCATAAAGAGTCCCAAGCAACCCTAAGGAGCCACCAGAAGAATCCTACCAATTTAGGTTGATCAAAGGTGAGGTAATGGTGCCTACCAAAGCAGCCATAAATTAGAGTGCCAACAGCCCCAAAGTGAAAAGCTGCAATCAGAACTGGGTGATAGATTGCCAGTAAGTATATTGCAGTCTGTGCAGGGTGGTGATTTTCTGAAGTGGCTCAAACACCTGCAAGATACTCACATTTGCTCTACTTGTCCTCCTGCACATGCAGGTCTGTCCTGCTCCATAGCAGCTAAGCTCATTGGGAGCGTCAACTCCATTACTCATTCTCATGAAGTTCACCAGCCACATTTTTTCAAGTTACCTGTTTAGCAAATGAAAGTGTTCGTATGGTTAGAATTTTAGGTGATCCTGTATAGAGCTAAGAGTTGGAGTCAGTGATCCTTGTGGACCTCTTCCAACATAGGATATTCTGTGATTCTTTGACTCCGTGACTGCAGCGCAGTCCTGGATTGGATTTAGCAACCATTACATACAAGCATATACGCACAAGATACCTTCTTACCTAAGAATTTTGTTTGTAGGAACTCTGGACAAGGCAATCTCTTTGCCAGCAAAAAAGCATAATCCTGATTGTTGTAAATAACAACCAAATTGACTGATTAGATACACTTGCAGAGAATGTGCTTCTAAGTGCTGGGCAGAGAAATCTGACGAGGTAAACATGAAAGAACTATTGCTGTTCCTTTTGTGCCTCGGTGTACGAGGCAGCTCTTCCATGTTATTCTATTTTTTGATTTCTTTGGTTCTTGGAAAGGGACGTCTATTGCAGAGAAAAGGCATGAAAGCAACTGATAAACCTGCAGAGGGCCGTGGTGTTCTGTGGATTGGAAAAAAACAGGGCAAAACACTTCTCAGTAAACAGCTGCAACTAGCCTTGAAAAAAAAAAAACATTTCTGATTCCAGGGAACATGTGGTAATCATGTCTACAAAGAACGTGGATAAATAGCCTTCTGCAGCACAGTCAGCCTGAAAAAAATCTACAAAAATGATGGTTTCGCCTGGCAGTATTTCCCATTAGTTACCTTCTCTGGGAACCTCTATAGAGCACATAGAAGATCATTTTCTGGACAAATCGGTGGCAGCCTCAGTAAACTGAATGCCAGATTATTAGTGGGTGTATTGCTCTTCAAGTTTCAATCTTGAATGGTGTTTTCCTGTGGAGATTCTTAAGTAACGGTGTGAGAAAAGCATGATCTGAGATTCAAAGGTACAATCTTGTGAGTTCAACATTTCTGCCCACTGGGTGGACACTGGTGTTTTTTCTCCCAGAGAAAAGACCGTAAGTATGCAGAAATGTTAATCCATCAACAAAAGCAGCAAACATACCAAGATTTGGGTTCTCACCAAACTATTTCAGCAGGGTAACCTTACCACGAGCCAAGCAGGAAAAGAGATTTCTGTACATTTTTGTTTTGGAAATGGATTCCTCTCTCCCCACTCACATTACCGCTCCATTGTACTTTGCAGTCAGAGACCCTCTGGGGAAAAATCTGCTTTCCACAGAAGTCTGCAGTGGAATGGAGGCTGCCTCAGGGTCTTTTTCACACAGCATCTACTGAAAGCTGAGTCATATGCATTTGTTTGTTCACATTTAAACTAACCATAGTGGGTTTAAAAGCCACATGTAAGGACAGCGACCCAAGGGAGGAGATCCTTTTTGGCATAAATTTTACTAGAAGGCAGGAAGTCTCTCAGTTGATAGGAGGTGCTTCAAAACTTGCTTTTGCTCTGGAGGATGTGTTGACAGCAGCGGTGTTTTTCTATTAGCTGTCCCTTCTCTTTGAGAAGACTTCCCTAACAGAGACACTGAAACTTTGCACTAAAAGTAACTGGAAAATGGTAGTGCAGAAGGACAGCGAAGAAAACCAAAGCGAGAAAATGAAATCTCTCTCCTTGTGAACATAAAGTCAGAAAGAGACTGTAAAATTCTCACTTGGAAAAAAACATTTATCACACAGAATCTGACTTGGCTTTCACTTAGTTTTTGTATAGGTTAGGCTACAGCAAGTATCTGTTCTTTGCAGTATTAATATTGTTAGACTGGTACCTGAATGGCCATTCTCTCCCTCTCCCTAGTACTGGGCTTGTTTAATTCATACTAGCAGGCTTGCACTGTACTGGTGATAGCAGCAGAATTAAAGCACTGAAGTGGTTATGGGTTGACAAGTTGTACATGGGGAGCAGGTCATGAGCATTTAGGTTGAATGAGTGCCTTAGATCCCAGAGTTATTTCCTTAGAGAAACAAGTTTGTTTAGGGGAAAGTTAGAAAGAAAATCCTGGGTTTTCAGCAGGGATAAAATCTATCCTACCGTAAGGGGACAGCAAGTTGAGATCTTTCTTTATTTTCTTACTGTTTTACACACCCACACAGAAGAAGTAACACGCTTGAGTCTCTGGGGAAGAAATCACAAACCTGCCACAGCTTTTCAATAGCATTTCAGATCTTTTCCAATTCAGCAGGCAAATACAGGGCAAGCCAGTAAATAAGCACTGTATTCCTTTGAGACTGTTCCTGTTTTCAGATGCCTTTGCAATCACTGAGAACTTAATTTGGAAATGGAAAGACTTGCGCTTTGGGGTGAAATAAGAGAAATAGTTTGCATATTTCCTACCTTACCACCACAAAAATGTTGACTGGGTGGTATTGCCCTCTACTGGCACCAGTCTGAGGAGCTTCACAAGTACAAAAGTGGAATCTGCTTGTCGGTCACGTTTGTCCCTTTCAGAGGTGCCATTCAAAAGCTGGAATGTCCTTTACTGACAGGGTTTATACAGCTTTTAAAACGTTATAGGTTTTGGTATTCATTCATTTTCTGAAGAATATTCTAAGACCTTATAAATGTTTTCATACAGAAGCTGCCTTTTGAAGACAGTTACATCAAAGCAGCATTATGATTTACTCTGAAGTAACTAATTTTTTTCTTTTTCTTCCCCCCAAAGTGTCACTTGATTCACTATCTGAGACTCAGCCATCACTTGATAGTTCTGAATTATTTGATTTGTACGTTTGACAAGCTGAAGTCTGTCTCTTCTGAACCCATTAACATTACGGATGTTGTTTTTGATGGTGTGGAAGTCAGAGTGTTTGTACCTCCTACAAAGGAAGATGAACCCCTGAAGCGCAGCGTTGTTTACATCCATGGAGGCGGCTGGGCCTTGGCAAGTGCAAGTACGTGTCTGTTGGTAACTAATTGGGATTCTGGGTTGGTTTCCTCCCAGCAGGAGAAACCAAAAGGTGTTTTTCCTGACAGGAGATGACAGTTTTGCAGAGACATACCTGAATTCCTGGATTTTGCAGGGACATACCTGGAGTAGTCACCGTCTCTATTCTGGTGGAGCGGATGTATAGAATCATGATAAAAGTATACAGTGGATCCACTGGAAAAACATATCAGGATGCAGACTGGAAAAGAACCAAAAGATTAACTTTGCAACATCACGACAGGACAAATTACACAATATACAAAACAAACGATTACACAAAGAGTGGACTGAACAAAATTGCATGCAAGAGCATTGCTAGTGTTTGGCTTCCAATAGTGTGTATTTAGGAATACATACTGCTGATTACAGAAAACAGGCAGCATGACCAAGAATATGGGTAGAGTTGGGTTCCACATCCTCTCCTTTATGGAATCTACTGCAATCATGAGCAGAAACTACTTTGAAAATTAACAGTGCTATACCACAACTTAAGTGAGATTTAGTGTCCTAAATAACTTCAAAATCTGGTCTTCACAAACCCTAGGAAATAGCAGTCTCTTTGCCCCATAGCAGTTTAAAAAAATCACTCCTCACAGGGAAATTGAGCTTTGAGATGACTTTTCTTAGGCCTACCTAGGGGATGTTTGTTAGAGTCCTGCCCATATCATCTGTTCTGTAACAGTTTGCAAAAGACTTGCTGTACAAACAGTTTATAGTAAATTACAGTGCTTTGTTTGGATTACTGTAACTCAGCTATCCTCGAGTCCAAGGTGCAGAAATTAATGGCACAGATGTTACAGCTAAATACTAAGACTAAATACTTAATAAGGCACTTAGTGTCCCAGTATATTTTATGGTACCAGGAATCAATGATTAAGTAATTGGAAAGGAATAAAATTAAGGAAAATCAGTCTCCTGACAAACAGGATAACCTTGATTAATCCTCTGTTAAATAAGTAGTTCACTTGACATTAATAGGGCAGCTCATTTGAATCAAGGCAATACATGCAATAATAAAATGAACAAAAATCAGTGACTCATATGGTAATAACTGCTTCCGGATGCAGTGACCCCAGGCCACCAGGTACCTTGAATTTTGTCCTGTTGTGAGAACTGTGATAGGTGGGTGAATGACAAGCCCCAAGTCACCGAGAAACAGATGAGGGGAAAAAGCCATCAGACCTTAGGACTTCTCATGGAGTAAATTGTGTTCCTTCTGCTAAAACGTACATTTGGAACTTCATCTGGTTTAAGCAGATTTCATTTCTTTCTGTTTCTTAGAAGCCTTTATGTTTTCTGAGAAGGCTTTCTGTTGCGGTCTAACCCGGCAGGTGCCTGAACACCACACTGTCCTTCACTCACTCTTCCTTCCCAGTGGAGAAATCATGGGTTAAAATAGAAGTATTTACTAAGATAGAGGAAAGGATAATAATTTTTATGTGTATATAAACATATATTTATAAATGTATATAAAAAATGATGGCAGTTTCTCATCAGCCACCAACCAGTGCCCAAGCCGCCCAAGCAGGGGAAGAGAGGTGAACTCCAAACCATTCAGAACTCCTTCCTCACAATGTCATATGGTATGGCATGGCCCTTTGGCCAGTTTAAGTCAGCTGTGCTAATTCAGTTCCCTCCCAGCTCCTTGGGCCCTTCACTGAGAATGGCCTTGGCTCTGTAAAGCACTGCTTAGCAGCAGCTGTAAACATTGGTGTGTTGTCAGCATTGTTTTTTCTCCTAGAACCAAAAACATAGCATCATAGCAGATATTCTGAAGAAAACAATTCCATCCCAGCTGAAACTAAGATGCTTAGGTATGGTTTGGGAGATACTGCTATCAATGGATTTGCACCTACCTAACACCATGGGTTTTTTTGTTGCAGGAACAAGCCTTTATAACAACCTCTGCAGAGTCATGGCCGAATCTCTCAATGCTGTAATTGTCTCAATTGAGTGAGTAATCTAACATTAATTACATAATTTTAAGGTATTAGAAATATGTAATGTAGTTCTCATAGCTTTGCCCTTTTCCCTTGTATATAAGGCTTTAAACTTGTAATTCTCTACAACTCTGATATTGTTATCCTTTCAGAATAACAAATTAGAACGGAATCAAAAGTTCACTTGGATTTCTGTTTCTTTTAGAAGTCATTGCAGAGAGCAGAAATGTAAGAGAAGAGTAGAATTTTTAATCACTTGGACAAAACACTGGAATGCAAATTTTACACATTTTAGTGCATCTCACAAATGTATCTGCATGTAAGGAGTGCAGCTAAAACCTGAGATCACTCAGCTTTAATTCTGTTAATGCTTGTCAAAAACGGTTTTGTTACATACCTGAAGGAAGGCTGAACCACATCCCTCTGACTCCCTATGGAGAAAAAGAGAATTTTTCATCCTTGACTGAAGGTATATTATACATAAAAAAAACCAAACATCTGAAGCCTGTCTAAAAACCACCATTTCTAAGGCACTCTAAGCAAGGGTCTGGAGCCCAAAAATTAGCAAATCATTTGTTACTGCTCATTAACCAAAATACGCAGTCAAGCATGGCAACTCCTGCTGTTCTCTTAAGCACCCGCTGTTGAAGTCATCTCATTTCAGCCCTGTACTCCACTCAAGAGCAGGAGAATGCCAGGGTGCTAGACAACAGAGTAGCAGCACTGGTTTTTTCACTAGCAGAATGATTCCAAAGTAAACAAACCTCTCAGCTAGCTAACTAAATTACCGAGATGACTCCAACTTGAGTGGTACTTTTCCCACCTTTATTGTCAACTTCAATATTTTCCTTTGCAAAATCAATCACTTCATATAACTACTCAAGGCTCTGACTTGCAGTTAATTACATAGCAAGCTTCGTGATCTAATTACAATTTAATTATATGGAGTTGGTGCTACTGATTCTCAGTAGGCATTGTAGTGTACTTTAATGTTCGCTTTTTCACTTCTTTGTTGTTTATTAGTAGAAAAAGAAATAAAAAGTAAAAAAGCAGTTAAGTATCAATCGCAGTATTGGAAAGTTCCTAGTTACTCATTTTCTCACTTAAGGTGATATAATACTGGCTGTTCCTCATTGTTGTTTGTCATCTCTCCTTAGCTACTATGTCCTTCAGTAAAGGTGTTTATTTTCAGTTAGTGAAGTCTAATTAGATTTTCTTCATTGGCTGAGTTGCACATCTCACTTTCGTGATCTATACACAACATGGCCTATTTCTGCAAGGCCTAGTTTGCTCAGGCCTCTCTCATATAACTTTGTAGCTGATGTAATATATATTGTTTACTGAAAGCAGGACAGATTTGGTGTCTGAAACACTTGATGTAAATTAAGCTTAACATCTATTTTGCATATACCATATTTTTTAGCTTGGACTCCAAAGAAAACACTTTGAACCAGGAAACAGTATTTTGTTTTGCTTCAGAAGTAATGGCAAGATTATTTCTTTGCTTTGTACTAAAAGACATCTCTGTAATGGCATTAGCTTTTGTCAAGCTGACAATGGAAATACTTTCTCAAAACATTTTAAATTTGCTTTGCTGAGAATATGTAAAATCTGTTAAGATTATAAAAACTGCAACCAGAAAGATGTGCTTTGCACCATAAGGCCCAGTAACAACTCTTAGGTTACAAATGATTCAGTAAATACAAACTGACTTCCCCTACGCTGTTATTAAGGAACTGAGAAGATGTAGTAAAAGGTTTCAGCTGCTGCTGCTCCACTTGGATATTGCATATGTCCCTGCCTCTCTCCTTAATAAAGGAGAATAATTATCGAGTCTGTTAGTGTAAATCATTATTACTTCACTTCCTGGCCACTGTTAATTTCCTGGTACAAAGGTACAGCTCTCCTGAGCTTAGATAAACATTTGGGAAACAGAGCTACCGAGTTGTTTGTCTCAGCTGAGTCTGCTGGGCGTCACTCCTTCACAGCAGTTCAGGTGGGGAGCTGAGATCATTTTTATAACGTGTGATGAAATCCTCTGTTGGGAAAGTACTGCATAATATTATACCGTCTTGGTGTTATTCATATCTAATAGGTCCTTATAAACATTTTAGAGTAAGAATGTTAATTATAAGGTTAAGTATTACACACCTCATTTTTACTGTAGTATTTACCCTTAACAAAATAGTTATTTGCCACTAAGATGTATCTGATATTATGTATTGATCAGGGAAGAGAAGTTTAGTAACTAATAATTGTCTCTTACCTTCCTGCTTCTTTTGTAGATACAGGCTGGTACCGGAGGTGTGCTTCCCTGAGCAATTCCATGATGCTGTTCGTGCTACAAAGCATTTCTTGCAGCCTGATGTCTTAGCTGAGTATTCAGTTGACCCAAATCGAATAGCAATTTCTGGCGATAGCGCAGGAGGAAATTTGGCTGCTGCTGTGTGTCAGCAGGTAACATCCAGTGTCTGTGATGTATTACACTATAACTATCCCTAATTCAGTGGTGCATATAGGTTGACAGGTTCTTTGTGCTGCATCATCACAAGATGATGTGCCAGCGTCAGAGACAGAGTAGTAGCTCTCTCTATTGAAAACCAGCATCTTGTCATTTTACAGAAGAAAAACGAGTCGATTGCATGAGTCAAGTAGCTTGCCATATCTTAGTGCATTTATGAGTTCTTATGGACCAAATTTTAAGGACAAGGAGCTAAGTGATTTCTTTTAACCCCTTTTGCTGAGAAATTCTTTGTTTGCCTACCTAGGTAGCTAGCTACATTCATAACTTATTTATCTTCCTATTTTCAAGTGCTTATCACAGAAAAATATGTTCTTATTTCCTCCAAATACAAACGAAGGGCAATAAATATATAATACACGAAGCTTTAAATTGTCTTCCTGCAGCATTTCACAATTAAGAAATTTTCTTTTGTGTATCTCTAGTTTAAACATAATCTGAATTTAATCTACTAAAGACTTTAAAGGCAGCCTGGGGCGAGTAATAGTATCGTTCATGGCTGAGTGAAATATTATTAGTTTTTCTGAATTGCCATAAACCATTGGTGATAAGAAGGTACATAGCCTGCCCAGGCAACTAATTATCATGACAACCTTGCTCAGACAACTAATTATCATGACAATCTTGCAGTATTGAATTAGTGAGGAAAAATTAATAAGGCATTGAAAGTCTTTGTCTTGGGGACTGATCAACAGGATGGAGCCATGTTTTGGAAACAGCATTCAAAATTCATTTCCATGATTCTGAATTCTTTTTAAATCAGTGATGTAAGACTGTGTCAGCAGAGGTTAAATACACTTCAGGCTGAAAGAGATGAGATACAGTACAGATTCATGTATCTTAAGTAGAAGGTGAAGGAAAAAAAGAGTCTGACAATTCTTCCACTAAAAGAATTAGGGGGTACCAAAAGTATACTTTCTAGGCTCAAATCAGATGCAGACGGTAGGTTCTACTCCAACACAGAGGCTCTACTGCACACAGTAAGCCTTTGCTAAAGAAAACCAGATGCCAGCAGTTTGCAAAAGCTAAAAAAAAATAGTCTAGATAAATTCATGGAAGAAAAATCCTTGAAAAGCTATTAAAAGTTTAGATAGCTCCTTTGACTCAATAAGTCCTTCAACTGTAAACAGTTCAACTGGGAAGGTGTGCTGGAAGAATAATTTCGCATTATTGTTTTTTTATATCTGCTACTGATTTCTGTTGGAAACAGGATACTGGAACTGTCCTTAGTGATCATCATTACAAGTAAAGAAAAAGATCAGGCTGCTAGTGTTTCAGACAAAACAAGAGCTTTATCTGCCAATGGAATTGCACAAGAACAGAATCTTGCCTAAAAATTATCAAGCGGTTGTTTGTGTGAAGTTCAGGGTTGATATTGTAATGTTTGTTTTCTTTATAACCACAATTCTATCCCGTTCTTCCCACAGCTTAGCAAGGATGAGCATTTGGTCATCAGACCAAAACTGCAGGCATTAATTTACCCAGTCCTTCAGGCATTTGACTTCAATACGCCTTCATATCAGCAGAATATGAATATGCCTGTTCTTCCTCGTTATGTCATGATTAACTACTGGATAGATTATTTCAATGGTAATTACGACTTGGCTCACTCACTGCTGATTAACAACCACACTGCTCTTGATGTACATCAAGCTCTGGCTTTCAGAGGACGTCTGAATTGGACATCTCTACTGCCCTCATCATTCAAAAAGAACTACAAGCCTGTAGTACAAACCACAGGCAATGCTGAAATAATCCAGGAGATACCAGCGCTGCTTGACGTGAGAGCAGCCCCACTGCTTGCAGAAAATGAGACTTTGCAGCTGCAGCCAAAGACTTATATCCTCACCTGTGAGAATGACGTCCTGAGAGATGACGGGGTGATGTACGCCAAGCGGCTGGAGAATGCTGGAGTGGAAGTCACACTTGATCACTTTGATGACTGCTTTCATGGCTGTATGATATTCACGATTTGGCCTACTGATTTCTCTGCAGGAATTCAGACCAGAAACAGCTATATAAAGTGGCTGGATGAAAACCTCTGAGGAGAGAGCTTCTCTGGAAGACACTGCGCTCAGCTCTGGTGTCTGTTCTTGTAAAAGAACAATCAATGAAAAAGTGCACTTTTCCAAATGATGGTTTCATCCATTCAGCTGCAACTGGGTCAGACCACAGACCACTAACTGGAGTGTTTACCTGCTCAATAGGCCTTTGTAACATATTTTTCAGACTTCAGGTTCTTTTCTTCCTTTCAGATGATTTGCCAGCTATAAACAAATGTTGTACAAGGAGATCAGCATTCCTGTCACATTCTTAACTAGCTAAAGCTTTCTCTCTTAATTAGGCATAAAGGCCACAACTTTAGAAAGGGGCCAGGTAAAGCCAAGCACCTACATCTACGTCTGAATACTTATAAAAAGGGAGAACTAATTTGCAGCAGTGCTGAGCACTTGTTGATAGAGAAGAAAAGCACGAGCCCTCTCACTTCTTACAGCAGAGATGCACATTTGAATATCAGGAATGGATTTAGGTGTTGGCTTTTAGGCACGCGGAGAAATGGTTCTTAAATTAAAAATAATAAAATTTGCTTTTCTGGGCAGTAAAGATTATGCTAAGCAAGTCTCGTAGCCAAACACATAATTCAGCTTTGGAATTCAATCTTCATGGACTTGTAGTGGCTTATATTTTATAAAAGCACAGAACAGAATCTATTTTCAGTATTTTAAATTAAAACACATTATAGCATACATAGAAATAGGAAGAATAAAATACATAGCTGCAGAATCTAGGTTGATTGTGTGAGCTTCAAAGCCGACTAGTTGGCTAAGAGTACGACACTGAGAGGTTTTAAAGCCTCAGTTTTGTGACCTCCTCACAGAAAATACTGAGCGTGCTAAAAATAATCTGCTGTGTGGTTTGCACTAATGTTTGTAATTAATGGTAGAAGTCTTTGTTCATTGACTTTCTTTTGTGTTAGTAGCGTTTATTGTATTTCATGCTTCCTGGAAGGAAGGAAACAGCAAACAGAAGTGGGCTCTAATCTGCACTGGAGACTTAAATTGGAACTTTGCTGCTATACCTCCTCTGTCGTGTAGACTGAACCTTAAGCTAATATGATCTAGCCACTGTGTAGCATATCTCTGCAGGTTGAACCACTCTTTTAATATTCAGAGATGCAGAATGGCAAAGTGAAACCACTTATGACTGTGTCTGTCTTCATGATGTTTGCTGCTTGCAGAAATGAAGGCTATATCAAAACGTTGTGCCCAGTGTATACAGGCAAAGAGAATGACTGTCCCGTGACTAAGCTAGGGATTAAATTCATTGTCAGCTTTACTGCTGACTTCCTGTAGGAACCCAGGAGAATAGCTTAATCTCCTTGTGCCTCACTTTCTTCCCCTGCTACACTGGGAGCAGTCATTTCCTACCTCACAAAGGAGCTGTGAAGCCAAATTCACAGACATTAGTGAGGCACAGGGGTACATTACTGAATAGCAGGCACTGAACAGACCCCTCAGCTTTTATCTGTCCATCATCCTGTAACAGCTGGCTCAGAGCACTGCCCCACTGCAGGCAGCGCTGCTGGGTTGCCTGTCCTAGGAAGAGAACTGATTTCTATCCTGCCTTGTGTGAAAGACCAGGAAGCTGAGGGCTGTTGCCTGCTGGGGAATCAGAACAAAAACAACATCATGAGATTATTTCTGAGAAGTTCTTTTAAGAAAGGAAAAAAAAAAAAAAAAAAAAAAAAGCCTGTTAAATCAATCTGCCCTCTGCTATTTAAAATACATACAGAGCAGTCCACTTTCACTGATGTATAACTTAAATAGGAGAATGGCTTTACTGAATCGCTGCGTCCTAACACCAGGTTGTTAAGGTTGCAGTGTGTATTAAGCTGCTAATGGGACAAGGCCTCGATGTAGACTCAGTCATGCAGGCTGAACTAATTTCTGAGCATAGGTTCACGTGGAGGTCACAAGCCAAAGCTGTTTCAGCAGTGGCCCAGATTCTTTGTCAAATTAGATTGTTATAAGGCTCAGTGGAATTAGAGCAGCCAAGTGACAACTCAGATCAGAATGAACCTGGGCCTGCATGTCCCCTTAACACTGCAGAAGTATTCAATAGTTTTTGTAATAGATTTGAGTCATCTGTCTTCCCTTCCTCCCCCCATAGACACAGCTTCAGTAGATACAATTTATGCTTAAAAGAGATACCAAAGTTCTGTCCATTCATAAATTACTATTCTTGAAAAGGAGACTGCAGTGTCCATTTCACTGTATGCAAACGGCTCCACTTGACTTCAGACTTAGAATCAAAATATGTTTTTTCCCTGAGTAACAATAAGCTTCTCCTGCCTTTCTCCCTTGGAGGAAACCTATGTCAGAAGAGGTGTCATTTATATTAACTTGCAGTCTTTAAAAGATAGTTGTTGTAATACTGGAAAAAAAATGGTTAATATTCTTACCAATTCTGTGGCAACCACATTACCTGAGGGCTGGCTGCAGAGCTTTAGATCAGCCTTTGTTTATAGCTAAGTTATAAATATCTGCTATGAAGTTGTAATGTAATCACTGCTGTATTTTATTTTATTTTTTAACTGAAATGGAGAGCTGGAATATCTATTCCTGGAGTTGGTTGTATATTTCCTTCATGCACTGAAGCACATTAAGTCTTGGCACAAGAAGTGGTAGTAAGTGTATAACTGGATTGAATGTATTTACAAAGTCATCACCAGCTTGACGTGACATCCAAGATGGCAGCACAGCTTGGATGAGATGTTACAGTATTAACTGGTTCTGTCAGAGTGCCCTGACAGCTTATACCCTGCAGCTGTATGGTTTAGTACATAATGGCTGCAAAGACGCGTTGTGTTCCCTATTGCACACGAAAAGAGGTAAAGTTACAGCTGTCAAAAGACCTTTTGGTATGTAGCTGCACAGGACACTTGATTAAAATTCAGTGTAAACCTTGAAGTAAGTGTTAGTTGCTTTCTCACCTTTCCTCCTGCCTGGTTTTTTGTAAGTTCAGAGTTGCTTCCAGCTGAACTGCTGCAGAGTCAGCCGAGCAGAGCACTGACAGCACCTTTACAGAGGTCTGGTGCCTGTAAGGAAGAGATTAATGTTAATGCATGTTCAAAAGCTTTATTTGTTCATGTGGTGCATCATATCTTTAATAGTCCTCATTTGGAAAGAGTCTTACAGTCCTGACGTGTTTCTGTGGATGTGAGTAGCACCTTCATTCCTTTAGTTTCACAAAGCAGTTTAGGGCACCTTGCACCATTTAGGATCAGATACAGGAACGCTTCTAATGCTATTTCACAAGTGTGGTGAAAAGTCTGCTTCTAAAAGCTAGCAAATTTGTCTCCTAATCTTTTCATTAAACAATCACAGTAGCTGCTTTCTGAAGGTGATTTCCTTCCCCCCCCCATTAACATCGTAACTTCAGTCCTACTTCATGGATATGGAAACTGCATTAGCAGTTCCCCAGAGGTTTTGTCCAGCATACGCAGAACTAAATGAAGTTTCTGGCTGTGCAGCTTAGAACCTCTTAAAGAACAGGAGGTGAGCATTTCTCCAAACCCCAACCAAGATGAAAATGTGTAACGGCACAAAAATCACTAATAACACCAATTTGTGTATGTGTATCAATGGCTGTATGTCTAATCTCCCATTAAACTGTGACAAACTTTCTCCAATGTTAGATTAACCTGACAAGCCTCTTAAGCTGCTCTGATATGTAAGCTGGTGTAATTAGTTCCCTTATTTATGACGTTCAGAAACCCAAAGTGCAACATACTCGATGTAAATGTGTTCAGTAACTTACATGTGACTGTTTGCTTGCTTCTTTCCCCCTGCAGGGCAAAGATCTTGTAAGATCTAATTAGCAAATGCGATTCAAACGTGGAACCGAAATGAAGAAGAAATAAAGTGAAACGTATCTGCTGCTTTTCTCAAACCGCTGCTTTTCCTTTTTCCTACATGTGCAACACTTCCAATTTCAGTTCTCACTTAGATGAGCTCAGTGATAGTTACTGCCCAAAATGCTGGATCCAAACCAGGGTGGATGTTTGCAGAGCAGGAAGCCTTGTTTGTGTGTCCATGCTCAGTGTGCATGACCTTCCCTTCCCTTGATATCTGTCAAACAGTGAATGCTGACTACGTTTTCTTGCACTGAATAAGGCACAATGCCTGCACAACTGCTGTCACTCTCCTTCAGAATAGGCAGCCGAGATCACATCCCTCATTTTGCTCTATAAATGTGCTAATAGATAAGTTTGAAATCAGTTTTATCCACTGTATGTCCAAGTTGTATTTTCATACCTGTTTGCCTTCACCTCTCGCTGAGAAGCCTCCTAGGAGCAGGAGCACACATTCTTTTCTTTGTCTCCAGGAGCAGGACGTGCTCTCTGCTGGCTTTTACTTCCCTCTTTGGCACTAGAGCAGCTGTATTTCTTCCTTTCATAAGACTTGGTTCAGTCGTTGGCAGCACATCACAGACATACCCCAGGACGGCCTTCTACTCCTCACATCAATTTTCCACCGTGGTTTTCCGCAGCATTTCAAAGTGTTTATCAGCTATTCAACAAGAAGAAAAAGCAAATAGAAATGCTACAGTCTCCCCTTTAAATCTGCTTTTATCAAAACTTGTTATAATTATTATTTTTTTCTCTTGCTGTTTATAAACAAGCCAGCACTAAATATTTCCATCGCCACCTTCATTTGTTAAGGGAGAAATTATAATATTATCTGCTGTGCTTTATAGTAAGGCAGCCTGGGGATGCAGGAGAGGCAGAGCTCCTTAAGGGGGCAACACGCTTTGTAATGAGAGATTTAAGCCATCAGTAATGATCGGTGTGAGTAGAAAATGGTCTCTCCCACAAACACTGTAGGTGCATCGCAACTGAGCTGCGGGATTCAGAGCGTGGTAGAGAAATAAAGAGTTTTTGCTGTTAACCCAAGAACTGCAGCCTGGGGTGTTGAATTAGCAGACAATAATTCACACAGCAGCCAGCAGAGGGAGCGTTTAAAACGAAAACTCACGTGGAAACGTGCAGCGTGTTTTGAAAACAGGAGGAAGGCAGCCCTATAGCAGGAGCTGTGCCAAGACTTGCGGCTGCCCAGGCCCAGAGTCACGAATTTACACACGGATGAGGTGCTGAGTTCATGCTAATCTGAGCTTTAAGATTCCTTGCAAAAAAACAGAACCAAACCAGTGCTGTTCTTCCATTGGAGTCTTGATTTTCTTTCAGACCTTGGCAGATGATGAGGATTTTTTTCAACTCCTATTAGTTCAGATTTGCAAGCCGGTCGGGATGTGTGCAGCCATCCGGGTCTCATGTTTGCTGTCTGTGCATGTTCTGATCCTGCCAAACCAAAAGGGTGGAAGCACCAATGGGTGGCTGCCTCACTGCTCCCAGAATGGAGCTGCCTGGTTGTGTAGCACAGCATTTTCAGGGCCTAAATTGCCTTCACATGCAATGATCTGTGTCTCACAAATCTACAGAGAGGAATGGTCATGGAAGTAGTTGCATTTCAACCCCTGAAGGTAACCTAGGGAAACTGGGCTACTTCTGCTTTTCCATGCTGTGTGAGGCAGCTGACTGCAAGTACAAGGGCCCTTCCAAGAGTCCTGCTACCAAAGCAGCCCATGGCAGCCAGCATCACCTGGTGCTGTCAGCAGCAGGGCTGAGGGTTGGTTTAGCCATCAGATGAGTTGCCTTTGATGCTTTTCACCAGCCAGCCACATGCACAGGCTCTGTTATTAACAGCTATGACATCATCTGCTCCAGCACCTCCATCCCCGCCATGTGAACATGCTGTGTGTTGTAAAACACACATCCAGTATCCACTTACAGGGTTTCACCACACCCCTCCTCCACCAAAAAAAAAACCTGCTGAGAAGATTAATTAGGGAGCACACTGTGGATTTAATGGCCAACATCCCCCAGTGGTTACACACAGACAGGTATCCTGTACAGAAAGACCCTTCCTGGGCACAGACCCATCTCCATGGGGTGTTGTCCAACTCCACAGCAGAGCACTGTAAGTCAGTGACAGAGTGTATTGGTTGTTAATATACAGATGGTAACAAATGTACAGAAGGAATAAGAAAAGGAAAACTCACCAGTGGTGGTGCCTTGGCTGAAGAAGCTGGGGCAGTCCTCACTGGAGAGCAATCTCCAAGAGATGCTGCTTCAGTGGGAGTCAGCCCTTAAATGAGGTCTCAGAGGGGATGGAGTCGAGCTCCACCCCTTCTGGGAGCACAGCTCCATCACTCTCACCTGTGCTCCCACAGATGACCCCACACTTGCCTCAGCTGATTAATCAGAGGTTCAGGCTGTGATTACCCATCTCCCATACACAGAGCTACAGAGCTGTGCAGTCCCATGGCTCACTGCGAGCAATGTGGCAGCTGGTGAAACAGAGGCTTCCAGACAACATCTATTTTTAAGCATGCTCTAAGGAACCACTTATTAGGAGTATATACATGCATACATACACTATGTGTGATGTGTGAACAGTAACAAACCTAGAACCACTTCCTTAAGGATTATAGGCTGACTCTTGGTTCGTAGTGCTCCTTTCACTCCAATTAAAGTGAGGCTGTTGGCATGAATTTGGCCTCAGCCCGCCTATTTCAGTGACTGCCATCAGCCTGATTTTTGGGCTGGTGATTTTCTCACCTGATTGCATTTCCAAGGGAGTTTCTGAGTTTGAGCAAGAACTAAAAGACATGTCACCTTGAGGCAGATGCAAGTTCATACTTACAGCAGCTGCCCATCCCACCTTTTGGGGGCCACCCAAATGTACATCCTAATTGTAACTTACTTCTTGGTGTTCCTTTGAAATACATCTTTATCCTCAGTAGAGACCACTCTGCTCTCTTCTGCCTGCCCAGAACAGTATCACCTCAGCTGCAAAGAGCAGAGAACCTGCTATTTGCATGTTAACCCACCAAAGAAAACTCAGCTGCACGCTCTTCCTCCTGACACTTCCTCAACAGGCTTGTTTACTCGCTCTGTAACCGGTGAAGGGCAGCTTGGTTAACTCAGCTCCAATCTGTCACTCTACTTGCAGGTGTCCACCTCAGCCTGACCCCATGTGACTCAGTATGCAGAGCTGGAAGCAAAACCAGCCAGCCTGTGAAGCAAGTCAGGACACAGAAATCATTAAAAGTTAATATCAGTACCAGGGTTTGCAGTCAAATTTCTGTTTTCCAGCTGAAAAACAAGTTAAGGCAGAAGGTGCTTTTCCTGTTAATGCCAAACCCCTTCTGTGAGCAGCACCGCTGTCGGTCTCAGGATCCAGCACTGTCATTGCAGGAGAAGGTTTAAAAATCAACATGAGAAGCAAGAGTGGGAGTGAGTTGTGCTGAGCTCTCCCACCAGCAGCACAGGGCCTGGTGCAAAGGGAGGCTGAGGATGTTTACCACGTGTTGGAGAGGGGAATTCCACCTCCCAGTATCACTGTTAGTTTCTCAGCAGCATTTGTCTAAGTGCCAGGTCTGCATGAGCTTGGAGGGTGTTGGCTTGCTCTCCACTGGATCTGCAAGCTGAGGCTGGTTCAGGAGCACTTCTTGCACTCCTCTGCATGTGCCCACCTGGGCCCAGCCCTGCACAGGGCAGCTCATCTCAGTGTCAGCAGTTTGCTCGAGCAAGTTTTGAATGCATAAATGCACGTTCATCAGCTGCCAGGATCCTGGTTCCTGCTGTTTTGCTCCTTGACTGTCCACAGCACTGAAAGTGCTCCAAGCTTGGCAGCATTGGAAGCTCCCCGAAAGTACCCTACTCCTCACAGCAGCTGGAGAGACTACACTAATCGTTAAGGAAGAAATGAGGTGATTGAGGTATCAGCACATTGAGACCTCAGCTACAGCCTGCTGCAGCCAAGAAAAAGCCTGTTTTCTTTAGGAGCTGCGGGTCTGCAGCTGATGGGAGTCCCCAGCCATGGGGCACGTGAGGACCTGGGGTCTCCTCAGCTTTGTCACTGTGAGGGACCAGTAGGAACACAAGGAACTCAGGCAGGCTTCTGCCCACACATGGATAATTACCTCATCTAATCTGCGTGTGAAGGAGCCCCTGGCACCAGCACAGGGCAACCTGTGACAACAGGCACCTGGAACAACAAAACCCGACTGGGATTTTACCATAACCCTTCCCAACAGGCAAACTGCAGCTTAGAACAGGTGTGTTCAAAGCATTCCGACCTGGTGTTTTCCCAGAGACCAATAAAACAATCAGGAAAACTCAGAAGAAAACAGAGCTGTTGTCTCTTATCTGCTCAGCCCTATCCCTAGGATTGCTTCCCTGAAATGCTCCTAAACAGACGAGCCCTCAGTGAAGCAGAAATGCTTCCCAGGTGACACGGGGCTGGTGTCCAGACATGGGAGCTGGCTGCAGCCCCTGCATGCAGGCACACCCAGCCATGTGGCTGGGTCCTTCTGGAGCTGCATCCCTCCTCCAGAGTAATGGCAAAGAAACCTTGGGTAAGATTTGTTTCCCCTGTGGGAAGAAAGTTTCGGTTATGTTTTTGCTCTCATCTATCTTGAGCAATAACCATTAAGTGAAATGAGTCCAGCAGGGCAAAGTCACCAGGCTTATCCAGCCCTTTTTACTTCCCACCAGGGCTAACAGAAGCAGGCGAAGTGTTGCAATCCAACAGCACACAGTCAGATATCACCACTCCTGGCAGGCTCTGGCTAGCCAAAAAGTTTGCTGTGGAACTCCTCCTTGCACAGCTAGAGAGAAGGTATAGACTTAAGGAGAGCAGGATTTCTGTCAGGTCTTTGCAACAAGGAAGCAGCAACTCTCTCCTGCAATAGTGTTTCTATCAGAGATCAAGAGATGTCTTTAGAAGGTGTTTTGCATGCAACTTGCATGACTCACATATTCTCACCACAGGGAAGGCCATGCACCTTAGTGGTATGAGAGATGAGTGTTCTTGGCTCCTCGCTGGCAAAGCCAGTAACCTGACCTTGCAGACTTTGCAGGGTTAGTACCATCTCAGCCTATTTTATCTTTATTGTTTTTCTCCTCAGACTGTGTGACAGGGAAATAACCACAGGAATCTGGCAGCTGTGTTCAACACTGGTGCATTCCTGGCTTTTCAACTTACTGTAACTGCACACTGAGTCAGAATGTTGGTATTTTTTGATGGTCTGTTTTATCCTGGGAAAGAAGAGCAAGGGAAGTTTGTCTTTCATCTAAGTTTGCTCCTTGAAAAACAACAGCGGTGCGTCTCACAAGCACATGCTCCCATACAGGTAACTCGGTGCGTGGTAGGATGGATCCACTCAGATCTGCTGAACTTCACCTGGGAGGATGTGGGGAAGGGAGCAGATGGGCCCCAGCATTCAGCCCTGGCAGGCACTGCCAGCCTCGCTCATTACCTCACCCTGAGCACTTCTCGTCTCACCCAAAGACTTCATTCATACACAGTAACTTCCAAGGTGCACCAAGCCAAGCAGAACATTACTGAGGTACCCACAAACATCAGAAGCTTGAATAATGTTTGCTCTCCAGCTCCAGCTGAGTCTATGTTTACCAAAAGGTTTTGCAGTAACGGTGACATCTTCCTTTTCTCTCCTTATACAATTAGGTGCACAACTTGCTCATCCCAATTAATTTAGTCTTTTGAGAAAAATAAAATCCATATATGAAATCTAATAGCACAGGTAGATCTGGGGGGATTAACAATATGAAGGAGAACATTGTCAAGCATATAATGATATTTCGTGGTATGTTTGCTACAGCTAATGCTTTTAATTGCATTTTCCAGTTTAATTCTAGTAGCCAAAGGCTCAATGCACAAGGCAAATAAAAGACAGGATAATTGGCATGCCCAAGTGCCTCTTTTCAACATAAATCAGGCAGGCAGCAAATATGAACTGAGCATGGAGGTCGCTCTGTTGCAGTTTAATTCTCACACAGCAGGATGGAAAAGCAGGCTGAAGTGCATCCCGAATGTCAAGAGGGACTGAAGCCACACTATCCCCTTCCACATCAGCACCTCACACCAGTGTGAGAAAGCTCGTAGCAGGCAGATTGAGGAGGAATAGGAATTGGGCAGAGCCATCTTGCTTTTGAAACTGCTAACGTTCATGGAGACAGAGCAATTTGCTCATCTGCCTGAGTCCTGTGTACCAAGACAAAGTGACCAGGTATTTATCAGCACTGCCAAGCTTCCAGGGCTCCTTTGGGAAAGCCTGATTCCCCAGGGCTCTGTGCAGCAGCTGCAGCACAGCCGGTCACCTTCTCTGCTGGCATTATCTCAAATATGTCTGTTAAATCTGAGAGAGCTTCACCTTTAATGCTGGTAGACAGTTGACCCCATTGTGTGTGCATTGCATTCAGAGTTCCCAAAGCCTGGCAGCTGTTCAGCAGGTTTTGAAGCATTTTTTTTGCTGAGTATAAAGAAAACGTGTCTGTATTTGGCTTCTCCACAGACTCTTTGGCCTTCCAGCCTAAGAAAAACACTACGGCAGTGTTGTCAATCACATCTAGTTTTGGAAAGCCACACTGTTTAGTACAGTGTTTCCAGGCTGTCCGCCATAAAACAAGCTCGTTCCTGCTGCACTTCATGTGAATTTGGGTATTAACTGGAATAAAGGTAGGATCGAATCCAACGTGCCATCCCAAAGATACCTGCACACATTTCAAAGCCCAAATTCATCAACTGTAACAACAAAACATTTGTGGAAATTCCAGGCAGGGAGAAAAACCCCATATGGAATATTTGTTGTGTGTGTGCACAATGCTGGCACGGGGCCTTTAAAGGGAAACAGTGGGAGTGAGCAGCTGGGAGTCACACAGCAGCCTGCTGTTGGCATCAACAGGTCATTCATTCTACTCTGTGTCAGCATACAGGTGTGCTCAGCAGTGACGGTGCTCCTCCAACAACTCTTCCTCTCCACCAGCTCCCAAAGGGCCATGATGTTTCTCAGCAGCCTGAAGGCAAATCCCCTTTAGCTGCGTGTGTCCCTGAGCACAAAGCATGCCTCTGCATCGCTTCTGTGGCTCTGCAGGGGTTGTCTGTGAAGTGGGGTCTTTGTGCACGTGCCTGTTGATGCCTCCCAGTGCACAGACATATTTGGCTTCCCTGTACATTTAGCTTACAGTCTTCAATTCAGATTAGCGTTACCATGAGCACTACTTTACAGTCAAAGTGGGGTGTTGTAAGGGATGGAATCCAGCTGTTCTTTGTTCATCCAGTGCCAGTGATTTCACAACACTTGGTGTGCAAGTTATGACCGCTTTTTACAGCCCAAGCACCAAGCTGTGTTCCCTCCGCTCAGAGCACTCACAACACGGAGCAGAGTGGCAGGGAAGTGCATTGCCATGACTGGGAACAAAAGCTTCAGACATAAATATTTGGCTTTTGGAAAAGCGGATTCCACAAACAGATAATGGATACCTTACAAATGCTCCTTGGGGCGTACAGATGTTCCTTTCCTGGAAACATTCAGCTGTGCTGCTGACCCAGTGAAGCACGATGCTGACCACCAGCTGACCTTTCTCTGATGCCATCTGAGTCAGGGTAAAGCACAGATACCTCTGCAGCTACACAAAGCTGGTGACACTGTTATAGATTAATATGGTGTCTTAAGCAGAACGCAACCTTTACCTTAAGCCTTTATCTTGAGATAATGCTTTCTTGCATTCAACACTTCCATCCAGAAAACACATCCCAATCCAGATCACCTGGAACGTAAACCCTGCTTGTTCTCTCTTACCTTCACAGGACTCACGTTCTGCAGTAACTTCTGAGACCCACCAAAGAGCAGAAACTAGGGAGAAATTCTGGAAGACACACTGTGGTAGGAAGAAAAACCACCCATTGAGGAACCCAGAGAGCACTCTGGAGTGCTGGACAGAGTGCACACCTCCATCAGCTGGACACAGTTTGGTGTCTAAAGGAACAACAGCAAGATCAAGCATCCATTAGAATGATTTCTTCTCCTTCCATGCATTCCATCATGAGTGGTGAGAGGAGCTGCAGGGCTTGGGAATGGCAACCCACAGGATATCTCACACCTGGGCTGTCCCTAAGGAGGGAAGGGACAAGCCCAGCAACACATACACTTCAGTGGAGGTAGAGCACTGCTAATCTACATCAGGACTTACATCAGGGCTCCTATCTACCTTGGTCCTGCTCTGTGAAGAGCCTGAATTCCACAGCAGGCAAAGAGACACTTGTTTGGTGGAGTGCAAGGGGTTCTTCTTTGAGCCCGACCAGATGGAAACACATTGAGCTCAGCAGTTGCACTGGGAGTTGACACACTTCTTTCAAAACAAGCACAGTGCCAGATCTCCAGGAAGGCAGCCATGTTTCAAAAGGGACTTTTTTAAACAATGTGCTCTCATCTGCTTTTTCCTCTTAGCAAAACTTCCTCACTTCCCAGTTTATGTCTTCCATTGTTTCCCTTCCAGGTCAGATCTCAGCTTCTGGCCCACTCTCTGAGCATATTTATTTGTTGAACACCTTGCAGAAAACTTTGAAGGACTGCATTGTCCTGCTAATTGATTACAAGCATGTTATCTGCAATCTGCTGTCCCTGCCCAGCTATTGTGCTCCCTTGGGAATAAAACACACATTATTTATTTGGAATAAGTGCATGTTATGCTTATAACAAGATAAGCACAGAAAGAAATTACATATTAGAAACATAATTTTTCTGTTCACAGTAAGGCATTTGATACTGTCTCCCATGACATCCTTATAACAAAGCTGAGGAAGTGTGGGATAGACAAGTGGACAGTGAGGTGGGTTGAGAACTGGCTGACTGGCAGAGCGCAGAGGGTTGTTGGTGGTGGTGCAGAATCTGACTGGAGACCTGTAACCTGTGGTGTCCTCCATGGGTCTGTTCTGGGTCTGGTCTTGTTCAACATCTTCATCAGTGACCTTGATGAGGGGATAGAGACGACCCTCAGCAAGTTTGCTGATGATATGAAGTTGGGAGGATTAGCTGACACGCCTGAAGGCTGTGCTGCCATTCAGCAAGACCTGGACAGGCTGGAGAGCTGGGTAGTAAGAAACCAGATGAAGTTCAACAAAAGCAAGTGTAGAGTCTTGCACGTAGGGAGGAAGAATTGCATGCACCAGTACAGGCTGGGGGAAGACCTGCTGGAGAGGAGCTCTGCTGAGAGGGACCTGGGCGTCCTAGTGGATAGCAGGTTGGCCATGAGCCAGCAGTGTGCCCTTGTAGCCAAAAAGGCCAATGGCATACTGGGGTGCATTAAAAAGAGCAAGGCCAGCAGGTCAAGGGAGGTGATCCTCCCCCTCTACTCTGCCCTGGTGAGGCCTCATCTGGAATACTGTGTCCAGTTCTGGGCTCCCCAGTACAAAAAAGACAGGGATCTCTTGGAAAGAGTCCAGCAGAGGGCCACAAAGATGGTGAAGGGCCTGGAGCATCTCCCCTATGAAGAAAGGCTAAGCGAACTGGGTCTGTTTAGCCTTGAGAAAAGAAGACTGAGAGGGGATCTAATCCAGGTTTATAAATATCTGAGGTGTGGGGGCCACAGTGGCAAGGCCAGTCTCTTTTCAGTGGTACGTGGAGACAGGACAAGAGGAAATGGACATAAGCTGGAACATCGCTGTGCAACCTGGTATAAGGAGCCTGCTTTGGCAGGGGGGTTGGACTCAATGATCTCTAGAGGTCCCTTCCAACCCCTCCAATTCTGTGATTCAAGCTAGGAATATAAGCACTTGAGCAATATATGCATGCATATACTGAAGGCATATACTCAGAATCCATCTGATTTGCCAAACCTGCATACCTCTATTCTGAGGACCATGTGTGCAAATCCCAAATAATCTGACTCCTGCTGGAGGTGGATATGGTGTAAATGTGAGGTTTCTGCAGGCTTGGCAGGCTGCTGAGGGATGCTCTGCACGTTATCACAGCCTCAGATGACCCTGGAGAAAATGTCTGAGTGAGCAAAGAGGATACGACTGAAAAAAAACAGGCTGTGTATGGAATATTTATAAAACACTTCTAACTCTTCTCAAGATATCCAGAGAGTAGATGAGGAAATTGCTGCTTGACAGTAGGTTCTATAGGCAGGCTGCAATAAGGGGTGCTCAAAATGCACATCCATTACTTCTGGGTGGTTTATCAGTTTTGACTGATTCAAAATTAAAGCCAGAACCCTTTCCTTGTCAGCAGTGGTACTGGTGTCTTAAAAAGACACAGAGAAGCAAAGGAAATGCAGTTGTGTGCAAATCTGCAGAGCACACCAGGGGTCTCTGCTCCCAGCAAGGGTCCAGGGCATGATCTCTCCTCTTGGGCAATCACAATGGAAAAACCCTGATAACCTTCATATCTAGATCTGTAAGAGCAACTCATTGTCCTCTGCTATCCTGTAATTTAAATAACACAGGTAGAGCCATTGGCTGCAAGCAGAAGCAGCTGGCAAACATATTGTGCTATGCAGTTGTCTTGCTGTTCGAATTAACGTAATTACACGCCCAGTTCTCCTATTTCAGTTGTAACAGTGAAAACAGTGAACTTGCTGATAGCAGTGAGAACAAGGGCTCTGCTTCCTAGTTTAGGAGCTAAGCTCTTGTGTCAAAAGAGCAGTTCAAAATTCACAGCCTGCTCTTAGTATTCACACTTCAGCCACCATGTGCCACTTACCCAGCTCCACCTTCCACCTTTCTCTCCAAAATGTGTAATGGGGAAGATGGGGCTGTATTTCACTAAATAAGGCAAATGTCCTTTATGCAGCTGGGCACTGGCATGGAGTAACATCAGTGTGGTTTCAGTATGGCTCAAAAGTGTTGGTTGTTAAACTGTGGTGGAAAGGAGCACATGAATGACCCCAGCCCTTCTTTCATGAAAGGGGAGCTCAGGCCACAGCCTTGGATGAAGGCTTTTTGTGCAGCCCTGTACCATTTTTCCCCTTAAATATATTACATAAACTCTTTGTGCCACCACATCATAAACCAGCCATGAGAACTGAAGAAGACAGAAGAGACCTTCCCAAATGGCACCACTGCACTGTCCCAGTGCCAGGCTGGAAGTGGCTGCTGGAACAAAGCATGGGTGTAACTCAAGTTTGTATTTAACACTTCCTTTGTCAAAAAGCACTGCAGGAATAGAAACTACTAGCAACAAAGGACACAAAAGCAAAACTGAAATTAAAAAATCCCCATGAAATGTTCTCATAAATAGTAGCTATTTCTCATAAATAGCCTTCACCTTCCAAAATGAATTTCATGATGGATAATAATCAGGCAGATCTTCCCCCCAGTCTGTTTGAGCAGCATGAAAGCACAGGCTCCCCTCCTCTCCTTGAGCTCTTCCCTGACCCAGTGTCTCCTTGCACTGGAGTGTTTTCCTCATTTAATCTAAGATCCATGATCAACTGTAGGAGATGGTGTTAAGGTCATATGTAAGTCATCACAAGATCGTGTGTCTCCTGCCATGTTTTGCTGTGCTGTGCAGCTTGTCATGCCCTCAGCTGTGTCCAATGGGTCTGGTGTCCCTGATACAAAACAGCTTCCAGAAAACAGAGTCAGTACAAACCTTTTTGTAAGTGATTTTTGACCTTCTTTTGTGATCTACCTTTGCATTGTGACCCCAGTTGTCCTGGTCAGCTCCAGCACAGAGTGGGAGTGAATAGCAAGGCACTGCTGCTGCCCCCAGCTCCAAAGGAACCATGGTAAAAGAAGCAGCTCCAAGGGGGTTACAAGGAGGAGCTTACAAGGCTTGCCTGCCTCCTCTGCTGGTGTGGGGGCAGTGGGGATTTTTAAGACCTCCCTACTCTACCTGCTGCAGGCCCCTTGCACACACCCTATGCATTACCTTCTGCAGCCTCTCCTTCCCATTAAATGTTCCGGCCATCCTCCCCAGTTATCCTGCCCATGCTGATTTCCAGTTAAAGAAAGACCCAACGACTCTACACAAACGCATCCACTTGGAAACACAGTCTGAAATGGTGTGGATCCCTAAACACTGTGCACTCAGATCTGAGAAGAAATGCGAGTATTCAGTGGGTACTCAAAGCACCTTTGTGAAGGCTCTTTCTAACCGTTGCCATTTTATGTTTTGTTTTCAAATGCACTTTATTTGCATTACCTGAATAAACCCTCTGTTAATAAGTTACCTGGCAGCTCTGAGTGACCACAATAGTAGTTAATCTGCTGATAACTTTGATATTCAGACAAATAAGAGCAGTGACTGAACAAAGTCGAATACAAGTTGGGAATGTTTTACTTGCTGAGAGAAGTCTCTGTGGTTTGCTTGTGTGTTAACTCACATCTCAACTAATGAGAAAAAACAAGTATTGCGAGTTACTCAGAATGAAGGGGCTGCAACAGCAAATGCACAGCTCTGAAACTGGCTGTTAAAAATACTTTGTTCCCTACCTTAGGAATTTAGGAATTAGCTGTTTATTATCGGGAATCTTTCTGAACATCCTTCCCGAGTAAATAAGGAAATCCTTCTTAAAAGAGCCTCAAGAAGTGTTTGTTAAACCTTTCTGTTCCAAGACACTCCAGTTCTCCTCTCACACACTGCTGTCAGCTTGAGTTCAACTTGAAAAAGCCGAGCCTGGCAAAGCAAAAACCTGAGCTCTAAGGGTAAATACACTGCAGCTCAGTGAAGTACGCAGCAGTTTACTTTTAGTTAAATATTGCTATAGTTATATTCTTCAGTTAAATATTACACAACTTTGGAGTAGGAATGGTGAAAATAAAGGCATGTTGACCCAGGAGACAGCTCCCCTTTCAGCGCTTTCTAACTACTGCCATGAAGTCTTTCAATAGATGTAAAAGAAGTGGCAAAAGAACATTTGTATCTCAGTATCTAGATCAGAATACATAGCATTCAGCAACTGACTGGTGTCCACTTCCCCTGAACAAAGCAGCCACCAGGCAACCCAGCACCTTCACAGCACTGAAATGGCCATTTCCTCATAGCAAAACCAAACTGAATGTAATGGCATACCCACAGCACTCAGTACCACCATAGGTGACAGATCTTCCTACACATGCACAGGTGTTGGTAGTGCAAGATACAGACACAGCTACTCCCTGCACTCATTAGCCTGCCCCCAAGATGGTCCTGGCAGGAAACTAGCTGGGCAAAGCTGGACAGACATATGACATCTGCTTCACCATGAAGAAGCATCTGAAAAAGACTTATTTGCATAGAGATCTAGCATCCTAAAGAGAAATGTTCGCCTTTTGTTTTCAAGGGAGGTTAAAGGCACTCATCTGTGTTGAAGATAATCAAATTTCATGCTTCAGGGCTTTACCTGATTGCTCAGTAGGACAATGCTATGTGCAAAGGACAATTCTTCCCCTTGCTGAAAAACACAGCGGCAGCAGCTCAGTGTGTTATTGCTTTCCTCCCAGCTACATCCAGAGCTGCAATGAACCTGTTTCAGTGCTATAGCTTTGCTTGTGTGATGCAGAGACAGGATTACCCATGGCTGCAGACATGTCTTTTGCTCTCCCAGGCCCTTGGCAGCAATGAATGCTTGGCAGCCTGGCTGTGCAACAGCAGTCACTGCATGGCCAGGCCCTGCTGCGGGGTCTGCTCCTGCAGGAGTTGCACCTCTGTGGTCTGAAGGAACATACAGGGAAGTATATCCTTACAGCCCCTAACAAGGGATATAAATGTTACTGAGATTGTAAAATCATCTCAACTATCCCAAATGAAGTTTTTAGAAGCTTTACTTTTTGACCAAAATCTCATTCTAAGACAAACAAACATTTTGAAATGTGAGACTGCAGCCCCAGATCAGAGCTTGCAATGCGGGTGCATTTTGGGGATGCTAAGCCACTGCTGTTGTGTAATGCCATTGGCTCTTTAGGGCATGACACCAATAAATTCATCCTCATTCCGATTCTGTGACAGTGCAAGTGATGATTAGCTCATGAATTTGCAGTGGTTCACAGAAAAACATGAGGTTGAAATCTGGCACAGGAAGGAACAACAGGAGCCAAGATCTGTCCCACACATGCAACATTAACTCTCTGCTGCCCAGCATGGACTGTGACTTTTGTCCCTTTTGATACCCGTGGGCAGAGAAACCACTGTTGAGAACTGAAACTTATCCAGAAGTTACCTCTGCTTTCTCTGCCTTGGAAAATGAACACAGACCTGCAGTGCTGGGGCTCGTGGGATGATAGCACTGATAACAACAACCATCTGCATCAGTTGGGGAAGTATAGAAATAAATACACACTAACCTCCATCCTGCTGTGGAAACATCACTTCCAGGAGGAACAGTTCCCAGGCATCGTAGCTCAAGGGCCAGGTGCTTCCCTGCCAGACCAGTAACACGGATCCTGAGTCTGCAGCACGGATTAATGCTTATCCCTAGTTAAAGGCTTCCCTGGGCAAGCTTTAATGGGATAGAAGAGCCAGGAAGGATCAAGGGTTTTGCTAGTGAGCTGCTTCCATCCAGTGCTTTGAATCTTTGAAATTAATTCAGTGTGAGTTTACATCTATTAAAGACAAAACCTGAGTGTGGAAAAGCAAGCACTGGAAATAACAAACAGGTTCACTACAAGACAGACACTGGAGTCTGAAGTGCGTCCAGAGGGTAATGGGGCCGCAGGGGTCTGTGCAGAGATCCTATGGGGAGCAGCTGAGGGAATGGGGTGGTTCAGTCTGGAGAAGAGAGGCCTCAGGGCAGACCTTATGGCTCTGTGCAGCTCCCTGAGAGCAGGCTGTGGTGAGGTGGGGATCAGCCTCTGCTCCCAGGTAACAGCGATAGGATGAGAGCTGATGGCCTCAAGTCGTGCCAGGGAAGGTTCGGGTTGGATATTAGGAAGCACTTCCAATACAGTGTCAATGAGGGACATGGGCAGTGGGCACGAGGGAATGGGTTGGGGTTGGACCTGGGGATCTTAGAGGTCTTCTCCAACCGTAATGATTCTGATTCCTTACGAGATGCAGGAGCGTCCAGCAGATGCTTTCACTTTTGTTTCTCTTGCGCTTCTGTCCGTTTTGAAAGTAAACAGAGAAAGAAGAGCTCTGCTTCCTTCAATCGAAGTCGAACTCCGTGCAGGACAGGGATAGACAGGGGTACAACCCCTCGCAGTCAGCGGGACTCCTCCTCCACGTTAGTAGCGCACTTTGCAATCGACTCCTAACAACTTCTCACGTAGGAACGCGGTAGGCGTATTAAACAAAGCAGCGCAGAAGCCGTTTTTTACGGGCGTTACCGTAGGCGGGAGCGCGCAGGGGGCGGCCCGTCACCGCCTCCTATGAGGGGGAGGCCCTTTATAGGGGCTACGGATGCTCTCCGCACGATCCCGGTGCTAAGATGCTGCCCGCGGAGGGGTTCGGCCCCGCGCACGGGCTCAGCCCCGCGCACACCTGCGGGGCCGTGCTGGTGGCTGCAGTGCTGCTGCAGTCCGTCTGCGTGGCCGTCACCTACGTTTACTTCACCAACGAGCTGAAGCAGGTGGGTGCCGCGGGGCGGCGCGAGCCTGGCAGGTAGCGCTTGCTTTTTGCTCCTAAAAGTTACGGTTGTTTCGGTTTGGGGTGTTTTGTTTGGTTTTTTTTGTGGTTGGTTTGCTTTTTCTTCTGCGCGGAGTTTGCAGACCCGTATTTGTGCACAGCTGTGAGTGCGGGGCCTCAGCTCCCCCTCCGGATGTCCCGCAGACAATGGTAACGCGCCCGACTAAAGCTGAGTGGGGGGCGGCGCCTTTAAGAGCCTCGTGCAGCATCGTGCAGAGCCGGGGGGCACAAAACGGCCTCCAAGGCTGCGCTCGAGCCTTGAGCCCTCGGTCCGCACCGTCCTGCAGTGCTCGTGCCCTGGCTGCACGTGCATCGCCCTGCTGCATGGCGGGACCCCGCGCCGCCCTGCATGCTGCGGGTACCCGCGTGCTGCCTGCGATGGGGGTTGGTGCTTTGGGAGGGCGGGAGATGTTGCTGCTAAGCTTATAGCTGCGCCCTGCCTGCTGATGGCACCGCGGAGCTGCACTGATTTCATTTCATTCACTTGCAAAATACTGAGAATAAAGACTAATACATAAACATCAGAGTGCAGTTCAGAGCGCTCCTCTGTCCCTTCCCTTTACACAAAGCCCGGAACAGAATCACAAAATGACCCGGGTTGGAAGGGACCTCAAGGATCATGAAGCTCCAACCTCCCTGCCTGGCAGGGCCACCAAACTTCCATGTTTACTAGATCAGGTTGCACAGTGCCCCATCCAACCTGGCCTTGAACACCTCCAGGGATGGGGCATCCACAACCTCCCTGGGCAGCCTGTTCCAGGACCTCACCACTGTCCTAGTAAAGAACTTCCCCTTAACATCCAACCTAAATCTTCCCTCTTTCAACTTAAATCTATTTCCCCTTGTCCTACTATTATGGAATAAAACTCTCGAGATGCATTAGGACTTTGTCTGCCTGTTTGCCTTGTTCTCAGGACTGGCATTTCTGCACCTTCACCAAACTGCTAATGCTGATATTTTCCTCACTACCAAACAAGTAACATAAGATAGTGGCTTTTTTTCTCCCCATCCAATCTGAGTGCTTGGATCCACCCGTTTGTTTTAGCACTTTTGCTATTGAAGGAAGTGAGGAGATGTGAGCACAATAAAGTTCATGGTGCTTTAGGATGTGGGCTGCAAAGAAAATAGCCACACATTTCCTTGTTTTGAACACAGCCCCAGTCCTGGGGCAGGAGGGGACAACAGGGCGCTCCTTATAGGCCCTGTCCTCAGACTCAGTGCTGCAGATATGCCTTATCTGGGCGAGTCCTGCAGAAAACTGCCTTGCTTTCTCTGCCCATAAGGGAAACAGCCCTGCAGTGCCATGTGGGTTCTGGTACGAGATTGTGAGCCCTGAGGATTTCCTAGTGGAGGGAAAATGCAGTTGCAGTGGCAGAGGGGTGAAGTGCTGGGGTTCAGAACAGGTGAGGGAGAGGCAGAGGTGCAGTGCTGTTTACCTGCGGATATGAGGGAGAGGCCTGGAGCCAAGCACTACCCCATTTGGTGAGGGAATGACAGCAGTACTCCATCTGCACGCTTGTTTTTGCTAAACTCACTGAAGCAGAGCAGCATGGCTGAATCCATCAGAGCCCTGAGCTCTAAGGGCTGCTTTTCCTTAAAACCACACAATTTTAACCACTTTGGTGTGACTTCTTGAAACAATAGCCCTGATTTTCAAATACCACTCCAACCAGAGCTCCTCCTGCCCCAGGAGTCAGCATTTCTGCTGCTCTTGCCTCTTTATCAAAGGGTTCACTTACCCTCTGGAACCAGAGGGTACAAACAAGCCCGTGCCATGAGCACTCAGCAATCTAATTCTGTTTGGACCCAGATGTTATCTTTGTTGTCCGGTCAAACACAGACCTCAGGCAGGATATGGGTGGGATACATTATAGACAACCGCAGGGTTGTGAGTGGCACTGGCTAATAAAACAGAATGGAGAATGCCTTTACGGTTCACTACTTGATTTTATCCTCAATAATCTGTGAAGGAAAATCCCTCGTGCAAAAAGGAAGGCTTTGAAGGCAGAACGTGACAAATTCAAGACATTAATCTGAGTATTGAATGTTCACAAAGTTTGTTTGTCTGAGTGCTGGTTACTCACACAGGTCCTGGTTACCCAGATACTTGACGTCCATAGAGATAATATAAATGCATTCCCGCATATGAGCTACCTCATCATAATTAAATAAATATGTAAACTCAAGATTACTTGCTCATTCTGTCTCTATATTCACAACTTGTACCACACTAGCAAATAACTGTAAGAAGAGAAAGCGTGTTCCCACACATAGAGAGCTCAGTGACGTACCCCAGCTGGAGGGCTGTGAGCAGATCCCAGGTGACAAATGGTGGCTGTTCTCCTGCTGCAGCTCCGGGACACTTACTCCAAGAGTGGCACTGCTTGTCTGACCGGGGAGGAGCTGGGAGACCTCATCCAGAACTTGGACGTGGTGGAAAGCAAAGACAGAGTGGCTGACCCCTGCTGGCAAGTGAAGTGGCACCTGGGAAAGTTAATCAAAAAGGTATTTAGGAGCTGATGTGCTGGAGTGGTGGAGCGTGGTGCTGTTAGATCCTAAAGCATGTAAAGAATGCTAATAGCGGGATGAAGTGGGAAGTGAAAATGAGCCTGGCTGAAAAATCAGAACTGTTTTCAGATTCCCGTCTCCAGCACGTGAAGAGCTCCTCTCATGCATAAATATTGACTTCAGGCTGAAACTTACCTGAATGCAAATCTTGCATCCCAGAATGGATCCTGCGTTTGCATTCTGAAATCTTGTCTCCTCTGCGGGAAGTTCTGCAAGTCCCTGCAGCCCTGCAGGAGGAAAACATTGTGTTTACAGATCTGACCTGTCCACCGGCTCCTGCTTGCTTGCAAAAAGCTTGCCTGGATGCTGCTGGAGATAAATCTTGGATGGGTGGATGAATGGGTAGTGAGAAATGTGTTGGGGCAGAGCAGGCAGCTGGCTGCAACCCAGGGGCAGCATCCATCAGCCAGGATGAATCATCCCAGAGCATCAGCAGGGCTGCTGCACCACTGCGGGTAACCAGCAGTCAGCAAATGGGAAGGAGGGAGCTGCACAAAGTAAGACATCCCGAGTTAAAAACTCAGGTAGGGGTATTAAATGAAAAGTCATTTCCCAAAGCCAAGATCCCACAGATGTGCAGCACTGCCAAATGTGTGAATGGAAGCCGGTCCTTCTTCACCATCTCATTTAAGAAAAGCATTAGGGTCTGATTTTGCAAGAGATTTAAACCCAGATGGCTGAGTTCTCTTGAAAACGTTTTCCCTAGGGTTTGGTTGCATAAAAGATATGAAATACTTCATTATGACAAATTAATAGGCTTTTTTATTAGCTTGTTGATCAAATTCAGAATGGCATGCATCTGTGAGTGGGAGATGAGAGTTTTCTGTATCCTTTGCTTTCTGCTGACAAGCTAATGAGTTTTCTCTGTTTGTTGGCAGATGATGTCAAGAATCCTTCAGGAAAACATGTCTGCAATCAACGGTACGATAATAATTCTATTAATTGTGGTAAAAGGGAGCTGCTGGTGGTGTCTGACATGGGTATAGTGACTTGAGTAGTTCTGTAAAACCCAGAAAACGGGGACTCGGGTGTTGTGCAGTTAATACAGGGCATAGGACAGTGCTTACCTGTTTCAGGAGGGCAGATTTCCAGAGCCAGAAGGGCAGTCCTAAAGGGTCTGAGGGGCAGTGAGGTGCCTGACCTGAGGACGAGCCAAGAGCATTTGGTTTGTAATTTAACCAGTTAAAAACCTAAAGCCAGACAGCACAGCTGCGCTCAGCAGGGGACAGACACATATGTCCTTGCTTCTCACTGGTGACCCCGTTTCTCATCCCCATGTAGGTGACAGGACTCAGGCACTGCCGCGCAGGGAAGAGCCACCACAGGGCTCCACGCTGAGGATAGCAGCACACCTGACGGGCAGCAGCAAGAGGAGCTCCACATCCCCACACAGTAAGGGACAGCCTTCACGCAGCAGTCACAGAGCTGCCCTCTCACTTGTAGCTGGAGTTAACATAGGCTTTTATACTTGCATGGAGTTAATAGCAAGAAAGAAATCACGAGTCTCCTTGTCCCACAGAATGTATTTGTCAGTTCATTGCAGGTGGAGGCCGTTCACGAGCGGTGTCCCTCAGGGACCTATCTTCAGTGTCTTTATCAGTGACATAGTGGGATTGAGTGCACCCTCAGCAAGTTTGTGGATGTCACCAAGCTGAGTGCTGCAGTCAGTACAGTAGGTGGAAGGGATGCCATCCACAGGGACCTGGACAGGCTTGAAAACTGGGCCAGCAAGGTTCAGCAAGGCTGCATGCAAAGTGTTGCTCTTGGGTTGGGGGCAGTCTCAGATACATGTGCAGAATGGGAGAGGAACTTGCTGAGAGCAGCCCTGTGGAGAAGGGCTTGGAGGTCCTGGTGGACAAAAAGCTTGACACAAACCAGCAGTGTGCTCTTGCAGCCGAGAAGGCCAACAGTATGCTGGGCTGCCAGCAGGGAGAAGGAGGGAATTGCCCTCTTTGTTCTGCCCTCCTGAGGCCCCATCTGGAGTGCTGTGTTCAGGCCTGGGGCCCCCAGCACAAGAAGGATGCGGAGCTGTTGGAGCAAGTCTGGAGGAAGGACACAAAGATGATCAGAGGGCTGGAGCACCTCACTTATGAAGAAAGTCTTAGGGAAACCTGGCTTGTTGAGCTTGGAGAAGAGCAGCCCCTGCCTCCCCATGGCAGGGAGTTGGAACAAGATGCTCTTTGCTATCCCCTCCACACTAGCCATTCTTTGATTCTCACAGGATGGGAAGAAAGCTTGTTCTCTTTGGTACCTCACTGACTTCTCCTTGGGAATCTTCATTGGATAACAAAAATTCTCTTCCTGATGTTAAGCTTTCTTCTTCTCTTTCCTTTAATTTCCTTCTGTTGCAAGCCCCAGCTGCTATGGCGACAGACCTATGGGCAAGGAGATGTGACATTCAGGCCCTGTTAATGAAAGGCTTCATGGTGTTTCATCAGCTCGGAGGGTACCAGCCACAAATTGATGTTTTAACTTTGTTACCAAGTAACAACACATCGGCTTTTCTCTTTAATTGGGAGCAGAAAAAATAAATAATAATGAATTTCATGTGAATTCTCACATAGTGCCAAACAGCTTAATTGCGGACTAATTGTTTTGAGAGGATGGAGCTAACAAACTGCTCTGGGAAGGGCAGGTTTCCTACCTGTCTGCTCGCAACAGGTACATTGCAGGCTTTTAACTTCACATCTCTCTTCTTTCCCAAGTAGATTACTTGTCCCACAGAGGCATCGGGCAGAAAATCCACAGCTGGGAGTCATCAAGGAGAGGCCACTCCTTCCTTTACAACGTGGAGCTGTGGAACGGTGAGCTGGTGGTGCCCCAGACAGGCTTCTATTACATCTACTCACAGACTTACTTTCGCTTCCGCGAAAGTGAGAATGAGGACTCAGGTTTGTTGGAACGAATAAGGAATCCCAAGCAGCTCGTCCAGTACATTTACAAACTGACAAATTACCCAGATCCCATTCTGCTCATGAAAAGCGCAAGAACAAGCTGCTGGTCCAAAAAAGCTGAATATGGACTTTACTCCATCTATCAGGGTGGGGTGTTCCAGCTGAAAAGGGAGGACAGGATTTTTGTCTCGGTCAGTAACAGTGATATAGTTGACATGGACAAGGAAGCGAGCTTTTTTGGAGCCTTCCTGATTGGTTAAAATACAAAAACTGTGCTCTGGAGGAAGCAAAGCCAGGACCAACCCAAAATTACGTAAAACAGGATACAAAGCAGACGCCATAACAACAGCAGTAAAACCAGGCTCCCTGTGATCCACTCAGTCCCTCACTGCCATGGCCAGGAAGGAGCTTGGCAGCAGGTCAGCAATGCTTTGTGTGGCACGAGCTGGGCATGTTGCGTACAGCCCAGTGCCATGCTGTGTCCTGTATGCACCATGGAGCCAATGGGGCTGGAGGGAAGGTTCCACCTGTCATCTGCATCTCTCATGCAGGGAGCCCTCCTAGTCCCCAGTGGAACTATTCTGGATTTTTTTTTGTTGGAATCAGAGTTTCCCTAAGGGGAAAAGCCATCGGAAGCTCACACTGCACGTCATCTCATCTCCCAAAGCACTTAAGCACCTAATTAATTTTAAGCGTACGCAGTCTGACTAAATCTGGGGTATTTACATGCTTGAAATTAAATATGTGCTTAAGCATTTTCCAGGATCATGGCTTGAGTAAGCACACCTCTCTCCCAATCAGTATATCGCACGTAAAAACAGCTGCTGAAAGGGCACAGGAGAGGTGCTGAAATCAATCAGTATTTTGGTATCAGCACATTACGGCAGCGCCTATTTACCTAATTGCTGCACTGCAAAGATTTCACCGTGCCTCCAACAGCCTCAGTAATGCAGTTACACTTGTTGACAGCAAGTACTTGATGTTAAACAAAAACGTGTTTTTCTCTCAATGTTGAATCCTATTCGACATTTGCCACAAATTGAGCATGACACAATTATTCCGTGTTTACTTGCACTGGCCCGGATTATGTAAAGGTGCAAGGCAGAATGACAGCCTGATGACTAACGTTTAAGGGGAAGCATACGCAACTATTCATGCTTAACCAGCAGCTACAGTTCAGATAACGCTATTTTGATGCTTATTTTGTTTGTCGGAATGGTTGCAAAGCTTTCATAACTTGTTTGAAATTTAAACTGACCACTAATTGTTATGAGCGGGACTGCACTTGGATGTGAGTCTAAGTTGGATGGGCATAAATGAGCACATCTGCAGCAGTGTCATGGGGACAAAGTGGGGGGGAAAAAAAAAGGACAAAAAAGGTAGATGCTTTGTGAGTGCTACTTTCAGTCAACACAATATTGCCAGGAGAGAACCTGTTTGTTTTTTAAATATATTAAGGTTGCCGTGGGAACCTTCCCATTCACCTTGCATTGTGGTAATTAAATCTCTGTGCACAGAGAGACGTGCATCCTTCATCTCCGCTTTGTCAACAAGAGGCACTGAAGGGGCACAAGGGCCAGTGCTCACCTGGGCTCCTCTGGTCGGTCACTTCAATAGCAGAGACCTTCACAACAGCAGAGACCTTCAGCAGAGCCCTCCTTTTGTTTTCAGGACAAAGAAACACAGGTGTGAGCCTGAAACAACAAGTCCAACTTAAGCCTGCTGTTTCAACACAGCATCGTATATAACGATTTCAATGGTAATCAAATCTGTGAATCTCTCCATCGTTTATACTAGAGTACATGGTTTGGATCCAACTCAAATCTGTTTTGACACAGAACAGAAAACATACCTGGAGTTGCCTTCCCAATTTCAGGACTGAATTCAGAAACTGTTTTGCCTGGCAGAGAAGGATGGGGGGGCACCTGACTTTTGTGGCTGCTTATCTTCCTGCATGAACATGGTGGGGGGGGAGGGAAAGGTTGTTTGTTTGTTTGTTTGTTTCCAACAATTTCTGTTAAAGATATTTTTTTAAAGTTATTTGAAAGAGATTTTATTTGAACTGTGAAAAAGCATTTCCAGTGCTTTCTTAAGGGTCGGAAGCCCTCGATGTGGGTAAGAACCAATTTGTGTAATGTAGCTGCTGTGGGCTAACAGAACGGGATCTGTGGGGGACGCTTGCAGCTGACATGAAGACAAACTACGACACTTTTTGCTTTATTCAATGTTCTCTCTCTGGCTCCCGGTATCTACTAGGATGGGGAATTCTTTGCTCTCTCCTGGGCATTATATTTCTAAATCTAAATGTACCTATTAGGCCCTGCACGCAGAGCAGAGGATCACACCAAATAATCACGTTTTATTATGGAATAATCCAAAGGGATGCTTGCCAGATATTATCCTGGGGAGAGACTGTCAAGAGGTGTCTGACAGGACATGTTTGAAGATTAATGGAAAGATGTATCAACTTCTGATTGTGCATTTGCGCTGAGTCACACTACTCATCTCACTTCATGATGAATGGTGAATGTAGCAAATTTTTATATATGGGTGTGGGTTGTGGTAAACACGTAAAGGTTGTAATTTTTCTACATCTGTTTTATATAAAACATTTTTAGTAAATACTTACTGAGCACTCTGGTGTTTATTGGCTTCCATAGCAGCAGCCCAGCCCCATGACTTCACCCCATATCGCAGGGATGCCTGCAGGGGATGGGAAGAAATCATCCCTTTTGTACAGTCTGCTTTTATTTCAACTCTCTTTTCTGGTGTTTCCATGGGAAAGGGGACTTAGCAGCTAACTGCCTGTTATTTTACCTTGCATTGCTTCATTACTGCTGTTTTTCTGCTTCTCTTTGCCTCACAGTAAATGTAGTTGTTATTGCTTGTAGTGCAGCAGGATTTGCTTGGCCAGGCGGGATCAGGAATGCATTCCTTGTACTCTATGCAAAGAGATAAGAATCCTGGGTCAGACGCTGGGGTTTTAAGATCTGTAATTACACTTTTCATACATATGACATCTACATTTCTGGGGCTAAGAAAAGACTGAATGCAGTGATCAAAATAACACAACTAACAGATTGAGATGAGAACTTGCTCATTCCTCCAAGGTGCCTTGCTCCGTTCAGTCACAGGAATAGAAGATGGGTTAGGATCATTTGGAGTCTGACCCAATTTTCACAGGTTGGACTTTTTAATGTCTAGGTAACATGGACATTTGTAGCTGTTTCCCTCAGAACTCTCTCTTCCATTCATTCGTTCAGACAGAAATTGCATGTTACGTCCCATGAACAAAAAAACACCCATTCTCCTCTGCCTGACAGGGCATCCATCCCTGCTAAGTACCAAAGCACCACACTGCTGCCTGCTCTAACAGCACTTCCTTTCCTGTAGCTTTGCTAAGCCAGTAGTGCCATCTCCATTAGCTCCTTGGGAAAGTCTTCCAGGTGACATCAAATTGGACACTGGGCTGTGACAGATGCTGTCTGACTGCCGGTGCTCAGGACCACAGGGCAGCAGGTTGGGGCAGGAGTATGTCTGAGCAGCTTCCCCTTTCTGTTGGCTGCTCTGTCAGTGCTAACCTAGTTCATGTTCCTCGTCTGACACAGGTAACACTGAACACAGAACATGTAACACTTACTAGATGAATGAACACTTAAGGAATCCAAGGTTCAGACTGCCTTTTAGAAACTAACAATGCGATCACAACAGAATCCAAGGAACAAACACCTCTTCAAGGCACTTGATTTTGTCTGACTGAATTCTTCAGCTTGTATAATCCTCGGTTTGTACAAAGCCATCCTTGTTTATGCCTTACAGCTGCTGGATGAGGGCTGAGAGGATGAACTGTGGATCTGCTGGTGGATTCAGTTCAGTTATTTCTCTCCATTTCACAAAGAAAGCAAAGTACCATCAGGACAGCATGACCAACAATTCACAAGTACACAATCCCATCCTGCACGTTCTAGCACTAACACAAGTCATAAGGTGTACTACAAGTAGCACACATGTGCGAGTCAGGTGAGCATCCCCACCCCTTGGCTACAAGGCTTCTGTTATGGGGCCGTTTGTCCTATGGCACCAGAAAGGTGTCTGCTGCCTCCAGGAGCAAAGCCAGGACAGCCTTGAGTCAGAACCTGAGGTTGACAGTGACACTGCAAAAATGCTGGACTCATCTCCCACTACTCTCATACTAAGTGCTATTTAATAAACCATTTGTACTTCTGATGCAGAACAAACATAGCTGTGACAGGGGAACCTGTGCACCGCGTGGCCCAAGAAGAACATCCCCACACCGCTGTGACCTAATGGCACATGGAGCAGAAGCACACTGGAAACAAACCTAACATGGATGCCTCCGAGTCAGTGTGTTAGAGCATGTCTTTGCTAGTCCATTAACTAACAGCGTTTCAAAGTCAACTTGTAAACGTTAACTTCCATACAAACAACTGTAAAGTCATTGCTGCACTTTGAGGTTCTTTGGTGGCTATTCCATTGGCACTGCTCACTGTGGATGGGTACTAACCCATAACCTTTGAGAGCACTCAGCAGCTGCTACCTCCTGTTCTTAAAACACAATACTTATAATAAAAGTCAAAGCACCTCCTGCCCCTGGATATAATAAAAAAAAGATGCTTTTCTGTGGACTGTAGAAGACGCATCATTTTTAGATGGCAGATCTCCCCCTTGAAGTCCGTTTCGCATGGAAAGCCATAATAAATCTATACTCAAAGTCCTCGGATATTTTCATGACAACAAACCATGATATAAACTAGAATTAAAACTTTATTGGGTGAAGAGTGAATGGAAAGAGTGGAACATAGGGCAGAGATCTCAAAACACAGTCAATAGAAACTCTACCTTACCGCCAGTGCTCGGTACAGCTCTAATGCTGCAGAAGGAAAGCAGCAATATTTTCAGAGCTCCCTGAAAGGTAAGTGTCCCCTGTAATGCTGTTTTGTTTTGCTTTGAAGTATTTCTGCAGTGTCTGTTCTGGATGTTCATTTAGTTAGAGGATAAACGTGTGCATAAAATGTCCTTATCTTCTGCCTCTTTCTCTCATCCCAGCTATATTAGTGACTTCAATCTTCCCTGTGGTTGGTAAGGCAACATAAAGCACCTTTCCTGCAGCTGAGGGCAGGTAGATGAGTGCCTGGAACCACCTTCTCTCACAGCCATTCTATATTCTCTCACCACTGTCCTTTAGTATATGCAAAGCAGAAGCACTGAACTCATCATCACGCCAACTTAGTGGCATTTTGGTTCTTTATGCCCCATTAAGATGTGGCCTTCAATATCCAAAGAATCAAAAACTGGGACTGCTTTCTTCTCACTCAGCTGTTTTTTTCTGGCACTGACCCTAAGAAGGAAAAGCCACTCCTGAATCGTGCTTCGAAACCCCTTTGAACAAGCAGGGCAGCGAAGCTGTTGGATTCAAAGAATGACTGCAATCCCTGATCCAAGTGGGTCAGGGCATCAAACTCCCAGTGAATTAAGTGTTATTTTGCTGTATTACTAACCTGGGCTGCCAGGAGGACAGAGATCTGCTCTCAGTTGAAGCGCCGTTTCACAAAAGGACAAGATTTGTCTGAAAGACTGAAGCTCTGTTCTGCCAAAGGAAAGGGAAACGGTCATTATTAACAAGACGCAACTCAGCAAAAATGGAAGGAATTTCATGAGAATAAAGGCTGCTCCTTGCAAGGTCACAGCTGCAGCCTCAGGAGCTTTGCTCTGCCGAGCACCCAGGTCCTGCAGCTCGTGTCACTGGTCTGAGAATGTATGTATGGGGGTGGGAAGAGTGAAGGCATTCTTTAGAATAACAGGAACTATTTGGCAGCTTTCCGTGATCCTTATGGGTCCCTTCCAACTCAGGGTATTCTATAGAGGGACAGTTGCCCGCTGCTCTGTCATGTAAATACATCATTTAAATTAGGTCGGAGTCAACATGGCAATACTGGATTGGCTGGATGTTGGTGGCATCCAGCCCACGATTCTTCAGAAATAAGTAAAGCAGTTACATGGGCAGCTGGATAAATGAAGTGGGAGGATGATCAGCTCTTCCTTTTTGTTTTTTGGTCCCCCCTCCAATGAATGAATTTGTGGCTCTACTCCATAAAATTTATCAGCTCTCGAGTAACTTGCTACGAAATTGTCTCATGGTGCAAGAACAGGAGTGACCAATAACTGACTCCAGCGGAGCTGCAAAACATGTTGAAATGGGGCGGCACTAAGACTAATGCATCACTATGGAAAGTGCTGCAAAGTGCTCGGCTGCCAACAGGCACATCCTGAGGAGAAGGCAGAGTAACTGCCGCGTCGCCCTGTGCTTATGCTCTGTTCTTCAGTAAAGCCTGGCAGTTGTGAAATAGCAACACCAGCAGATGGTGGGCATACATATGTGAGCGTGCACGTGAAAAGCAGCACCAAGCTCTGTTTCCACACTGCATTAAGCCAGATGCCTGGGTGCACCCAGAGCACGAGTGGTGGCAGGGGAGGGGGATGGGGGGTCCCTGTTCTGCCCCTGAGCTCACCTTGAGCTGCTTCCCTCAGCCGGGTCTTGCACAGCATCGGGATCAGTCTCAGAGGGATGCGGGATGCTGCAGCTGGGGAGCCCAGCAGCTCCGAGGAGTGTGCCTGCGGTGCGCTGAATGAGAACGGAATTGCAGGTGAATCAGAGAGAGGGCGACGGCTGCAGCTTCACCCGTCTGTAGCCTTATCGCGTTCCTGCCAAGATCCAAGGGCAGCGAAACGACGGACAGTGACCGCAGCCGTCCCCGAGCCCGTCAGCCCGCGCATCTCGGAGCCGGGATTTTACACGCGTGGAGAACGCCGCACTGACCCATCCCAAACGCGACAGCTGCTCCAAGAGTGCACGCCATCGCCCTTCACCGCCTCGACGGCGGCAAGCGGCAAGCAAGCTCATGGGGACGGAGCTAGGCGGACAGCCCCGCACCGCGGCCAGGGGGTGGGAACTTGCGGAGACCGCCCGGCCCCGGAGGGGCGTCCCACGGGGGGAGCAGAGGGAAAGGACGAGCAAAGCGGGTACGTCGGGCTGAACTCACCGCAGAGCGCGGGGCCGCTCCGCGCCCGCGGAGGCAGCGCGTACGCCCGCCGTGACGCGCGGAGGGACCGGCCCCCGCTCGGGAGGGGAAGGGGGGCGGAGCGGGGCCGCGTCCCTCCCCGCCTCCCGCACCTGCCCCAGCCCCGGTCCGGGCACGGAGCGGCTCCGCGCGGGGATGCGCAGCCCGCAGCGGCACGATGCGGGAGGGGAGCGCGGAGAACAGAACGGGCGGCGAGTCCCCGCTGCACCTCTTCCCCGCACCAGTGCTCACCGGCATCACCGTCGCCTGCGTCCTCCTCTTCGTCGTCGGGGTCCTCGGCAACCTGATGACCATGCTGGTGGTATCGCGGTTCCGGGACATGAGGACCACCACCAACTTCTACCTGTCCAGCATGGCCTTCTCCGACCTGCTCATCTTCCTCTGCATGCCCCTGGACCTCTTCCGCCTTTGGCAGTACCGGCCCTGGAACTTTGGAGATCTCCTCTGCAAGCTCTTCCAGTTCATCAGCGAGAGCTGCACCTACTCCACCATCCTCAACATCACCGCGCTCAGCGTGGAGCGCTACGTTGCCATCTGCTTCCCTCTGCGAGCGAAGGTGATCATCACCAAGAGGAAGGTCAAGCTGGTCATCCTCATCCTCTGGGCCGTCTCCTTCATTAGTGCTGGCCCCATCTTCGTCCTGGTGGGTGTCGAGCACGAGAACGGCACCAACCCGCTGAGCACCAACGAGTGCCGTGCCACGGAGTACGCCATCCGCTCGGGGCTGCTCACCATCATGGTGTGGATCTCCAGCATCTTCTTTTTCCTGCCCGTCTTCTGCCTCACGGTGCTGTACAGCCTCATCGGGAGGAAGCTCTGGAGGAGGAAGAGGAAGAACATCGGTCCAAGCACTGTCATCAGGGACAAGAACAACAAGCAGACTGTGAAGATGCTAGGTATGGCTCCCCTGTGTTTGCAAGTGTGCGTGTTTGTGTGTGTGCAAGAGAGGGGGGCTGAGCAGTGCCAGATCACTGTCGTTGCTTCTAAAGGAAAGCATCATTTTAAAACCTTTCCTACGAAGGGCTCCACTTTAAGGTAATTGCAGAACAACTCTCCCTTTTCCTTTGATTTATTTCTAACCGGTTGGTGCTGGGGACTCTAAAACAGTTAAGGAGATTTTAATAACAACCTCTGACAAAGACAAATACCCCCATTGCAATTAGCTCTTGCCCTGGAGATTTTTAGAACATCTTTGGTTGTGGAAACCAACATTATTTACAGAGGATGGTTTATTTGATTTTCAAACTAACTTCTTCTAACCCCACAAAGTTAGCTGCAGACTAAGCAAGCAGGGTATGATGTGCACCGACTTCCAAATGAAAAGGCATTTTTAGCAAATTGGGGTAATTTAGCAGAGTGGTTGTTTAAGATGATGGAAAGTGATCTTATTTTTGTATTAGAAAAGCATCAGCCTTTGCTGAACAGTGACCATTTTGTCTTCTTTAGGGTCTGTAAGCCCCTAAATTCCCACTGACTCCAGGGTAACAGGATGGAGATGACAGACACTGTCAGTCCTGACTGTATTTTCACTGCTGCATGACTTAAACAACAGACACCGCTGGCACACAGAAGAGCACATTTAGCGCAGGGATGCTGGCAGCTCCTGACAAGCATGTGCTGGGAGTTGTCTGCACAGAACCCAAAGTTGCTGCACAGATCCATGCTCGGTCACTGAGCACCGCTGCGTGCTTTTGCTCTGACAGATCCCAGCATGAGCTCCCATGGATGGGATGCTTCACACAGGTACCAAGGCAAGGCAGAGGTGAAGGGCTAATGAGCCAGAAGGAGAAGTGGCAGTGTGCCCAAAGGGGCTTCATTACTGTATAGGAGCATACCCGACCTTTTGTGAGTGCCCTGCTTTAGTATTACTACCACCAAAAATAATAAAACCTGAGGCATTCTTTGATCCCTTTCAGCCACGTTTTACAATCAATAGAATTAGTTCAGGTGGGTAAGTGTGACCTTGGAAGCAATCCTTCACTCACGCTGCTAGAGCTTCAGGATTATGGATCTCTATTTACAATAAGTAAATTGCCAGCATGTACCATGTTTATCTATCTGCATACTTAACAGCAAGGAATTTCAAAACAGTATGTGCTTATTTCTGCCCCCAAGTATTGCCGCCAGCACTACGGTATTTCAGACACCTTTGCTTCTTCTGCAAGGGCTGGGAACAGCATGGCAGGGGTGAGCCCTTCCTCTGGCAAAGCCAGCATTCTGAGGATGAAAACAGCCCAATGCTGGGCAGAAAAAAGAAGTGAGTGAGGGCTCAATAGCAGCAGATGCACAATGCAAGCTGCTCTTACTGCTTTTAATTTTCTGCCTGAAATTTTGAAGGCGCTTCCTAAGTCTTCAGCGAGTCATGGAACATCGATTAAATGGGATTAGCATCACTAACAATAGCGTTGCAACTGTAGAAAGATTATATGCCTCTAGGATAGTAATTAAACACCCAAACTTAGAGCCTGACTTTGAAAGGAGCTTTCATAATGCATTCCTCTTGAAATCAAGGGGATTCTGCACCAGTGAGGATCAAACTGCATCCTCAAAACCCCAGTTAGGAGGGATGTGCACACTTACCTGCAAACATACCGGCTATGCTCAATATTCTGTGTACAATGACCACAGTGGTAGCGATCAACACTTGGATTAAACCTCAGAGCATCCTTGTGAGCCATGGAAACTTCGGCTGAATCTCCCAAGTGGAGAAACTGCAAAAAAAGAAGGAGTAAAAACAAATCAAATTGTTGGGTAGAGCAGGAAAGCAGATACTCTGAATTTCAGCTGCATGCTGCAGACTATGCTGTAAATTGCATGTAGCCTTTCTGTCCTTGGAGTAATCGTGTGCCAGTGCACAGGCAGACAGGCAGGGTGCAGCGCTGCCTGTTGTCACCCTGTTGGATGTGCCCTACAGATCCAGGTGGGGTATTTTTGTCCTTTGGCCTTTGTCTTGAACCTCTTTGCTTGCCAGAGATTGAATCCTTCACTGTAAATCACAGCACTGAGTCTACCTTTGTAGGTGCAGGTGGTAGATTATGTTATAATTTCTGTCACTGTTCCAACACTTAAACTCTGTTCTTTTATGAAAAGATGACTTGATAGCTCAGGTGTGTGCTACAGCAGCGTAGCTGTGCGGTATACAGGCGGGCTGCCTAGGTGCAATCGATTCATTTTAAGTATTGCTAATCTACCCTGCCAGAAAACATACTTAGGAGAAACCTGAAAAGTTCTGGGGTTCCATTTCCCACCTGGGGGTTAATTGGTTGAAAAGAGAGAATGCTCTTTCATTTAAATCAGCCTTTTTTTCCCCCCTTACTCACAGTTAACACACTTTCTTCTGCTGTTTTTTATTTTAGTTGTGGTGGTATTTGCTTTCATACTCTGCTGGTTGCCTTTTCACGTAGGACGATATTTATTTTCCAAATCCTTCGAAGCTGGATCCTTGGAGATAGCAGTGATCAGCCAGTACTGCAACTTGGTCTCCTTTGTCCTCTTCTACCTGAGCGCAGCCATCAACCCCATCCTCTACAACATCATGTCCAAGAAGTACCGCGTCGCCGCATGCCGGCTCTTCGGACTCAAAACCCTGCCAAAGAAAAGACTCTCCAGCACCAAGCAGGACAGCTCACGTGTATGGACAGAACCCACTGTCGCCACATGACAAGGGATCCAGTGCCAGAGCATCACACACCGGTGTTACCAGAGAGCCATCATGGAGGGGACGTGGGGCAAGACACAAGGAAAGCTGGACTTGTGTTGTCACCTGGATTTGCTGGGAGGTGTCACATAGGCAGTGAAAGATTTCTAAAAATGACCTACACCTTGAGAATATAAAAGGAGAGACGTGGTTACAGCGTTTGGCAACAACCAAGTGATATTTGTCTGCTGCTTTTGTCCATATGAAATCTGAAGGAAGCTTATATGGAGACTGACTTTTGACATGGGGCGATAGTGATAGGATGAGGGAGAGTGGTTTTAACTAAAAGAGGGCAGATTTAGGTTGGATGTTAGGAGGAAATTCTTTACCCAAAGGGCAGGGAGGGCCCCAGCACTGCTGCCCAGAGCTGGGTGCCCCATCCCTGGAGGTGCCCGAGGCCATGGATGGGCCCTGGGCAGCCTGAGCTGGTGGAGGCAGCCAGCCCGTGACAGGGGTTGGGACTGGATGGACTTTAACGTCTCTTCCAAACCCAAACCATTCTATGATTCTCAGATATGATTTTTTTAACACAGGGGAGCCAGGCTTTCCCATTTCTAACAGGCAAACATAGCCTGGCTCTACTGAGAGCCCACGTGACTCCGGCAGCTGCTAAACACAAGCTGAGCTTTTCCAGGGTTAACTTTAGATTTGCTATGAATTTTGCTAGCATATAGCCAGGCCCTAAAGAGGGAACATTTAATTGCCTTTTCAAAGTAATAAACATAGAATTTGATACGCTTTTCATAATCTCGACTTTTAAAACAAGTTCCAAAAAGGAGAAATAAAAACGGGCAGTTTTCAAACACGCTCAAATTAATGACCCTCACATCATGTGTGAATAGAAATGAAAAGAAATCTTCATCCCAGTGGCATAAAACATGGCTGTACTGGAACATTTGGGGGATGTGTATCAGTGGGACAAGGACGTTGCTGCCTTCAGGACTGCTGTGAAGACCGGGAATGCAATCTCCCACAGTCATCTTTTTGTTTTACCAGCTGACTCACCTCTACTTGCTCCGCTCAGCTTGAATGTGAGCAACTTACCGTACCCAAACCTGGGAGCTGATGATTGTTTCAGTATCGGTGCCTGTGCACCCTGCAGCCCCAGGGCAGGTCTGCCTGTAAGACACCCTGGGTAGGGAGCAGTCAGTCCTTAGCACCTTGTGCCCCAGCAGAGCCCGTGTTGTGGCAGCACTGGTGTGCTGCAATATCATATCCACTTTTAGACCTGAAACTCATAGGCAGACACGTTCTCATACTTGATTCATAAAAATCTAAATCTCAACTGATTTTTGTGATTCAAATATGTCATTAAAAACCAAATCAAACCAGAAAACCTTCCACACCTTATGCTAATCTGTATGCCTTATATTGCATCTCTTGTCACACCTATACATATAGATGTTGTGGTCCAGCTAATAGAGCTTGAGGGTGTGCATGTGCAATAGCAGCTTTTATTTATTTGGTTCTACTATTTATTACCAGCTGGCCCACAACTGATTCTACGTAACAAATTGTCTGTCCACAAGATTCCTATTGCTCCTAAGCTCCCGTTGCTGACTACTGTCCGCTTTCTTCCTGTTATGCCTTTGCTGGTGGTGCTGCTCAGGTATAAATGAAAAGAGTTTGGCCCCTTCTGTACCTGTTGTTTGGGCAGGGTGGCTGCAGCCTGTCCCAGCGGGGGGCAAACCTCAGGAGCAGCAGCAGATGGGAGCTGCAGAGGGACAGCCTAGCAAGACTCACCTCATCGGAGCCTCTGGCATGGGCTGAGCCTGTTAGGAGAGCAGCACCCGTGGCATCTTCTCCCCTTTTGTCTCTGACCACTTCTGCCTTTCTGTTCCTTTTGTTCTTTCCTTCGCCGTCTGCTGACAAGCAGATCTGGTGGCAGACATCATGCAACTCAGGGAAACAAGAAATCGAGGAGTCTTGAAAATATTGTGAAGATGTGAGCTCACTAATTACATGTCCGTGTAAACGAACCGATCGCGCACCTAATGTCACGTAAGCGTTTTGAGTGTCAGCTGTGTCTGTGGTATTAAATGTGAGCAGAAAAAGAAATAAAGTGCTGAGAGCCTCTGTAGGGCTGCGAGTGGGTGGTAAGGGAGGGGGTAACATGGCCATGGGCTGCAGGAAAAGATTTCAGCTCTGGGAGAAACAGTTGAGTGTTTCATGCACGCTGTAGCAGTCACTCCACCAGGTTGCACCGTGTCACCCACTAGCTTTGCCTCCCTAAGGTGCTAGAATAATTCCATAAAGAAATGCTGAAGTTGGTGGGAGTTTATGCTTACTGGTATAGTGAGCTGGTGGTCGGGGTCTGGGCATGCTGCTTCAGACAGCTGTTGGCACTTCATGGGCTGCTTTTAGGAGAAAGGAAAAGCACCACCTGGGCAACTTCTGCACCATAAAATCAAACATCAGGTGCCACCAGAAGGATACGTGACATCCCTGTGGGATGAACATGCAGCTGCCTGTCTCTGGGGCATGCTGCTGCTGGAAGAGAAAAAGGAAAAACAAAAAAAACAACAACTGTTCAGCATTTCAATAACATTTTCTACCTAGAAATGATACTGAAGTCACAGGACATGATGGCCAATGCTTCCCAGGAGAAACAGCACTTCCCTGCTGTCCTCAGGCTATTCCTGCAGCCCTGTATTTTCCTGTCACCACCTCACCTCAAAGCCTTCTCTATCTGATAGAGCACAGTTCTCTCCTCAACACAATTTTGGACCTGAGCGTGGCTTCTGGGGTCTGCTTTATCTGCAGTGAAGGCAGAAGCCTTGCAGGTACTGGGCTGCTCAGGAGCACAACTGCAGGACAGCTGTGAGCCACGTGTGTCGCACTGATGCAAACTCCCTCCTGTAGGGACAAACTCTGCCAGTTCCAACTGAAAAAGAAAACCATATAGCAGCTTTATGAGTCAAAATCTTGCTGTGCTCTCACTGCCCTGTGTGTAAGGAACCCACATAGGAGGTAACTGGAGGCTCATTCATTAAACAGCCCAAGTTTTAAGAGATTTTCCAACGCTACATTTCATATCGCAGCTTTGCAGATAAACAGAACTGATTTGGCTGCATCTTATTTATTGGCAACATCTGAAACTGGTGATAAAACAGGTCAAAAGCACTTAACCAGAAAGTTCCATTCATTTTAGAAAAGTACCTTTGATGGAAGTGTCCGCAGGCAGAAAATCATGTCCTATTGTATTGCTTGCCAAAAATAAGATGTTCTGGAAAAGCAGCACTTACACATCAAATCTGGAGCAGCAAGATGCTCCGAACTGATGGAAGTTTCTATCACATGACGTTGCCTAAGCACTATTTAGAACTGCAGCTTCACCTAAATATCCTGACAACCAGCGTGGAGCAGTAGCTGGTACCCCAGAGCCACCACTGCACGGTGACATCGCTGTGCCACTCTGCCTTCCAGCTGGGTTGAAGCTTGCATGAAATTAACAGTCACAGTTTTGTTTCATTTTCACTATGGGAAGGCACTGTGAAGCAAAGCCGCATATTCAATATGTATTTTGTCATCATCTCTCTCGGGTACTTCAACATTCCCCAGCAGGACTTGTAATAGCACAAGTGGAGTGAAAGCAGATGAAGAAAAAGACAAATGTAGTCCATCTGGCATTAACAAAGGTCTGCAGTTTGAACAATCACTTCTGCTTGTCGCAGAAGGTTTTGGTTGAGCCTTAGAGCAACGGTAACAGCAGCACACAACATGCACACCAGCGTTACCAAATGCAACGTGTATGTGCTGACACACTCGATAACGAAGGCTTTTTGCTGCCCTCCATGCTCGCTTTGTTTCACTCCTAGGGAGGGAAATGACAACTCTGTGACATGTGCAAGTTCATCCTAAAACCTCTGCAATTTCTCACCCCAAATTAAACTAATCTTCACGATCACATGAGCACGCACGCTGCCCCATCAACAGCACTGTGGGATTTTTATCAGCTGGTGACAATGCAATCGATTTTAGTAAAATTCACTGCACTGAAAGAGATGGGATTTTCTATTTCTGACTGAGGGCTGCAGGTCTGAGCCCACGGCACAGCTGCCAGGAGGGAAGCAGGTGAGCAGCACAGCGCTTGTTCCAAGCCCTTCCTGAGCATCCCTGCTTTAATCCCAATATGCCAAGACCACTTCAGATAGTTGGCTTGTGGCAGCGGTTCCTCTCACATATGAAGCCATTTGGCAGGAGGAGAGCTCACAGCCCTGGTGTGGGCATATCACTGAAAGAAAAGGTACTTGTCTGAGCTATGGACAAATGAATGCAGTATTTGCAGGGCAGTAGGGCTTAATTTCTCCACTCCATTCACACGCTGATCCTCACAACACTTCCCCCCTCTCCCCCCCCCCCCCCCCCCACTACTGTTTGCTCTGGTTTATTTGCAGAGAATAGCAGCTCTTGTATGACTGAAATTGAGAGAGATGAGCAGATGAAATTACCGAGAAATGACATCCAGTGAGCACACTGACCCAAGAAGCTATTTCTTTACCGTGCTAGTAAACCTAAAAATAGGTTTGATTGCATGCCATGCCACCCATGCTGGCAATTAGTACAACAAATGTGACTACTCCAACTAATCACAGAACATTCCCTAAACAACTGCAGACAGCCAGCTAACCTGCTGTGCCCAAAAGCACCTTCTGAATCCTCCCATTTACTTTTCTATTCCACCCAGCAAAGAACGTGTGCACTGAGAGTGCAGTTGTCAAGAGCAGAAACAGATGCAATCGGTTACAACTTATTAAATGCACTACCAATAAAATGGCCTTTTCAAGGGATCTCAGCCGGCTGTGAAAATATTGAAAGAAAATGTCTCCATCTTCCCCCCCTGCTTACCCATGGGTTCTCATTTCTGAGACGAGGAGATGACATTTATATCTTCACTCCAAGGCGGGTGAATATCGAGGACGGAGGATTTCAGTGAGCCACAATACATCACGAGTTCTGCAATCACCGTAATTCCAGAGATAGGTAACAAATACAAACCTCTCTCCATTGGCTGGCTTGAACTGCTCTCCACCACCTGCAGACACTCACCCAAGCATTGCAAACCAAGGTGTGTTTCACACCAGGTAACAAAGTGGTGGTTATTAGTCTGTAGGCATCGTGACAAGACATTGTTAAACAGATTGTTTTGGCAAGCACTGATAGAGCAAACAAAAAAGCTGAGAAACCAAGGGGGAAAAAAATCCATTTCCTCAGAAACTCATCTCAAAGATTAACTCCACCATAACCTTCCCCATACAAACCCAGAAGCATCCCAGGTTCAGTTTGGGGTTCCCCAGCTCAGCGCTCAGCTGCAGTAACACTGCTGATGTAGCAGAAAGGTGCCAGGCATGGGCTGAAAGGGCTGCAAGCTGAAAGAAAACCCCTGGTAATATCAGAAAGAATTAAAACATTTATTGGGCATAAATATATTACATATACACTACAGATACAGTTAAGTCTTACATACATAGTGTAGTATTTGCAAAATCTATACATTAAAATTGATATGGCAGTTTTAATACAATGCGTATGAAATAGTCTAAAATTTACAATACGAGAAAACTTATGATTATTTATTTATTCATTTTTTAAAGTCGAAAAGCTTGGAATGTATGTTCCCATAGTGAGGTAAAAACTTCGTATTTCTTTTCAATTTAAAGAACTGTGCAAGGATAAGGTTGATACACATTCAGTTAGGGCACTTCTCGATCGACGCTGAATACTGAACTACCGTAGCCAACAAACAGGGTTAGAAAACATTTCAAGTTCATAAGGAAGAAGGCAGAACAATATAAAAAGATCCCTCTCCGTCCTTAAGGGCTGCAAATATTTAGTGTTTCATTCTACCTTTTTTGTCCGTCCTTTCATTGAGAGCAGAGAGCTCTCAGAGCCTGACGCTGTTGGCTCAGAACAGCAAACAGCCGCACAGGAAAGCCAAGGCATCAGCAAACTGCAGTGATGGAAACCAAAACAGAAATGGTTTATGATCCATAATGCTTCTCTTTCTTTTTCTTTTGTTATGAATCCCAGTCAGATCCCCATGGTAGAAGATACAAGCTGAAACAATGCCTAATATACCTCATTACGGGGCTGTGCTGCTCCTGGAGAACACCTTGTCCCAGGGCTGGGCTGGGTGTTGGCACGAGCATGACTGCAAGGGACCAAGACAGATACACCTGAAGCCTCACAGATTGCTTTTCTCTACACTTCTGCTCTCTGCTTTTACTAGTTTATATTTCAAACTTTTAAAAAAGAAACAAACAAAAAAATTTGATCAAATGACACAACAACTTCTTTTTTCTCTTTAAAAATATATATTAAAGCAGTTTTCTTCTTCTTCTAACAACATAAAAAACAACCAAAAGGCGGCAGGTTTGGGTTTCGTAGCAACGCTGCTGCAATAGCGCTTCGAATATAAAAATGAGAATCTATTCAAACGGCCGGGTTTCCAAACTCGCGGCCTTCTCACTGTTGTACAAAATACACCCCTTCCCCCCTCCATTGAAAACAGCTCCATATGCTTTGCTCACAAAAGAAAAAAGAACCCAACAGATGCAAAGGTCACAGAGTTTCGTATCACAAATAAATTTAAATAAGATGTAAATAAATTTGACAAGCCATGACTTTGGCAAAATCAAAGAAAAAAAAAATATATATATATATTTCGCTCAATGCCATTAGTTTGCAAGGCTAAATTAAACTAATTATCGTCAATAACAAAATACAGAACATTTCTAATACTTGCTACATCTAGAGAGGCACACAGAATAATTCATTGATCTTAGCACTTTCTTTCCAGAGATGATTATGTTTTTGGATACATGTAAACGTTTGAATCACTGATAATGGTTGGGTTGGGTTTGGGTGGTTTTTTTTTGGCATTTAATGTAGTAGATGCTCCCATCTTCAAAAATGCAAGAAAACGTAAGAAGATTAATAATACTAAAAATGCTGCCAGGTAAAAAGTTGACCTAAAGAACAACAGTATAAAACAGACAAAAATATAACATGCTACTGGGGACGGGGGGAGGGGAGGGGGGGGAATTAGTACATAAGTACACTTTTATTTTTTTATTTTTATTTTTTACAATAAATAAAAGATTGCACTGTAATTGGTATTTAAAGTACTGTATGCAGTATATAGTATAAATAAACCTAAAACAAAAATAATGTTGTTTTTTTCCCCCATTACTTTGGTTAAGGGAATATTATGCTAGTACAGGAGTCTGAATCCTAGACAATGGAGACAGAGCACAAAATAGCTAGGACGAAAGCAAAACCAAGTAGCAAAAATATACAAAACCAATAGGCAGGGAAATACACTGTGTCTGTTGCACCCTTTTGGAATCTATTTGCACCTCCAGCTCACTTATGTCCCTGAGGTACTCGCACATTGTTGACTTAATATAAATAATCCAATGACTCAAGAGTTAAAAAAAATCTATCTGGGTGGATTAAGATGCGTGCCAGGGAAGAGGCAGGCAGGAGGAGGGGGAACACTGCTCTACGAGCAAGGACTACACCTGTGTCGGCCTCCAGTCCCAATTCTGCAATGTACCAAGTATTTCCATTCGCCCTGTGTTAAGAACAACGTAGGCACCTACTTAAGAGACTTAAAATAAACAGATCCCGTTTCTGATAACTCCAAGAAAGTTCTATAAAATCGATACCCCTCCGAAAACAAAAAGATCAACTGACAGTGAAGTTTGCTTACATTTAGTGTAAATCTCACCTAATTCAGTAGAGACAGTAAGCTATCACCAGCTCTAATTTAAATCAGACTGAACGTAATAGAATAATATCTACTATTAGATTAGGAATAGTAACATACAGTGACAAACAGACGAGTTAAAGCAGCTTTTAAATAGCTGAACATGGGAATAGCTAACTATTGCACAATGCCCTCTTACTTAAAATTACTGCAAGAAATCAAAATGGTAAAAAGAATAAAAAAGAGTCTCTAATGCTTCATAATTTATATGCAGTTTGGTTACTTGATTTCTTATACAGGCAGTTTATAGTGTTGTAACTGTAAAAATAACAGGTTTTTAGACTGCAGGATATTGTTCCAATTTAAATGCACTAAACAGTTAAAATAACAATAGACTTTTTATCTTGAAAAGGCATGGGGCAAATGGAGTGAATAAGTCATAGGCAACATTGCTAATACTGTTCAATGGAAACCTGGTACTGTTGACTAACACTGTACTCTAATCTTACTGCTGTACGCGCTTGTGATTAATGCTTAGGAGAAAAAGTAGAAACAAAAAAAGTGACTTGATTAAAATTTCCTAAATGATAAGATACAAGAAGAGAACTGTGTAAAAACTTCAGTGAAAAAAATAAAACAACAAACCAAACCATGATGACAAGGCAAATCGGTGACAGGTTTGAAGCCATGAAGGGAACTATCTTGCTTTTAGTATCTGGTTTGCCTGTTTCTCCAGTTTGACCACTTCCTAGTTTTGAATTTCAAAAAGGTGCATCAAAACACTGATTTATCTTTCTTCAAGCTAGAACTGTAAAAACAAGAGAAGTATATAAAATGTGTGGTAGAACAAAAGGATTTCAAAAAGGAATATCTGGATAAATGTGTGGATTATAATGCGTAGCATTAGTTAAATTGGTATCTCAAACTTCCATTAAACTCTCTACTTCATAAAGAAGTATTGTAATATACAGGCAAATATAATTGACAAACTTGCAAAGCCAAGTACAATGAGGGCTGCAAACTGTTCATCAGTAGCAATCATGCTCTTTATCTTCGGATCATCTATGCTTCCCATTTCTCCCGCGAGCATAATCTCATTTTGCTGAAGCATAAAGGCAACGGATGGGCTGAAAGGTCCACTAAGTTCCTGTGAGGTATCTGAGCACCGGCGGCACACACAGACGCGAAACCGATAGTCCGTGTTGACTTGAAGGCCTGAGATTTGGAATGTGGTCTCATCTCCCTTGTACACCTACAAGACAGAACAGTTACATGTAAAAAGCAGAAGGAACGCCACTTCATTGGGTTTTTTTTTGTTCACAGCATAAGGACAACTTTCAGAAGCACCATATGAAATATCTGTCGAGTGAAGAATGAGTGTAAATAACTCATTCTCATTGGACTTTGAAAGGATTCTGCATCCCACATAAAGCCATAAGTTGTGCCAGAGTCACAATGCAGCAAGAATTTGGGCCAGGAAGGCAGGTCAGGTCCGGCAGGGCCTCAAAGTAAAGCTCTCCCCCCTTACATCAAAGGCAGGCTTCAGAAACAGCAGCCTGCAGGGGCTGAGAGCAGAGTTGTCCGACTACAAGACATCTCCATATGCAGTGCTCAGCAGACTGAGAACACACTAGGGTAGGCAAGACTTCAGACAAGATGCCATACACAAGAGGCACACATCTCTCACGGGTGTGATAAGCAGCACAAGTGTACTACTGTACTGTTAAGACGTGACTATGTGGCCCAACACATCTAAGCCACGAGAACCGTATTTAGCCCCAAAATGAAGAAAATCTGCGAACCAAGGTTATTGAAAGACATTCACTGCACAGTCAGGAAATCAGAAACAAGTATTATTTTAATGTATTTTCCTCACACTTCTCTCAAGAGTCAGCAATTATGCCAGAAATTGCACTTTCAGAATTCTGGAAATAATAAAATCTTAGTAAGATATATAAAGCTCCTCTTGGTTGCATTGCATTTGGTTCTTCAATAATCCAAATCCGCCATGTGTTTATGCTAATTGAATGGAGGCAACATATGACTCACAGCATGAGTCACAATATGAGAAAGAGAAATAACTGAACAGCTAAGAGACTGTTCTGCGACTTAAATGGAAAGAGACCACTGGAAGCATTTATGAACTCTGAAAACAAACAACCAGTCAACAATTGATGTAAGGCAGGGCTGTTGAAATAAAAAGCAATGTGTCACAAAGTGCTTGTACCTCCTGGAAGAGAAACCTGAACTCTGGATGAGCATTCCTTGGCTCATTTAAATCCTCAAAGCAGGAGAGGAGAGCACAGCTCTGTCTCTTGAGGGTAACAGCTCCGGCTGAGAGCAGTGGAAGGAGCAAAATTAAAGCTGAGCTTACACATCACTTCCTGGGTGTTGCCCCAGAGAAAGGAAAATAAATACATAAATAAAATCCAAATAGAAGACTCTCAGCCCAGCTAAACACCACCTAAAGAACGCAGCCTCTCTGCCCGTGCTTACCCTGAGACTCATCCTTCAGTCAGGAAGCCAGTTTGATTAATCACCCAAACTTCATAAATTATGTTTCACTGATACTGGAGATGGGATACATACAGCCTACCTTTGTACTGAAAACACTTAACACCAGTGTTTCATGTTCTGTTGGGGTGATGAGCACCTGTGCAACTGGAAGCAGCTATGGTTAGCTAATAGAAGGTCAACAACTTCAATAACAGCCTAACTTCAATACACCTAGAGGTGGCCACTCAAGTCAGCTAGACAGCAGCTCTATGAAAAAAGCCAGACAGTTCAGCGAGAGAACAGTGCATCTTTAAAGAAAGTCTGAATAGCAGTGAAAAGGACATTGAATACATGAGTGAATACTCCATGATGATGATAAGACAAAACATTTCCTGTGCTAAATCAAGGAAGGTGGCAGCAACCGCTCTGCTGTTGGTGTTTTGGGAGCTTTTTAGCACCGGAGGAGCTTTGCCCCTTCTCAGCAACAGGCAAACAATACTTGGGTTTAAACACCACCCACTTCTGAGAGCAGCCTGAGCCCTCCACAGCTGGCTGCAGGAGCACCCTCAGTGCCCCGTGGCAGCAGTCACTGCCTGCTGTGGTGTCTGCTCAATTTGTCAGCCTTGGCTTCACCAGGAGCATAGGAAGCCAAGGCAGGATGCCATCAGCGCAAAGTGCACACTTGGCTGTAAGTAGTTACACTCTGAGAATAGACTTTACATGCACGACAGAAAAAAACCAAACCCTAACAACTATGTATAAGGCTTTTGAATTTGCTGAACAAATATCAAACCAAATACAATTGTATAAAGGATATATATATCTAAATGTAGTTCAGTATGCTTTGGTGGCCAGCAAGTTAAAGAATCCATCCCATTTATCACTTTCACCCCCAGAAATAGCTTTTCTGCTTAGGCACCTGAGAATATAATAAAAACATGATGAGCTTTTTGGCTTGCTCCCTCAGTGAAAATATCATCACAAGTAATAAACTGCTGCCGAAGCCCCTTTTGGCATTTGATACTACTGATCAAAACAGGCAGCTCAGAGAATTCCTGCAGGCAAGAATTTCTAAGTTCCACAGATGCCATTATATAATTCCCAGAAGCTTCAATCTTTTCTCAACAATAAAAAAAAAAGTCATCCACAAGTGCTCTATAAGCAATGCGCTGGAAAGCATAAGCTCCTCTCCCAACCCCTCACACTGACTCGAGGTTACCCCCATGCAAAGCTGGAGACAATTTTGACATGATGGAATGCCAAGTTCTAAGTGAATAAGCTCTGTTAGGTAAAACTGCATGAGACAAAACATGAATCTCAGCCAGCAGCTCCTGGAGTTTGCAGCGGTTTCCTTCCTCAGTTGTAAACAAGGAAGATCTGATTTCCTAAAAGGAGCTGTGATGCCCTATGGCATCGCTATTTGATATACCCAAACAGATAGAGAATACAAATACACAAAAAGGAACACATCACTCAGGAAACAGGAAAAGGAATATTTACTTTTTTAACCCTCTCTTTAGGTAGCCAAATTACTACCTGTTTAGTTCTTGCACATCACACTCTTCAGATAGTACTCAGTAGAGCAATATTTGCAATGCACTTTTCCAGAAGAAGGCAGGGATTGCTACAGCCCCAAGCCCAAAGAAATGGCATTTAGGCACTTTCATATAACCTTTGCTAGGTCAAATGGTGGAGGAAGTGTGAGCTGTGGGATGCAGAGAACTCCATGGGGCTACAGGTGGAGGAGGCAGCTCAGGGGAGATGATCTAGAGAGAAACTGTAGCTTTCCCCAAAGGCATGTCAGTGGCTGCTGCTTTAGCGGGGGAAAGTGAAATTGCTTTAGCATTTCCTACTTTATATGTGAACGAAAGTAATTATTTTATGTAGTTTGAATGTGTTTCTACAATGCAAATGAAGCACAACACAATGAGTTCCTCTTAGGTGTTCTTAGATCTCTCAAGAACATCCCTTTTGTAAATGGAATTAATACAGAAGAGCATTGCATTCTGCATCTTCTGAAGGGCTTCTGAGCAAACAGCTGGATCAAGATCCGTAACATAAAATTATTCCAGAAACAGTAATTGAGTGTCTGAACTGTGCAGGCTGGCTGATGAGTTGTGTGAGCTTCGCTTCCTCATCGAGTCCATTAGACTTCATGGTCAACACCATTCCACTGAGTGCACATTTGTTCTCCAGACAGTCAAGAGAGAAAGTCATGTTTTCAAATGTCAGACACAATCGCCATGAAAAAGTTCCAGCTCAGTTTTCTCCATGACAGAATCTTTCTTTTCCAAACTGACTGGAACAAAGAGACTCAAATCCACTATGTGAAACATATTCTTGCCAATAAAACACAATCACACGAGGTTAAAATACGTAAGAACAGTATGAATGAAAAGCCAGTATTGCAAGAGGCATATTGACATTTTCCTACTATGTCTGTTGAAATAACAGCAGCTTTGTAACATTTCCTGGGGGAGAAACACATCTATCCATCTGTCTATCTCAAACATTCTCCCATCTCATAACAAGAAACAGATTCACCTATATCATCATCTTGATTTCTGTTTTGCACAGTCACTGTTACAGATGGTAATGCTTTGTAAATGCTTTGGAGTTAAGTTAGTTTGTTCTACTCCAGGAGATACCTGCATACAAATTCACCCTCATAAGCTTTCACTCATTACAATGCTGAAACAACAATTAGTGCTTTGTGATAAAATGGAGATGGCTTTTTTCAACTATTAGCTATATTCAGCCCAAGTAAAGAAATGGGGAGCAGACACAGAGATGTGGCTCTGTGGATTTTTAACACATCTTCCTAGTTAAATCCTTTTAAAGTCTTGCCTTAAATGGTTGCCTTTAAGTTGCCACAAATAAAATGATCTGACTATTGACGGTATTACACACTTGTAACAGTAAAAAAAAGCTTTGTGTTCATCTTGATTTTGACTCAGTCTTTACCAAAGTTCACCTGATGCATCACCATAGGATGTAATTGAATACAGGAGAGAGAAACAACACAGAATGTTCCAAAACATTTCCATTGTATCACCAACTGAACAATATAATCGAGACCACTTTCCTACCTGCTTATATTCAGATTCTCTTCCAACCAGTACTTGCAGAACGTAACCAACAGGATCGCCCTTCATGGGTGGGACCATTTCCCAGGTAATTTCACAGGCATTTCCTTCCAACTGTGTTACCCGAGGAGCTACAATAAAAATAAACATGTTAGCATTTAATATAAAGACTGAATTGAAATGTCACTTCTATTTAATAAAACACAAAATAAGAACTTACAAAGAGAACTTCAGGACATCACAGGGTTTAATAGCACAATCTGTATCGTATTTATGTGGCTGAAAATCAAATTACCATCACAAGGAGAGGAAAGTAAAACTGGGACTGGATTTATAAGCCTCTCAAAAGTCCAATTTATTTTAAGACAGTCTTGCCTGATTTAAGCTGTTCTGGATTCTTGTAGAACAGTAACACTGAGACAGAAAATTGAGCGAAATTCAGAGGTGATTAACGTGATCCTAATAAGTTTACTGTGAGATGTTTGAGGTACCTCTCATCTGTCAGTCATGAACCCCTAAATAGGGGGAGTGGATGTGATGAAAACTTTGAACTTTGAAGATCTAATCACAATGACAGGCACTGAACTTTCCAAAGCAGAAGCCAACTCACAAATTACATTGACATTAATAAAAGCAGCAATTTCATGAAGTTCTGAGCAAACACTGCAGCAGAGGAGATGTCTGCATCTTCCTCCCATGCTCTAAGGCAGCAGCTGGCTACATGTCACTGAAAGAGCACTGTATCAAACATTTCATTCAGGAAAAATGAGGGGAGAAACATCAGAAGTTAAATAATCCATATTGGAGATTAACTCAAGTCTGGGAAGCAAAAGTACAAGGATTATTTTAAATATTTGGACTTGCATCTAATTCCAAGACTGGATCTGGGATGATCAGACCTGGTATTCTTACAGGGCTTAGACTGGTAGTCTAAGAAACTCCACTTGTCATCTGTTAAAATGCCCCCCCTGTATATGGATCTCTGGCCAGCTGAAAGCCACATGATGTCATATGATGCCTGACAGAATGCTAACAGGTGAGCTGAGCATGTTTATGTATTCAAATCAGCATCTGCCACTGGAAGGATCAAAACAACCAAGGCAGTAATCAGGCTCTGACACTGTGTTCTCTAGGCAGAGCAAGAAAGCACCTGACCAAAGCGTGAAATTGGGAGAAACACTGGTGCTAAAAGTACTTTACCAAGTGCTTGAGTGCATGTGCAAGGACACGAGCTTGTTAAAGGAGACAGAGATTCCCAAGACATGAAAACAGACAACAGGAGACTCTATCAAGGAAACAACTGCTGCTGTGGCTGCATATATTACATGAATTTTAGACTAATTTGCCACCACCCAAGAGGAAAACATGAATCATATGCAGACCCAGATGTAATCAATATCCATTTGCTTCTCTCCGTACATCTGCTAGTGTTGAGAGATTGCTAATAGATGCCTCCATCTCAGCTGACAACAACTTTATCAATTATTTTCCTTCCTCCTTCCACTCTATTTTTCTCTGACACACAACTGCCATTATTTTAGGGTCAGCATTACTGAGTAATTAGGACGTTTTACAGGAGGACAAACATCTGCTTCCGATAGACAGAGAATAAAGTTTATGACGTACATTTCTTTGAATAGCTCCAAACATGGGAAGGAATCAACACAATTTCACAGGCTGGCTGGCTGCCTCAACAGACCTCTTCTTCCCATAGCATCACCTTCTTGCAGAAGTACTCCCTAACACAGCTTTTGTTGTACTCTTTCCTCTGTTTCAATCAGCGTTTTGTCACGTACCCGAGGTCCCATCCCACACACAGCCCAGTACTGTGCTCTGTCCTAATGGCTTGACATTCAGCTGTCAGTACGAGTCACGTTTAACAGGGACTCAATGCTCAGGCAGGCAAGAAGTTCATGAAACAAAATCCTAAGTGAGATCTGAACTTACCCAAATGGATTTCTATCCATCAAAATGGCCATGTGATTGCAGCACGTGCCTGTCCTACCTTTACCCAGTTGGCGCAGCTACAAATGATAGCAGTGGTAACTTAGGCTCAGCATGTGCTTCAGTGAGTGCTTCACCCTGCACAAGCTTTCATTGCTGGGTGATACGGCTAACACCAGGACAGTTGCGCAACAGACTGGATCAGCATAATCCACTACTGGGTAGGTGTTATTTACAACTCAACACCAAACAGATACAGCTATCTTCTTCCAGAAACAGCATGGAAACACATGCCAAACGGCAAGAGGAAAAAGCAAGGTGTAATTGAAGGTGGGATCCTCACATATGCTGACTTCAGCTCACGTTAGCCAAGTCTCCTGATGCTCTCTCCGTGCACTCAATGGCACTGTCCTTCCTGAGAGCAATTCAGAGCAGCCAGCACAGCGAACAGGCATTACAACCTGGCTGTGTTTTTCCCACTCTAAATCTTGAATGGCGTCAAAATCACCAAAGCCAGAGCGGAACAAATGATACCTCTCTGGCAGACTAAGCAGTGTTATTTCTCATAGGAAGCAGTGCTGCTTGACACACGAGTGTAAGTACACAGAAAAAGAAGGTCAGCACAGCATCTGATTTCAGCTTCTCTGACAACAAATACATCAAATCCGCTCCCTTCATAATATTTCTTCTTGGAAGAAGGAACAGAATTACTTAGGGCAGAATTCACACATTATAAAACTTTATTTAATTAGCCCTTTTTTTTTCCTTCTAGCAGAACACACACCGAGATAACGAATCTGATACTTTACACATGTGAAATACTGTTATTAATCTTATAAATTAAAGGAAAAATAAACTCCAAACTGCTTATTTGATCATCACCTACACAACCTGAAACAGCACACAGCTTCCCTAACACTGAGGTTGGTATGCACACATACATTCTGCAGCTGTTATTTCCCCTTCATGGAAGCTTTCCAGTAATTCAGAGCAATCCTCTGGAAAGTGCAGCAGCAGCATCTTAACAGTTGCTGCATAACAACGCTGATAGGTATAACATCTATGTTATTTATATGAACATTTTGGTGATAACTTCGCTTCCCATCATCATGTAATTTAACCATTCACAGACACAAAGAAGCAACACCCACCATTCTTGTGTACTATTGCCTGTCTACGTTAACGTTTACGAACTGACTGCACTTATATTACTGAAGTAATGATGTTACTTGTAAGTGAAAATACTACATACCTTTGATTGCAGGTGGGACTGACTTAGTTGTGCAGAAGGTACATATTTCTGAGAAAGGTCCCTCCCCAGCATCATTGACAGCCTGTATTCTAAACGAGTAACAGGTGGACTCTGTCAGCCTTTGTATCTTGTATGTGTGACTTGGTCCCCTGTAAATTGGAATAAACCTGGAAACAATGAAAATGGGAAGACAAAATTATGCGGGAGTGGCAATAACATTTAAGTCTATTACATTTATCGGTTCAACACATACATGTTGTGAAAACTGGCACGACTTGCTTTGCAAAGCACTGAAAGAACACCGTCCCTGCTGGAACTAATACTTACCTTGAAAAATGATTACATGAATTACCCAGAAACATTTCAGTCAGTGCACTTTTGCTACCTAGTAATCAAAATGGGTTCAACTCATGTTCTGCTACAATGCACCGAGTGTGCTTCTAGTACAAAACTATGTTTAGAACAGGATTAATTTGACTTTATTCAAATTAAGTCCAACAGTTGAGATCCTACTCCCAACTGTGCCATCTTAATCCAGACTAACTATTGAAATCAGAGTGTGAGGACTGTATTTAATGTATCCCACACTTCTCAGCTTTGAGGGCTTTACGGCCTGAAGACAGCTCAACAGTGGAGACAAACAGATTCAGAGAGCACACGTTGTGGAATATGAGTGAAAAGGAAGAGAGAAAGCATGGTTAAAGGGAGGGAGACATGCAGGATGGGAAGAAGATGGGGCTTAGGGGCACTGGGGGATGCTTGTAACAACAAAGGTCTGCTTGAAAGCATGCTGAGAAGAAAAACATGACATAAAGAAGCGACTCCCAAAATATTCCCACTGACAAGACCAAACGCCAACACACACACAACCACGTCCGAAAATACAACACAGAAAAAAATCAATTGAAAGAAAAAAAGAGAGAAAAAACTTCAGGTTGCAAGAGAGAATCTGACTTCTATATTCAATCTCTGCGCTCAGATAAATGCTTTTCAGTAGTGGCTGTGTGTTAGCCAGCAATTTCTAACTGAGATGCTGACCCCACAGGTGCTGAGAAGAATGGGGATGAGGGTAAATAAAAGGAAGCACTCATCACTTGGCCTCCGCAGGTTCTTCCTGGTGACAATTGTGAATCTGGAGAACACAGAGTTACCCACACAGGGTAACGCAGCTTTTGATGTCTTAGTACTCTTATTCAAATATCTCGACTATTTCAGCTGATTTGAAATCCCCAGGAAGCCAACAAAGTGATGTGTTTTCAACCTCCCAATCTTGATGCTAGCTTTACTCTGGGTAATAACTCCTGATCCCTTTGGCTTTGCATGAGAAACACAGCACAACCAATCTGAGCATTTCAAAGCAACTGTGTCTGCCATTAGCTCTCAGGGACAGAAATCAATTCAGATTATGTTGTGATTGAAACCCACGCAAGTTCAATCAGAGATCAAAAGTCATCTGTAATAAAAGAAATGTTCAGGTAATTTAAATTGCTCACAATGTACTTTGAGGACTGATGTGGCTTACTACCTCCAGGGACATAGTAAGGAGTCCAAGGGAGCCCCTGACCCTGATTAAAACTCAAAGGGCTGTGCTCGTGAGTTCTTAAGAGCACATTTTAAAGCTGACTTCCAAGGATAAACTTTTTCCAACCCTGGACTTACGCCACTGTATGCTTGCTATCCTGTGATAACCTTTTTGAGGTTCACATAAACACCAATGGAAAGCTGCATAGGACTACAACAAATCTGCACTCACTAAAGATTTCTTGGAGTTCTCTGCATGTTGAACAAGCCCTTTATTTAGGCCAGGCTCCAACCAAAGGGCAATAGCAAAAAAAGCAGCAATGCAGTGTTTTAGATGACTGCTCTTTCTGTAACCAACTATGGAACTAGGTAAGCATAGGAGGTTAAATATACTTTACCAGCTAACAGTTCTGCACACAGTCTGGATTTACAATACACTTGCTAGACATACTTACAGAATGAATACCAATGAATGCTAGCTTTCAAATTACAGCTTTTGCATCTTGAATATGAGCAAGGTTTCATAACACTGACAAAGTGATCTGGCAAAGTTCTTCTGCTCCTCCTGTCATTTGGGGATTGGAATAATATTCCCATCCAGTTTCCATCTCTACCCCTTTTAACTTCCATCTCTCTATATCAAGAACTGCTTGTAATGAAAGCAAAAAGCATTAGGGAAAAGCTTGCATCCACACTCAGCACACAGGACTGCAATGAAAGCACACTTAAATCTCTGAGATTCAACCGCCTTTGAAGAAAGAGGGCCTCCAATTTTGGAAGAAGAAAGGCTGATTAATAAGTCAATCAAACATACTTGCTGTTAGGCTTTACCACAACAACATTTGAAGAATGTAAATCATGATGTAAGATGAAACATTTTAACTTTAAAATGCCATATATATATAAATATATAACAATAACAGCATTTTTCTCATGACCAACACAGGTACTTTATACTTCTCCAGAGTTGTTTCTGTTATTTAATAAAATACTGCAGTTTCCATTTGATGGAGATGGATATAGAATTGGGACAACACACCCTCTGATCTGTTTTCTGTCTCCCACATCTGCTGAAGGAGGACTGCAATCATCTTAAAGCTGAATCAATCTGTGTTGTCACTACTGGATGTTTGTATAAATTAACAATTAACTAAAGACAACAATTTGTCCATATGATTGCATGTTCATATCACTGCAAGTTGATTTTTTAAATCTATAAATACCTTTAAATGCACTTTTAGAGTTCCATACACCTTTGCCTTCTTGCAAAGTCACAGTTCAATGTACTTCATCCAATACCTGTTCCACATCTTTTCATAAGAACAAGCCAGTGTGGAGCTCATCTGCAAGGAGTTCATGGCTTATATACAGACAGAGCTGAAAGGTGAACTGGGTTTGAGAACTGATAGAATCAAGGTAGCCTTGTACTGGATTAATTCCCTAGCTGCTCCAACATTATGTCAAAGCAGTTGTACTGGCAAAACTGTGGTGACAATGTGGGTTTGAAACAACCCAAAAGCATTCCTATTCCTATTAGAAATGTCCTTAGAGAAATGTTTTGTATTTTGGTTCCTATCATTTTGATACTCTTTCCTTTCAAGAGAGAAACAAAACCAAAACATACTTGAGTGCATCTCAGACAGGACGTTGTCATTCCCTAAACTCTGCCTGCATAGACCATCTATGTGAATTCCCATGCATGCTAATAGCACCTATACATTTTTGGTTCTAAAAGGTTTGCCCAGCCCAATTTGAAAGGCAAGGGGCTGCACATTTTACCCTGATATGTTGTCTTTGAGAAGTGACTACCTGTGTGGGCCACCTGTGCTTTCAAACATAGATTTGTTGTTGTTATCGTAAGTGAACCTGTATGGTCAGAATTTAACACGATGCAATATTGCCTCTCCTCCCCACTAAGGTAACAGCACAAGTTGAAAATCATCTCGAGGGAGCACAACATCCCCCAGAGAATCTGGCTCCCGCTTGAGTGATCTGAATTCTCTCTCCCAGACACTCTCATGTCACTTGCAGATCATTCATTTACTTACACAGCCTGGAAAAGAGAGAACAAAATGTCCTAGAATGATTGTCTGGGAGACACCGCTGCTGTTAGTTTTTTCATCAATACCTTCTAATTCACCACGAAGATCTTCTTGGAAATGTTTTACATGTCAGAGTTTTTTCTGTTTCCATCACTTCAGCCACTTACAGTCAGGCAGAGGATTATGAACGCACTTGCTGCTCTACCTTCATTCATTAGCGCTCAGCACATTTTAATCAGCAGGTTACCTTTTTCAGAGCCTCTCGCTTTGTTTGTATTTTAGTAACATGATTGTCTTTGCAACAGTTTAATTTGAAAGAAAACCTAACACACCGTGCTAAGACAGACAGCAACCTGGAGCCTGGAACAAGGGCTACAAGAGAATGATTCTCTTCCTGCCTCCCACAGCACTGTGGTGATCTGACACACTTTTGGGTCGAGAAATCATTAATCCACCACAGGTCTGACCTGGTGACCTGCAGCTTTTACGCAGCGTACCTGGGCAACTGTACAGTTAGAAAGCAAAGCACATGGATTTCACCATTCAACACAACTTCTAATGCTGTTATTGTAGTGTGCCTGTTATCTGCACAATTACAGCTTATAGCCCCCTCTGACTTTTTGTTTTGTTTTGTTTTTCTTTTTTTCAGACTGTTCCTCTATTTTCTCTAAAGAATGTTATCAAGCACTCACTGATTTATGCCATTTTGTTCCCCAGTTTACAGCAGCACTCTGGAAAGCAAAGCTTCAGAACAAAAATATGTAATTCACCTCCAACACAGGGAACGCTCCGTTCTAAAGCTGAATAAAACCAGGCAGCCCCACTGCTGGCACAGCCCTAGGTGCCCTACCTTGAGGATGGACCACTCATGCTGGACTCACTGATCAGAAGATCTGTTCTCTAGAAGATATCTTTAGGAAACCTTACCACGTAGGCTTGCTCATGGCAACGTTTAGAAACCTACCTCCTCACAACAGCAGCCATGTAGCTTCTGTTTACAGGCATAACAACAGGAAATGATGTTTCTTTGCTTGTACTTGGAAAAGCAAAACTAACCAGAGAGGAAAAAGGCGGAACAAGAAGTGCTAGCAGTTAATGGGGAGAGTTTTGTTTTCTTTGTCCAATGACTTAGCATGTCTAGCCTGTGGGTAAGGAGCACTTGCAGCCAGAAATTGATTTTTAGTTTGCTTCTCCTAGATCATCCTTTCATCTGCTACTGAATTCAAGCACGCAATCCATATTTACCACGGCCACCTGTCAAGAGTTCCAGAATTATGGAGAATGGAGATGCCTTGACATACAAAAGCTCCCACCTAGCAAGAAAAACTAATTTTTTAGAAGGATGAGTTACCATCTTTCCTCTTGAAGTCCATGTTGCTGAAGGCAGCTGGGATTTACAGCCTACCGCATTGTGTAAGCAGCATACAGAGAGCATGGGAAGCCTGAACTAAAGGCCTCAGGTCTGTATTCTTCCCAATAGATTATCACAGAGTGAAAAACCTACAGATGCTTTGTGCTCGTTTCCCTTTAGTCCCCTTTTGGATGGCAGACCTGTGTAATCATTCAGACTTTGGATGCTGACAAAGAGATGTTGTACACATATGTACACTCTATGTACACATACAGTACACCAATTCTATTGTTTACATCAGGTGTAGATCAGGCACATCACAAAGAAGACAACAGAACACCTTGAAAATCAACTTCAAGGATGAGTAAGAGATGGAGAAAAAGTTTTAATTCTGAATGATTCCTGAGGGGAAAATTAAGCAACAGTAACATCTCCACAGTGTCTGGGCACGTTCAGGAGGCATGGAAGGCAGATAAGCCAAGTGCTCAATGTGATTCCTGTGTGCAACCACACTGGAGGCCGAGGAACAGGGATACAGAGCAATACTGAGCACACTGTAATGTGAATTTAGAGCATTTCAGTAAAGGATTTGGGAGAAGTTACAGAGAGCACCCAACTCCCTGCCAAAAGTCAAGAAGAACCAGATGACTAAGCAGCTACCGATACTATGGTTTGCAGTGGCAATGCGTTAAAAACTAACAGAAGATATAAACAGGAGCAGGCTTAATAAAGCTAAAACCAAAACAGAACAAAGCACCAATCAAGCAGTTACAAATTAATGCTCTTATAGTCACACACATCTTTATCTCTCTTGTGCAGCATTACAGTCCGCTTTATTAATATGGCAGCATCTAACAGTTTCTATGAACCTTAAAATGAATCTCATTCAGCACAGCATGTTCAGAGCTATCCACAGCCGTGACAGTCTCAGTCATTTGGTTTGGCAAAACTTGCTAAGAGAGCGAGGCATCCTGTCTGCTTTACAGCTTCAGCAAAACAAAGCTGGCACCTACAGATGGAGAAGTGGCCCACCTGCACTGTGGATCACCACAGTGCTGTGGGAGGCAGAAAGAGAATCATTCTCTTGTAGCCCACCTGCTCCTCAGTGTAAGCAGAACCCTCTCACCCAATGATCATCCAATGATTCTCTTAAACTATAAGTGCTCATATTTTTCTTTGTATGACCACACACGTAGCAAAATCACACAACTAAACTCAACTGCAAGGTAATATTTATCTAAAAGAAATACAAGCAATGGAATGACTGACCCCCACCTAACGTACTTGCCAATTCCCTCGTTCAGACTAGGCATTGCAAGTGTTTTAAGACACTAAGTGGTATAATTACCTGTAGAACAACTAAAGACTAATTAACAGTATAGAAAAGAAATATCCAAAAGCATTACTGCTAATTAGGTTCGCTTGTCTCACCTGGAAAAGAAAAATGCACCACATTCTGGAAAACGGTGCAACATGATTAACGTGATTTTCTTGATGTTACAACAGTTTGGAATGCTGGTTTGCTTAAAAAACACTGAAATTTTATCATCCTCTTTACATAAAGGTCAACTGCTTTCAATTAACGTTCCCATGTGTTGTGCTTTCTAGAAACAGACTTTTCATCTCCAATTAATGCTACACGTAATTGAAAGGACAAGAGAGATTAATTTGATCTGCCTGGATGTCACACACCAAGGCACTAACGGCAGATAAGGCAGGTGCATTTCTGATACGTGCCCCTTTTCAAGCCCCGACATTAATCAGTGTCAGGAGATTTCCAAGTATTTCGTTTCACAGCTCTTGCAATCAATGAGACCTTCAGTCTGCAACAACTGGCCTGTTGCCTCTTTACAGCACGGAAAAGTTAAAAACAATTCTTAATGACCAAGACACACTCAAGAGCACTGGCTGGTGATCAGTGCATAGAGACAGAAGAGAATCTCTACAAAAAGGGTACCTGAACTGCTAGTGTTCCTGCCTTCTTGGTGATTCCTGTTCTTAAAAATAATTTGTTTACCTTGTATTTCTGCTGGTGAAAATGCGTCAGTATTACTTTAAAATTATCTCATATGTCAAAACTCATCAGTAAGGACTGCTGCAATGAACAAACAGCATGCTCAGATTCACCAAATCCTGACTTGAGGGATACCAACCAGATAGAAGTAAATTCAGATGTCTCAGAGAAGATATTAACTGTAACTTCTGAAAGATAGAGGGCAAGACAGAGACCATTCCTTTGTCTCTATTATCCATGCCCTGCCCAGAGTCCTCTCTTTGAGCAGAGAGGACACCATGGCACCTCCCAACAACAACCTTTTCAAACCGTAGAAGATTCCAAATCATCCTTCTATTCCATTTGACATCCACAGTTCACCTGCATCACTCTGTTAAAGCACTGCACAATTAAAGATGCCTATGCCCAAGGGACTGTCTTCCAGTGCTTTTCACAAGCGTACCAGGAAACAATCAGTGCAGATGAGTGGCTGCTCAGCATCTTTGGGATCGCAAGTAGGCTACGACTCAAATTTAAAACCTGGAATACACAGCAGAGTAACAAGTGCAAGGAGCAGCAGATCCTCCTTATTAATAGTTCCTAAGTTCATCTGCAGAAGGAAGCTTGTACAAAATCAAACAGTGACTCTAGAAACAGCTTTGGTTCTCTGCAGCAAGGTAATATAACTTATTACAAGGAAACTTATTTCTCCAATACAGAAACAGGTTGGTAATATCCTACCTGCACTGCTACATGAAAGCAGACAAAAGCAGCCTGCTGGACGTTTCTTTACAGCTAGCTTGCTCACATGCTGCTGCAGGTGATGGGCTCTTAACAAGCACCGCTGCACTCCAGAGAAACTGTTTCATCAGTCAAACTTTCAAATGGGTATTTATATTCATTGGACACCTCCCAGCATTAAGACAAAGGAGTGTGTACCATCTCTGTATCGGTATAGTTGAAACAATGGGAGGTATTTAGGCATTATTCATGGTGGTTTTATTACTTAGAATTAGAGCTTTTGGGCCAGATCTTCAGCTGGCACAAAGTCAGCACAGCTTTATTTAAATAGAAAGAATCATACTAATTTACACCAAATTATGATCTGTACTGAAGGTCCCTATGGATTTTCTATTTCATATACCAGTTATTTTACCTAATTAAACTCACTGAGAGTGTTTCTCAGTAAATTATGAACCATTTGTGATATTTATTCATTGAAGAGATCTTTGGAGCCACTTTGTCAAACCTTCCAAAACAAAGTTTTTTTTGTGAAAAGCTTCTTCCTGAACTATTTACTGTCCAGTTTTGTGTTTCCTGCATACTGAAAGCTCTTATGGCTTTGAGAAAAACTTTAGGGAAGTGAAACACAGCAAATAAGCTCTACAGCATTCTTATTTTATTGCTACTGTGTTGCTACCAAGCTGATGCCAAGTTCATTTCTTCCATAAGATCTAATGTGTGATGGATCTAAAATCCCAACCATCACGCTCTGCTCAAAAAACCTTTTCCAGTTCTGTGTTTGCTTTTCCTAGACCTCTGACTCTGTGACCAGTTCTTTAACTAATACACACACTGTGTGCAATATCTTTGCTTTGCATATTCCAAAGGGAAAAATCAGCGTGATCATAAAACGAAATAATAATTTTTGCTGGCAGAGGAGCCAGTAGTTAGCTAAAATTTCACAGTGCAGCAATGACTGCAGTTGTTCTACAATAACTATCAGCTTTGTTATGAATTCTGCTTCATTAGACTACAGGCACAGGATCCCAATTGAAACAACATTTTGTATACATTTATAGCATCGAGTAATTGGGAAAACAATGTTTCTCTTACTGTGATTCAAATCTGCGTTATCTTGAGCAAGAATTCATTCTTTGTTAACACAAGAGATGAATCAGATCTTACCTTTTGTTTCTGTCTTCAATCTGTAAGATGTAGACCATGTCATCGGTAGCATGAAGCTTGGAACTGCTGTCTCCCCATTTCAGCTTCAGGCTCTGAGGACCCGCTGCAGCACACTCCAGCCGAGGAGGTAAGGGTGGTAATGGCCTGGTTTTTGCTTTAATAAAGTGGCTAAATGGTCCAGCTCCAATTTCATTGACAGCCTGGATCCTGATCCTAAAATGAGCAAATGAGCAAAAAGGTGAATGTTAAATAAAGCATTTTCACAAGGTTCTCGGTGTACAAAAGTCTCAAGTGCAGCAGTGAAGATATGAAGAAACACAGTAAGACAGAGGCAGAAGGACCTACCTAAGCTATCTTAGAAGCTGGTGGCAGTCAGCGTGGGCTTAACTGCCATGCAGCCTCCCTCCATACTGGTAAATGCCTTTGACAAGTTAAGAACAGCATTATTTCTGTGTGCACAGCACATCTCAAAGCATGCTGTTGGCACACACTGAAGTCTACTTGGAAGAGCTAACCCTGGAAGGTTTGAATCACAACTACTCTGTCTGTAGGTTGCAGTCTGATGTAGGTATCTCAGCTTGTACTACTTTGTTGCTCTCTTGTCTGTCTGCACTTCAGTTTAATAATTTGCACAATGAGAATCTGTTATAGGAACGAGTGAAGAGATGTAGTATTCTACTATGGTAATGTCAACAGCAACATCAAAACAAAAATATGAAGTATGCATTTGGAAAGAGCTTTGAGGACTTATTATATGTGAGATTCTGTCAAAGTAGAAATATTGGAAGAGACAAGCCTGACAAGTTCCAAAAGATTGCTAAATCACAGAGAGAATTAGAGAAAAGAAGCTGGGTAAACTACAGTTTTAGACAGTACATCAACTGTAGATCACCAGACAGATGCCATTTACTTTGGAAATTCTATATGCTGCAACCCTGTATTTTCTCATGGGAAAAGACTCTGCAAGATGCATTGCTTCTCAAAAGTGTCAGCCACCAAGAAGCCAGGAACTCCCTTGTAAGGGAGAAGAGCAGAATCTGGTAAGCCATCACACAGCCTGCTTCAGAGAAAACAAGATAAATAGAAATATCATCGGCTGGCATAGCTATTTACTTTTGTTAAAAGTACATAAAGTGATTAAGCTTGCATATATAATATATGAGAAATTACTTTGCTTTGAAAAGCCTCTAGGCTCTACCATTAGGAAAAGGTTATGCAGCATTAAAGAAGTGAAAAGAATCCTCCAGAGAACAAAATTCCCAACAAATTAAACCCCAAACCGTTATTTTCTGCAATTTCAAAACAAAACAAAACAAAAGGTTAAGTGATAAATAAACACATTGCAAATGCAGTCTCATCTATTAATTAGGTGGTAGAAATAATTGTGCACAGTGTTTTCACGGCCACGTGGTTAAGCTTTTGCTTATTGATCAGGCCATTTACCAGGGCAAACAGTCCCTTGGCTGCCTAAACAAGGAAAGTGTTGAGCTGCATTTTCCTTTTAATCCTCCTTTTAGTTTCAGGAAATAAGTCCTGACCACTGTATGATGCTATACAGAGAAGACTTCCTCCTCCAGGAAGAAAACAGCAGGAAGAGGCATCCATTGGGAGCCTCCTCTTCAAGTGCTGCACGCAAGGAGTTGCAGGAAAAAGAACAAAGACTTTTCTAATATCTTCAGAAGTGCAGTTAATATACAGACATTGAATTTATTTCATATGATGTTATTGGATTGCTTCAGATCGAGAAGTGATTATGTTAATAGTTAATAGTCTTTCCAGAAAGAAAAGAGTGAAAATTGCCTGAATTTTCACTGGATTCTGGCAAGTTTGTCAGCATATGAACAAAAACAGCAACAGCAACATGACAGAACACAGACTGCTTACACCAACACCCTCTGCTTTATTTTGTATTACCCACCACCACCTCACCTGTCCCCAAGCATCACAGCTAACTCCTCCCAACAGCAATTATCACATCTGAAAACAAGGAGTGACCGAAATGAAGCTCTCTCAGATTTCACACCACGCTTCTTATACACGAGCTGGCAACTTGCTTTTATGATGTGTGCACAAACATATGGCTCCATTTGCTGATCCACCCTTTGCCAGGTATTTGCATAGGGTAAAAATGTGCCTCTTCTCTCACTTGTGGTTGCTTTCCTGGGCTCACAGAGCTTCAGGTCCCACCATCTGATGAACACAAATGGGCACTCACCCACCCGTCCTTCTGACACAGGAGCAAAGTGAGACCAGTGACAATAAAATCAAATAAAGAAAGGCATCTGGTGAATGATAATAGAGGGAGAGCTATAGCTGATTTATTTCCTTCTACCAGGGCTGCATGTGGTCAGCCTGTTTCTGCTGATTATACCACCGGAAAAATTCTTTGTCAATTGTCACCCTGCAGGCCTCAACCCTGTATATTCATTCCCACATTTCCCCACTGTGTCTTCTAAACAGTAAAAATAAATACATCAAACTAAGTAAATTTAGAAGCCATTAAAAGACCTTTAACAGACCACTATAGGCTCCTTGACCGAGGAAAATAAACACACTAAAGATGAGGCTATTTTCAGCTCGGTCAGAAAATCCTTCGTAATGTATTCCAGCAAACTCAAAAATCATTTCTAAATCAATCTTACAGAGTCTGACATGTGAAGAGTTTCGTTCACCAGTTCCCATAAGCAGAATGCCACCAGCTGCCATACATGTGTGTGTGACAACTACAGACTTCATAAAAGAGAGGAGACACACAGCTCAGTCCCCTCCTGCCACCAGCCTGAATGTTAAGGACAGCACTCTTACCAGCCAGCCCCGCAGGTCCCTCACACTGCACTCTTCTGGAGATGGAGCAAGACTTACCTTCATAATTCAAAGCACAGCTTTTGTTTTATAATGCACTGGGGCATTGCTAACTTGAGCATCCATGTGCATTCTTCTCTTTGCACGCTGGAAGATCTTTCCCTTGATACAGTTTAGAAATTAAAAATGTCTGGAATTGTATTCCTAAACCAAACTAGAAATATCTGTTGCTATTAAAGTTTAATGGGGCTTATCTGTCTCTGTAATCTACGTAACTTCAGAGCAAAAGAAGCATTCTTAAAAAAATAAATGAATCCCTGTTTTGCGGTGAAGTGTCCCTAACAGCGCTGCACAATTAACTATAGAAAGTGTAGAGCAAAGCCTGGGAACAGAGTGTAACAGAAAATTGACATTTCTATTACTGTCAAATACTTATTTATTGTGGGGTATTTATTTACTCACTTCTAGTTAGATCGGTTCACAGAAAACCAGTCCTACCTTTATTATGCTGCAATCACAGCTTCCAGAGCTGCAAGGCTACGTTAATAACACGGAAAGACTGCAGAACTCAGATATGTTCCTGCAGCTGGCCGGCTTAAAGCAGTGACATTTATAGAGTGCTTTTGGGAGGCATCTGCTTATTGCAAAAGCAGTGCTGGTGCCTGACACTGGATGGATCCTCTTGAAACCAGCCCCAGCCTATCCACTAGCTGCACGGCAGAGGCATGCCCCAGTTCCTCACGCTTTGAATATATTTTAGGATGCAAATCCTTCTTGTGTTGTGCTGGCAGGATTTGCTGCCAAGACAGAGTAACCACCGAACTTGCCAGCTTCAAACGACCTGCAAAGAGCCCTGAGCTTTCTCTGCACGTATTTGAGTAACACATGGGTGATCGTCCCATCAGATGGATGCAGCAGAGCAATGCCAGACACAAGCCAACAAGCCCATTGGGGCAGACACATGAGGGCCTACTGCCTGAATCACAGTGCTATTGAAAGCCATGCTCCTTTCTGATTTCTGCATTGCTGGATTCAAAATAACAACATTTGCTTTTCGAGTTCAGGGTTCCCGCAAACAAAATGTTGACAGTGGATTTCTAATGCAATCAAACAAATAAGACCTTGGCTACCTTCAGGTTCTGCTGAAAGTTTATCAAGAGATTTCATAGCCTCAAAACCAGTAGTGTTGAGCTTGTTTAGTCTAAGAAAAACAAAGCCTGGAAGAAAACACACTCACTGCTTTTTGACACTACTTTCAGAAAACAGCCTGATAAGTGCACTGAAAGGAAATACGTGGTGTCGGTCAATAGCAAAAATACTTTGACATACATACCCCAGTTACCACAGAAATCTCTCTGTGCTACAGGTTGTGCTGTATAAGGTGCAACTGGATTTGTCCCTTGTCTCCTCTGGCAGACACAAGATGTAAGAACTGAGATGGTCTTTCTCTTGTTTTATTTATTAAAAACAAGAGCTTTCATATAGCATTACTTCTGGGTACTTACTGGCTTGTGCTTTTCACACAACATTTTCTTTCTTTGTAGGAACTCAGTCTTACAACAATATTTAGAACAGTTGCAGACTTAATGCTCACGCTTCAGCATTTTCATTTGGATCAGAGACAGCCAGACTCCCCGACTACAAATAAGTAATTTAATATAGTGCTTTTTACAAATTAAAGAAACAAGAATGTAAAAGACATAAAACAATCCAGTATGATCTCAGCACAACAATATTTTTACGGCAGCACAACTAAGAGCTTCAGGGACTGAATCCTGACTAGAAAGCAGAGTAATGTCCAGTCCATTGCTTCATTCTCTACCTCTATTTCCAGGCTTTGGAGACAAGGCTGGTATCCAAAACAAAGCTATAGACAGCTAGGAACCAGCTAAAGAAGGGACTGAAGGACAAAGGCCTTTGTGATGAATGCTCAAGGTTGTTTTGGCACTTGACTGAACATACAAGGAGAAACCAGGTAGTGCAAGACGTTACCAAAGATGATGCCTAAAGATGCTGCACAGCTGGGTATCCAGTCAATAAACAAGCTGTTCAGCTTCTCGCTACCTGCATTATGTTTTCAATTGGTCTTCAGAAAGTTGCGTTCTCTGGCCTGGCTTAGAGAAAGGCCAGAGATCTGGCCTACAAGATCTGTAGGATTGTGATGCTGTATACAAAGAACAAATAAATGTTACAGTAGTTCCGTGCCATGTCTAGTTTTACAGCTGTGCAATCAGATTTCAGGCTTTATTAGAACAGTACTTAAGCCAGAATGCCTCTCATCACATCTTCTGCTATAGTGCCGTTCATTGCCTGCACAGAACCTTTTCTAGTTTTTAATTTCAGTTAACACTGGGGGAAAAAAACCCATAAATTTAAGCATTAACAATGACATTTTTGCAGTGCCACTTAGAAATTTAGAATCTGAACTGCTATGGAGAAATTGTTTTAAACTCAGATTATCTTTTAATTTTCCAGTAAGAAAAATAGCTGGAGCTACATAAATAAAAGTTACCTGCGTGCAAACTCCTTCACAGAGATCAATATATTTAATAATAAACCCTTATAACAGTACTGATATTCAGAAAGGAAGAAAAAAAAGAGGGAGAAGTTGCACTTTAATTTTAGTTCTCTGTAATTTTTGGAATTATTTTCCCTACTGGCATCCTTACTGCATCAGAGCAACTTGAAAAGGAGAGGTCAGAGACAGCAGTAGAAGAGAAAGAAGGAATAGGAAGGTGAGGAAATGCAGTATTTGAACCTGAACTACTGCAATTCATTCCATAAAGCAGATACTGCAGATTTCTAGGCTCACTGGTTTGGTTTTTCTTTACTCCTTCTGCATGCCATAAACATTTCCCATGTAAAATTAAACCACATAATCTCATCCTGAATGTACAGCATAGCAAAAAATTGTACTCACCGGTATGAGGTTTCTGGAAGCAAATCACAAATAACGTAACTCGTAATATTTCCTATGGGAATGATGATGTCACCAAGGTCAATGTTGTATGAAGTAATCTCAGCTCCATTATTGCATGGCTCTTCCCAGTTCAATGCAAGGCACACAGAGGCTGAGAGCTGACAGGCATCCACATGCTCATCCTCCAGCACAAAGAGTGTAGAGACTGCGTCAGGTACAGATGCGGGGATCCTGCAGGTTACCAGTTCACTGTAGGGTCCAGCTCCTGCCTGGTTAACAGCCTGTGTGCAACAATAAGGTTATATAGAATAAATGTTCTCTTTCACATGCTTAGTAAGTTTTTAATCACAAACTGTGCAGCCTGAAACAGCTCCATGGATTCCTCAGAGAGGGCACATCACCAATTCATTCTCCAAAGGATGATTCGTACCCTCTACCTGGATTAGGGTAATTAATATCTTCCTTAGTTACTCAGGAGTGTCAGTCAGGAAAACTGGAAAATACATTTAATCAATCTTAACAGTAACCTTTGAATCAGCAGCAAACTTGGTTTGGTAAGAGGTAACATAAGAGTCAGTGTGCTGCCAGTAACAGGTGACATCACAGTGCCCGGCAAACTGGTTACCTAAAATTATCAAGTTGCTCTGCATAAAAACCTATTTCTGCACTATGGAACATGACATGCTTTATACAAGTAAAAATCCCTAAATGTAAGGGACTTGTTGCGAGTTGCACAGGCTTCTAGCTCAGACAGCAAGCAGTTAATTGGATGCTAAAAGTTTCTGGTATAAGAATATACCAGCTCAGCATGGCACTAAGCCTATGACTCAGATTTCCCCAGAAGTCACAGGTCACTAGCAAGAAACCACCCAAGTACATAGCTCAATATTTTCCACTGGATAGGAGGCCAAACAATTACCAAGCTTCTCATCTTGATTCACGGATCAAGGACCCCAATAGAAAGCAAGGTTCAAATTCTGACCCTTTTCTGCTCATTAATTAGAGGCTGATGCCTATGCAAGCTCAACATCACACAATTGCACGGGCCCGTTTTGCCTTGCTGACTCAGTCAGCGCTATGTGCTGTGCATGCTGCACTGTTACCTTCTCACCACCGTGCAAAGAATTACAGAGCCATTCAGGCTGGAGGGGACCTTGAGACATACCTACTACAGCTTGCTACTCAAACCAGGCCCAAAGCTGAGTGACAGGTCACTCGTGCCTTTGTCCAGCTGCACTACAGCACACAAGGTGCAACCCTTCAGAAACAGCTTTTGGTGTTTCAATGTGTTGTCCACCAGCCGATTCTCCGAACAGATGACAACCTGGACAGCCTATGCTTACAATCTTGCCAGTAGGACTATGGTGGCAAGGAAAGGATGCATCAAACACTTGTTTGGTTCCTTGCCTATGCTGGGCAATAGTGGCTTAGTACCTATTTTTTTTTCTACTACGCATAGTACAAATACAAAGCCATGCTCTGTTTTTCCAGGAGGTGTTTTATTCAACTGAAGAAACAGATAATAAAGTTAGATTTGTCAGCCCTTAAAAAGCCCTTCAAAACAAATACCGCTCCAGGGACATCTTCCTCTGAGCAAAGCACTCCTAGAACTGTTAAAAGTGAGCCTTGTTCTGCAGTCTGCCTCTAAACCAGTGTTTGGCAATCTGTATCTTGCTCCAAGCAATTTATTTTTAGTGGTGCTTTTAACTGCTTTATTAGACAACCTCATCATCATAACTGATGGGAATCTCATTCTTCTTTGCTTCCTAGATGCTTCCCCTGCCTAAATGACATAATATTTCCCTCTGCAGATGCCACAATTGTTTTCAGGAATATTCATTACAGGAAAAAAAGTTGAGCAACAGTAAAGACAAACTGTCTGCCCTCAAGATACATATGCATGATTCCTCAATTCTCTCTTTTTATTGGGTTACTGTAGATGGAGATAGCAGTATTACGTGTTTATTAGAAGACTGAATAAAAGTAGTCTGGGAAATCTTTATTTTGATAAAGTGACAGAAATATTTTTTGCTAGAGCTGCTAAGAGACGTGAAAAAGAACTGTTATTCTCACCAATAAAAAAGCAGAAATTTCTGACACGATTCAACTCCTCTTTGTCTGTAACAAATACTTCATTAATTTTCATATAATTGCTTAAATGTTGCAGTGTATCTTATATTGTGGTTTATCTGACATGCATCTCCATAAAACATAGACTGTCTACAGGATGAAGCCCTCTAGAAAGCAATGCTTGGGTCACCAATAGATTTCAATAACATCTCTTAGTGCTGTTGGGCATTTCATTTCACTCCCATCTATGGAAGAAATTACACTAGCCTTGTCAAAGCCGAGGTGGATGAGTGCAACACTTCTATGGCACAAAACATAAAATTAACGTTTGCTTGAAATCAAAACCCCATACAGCTGTCTGCTTCCATTTTTAACATCAAAATCTCCGAGTTCCCCACTGTTCAACTACAGAAGTTCTCTCACCGTCACTTCCCTGCTCACTGGGTTCTGAACACCTTCCTTCTTGAGCAAACAGATACACCTTACAGACTTCCAAGCTACCCATACATGTTCATTCAACAACGTTTTTCCAGCACTGCCAGAGCAAGGTATACAGCAATTACAAGATTGCTAAACACAGCTGAGCATAATTAGAGGTGTTGGGCACTTGCTCTTTGGCAGTTGACCAACTGCTCAAAAGCTACTTAGTAAAAAAAAAAACGTCAATGTCCTGTTAAAAACAGCTGAGAAGGAAACACTTGACAGAAGCGTGCCTCCCTGATCAAAGGAAAGGCCCTGCGTGGTCCACCTCCTGCCAGCTGGGTGGGGGTACGAACCTTTGGTTGGATTTACTGGTGATATTCTGTCTTGCCATACAAATAGATCTTCTGGAACAGAATCTTGTGCAAAATTTTTTCCCTACTTTCACTTTGCTTTGCATTTATTTTTCAGTGGACATAAAGGAGAAAAGAGTAGAAGTAACACTGAAGATGTAAGAGAAAACTGTAAAGATGAGGACATTCCTTTTGGCACCTGTGTGCATAACAATCTACTCAGCTGCTTTATTTGATAAATGAAACAGATGTTGGAGTTTATTGTTTAAGCTAGGGAATCTTCAGCATCCACTTGGGAGGTAAATGTTTACACAATAGCAAAAATTTGTTTTTTAAAACACTCTCATTTTGTTTTACCATCAAAGCACAAAATAGTTGTTGAAAGTATCATTCACTGAAAATTAAGAACATTAAACATGCAAGATGCAAGTTATTCCAACTCTCTTGTTGGAATAACCTGTTGATCACTTGAATAGCGTTGAATCTAAACCATATTACAACAGCCTGCATTATTTAAAATAAAATGAAGGTTGCAGCTGACTTTCAAAATATATGTAAAATATATAACTTCATAGAGTCTACTTAGGAAAAATAACAAAACACAGCAGAAAGTAACCACGATATTAGGTAGCAACGCATGTAAAAGCTTGCAGCTTCCATACCTGTAGCCTACAGCAGTACTGCACTGCTGCCGACAGCTCACTTATTTCAAAACAGGTATCTGTGCCACTATACACAAGTTGTAGAGATTCCTCATCTTCTCCCCACTCTAATCTGTATTCAGAGATGTCAGCACCAGAACACTCAGGACTCTGCAACACAAGTATTTGTATAATTTGATTTAGAAATGAGCATGGCACATCTTTGTGTTTCACTGGGTAAGAAAGAAACAACCTGAAAAAAAAAAAACACTCTTATTTTGAAATTAATGGCACTACTACCACTGCAAATTGAAATGCCCTGAATTAGTGTTCCCCTAGTAGGTTACTGAGACAGTCTAGTTCTGCACAATATTTACCTGAAAGAAATAGACAGAAATGAGAGCATATGCAGCTACTTCACTTTTCATCACAACACTCAGTAATAAATTGCCTTTCAACTGGCTTGGCAGACGCACAGCTGTGGAGAATGCAAAAAAAGCATCAATCTAGTCAATCAGAACATCTCTGGAAGAGATGGCCTTTGAGCCTGAAGTAGTTATTCACGCTACTGAGAAAAGATTGACCTCAAAAGTCATGGCAACTTATCTGAGGTTTTCAATGCAAGTCAGCCATCAAGCTAATGCACAAAACATGGGACAGAGAAGGTGGACCTGGGTACATTAACATCCACACGAAAACTCATGAACATCAGTAACTTCCTTGTCATCAGTGGTATCCTTTTGTGGAGGGCAAGTCAAGCTGCATGGCTGAACAGCTGCACTTCTGCGTTTCAGCTATGACTTATTAAAGGATCCAAAGTCTAAGATGGTGAAGCAAGGAGAAGGAATGCATACAGACTAAAATAAAAGTAAATATTTGGGGAAGAGACAAATAATTTTTGAGGAAGAGGTAAATTGTAACATTTGTGCTGAGTTCATCTCATATCAGAGACTCCACATTCACTCAAAACAAAATATTTGCCTTCATAATTCCCCCCCAGGGCATTCTGACATGCTAAAAGTTTACAGAGTGCATGTTAGACAGGCCAACACTACCATGTGACACCAGTCTAGGATGTCCTGTGTTCGAATGCTGGTCCAGATGGCTCAAGATCAACCTTATGCAATTCTTTAAAAAGGAGAAAGGATGGCTTTTGATAATAGAAGGGTTTCTGCATATAATTTTACCGCAAATGCTTTTTTTTAACTAAACCAGTTAAAATTTCTCGAGCTACTTTTCAAGTGTGCACTAACAACATCAGTTTGGACAAGGAAAACAGAAATTAAACAGCAAGAACACGCAACCTACCTCCCAGCTTACAAGTACACGTGCATCAGAAAGGAAGGACAGGGAAGGTGCTCTGCACTGGCCAGGTGGTCCTGCTGCTGTGGTGATTTCTGTAGCTTCCGAGTATGGCCCGTACTAGAGAGGAACAATTTGTACTTGAATACATATCAACATACACACATCTCACATTCCACAAGGCTTTTCAAGGACAGCACATAGGAATTTTCTCAATGCAATAAACAATCTGAAAGGTAAACTGGGCTTCCAGCACTCAGCGCTAAATATCAGAGCATTAGACCATGTGAATTATTGCGAGGTTATAATGTGAGGGATGCTTAGGTATCAGCAGACAGCTCTTTGGCTGCTCCAGGATATCGTCCTGTGCCACGATGACTGCCTGTGAAAGCCAAAGCCACTTCCAGTTTACTGAAGAGTAGGAATGTGTGCTCAGCAATAGAAAGCTGAGAAGCAGCTTGTTTCCCTCTACCTTACTTCCAGGTATTCCCACATCTATGCCATAGCCTGGCTTTCTCTTGTGGCTTTGAGGAGGACAGTGGAGGTGAAATCCAGCTCCTTATATATAAAATGCCTGCCACATGTTAAATGCAAAATGATGGCTTATGATGGAGATTCAGTCTCGGTGTACAGCAGCAGCATGTCACCAAGTGCCACTTTACCCAGCTGTCATGGAGGCCTCTGTGGGCAGCTCAGGCAACTGCTCAGAGATCTGAGCCTTTGGTAAAAGAATCAGCAAAAGAAAAAACAAATTTAAACAGCCAGGATAGCTGACTTCAGCCAGCAGGGCAAGCACAGGAGAACTGGGACCGTGTGAGTGGGATAATAAATTTTGTTCGGTACATCCCCAAGCTAATTAGAAACCATTCTCCAGAACAAAGGAATGTTACATATCAGCAATTAGAGGAAAAACACTGATACTTAATATTTTGGAATGGAATACTAATAAGTGTGTAAAAATGAACCATTATGAAGGCTGAACAACACTAAAATTTTTGTTCCAGACAGCCTCTCAATGGGCACCTGTCAGTATCTCTGCTAGCAAGGAAGGCTAACATTCATTGCTTCATCTGAATTACAAAACGTACAACACAAAGAAATCTTACATATTTAAGATTTAATCTGGCTGTTTCTTTACATTACAGGACAGAGAAAGGCTATTTGGTATGTCCTTAGAAAGATGTAATTTTACAAGGAAATCATAAACTGCACATACCCCACCATCGTTCAGAGCTCTCACTCTGAACCGATACGTTGCTCCAGGGAGAAGGTTGCTGACCGTGCACTCCAGATCAGGACCATGGTACACTTCAGAAACAACTTCTTCTGGTTCTGTCATTTCTACGCTGTACTCTGAGATGGGACAGCCACTTTCTGATGTAGGGACATCTAAAACATAAACAAGTCCCTCATTAATAACATAATGCATATTATGAGCAACAGTTTCCTTCTTTGATAGATGCCTTACCTGCAATACCTCCACCACATGCACAACCAGCATACATTAATTACTCATAACCCTAAACCATTCATCAGGTCAGACTGCCACATGGAAGATCAGCAGCTCCTCCGAATGCTTCTTTCACACTGGGAAACTGTGCTTGGTACCAGAAGGTGCCCAGCTACTTTTTAAGCAGAACAAAGTAGTTCCTCTTCTCAACAGCTGTTTTTGACCCTGCACAAAGAATGGGACTGAAAACATTCCCTCTGGGTCAAAGACAATTTAGGAGGCATGTGATACTGGGTCTGCCTGACCAAACCTTGGCTGCTTGGCTGTTGTTGGACACAGGGTAGTGAGGGTCACATACACTCCAAATCTACTACTTACACATGGGATTTCTGGCAAAGCCTCGCTAACACCTCATAAAAATACAAACCGCTTCCATTCTCAAACTTCATTAGTCACACTGCTAACATTTATGAGATTCTAAATGTCTGTACAATGATCTAAACCCTGCGCTTCACTTGGGATAACAGCTTTTTGCAAACCTGAATTTGTATCCCACATCTGTGTTGGTTTTGCTATAGGGATCTTTTCCACCATGAAAACAACCTATTCAATAGACCCATTCCTATGGCTTACCCCATTGTAGCTGAACTTCTTTGTGCTTTGGTTTCCCCAAAACTCTTGGTGGCCGGCAGGGACCTGGTGCAACACTTAGCGTACGGACAGGTAAACTTTCCGAACACTGGAAGAGAAACAGAGCTTAAGTTAACTCTGTGGTACTTCCAGCACCTGCAAAGCAAACCACGAGTAGGAAGTGATAAAAAAAAAACTTACTTTGTAGAACAACTATTTCTAAGATTTCATATAAAAGTAAAGGGTAAGAAATGCTACCAAGCATGTTTCTTACAAGTGCAACTAGCAGAGTTCTTCCATTAGCCTACTGAAATTTAGAGCAAGAAGTATATTTATTCTGCCATAGGGAAAATGTTCACCTTTTAGAAGCAGAGATCATTTACCACATCCAGCAGATAAATCTCCAAAATATGACAAAAAATGAATAGATCTTACTGTTAAATACTACTTACCTGACTGTGTCCACCAGTGCTGATACAGCATGCCCGGAGTTTGTACAAAGTGCCTGGTTTCAAGTGAGTACAGGTATATTCTGTAGCCGATCCACTATAAGCCACTTCCCATTGATTTGCTAGAAAATTAGATATATCCAAGTTCAGAAAAGCACAAATGCAACGAGTTTACTCATGTCAAAAAGAACATCTTTAACATGGTTTTCCACGTGATTTATTTCCTGGAGTCATGAATTTTAATATTACTATGAATATTATTCCTGCTTCAAGACATATACACCCAGACACACATACACAGAAATAAACACAAGGAATACATACAAATACACGTATTCCTAAAACATATTAAAATAAAGCAGTAGGTTCAAGTCCTATAAGGTAAAATTCCACTTGTCATGGAGAAAAAGAGCATGTTTAAAGCTAACCAACCCTTCCCCAGGAATCCTGTAAATGTTAAGGCTGTAACTCAGTTTCAATCACCTCTGCAGCATATTAATAACAGCCAGAAGGGTCACTATTTCTTTGCAATAGTCAAAATGGATTGAAATGAAAACTTGTTTCAGTTTTACCTTCCGGACTTCCTTGAGAAATCTCTAAGAGATACTTCAGGATTTCCGAACCCCCATTATCTTGTGGAGGATCTAAGAAAGATGTTAGTAAATCAAGATAAGGAATGAAATACAACAAAAAAGATTACAAAAACTGTTCCTGATTCTGCTCCTTCTTGTCCACAAACCACCTCCCTCCAACTCTACCCACAATGAGGAATTCATAGCAGAAGCAGACAGCAGAATTTAGCTTCCAGAATAAGGTAGCTGGCTAATGTTTTGTAAAAAAGCCACAAACAAAACACATGGAAAAAGCATTGAAGAAGATAAGATATAGATGCTTGTTCCATTGATAAAGGGAGCAGCTAGAATGAGAAGCAGCATCTGCAACAAGACGTAAAATGGTAGGCAAAAAAGCCTGAATGCAAACTTGAATAAAAGTCTAAGTTCATTAGCTAAAAAGAAGCAAATATCCCGATTCTTAAAGTGCAATTGCTTTTACACATCTTCCAAAATACACAATTAAGCTGATGAGATTTCCAAATAGATGCTACTTTGTGTATTGAGAAGCAGTATGAAATCCACGCTCCAATATGTATTAACAGAACTACATCCGAATTCAACATTCAGTATTATGACTGTCCCAAAATTGCCTATGAGAAACCACACTGGCTTACCCCACTTCACACTAAAGCCATGAGATGTAATCGGCCCTTTAATGATGGGTCTGGTCGGAGGTCCCGGCCTGTCAGGGCTTGTTGTGCAGACCAAAACTTCACTTGGAGAACTTTTTCCTTCCACATTAGAAGCAAACAGCTAGGAAAAAAAGAAAAAAAAAAAGAAAAAGATAACAAAGTTAACATTGTTTCCTGTGACAGTTTTGCACAGGATACATATCACTAAAGAAAACAGCATATCACATGCCAGAATAGCGTGTGGGATGTTAATAACAGCTGATTGTCAGCATCATTTCTCCAGAAACCACACTGATTTTCCAACCTCTTCACCAGCAACAGATGACAGTGAGCTTAAGGTTACAGCATTATTGTTTCTCTTGCCTTAAAAAGAGAAAATCACATGGCAGCTGACATTACCAAGTCAGCTTTCTCAGATGAAAATCATTCGTCTCTTCCCAAAAACTCCTTCTGGTGAATTCAGTGTGAATGCTGCTAAGGGATGACATGGGGACTTGGCCAGGAGGCAGAGGAGATCAGGATCATACAAGAAACCCCAAATGGTCTAACGCTGTGTGGCTGCTGAGAGCTGTGTTAGCTCATACGAGTCTCTGGGACACAAATCTGCTGCCAAGGAAGTGAGTAATAAAATATTTATTGTAATTGCTAATAGTAAATATAAGCTAGAAGGAACTTTTCCACTTGGAGAGCTCTGCTATTCTCAGGAATGGACAGTTCTATGCCCCTCTCCTAAAAGAGGATTCTAGGGAAAACAATTTGTAATTTTTAAGGCCAAAAAAGTAAACTGACATTCTCCAGCCTGTATATGCTTGCCTTAGAGAAGTCATCAAAGCCAGTATCAGCTCATTGTTTCTCACTGAATTTGTCTGGCTCTTAATTTTCTGCACATGGAAATTTTACCCTTCTAGTTTGCTAAACTGAAAAGCAGTTACAATATGGACATCCCTACTGACCTGCTGCCCTCCTCATCCCTGCTTCTTTATTGCTTATTGCCACTTTCTCTAATTATTTAATCATCTCTCGGTTCTTTCTCTGACTCTTCTTCAATTTGAGACATCCTACCATGAATACCAGATAGATGACAGGGACAATCAGCTCTAGGGAATCAGTTTGATATACAAATGTAATAACAACCTATTTATAACTTACAAGGAACTTACATATTCCTTTATTTATACTTCTGAAGACTGCAACTAACCCAGCAGGAACTGAAACTTCATCTTAAACTGACTTCATTTGGGATCTTTGACACTTGAGAGTCACTGCTTCCCCAGCCTTAAGTCCCTCACCTTCTCATCTGCTTGCTAGAAATAGAAATGAAACTCTGCTTTCAAGTCACTGATAAAATTACTGAGCAATACATACCAGAGCTGTTTTCGGGGGAACCTCACTAAAAACAGTCACTGATCTGCATAAATGAAGTTCCTCCCTACCCTTTGTTCACTATTACCTACAGTCCCATAACAGTCCACCACCTATTTCTGGCCAGCTCAGAATTAGCTAGATGACTCCCCTGCGAGTTTTACAACACTGCTGTGATGCAAGTTAATGGACCTAATCTATCAGTATAAAATAACCCCTGATGTCATGGAGAGAATTTGGATTCGATGGCTCAGCTTAGCAGGTGGCAACAAAGGGTCCCTACAGAGCCTGGAGAAAAAACATCCAGTGCAGGAAATGCTATGCAATGACAAAAATAAGAAGATTCACCCTGAATTTATACTGCGTGCTTCTTCTGAGGTTCTTCACAGTACAGGCTTGCTCCTCTCCAGTGTACTTTGGGTGAAACACGCTATCCTAGAGAAACAGGCAAAAAAAGAACAGATTTCCAGAAAGCTTTCTCTGCATTAGTGTACAGCTAGAATCTGTTTCAAAGAGGCTTTGCAATCAAGGTTTTATTTTGTTTGCCTTCTTTAGGCTACTAGGTCACAGTAACATTCTGTCTAGGATGGTGCAACTGATCTGAATAATACAAGTTGGCTGTAAAATAAGCACAAGAGCAATAGCAGCAGTTTATCACATATAAGAGAAATAAAAGTGACGGATGATGACAAAAAGCAAGCACACTCCTCAGCAGTCAGCAGAACACGGAGGACTATTTAAGGACAAACTGCCCTATAGGTTATGGTCTCCTCTGAAGCTTTGTAAAGGAACTGTGCACGACAGCAGACAATTTTTGCTAAGAACTTCATCTAATTCTTAAGCTGAGGATTCCAAATTCTGCTGTTGAGCTGAACAAATCACATGTCCGTGTCCTGCCAAGTACTGCATACTCTCAAAAGGCATCCTATTAAAATACTTTTTTTCTGTTACATAACGTTTTAAGAGTCCTCACACAACCTTTGATTGGAACAGCCCTCCCAAATAGCAATCCATAACACCCTCAATAAACTTGGACTAATAAATGGAAACTCAATTTGAGCCACTCAGTACGCTCTGTAGTAACACTGCACTTACATTATTTTCTTCCTGAATTTCCAGGGTGTAAGAAATCACTTCTTCTGGTGTGCATCCTTCTACTTTATTCCACTGCAATGCAACCCACGTAACGCCAGCTCGAACAAGCCTTGGTGCAGAGGGAGTCTGAGGAATATTACCTGCAGTGTAGCATACCACCTCCTGGCTGTACCCACTGTACAGGAAAAGAGGAGAGAGAGCAATGACATTTGGAAAAATACCTGATTACCTCAAAAATATTATCTTGCCCTTAACAGTGAAGTAAATTGAATTTAACATAGCAAGGCTATATACTATGTACAGCAGAAATTTAAGAACGACATTTAAAGCAGCTAGAGTTTGGTGGCTCTTAAGGAGTACAACATCAGAATTCTCAACTGAGTGCTGTTTTCAGATCTGTTTCTAAAGCACAATGTATTTCCATCAGTATGTCACAGGAATGCAATGAACACAGAGAAGCCACAGCTCCTTTCCCAAGTCTTCTTTCTCAAAAACAACACAAGCACCAGAACTGAAACATCCTAACAGTATAAAAACAATCCACTGATAGCCAACATCTGAACAAAAAGAAGAAAAACATCTCAGATGATAAATCCACAAGCATCAGAGCCAACACTATCTTAAAATATGAAGTGTTAGATGACATTAACATGCCATAATTTTGAGTGCTGTCTATAAAAAACAAGCCGCGTGCTGGTGGTGCTTATCTCATAGATTAACACACAATGGCTGAGTACGAGTACACTTCTTCATTAACTCATGAGAGAAAAGGAGAGTAACACCAAAAAAAGGGCAGAGAGAAGAGATTCTCAGATGGTGAACTTTGCAGGGACATCATCATCAAGCAGCAGCACTCTCCTGTTCGACTCTTAGCAGTTCCAGCTCACATCTCTCTGCAGTTGAAGGACTATTTAAACAGGGAGAGAGGTGATTTTGCAAGAAGCTGGTGAGGGACTCTGCAAACATGAACAGCCCCAGCATATCTCAAAGGGAAAACACAGGATACAGTATACAGTAACTTTCTAAAGTTACATGTCGTTGGGAGCTTCGTGTTTTGGAAGACAGGGCAACAAGACAATCTCCCTCGGCAAAGCACATCATTATAGACCAGCTGTTTATGTTTCCTTCTTGTAGTAATTATTGGATCCTGTTTAGCTAAGAAGGACAATAAACGAGTATACAAAAGCACTGGTTGTTTAGATTCTTCACAGCTCAGCCTTTCCTTGCCTGCTCTCCCTTCCATGAGTAGACAAGCACCCATCCCCTGCAGCACCATGTTCCTTGGGTATGATCTGGCCCTTGCTGTGCAGTGCCTCCCCAGGATGTCCCTGAGGACTGGAATTAGCCTGATTTCTCACCACTTCCATTTGAACGCATCTGCTCACAGGCAGAGAAAAGCCTTTGGGTGTGCCCATCCTCTCTGGGGCCAGCCCTGCCAGTCCCAAAAGAAGGAAGGGACTGTACTGCTGGAAAAAGACAGAGGACCTTTGCTGTAAAATAGGAAAATAAATACATCAAGATTCCTTTCAAAATCTGTAACTCAACTTCCTCTTGCTTATTTTTCTTGGTTCACAGAGGTCCCTAAGGGGAACTTCACATAACAGATGTATTCTTTTTGTATAAGAAACAGACCACAAAACACCATTTAACACCTCAAAAGAAGTCTCTGCCTCAGCCAACCTCATCACTCATGGCAGTTCCCTGGGAGGCCAACGACCCCACCAGGGAAGATGTGACGTACACTGAAGCATTAATAGTGGACCAAACATCAGAAATTTAACTCAAAATCATATGGAAAAGGAAAAAAACAAGAACAGAATAAAGCAGAAGTCTGCCTTTAGGATTTCACTGCAAGTTAAACTCTTTAACAACCACTTTTCCTCCAAAACAGCGTGCATCCTGAGCTAACTTACCTAGTACCAATGTCATTCTGAGCTGCGAGTCGGAAGGTGTAACCCAAAGCTGGACACAGCTTAGTCAGCTTGCAATGCTTCTGGCTTCCAAAGTAGCATTCTCTGAAACCACTGTTCCTTTTTCCCTAGAAAGAGAACAGGCTGTAATTAGATATCTATGAAACAAAACCAGGCGTTTCTTATTCTAAGTACTGTTAAATGATATTAGATTTAGATCCTTTCATACAAGCAGTGAGCAAACAGAACTCTGTGAAACAGTCACTGGCAGCACTGCTACATTACTTAAATTAATACATTTACATGCAGTCTGTTGTCAGATCTCTCCTCCTTTCAGGTTCTTATCTTTATGAGATGCATTTACTGCTTCTGTCACTTTAACTGAAATGTAATTTATCCCATTTCTTAACCTCAAAGCATACAAACTGGGTGTGAAATTGATCTCGGAAGCCCTGCAACCAATATTTCTGCACATTAGATTCCATTGGCCCTTCAGGAACACTTCATCCCAGCAGAGGGCTCTCGCTGCCCACTGTCAGCCCGCTGTGCTCCAGCTGCTCCATGGGACGGGCAAAGCACTTGTCTCTGCAGCTCTTAGTTTTGGACAGTTACCAATAAAGGTGCCCCTCACTGCAGTTAATATTCAATCCACCCAACCTGCTGCTGCCTCCTCGGGCTCTGCCCTTCCTCCCAAGCATTGTTTTTTTCCCACAGTCAGTATCACTTCATCATTAAAGACTCCCAAAATGCCCAGGAGGGACACACATTTTTCACCAGCCCCTGTCCATTTCCATCTCCCTGCACTCATATTGCAATACAGAAGCAAGAGCTCCACCAAACACGTGTAGTAAATCTCCAAGATGTGTTAGCCAAACTAGAAACAACCACGCAGACCTCCAGCACTGCACAGCTTGAAGGCACTGAAGGGACGTTCAGCACAGCAGCAAATAACCATAACTTACTTTTATTTACCCGGTGCTATTCTACATCTGCTCTAGGACTTCTTTTTACTGATGCTCTCCTTTAACTTCACCTGCATGCTCTGGCTGCAACGTTACCACACAGGCCAACTAAATTCAGGGGTGGAACTTCTTTCAATTCTAACATTCCCGAGTATATGGTTATGTGATAAAAACTCTTTTAAACAAAAGAAGAGGCCTCACTATTTCCCATCTCGGTGGTAACCTGCTCAGTACCCTGAATACACAAAACCCTGTTACTAATCTTATGTTTTAGTCAAATAACCATTGATCAGGGCAGGACTAATAAGAATAGAGCTTTTTTTCCCTTATGCAAACACTCTCCTGTAGATTCAGAGGCCTACGATTAATTTTAGTTTGATGGTTTAAAATCACCCTGACTTTGCAGTTTTCAAAGCATTTAATCTCTTTATGCTTAAGGATGTATTTTTTCCATCACTTCCCTGTGCTTTTTCTCCAAGAGAAGTAGAGCGACCAAATGCTAAGCATATGATTAATGAGTGCAGACATGGCTGGCTGGAAAGGGAAGCCATGGAAATCCTCACCTGCAGCACAGCGCCTGGAGGTGGGAGCAATGGACCAGGGAAATTCCACTTTGTCAGACAGGTGGGTTAAAACCCAACTTCAGCGTTTGGTAATCTTTGTAATCTTCATCATCGTACAGATTCTGACACTGTAGATATCTTTCTTCTGGATCTGGTATCGTACATTCCCCAAGACTCGCTCAGAGACTGACTGGTATTCAAGTTACTCAGACCGGCTGGTATTTCGGCTTCTATTGGCACTAATTGGATAGGCTGGCTGATATTTCTAATTATTCTGGCATTAATGGCCTGGAAATAGTCTCTCCGCTCCTTCCCTCCCAAGATTTATGAAAGCTCTAATGCTGGCATAATTATGGACAAGCACAACTGGCAGGCTGGTACTGGCTGCCACCCAAGAGCCTTGCAGCTTTCCCAGAATCCTTCCCCTATTCTTTGTATATTCAGCATCCAACTTTTAATCCTCTAAATAACGTTTGGTAAGTTGCTTAAAATACACTGTATCATTTCCTCAAATACTTCTAATCCACAAATTTCAGAGGGAGAGCAGCCGCTGTCTGACTCCCCCAGCCCTGCTTTCTACAGCCTGTGCTGCCCGCTATCCACAGTGACAGCCCACACTGTGCTGGCATCAGGGCCCGTCTGAGGAAACGGGCAATTCAGCTCCACAGATCCATCAGACTTGCACAATGCTATAACACAGCATAGTAACAGAGATTTTAAAAGGTTTGCCTGCTGTTTCAGCTCTGTTTGAAGCTACTGCTGAAGTTTCTTGTGGAGACTGGGCTGATTGAGATGATGGTTAAGAGATTTTAAGCAAGTTTTGTTGGCTACTGTCACTGCAGAAGACATTGTTAGAAAGGATGAGCCACTGCAGGTAAAAGGATGCAGGAGCAGAGCACAGCCCTTCCCAAGCACTCATTGCAAAGGGTTTGAATGGAAGCTGCCAGCATCAGACCTGCAACCAGGAGGCACAGTGGCAATCTGTTCCAGGCACTTGGTTCATGCTGGCAATAAAAAGCACCAGACTGATACTCAGCCTGACACCAGGCTGTGAGACAGACTGTCAATGGTGATTATAAATGCACCTGAATATCTCTGCAAAGCATTTGCTGTGCAGTCACTGCTGCAAGTGGCTGAACTTTCAGTATATACAAACACTGAGAAAACAGAACAGGACTTATGAAACATCCCTAAATATGTAAATATGAGGCAAATGGTTTTATCCAAACAACTCCTCTTGCATTTCTAATAGCAGAAACATGGGCACAAAACAGACCCAGAGAACAGGAAGGCAAACACACACCCAAGAGCCCAAGCATGAGTGAACATTACCCACTCCTTTTGGCCACCACTGGGGCACATGGACCACAGTGTCAGCTAGTACAAATCAGCACATCTCTGCTAGCTGGCTTTAAGACATTGAAGACTTCTTGGCAGAACAAAACGATCTCCATCTATCACAGTATGAACTTCCATGCATACAAAATTGAATTGGGTGGTAATGAACCTGTCTCTCTCTTGCACAGATTAAAATGCAACGCTTTCTGGATCAGAAATAAGGCATGAACACATTGCATGCACTTATCACTGTTTCAGAAACAGTCCTACGGACAATGAATAGCGTATCATCACCATCCATATGCACAAGAGAAACATTTATCTACTACCGCTTAATCACAGAACGATCATTTCATGTCTAATTAGTAACAAAGGCCTGATTCTTACAGCACCGCCAGGGGCATTTTGCAGTGCAACTGCAGTTCACTAAGTTTGATGAATGCTGGCATCTGGAGAAAGCATCAGCACTACAGTGATGTTCTGCTACGTCCATTTTTTAAGCAAGTTATTCAGATCAATCGTTTTTACCCTGAATGATGAATCCAGGCTCAAAGTCACCAAACAGCTAGTGAGGTCAAAGGGAAACGCAGAAGAAGTGACAGAAGTTGGAGTTCTCCCTAACTGCTGCTGTAACAGAGCACTGCCAACCTGCTGGTGCCAATCCCAGCACTCGAGGTGTGGGCACATCCAGATGCCCTGGAACTCCAAACTACTGGAGAAGAAGGGCTGTTCCTAACACCCTTAAAGTCAATGGAAACTTTGCTACCAAGCACACAATTTAACTGGTTATCTTTCGCTCTCTGTTAAAGAACAAAGGTCCCTCTCCTCTCCACTGTTTTTCAGGCAGTTTAAGTTAAACCACTTCATTAGCAAGGCTTCACAACAATAATTCAAAGACCTACACCAGAACAGAGAAAGAAAGAACTTGCATTTTCTAAGTAACAGGTAACAGCCCACACAAACAATTGAATCCAAACTGGGAGGAAAAAAGATGAAATAGCAGGATTAGCTTTGTCCATCCACTGCTTTATTTTCCAGGCCCTGCAGGTCAGGAAAAAACTGAGATCTGACCTGCAGCCATGCAGGGTAAAGTGTTGTTATTCTCTTCCAACTCAGAGCCTCACCCAGCCCTAGGGCTGTTCAACAACAGCACACTTCTGCCATCAGTTTACAGCAACCGTTTACTTTTTGCATAGGAAAGCAATGCCATCTCTGATCCTGGCTGCATTTTAGATACTATAAATGTAAATTCATCAGCCATTGGAAGATGTGAGGTCTGAGATACACTGTTTCTCATAATTCACTCTCTCCCTACCTCTCGTTACAGAGTCACATTTTCTATGCAGACTGCCATCTTAGGGTGTTTTTCTAACTTTATTATTGGATAGGTTTCTTGTTCTCCACTCATGCAATACCCCCTGTGCTTTGCAGTTGCAATTTAATTTCCTTCCTATCACTGATTTTCCTGTGTTTATTTTATCCTGTGCCCTGTAGCTAATGAATGCTGCTCTAGCTGAGCTCTGGCAGAGCTTCTGCTGTTGCCTGGCAAGCATTCTCCTCTCCCTCCATGTATTTACTTCTAGGTTTCAGCAGGACACAGTGTGGCATTGTAACAAAGCTGGGGCATTTGCTTAATCGAAATTTACGTGGCGCAGTGAGAGAGCACAACATTTAAAGGATGACATGGGCTGCCATTCTTTCATCCATGCTGGCCAGCTGTCCGCTGGGATCTCAGATTTCAGGACTATTACTGAGAAAGCAAGGCAATCAAGTAGATGGATAAAGGCAATCAGGATTCCTGCATTCTTTGCCACTGGTGCATACTCTAGTCTAAAACAGGCTACTTTTGCCCTGTGAAAGAAAAAGAGGCATAATAAATCTTTCTAGTTATATTCTTGGTATTAAAAGGCTTAAAAGGACAAGAGCATTCTCTTACATATAAAAAATACAACTAGGCACCATGTGGACAAAATTAACATTGAAAATATGTGCACTGTATTAATATTCTGTTGTTGGTCCTTCTCAAATCTTCACATTCTCTCCTTCCCTCTTCCACTCCTTCATTCCTCTGTGTTATGTTCCCATGGCTTCTCAGCTAATGGAAGCTTTGCAAGAGATCAAAACTGCAGAATCAAGATGTCACAGAATGTATAATGGGATTATCCTGGCCTGTCCTTTTGGAGAAATGTTTTTTTTTATTTCCTTTCCCAGACTTCACACTCCATTTTTTTCTTCTTCACTGACAACCTTTCCCCTTCCATTATGCAGAGAGAGGCAGCCAGCCATTCTGGAATTATTGTTTGATTTTAGTTCAGTGGGTTTCTCATCATGAAGGCCCCACTTGCTGTGACAGAGCATCCAGTAAATGTTCACACAGAGAGTGGCTCCAAATGCCAAACATGTTAGCAGACCGATCTGGGAATGTGTTACTAGTGAAATGATGGAGAACTCTTCATAGCTGACTATTCCCTTTAGAATATTGTTTTTAGAATATTAAAAACCCCAAGAGATGTTTCTCAGACTGAACAACTACACACCCCTCCACACTCTTCACTTCCTGACTCATCCCATTTTCTTTTTAATGTGTTGCCCAAGCCTCCTGTCACCAATACATTTTGCCTTCAAAGATGATCACCACTGACTCAAGCTTTCTGCAAAAACATGACTTGTGCAATGGCAAGAAGACATAAAGGAATCAGGGGAAGGAGGGAGGACTTGCAACCAGAACCCACTTCCAGCAAGCAGCACTGCACATCTCTTGCTTTTGGCCCTCTCCCCAGTAGCATGCTGCTCTCTAATGCTATAAGTTAGACATCTTTGGGACAGAAAACCAGATTTTTTTCCCTAGCGTCTGTAAGAGTACTGTAAGTCACCGAGTAAGGGATACCATTATGTTAAGCTTGAGTATGTTTCCTGCACAAAGGGCTCCATGAACATGTCCTGTGGCCTTTGAGACAGGAACAGTATTTTTCCTTCTGCATTTATCATCCAGAAGAATGTGATCATGAACAGATCTCTGAGATATATCAAAGTGCAAAGAGTAAAAAACTAAGTAATGCTGATTAAGAAGCTAAGAACACCAAGCAAGCAGTAAAAAAAGTTGAATTTCAAGAGTACAGAAGCATTAAATAGCACCTCTGCATAAAACACCAAGTGATAAGCATTCCCCTCACTGCTCCTCTCAACCCTCCCAACTCTACTGACTGTCATCAGGATTTCATTTCTTCTAGCTTCCCCTCTATTTAATAATTTTTCTTTCCTCAGCAAATCCTTGTAAAGTCTGAGTGCCATTTATTTATGTATTTATTTCAACTGGTTGTTACTTACCTCGTCCCACTCCAGAAGGTAGCTGGTGATTTTTGAGCCGTTATCAATGGGTGCCTATGAACAAAAACAAGCAAAAGGCAGTTTTGGGAATAAGAGAACTACTTTCTCCCCCCAGGCATATGACTACAGTTTAAAGTAAAACTAAAGCACACAGCTTGGCAGCCTCTTAGTGACTAACGAGAAGAAGCTGGAACGTAATGAAACACATACATTTTAAAAGTCAAGTCAGTGCACAGGCAGGGATTTGTCAGAGTAGAGCAAGTTCATGTCCCTTACTGAAAAATGACTGTCTCACTTTCAGTTATGTTTTACAGTTAAGTTGGCAAGCTGTATTTTTCTCTGTTTCTGTGAGTGTCCACTCTGACCCAAGCATTACCTACCTTCCATTGTAAAGTTAAGGAGCTTTTGGTCCTGTGTGAGGGCTTGGGTGGGAAGGGACACTCTGGTGCTGAGCCGTGAGTGGTGAAGCTTACTGGCTCTGAGCAGGATCCCCTTACTGAATTGTACGTTGCATACACCCTGGAAATACACACATGGAAGTGGGTTATACATTTGCCGACCCGACTAGCACTGTCTCAGCCATAACACTTGACTACCAAAGCACCCATGACACTGCCCACCACTGACAGATTTCTCACAAAACAGTGTCTATCTGCTTCACGTGGGACGAGTATCCAAAAAAATCCGCAGCAGAAGAAGAGTTACAGCATTTTATGCACCAGCTGCCATTGCCCACTGAGTTACTACCATTTTTTCTTCTGCAAGCAATTATTTATTTCATTGGCTACTGTGTAATTCTGCACACTGTGCAAAAAGGCTTTTTAGAAGACGAAGCATGAACTCATGATTAAATAGGATGAACATGAGTGCCCTGTTCACACTTGACTCACACGTGTCATGTCCAGTGGTGACAATTGCTGGCCTCCCTCCATGTGCACAAGCTTCTACACAGCTGCAATGCCAATATTTAGTGAGCTTTCTGAGTTAAAACTAATGCAAACACAAAAACAAGGATAAACTCAGCTCAGAAGCATTGCTCTGATAGAAATCAACTTGATTTCAGGCAAGTCGTCTACATACCAGCATAGAGGGGTGTAACTGTTACAAAAATAACACAGGAAAGCAAAACATATCTGAGCACCTTCATACATAATGAAAAATTAATGGCATTTTTCTCCTCCACATTTTCCATGAAGCAAAAGAAAGCGCAAACTTGAAGTCTTCTACTCAGAAAACATTCCAGCCCTGACCAGACAATGACCTCTGGGCTGGCTGTAGCTATTGTGCACTTGAATGAGAAAGGGCAATTTCTAAATTTGTTTAGAGTAGATAAGAGTAATTTATGCACAATGGCCACCTACTTAGAATCAAACCTTAGGGGGAAGTTCACAAGAACAGCTTTAGTGCTGTTTTATAGTTCACCTGTTAGCAGTCAGGAGTGAAAACAAATGCAATTAATTAATTGCCTCCGCAGCTGGCAACTTGCCACACTCTGTGTGCGTGTGTGTTGGAAACAGGCAGGGCTGAGAATCAAACACATCACTGCAAAACACACATATGGAAAGATGAGTTTAAGGAGCATCTTCTGCAAGACCCTGAAAAGCTGCACTGTTGGCTTTGCCAGTTGAAAGCTGCGGTGGTACATAAGTGTCTCTGTCACTAAGTGCTCTGCTGCTGCTTCCTGCCTGGTGGAGTGTCAGCTCTTGAGAGACAAACAGAAGGTAACGAGTGTTGTGGAATTAGATGGCTCAGAAATTTCTGAAGGAGAAGCCTTCCATGTGATTAAAGACTTCATTTTCACCCACCTTAGCCATAAAAGGGATCGAGAGGCTCTCACAGAGGCCATCATCTTTTATAACTACCAGCATAGTAATATCTGAACCCGCTTCCTGCATTTCTGCAGAGTGAGAGAGACAGTCCTAGGTGCCCGGGGCCCAATGCAGCACTTATCAGTGTAAAAACAGAAGCCCTTGGAGATGCTGCCAAGGTTAAGCAGACCCAGAACAACGTGCTGAGTAACAGCTGCTCGCATACATTTCTTTACTAAGCAGATTTATTTCTTCATAGCTGTTAATACATAATGCAGTTTCAACGAACAAGAAAATTGTCACAGAAAGCAGTCTGCTTTTTCAGTGTTGGTTTCCTCCACTACAAACACATGCTGCTGCTTTTTAGGTCTGACTTTTACATTTGGCAGTCGCTCATTCTCTTTAAACAAAAGTTACAGCTAACTGTTCACAAATGATTTATAATTTGGCAAACATGCAGGAAAACACAGGGAACTGTAGGTAGGCAGCAGATAGGCAGAAGGAACTGACTTGAAAGCCAGCCAAGATCTGGGGCAAATACCCCCAGCGCCCTTAGAAACTGTATGAGTTCTCAACACTGCACTTTGTAGGGACTACCACATTGCTTTGGAAGTTTGCTTTAAACTCAGTTGCTTTCTGTATAGGCAACTCAGCAATGTTCTACAACTCTCTCCTTGCTACCATCCTGCTGCTGTGGCTGCAACTACTGCCTGGCCAGGGAGATTGAGCAGCACAAAGTTATTCAGGTACCTGAGAGATACTTGAAAAGCTTTCTAGGCACCAACAGAAAGCAAACTTTGTAGAAAAAGAAGCTATAATATCAGAGGAAGAAAGATGCATTTTGTTTGGTTGTTTTCTCTCTTTGCTCAGAAGTGCTTGTTGTTTAAAGCTCAACAGTAGTGGCCTGGATGGGAAAAAACCAAACATTGCCCTTATCCAAAGAGAAGGAAACAATAGATAGGAGAGAAAGGAACTTTTTAAAGGATATTGAGTGTAATGGAGCAGGATGTGAATTTGAAGCCTTAATTCATGAGTCAAGCCTTTAAAAAACACAGCATGAGTAGATGGTGTTAAAAACAGCAGGGAGCAGAACTGAGAATGTGTTAATAACCGTGTGACAAACAGTTTTAGAATTAAAGAGAAACGTGGTTTAAAAATATCAAGAGATGCCAGAGTGAATCTGTTTTTAGGGCAGAAATGCTGCAGTTACTGTGGTCAGGCGATCTGCAACCAGCAGAGTTACTTCATGAAGTGTGGAGTGTTCATGAAAAAAACAAACAAACCTCTGGAGTACTGTTGGGTTTTCCAGCACATCTATGTTACAATAATTGTGAATACTTGTGGCCAAACACCACTTGATTCAGTCAAATTTTGACCAAGCTTGAGGTATCTCATTTTTGAACACAAGCACTCCCAGGGCTGTTATATGTACATAAAGCAATAGAAATGTAGATGCTTTCTCCCTCTTGCTTTAGCTGCACCTCATAGTTGTGTTGGACTAAATGAACTTCTGCATGATTTACCCCCACACAATTGATCAGACTGTATTAAAGTGACCTTCACATTCCCACTGACTCACCTGACATGATAATCTGTTGCTGGCCTAAGGTCTTTCAGGTTGTATTCTAATTCTTCTCCACTGCAGAAAAAAAAATACATCAGTGAATTACAAAAAGCAGCGTCACACTCAGCACAGCTATTGCTTTTCCAGTAACAAGCGACTCCTACATGCTGTGACTTGAAAGAAGAAACAGAAATTCCGCCACAGAACTACAGTAGTAAACAATAAAAGAATAATTTATCAACACACTTCATGTTCTTGAAAACTTGATAAAGCTCTGTATATGGAACAGAAGGTAGTTATCATCCCAGTTTGTTAAGTAACCTATGTATTTCAACACCATCCTTACATTTTGTTGACGTTTAGATAAAGCTCGCTGTGTTCTTCAACCCTCTCAGGGCTGAGAGGGCAGAATCAATACAGCATTATTTTGTACTCCTTGCACATTTAGTATTTCAAAGAGTGTGGAGCCACTGGACGTCAGAAGGAAAAGTACTTCTTCTTGCACAACTGTTTCAATGAGTGAGTATCACTGCTTTCTCTTCCAGAAGCACACTCTGCGAGGACCATGTCAAGGAGGCGTTTAATTTATATATTCTAACACCACCAAAAGAGATTCATATCCCCTCTAATAGCAAGAACGACTTGCAGTAACATTAGAAGGACTAAGTTTCAGGAATTTTAGGGGAAAAAAGCCAGGAAAAAAAAACAGTGTAAAACTTGGGTCGGTGTGTCAGTTAAGCCTGAAATTAACATTCTTTCCCTTTTGGTTTATTTTGATGGGAAATGAACATTTGACTCTAGTCACATATTGCTGATTTCCATAGCATTGTTTGAACTCAAAGGGGCACATAAAGGCCACCAGGTCAAACTCCCTGCAGTGCACAGGGACACCCACAGCTCCAACAGGTGCTCGGAGCCCCACTGAGCCCTGACCTCAGCTATGCCCAGGGACAGGGCACCCACCACCTCTCTGGGCAACCTGCTTCACCATTTTCTTAAGATTACAATATGGGTTAGTAGTAGGTTACATAATAACCATCTCCTGTATGTGCTTGGCTTGCTCGCAGTTTTATTAACATATGGGAAACAAGAAGACTCTCTACCATAAAGAAATATTCCATAGATAGTTGGGAAAATATAGGGAGATATGTCAAAAACACAGGAACAAGATCAGACAAAAAGCTTGTGTCTGCTGGGCTGCCAGAAATTCAGAAAATAAAACAGTTTTTAAAAAGCTTTTATAAATATAGCCCAATCTCTGTACATTCAGTTTTTTTCCTTTTGAAAAGGGTGTATTTCTTTGCAAAAAGAGAATGTATTCAACATATTGCAGGACCTTCTTTCGCTCCTAAGTAACAGCGATCACTGTAGGTCATAGCAGAGCACACGCAGCACGTTCAGCTAACAGCTGTACACTGGCCAGCAGCAGGAGACAGATTACTCTGAGCAGCTTTAAAACAGATGCACAACATTTCATAACCAGGAGAAAATGTGCAGCCATCGGAGCAGCAAGCACAAAAAGTACTTGAGAGCATCCCTTCCATTTTAAGAGCTCAACAGAATGCATTAACATATGAAGATAACTCACAAACAGCTAGTGTAATTACCAAAGAGAAACAGGCAGCACCTCCCCTGGTTAATGCTCTCCGTTTATACTACCCAAGGCAGCCCATGCAGCAGACCAGGAGGGATACCCTAATTCACAGGACGTCTTAAGAAAGGAGATAGCTTGGTCTCAAGAGGGAATTCCATGAACACTGTACCACCTGGACTCCATTTAATGACATTTGTGAAGGATTAACTATTTCACAATAGCCAGGGTCGCATCTCAAAGTTTTCTAACCCAGACGTCATTAGTAGGGAAGAAAGAAAGGCGTAACACCATCTGTACTTGATCATGAGCTGAGCTCAGAGGATCACTGAGATTAGACACAGAGAAATCCCTCCGAATTTTTACTTAAGGCAGTTAGGAGCCAAGTATTCAAGGCTCTTCTGTGGAGCACTGCAGCTTGCTGATCAGTGTGCTCCCTCCTCAATCAACCTAAGGCAATGGGAAGGAATAGAAAAGTCAAGTTTTTCCTGTAGTGCAGCATGCTGAGGAATGGGAAGGATAAAAGCAACAAAGAGCTTGGGATGTGCATCCTGCCAGCTTGCTGCAGCAAGGGGTTCAGATGGGGTGGACAGGAGGAAATTGCAGGCGGCTGCAAACGTGCCTGCTATGTGCTACTGGGGGGCATGCCAAGATACAGCCTCACAAGCAAAGAGAAGCTTTCCAATGAAAACACAAATTGAGAGCAGCACAAGTGTAAAAATGGTCCTGTTACCTGTAAATAATCTTGTATTTTCCATCCCTCCCTTTATCTGATAAGGCAACCTCGTAAGTACAGGTGTAAGGCAAACCATTGTTGTGTCTATCAGCATTTAAAAGGCCGGCGGGAGGTGACCATGACAGTGAAACCGTTCTTGCTTGAATGTTCGTTACCTACAAAAGAAACATCAATTTAAAATCACATCAGAAATGAATCACTTCATGTCCTGACAGAAAGACTGCTTTATGATCCATGGTCATCGAATCATAGAATGGCCTGGGTTGAAAAGGACCTCAAAGATCATTTAGTTTCAACCCCCCTGCTGTGGGCAGGATTGCCAACCACTACACACCAGACTGCCCAGACATCACTGGGCACAGCTCTAACATGGGACCTAACTGCCAGATGGGCGTGAGTTTTCTTTAAGAAAACATTGAAAAACTGCCTCAAACCTTAGCACCACAGAACAGAGCAGCTTTATCAGCTCAGCAGTGCAGCACTTCTCCGGCAGTACAGGTACAAACAACGTTAGACTGAAGGAGGAGCGCAGCCAGTGGCATCAGCCCTCAAGAACAGCCTTCTGTTATCCAGCCAAGAAAGAAAGAAAACAACCCCCTTCACATCCCTCAGCCTCAAGAGAAGCATAAAACAATGGGTACATTGGCTATCTTGGAAAGACAGCACAGCAGTTTTATGCACGTCTTCTGAAAGAAGTGCAGAAATGATGCCCTGCAGCAGCAGCATCCAGATCTGCCTCCTGGGTTCCTTTACTCAGTGTGGAACACCCAACTCCTCACCTGAAAGCTCAGTGCTTCCAGCTGAAAAGCACTCTGACAGTGTATGAGAGGGCTATATCAAACAGATTCTTTCTGAGCAGGCCGTAAATCTGTTCTTAATGCACTGACAGGGAGGTGTCTCACCTCAACCTCTTGAAAGTTCAGGATTTTAATGTATAGATTTTATAATGTATAGGTTAGACACCTTACAAAAATCCCAAATGCTTCAGAAAAGACAAATGAGTGTTTTGTTCAACATCAATTTGTACGCAAACCAAATTATGACAAAGGTACTCAGAGATAACCGTCCATATTTGAAATAATGCTTTTAATAGCTCATAAACATACACTACTACTATACTAGCTCAACCCATCAATGCACAGTTTCTTTTATTATCGTGGAAATATGCTTGCATAATTGTTTTTCAAAAACCCAGACGAACTTGGATCTTGAAGCACGATATCCTGCCAATGTTCTATTGAAGTGTTTTTCTCTATGACTACCCACAGGGACACACGTATATATATTCTGCATATGGTTAAAAACTTTGGCCTTTCATGAACTTTAGCAATCTGTAAGAAGTTAAGTCTTTTCTACGTTTCTTACTAGAACAGAAAGGCCAATGCAGACTAACCACGAAGAAAAGTCAGCCTTATTCTGCAGTCAGCATGCACACGTCTCCATGCAGAGGCTCAGTTCCCAAAGCAGCTCCCAAGCACGGTGCTGCTCCATCTGCCATCATGGCATTGTGTTCTGCAGGGCTGCATGGCAGGCACACTGACCGCTGATGGGCAGCCTGAAATACAAAGCTGAGCTGCACACACACTGAGGGAGTAAAGCAAGGGAGAGTTTGCCTGTGTGATAAAGTCAGAAAAGGCAAACCTGTACACTCCCTGGGTATATAGGGCAGCACAGCTTGTGCGTGCTTGAGTGAGCACTGGGAGCGGATTTATTTGCATGGGGAGAGATAAACCTATCTCCTGCTCACAGAGTTACAGGCTCACTATCGTGTCACGTTTACCAGCCAAGGGTGTATCTCCTCAGTATCTGATTTAATGCCAAAGCCACCAATTCACCAGGCAACTCCTACGTGAGCAGGAAACACTCGTTTTGCTATGAGAAAGGGTAAGTTAAATAAACGTGCTTAAGGAATGCTGGAAGCAGCAAGCAGGCACTTACAGGCCTCTCAGGAGACTGAGACCCCTTTTGTCCTGGGAAAAGAAGCACCTTCCAGACAACAGCGAGCAGAGCTAGAGCAGCACTTTCAGTGCTTCAGGGGACAGTACAGCTAAACTGCAAGCAAACCCCCATTTACCATAGGAAACTGCTCACTGACACTGCCCTACCACCAAACTACCAGGACACACCAGCACAGCACTTGGCCACAAGCTGGGCAGAAGCGGTGCTGCTGCTGAGGCTCTGCATGCCCACCCCAAACCTGCAGCACCCAGCACTGCCCCATGGCCAGGCCGCAACAGAAGGATCTCCCGTGAGGAGTTCTGTGTGCATTGCTAAAAGCACGGTTAATTTTTTCTGAAAACTTCTCCATTTACCCAGTAAATGCCCGCTTTACATGCTATCAAAACTCACTGGTGTAAATAATTATTTTCTAAAAGCCCCTGGGAAAGAATCCCAACTGTTGCACTGCCTTAATAAGGTTACAAGGCTGATGAATATCCGCCCCCTCCACTCTTTCAGGTAACAGACGATGTTTCTGTACAACTTTCATTATCTTTCAAATTCCGGGTTAGCATTCACAGGCATCGTGTGGTTCGGGCTTTCATTGTGTGTGTGAGAACTACACTGAAAGCCACATTCATTTACTCCCTCGAGGGCAGTGTTTGAAAGAGATGGGGGTTGAATGGATGCATGGTTATTAGCCGGGTGAGATTGTGCTTTTTGATGACGGGTCTAATCCTGCAATTTGAGGCAAAACCCCAGTGATTAAACATGAGTTTAAATGCAGAACAAGGCAACAGAGTGGGCTGCCCTTTGGGAAGCCAGACCCAGTGCTGCAGCCTGGCCCTTTGCTCTGCTGAGCACAGGTTCAGGTTTCCCTTCCCTCAGCCAGGTGTCTGCTGTAGAGAATGCTTCCTTGTCTGCTCTAGTGTGAATTAAAACTGAGAGACTGCAGTTTAAATAAAGGCATGGAATGTTTTTAATGTTTTGCTCTCAACGGGACTAAACGATGAGTGAAGTTGTGACTTGGTTGCAAATCCCTCAAACCTTTTAACAACACTACGACTGAAAACAGCCTTTTTAAAAACAAATTGATAACTTTAGAAGCGTGTTTACATTGTTCTTAGGAAGGTGTCTCATACTGGGACACCTGGACAGCTGGTTGAATGGCTCAGTGCCATCTCCAGCCGTATATGCATAGGGCTCACTAGAAAATACATCCTAGCTGACTATTTATGCATAAATGATACATTTCTGTCACATATAGCATCTACTACACACACACAATTAGAGCAATTAATGGTTTGTGGCACTCCTATGAGTTTAATCACTCATAAACGTCTAAATTACAGACAGTAGCAGATAATCCCCAGCATTCTTTTGCTACATGCCATTAGAACTCAGCTTGGGATTTGTTTTAAAGACGCCTATTTTTGAAATAATTTGAGGAAAATTAGTGTCTGTCTGATGGTAGCGTTGTACTGCTCTCTGCTTTAAGTGCTCTGGTTGATATCAATCTCATTACAGAAGGTTCCACACCCTGTTAACCTGCTCAGATTGCTTCTCTTCTCACCTCTGCAGATGTATACACGACAGGTCGCATTCTCCATGTCAAGCATTTTAAGACTCAGATACTCCTCCACACAGAACACTACCTCACTGTATAATAAACTACCCTGCTTTCATGCTTACTGTGCTTTCCTCTCTTCTGTTCTCTCCCAGAAACTATTCCGAAGCGTTTGGATTCTATTTACATCCCCACAATACACTTTTGGTTTTTTGTTTGATGCACCCAATTTGAAAAACATAATGTTCAAAGGCCTTACAGCTAGATTCCTTAACAGCTTTACCTGATTATGCTCACACCCAACATTATGGCTATTTACATAGGGATTCAATTTCCATCACAATTCATGTGCCTTTATGGTTAAGACAAACACAGAGTACAGCAATTACCACTGAACAATAGAATTAGCTTAATTTAATCATGATTACTGACAAATTGCTCGTGACAAATGAAATTAAACCCAGAGGAAGGGGGTAGGAGCCATGTAAAGCACCACAAGGTGCTGGATTCCCCATGATGGTGTCAGTACTGGGAGCTCTCTGCAGACAGGCAGCTGGCGTGATTCCTCTAAATACCCATGATTTTAAAGGATGGTTCACATTTACTCCCAATGACTATGATTCTACTGTACCCCTGTAAAACAAGTTAGATATGCATAGAAGCCATAATCCTTAAAGTAAAAACACTCAGATTTTCCACTGTGAAATGACCACTATGTTGTGATATCATCTACTTATCATATTTGCTATTTTTGGTTGGTATGAGGGTAATTCTGGATCACATACCTGTGGCTTCTCCATTCCAGAGAGAATCTCTTGAACCCTTCTTGTTTCTGAATCATATTCTGTAAAAAAGAGAATGTGGAAATAGGAAGATAAATAAATTACTGAAACAAAACAATAATATCAACAGTCCTTGAATAGGAGGTGCAGGTTATCTGTACATGAGCATCAGATGTTCTGCTATTGTAAATGTAAGCTATGCAGGTACAGAAATTAGTCCTCCATAGTGTTACTACGGGACTTGGTTTCTCAGACCAACACCACTCTACTTCCAAAGACGATGGCTGTGGAACAGACCCAGCTTTCTCCAGCTCCTGAGCCAGAGTCTATGTGCCAACTGTGCTCCTTCATCCCCCACCAGTGCCACTGCGGGGCAGGATGCAATTTCCCTCAGATTAGATAATTAAGCACAGGAGATACCGCAAAAGTGATCATCTGAGCAGTGGAATCAGAATTTTCCCCCATCAATCCCCAAAGAAGCCTCGAGGTAAAGCATCAGCTCAGAGTAATGAGGTGACAGCAAGCAGCTTTATTCCTTTTGGACCGCAGCACGGAGAGGCCACGCTTTCCACTATGCTGTTCTCTAATGGAAAACTAGGAACACATATTTGCTTTCTTAAGTGGTAAGGTAAGAGGTTTTCTAGCCAAAGCAGAGAAATACATCTTCCCCACCCCTCCAAACAATATGTGTAGGGTCTCTTTATTAAAAAAGACTAGGTACTTGACATAGGAAGCAAGAAAAAACCCCAATACATTACTAAAGAAAAATGGCTAAGATTAGAACAACAGCTTTCCCAAATGATTCCCCCCAAACCTGACCTACTTCTTGCAGCCCAAGAATGTGTCTTTATTTTTGTCCATGACCTGCTTTTAAAAAGTACATCATCTTTTTGAAAATTCCATCCGTTTGGCTGCCAGAAACAAACTGGCTGAATGCTGATGGCAAACCTCCAGCAGCAATGCCCATCGCTCCCAACAAGAGTGCAGCTCACCAAGGTGCAGAATGGGAGTGATAGATCTGCTGCTACGTGCATTCCTGGACCCCGTTTGGTCTCAGCCACTTGGAAAGGAACGAAGCAGTAATAATTCAGGATAAGAGAAGGATAACATGATTGCTTTTTCCATAGCAGATAACCCTTCGAGCATGTTATAAAGTGTATAAACTGACAGGGTTTAGCCAGAGTAAGATGCATTGACTTGAAAACTATACAGATGGACTAAATTGCTTAGGAAAAGGTTGGGATACTGACCCAACTGACAACATCACCAAAACTATAAGAGGCTCAGAGCTCAGGGTTCCCCTTAGTGCTATTACTGGTGCAGAACTGAACACTAGGATCCAGTCATGGAAACTGCAGAGATCCTGTAGGCTTTTCTTGAAAGGATGTTATTAAGAAGCAGCTTCTGTGGCTACAGAATGCAACAAAAATGCTGCTACTATTCTATTGAAAGTTTATGGTTATTCTGTCACCCTTAATTACAGCCCCCAGAAGCTAAGCATGCATCACTTTCAACCTTAAATCCCAAACATGTGGACTGAGTTTTCTTTCCTCTCTCTACTTTCTAGCAAGGATGCTAAGCAGGAGAAGAAAATAAACCCTGGAGCTCCAAGAAATCTCACTTCCCTCTCCTGCGGAAGACGATTATTTTGTGCAGTGTTAAGTTGTCTGACCTTTGCAGGTCAGGGCTGAAGGTTCACATTGTTCCAAGTACTAGAAGTGACTTTAAGACCTAAATAGAGCTGGAGTATACCCAGGAAATAAAGAATAATAATTACAGTAAAATCAATTAAAATAGAAGTACTACACCTCAATGAGGCTTCTCAGCAAAGAGTCCTATCAGCAATTTTTCAGTATTACCTCCCCAGGAAGGTAGTGTGTTCACAAGGTAGCTCTGAGCATCAGGCACAACGAAGCCTTGAGATATTAAGGGCACAGTGTGAACATTTATGAGTAATAGGTAACGCCACGTGGAAATAGTGCAAGTGTGAAATGAAAGGCAGTAAGCAATAGATGTGCACATTAATGACATGTATAACAACAGCTCAGGTGGAAAGAGACCTCAGGATTTAGCCCAGCCTCTGTCTCAAGGCTAGGAAAAGAAGAGTGCGAATCTGCCCCATGGAAAATCTCGTTAACAAAAAAGAAGCCGTCAGTAATAAGAGACAAACAAGCTCACAACAGTCACATTCTTATAGTATTTCAAATACTTCGTTTCCCATTTCATGAGCCATAAAAATTCTCAGGCTTCTATGGATGGCTGATCTCCTTTCACTAACAAACATAATTATTCACAGTCTCCTGAGCCAGACTAAGCTAAGGAGAACAGGGGCTGTCCGGAATCCCACCCCCAGCAGGATGCTGCCTTACCTGGCAGCTCCTTCACAGCACATCAGCATCAAGCTCAACAAGGGCAGAAGTATTTTTTAAAGAGAGAATAAGAGAGGGGAAAAAAAACATCTTGTGATCTACACACTGATAACAGAACTGCTGGAAAGGCTTTTTTTTTAATTCAGTAACACTAACAGCCTTAGGACCATCGTTAACCAAGAAGCACTGACAACTGCTCCTAGATGAGCTCACTGGGGTGCTTAGGGACAGGGACGCTACAAGTGCACTGGTGGAAAGGTGGGGGAGAACAGGAGAAGGAATAGGGAAACCATGGTGTTAAACACTCCTTTTTTCCTTTCCCTTCTTTGACACTGGGAACAGATCAGTCACGTCAAGGAAGAGCCCAACAAACACTTCGGGTCATCGTCCCGTTCTAACTTTTCCCCTCCACATCTGTTCCCTGCATCTGTCATGGCAAAACTCTTCATCCTTGGAGGAAGCTGGGGGTGGGGATAAATTCCTGTGAGTGCTCATGGAGTCCTCCGAGGGAGGGCAAAGAAGCTGAATTCTCATGCAGTTCTCAGTGCCTAACAGACGTTAAAGCTGTCCCAAGCTACAAAATGGATCCACTGTTTCAAGCTAACCAACCTCTTGTAGCAGAAGAGCCAGCTGTAAGACCTGGAGCACATCTCAGTTTGTATTTTCATCAGCTCTCTTTTCTCAAAGTTTTGGGTCATCACCATAGCTTCACAGATATAACCAAGAGTAAATGTCCCTGACAAATATGGAATGCTTTCCCAGCAGCTGTTTGGTGCTAACAGCGTTTCAACACCAATTCTTGCAGAACTAAAGCCTTTCATTATATGCTTCTGTTAGCCTGCATCTATGTTCCTTTCTGCACGTACGGTACAAATATAATTTTCAGATCTTTCCAACAACACTTCTGAAATCCAAGAACAGCTTTAAAATACAAGGGGAAAAAAAATCTATCTTTTCATTTCAAGGTAAGTTTGAAGTTTCCATGAATATTTTTCATGTTTGCATGAACAGCAGCTGTGTATGTAAATGGTTTGAAATAGCTGCAAGCCCTAAACTAATTAACATTTTCCCATTGCAAATAGAGATTTTAGGTTTGTTCTGCATTCTTTTCTCCACAGAAAGGAAGAGGTCCAGCTCAATACTTAGCTTCTGGCCACAGAAAGTATTTACTGTTTCAACAGCCTTTCCATTCCAAAGCAATGACATCAGCACCAGCGCTTCACAAGCTTCCAGCCTAATTCTCAAGCAGAACTCCATGCTCACAGATATGCCAGTCATAACATGACATGCTTTCTCAGAATTTGTTCCAGATTTATTGGGGCTGTGACCAGCTTTAATGCTAGGAGAGATCTTTTATCAGTCACGTACTGCACAACCTATGAGCTGCAAGGAAACAAACTCTTCAGAACACAGCACAACTCCTTTGTGAACTGCCTGCTGATGTCAAAGCTTAAGACACTCTTATTTAGAACACGTATGGACTTTTTACTTTTAGACTGTAGAAATATACATTAAATTATGTATATCTCCTTATACAAGAACAATCCTAAAGCTTCAGGTGCCACAAAACAAAACACAAGCACACAACATCATCATGACAACCTTACAATGGTCCTAAGCTGGGCAGTGCTACCTGAGGCACTGAACGCTTCTCACCATTAGGCAGACTGCCTCCTCTACACCCACTGCTGCAGTGTAATCCTACTACTCCTTTCTTGCACACCCACTGCAGGTGAGTTCAACAGCACTTTCTCTGCTGCAATCTTTCACACACTTGAAAACAGTTTGCTCTCAAATGAAGTAAACTCCTTTCTTTCACAGCCTGCTTCCTAAGATGTTCCTTCTTGTTGCCTACAGGGCAGCTTGACTTTGTTTTCCCCCAGAACTAATGCACGCAGAACCCTAAATAAAAATTAAAGTTAAGCTTTGAGGAGAACAAACAAATGACACCTAGGACAGATATCTGCTCTCACTGGATGTACTTTTCCAGCTGGTTCAGCACAAGATGAGGACTCGAATAAACAGCAGAGATGCATGCTAGCAGATGGGTGTAACAGAGCAAACCCAGCGCCATGCTGAACACGTGGCTTCTCCCAATGGATACCACTTGTGAGCCCTTTAAAATCATAAAGTGGAAAATAAGTCTTCAAAACAGTCAATCATGCCACACTAAAATACTGAGGAAGATTGCCAGTGAAGCCTACAAATATCAGAATGAGTTTTCAGTTCTAAATACACAGCATTTCAAATTTCTGCTAATATCTAGAGAGCTAACAGGAACATTAGCAACAGAACATGACTGCAGCTCCCGCATCTACGTTAGAGAATCTGACATTGCCCAACTTCAAGGAAAGATCCAGTCATTGAAATAAGAAATAAATTGCTTTGCACAAGGATCTTAAGGTAGTCTTCCATTTCTAAGAGCCTTCCCCCTATTGCTTTCTTAAATCCTCTCAGTAAAATGCCTTACTTGATGTCTATAAGCATGACCTTAGAAACCAAACCATATATTGGAAGTATCCACAGTCAAGCTACTTCCTACATAACTGAAGGCAAACAAAACAGAAATCCTGCATAAAACCCAGAAATCTACTCTCAGACCTAAATTAATAAAATGAATCTCTAGCCACTGGGATTTACTGAAATGTATGCCTCAGCATCATTGTAATTTATGCACAAATTAAATGATGCACCACCAAAGCTCTCTTGGCCACAGTCCACGTCTCTCAACTTGATAGATTTCCCACAACTGCTGCCAGTTTTCTACTACCAATGGGACAGGGCGCTCCAAATAACTGGAGTTCAAATTCGGTTCATCTGGTTTATCCCTCTGTTTCATGTCCGCATTCTGCAACTTTAACCAAAGATATCTGCTATCACTTTGACAAGCATCAGATGTGTTCACATCAAGCTGATGTGGAAGCACTCAGCTGCATGTAACAAAGTCACTGCCTCTAACATTTGTTTCCAAACAAAATGTTGATTGCATTCAATCCACCCATGTCCCCCAGTATTGTTTCGATGTATATTTCTTCTATGAAAGTAGCAAGGGAAATAAGATCAGCTGCACCTAAAAGAGAAATGAAATGCTGGATGCAAGGGACAAACGGAGTGTAAGTGGCATGCTGGGTTTGTTTTTCTCTGCTTCTTTGTTGCTACTGCTGGGACATAGCAATAACAACTCCTACTTCATTGGCTGAAGATCTGAGTGAATTCCTACTGTGAACACGCAGTTGGTCCATTAGAAGGCAGAAAAGGGCTTTCTTAGGAAAATACAGCAACTGTCCAGTCTATATCACATACATTTTACATCTTAAGAAAGCAGTTTGTACATCTTATGAAGAAGATAGCAGATGCAATGCACTTACATACGGCTGCAGCTGGCTGGATTTTAAGGAACACCAAACAAAACAATGACATAACCCACAGAAACACAGAAAGCACAAGCTGCATCTACTGCAACAACAAACTTAACTTCCACACAGGACATCATCTCAGATGTCTCTCTTTCCCACTTTCAGCTTGCTTTAGCTCATTCCTTGTGTCAAAACAGCTTTGCTTTTATTTACCTAGGCAGCTTGGTTTTTTGCTATTACACAGGCCTGGAAATTATATATATATATATATTCAAAATTACACAGTCAGCACTTTCTAATTAATAAGTGATTTTAATCAATCATTGTCTTTTCCTGAATCTTCCCCAACTTGACTCATGATCTAACTGCTATAATGTGAGTTTATTAGTGTTTCTTTGTTTTAAACAAGCATTATCTCTCTTCTTTCATATCTTTCTTCCTTTCCGATATCATTTCTGATTTGACTGCATTTGTAGGAGCTCCTTTTATTTGCTACATCCTTGCAAAACACTCTTCCACCTATTCTTTCAGGAGTCTGTAAGCAGCCCATTTGTAGTTGCCATTAACGCCTTTCATGTGAAGCTACGAGAAAACATTCTGATCTGACATGGAGACTGAAAAGCCCTCTTCCCATTCTCCTGAAGCTCCTGACTCACAGCTTCTGGGCCAGAATCTGATGTTTCATTTCAGCTGCAAGCCTTGCCAGCAAATGGTAATCTTTTTCTCAACACAATGAAGTTCTTCAAACGTCTCATGATTTCCTATGACAGCTGGAATGCGTGGCATCGCCTTATCCCTAATTCCATTCATTTATTTGCGTACTGTTCCATGCCCTCCCTCTCTCAGCTCTATTTCCTGTCACTTCAGCCCATGACTGCCTGTCTGTCTTGCCTTCATCGGTATTCAGAGCCACCGTGCGCCCTGGCAGGGCAGTCCAGGCAGCCCTCCAAGTCTGAGGAACTGAGCGGTCATTCAAAGGCAGAAGTAACTTCTGCCCAGAGCAACACGTCGCTACTATTATTACTCCAGGCAGCCACAAACACAGTCAAAAAAGCCCTACAGGATCCTCCAAGTCCAGGGAAGGAGGAGGTGAGGGCTGACTGTGCCATCAAGGTACTGGTGCTCCTAAACTGTGGCTCTAAAGGAGGCCTTGCTGCTGCCAGCTGTGAAATGACGTTATCTGGAACTTACAGACCCAAGATTTCCTCTCGGAAATAAAAGGTTCCCTTCAGTCATGGCAACAGACATCTCAGCAGCTGGGCAACTTAAGGTCAGAAAGTCACAGACATGAGTAACAAGAGGCAGTCACTCCACTTTTCTCTCCATTGAGTTCCACAATGATGGAAAGCACAAGCTTGACAGCACCAAAAACTGCACGCTTCTCTTCACAGGCTGATCACAGATAGATCTGCTGCAGACAGCTCTCATGTAAATTTGTCTCCATCACTCCTTCTCTCCATGGGTCCAGCTGAGGCAGCCAACAGTTGATCCCCACACCCTCACATCTGAGTGGAAAACAATTCCTGTAAAGCACAGCCTCTGACAAGTCTTCAGCATCACCAGCCCAAGGCGAGAGGTTTTCTAGCACAGTGGCAGCAGCACCACGCCGGTCAGGAAACACTATTCTCTAAAAGATTGTCCACAATGGAAGGAGATAATGGTAGCCGTATTGCACTTAGAATAAAACTTGCTTTTTCCGAATCCTCAAAAGCACAACTGTACAAAAACGGGCCAACAAACACTTTTGGTAATCTGCCCATTACACACAATGGTAGCGTTTTTCCTGATGAAAGAAAAAGACTAGCAAAATAACCTGCAAATATGCATATTTGCACAGGAAAACAATCAGACAGCACAGCTGAAGCAAACTCCCTAGGAGCTACAGAAGTGGTCTGGATTAAAGGGAGCTCCTGAGCCAAAATTAACAATCTCCCTGGCAATGCACTCTGTAAAGCCACCATTGCTACATCAGTGAGAAGGCAGCAGAGCACTTTCCTAACACAAAGGCATACGGGTGCCCAAAAGAACTGAGGAGACTTTAAGTAACTGCTAGCCAAATGTTACCTTCAGTCATAACTACTCAGCCTCCCTTGAATAAGAGGATAAATGTCTTCTTCAGGTTTTGCTACAGGCAATGGAAAGAGCTTTGAGATGTCAGGCTTTCAGAGAGAGCTATTTCCCTCTTATGAGAAGGTAACCCAGCAAAATTTCTCTTGAGAAGGACAAAAGCAGAAAATTGGCACTTTAACTGCGCTTGATTTTGTCTTAATACTTACACTGAAGGAGAAATCCTATTTCCATGCACCATTTACAGTATCTGCGTGTTTTTAAAAGTTAGATTCCACAAGAAAAAAAACCAAAAACTTCCAATTTGAAATGCAATGAATTTTTGTGGGACCTGCACAGGGATTTTTCACCATCAGCTGAGGCGTACAGCAACAGAGTCATCTTGTTCTTTGAAAGAATCCCATTCTAGCTTTTCTCTTACATTACTGCCCTCTCTTTCTAAATGAGAGCTATGATGTAGTCAGACTGCAGGTACTTTGGGGGACATCCATCAGAGCAACCCAAGATGAGAAATCTTGTTTATTTATTTAAATTCCATTGAGCTACTCCTCAAAGATGAGGAAGATGAGGAAATCCCACTGCACTCTCCATCAACTAAAACACCCACAAGGCTGGCAGCAGAACAGGAGAAAGCTATCTTCCTCCTGACAGAAGACAAATGACTTACTCAAACCCTCAAACCACCCCAGCCAAAATTATTTTGCAGTCAGACCTGAACGACGACCTACAACTACTTGAACTAGTATTACATTAAATAGCATTGAGCAAAGAACGAATGTGACAAACATGATCATTTCTGAAGGAGAATGCAGAGTGAGTTCGCAAGGAGGCCAGCAGGATTTGTACAAGTTTTGGTGCACCCAGCTGTGCCCCTACGCAACATCCACACACATTACAGCACAATGATCGTATTCTTGGCCCAACCTCACTGTTATCCACTACCATGAGTCTCAAGTGAACTCAGCATCAATTGTAAATCCATTTCACTGGCAGGTTCTGAATTCCTACAATACAGAAGTAAAAAAGTAAATAAAAAGGTTGATGTGATGTTAACAGTGCCCTCTCATGTCTGGGATATGAAGAGTATACACAAGAAAGTCCTTTAAAAATCCCTGGTCCCTATATCTATACCATTAATAATCAATAATAATCAAGTAGGAGGAACTTCAGGGCTTGTTCATTCTGGAGAAAAGAAGGCTGCAGAGTGACCTAATTGCAGCCTTTCAGTACCTAAAGGGAGCCTATAAACAGGAGGGGAGTCAACTCTTTGAAAAGGTGGATAGCAGCAGGACAAGGGGAAATGGATTTAAGTTGAAGGAGGGAAGATTTAGGCTAGATGTCAGGGGGAAGTTCTTTACCAAGAGAGTGGTGAGATGCTGCCCAGAGAGGCTGTGGATGCCCCCTCCCTGGAGGTCTTCAAGGCCAGGTTGGATGGGGCCCTGGGCAGGTATTAGATGTGGAGGTTGGTGGCCATACCTGTGGCAGGGGGGTTAGAGATTCATGATCCTTGAGGTCCCTTCCAACCGAGGTCATTCTGTGATTCAGTGAACTGTGAGTGCAATTAACAGTGCTGGGATGAGGACGACATAACAATACTTCATTGGCCACTTTCACCCCTGCAAATCTTCCCAGATATTTAAAACATTTCTCAGAAATATCCACCTGATCATGGATCACTGGGAAGGCTTCAGCAAAGCAACAAGAATTTCAGCTTGATCTGGATTTCATTGCTGAGATGAAATTCAGGCAAAAGTCACATGGACCACAGTAAATCAAAGCAGCTGCTTCCAAAGCACAGCTCCTTGAAGAAAAAAAAATAAACATAAAAAGCAACAGAGCCCCAAGGTTCAGGACAAAGCCTTCTATAATAAACCATGGAGAAAATGAAACGACTGCTTCATTCTAAAAGGAAGCTCGTCCACTTTTTAATTGCAATACTCCCAACTTTGGATGTCAAATTCCATCCGTTCTCAGAAAAGGAAACTCACTGATGGGTAAACAAATCCCATTAACTTCAGCGGGACACGAAATTTCGACTCATTAGCTTTGTAAATCCAGATGAATGTACAAACAGACATTGTTCAGAACATCTGGACAGACAAATAGGGATTGTTCATTAAACTATTAGGTGTTTTTATTTTTTTGTACTCTGGAGAGAGGAAATGTTCTACCTCTTCACTATAAATACCCTCCCCCCTCCTGGCTCAATGTCCCAGATATTTCCAAATAAGGGAAATTTGTTTCCCTTCCTTTGTCGGTGGTCCACATTATCTCCTACTAACTGGTGAGAATACACTGTTTATCTTGCTCTGAAGCTCTGAGACCTCTGTGTAACTTTTCTCCCCAGCACAAGGATTTAGTTACTGAGCATTTAAACAGCATGAAAACGGTCTTGATACGTGTTGTTGGGGTTTTTTTGTTTTTTCTTTTCCTCTTGGTTGGATATCTATAAATTACGTAAACTCCTAAGAAAAAGACTCAGATTTCAGTCCTCTGGATTTGACTGTCGGCAGCAGCAGAAGCTGCAAATTCTTGAGATAATATGAAGATCCTTTGGGGGAAGAGGTGCCTTGCGTCATCCAGCACCAACTTCCTGATAAATCATGGAGCAGATAGCTTATCCAGCTCCCCTTGGCCAGAGATCATGGTGGAAATACGAGATGAGGGAGGGATGAAAGCAGATGGGACAAATAATAGGAGAGACTAGAGGGGTCAATCAGAATTGTGAAAACAGCCTTGGGGAAAAACAATAAAAGGTTTAAGTAACCAGAGAGGTTAAATGACAGCCTTGGATCCAGACTTCCCTCTTTACAGTGTTGTGCTACACTTTCCTGGACTCTGAGCTGTGTTTCTAACAGGATGGCTTGTTTAAGGTTAGGTTTATTTTGTCTGAGCTTCTTTGATGAGACTGCAAATGTAAGCAGAGGCACAGTGACCCACCTGCCCTAGCTCTGCCTTGGAGATGTGGAACCCCTGGAGACCAACTCACAGCAGCTTATAGCCATGCCAGATCAAGCTGCCCACAGCTATCAAGTGTTCTGTTTGTATTTTCAGTTTCAACAAGCTTGGATTAAACCACGTTTAAACATAGTTACGTTCACCTTAAAGAGGAGTGAGATTCAAGATGGGACAACACTGTGAAGTTATTTTAAGAAGCAACACTCCTATTTATACGATGAAGAGGATCTCCTATCAACAACTTCTGGTGCCTAAGTTATGAAGGTGATCCTTTCATCTTCTCAGATAAGTGCACAAAAATAGAATGTGAATATCTCCTCTTTCCTGCACCCTAATTGCAGGAATCTGTGCTAATGAAGCACAAAACAGCTTTCCTGCCAGAACAAAGTGTGCTCTGTCATTCACACTTCCCCTAAGCTTTGGTTCTGTTCCTGCAGTATGGGTATGGTAGGAAGACACCTCCATGCTCCCAACAGTCCACATGCAGACAAACTTCCACAGGCTTGTAAATTTCCTGGAAATTATTTTGCACACAATGGATTTCCAAGAAAGAGTTGGTCAGGGAAAGACACGCTATGTGGAACAACCCATAGGCAACCCAAAAGCAAGGCACTACTGGTTTGGGAACTGGGCAAAACAGTGGCTAAAGGAGGGAGTATGTGAGCACAAACTCAACCTTCTGTGTCACTGGTCTCCTATGGATGTTTCCTTTCTCGTTGAAAACCTCGTGATCTAAGTCAAATCTCAAGACAGCTGAGGTTTGTTTTTCTCCTTCAACACACAGCGACTTTCTCAGTCAAACTGGACGAAATAGCTCAGCAATTCTCTTTGCTAAAGAAAAGCCATGAATTAAGCCTGGTCTGTAGAAATTCTTGCATGCACACAGATTGACATTAACGTGGGAATGTACTTTCCTTGAACTCCACATAATGTCAACTACTCTAGTACATTCATCAATCCATGTGAGATTGCTTAAGAGGACAGTTTACGTGATTACTTCTTGAAGTATTTTCTGGTCTACAATCTGTGTGGCCCAGCTAATGGAACTGGCTGGTACACTCAGCCACTAGGAACTCAACCATTTAACTTTCTGCCTGTACGAACAACTTCACACCCTATTAACTGGGCAAAAAATATGAAAGATAAAGAATGCTTAAGAGGTACCGCGTATGCAAATAAATCTAAACAAGAACGTAACGTGGGAGGTAAAGTAGAGGCACAAGAATATCACACTGGAAATTCCCAGGTGTCACAAATTAACTGGTTTCTCAAGTTCAGACAAGTGCCCTAATTAGTGCATGTTTATTTCCTCTCACTTACTAAAAATTAAAAAACCAGCACACACACAACACATGGTGTGTTTCTAATTATATAGGAATCTAAGCAATTTGGTCAAGTAATATTATTTGCTGAAACTACAAAAACCAGCAAGAAAAGTAACACTACTAAGATTTCATATGTGATGCTGATCTGTACTCACAAAATTCAGAATGCCTCCATTTCCAGTAAATACTATGCTTCATACTCCATTCCTCTGTATAATGTTAAAACTCACATATCGTGGCAAATATACTCCAGTCTTTGGGAGAGGTTTTTTTCCGTGCTACCAATGAAATCATGATTTCTGTTTCTGACAGTTTGTTTTCAGGAGACAATCTCATTAATTCTCCTTATTTTATACAATCCAACACACTTAAGGAACAGGGAAAGCAGCACTTACATAAAAGCATTTTTTTCAGTGACTGCAGAAGAATCATTTATGACAAATTTTGTCTGCAGAATATTTCCGTATTGGTTTAATAAAGGTCCTCATAGAATCACAGATGGGTTGGAAGGGACTTTAGCACCCATCCAGATCCAACTCCTTGCCATGGGCAGGGACAACCCCTGCCATATCAGGTTGCTCAATGCCCCATCCAACCTGGCCTTGGGAACCTCCAAGGATGGAATATCCACAGCTTCTGAGGGCAACCTGCGCCAGTACCCAGCCACCCACAGAGTAAAGAATTTCTTCCTTGTATCCAATCTCAATCTACCCTCTTTTCATTTAAAACTGTTACTCCTTGTCCTATCACTACCCTCCCTGCTCCTGGCTACAGTCATCATTTCTTGGCTAACAGAACATAAACATTACATACATTGCCACAGTGTTTCTCAACTTCAGTGCTTACAATCCTCAAAGTAAAGAAACTAGGCTTTTAAAATCTGTAGAACACACAGACATAGATACATAGACAGCCCAACAGGTTTACAAATCAGACTCAAGGCTAGAATGGAAAAGAATTGGCACCATACCCCATGAGCAAGTAGAGGAACCTCGCCTGTTTCCTGTCTGTACTGAATCACATCTCAATTTCCCTTTAACTCATAGGCTTTGGATTCATCAAACTTGATGCAATTGAAGAAAAGCAAAAATAAAAGAACACCCTTTTTCTAAATATATTTAAACATAACAAATGAGAGGAACAGGATAGGGTTGAACCAAGGAAGCATCAGCTTTATCTCCTGTGTTGTCATTCATTCACTCCATATTACACACTAGCAGCTTGCTGATAGCAGTTCTTGCTAGCACCAGCCCAGACTAACAATACCTGCTAGCTTTACTTACATCAGCAGCCTTGCTGGGGGATCTGCAATGAGAGGTTTTCTAGATGGAAATGGCAGCTTTGCAGCTGGGCTGATAAAACTGTAACCAGCAGAGTTTAGGAAGCAGGAAAAGAGATCAGTAGCAATTGTAAGACCTTGTTTTGCTGAGTTTTGTATGTTTAAAATATTTTCAAAGTAAAAGCACCACAGTTAGGAAAGCCCTCTTGCTAAGTCAATTTTCAAACAAATGAGCACATGTAAGTAGTCAGATCTCCTGAGAAACTTCCAGCAGCAATGCAGGCAGGAGCACTTCCATTCACAAGTGCTTGTGGCTATCCTAGGTTCTTGAAACTTCAGTGGGGGTTAAAAAAGATTTTACCTGATTTGAAGGGAAGAAACTTTTTATTAGCAAATGGGCAAGAGCACTCTAAGAATACTTAAAACTTCTTATGTGCCCACAGTGCTTGCACACACACACACACACACACACACACACACACACACACAGGGACTCTCAAACGAGTAGAACCTTCCATGACCAAGGAGCAAACCACTGAACGCATGAGAAGGAAGTGACTCAGACTAAAATTCATAAAGGACAGATTGAATGGGACAGGATTTCCGCTTACAGCTCTTTTTACATGGCAAGGCTCCTCTATGGAAAAACAAAACAACCAGCTGACCCACTCCCATTCAAGCTTTAAACCAGCCCTACTGCAAAGCTACAGAATGGATTTCAAATCAGGACCCCTACAGCTGACCTCCAAGTCCTCTGCCTGAACCAGACACCGTCCATCCTACCACAACAAACATACAGGTCAGCTGCTAATTTTTTTTTTATTATAAGCCATTGGTTTTCTTTTTTAATCTTACAATGGCAGGTTTCCAGTATCCAGCATAAGCCAGAAATCTTTATTTACAACTCTGCCTCCCAAAAGAAATATACAATGCTGTCATTGAAAAAGGCCAGAGGAAGCACACATCATTTACGTACTCCAGCATCATTTTCTTACTCAATTTTAGCACTACTGATGATGCTATCACCCCACTGCTTCCAAAAGCGCTGGGGGAAAAAAAAGCATTCTTTTAATATCTGCAGGAAGCAAGTTATTGACACAAGGCAAAACGTTCCTTGAGCGCTTACTCATGAGCACAGAATAAGCAATTCACATGTATTGTGATAGAAAAATATGTTGTTAACTTAAATATCTCATGCCTCAAAATTTGGAGAAAATACAGTTGTCCTCACATTGTATGATGAACATTTTCTTCACTAATGTTCTTACTGCACTGTGAAATAGCTTCACTGTAGCTGAGGTCCCTCAAGGCTGCAACCCCCTTGTGGTTCTGCTGCTGACCCATGCTAGTTTCCTCCTGTGACCTTCAAGCTTCTGCTTCAGCAGCATGCAGGAGTCCTAATTCCCCTTCTGCCAGCAGCTCACTGTTCTGACACCCAGGACCCACCACGAGCCTGCCAGCTGCCATTCCACAAACACACTGACCCAATATGAATGAATAGGCTTTAAAACACAACAAAATCTCAGTCAAATTTGGTTAAAGAAACCTATCGCCTCCAGTTCTCCCTCACCCAAATTTTCAGCTCTGCCCACACTGCAGAGGGGGCTGGAATTGGGTGTTCTTCAGAGCTCCTTCCAATCCAGGCCACTCTACAGTTCTAAGTTTTACTCTAAATTCATACATTCCTGCATGCCTCTCAAGCGGTTTTTGTAAGCCTGGCTTTCCAACTCAAGACTCCTATTCTTTACATATGATGTACCTTTTATAGTTTTTCCAGGGCACTCTGAACTTTTGGAAGCAACAACACAATGTCATCAAAATTTTAACTAGTGGCAGACTTGAATCTACACACACGGAGCTAAGCTGAAGCAGTTTCCATACTTGCTACTTATGGCATTCTTTTTCTCAGTTACTCTGAACACACTGCAATTATCAGCAACTTTTAGGCTGCTTTTAGCTCTCAATCCAATTACCCATAAGGACACAAGTCAAGTGCTGATAAATCCCCAAATAAATCAAGAAGAAACACAGAAGATAAATAAGCAGTAGTAGAGATGATTAGAAGCTTATAAAGACAGATCTGTTCAGTGGGAGCCATTACAAAGCCTCAGTGATCACCTTCCTGCAGGTACATGTGTACTGGTGTGCACGTATGAATACAGCAATAGACTGATGTGGAAAAGCACACATCTTGAGTCATTTTTCTCCATGAAAAAATGATTTCTATTGAGAACAAAATCGATGAAAGTTATAATTTACTAAAACAAATTACTGAGCTAAACTAAGGTAGAACTGGCTATGTGCAGAACGGCTTGTGGTACACTAGACTGAATTAGATGAATGATCTACTGTTTCACTGTAGACTTGCAATATCTTGATGATAAGCTTCAAAAAATAAATACCAAAGAAAATTATTTCAGAAGTAGCCAGATCTGGCTATGAATTCCAATTGCTAAGATTAAGCAATTACTTGTCACGTTTCTTCTGTTTCAACTAACTGGTGAGGATTCACATAAACTTGTTTTTTCAGCAATTACCTCAAAATGTTCTTGAAAGTTTACTACATGCCCCCAGAAGAGAGTAGTAGTACTACCCAGCTGGCAGGTCTTGGTTAGAGCTCAGTTGTACCCAAGGTTGTTTGTGAAATGTCAAGATGCCTGTTTGACAAGTAAAATAAAACCAAGAACGTGCTTGCAAATTGCATTTCTCCTCACAGATAAAAACAGAATGATGCTGCAGCTACCAGGGAACAGTCAAGAAAGATAGCAGGCAACAGGTTCGGCTTACAAAACAAATACAGTATAGCAAACTCAATGTTTATATTTAAGTTCACACTGTATTAACACTGTCTTTATGTGTGGGTGGTAGTGTTTTTTGGCATAGTTAACTAGATCCATATAGAGGCGGTTGTAAGCTGGAAAGGTGCAATAAAAAGGAATTAAAAATAAATAAATCTGCCTTTACCACGTGGCTCTTGTTCGTTAGACTTCGGGCTGCTTCTTGCTCTGCGCTCTGGCTTCTTCACTCCTGGTGCCCCCCCACCACTTCCACTGCTTGCTCCATTGTGGCTCTTTGCATAACCATTATATACAGTTGTGCAGCTGCCTATATGGCTTTTGTAGATGGATGAAGGAGGACTGTTCAGACGGTTCTGGCGATCAATCTGCCTGTCTTTGAGTTTTTTGTGCTGTGGTTTGCTGTACTGATCTTCCCTGGTAATATAGCTGGACATCCCATATAGTGGTATGATTTCTGAAAAGAAACAATTCATTCACATTAAGTCAGAACAAGATCACCAATCAAATTCCTGACCATCTCCAAATTCAATCCCACATTCTCCCTGAGATCACTTCTACAGCTTCTACAGAAAGTTTTTTCTGCAGGATTGAAGTTTTTTTGCAGCATCACATGACATGTGTTCACTCTCTGTTTGAGATTTCATAACTCAATGAAGGTGTATATACAAATAAAATACAGTAATGGGGACAATAGTTTCTTTCCCCCCCTCCCTCCTTTTCAGTCTAAGGCCCAAATTTCAAGGAAAGAAAAAACATCTGACAAGACAAATATTTTGTAAAAAGCCTTCATAAACTCATTAAGCAATCCAACAGATTCTTCCCCATTTTTGTTTCTTGTACAAGCCCTTGGACAAATGGGAAACAGTACAGTAATATTCATCAGTATAATACTCCAATACTCACCTCCCCTTCAGTTATTTTATTGTCACAGGTTTAAGTGATTTTATTGAGGCAATCAAAGATTTTTTTCTTGCTTAATTTCTGGATTTTTTTGTTTGTTTTTAAGTTGAACCAGCCTCTTGCTATCTCCTGGCTATATTCAGCATCTACTTAACCAGTGGCTGAAAGCCCCTGTGTTTACTTAACACACTCCAGTGTTTGCACGCAATATTTTGTTAAGCTATCAGACAAACTGCACTGTTCTCTCTTCAAGAGAAACATTCCTCACCTATTTATCTGATGAGCTGCAGTGGTTTGTTGGAGTCCTGTACTTTCCATTTCCTCCCCCCAGGATAAGGAAATTAAATGTCAGCTGTAATGTCCATTCCTCATTAGGAGATGGTCTGTTGGCCAACAGAAACTTCAAAGAGAAGCATCACTAGATACCTCTTTCCATCTCTTCCTTCCCTCTCCAGAAAAGTCTTACTTCTGGTGATATGGCTTGAAAGTATTCTTTAATGTGTATTAAGTCCATGTGTCTTGGGAGTAAAATAATGAATCCTGACCTGACTCTCATGTCAAGTATCTTGAGCGCCTTTGCTGACTATTAAATTTGAGCTACACACAGACTTCTCTCCAGGATAGATCAGACACAACAGTGCATATTTCAGACAGAAATATGCTATTTTCACTTCTTTTAAGGCAATTACTTTCTTATGACCTGATTTGGGTTGCCATGTTACTCTTTGGTACCAGGCAGTGCTTTTCAGTGACTCTGCTGCCCGGACTCAACCAGAATAACAAACAGAAAATGCCTGTTATTTCTTGGAAAACCTCTGTGGTTCTGAGCTTCTGAGGGACAAAACACACACTGCTGCCAACAGGAAGTGGTGCTCAGCTTCTCCCACTGGAAATATCCATGGCAAGTCTTGCTCAGATCTAGCCCTCCTTATCCATCCTCATTCCCAAGCCAGGATTTTGTCTTTTGGTTTTCTGTACAATGCCGCACCATGAGAATGAAGAAAGATTAGCACAACTCACAGCCCCAGTTTGGAACACAGGATGAGAATTTTCCCCACTCTGTATTCGTGAATTAAGTTAAAACAAGATTTGCTTCAATATCCTAGAGTTGCATCGTAGGGTTGCCCCGTGCTGCTGCACTCTGCATAGTGGCACATGCTGACAATCTCTTGCTCTGGTAAACAAAGAAGACTCCATTTGTATTCCCTAATTCATTTGCCACTCTTGGTTTCACTGGCCCTTAACAGCTGCTGAACACCTGAACAGGTGAGAAATGCCAGTATTTTCTTCCAACTCACCTTGTTCTCCATATAGTGTAGGTGGAAGATGATGCTGTGGGAAAAACTGTGGTGGCATATCCCCAGGCCCAGTGACAGGAGGATAAAAAGCCGTATGGGAGTTGTGAATGAAATGAGGATGGTGTGTCAGGTACGGAGGTAAGTGATGGGTCGGAGAGATGGCCGAAGGGTAGCTGGGAGGATAACACTCCGGAGACTGCGGGGTGACCACCACCCTCCGGACACCGGTGTTGTCTTCTATCACCTGCAAGGGAAGGCAGGGACAGGGTCATATTATACAGCAACTGAACAGAACATGGTTTTATAACAGCGCTGTTTACAGCTCTTTATCCCGTTAAAAAATGGTTGGTCCTTAGGTTTGTACATAAACATGTTTCTAAAATTAATATCAGTACGGGTGAACACAGCGGTGATGTGGCTTTTCTTGGAGATTCAGATAGCCACACTCATCACTGGGAGACTAACTACTGCCAGCGATAACTGTGGGTAAGAGACAAAACAAATACCCTGTATTTATAGAGTAAAGCAATTAAGAAAGGAACAGAAAGCACCAGAATAAGAGCACTCATTAGGACCAATCTTACCTTCTGCATATAAAATTTCTACCACTGATTTTGATGGTGTTATTTGAGTGAGGACAGAGTTAGTAACAGCTGGAGATTAACCAGCATTGCAATTGTGTGTGCACAGAGACCTGTCAGCTGCAGGAACCTGCTGGACTGACGGCCTTTTTCGAAAGAATCACTCTGTTCACAGCAGGTATCTCTATCTGTTAAAAGCAAACCACGGGGCAGCAGTTTTTTCCTGCTACAAAGTTGATCTATATGTCCATGCAAATCAACTCTCAAATATGCATACCTTGGCCCCAAAGATCAGAGTCAAAGCATGTAAAAACAGATGTAGAAAGGTGGAAATGTGCTTAGACTGAAGAAAAAAAAGTTTTCAGCTTACAGCTCTGGAAAAAGTATATTTCTGGAGGAAAGTCAGCCAGCCCAATTTCAGTCCAGACTTATGAGCCAAGCTATTCTTGAAGCTTATTCAAACCAAATTCTGCCATTTCTGGTACTTAAAAATACAACTGAACAACTGAATACTCCTTTAATTCTGAATGTAGAAATACTTCAGGTAGAGAGGCATGAAAGAATTTAGACAACCGGTTTGGCTGTCAGAAATTAAGTTTTTCCAAACTGACTGATGACAAAGGGAAGAAATAATGTTTGCGATGAATGTTATGTATGAGAATGGTGAATGCAGAAAGACACAGCTTAGAGTCCCACCATTTGCAGCAGAAACAAAAGGACAGAGAACAAAGCTCCCTGATACACTGATGAAGATGCATCATGCTAAAGTGTTTGACAGACAAGGTCTGGAAAATTTAGATGCCTGCCACAAGATGTGACCATTCTCAGCCATTTGTCACTAACTGGAGATATTTATGCCCCACCAGCACCAGCAAAAGAAACCTTATAAAGATTCCCACACTCCTGTGTCTCTAATAACATCATGGGGTCTTAGCCCAAACAACACCAAAAAAATCGTCTATCCTGACATACCCTGAGCAGAAGCAATTATGGCATGAGCATGCCACCATTCCTGCCACAGGGTGACAAGCCTTGTCACACACAGTGCTGGAGCCGTGAGCAGCAATGCTCCAGTGAGCACAGGCCCACATCTCAGGCATCATCTGAGCAACTTACACAGGTTATAATTCAACCAGTATTCGCTGACCCAATTCTTAACTCATGCCACTTGTGCCCTAAGGTCATGTGAATTATGCCTGTAAGCTATGGGCTGACACCACAGACAAGGACATGGATGAGCTGGCTTCCTTACAGAAGAAAAATTCAGATAGAAAGTAATTCAGTCACTTGTAACTGATGTTTTACATTAAGAGATGTGTTGCTTGTTATGCTGAATAACCAGAATAGGAATTGTTTAGCTTAAAGTACTTGTCCTAAAGTCTAATTTTACAACCTAAGCTAGCAATTTGTCAACTGCTATCTTTCAAATTCAAAGGCTCTACAGCCCTCAGAAGACAGCTGTGACTGGGAGACAGAGCAGCACTTCAGTCTGACTGCTGCATTCTCAGGCCTCCAATCTCTGCTATCAGGCTCTACTCAATCCCCACATCCATCATCCATGTATTAGGTCTGAGACTTGCTCTAAAATCTGGAGGAAAGTCTTTTTCCAGTTAGCATAAGTGAAAGCCAAAATGACTTATTTAAGGCTGTACATGAAAATGCTGAGACTTAACTCTCTTAGATTTCCATTACTGTTTAATTGAGACAGCAAGCTCCTTCATTTTGACATGAAAAGTTTTCATCTTGCTTTCACCAGTCTAAGCTTCAGAGCCCTGATGGGTTCAAGCCCTTATCCGTGTATCTACATCAGATGACATCTGGATTCTATGCTCTAGATGAAAGAGGAATATGTTAAAAAGCAGATTTAGACAGAAAGCTTGTGCTCTGTAGCAGCACCTCATGTAAACCAGCACTAAAATTATTATGATTTCTCTTCCTGATCTTCTAGAGAGCAGGGAAAAAGCCTCCAAAGTCCTTTTGACTGCCTTTTAAAATGCTACTGCTGCTGAAACTGCAGAATATCAGCACTGTGAGAAAAGCCAGAGATCAGGGGATGAGCCAGTCTTCCAAATGACTTTCATCAAGAAGTTAGGAGACTAATATCTTTTGTTTCCTCTAGGCCACAAATGCTTACAGCACTCCTGTTACTTCATGTGCATGCATTCCAAAGGCAGAAACACAAGGGATCTTGCAAAAAGTCACTTTATTTTCTTGCCCTACAGGACAGTTCCTCCTTAAACTAGGTTCTATAGATGGATACGTAAATTTTAGAAGCAGAAAATAATGCTTAAATACAATATAGGTAAATTTTTATTAGTTTGTGTTTTTCAAGCAGTTATTAACTAAATAGTCTTTTGCTATTATTTTTTGTGCTTTCTGGTGTAATTGGCAAGCCACTTTGCTAACTATATTATTAATGCATAGTTCTATGTGGTTATCTTAAGAAGATTAATTAGTAAGTGAGGTGAATATCTTTCAGGAGAGTTTGGATAAACATTACTCATACACAATAAAATTGCCTTCTTTGTTGATTGCCATGTTTGGAAAACAGCATTTTTATTTATTTTTTTAATGTTATTTGTTTTGCATTAAATGATATGATACTATAGTGGTGAAAACACGATCTAAGACAATTTACATATTCATATATCACTACTCTATGTTCTATACTTTTCTCCACTGAAATTAAATACTTCACCTGGAGGAAAAAGAGACAGACACGTTCTTTTTTACAGGTAGGCTCGACCTGGATTTTGTAAGTTTTAGCTGAAAGAACACAATCATTGTTATATTCTGTAACACACATCTACTGAATAGACATGGTAGCATGGAATATATTTACATTCCATTTCAAAATCCTGCTCCTATTTCACTTAAACCTATCGTGCAAGATTCAGCAAGGATAGCTGGAGCACAGCCACTGGGTGGACCATGACCAGTACTTGTGGAATTTCATAAACTAATTTGAAACTTCATTCATAAATCAATCTGTACCAGAAAACAGTACAGAATGAGCTCATCTTCAAGGCACTTGGATGTTAACATTTTATTTATTCACTTCATTTTTTAAGGATGCCAATCCAAGCTCACGCCAGTCCTGACAAGTTTAGCGCCGCTATCTTTGTCATCCACTGCATACAAACACCAATATTACACTCACACCTTAGAAAACAGTCAGAAGAACATCCCTAACGCTGGCAGAAATATTAGGATATCTGAAACCTAGCACAAAACAGACCATCAGGGCCTGTGCTCATGGACTGCAAAGGATCAGAGTGTTATGGCTTGCTGTGTGTGAGAACTGCAGAGCCTCCCTAGCATTCAGTGTTTGGAAGGATCATCCTGCAATACTCTACTGGTTGCAGCCCACAAAATACAAAGGAAAGCTCTGTGAGCAGTAAGCCACACAGAAACAGAGTCTGCGGCTAAAAACTTGTGCTAGACAAATTTAATTTGGAAGAGAACACCTCCCAGCGTAGGGAATTTACCCAGACACAAAACCCCGAGGATGTGTTGGATTTTCCACCACTTTAAACGTTATTTAAAGATTTCCCTCTTTCTAGAGGTTACCATTTATTTCCATCAAGGTCTGTGTGCATTCAACGTGTAGCAGACTGCAGTGCTGAGCATGCAGCGCGGCCTACACAGCCGCACGCAGCCTGCTGCCCAGAGGCGGCTGAGCAGCACCGTGCTTGCCTCGCGCTCCAGCCACCCCACCAGGCCCTTTGCCTTAAAATAGCTGTGGCTGAGATTGCATATCAACAACTCTGTAAATAAAAGCAACGCGGAGGTTCAGACCAAACTTTCATGTCCAATTATGTATGAGTAATTCCTCAAACTCAGTGGAATTACTCTGGATTTGCTTCAGTGAGAGCAGCCTTTGGCCAATGGCCCTAAGCAAACAAGTTCACGATCATGCTTTTCCATATTCCCATTATTCAAATCCTCAACAGAATGCCCCGAATCCTTTCCCTTGCCATTCTAAATTTGTGTTCTTATTAATTATCACAAAATAGAGTTTTTAAGTTTAAGACAACAGAGCACAAGCAAGGGCAAATTAGGAAGAAGCACTGATTACAATCAGAACTCATTTGATCATTAAGCACTTTCAATCGTTATGTACTCTGAAGCAATCTGAAAGGAAAAAGGGTTGCCCTCCACAGAGTAGAACACATATTGTGTTGCTGAAAAGCACTGCATACACAGTTCTTTCCCTCAAACTTATTTCCAGTTGCTTGGAAAATTTTCTTCAGAAGAGGTTTTGGGTTTTTTTTTTTTTAACTGGCTAAGAAACCAAGAACTTCTTTAGTGGGATTATTAGGCTGATCCACAAAAAGCAGACAAGAGCAACCAGGTTCAAGCAAAGTTACAGCTCTAAGACTTTGATCACTTGGTTTGGCAAAGCATTACAGCTACAGCCAGCCCATACCTTAGTCCAGGAAGTGAGATGTATAAGCAGTTCAGTAACAAAATGGCATTAAAGTTCTTTCAAGGGAAGAGCAAACACACCCCAAAGCCTGCTCAGTCCCTCCTGTGCTTACTCCTAGTTCTTCAGACAGGGCTTTTTAACAGGCAGAGGGCTAACAACAGCCTCTGTACTTGGGGCATGTTTCCATTCTGTGGAGAAGTTAAAATACCGCAGAGTGATTGCAGTATTTTGTGGGATTTAAGCATGACGCCATCCACAATTTTTCAGAGTTAGACAAGCTCACATTTCCTGGGGAGGGAGGAGGGATTCCAGGACATCATACATTTTCTACTTAACGAGAAGTCAAAATGCGCGCATCCAAAGCTCTTATTTAATCCGTCCATGAGATCCGAAATGCTTTGTATGATTTTGGTAAAACTTCTGGTCTAGTACACATCTCAGTGAAATTAATACAATAAATCTGAAGGTTATATCATTTGCTGTCACCCTGCCTTAAATTTTTGGTTTGTTTGTTTGCTTTTAACTATAGAAAGCCTAATCTTTGCAGGAGATGGAAGGAAAATTAAACAAGCAGGTGATGGAAATTTCTTATTTACATAAAAGACCAGCAGCTGCTCAAGAGTTTCCAAACCTAAGAGCTCCGTGAAAAACATTTTTCCCCTTTTTTTTCCCCTATAAGTACAGAATAGATAACTCTATCACAGCCATCTTAAAAACAAAAGAAAACACTCTGTTCTTGACAAGTCGTAGTTTTTGCAGGGATAACATTGAGGACTCAAAGTGTATTTAATAGCTTCTTCCACTTCCACCAGCCTCCTTCTACATACAGCTGACACACTAAAGCTTAACACATTACCCACCAACATGGACAGGTAGAAAATTTGCACATACATGCCTATACACACGGCTTTTGCAAGCATTAAAAAACATAGGTATACAATGTATGCAGTGTGGATATGCACATGCATAAGTGCATGCATGTGTTGCCAATAGAGACGAATGCAAAAAGACACATCAGAATTTTCATTTTCATACATATTTCTAAACCACACTCAGCCAAGATGACTTCTGTATGTGATCAATGCTATTGCTTCTATATATGTATTTACTCCTCCAGAAGCATACCTGTGAGATATAACCGGGAGGCACGTGAATAGGGGGGATGGATCCATTGGGTGACATCATGGGAACCTCTGCTGGTCCTAAAAGAAAGGGAAAAAGAGATTTATTGCAGTTGAAAGAAATTGCACAATTGCTCAGAAAAGGTTAAAAATAGCTTTATTTTTGAAGCCTACAATAACAGAATGAACAAATCCAGTAATATCTGGTGTGTGGAAAATGCCTTATGCCATCATCCTAAAAATAAGATCATTGTTCAATGACTTTAACATATATTCTGCTGAAATAATATTTTCATCTTAAAACGGCTAAAACACAGGCTTTATATTACCCACTGATCAACTTATACAGCATTAAGCAGTAACACAATATGTCCTTTAGCAGCCCACAATTCCTGTACTGAAATCTGGTTAAGTTATTCTTGTCAAAGACATGGAGGTGCAGAACAAAGCAGAAACTGTGCAGTCTGGAACTAGGCAACTCCCGAGGAAAGTGTCCAATTGTACCAAAAAATCACATATGCGAAAAGCTATCTATTTAAGAAGGCACAAAGACCAAATTCATTATCTCAGCTATTCGGACTAACCTTAGAATGCAGTTGTACAAGCAAGAAGCTTATGGTTTCCACTGTGAAATCCAGCCCTGAGCACTCCAGTTCCATTTTGAGGCACTGAGTACAAGTATAACAAAGCAAGTGCCATAATCATTTGACTTTTGCAAACACGGCCTCACAGCTACAAGAAAGCATCTAGATAAAATGGAAATAGTTGACTTGGTTGCTCACTGATTTAGCTACTAAAACCAGACACATCACACATAGAAGTCAATAAAATGAACTCCTCAAACAACAGACAGATGTTTGCAATGAGAGTTTACTGTTTTGTAAAGAATAATGTAATGACTTCCCTAGTACATATGCTAATGTTCATTCTAATCTGTTCCTCTAGCATTTGCCATGGGCTGAGAATTCATGGCCAAACTCTGGAGAAGAGCTTAGAAAGCTCTGCACTTTGCTGCTGCCAATCGAATTTCAGCTTAGACAATTACTACAAAAGATCACTTCAATCTCCTATGACAGAGGAGGTACCCAGCATCTCCAAACCGTGCCCCATTCCAGGAAAGGAAGCCAAATGTCAGAACACGTGGAGAACTTCAGCCATAAAGGGGTGAAATGGCAGCTCATCAGCTCAACACTATCTGCCTCAAATGTGTGGACAAAACTGGTGAAACCTCCAGCAACAGAGTGAGCCACAGCTCATCATCCAACAGCAGCAAGGAGCAGGGACACTAGTCCACGCTGACGTATAAGAAGCCATTCTCTACCCGCATATGGTTTTTACTGGTCACACCTACATCTGAAATATGATAATTTATTAAGTGCATTAAACATGTGAAAAGTCCTGAAGTTTCAGTGTTTATTGTTTCAGAAGTTATTTTAAGCATGGGGCTCTGCTGCTCCGCGTACTGCTCAACACCTGACTGACTACACAGGGAACCTCACCTATACTACAGCCCCACTAGGTAAAATGGCTTTAGCACTCATCCAGCACAGATGTTTTTTCCCGCCTCACTTCATAGCTCTATTAATGTGTTTTGTCTCTCCTAATAAAGCTCCCACAGTGAACAGCTTTAGCGTGAATGGAAAAATGTAACAGGATGAGTTGTAAGCAATTGCTGGGTGGATTAAGCTGTGGTTGAATGGTTCTGCTTAAACCCATCGCAAAATACAAAGTGACAATTGGGTCACAGGGAGCTTTTCCGAAACATTATTTGAGTAAATGCATTTTTCCTATTAATAAATAAACAAATAAATAAATCTTTGCATACATCTTCCGAGCAATGTGCTTTCATGCTTTTCTCTGAACTTCCTCTGGTTACTCACAGTGCCTTGCTCAGCAGGGCACAGTACACACAACAGGGGTGTGCACAGTAGCATTGGGATGGGGTAGCAGAAGCCACACGGGATTAACAAGTGCTGTTGGGTTCTTCAGGGTGCAACGTGCCCAAGAATAGGTGGAAGGAATAATTAGCACTGTCACGAGGCTCACTTTAAATGTCACAACAAGTGAATGATGCTAAAGAGAATAAAGCCTTAATTTTTAATGTGTTTCAAGCCTTCAACCAAAATCCTCTCTACTTACAGTCACTGTGGCCCTAGCCGGTCTCTCAAAAATACAAATTCTGCCTGGAAATGCATTTGAAAAGAGAGCAGCCCTGGACTTTCTATGCATAGATCAACTAAGTGCTATATGGCAGCTGAGAATCGCTCAACTTGGCATGGCCATCATCTGTCCCACAAAGCCCTTGCCAATTGCTCATATGGAGCAGCAATCGACTGGCAGGAAGAAATCAAACTCCCACACCGAGACTGTTGACTGCAACACTTCCATTCCAATAATAATAAAAAAAAGCTTGGGTTTTATCATCAAAACGTGCACTGAGCAAGATGGTTCCTAACCTTGCGCACAACCCACAAACTGTTAAAGTCATTTGGGTAACAGGTTTTAAAAGAACGACAGCCCCATGATTTGCGGCAAGGTTTTGTTTCCAGTGCTTTGATTTCCAGACGAGCCAAATGACTTTAGCATACATTATTTCATCTCTCTCGTCAACGGTATCAAAACAACTTCAAGTGGCAGTGAGTAACACACAGCCCCAGAGTTACTAAAGACCTCGCTTGCAGAGAAACCACTCCCTATTTAGCACTAAAACAAAATCAAATCTTTTGTTGAGGGAAATTTATTTATCTTTTACTTACATCTTATACTTTAACTGTTAAAAGAAGTAAGTACTTAGAAAAGGATGTTCCTCAATTACTTATATTCATAGGAAGGATGTAAGGAGTTTCCCCCAAGGTATTTTAAACCCTTGCAAGTCTTAAGTGAAGCTCACAGTTCAACATGCAATTTAAACTATGCAAGGAGGAGCCATCCTGCTCTGCCCTGGATGCTGCCCGCTGCAACAAGCTCGCCTTAATATATTTTGAACCTGTTAATAAGTGAAGTCCATCCCCTGGGTCCATGACAAAACCAAGCCAGAAGAGATTTGGCCACTGCTGCTCGCAAAGTCGGAGGCCAAATTCCACCTCAAGCTGCAGCACTGTAAATACTGAGCGCCTCCAGCAGCTTCTGGAGAGCTGCCCCAAAATGCTGGTGTGAGGAACCCACTGCTCTGACAGCACCAAGAGTTTGTGCTTCCAACATGTTTGTAATCAAGGAAGAAGGAGAGGTAGAGATACTCGGTTCCCAAGCGGCACAGCTGGTGACCAGCCTGAAGCCCTGGTGAACCCCATTCTGCCTCCCTTTTAATTATTGTAACCATTTTGAGAGGAGAAAAACATTTCCCAGATCTGCTGCCTTTAAAATAACAAAAATCAAGAACAAGAAAGCACCTGCACACAACAAAAAACACAACTATTCTACTTGCACTGTGGCACGTTACATGAAGCTGCAGGTGAAACCAAGCCTTCCTCCCCTTTCTCTCCTGCACCTCCCCAGCGAGGAGACTGCTTCATCCTGGGGACTGTCCGCTCTTTGTCCATTCTTAGTCCTTCTGCAATCATAGCACAACCCACTGCAGGAATTTCTGCCCCAAGGTTTTCAAGGCAGACTAGAGCCTTGGTCTCAGACTGTGGCACTCACAACATTCTTGTATAAAAGCAGTTTTGAAATCAGTATGCTTTTACTATCATCCTCAGTGACCTTTTACGCATGAATTAATTAGTTTTCTTCTGTTAATTATAGAAGCCCAAGACTGGCACCCTGGTTCCTCTGGCTGGAGCAATGCATTTTGCCTGTTTCTTTGTGCACCATGAAGCAGCAAGGTCACTGCGCTGTGCTGTTTTCCCTTCCCAGCTGCTCCACATAGTGCTTTTCTCTCCCTATTGTTAAATCATTTTCACTGCAGAATATTCTCCAAATCCAGTCCCAAACCCATGCCCATGTGCTTTGCTACGTATTTGCACTGCTCCTACAACTCCTGGCTTCAGGTTGAAATTCACCAGTGAACAAGAACTCTCAAGTCCATTAATTGCTCAGTAGGATCTCAGCCCTGTTTCCAGAGAGCGCACAGTGACTTAGGATCCCACTTCATAATACCTGCAGGAGAAGAGATGTGGTGATTTTGGAAGGGTCTTACTTCAAAATCGAAGGATCTTCTAAGTTTTAATGCTATGAATCTTCTGCAGTAGCAGAGCAAAAGATGAATGCCACCCAAGCACATGCCCTGTGCTTTACACAGCTAGAATCAATTCATGGAAGCCTCACTGCTCCCTTAGCTTGCTGCAGCGACTCGACACACAAGGGTGTCTCAGGAAGTAAATCTATTGAGCAAGAGCTGTGACCGAATGAAACGGGAAGATCGTTTAAGGGCAAATTGGCCTGTTCTGCTAAAACAAATGACCCAGGCCTCGCTGCCCTTGGCGGCGACCCAGGGGTTTGCATTTTCACATGGACGAGCAGCTGTTCCGGAACAATTTCCTCAATGAAACAAGCACAAACAGGCTGCCTTTCACTGCTGGATGCACACAGCTTCTCTTCCTACTCCATTATGCTCACAGTAGCTTATGTGCCACGCTGGGTGATGGCACAGAGCGCTCATGCCCCAAGCTCTGCCTGTTTGTCCCATGCCCCACAGCCGCAACTCCTGAAGTCACCAAGGCACAAGACCCAGATCTGCTGCTGATCCTACATTTGTTCCTACATGACTACAAACTTGTAGATTGAGGCAGCTCTGCATGAAAAAGGAGCAGCTTTTACAAGACTAAGTGCCCGAGGGGACAACATGACAGCTGTTCGGAAACCTTCAGAGAGGTCTGGTATGTTAGAAGAATCTCAGCTATGCTGCATTCACCCTGCAGAAGTGGGGCTGTGGAAGGCACAGGAATAAGGTCGTTAATACTGCCCAGTGTTAGCAAAAGCACCCAGCACTCAGCCATCTCCACAGGGCGGCACATCCATGAAGGTGGCTGCAGAGTTTTGCACTACTTGTGGGTCTCTTTCCTAAAGGCAACCTCACTTACAAACTTAAGATGTGAATAAAAGGATGCCTAGTACACACTTGTAGAACTCAGCAGGCTGCCTCAGCTGCTACACAATCTCCCTTGATTAAGGGGAGGAAAAGGGGATCTCATCAGCATGCACAGAGTTTAAAGACACAGAGAGCCCATGCTCCAACAGGGACTTTTCTTTAAATGCAAGGCACTCCTGCTTCTTCGGAACAACTCTATCGGCACATTCACTTGGACTTGCACCTCCACTATTCACTTTCTGTTCAGATTACAGTTCAGAAGAAACCATTCCTTTTGCCTTACAATTGTAGTATGATATCATTACCAAGTTCCAATGGGTTTCAAATGATCTTGGTGGTCCAGCATCAAATGACTATTTAAATGTGCACAAAGGATCCAAAAAAAGCATCAGCCTGAAGCCAGCTGCACCTGCATGGCTTAACCACTGACTGCAGTTACCTCAATACATATGTGCAGACACAGAGCCTGACAGGGCAGGCTGAAGGATTTTCTGTAGGTGAAAGATGCTTCTTAAATGCCTTTGCAACTTCCATCATCCTTTATTTGTTTTTTTCCCAATATGCTTTTAAAATCCTGTGAATGCACTGGATGTGGTTACAAATTATCAGCCCTTTAACCTCCCTCTGTCCAAATTAATTGGCCAGAATCATTTTAAAAATAACTGAAGTTTCAAAACACATCAGTCCCTCAGAATTTCAGTGCATTGTCACCATTACTGTTAAAAGGCAAATCCCACAGCCCTGAATTATGCACGCAACACTTGGATCTCACAGCAGGAGGCCCTGAATCCAGCCTTGGGTTTGTGCTGTCTCTAATACGTGTGGACAAACTTAATCAATTATTGAGTGAAAACACTCAGAAACAAAGGCTCAGAGCACTCAGCCCATGGAGCATTTCTGGGTTGCCCACAGGACAGCACCTCTGCTGTTTGCATTGGAGCCTTCTGTGGACTGCTTGGCTCACCTGTCCTTGCTAACTGCCCTGCTACACACTGCCTCCAGTTCATAAGAAAACAACAGCATTGACATTTGAAGCGTACACCTCTGTCTCCCAGATGTGGCATTCTTGTAGAGGGTTTTTTTTTTCAGGACAAATAAATGTTTTGGAGTTGAACTTTTTTCCCTTTTTAAAATAGAAGTGGAATATTTTGCTGCCCTAATCTGAATAAACCATTTTGATTCTTTTGCTCAAATAAACCTTTTCTGCTGGTTGGCTCAACCATCACTACTGCAAAAACACTTGCAAAGAGTATTTTGCAATACTTCAAGCACTGAAAATAAGCATCCTCCCATGGCAATTCACCAGATGGGTTACAGATTGTAAATCAGAGATGTCTAGACTAAAACACAAGAGACAAACATCTGTCTAAAATCAGTTAGCTTGAATGGCAAATACTGTTAAATAAATTAGGGCTACTTTGGAAACAAAGAAGAAACAACTACGTTGAAAACATCTGAAGTTAATCCATTAGCATACAAGCCACAAAACAAGAACCTGGAGCTGGAGAGACATTCATTATGTGATGAACACAACCGTGCTGACACCCCGACATGAGGAGTAGGGATGGCAGCAGAGCTGTTCCACATCCCCTACAGGGTCCCCAAATGGAGCAGTTGCAGGAATGTGGTGGTTCCAAGACTGGGGAAACCACACAGCCAAGCTGATGTCACATGGAGACCTGTGGGACAGTGACTGGCCACAAACCCCCATGGGCCAACTCATACAGGACTACAAAAGCAGGCAGAAGATGGGAATCCTCAATCAGCAGTAGGCTTCCATTTGGAACCACACGCCTCATATGCCGAGTTGAGGTGATAATTCCAAACAGAGGAGGCCCAGCAGTCCCCTGAAACCTACACAGCACCACCAGTCCCTACCCCAACCTCAGCAACAGGGAAGCAACCATTGCTGGATGAGAGCAGTGTGACTCTTAGACCAATATGAACAACATTTCCATTTACGTGCTACACAGCACCATTAACCTGATATCGACAGGAATTCTTTATTTCTAGAAAGATGAACTCCAAGCCACAAGAACACCATAAAGGATGGATGTTGCACTATGAACATTTTCACTTTGCAAATGGCTTCTCAGCACATTCCAATGATGTAAATGCTGTTTGGGGTGCATGGGTTAGCTTGCTGACAACGTTTACAAAATGGCATTCAATTATAGAAAGTTTTGCTCTCTGTAACATGTTTATACAAACGTTAAATAATCAGCTTAGAGTGTAACTTTCATTAAAGGTAACAATAATTACACAACATCAGTTTTCTGCAGCGGTAAAAGAAAATGCTCCAATTATTCAAAATATAATTATTACATTCCCATGGCAACACCAAAATGATGGTACAATCAGCGACAGATCCAAACCCAAGTCAACAATTATGCTATGCATTATGTTCTCTTCCACCTGCCCTTAACGAGGCAGCAATTAGGGGATGGCTATTCTCTGCCTGTCCACCCACAGCAAGAAATATCACGCAGCCTAAAAGCCGACGTCAACGTTCCATCCATCAGCCCACCCAGCACTGGGGAAACAGCAATGGCACCAAACATGACAGCATCTGACAAGTTTTATTCCTAACAAGTTTGGACCCTGGTCTTTGGTGAATCATTTAAAACACTCTATTTGAACACCCTCACCAAGATATGGCAATTAATATCTGGCTGTCATAAACATGCCTTCTTTATTGCATAGGGAAGCGGGGAGGGAAAGAAAGTCATCAGCGCCTTTTAGTGATGGATGTGCATTTCAAAAGTGCAAGCAGCAGCTGAGTGAGCATCCCCAGTACACCAACCCACGTTCTCCAAGGGCCCTGTCGTTAGCCCTGGTGCTGTCTGCAAGGAGCCTTCATTGGCAAACATCTGTCCCATTAGTGCTGTCCCTTCACTGGCTTGTCTGCTCATCCAGACATATGTCACAGGACTGGCATCATTCAGTAAGAGCTGCTTAAGGTATTTAACCCTTCCCACTTCAAGGCAAATAGAAGTTTCTTAACATAATGCACTTATGCATATTTTATACTCCAGTATCCTATAGTGAATGCAACAACCAGAACCATTCACAGGTATTTTACAGAACTGCACACCATATCATCAGCATCTTATACTGCAACAAGCTGTACAAACTTCAGAGAATGAAGTCACTTCCACCTACAAGATATAATATACAGTGAAGAGCTTATAAGTGTTTGGATGTGGTTCATTTCTCCTTTCAAGTTTTCTCACTATTAATGATTGACTATAGCTTATGCCAATACTGCCCAGAGAATGCACTGGAGGAACTGGAGTTAGCACAGAAGATAAGTCCTTCCCTCTCCTCCATGCTGAAGTCCAGCAACAAATACTTTCTTGTTACTCCTCTGATTGCATAGTGGGCACGTGCTGAGTTCTGCTCAGAACTCTACAAGTTCATGATTTTTCATTTAATTTTAAGAAGCTATTTTGGCTTCCAGCAACTCTTAGCACGAGTTTTTCTTTCCATACAAAAAAAGAGCTCTCATACTTTGGCATTGCAAAGTTGCTGGTGAAGTACCATGGAAGCAAAAATAGATGAGCAGTACACTTAAATGAATTATAATCCACATTTACCTGGGTTAGACATAAATAGTTAGGGAATGGGAAGGTTTTCCTTGGGGGAGGGCAAGGAACAAGGGTGAAATTTCACTTGAGCCACCATTCCCTGCAGGCCCTATTCCAATTTTCAGATCAATCCAACAAAATCACATCATACCTGTCAACAAGTTATCTGTACAGTTCAACAGAATATTGCCTGGATAAACTTAAGCTCATATAAATCTTCTAACACTCGACGAGCTCACCCAGGTAATAGAGCAGTTTGTGCAAATTCAGCTGCAGAATCGTGCATCGCTACGGTGAATTTTCCAGCACTGAAGTATTTTTGCAAACTACAACTGAAGGCTTAGAAGATGAAATAATCATTTTTACAGGCTTAGAAAAGAGTTACAGTGAACCTGCTAGTGATAGGAAGCTTTTTGTCCCCCCCCCCAAAACAACCCGAGTTGTTAAAAAGGTACATTTTGTGCAAGTTGTAGGTAGAAACATCAATATTTTGTTTCTTTACTTTCAAAAATATGGCAACACGCAGTCAAAACCTTGTCCCTTCTTTTCAGCTTCCTTCCCCTTCCGAGCCCCTGCACTGAGAACTGAGGGCAATGCTCTCTTCTGCTCCTTGAAGGTTCCCTGCGATGGCAGAAGGCTGAGAGCAGCATTTCTCTTCTGGCTCTCCAAAGGCTGCAGCACAAGAGGGTCCATTCAGCGGCACAGAGTCAGGCTGGCAGGCTGCAAGCTCTGCCCGGGCTGTGCGGCCACCGCTCTGCTAACAGCAAACAGTGCAGCACGGCTGGATCCAGGCTGAACAGGAATGCCTTTGTGCCACAGTTTGATGAGCTCTGAAAGAAACGTGCTCTCTCCATGCAGCATTAGATCTAGATCCAAAAAAGCATTAAAAAACTAAAACAACAACAAAAAACACAGAGAGGAAATTCCACTGAATTATGTTCATGTATATCTTCAGTAGCTTCAACTTTTGGACAGCGTTACACATCTCTGAGGATGCTCATCTACTTAGGTAAGGGGAGATGACTAAAATGAAGAGATTAAACTCAGGAGAGGTTTTCTACCATGCTGCACCTCAGTTCAAGAACAGCAGCTGGGCTTGACACACATCACAGGAGCTCAGAATTCTCCTTCCTCTGAAGTCTCTGGATCTCCAGGTTTCCTCCTGCTTCTACCTGAGCAGCACTAAACCTTCTGTTTCTACTATCAGGCCACAGCCTGCTGCTGGTCTGCAGGAACTATGAGCCCACTGCTGCTCTGTAGTTCTCATCTGGAGTCCACTCATTGTGAATGGAGTTCTCCAGTTCTCCAAAGTCATTGAGAAATTCAAGAAATAGCCCTAATGAACTCCCTGGCATGCTCATTCAATGAGTGGGTGCAAACTCCTCCTCTGAAGCTTCAGATGGCACCGTGTAGAGTGAAGAGGAGTGGAAGGGAAAGAGGAAGCAGGAGCCATTCAACTTACAGGATTTTTTGTCTCCTGATTTCCAAGGTACAGCCTTTCCACCTACACACTGGGAACATCAGCTGGGCTTCAGGAACATGAGGCAAGTGCTTTCTCATGTATGCATGGAAAAAGCCTGTATTTATACTGCAATAAGATACCGCTCACTGTAAGCCTAAAACTGAAGCCTTAAAGAGGACCCTATAGGAGGGGAGTCAGGTTCTCTTTAAACATAAAATGCAACCAAATTATACCACAGAAACCCACGGAACATTATTCAGACGATTGACATGAATAAAACATTCCACTTTTGCCAAGTTTTGTTCAAGCTGACTTCAGCTTTCGGCCTAAACACACCTCAGGCTATACTGACATCATTTGTAGTAGAGGCAGCATTTTATTTAAGCTTGAAATCTGTGGCTGTTAGGTAGATTACCAACTAGAGGGCTGAGTTTTCATCTACAGAATCTTGAGTGACCTGACTTCAAAGGCTGGATTTAGACTTACTGAGCCAATAGGAAACAAACACCTTTAATCTCCGCACTGACATTAAACTCAAACACAAAATAATCCTGGGAAAAGCCCCCTATTATCACACAACCAGATGGAAATGGAGGAAAGGTGGTAAAAACTTGAGCAGTTCTGCATGAATAACCTGGCTCATAGGCAAGGGTACTAGTTTCTCTCTTCCCGATATCTTTTTCCATCCTGTTTTACTCACCTCTTTTTAAATATTAAGTTATACTGGGCACTGAGCCTAGATTAACATATCTGAACACTGAACGCTAAGAATTTATTCTAGGGAAAATCTGGGCATTTAGATGCATATGCAAACACCTAAATTATCTGTCATCTGCACCTAGGTGCTACTGTACTTTGGGTAAGAAATAAGCTTTGCACATGAAAGAAAGCTGGCAGCTCTAAGTGATCTTTTCTGGCCCTGGAGATGGATGCTCAGTTATTAGACCCCAAAATCTTATTCCTCATACAAGGTTCAACACTGTCTGTTCCTTATTTCTGCAAATATACTGGAATCCCAGACATCATGTGCCTGGTTAAACAGAATGCACCAAAATCAACAGCCTTCTGCCCCATCTGTGTATCAGCAGCTCCAAAAACTGTTAATAAACCCAAAATATAAAATACTTTCCAAAGGAAGAGAGAGGGCAGAGGAGGAAACAGCACCTTTTACCATACAAATACCATCAGCAAAGGCCATGTTGCCCAGGCACATATATGTGACAACCTACCAAGATGAAACAGGCTCTGGGTTTAAAGGCAGAAGCTGTTTAACTGTGAACAACAGGAAAACAACATTCAAAGCAGGAAAGATACCATAAATTGTTTGAAATTTCTTGATGAAATTCACTTGGGGGAATTCCAATGCAGAATCCAAAACAATGCATACATCCTTCATTCAGGCACCAGATAGAAGGTAAAGTGATCTAAAGAAAGGTTGCAGGCTGCACAACCCAGACTTATAAAACCCACCCACAAGGAACAACATGCCATCACATTTCTATTTTAAAATAAAACCACTGCCCTTCTTTTGAAAGGTAAAGTCAAGTTACAATGGGAGCCTCATTGTTTTTGGCATGCTAAGTGAACCCATCCAGCTACTCACACAAATGTATACAATTAGTTTGATCCAACAAGATGCTTAGCACATGTAATTCTCAGGCCTCAGAGACCTGAGTGACTGACAAGGTGAGCTCAGTATCTTGCAGGTGTGGGGCTTATAGAGTTACACATACTGTATATAGTTCAAAAATCCAGTCCCAGTGCTGCAGTGCTCACTCTGGCAGCCCACATGCTCCCTCTGTGCATGGGCACTGAATGAGGCACCCTAAAGGCCAGGTTTACCAAGACGAGATGCAACTAGGGATCAAAATAGCTGAAACTTTCTCTTGAAAAGCATGCGATGCTTGCTGAAGCTTTGGAAACCTTCATCAAATTAATCCTCATCAGTGATGGACAGCAGCAAGAGCTTATGTGAGGTCATGACAGGAGTTTCATCCCAGATAGATGTCAGAATTCCAATTCCACTTTACTAAATTCCGTTTGAGAACACAAAACAAAACACACAATGCTTCTAGGTGGAAACACTGAGAAAATATTGTTGAATGGAATTTTTGAATATTTATAGACAGGAATAGATCAGCTGTAATTGAAATGGAAAACCACCTACATTCTGACCCCGAACTGCCAGCTGGGAATTGTGATGTATACCTTCAGAAAGGTCCACAAGGAAACAGCCCAGCGTTCAACTACAAATCATTCCTTTGTGCAGATGCACAGCACAGCTTTTGTAAAGGAAAATCCATTACTGAGGATACAGAGCAGTCAGAATCAGACCTTAGAGATGCACAGCAACACAATGAGAAGCAGCAGACTCAACCGGCAAACTGGAAACTGTAATCTGTGAGATCTACAACCCTGGAGTGCTGATGCCTCAGCTGGAGAAGTGCCTGGGCAACCTGCTCCATGCAGACCAGCTTTAGGGAGAGGGCAGGGCTACAGCCTTTGGAGATCCATCCAGCCTAAACTACTCCAATTTTGTGGTTCAGCTCTGCAAGAGAATCATTTCATTGTAATGCTGAGCATAAATACCGGAAGTGTTATTTATAAAGCCCTCTTAAAAATAGAAACATTAAAAAACAAAAGCAAAGATATTCAAAGAGTGTGAAATGCATCTCTTTAACCAACACACAATGTTTACACAACACCTGATTTCTGCTCACTTCTGTTAATGGTTGCAATGGTTTCTCCATGAACCCACCAAGCATGAAAAGAATGCAAAGAGCATCAGGTAGAAAACAGCTGGAAATTTCCTCCGCCGCAATTTATTTCCATGCTTATTGTGTTAATTATTTATTCAAACAGACAGAAATCCATACAAATACCAAGCAAGTCTTGTAAAAAACATTGAGACGCTTCATTTTCAGAAGCTTAAACCTGCTACCTACTAATTTTTCCTCTTATGTAAGCAACAGCGAGGGGAAAGCAGCTTTTCCCGTGAAAGAGCTGTTGTTAAATATTCGATGTCATTAACAGGAGCTCATAAATCCAACATGTCACTGCTGATATGATCAAACACCACACAATTATTTAATGAAGCCCGTTGGATAAAAATTACCCGACCTGCATTCATCTTTGAACGGCGAAACTGTTTTCGCTTTATTAAATTTTAAGGCTGCCATTAAGAAAGCCTATTAAGAAGGAGGCTTTTAAGCTCTTTCTTACTCCCAACAGTATAGCTAGACACTTTGTACCACCGCTACTCATGATCAGCATTAAAATCACTATAATCAGATAATTTCGGTGCTTTAGTGAGCCATGCTCTACCATCTGGGGACTGGCCATGCTGGGGCAAATCAGACCCAACTTGACTGACATTGAGGGAATTTGTTTTATGGAACTACTGAAGCTAATCTTACCAGCCACGTTCTGCTATGTGGCATCTGAAAGTGCACTATTTCTTTTTTTGTGCATTACCAGAGAAATATGACTTCACCAAACAGAACTGGGATTGGACTCAGAGACCTGGAGGATTTAATATTGGGTGTTACTCCGTCTGTAAAAGAACCAACTGGAGCCTGATCCAAACGGTATCTGTCAGATCTTTATATAAAGAGGTATCTATCTATACCCAAGTTTCCTAATACTTGGGAGTGCTTCCAACACAAGCAACACAAACTCATCCAAGAGGAATAACACGTTCATTACTCTCAACTTAATTTTCTTGAAATTTATGTCTGCAGTAACACTGTAAACATTAGGAGTCACAGCAGATAGCTGTGAATACAGGAGATGAGGAAGCTAGGGACGATGCGCTGCTTGCACTGAGCACCTCCCGTTGGCTCCAGCCCCAGCTCTGCCAGGCAGCACACACAGCTGACCCAGGGCTGCAGAAGGGGCATGTGCACACTGCATGTGGGCACAATGCATCTTAACCAGGGCAATGGTTACTGATTAAACGAGGCATTCAGACTGCCAGCCACACCGGCAAACTCATTGTGATCTCAAGTAGCAGGAAACAGCCCCGGAAACGAGTCAGCTTCGCACAGAGCCCCATCCACCTGCCTGCAGCACATCCCTGCTTCCCTTTCCAGCTCTCCAGTGCCTTTGCCTCCTTTTTAGTTTATGGGTTACCTGGCCACATTGATAACCAACGGGATAACTTCAGAACAAATCAAACAGCCTCCTCAGCAGTAACTGTAGCTGTATTTATCCTCAACTTTCTCCCCCATCCTATAGATCCACAGTTTTTGTTTTTAATGTTTTTCTCTTTCCAACTCTTACAGAAAGATACGCTTATATTTAAAAAAAACCTTCCAATGAAAACGAATCCCCCGAGCAGCTACCTGAACAAAAAGGCAGAAGCGATAACAGTTCTGCAAACACAAAAAGCAGCGAGCAGCTCAATGCACACTCCTTCCCTTTGGAGCAACACTGCTGCTACGTGCGGCACCAAAGAACACCCAAACTCTTTTTTCATACCAGGAATGTGATTTGACGCTAAACCGCTGCCTGCAACTCTGACATGAAATCACTGTTAGTATGCAAAAGGAGAACCAACAGTCAGACGCTTTTTCAAGATAACTATTTACTTTTGTACAAATGCACGCTGGAGAGAAAACTACCCACACATTTTGAAAAGGGGACTCTAAAGGCTTTTTCCCCTTGTATTCAAAAACTAATCTTGCTTATTAATTGTTGCCTTTGGAGTGAGTAAAGCTTTCCGTTGTCTCAAAGCTATTAACAGCGACAGCTGTGCATTAAACAAACTCAATATTCAGCAGCCCCATCCCAACGCCCTTCTGGAGCTCTGAGGAGCATTTACCAAACGCTTTTTCCCCTTTTGCAAATAAAAGGGTATTTCTAGATTGATTTCTAAAAGCTGGCTCATTTCTGATTTCATTAGAGGTTTAATGCAAATAGTTATGAGAGCTATGTAAGCATCACGGGAATCTGTGCCACTGCAGAAAATAACCGACAATACTCAGTTCCTAGGAACCGTATTCTATAGTCAGTGTTTAGAATTCCTAGGATTCCTGAGCACCATCATTTCAGCATCAGGGCAACAGTAACTAAAACTCCAATAAGAGTTGTCTAAAACCTCCTGCAAGAATAACGACCTAGAAAACAGCCGCATACAAAAAACATTATGAAATAAGGACTGTCTGAAAGGCTTCCAAATCGACAGATTCCCATTTCACAGCAAAACAAGAAAGAAAATCACTTGGAAAGCTCTCCTCTATTAATCAAAGCTTAAATTTGCATCACTTGTCACATTTGCTACATAATTCTGTGGAAAAACTGCATTTACCTTGCTGCTTTCCACTGTGAGCAGTGACCCATCTGGAAGCAGAAACAAACATGCCCTGCATTCTTCTTGGCCCCTCACATCCTTGCTGTGGCAGAGCATTAGATCTGACCATCCACCAGCTGCACCTATTTTTTTCCTCTTTATTTGTTTATTACAAACTTCAGCCATATCAGAACAGCTCCCAGGCAGGAGGTAAGGTGGCCCTGGCATGTTTTTGGCCACGTCCCCTGATGGAGTGCAGAGCCACATCACACCAAGGAGGAGGGATCCATAAACACACACAAGCTGTTCTAAGATGTAACGCATCGTATTTTACGCTTTATTACTTACAGGAAGCACTGCTTAATGGAAAAGAAAACTGGAAGGTAACTAAGGTGCCTGGAGCTGGATTTCCTGGGCTGGTAAGAATTCTGAGCATGCTGTGTCTAATGCGTGACATGCTGCAAGCGCCCTTTGCAATGGGCAGCTTCAGATACCCAACCCAGCAGGCCAGCATCCTTGCAACAATACCATAACCCCACTTGTTTTGGTCATGGATGTGTTTAAAATCAAAAATTTCTACTCAAAACTTAGGTCTTAAAGAGGTAAATCACTCTTCAAACTTCCCTTTGAATTCGTTAGCATGGCATAATCTTTTCACAATGTTCTAAATGCATGCTGTGCATACATATACATACATTCAATATGTATAATTATTACTTACCTACCAGATGCAGGATAATTACAAGCACTGTCCCAAACCAAAGATGCCAGGACATGAGCTGATGCTGCATGCAGGATTACCCAGACAATATGCAGAAGCAATAAGTCTGTGATCCAGGTGGGTGTTTCTGGGTCACACACTGCTAAAGAGGCAGGTCAGGTTAATGATCAGTCCAAATTTCAGTACTGTGAAACTAACTGCCTGCTGACATTCCTTTGTGGTACATCATTCTCAGTAACCCACCTGTCCCAGCAGGTGAGTCAAGTTTGACTCCACAGGCTCACAACAGGCAGCTGTAAGACCCAGTGCAAACAACCTGATATCTCCAGCACTATGGGCAGACACATGGCCAGGGTTATGCACCAACCATACCAGACTGACTATTTTCACCAATTATACCTCAAAGAGCTCAAACACGAATCTATAGCAACTCATTCAAGCCAAATGCGTTTCTGAGCACAGAAGGGTTTCCCACACAAATAATCTGTAAATCTTTCACTTGGGTAAAATAAGGGCTACCAAATCCTTGGGCTTCACCATCCAACAGCAGCGGGAATCCCCACAGGCTCCAAAACCACTTGGCACAAACCTAAGCCAACAGGGAACTTTTGTTCTTTATTTCTTAATACATACACAATAATTAGAGACTATTACATTGAAATCCTAATGAGCATCATATAAGTGCACAGTATGTGAAGAAAATCAGATAACTGAGAGACTTCAGAAAACAGAGCTCAAAGCACAAGATTTCCAGAAGAAAAATGCGAGGTGTATACATCCTTAAATACAACATTTCAGAGATTGTATTTAAGGAACCCCGCATTAATAATACTATGAAACAGCAAACAAAGAATAATACTAAATGAGATAAATACTGCAGGCTCATGTCCTTCATTTCCAATATTATTTTGTCATTAAATAATCTCATTACCAGGTTATGCTCCAAGTCAAGCTACACTGTCAATTTATTGCTTAAATTGTTGTATTAACTGGATAGGCACCAAATTTTGCAGAATAATGAAGTAAAATCTGAGTTTCCCAGGTTTTAATCAATATTCATTGAAAACATTTTCATGCTTTGACACAAAACAGGCCTTGCTGCAGCCCCAGACCACTCACCCCACCTATGGCTGTGCACAGAAGCCTTGGGCAGCATGACGTGGCTTTTGAGAGCACCGTAGAGGGGACGGCACCCCCAAGCTGCCTTCCAGTGATGGGAGATGCTCAAAGTCTTAGGCAATTCCCCATGCCAATGGCAGAATTAGAGGCCAAGTTGCCTCACGCTTCTCTAGGCTTCTCAAAAGCCACAGGATTTTTCACATTCCTCACATTTCCTACCTTCTACTCTCCCGACGTCTCTCCCATAAATACACTTCCCGTAACGCTTTCAGCAGCAGCTCTCAGTAGACTAACAGGAAAACAGGATTTTAAAGTTATTGGCCTCACTGTGTTTGTTCTAAAGACACAGAGACAAAATATCTGAGAAATCTGTCCAAAGAAGAAAAAAAAACTACCACCAAAAATATGAAAAATTGAGCAACTTTCATCGCATTGGTCAAGTGAGAAAAACATGACTTCAGGGATGCTGGAAGTGAAATTATTCTCTCCACTTCCTGGTGTTCAGATAGAAATATTTTTGGTCTTTAAAAAGCAACCATGCCCACACTTGATACTCAATATCTTGCATTTCAACAAGCAGAGCTGTTTGCTATTTTAACTAAGCAGAAATAAACCCAAACACTATTTCTGAAGGCAGGGCCCCTTCCCCACAGCTCCTGCCTGCTCTCCTCTCACTCCAAAAGTCAACGATCCCCTCTGGCAATATTTGGTCTGATCCCGTTTAATCCATTTTGGTGGTCACTATCATACATCAGTTGAATTGCAAACAAGTTGCTGTAATCACAGGTGAAAGTAAACACGGAACAAAACTGATGTACGTTGGTGGATAAAGAAGGGAAGTGGATTTGCACCGTCCAGCTCTTCACACTGTTTTATTTATTTTCCCTGCATGCAAGAAAAGAAAAAGCGAGGGTTGTGCTCTCAGGGAGGACCTGGGAGGGGCACAATGACTTATGAATCCTTTGTTTAACAATTGAGAGAAACCACAAAAGGAGGGATTTTGTTTAAAACTCCTTGGCACACATTGGAAATCTCAGTCATTTGCACTCACAGAGCACCATTACTAAGAAGCAATCACAAAGCAGAACCATCCCCTTCTTAAGTGTTCAAACCTCCCAGATGATGGATGCTGGTTAAGTCACAACATAACTATTCCACCCTAAGAAACACTGCGTCCATCTGGGCGGGAGCACCTATAGGGCCATAGATGCACACGCAGATGTTGGTGATGTGGGGGCGGGCGGTGGCAGCCAGCCCCACACATCTGGAGCCGTGGGAAACGCTGTGCTAGGCTCATGTCAGACTGTCTCTGTTAGCAAGGAGCACAGCTGGTCCGTGTCAGCTAATCCATGTTGCAACACTGCGCTCAGTGACTCCGCGTAGAACTATGCCCTGCTGTTCATGCTCAGCTGTACTTCTGATTATCAAGGGAGATGCCACAGTGCTTTTTTAAATTAATCAAATAAATAAATAAATAAAAAGGTTGAATGCAGCTGTTTCTGCCCTAAGGAATGTCAGAAGAAATTGTTTCTTCTCTGCCATGGAGGTATTCTTCACTGCAAGTCTGAATGTGTTCCAGCGCTAAGGCAGCTATCTGCCTGCTGGCAAAACACAAAGTGCCAAGCGTTTGTGCAGCCTGAGCTGGGAGCAGCACCACATTGAGCACAGACACACAGGGCCATGAGGTCAGCAGCACCACGTGCTTTGGCTCAAGCTCTGGGTGAAGAAAAATATCCAAACCCCTGAGAAATCCCCACCTGAGAACAAATCAGTGCTCACACACTAACAGCCTTAGCAGAACATCTTGATGCTGGAGGGTACAGGTTTTGTTCACTATCCTCCCAACACACCTGACTGACATTACACCAAACACCCCCACCCTCTTAGGAGTAATTCAGAACAAGAAATGCAGAGCCCTAAGACTACTGTGATGGTAACTGTGCGATAACATCTTACACCAGGTGACAGGTGCACCTCTGCTTCCCTTTGAGATACCTGAATTTCAATCTGAACATGGAATTTGCGTCCATTTTCCCCACGCAGCTCAGTTTTCACTCTCTGTAAAGGCAGTCAAATCACAGCACAGAGAGGCTTTGTGGCCAGCAGGGAACTGGGCATGGCCCCCAGCCTCCTCCACAACTCTCCTGCAGCACTGCTGCATCTGCCTGCAACCACAGAGGACACACACAGGATGATGTCGAGCTCTCAGGAGGTAGTAGATATGTAAAATAGGGAAGGGGGAAAAAAAATAGGAATATTTAACAGACAAAATTTCACTCTCACAAATGTGAGAGAAGCACTTGAGCAAAACTTGATATATGTATAGATCATCAGTGCATTTATTCTTAATAAGGCAGTTACTCTTCTGCCTGCAGGGCAGACCACGGAGCTGTGCAGCATGCTTAGGAGCACCCGGCCCAGCAGCACACACACGGCTATGCAGGTGCAAGCACAAGGACACATCACCACCTGCACAGCAGCCCCACGGCACAGCTGGAACCATTTTGGGTTCCACCACAGTGCTGTGAAGATGCTGTCATCTTCCTGTTCCGCAGGAAGCCACCGACTGCTTCACACAGAGGATTTGCTCACACGGTACCACACATCCAAGTATATGTTTGTATTGCAATGGGAACACCAAGCAGGACGCTGTAAGGCAAGTGACTGTTCTGCAGGCAGACCCAACCCCAGCATCAGATAGAGCCATTATGTTTCAACAGATGAAGGGCTTACCAGATAAGAAGTAGCTCAAGTCTGCTTCAATAAAACCAGCCCATGTCCTTCCTAAAACAAACTCACTGCTTCTTTGAAACCAAGACATGCGTAGTGACCTCAGGTCCACCTCAGGAACACCGCCTCTAAATAGACTTCTAACTGCAGGCTGGAACCTGAAGCCCAGCTCACCTACCCTGTACTGGCTCTACTTTCCCCTCATGTTCAACAATATCAATCCAGGAAATAACAATTTCTCCTTCAAGAAGTGGATATATCCCATTTTCTAGGAAAAAGACAACTTCCCATTACATCACAGTTTCCCTGTTTTAACAATACGAGCCCCTGCTTGAATGTACAGTAACTTGTAACAGTTATTTATCCCATGTCCAATACAGACAAAAAAGCAGAACCAAAGACAAGCGTTGCCCTTTAGATCCTTTACCCATTAAGGCATCAGATTTTATCAAGGTCTCCTGCAGCAAGAGAAAACAGAGCATGAAGCTTATTTCCTGAACTTGTAAAATTAGAAACCTCAAAAGCATTTGGTGGAATTAGTTTTAATTCGTTCAAGGCTTAAACATGCAACTGGCAACGTAACAACACAACAGCCGTATGGATGACCTGCCTTCAGCAACAGAACAGTTTTGAGGAACCACTAAAAAGCAATTCTGTACCTCCATAGAGCATCAGCTCAAGAAGACGATGCCAAGAACCATTTTACTTTGGTGAAAACGGTCTACTCTGAGAGATTTTGGAGGCTCTCCAGAAGCAGCCATGTCATTAGGGAGAGCAGTACACAGGAAGCTGCATTTCCCCACAACTCTACCAATCCCACGGGTGTAATGACGTTACAAAGCAAAACCACGAAAATCCCCTCCAAAAACCCAAAGCATCAGTACTATGGCATCCCAGAAGTCCTAAAATTCTGAGTTATTCCTAAGAATTGAGTGTTGAACTTGAGTCGCAGCATCTTGAAGAGCTCAGAGACATTAAGCGTGCCATCCAAGTGGCCATTTGCCTACAGCAACGGGGCTGTTCTCAGTCACAGCTGCAGTCAGTGTCAGGATTCAACTTAGTGTGGGAAAAATGCTGCAGGTACAAAGATTCGCAGCTATTTCCCATGCAGGGGGTGCACCGGAGCAACAAAACACACAGACCAAGCTGCATGCAAATAATGAAGATAAAGAGCAGGGCAAAGCATCAGTCTCCTTCTGAATTCAAAATAAGGTGTGCTACAATCTCTTAGATCCAAAAGGAGCTGTTATGCTCCTGGCAATTAGAGAGAAGAGCAAAACATGCAATAGAAAGAGAGACTTCTGCTTGTGAACTGAAATTGCTCTGAAAATAAGGAGGAAACTGATGTAACACTTACATGCATGCCTAAGATGAACAGAGCTCAACAAATAGCTTTCTTGCATTCATAGGAGGCAGCTCATATTCCTAATGCATGCTATTTTCCTACCCAGATACAGAATTACTGACTTGGGTTTGTGACCTAGTGCCACCAGAGGGGTAGCCACACACCTCCTTGCTTCTTCCTCCTCCTCTTCCCCCTCCTCTGCTCCCAAACTGTGGGAGATATTCAATGAGACTAAATGGCAGAAGAACTATACACTTGGGCACAGGATCAGCTTTCCCTTCCTCAGCAGGCTCACAGGTCAGCAAATAGCAGCCCAGCAAAGGAAGCAGCAGGAGATGGCTGAGGGGTGGGGAGAGCATCATGAGGCCCCGTCTGTCAGCAGCCACCCTCCATCAGGGCAGGGCAGCTGTAACACAGCTACTTTTACAACCTCCAAAACAAGAGCTGCTTTTATCAGCTTACTCTCCTCTGTTTAGCACAGAATGACAAGGAAAAGGGCTGTTCTGATGCAGGAGAAAAGTGAACAGAACCAGGAGCCACAGAGAGCAGCACAGCTGTAGGGTGCAGCACAAGTTGGAGGCCTGGAAGTTATAGCAACGTATAGCTAAAACGTAAAAGGAAAAGAATCAGAGAGGGGCAGAAAGGGTTTAAGAGTTTCTTCTGTACAATGAGACTGTATTAGTAGATGCCAGCAAACAAAGTGAAAATAAGGAATAATTCAACAATTTTCAGGCATGATTCTCTATAGCCTCTTACCTTTGAAACAAGCCACCCTTGGGAAAACAGGCACAAAGGGCTGAGAGGCTGCAAAAGCAGTGCTGTTCAGACTCCCCCACCAACTCAGGATGCCTTTTTTGTGCACAAGAGCCCAACTACTGCCCTGAAGCTCCCTCTGAAGTGGACAAATTTGAACCACCAGCTATTGAGAAATTGCCATTTGGCCTCCCTGAAGTTAAACCCAGGCTCCAGCTTTGCTCTGGCTGTGTTTCACAGGCGTTCCTCATTAAGAAGCATTCATTAGCTGTCCAAATGTCAGCCCTGCACGCACCAGCTCCAGTGCTGAAAGCTGCAGGGTGCTGAGCACTGAGCCTTGCTGACAGTGGCAGGGACATGGCTGCTGAATCAACACAGACTTGCATTTCTTCCCAGCAGCAACGTGTGCCAGGTGCTATAGGGTCTACTTAGTGCAAAAGGCAGATTTTCAGCCTCTAGGTGCATTTGTACTTAAATCAGAATTACTACCACTTTACTTCATCTCGCCCATTTTAAATTACAAGAAGTTTCACATAAAAATATCTATACGTTTTCATGAGCTGCAATTCACAGCTGGCTGCACTCAGGCAGACAATGCTAACCATGCACATCCATCTTACAGCAAAATGAAGAGAATAATGCTCCCATTGGATACCAAGAATGGCTATGGACATGTACCTTCTGGCTCTAGAAAGGTGAAAACAGAGAACAGGGCAGCAGTGAAGAAGCTTTGCAATCGCACAGCTTGAGGTTAGAAAATAGCTTTACTTCTATTCCTAGCATAGCAGCTGGCTCAAATAACTGGCTAATGTACTTAACCCAGCATTCTGCACACTTCTTTTTGTTTTGCTATGTATAGAGTGGAGATAGCTACGTGCACGAGCAGCACTTGGTAAACACCCAAGATCTGCTTGCTAATCAACCACAAATAAAGGAACAGTTTTATGCTGTACAAAATTATTTGCCCAAATCTGATGTTTGGGTATTTAGAATGGCCTTAAATACAATTTAATTCATTCAGTTTGCTTGTCAACAAAGCATTAGATTCATCTTTAGGAAACTATAGGCGTGTGTATTTTAAACACACTGAAGGTCCCAGCTCAAAAGAAAGCATCAATAAGGAAGCTGCACAGCCCCTGGGCACAGCCACCCTCCCAGGAGCTTGCCCCATGGGCACAGCAACTGCTCAGCAGGAGGGCAGGAGGAAAATTCAGCTTAGGACAGCAGGATCGGGGCTCTGCTTTTCTCAGGGTTTGCTTTTTTAAGCTCATGGCTTACACTAAAGCACACTCGGGATGCTTACATATGTTCTGCATGACAAATATTTCTGTTCAATTGGAACTACTGTTACATTACTCCCATTTATAGCCACAATTACGTCTATCACTTCCACATGCCTCCCCACAAGTTCTTCTTTCAATTTAGTATCTTGCCATATGTGAGATACAATTGCAAGTGTCCAAAGACATCTTTAAACTTGGAGTTTGATAGGAGTTCTTCTGCTGCTTGTATGCTCATCAAAAGCAGCACATTAACATCTCCCAGAGTAACCAGACCTGGTCACCAGCTAAAACATAGCCATCCACCCATCCACACTCAGCCTCAATTAAGGAGACAACTCTCCTATGTGTTTATCATTACAATTAACTTCCAAACAGCGCCAGGTTAGCTGTTTAACATGATATGTACAAACACTATCACACAGTGGACTACATCTGGGAACCAGAGTTAGCACTTCCCTACTAGCAAGAAACAAACCAGACAGTTGTGACAGTTTCATTTAAATGAGGTCTTAACTGCTGTATTAATTAATATGCTGGTTAAAACCACTTGAAGCAAACAGCCAAATCTCCACATGCAGGAAGAGGAGAACCCCTTTAATGTAGGAACTGAAACACCCCCAAAAGGAATTTGGGAGGCAAGACTTCTTGGCTGGGAAGCTACCAGGAAACATTCAGTTCCTGTACTAAATAATGTCTCTGCTAGAAGAGGCTTGCTTTGGAGCCAGCAGCAAGGCTGTATGTTGCTTGGAGCTCCTGGAATGAAGCAAATCCTGGTACAACGTATCATAAGGCTATTCCTTCTATTATTTTCCACAGGCTCCAGGAAGTTCTTATGTGCAGAGTGAAACTCTCACAGCATCACACAAAGCACAGAAAGGTACATTGCTGCTTATTGCCACGCAGGCAGCCAGGTGACCTTGCAGCAATAATGGGACTGTTTATACAAGTTTGCTTTCCAGCTGACAGTTCCATTACCATTCCCTGCCTATCCTGTTCAGACATGGGAGTTAGTCAAGCAGCTCATAAGAAAAATGAATATCCCAAAAGAGAATTTCAGAAGCTCAATTAAATAAATGATTATTCTTGGTGCTTAAGAAATAAATACGTGCACATACACTTCCTTGTGACAACCTCCCAAGGGAAAAATTGTAAAATAAGCACAGTGTTTATTTAACTCAGAGAACCAATTAAGCCATTAAGAAGAGATCAAAGTAGGCATTATGCTAATTAGCCCTTAATTGAATGCATTCACAACAGTGACACACAAACTGCAGCACTAACAGCTACCTTCCATGTTCATTGCTTCCTGACCTGGGAATGCTGCACAGCACACCCACATCTCAGCAGCAGCACACATCCAACACAGAGCTGGTTTCCATGTGCCAGTCCGGAACTGCTTTTCTTAAGCTCTTATCTACTGCTGCAGAGATATCTGTTACTACTTTAATATCTTAACATACTGAAGTTTACTTAAAAATAAATAATTGCATATAAGTTATTTTTATCTACTTTTCATGATATGGCATGTAATGCTAATAAGAATCCAATTACAGCGCTCGCCTGCTCTGCACATCTACTCAAGTGCAGCTGTGTTCTGATGTGGCTGTAGCACACAGTGGAGCACAGAGGTTCCTGCACGCTGCAAGGCACCACACGTCAGCAGGGAGAAAGTCAATGCCAAGTCTGGCTGCCCCAGGAAGGCAAAGCTATAACCTGAGGAGCTCATTCAGAGAAGTGCCAGACAGCAACCTGCAGGCTCTCGAATCACCGCTTAGTTTCCAAACCTTGCTCAAGCAAGGAAGTGGAGGGACAGGGTTCAGCACCCAGAGCCATGGGGAAGGCATCACAAAACCTGAGCTCCCTGCAAAAACAGGACTGCCAAGCACAGCTCACAAAGGACTGTCGAGAAGTCTGCAAAATTACCCCGGGGGCTACAGTAAAACAGCCAAAACGCACAATTCAGAACACTTTTTTCCAGTCAACAACTATTGCATCTCCTATTTCCAAGGACAGGAGTAAACAAAGTAATTTTCTAATTGCCCTGGCAGCAGTGGTAGGCACCACCTGACAGGAAGCCGTCTGCTCCAGAGCATTAAAATAGAAATGCAGCAGCCAAGGCACCCAGTTGCCAAGAAAATTACAATATGATAGTCTTAATTATACTAATTGTGCTTCCTGGTACTGAGGCAGGATTAATATAGTATTTCTTATGCTAGGTTTCATAAACACAATTGGTTTCAGCTTAACTCTTTATAATTGTATTTCACAGTTCCTTCAAACAATTAGCCACCAATTACGTTCGCTCCATTTTGCAGATAACTGTTAAACATTCAAAATATCAGAGTCCTCTCCCAGGGGAGGCAAATCCCTCCTAACTTGTTGGGTAACCCAACAACCCTTTGGTGAGCATCTTGCAAGCACTGCTGCTCACTGCTTCCACCTTGTCACCCAGGCAGGAAAGCAGCCTCCAGGGGATGGACCCGATCAACCCACCAGCACCCCACAGCTAATGTGGGGAGATGCATATTAGCTGCATGATAAGGCACTGACCACAGTTTATTTATATATCTTATATATATAAATTATACATCTGTACACATACATATATGTAGAAACCACGGTCAGATTTACAAAATTTAATGTTTCCTCCTTGGTCATGGAATGTCCTGTGTCACTCCTCTGACAACAGGCAGTTCCTTTCATGTCTTGCTCTTTTCCTGGATGCCTTCCTCTAATTTTGTCCTTTTTCAGCAAGTTAAGAGTAATATTTAAAGGGAGCTTATAAACAGGAGGGAGACAGACTCTTTACACGGTCTGATAGCAAGAGGACAAGGGGGAATACTTTTAAATGAAGAGAGGATTTAGCTTAGCTATTAAGAGGAAGTTCTTTACACAGAGGGCAGTGAGGCCCTAGCACTGCGGCCCCATCCCTGAAGGTGCCCCAAGATCACAGATGGGCCCTGGGCAGCCTGAGCTGGTGGGGGGCAGCCATAGGGGTCTGGGACTGGCTAGACTTTAAGGTCTTCTCCAACCCAACCCATTCTCTGAATCGATGAATCTACCTCTATATGCATAAACAATCAGAAATCAGCAACAAGCATGAGCATGATTTGGTCCTCAGGTGTGGGAACTGGACTTCAGACCTCACTTGTTCCCTACCAGCACCTCACTCATCATCGGCTCTTCACCAGACTCAAAGCTTCTGGCTCACACAATTGAGAATGACTGGCATTGTATTTCAGTCCCCTCTCCAGGCACAGCTCCAGCACAACAGTTCAGCTAGAAAGGTTCAAAAAAAATGTTATTATGAGATAATATCTTCTGCCAAGATAAAACAACATTCAGTCTGTTACAGCGGAGTCTCTCCTAGCAACCCAGCCAAGCTGGCACCTGAAGAGACTGAACCTTAGCAAAGGTAAGCAGACACAAAACACATGGATGTTTCTAAAACTCTTGGGCTCAGTTTTCATCAGTAACCTACAGCCGAGCCTTCCTCCAGGTATATATCACATAGAAGATGACATGTAGGTAAGTATGATGCCGGCAGTTATAGGCCACACAGTGGATGTTTTCTTATGGTAGGCATAAATACAATTGAAAATCCACTTGACGTTCTTCACCATGAATACATTTCACATCAATTCAATTATTACTACCTGAGCTGTGATTTCTTTATTTAAGAATCACCACAATGATAAAAGCCCAGTAAAGCTTCTGAGTAACAACATGCTTCATCCACAACCCCAAGCCACTTACTTTCACATTCATTTATGGATGAATGCCACAGGGACGGACCCACCAACTTCAGCCTCCCTCTGGGGGGTAACTCAATCAAGAAGGAATTCTCAAGGTGAAGGACATACTTGGAAACTGCCACCAAGCTTCTTTCAGTATCCCCCTTCATTCCTCAAATGGGTAACCCAAAGCAAATCTGCATGCAAAGTCTGCTGCTTAATGTTTCATCATAGGTTAACAGTCTGACAACATGGAAGGAAATGCTGCCTTAGCCGCTTTATAAATATCATTAAAAATGCCTGAAACTGGCACAGTGGATAGTCACAATGGACCACGTGAAGTTAATAAAAGCCATAAAACTGGCAGACTTGTTTTGTGGAGAATATTAAGTGTCTTTCTTGCAAGAAGCAGTTCTTGACACGCTAAAATACAGAAACTGCACCATTAGCACCAGGAGAAGCACTGCTTTGTAAAGCAGAATGGCTTTTCAGCCTCAGACAATTGAGATTAAAAAACTCATTTGCCAAATATATGCTTATAGTCCTTAGAAGAGAGAAGAATCCAAGAAAAATCCTGATGGAACAAAAAGAGGTGATGCCTTCTCCTCTGGGAAGTCTGGCAGAACCAAGGGAGAGTTAATGGCTCCCTGCGTTTGGATAACAGACTCTCTTTGAATCGAGGTTAACATCAGTTCCCACAGCAGCTACTGCTGGTTTTGGCAAGAGCAGGCAGGACTTCAGTTTCCAGCACTTTCCTTGCAGCCTATTAGGAAGAGCATCACACCAAAGGCACAAGGACTTACCAGATCTTCTGAAACAAATCACACCTCAGTGAAGCCAGCACACCTGCACACCCTCCAGCCTCCCTGCTGCTCAGCTCCCTGCTTCCTCTTTATTTCCTCTCCAGAAGATTACAAAACAAGGTAAGGCTTTTCCAACCAAAGTATACAAGTAAAGATTTCTGGTTGTAACAGCTCACAATGGCTTTACTGTGTAAGTTTTAATGTTGAGTAAGCTCTGCAAATTGTGCTTCACCAGGAAGAAATTTTCATTGCATATACAAAACATGAACCAGAATCAAAAGGGCAAAGAATAAAGAGGATAGGAAAGCAAACATCTGTCTGTGAAGAGTAGCAGTGGAATTTAATAAGGCTGATAGAATCATTTCTTGGCTCTTCTGGCCAACGAACATAACTGCTTCAGATTAAGAAGGCTGCTTATAATTGCTTTGCTAACTTAGAGCTGTAGCTGCACTAATGCACTTTAAAAAGACTGAAAGCACTGACTAATGTGTTTGCAATGTCTGTAGCCCAAGTAGACTGTGTGAAGAATGTGGATCTTGGATTTTAACATACTGACACCATTGATTGGAATGTACTGGTCCTACGGCTGAAGGATTATTTACATGTGAGCAGAACCTACACAGCATTTCTGCAGAGCCAGATTTGTTTTTACCAACACAGACGCACAGATTCCCTATATTATGGGGAAAAAATCCACAGATATTGGAAGCTATTTACATTCACAATATATTTACAAAACCAACCAAGCTTGAAATTATAGCCCATCAGGTCACACATTTTAACGCTTGTCTTTAAAGCCTGCCAACCTAATTCCACAGATAAACACATTTCCCAGTAACAGCCTCCTAGGAACTCAAATAAAAAGAAGGAAAGCTAGCTAACACAACCCACTGCCCTGTTGGCTCACATGCTGCCCTGCAGCAAGGCGGGACACACTGCCTGTATGTGCCTGTACGCCAGCAGGGTTGGATCCTGCAGCCCTCGGTGGCCTCCTGCTTGCAGAAGCCACGTCAGCAGGGCCGGTGCTGGTGCCAGGTCACATCCCAGCTGCCTGCAGCAGGCTCCCCCTGAGTGCCTCGGGTGGCTGCAGGGCTCCTACAAGATGTTCAGAGCCTGCAGTACCTTCAGAAGCACCCTCAGCTCCAGCAGCACTTCTCCCCCTTTTGCTCATTATGGTATGTGCTCTATTACATTCAAATGAAGATTTGGGAAGGATTAAACTAAATCAAAACTTTTCTTCCCTCCTCCCCCCCTTCTCTTATTGGGAAAACCATAAGAAACAACAGCTCCTGATTCACTATTCATCATCAAAAGGGATTTTCACAGGATGAGACATTCTACACACCAAATCTACTGCAGGTGCACCTTACTCAGGATTTATTCCACACGCATCCCCAAAATATCCCAATGATTATTCTTAGCTTCACCACTTCACAGCTGATAGAGCCCAGATTATGCTGTCAGTAAACAAAGCATCCTATTGTTTACTCGTGGCTTCTTGCATGGTTTCCTATGCTTTATTCTAGCGTGCTAAAAACAAAACCTATGAGATGAAAGAAGATTGGTGCTACAACCTTAAAAGGAAAACCTTCTGATTAAGTTAGCTCCTCCTCCCTCTCCTCACAGAGGATTTCCATACAAATTTCACAGATGTGTGGAAATAACACAAGGTGACCAAACTCTACACGGCCAGAATACAAACTGCTGATGCAACAGGTAGACGGATTCTCACAGCTCACTTCAGGTGTGCACCGTTTAAGAAAGCCATCTTCCTGAAGCTGCCCTGTGCGCCCCATCTCCTCCCACCCCCAAGCTCTGACCCTCCATCCCTTGCTCCCATGGGTATCCCCAGCCCTGCTCCCATCCTGCCCTCCCCCACTCCACTCAGCAACACCAGTTATCAGCCCATCCTTTGCTTACACATTGGCCCATCTATTTTCAACTTTTTCCTCTCCTCCAAGAAACTGAGTCACTTCCTCATTTCCAATCTCGTACTGAAGGGAGAAATAAGAGACTTCTTTTTGTTTGCTTCGACTATACCAAGCACTAACAACCTCACTGCATTTACACACACATTCCTCCTGCGTTGATCTACACACCCCTTTAGCTTTTTGGTATTATTCATTCCTTCTCATTTTCACTGAAACCTCTGAGTTTAAAAGTTGTTTTTTAAAAAGGACAATTTTATGTTGGTATCCATTCCCATCATTTATTTGAAGAAATCCACCCACACAAATTAAGGGACTAATAATTCCAGAAAAATCTTTCATTTGAGAAACCGCTGCTGGATTTTTAGCATACTTCTTGCCTCCCCTCCATGTCACTCACTGTCAGAACAACAGGAAAACAAGCACTGCAGTTGAATTCGTGCATTCCTGGTTTCACCAGATAAGAACACAGAAGGGCCCTATAGCGCTCCAAGTTCAGCAAAACACTCGAAAATTATCAGTGCTCATTCCCACTGATGTTAGTAAACTCCATGTACTCATTATCCTGTTTTCATTTCTAAACATAACCACTCCACACACACCACCCAAAGGCAATTTAGGTCCCTGTCTTAATTGGATATTCATGCTTATACATAGTTACAACCCTTCCACGCCACAGCATATTTAGATCTTATTCCCAAAAACATCACCAATCAGAAACCCATTTAATTCTGTGTCTCTCAGGGCTGTGCTGAAGGCCCGTGCAATGCTAGGACTGAAGCACAGCATCCTTTCACTTGTATTTATTATTTCTTTGCACATCACCTTTATGCTTCAGTACTCCAAGTCTAGAGCTGTTGCATTGAACAAAAACTGGAGGCAAGTTTCAGGAGAGCACTCAAGAACGCTTTGTTTTCAGTAATGTCATAACACACTCATGAATTCAGTGTGTTGAGAGAGCATGAAGGGGCCTCACTGCCCCACTGCCACTGCTTCTGGAGGAAGCACCCTATCGCTCACAATAGTTCTGCCATGTTTCTGTCGGCTCCCTGATCCTCACTCTCACGGGCTGGTGGTTGATGGGTCTGCTCCACACGGCAGCTTTCCCATCATTCTGTTTCCCTGGATCAGCAAGGGTTTGAGTCCTGATAAACTGCAAAAGGAAAATGGCCTTTGGCTCCAAGAAAAACGACAGCAGGAACAGATTCTTCCTGGAGAGAGACTGTCAGACCAGTCCGGGGAGAAGGAAACCTGACAGCACCCAGTCCTCAAAAGCACTTCTCTGAACGAGCAGATTTATCCTTCACTTTATATGTCTCCTCTTGAGGAAATGAGTCCCTCTTCACATTCCTAACTGCCCAAACTCCTGCCCCTGCTTAATACTCCAAGGATGGAAATAAACTACACCCAGGGGTTAGATGTACATTAGGCATCTCAGACCACCTCTGGCCACACATAAAAAGAAAGCAGGACAGGAAACAACACTGTAATACATGGAATGCTCAATTACAGGTACACACTTATTCCAGTTTCACAGCATTTTAGAGGTGTGGTTTCTCAGGACTGGGGGAAGTTGTTTTTATCTGACTGCATTATATAATCAGATAATAGTCCAAGTTTGAAGCACACACTCAGTTCAGCAGTAGAAATATTTCAGTCACACACAAGTTGCAACTTCAACCTGAAAACAATATCAGAATTTTTCAGAACAGCGTATACAAGAGAGCATGCATAGGCCTGTCGTCAATACAACAGCTCTACCAAATAAGAGACCATCTTACACCACAGACTCTACGTGAACTTTATCAGATTGCTGATGAGTACCAACCAAACCCTGTCAGCTCAAGTAGGTAAAAATATAGGGGATGTGGAATAATGGGGTTTCAAGTTTTATTCATTTAAATACGTTGCCTAAACAACACTTAGAACATGAAAAACAATTACAAATACTGTCATCATTTATTTATAATGGAAGAAATAATATACTAGCTAATAGATAAGCATTCATTTCAGATAGAAGCACACAGCTTTATTACTCTGTTAATTGCCATACGGACCAACTTCTTACCACACAGCACACTGGCTATAAATCTCAACAAGTAATTTTAAGTTGCTGCTATTATTACTCATCAAGACTGAATAGTCGTGGATGGTGTTCAGAGGAGCTTCTGTAACGTCTATCACAAACAACTATTAATTTCTTATTTCCATGGGGATGAAATTTTGAGCAACAAACACACCCAGATCTTAGGTACGTCCAAACAGCTCATAGACACACACATCCCTGTTTTCTTGGGTGATCTTATCCTGAAAAACTTCTTCTGATGACATTGCTCCACATTTTTGTTTTAAAAAATTGAATATTTGGAAAGACAACAAACAAAAAAGTCTCGTCACCTCCTGTTTATTTTGATTACTTTAGATCCGGGAAACTTCTGAAACAGGGTTCTGCATAGCAATGACGTTAGTAGGATTGTGTCCCCGGTCTACCAGGACTTAGCATTCAGCTAACCTCTGGACAAATGATGTCGGCCTTCAGACAGACTGTCACTGTGCGCTGCTGCAGGGGCATGCAGAGGCATTCCTTACCAACGTTCCCACATACCATTGGCAACAAGGCGCTATGAGACACAGGAACGTGCCACACGGGGTTGGAGCATGCACAAAGGAAACCACCAGAGCCACCACAGTCAAAAATAAAGGCTTAATTTACTAGCTAGAAAATTATCACTGATTGACTATTAGATTTTCCCCCTTACTACTTTTTAAGGAAAGGTTTTTGAATGGCTAACACATCGAGATTGCTGCCTAATGGCATAAGAGATGGGAAAAGAAACACCACCTACCTCCTTTCTCACAACATAAAAGCCTTCAGCTCAAAAAACTATCACTGAAAGCAATACAGCAAAGTCTATTCTCTTTAAACTTTGATCAGACCTTCCTGTATTTACTGCAGGTTGAATTTTACCTAGGGAATTATCTGCTTCCCTTCAAAGTTGTGTTTGCTATGAGGTAGAAGCTTCTTTTTACAGTACTTAATACACAGCCTGAAAGGTCTTTTGTCACTTCTCCCTTCAGACCCATTAAAAGATTGTGTGGTCCCTCTCATCAAAAATAAATAAATAAATAAATAAAGAGAGAAGCACTGTTTATCATATTTACACAGTTTTAGAGAAAAGAAAAAGAGCAATCAAAAGACCGCTCACATGCTTTTATTTAATACAACATAATTAGCCAGCTCGAGTTATAAAGAGCCAATTAAAGAACCAATTAAAAATTCTGCTCAAAACCAATGAATTCTCCAAGGTCTCTGAGTATCTCTGTTCATTTCCTGTCACTCCCAATGCCCCCAGGAAAACAACTTTTTCCCCCCTCCGTATCCATTTAATCATTACCAACTACAACTCACTAACTCTCACTTGTATTTAGCATTTGGTTATAGAGAAACGCGTATTAAAAACGCTGATTAAATGACCAAAATGACTCATTTCTGAGATACTGAAGTCCTGTAATAGATACAGCAGCCACACCTGCAACTTCTCATTCATGAGCATTCCACTGTATATTCAGAATTGCATACCACATTTTCACAGAGCTCAGAGCATTAAGTTTTGAGTACATGCTTTTTGCAACACAGTCAAATGCTCGCCTGCATGTCCCAGTACCCTCTTACCTTGAATGCACTGCAGGGTTCCATCCTCAGCCCTTATTGTAAAGGTTTCACCTGGATTCACTTGAACCAAAAAGACCTGTGAAAAGAAAACCACATTTGCTTCACTGTAATGTTGGAATGTGACATTTCTTCAACCCAACAGTTGTGCTCTTGGTGCTGCAGAAGCCATTAAGGGGTGCAGAAAGGGAGCACATCCCTATGCGCACACCTTGGGTACCAGCAGGGCCAGGAACCAACGGAGGTTTACAACTTGCCTTCTCACTTAATCTTCAGACACAAATCTTCAGAGCAGACTCCAACATGAAGGACCCAACCATACCATCATTTCAAGCCCATAGGAATAGAAGATTTTAATCAGGCAAAATCCATAGACAGACACATGCTACATCTTAACAAGTAAGCAGCAACTTGTAAGCATACAGAACACCACAACTCTCCTGCTTACACTTGTTTTTCTCTGCACTTGATACAAAGAGGGAGCAGCATGCAGAACCAATCTTCAAACAGGATCTTATCAACACAAACCCAAAACATGCAGGAGAAAAAACCAACAAAGCGCTGAGAAATCAAGAGGTCAAGTGGCATCAGAGCAGAAGAGAGTTCACTCCAAATGCTCTTAGAAATGGTGGTTAACACATTTAGATCTAAAAAATAATAATAATAATAATAAAAGTATATCTGATTCAGATGGTCTCCAAGACACCTGTCAGTAACGGGATGCTTAAAAGCACTTATCTTATGCCTTCCCAGTACAGCAGACTTTTTGTGAACAAAATGAAGAAGTGACCCCAGACTTTGTCCCAAAGCTCACTGTGTCAGCTCAGCAGTGCAAGTCCAGCCAGGTGACAGCAGTCACATTCCTGCAAGGTGCAGGACAGTCAGCCTCATTCCTTGGGTGGACGTACTCTGATATCCTTTATTCCATGTTTCTGACCCTAAAAGGCAAGAGCAAGCGCACACAAGCGCTAAGTGCAGCGCCTGCTCAGACAGTGAAAGCACCAGGGCTTGGCACAAGCACCTTCTCAAGCAGGTGCCAGCAAAAAAATAACCTCACTGTGCTGCTGCAGAGATTGTAACAGATAAAAATGAACCTGCCCCAAATCCAGAGTGTTCTATTCTGTACAGACAGATCTCCTGACTTCACACTCCCAGCACTCTGCAGCACACAGCTCAGCACCTACGGGAAGCTGCTGAAATGCCCAGAGCAGAAGATGGATTATAAATCCCAGAACCCCCACAGCAGTGACAAGTGGATTAGAAACAGAAACAGTGAGCAGCAGCTCTGGAAGGGACATGAAAGCATTCATTTCCACTATGGATGACTGTACTAAAGTGTGGGAAACTTAAAGGAGGGGAAAAAGAGGTGGGTGTTATCAATGCCATTTTGGGTAGTGCTGAGAAGGGAGATTACTGCCAGGCAAAGCTATCCTCAGCTTTGCCCTGCACAGCTCTGCAGTACTTATTCCCAGGGAGACAGCAACATCAAATGTTCCCATATAGTAGCCCTACATTACAGCAGTGTGTACTGGCAGGATCCCCTTCTGCAGCTCTCTCTGTCTGGCTGCTGGTACCAGCTAAAGGCTTTACCAGCTTCAGTCTGCTCTTATATACACATTTAGGAACTGATCTTATGAGGAAAATCTTCTGTCTCAGGCTCAGCACTCCTGAGCACAGCCACAGCACAGCTCTGCATTCTGTCCTACAGCCAGGCCTCTCACCACCTGGGCTCTAATGCCTTCCTACCACCGGCTTCTAACAGGGACTGCAATCACACCCTGGGCAAGTACATCCTTGTAAAGCTTCCACCTACTTACAGGGTAATGCAGAGCATCTTTATTAAGGAAGTCATTCTTACATGGAACAAATCTGTTCCCACCTCACAAGTAATCGAGATAAGTCTATTTCAGTAATCACGTACCATTTAAAATGGCATTAAAAGCAACTAATTAGTCCATTTGCTGCTACATTCCGTGGAGATGAAGCAAAGCTCTTGTTCTAAAACTGTATGAAATTAGAACTACCCTTCTAAATGGTTAAAACATCAACTAGAGCTTCAGCAATAGGACAAAAGTAATAAAGAATAAGGACAGCTAGTAGTGCAATCAATATGTGAGGGCTCTTGCAAATTACAGGCAAAAAATATCCTGAGGGAAACTTGTATTGCAGCTACAAGTACACACAAAGAGAAGGCAAGGAGTTTTTCCTCATTTAAGATCTACAAATATGATCCAATAAACGTGTATGGAGGAAAATGACACTACTCAGAAGCATTCTGCTGAGTCGCATTTGTGCATCACAGTGATCCTATCTGCAGTGCATCAGCAGTTCTTGCTCTGAAACATCAGATGAGAAGTTAGCTTACGGGCAATGGAGGTATCTGCCAAGCAAGTCTGCTGAATCATCACTGATGGGGAAATTCAGTTGGACTTAGAACCCACATCAACCCCTCTTTAGAATACTCTTTTGGAAGTGCAAAAGGACCCACTGGACACCCCACCTCAGTAAATGGTTTCCAGCAAGGAAGAAAGGGGGTATTTTAAAGGAACAATCACGCTATCCAATACCAGTAAGATCATTCCTTCACTTCAGCATATCAGTAATGGACTCAGTAAACAGAGCCATTACAAGCATTCTTTCTTTCCTCCTTCAAGTTGCAGCATACTGTGAAGAAACAAGCTTCTGAAATCATCACAGCAATGAAAAGTCTGTGTTGTTCTGAGAACCCAGAGAAGCAAACAGACTTATAGGTTCACAAGAAAAGTAGAAGTCATTCTTCCTTTGTGGTTGGTGTAGCTCAAAATACAGCTTGGAGGGGCAAACAAGCAATCAGGGGAATGAGAAGTCACAGAACGATGTTTTAGATTGATTCATGAAGGGGAATTAATTTTGTCTTGGTTAAAATATTTTGCCAAAATGTCTCAGGTAAGGAGAGAACCAAATTACCGTGGCTTCATTACTCTGCCTTCTAGGAAATAACCCGTTCTCCCTGGTGCATGGGGAAGCCAAGGCCTTTCTTCCACATCTTCAAAACACCTCGACTGCCCACAAACAGTTTATTTAAAGCAGTCACATTCTGCAAAGCTCACTGACCTGCTGTGATCCGTCGCCATTCACAATGTGAGGCATCATGGCTACCTCCCCGTTCAGCAGCGGTGGCAGCTCCAGCGGGATTTGGTCGGTCATCATCATTGTGACGTACATTCATGGAGAATTTTCCTCAACGGGCTTCCTACAAGAGAAGCATCAGTTAGAGACTCTGTAAAACCCTCTCATGGGTTTGTGGACTTTGCCAATCAAGTAGTAAGCTGCTTTTGTAATATCCAGGGTTTAATTCTTAGAAAGATTCAAGCTCAGAACTCAAGGTTGTAGGTCTGGGGTGAGGCAGCAGGGCAATGCACTGTGTGGGCTCATTGGTTGGGCTTGGGTGGATTTGTTGCTCGGTTTTAGATGGTGAACAAATGAACGTGAGCTTCTGAATCATTTCTTAGCTGCATGGGACCAAATAAAGCACTGCAAAAGGCTAACATAGAGGAGACAGACCAATTCAGTCCATTATTACTTATACCTCTAACTACTCTGGCTATACACATTACACATCTATAGAGTCGTAAGCACATATTTATACATACATGAATAGATAAGATGATTTTCAGAGAATGCAAGCTTCATAGAAACTATTTTGAAACCATGGGAAACAATACCCACCCCCATCAACACACAACACATCCACAGCCTGAAAGCCTCAGGACTTTAAGCGTCATGCTATTTCTATTTTCTTAAGGGGGAAAAAAAGAGAAGCAAAAAAACAAACCACAGACTAGCTTCAAGCTACATATTTTCCTAGTAATATTTCCATTCCAGGCACAACCAATATGTTGACATTTATTTGCTATATGTCATTATTTAAAGTTTTACAGCTGCATTCCTTTAGCTTTATTAATGGTTTGTCACTACAGCCATGTCTGCACTTGCCTCGCTTTAGAGGGGGAAAAGAAAGAAAGAAAACCAACAAAGAAATAGAGAGAGCTTCCTTCATCTGTCAGGTCTGGCACAGCTCCGCCAGCAGTGCTGGCTGCAGCACCCAGTTGGCCACAGGCTTCTTTCTAACAGCATCTCACTGAGAGGTACTGCAGGCAGAGCTGAATCAGACAGGGTTAAGACGTCTACTGCAGGGCTGGCAGGATTTACACCAAAGCCAACCGTCCTGGAAACTGCTTCACATGCTTTTTAGCTTATTCTCTCAAACGTTTGGCCTGAGAACTGATTTATTCACCACACATTCACATCCCTCCTAAAAACTGGAGCTTCTCCTCCCTCAGATAACCCGATTTCCTTCATACAGAGAAGTCTGAATACACATTCCCCCACCCCATACAAATTCAGGAACATCATGGGAAGAAAACAGCAGGCAAAGGCTCACAGCACCAGGTCACATTTCAGGATATGAGAACTCCTCCTTACTTAAAATACGAACTGCCAAACACTAACCCACAGCTTTTACTTTTTTTCTTCCCCCCCCCCCCCTCCAGGTACTAACTCAAATTTGGGGTTTTGTCTAGAAAGCTGACTATATTTAAATATAAAAAAAGACATTTCCTGTGCGTCTGCATTCCCCAGGTTTGGCTCGGGCTGAGCTGAGCAACGGCAGCACCGAGGCAGAGGCAGCCATCCTTCCCCCCCCTCCATCTGCTCCCTCCAGGAACACAGACATTTAGCCACAGTGAGAGCTGGGACAGCCACCCGGCTTCAGGCTCTATCCCCAATCCAAGCTCCAATCCTTCTGATGTTTGCAAGTTACTGCTACAAACCTGATTTTCCAACACTGTGCCCCTCTACTGATCACCAAGATGACTCTGTTCCCTTAAATTAATTCAATATGTGAATTAGTAACATATAAATTAGTTACACATGGCAACAGGGGGGAAAAAATAGAAAAAACACAGAACAAAGTGCAGCCATCTAAAGCCAATTTCCATGTATGGAAAATTAGTGTGACCCAACAGGTTACGTCAGAAGTAGCCTGAAATTCCAGCCACAGTTTGAACCACACACAGATAACCACTGCTAACCGTTCCTAGAAGGTCTCTCCCATGCAATTATTGGGGTATAAGCCAAGGACATTCTCCTTTTAACACAGAGCTTAAGTGGAGCAATTCAGGCCCCTCAGAATGCAACATACAGCCCAAAGAAGCTACAAAGTTGCATCTGCAATGCTACTGTTGACACCATTTGAAACACAGTATACAGCTTCAAAAGGAACAGTTGCATCTCTTTCCAGCCTAAGCAATGGAGAATTCCAACTCTGGCACAGCCAGCATAGGTACAAACAAGCAGGAACCGCCTCATATGGCTTCGACATGATTGAAACAGGTGTGGCATCACGGATAACATGGGAGGGAATCCCACATCACCCTGCATAGAACTCCATAAAAGGAAGGCTCAAATCCTTCTAGAAGGAATCCCACGTAAGGGAAGAAACGAAGCGAAATACAGAATAAGAAAACCCTTTCAGGTTTGCAGCCGTTACCCTTCAGTAAAAAGAGGCATTTAGGGAACCGTTTGCTATGTGCCAGAAGTTTGTTTGTGGAACTGAGGAATCCTACCCAAGCCCGGTATGTCAAACCACAGCACCGCACAGTTGAAGAGATCAGTTCTTCTTCCAAAAGGATTTTGAACTGCATCCATAAGAGGAGAAGCAATCAGGAAAAAAAATCTGCATCTATGCACCCATCTACACAGACATGAACACCCACACCCACGAACTTGTTTACATAAGGACACATTCAGATGCTAAGAATTTAAAGTGAGCACCTGATCCACTGGGAAGGCTCCCAGAGGGCAGAGCTCCCAGTTTGGACCACTGTTAGTGCTGGGGCTCATGTGAGAGAGATGACAGCCCAGTTTTCATGTTTCTGCACTTCATGCTGCACGTGTGGAAGCTTTGTTAAAACACCCACAACAGCAGTGTATTTTCATGCAAAAGCAGGGGAAGCACTGCATTGAACATAGCTGCCTTCAAGAGGCTCCTGCCTTGGCTTGCCACTCCAGAAAAGAGCGCTAATTGTTCACGGAGAAAAGCCTCTTGAGACATGAGCAGTACCTGGAGGTATGTGCACAGATGGTTGGTCAAGGCACAAACAGTCTGGAATTTGTCTTGTCTGATGGGTGTTCATTAGCTTCGTTAAATCACATCCGTCTGAAGAACCATTTAAACCTAAAAGCATTCTTTCCACGTTTAATTGCTAGCAAGGCAGATTAACTTGAAAGCATCCAAACAGACAGGCTTATTTGTAACAGTTTTGGAGAAATACATGATTCTATTATTTTTCTTTAAATCTATAATGGCAAAGAAAACACATTAGTGAGAAGGTCTGCCCCCAGAGCTGGCTAGGGTGTGAGAGGCTGAGAGTGGCAGCCAGGCACCACCCATCTCCAGAGCTGGAAAGCAAAAGCAACCACTTTAAACTATGATTCCTCAGTGGGTTTTCCCCTCTGGTATGTTTTTATTTTAAGCAATGACACAATTTCGTGTCTATGATACATCTCACCTTTGAAGACTAGAGCTATCAGAAGCATTCAGTTCAGTCAGAGATGAAGGGAAGTTGATGAAGTTGTACTACAGTGAGATTAGTAAAGCAACTACCCAGACAGCTCTGCTATGATGAGATTTACACTAGTTTGCAATTATTTAAGCCTGACATTTGACTGTATACTTCTCAAGATCTGGAGCTCTGATATTTTAGGAAGATCCATTTTGCATTCCTATCAGCCACATCCTCAGCAGGTACCCCTGCAATTTAGGAACAGCCAAACACAAAGGGATCCCTGCTCAAATGTGGGATGAACTGGAATAACCCAGAGGCCTTAAATGCTAAGCATCTTCTCAGCTAGACAGTTCCTTCAACTTAAAGACAGACATCTCCCATGAAGATATCTTTTACACCTCCAGCCTGCCTGCAGTCCAGAAGCACAAAAAGGGCACACAGGGTTGTTCCTGCCATTCTGCTCTTTCCCTGTGGAACATATTTGCTTGTTCTGATTTGTCATAATAAATCACAAGACAAGGCAAGGTCAGCCAGCCTATAATAAAATTACAAGAACAGAAGACCCAGAGACCAGGCTGGCACCAGAAAACTTCAAAGGCAGCTCAGAGGTGAGCATCAGGAATGAGGTGAGGTCAGACAGCATAGTGCGGGAGCATCTTATTTCAGCAGGTGAGTACAACTAATCAACTGATAATAGCTCTGATGAAATACCAGGATAAAGCAAGCTGTTGCACAAAGCAGCCTTTTACCAAAGGCAAACCAGCTTTCTCTGGTGTTCCAGAGGAGAATATCATGAAAGCTTCCCAAAGGAAAAGCTGTATGGGACTGGAGGCCAACATGCCCCAGAGACACTCACAGCCAGACAGTAGCACTGAGGGCAAGGGAACAAAGCACAGAGTGAAAGAAACATCCAGAGACGTTACTCCTGTTATAGCTACACAAGAACACAAATGAATCCATTGACTTTACAGAATTTTCACTTCCCCAAGTGGTACTGTTAAAGCAAACCAACCTCCTGCTCTGACTCAGTTCTACAATATAAAAACACAATGGCTGCAGCTCGTGCTGCTAACATAACAGTAGATTACAAATAAGATTTACCTGCAACACTTTCTCACCGTTCACATTTCCCTGTACCTTTTCTTGAAGCTAAAAGGTAACAGCTACTCCCATCTGTTATTTGTACTACTTTCCTTCTTCAAAGGCTTCACACATTTCTGTCCTCATCTCCCTCTATATTAATCACAGCACAGAAATGGAACTCAAAAGCACACCAATAGTTCATGGTTACCCCTCTCCCTGTGACTTCCCTAACTGCACTACTAAGAATTTACAAATCAGAACAAGTCAGTTCCAGCACTCCCATCTGCCAAAACACCCACTATCTGCTGATAACCCTTTTTGGGCTCCCTGAACTTCACGTGGCGTCATTTTCTCCAACAAAAGCCATTTGTAAATGAAATTCATAAAGCAATAAAATACACCGAATATGTTTAAACACTGTTTCAAGTAAATACCAAGTCATTCCAACCACTTGCTTGAGGAGAAAAAATACCTTCCAACCCAGACCTACACCTGTCTACAACCTGGGTCTCAATCCCTCAGAGTTTTCACAGAATCTTTAATGTTGGAAAATCGTTCTAAGACCCTCAATCCCAACCCATCCCCCTGTGCCCACTGTCCACATCCCTCAGTGTCACACCCTCATGGTTCTGAAACGCTTCCAGGGATGGTGACTCCCCCACTCCCTGGGCAGCCATGCCACTGCATCACTGCTCTTTATCAGAAGAAATGCTTCTTCGTATCCTGAACTTTTCCTGGCACAACTTGATGCCACCACCTCTCATCCTATTGCTGTTATCTGGGAGCGGAGGCCGACCCCCACCTCACCAAGCCTGCTCTCAAGGAGCTGCACAGAGCCATAAGGTCTCCCCTGAGCCTCCTCTGCTCCAGACCAAACCACTCCATTCCTTCAGCTGCTCCCCACAGTTTCACAGCTTTGCTGCCCTTCGTTATATATAAAGACACAGTCATGTCTTCAGGTGTACTTAAGAGTATTATTAGCGGTATGCCAAAGTACTCAGCTCCACAGGGTTGGGGTTCTGATGCTGTGCACATGCCCAGGAATACACCAACCCCTACACAAAGTTCTTAAGGAAAGGTGTGAAGCAGATAAGCAGTGTGCCTCACCTGTTTGCTTTCTTCCTACATTTAATAACCAAACTATTAATCACAGTCCCAGCACAATAAGCGTGGCAGGCTGGCGATAAACACCCTCCCCTTCAACTTCACTCTCCAGGTAAAGCCCAAGGAATAGTATCACAAAGACTTCAGTTATCTCTTCCAGAATTCCTGTTCAGGGAAGAATCAACTGAAACCAAATGGTGTTTTATTTTGATGTTTTTTTTCCTAAACCACTAATTAAACCATGAAGAAGAAAAAAAAAAAAAAAAAGAAAGAAAGAAAGAAAAAAAAAAAAAAGGACTATCTACCACATCAATCTGCAGCACTTGAAAAGCAAGCATACCAAACTCCATTTACAGCGAGGCTCCAGCACACCTTCATGCACTGCGAATGCTTTTGTTTCAGCCGATCCCTGCTAACCTGACTCCGGGCTGACGCCGTGCTGACAAAGTCACTCATTGTGCTCTGGTGGGAAACCTCGTGGTGTGCAGCTCCCACCTGGCTGCTCCAAGTGGGCACCCAGCAATGCTGCTGCCAGAGAGCCCTGCAGCACAGCCAGGGGAATGCCCACAGCAACGTGCTCCTGCCCAACTGCACACAAAGCCCAGCACTGAAAGCCCACCGCCCTGCAGCATCAGGAAGAGAGACAATTTCCAGCTTGGTTTCATTGCTCTTCAGTTTCACAGAATATAACCTGAAGTTTGGCAGGAGTGTTTTACTTTTCTCAACTGTTAAAATGATCACATGCTATTTAAGAGTGATTATTGGCTGTTAGTTAAAGAGACCCAAGGTCTTCCACCTTTCTCTCCAATCAGTACTACTTGATGGTAGCATCGGTGCCTTCATCAAAATCCCTGCTCATTACACTAGCTGGAGAAACAATCCATTAGGCAGAGTTGATCCATACCTAGAGAACACTAAAAGACAAAGTACAGCTGCAGATCAAAGCAGCTTTTAATCAAGAGAGTCGATTAAGGCAACACAAAGCCAAGTGGAGCTCACAGCACCAAGCACCAGCAGGACCCAGATACAGCAGCTCCCATTGCAGTGAGCACACCAAACAATGCAGATCAAGTTCTCTGCGACATGCTTTAAGTGGGAAAACCCTCAGGTTTTGTTACCTGCCTGAAACAGATCCCAGAATTGTAATGAGAGGACAACCCTGGAATGAGAAGGGCCCACCTTCCAGCTCACAGCATACTGCTGGCCAGGCTCCTTGGAAATAGCCCCAAAGGAGCGAATCTGCATGCAGTCTGCACAGTTTCTGCAGCTTTGCTTAATAAATAAATAGAAAAGAAAAGAAAGAAAGAAAAATCAAAAAACAGCATCCCAAATACCCTACTTGCAATGGTGACCTTACTGCTCCCAGCTCCAAAACAAGGGAAAACGTTACGACAGCTTGTTGTTACTGTGAGCTCGGGCTGAAAGGTAGGAAAATATTCAGGGAAGGAAAGGGAGGAAATGAAACAGAAAGAATGTGGACGTTCTTGCAGCAGGTCTGCAGATGATACTCAGTGAGTTTCCTGCTGCTTTCTAAAAACTTGGAAGATGTAACCACAACCAGCCAAGCCTGTACAGGCTGCCCACTTAGGGCATGACAGGCTCCTATTAAAAGTTAATCACTCACATCCACAGGGAAATGGAGGAAAAGCTGCTGCCCACTGGAGGCACAGCCCTACACACTGGGGGAATCACACAGCCTTGGAGAACACTGTACTGTAAAGATGGAGAATAAATCAGGGGTCTCACGGATACCCACACAAAGTCCTTTTGGGACAGTCCAAAGAGATGCATAAGGCAGTAATAAGAACCAGAAAATGAGCTGGGTGAAGGTAAATTATTCCACAATGAAACTGTAATAATTGAATGCAAACTTATGATTTAATCACAAAGGAACAGTTATGCTTGTTTGTATTTCCCTAATAATACAGCCACACTCAGCTCCAATAACATCAGTTCAACCACTGAAAATAAACTTCTCCTCTGCATCCTTTAAATTGCACAATTCCAGTCAAGCAAAAAAAAGCCAATGGGTGAAAAGCAGAAAGCAAACTACCTTCAGCTTCATGCAACACACAGCTCCCATTTCATTTTCACTCACTAACTTGAGGAAATTCATTTTCACAGCTGCATTCCAAACTCTGGAGGTGCAAGAGCCTGAAGTCAATATTCAAATAAATTTCAGAAAACCACACCAACTTTTCTGATGGCTCATGTTTATCCATCCACAGCATTTTGGCTTTCTGGAAAGAAGTATTAAAAATAATAATAATAACCATTCTTCCAAAAATATTACCTTCATAATTCTATCTGTATGTAGACCTGAATCTCAAGAAATGGACTTCAGATTGGTTAGAATGTGAGACTGGGGAAAATGATTTTATCTTAAAAAAGGAAGAGGTTTTGGAGGGTTGGGGAGTAGGTATGAATAGGAGTTCACCCACCACATCCCAACAAACAGGATGCTGGTGGCTACGTAAGCAATAGAGAGCACTGCAGGGAAACCCTCCGCTACTCAACAGCTGTTCAGCAGCTCATCCCTCTCCTGATGTTCACTAAGGAAACTCCCTCATGAATTCTGATGAATGTTTTTTCCACAGCCCCGGATGAAAACCTGAACATGGGATTTTGCCTCTAACCTTGTTTTGTGTCCCCAGGCACTGCTGTATCAAGTCCTGAAATCCAACTCACAGGTTGCTGTGCATGCTTCCTCCCCATCCCATAGATGCCTTACTTCATCAAGCAAGCACTCAGAACACACTAGACGTAAGAGACTGCTACAGCACCACAGCAAGAGATATGTATTGCTTATTACAGTTTTAAACACTCAGAAGTTCACTCTCTGAAATCCATTCTGAGTTGCTTTGCTCTGTGACCTCCCTGCTAAAGGAGGAGTAGAACAAGATTTATTACCATTTAAATGAGAAGGTCAACCTGCTGCAGCTTTTGTCTTTAAACTGGAATTCCTGTAGCTGAAGGAAAGGTGAATGCTCTCATTTTCCTCTTTCTCATCCATATACATTAAGGCACATGAAGTCTCAGAAGAGTAATTGATCAAAAATAATGAATGAGGTTCATTCTCATCTGAATTGGGCAGACTATAATACGGTGATTGTTAAGAATGCTTTGAATCTGTGAAGAAGGCTAATTTTGAACACTTCTTGAAATGACTAAATTAAGAAGTCATCTTGTTACTAGCAATTCCAACCCCCCCTTTTTTTTTGACAGCAAGTTGAACCTTGTATTTATCAAGCACCAAGAAAGTACTTTGACTAATAATAAACAGAGAAAGTGTTAGCGCAACCACCAACTGCTTTCTGCATGTAGCATGAATGCTGATATAGCATCGGGTTGTAAAAGGATTCAGACTTCCTAAAGATTATCAGAAAAGCGATGAAAAATGCAGAAACCTGGTGGCATCCAACAGCAGAGCGGTGCTGGAGGAGAGGGGCAGGAGGAGCAGACAAGCTGGCAGGATGGGAACCCACCACAGGAAGAGCCACCATGGGAAAAGCATGCTGTCTAACACGATGCGCCAGTGATCACATCTGATCTCCCACAGAGATCTGCATTTGTCATCAAGTTATTCACCCGCTTGGAAACAGTTGAGGTAAAGCAAGAGAGCTCCCAATCAGAACAAGAGATGACGACCTCATTGCAGACTGCGTTATATTTAGTTTGATGTGGTCAAACACAAGGTGCAGACCACAAGAAAATAGTTCAATAAGCCATAATAAACATTAAATGTATATATATAATCTCCTTATCATCAGCGAGAAGATGAAAACGTATAACAGAGCAAGAGAATCACAGCTCAGTCTACACCTCAGCATTTAGAAGACCATCAGTTGTCCCAAAACCAACACAAATAAGAGATGGGCTCTGCTCAGTACAAGCGCCAAGCCACCATTCCCCATACAGCAGAGCTGATAGCTAACACACGGTATTTCAAGATTTTAAAGGGCTCTAATCAAGCTCAGAAATAAGAATTCAAAGGATTACTAAAGAAATAAAAATGGGGGGGGGGAGGGGTGGGTTCTGCTCTTTTTTTTTTGCTAGAAAGCCAAGTGATAAGGGACATAAAAGAATAACGTCAATGCCTCGTTCCTGTTATCCTGGATTTAACCTGTTACAAAACCATGTGCCTTACCGTGTGCCTTCAGCCCCACAGCCAGGCCTGCCTGCACAGCAAAACCCTGCACAGCGCTCACTTCAAAGCAACGCACGGCTGGGGGAATTCAGCTCTTGCCACTGGCACATACCAAGGATTCCAAATCATTCGTGCACCACTACGAAGATGTTCTCATCCATTTGGATTTCTGTCTTAACACGTTGCAGCCTTAGAAACCAAAAATGCAGTCTCAGCATGGTATGTTCTGTGTTGTTTTTGGAAACCTTTTCTTGGGTGCTAAGGGCGGACAGAGAATGGGATAAGAAGTTCTAACACACGCCATAATCCTATTTCCAAAAATAAAGTCCAGCTGCAAGCTCCAGAAAGAACTCCACATACCTATTGAGTTCTTTTCTCCTTTTGTTAGTGCAAGGATGGCAGCAGCAGGAGCACTTGGTTAATGCCTCTTGATTACTCTTCTTTCTGCAAGTTTTTACCAGGGAGCTCAATATATGTCACTAACTGACATACATCCATGTTTATGCGTGTTACTTAAGCCAAAGGAAACATGGAAACACTTGTTATTTAGAAACAAAAACAACAGAAGGAAAAAGATGGTAAACAATAAATCCTCATTGAATTTAATAGCTGTAAAGCTTTGTTAGAAACAGCCATCCCAGTGTACATACCCACATTCAAGTGAATTCTATCTGAAGTTTACAGAAGGAAGCATACACAAACAGCCTTACAAAGGCATTCTGGTAGCAGGAAGCACTTCTTTGCTACTACCCTGGCAGTCAGGCCACATTACAAGCAAACCTTGCATCCCGTGGGGTGGCAGACACCGAGTACATCTGCAGCACTAAACACTAAACACAATTTAGTTTCACTAAAGGATTAACCAGATCACAAATTGCCAATTAATCTTGCTTTATGATTTAGGCCTGAATTCATTACGAACACAAAGGCAAGGCATGCAGCAGACTGGAGGAAGTTAGCCTGGAATGCTTTGCACCAGCTACTTCAGTTCCTTCTCAGTAACAACATTCTGAAGTTGTTTGGCTTTTTCTTTAAATCTGAGAGTTAACTGATGGGCTTTACTGGTGGTGAAAAGCGCTGATTACTGACTGTTCCATATATCATTATGCATGCTAGCACACAGCTACATAAAAGATCTACATTCTTCAGTTCTCCAAATCTTTCCCAGTTCTTCACTTAGCTGAGAACACTAGAAATTTCCAGGCTTCTGCTGTAACGTCTAAGTTTCCCTCCCCCAACCTTCCATTTGGTGGATTTTCTGCCAATAACATTGTTGAAAAATAAATTCTTGTGGACAGGAAATATCCCGAGCAAAGGATATCCAGCTTTATGATACTTTAAAAGCTCTGCATTCCTCCTTATCTGCCCTCTCACCACCCAGCTCTGGGCAGCGCAGGGCTCTGGGCACACTGTCCTGCCCCAGCCTCAAGCCCATGTCCACCAGCTGCCACATGGCTCATTCTTGGCTGTACTCAGCATCACTCCTTGGAGTACAGCCCAACAGAGGAGAAGCGAGCTGCTTCCTGAGCAATGCCTGCTATCACAAGTATATCCACCCCAACCCCACCCGATAAGGTGCTTTAAGATGAGGGCCGTGAGCATAATTTAATGGTCTAATCTCATGGAGGTGGCCTGGCCTTTCAAGTGATCCCTTTGCTCGATTTCCTCAACAACAGCACTCCACAAAAGCAAACATCCTGGCTGTCTGGAGGGCCGGGTTCCAGCTGCAGCAGGCTCCCAGCGGGCAGGCAGCCCAGTGCGGGATGCTCAGCAGGCCGTCTGGCCTCTGGGATGGACCAAGATCCACGAGGGGACACCTGGCTCTAAAATAAAGCCATTTGATGAGCCTTTTACAGCTTTCTGTGCTCCCAACCTGGACTCCAAGCCTAGCTCCTGCTCAAGGCTCAAACACCTCTGAGCAGGTTCAGAATGTGCAAGCATTAAATCTGGCCTTAAGATAGACTACAACAAGAACAGTGAGATGTGGTAGGACTCCCTCTGCACAGGAGAGGAAAAAAAAAAAAAAAAAAACAAACAACAAAAAAAACCAACCAACTATATTTCATATTTACACAGCCAAAAAGCTTCATTCCATTTAGAAAGTTTAAGGGAAGCCTGGCCTGCTTACCTCTTATCCCAGCACCAGAGGCTGCATGTACTCAGGCTGGCTGCTATCAGCAGTACAATACAACTTCAGTGGCTTTCAATTCTCAATTCTGCTGGCTTTGCCTTGTTACCAGGCACAAGTTAGATCTTACTCAGTGCCTCACAGCAATAACTGATGTTCAAATCAGTACTCAAGTATGTCACAGCTCTCATTATTTCTCTAACAGCCAATGTCTCGCAAGCACAATTTGCTAAAATTAGCAACAGAGCCCAACAGTGTAGCCCATTTACCTCAGGACAGCTCTTGGATGAGGTACACTGGATTCCAGGCACAATCTCTTTGAGATCCCTTTGGTGCCTCCACCACCAACCACCCACAGTCACCAAAGGAGTCTGTCTGAACATAGAGAAGCTGAAAACGATCCATCCCCAGGGGCAAGAGCTTCTTTCAGCCACGGCCAGCAAGCTCTGACTAGACAGCAGGAGAGAAAGAGCTGACACACCTGCCCATGGGCACAAAGAGGGAGCAGCACCCACACTGCCAGCAGAAGTCTTATCCTTAGGTGACACCAAGGCAATTTGCATGTGCCAAAACCATTGCACAATTAGCACACTTAATTTCGTACCCTTCGAGGAGCTAAGTAAGTGCACTTAATCAACTGAAAATAAAGCGATGCAAAAGAAAGCAATCCAAGTTACTAATTAGTTAAAAGATGTCAAATGGAAACAAAATGAAGTGTCTAATTACATCCTATCAGTTCAACTGCACAACACAACGCAGACCCATAAAAATATGCTACTTCCTATTTCAGTCAAAACAATCCAATTAAATCCCACTGCTGAGTAATACTAGAGAGAGAAAAAAAAAAAGGGCTTTTTTCCAGCTGTATAAGAAAACTAACACAACTATTAACATCTTCCTGGTGAAGCTCCATAAGAGCATTAGAGTTCACTGTAAGAACTCACGCCCAGTCAACAAGTACCAGCTTTAGAACAGATCCTAGATCCACTGAATCAATGAAACAAACTCCTAAGGTTTAAGGCTTCCTCTGAGCTACCTATTTGACACAATAAAATTCATTTGAAGACTTTACATCAACAAAAGAGTTCTTGTTTCAGTTTCCCTCCAATACTCACATAAATTGGATACTCCCCTACATCTTCAGCTTCTACTCTCAAAGCAGCATGTCAGCTTCCAGGCATGATCATTAAGCCTACTGAAAAGCCAGTGTTGACAGGTATTAATTCTTCAGGGGAAGCTTTCTTCAAAAACCTCCATCCCCATTATTGTGTTCTTTGTCTATCGAATGATTCTCCAGCACTGTGGGCTGGGAGGATTTCACCCTTGTTGTAATGTTTTCTTTACTTCCATAGAGATCAGAAACTGATTTTTCTTCCTCTCTTGGAAAGCAGCGTGTGGCAGGCACCCAACAAAGTTCATTTTCAGTCTCAAGAAATGAGAATAACCACAGGGAATTCAACTGATGTAAGCAGAACCTCCCAGCATCACCACCTGAGCCTCAGCGCTTTGCATTTGGGTAGAATGGGGGGCAGGGAATGAGGGAAGAGAATACCTTATGATGCTCTCTTTAATAAAACTCCTCAGCTTGAGCCAAGGGTTTAGCTAAAATAGTCAAGTAATGCTCTAGAACAGCTCAAGATAAGAACTGATCTGTCTGACATCATCAATCGTGAATGTGCAATCTAAATGGAAGCCACTGAAGATTATCAGAGCGCCAACAATGGCATTTTAACAGCCTAAAAATATCACAGTTTTAGGAACAAATATCCTCAATGAAGCTGTACCGATTTGCATCAGACAAAAGGCTACCCCCGTGCTTGCCAAACTCTTACTCTTATTACAGCCTGAAAAATCACTTCTGAAGATAAGCAGCAGCAGGAAGGGCAGAGGAAGAGAAAAGGTATTGGAGATTTCAGAGCTCAGAATACAAGGCCACCTCAGACATTCTTCCAAACTCAGTTTCACAGAAACTAAGTGGCAAACATAACAGATGCTTCCTATGTCCCTTTCTGACAAGTTGGTTTTGGACTTGATGTTTCTTTTGAAGCAAAAACGATCGTCGCTGCTTCAGTAACAAAAGTGCAGCATTCAGAATGCTTCCTTATGTCCTGGAAACAGCAGCAGCACGTTGTCACACCACTTGACAATTTTGTCCAAATATATTTCTCCTTACAAAAGCAAATCAAATCTTTGGGGGGGGAAAAAACAAAAAACAAAAACCAGTTTCGGTATGAAATATCAGGGATGGCAGAACTCAGCCCTTGCGCAGGGGAGTATAAATGTAATTGAATCTGCTGAAATCAGGACTGTCATTAGAAGTAAAGTACATCTGTAGCAGTATGCTACAAAATAGAATTAACCAAAAAGATACTTGGAATTCTTTCTGTATTGTACAGCCCTTCCCACCCCAACATCCAGGGATCCAGAGCTCCCTTATGCCCACATTTAGGTCACACAGTTCATCTTCATGCATGACAAAACCTACTGCCCAGAGCACGACCAGCTCTGGCTTTTGACAAGGTTGCATCTTAAAGGCAATATTGTTGGGAATTCCAACAGGGCTGCACATCACCAGGAGCCCTGCACACAAACAGATCTATGCCTTCCTGTTATTTATGCCTAGCTTGGTATTTCAGTGCTGGAGCTGTGCCTGCACTCCAAAGCATGCTGTTCCTCCTCTGTAGCACAGGAGCTGCAAGCACAGAAGTCACACACCCAAGGACAATCACTTCACATCCACCATCCTTCTCTCTAAACAGATTGAAGACCAGCTGTTTTCTGCCTGAACTCTTGTTTATCTCTTACCAAGCTGCAGTAATTATCCCTGACAAAAAACAGACATTCATTAACGAACAACGACCAACCTTTATCTGCAGAACATCACTTCACCCAGCTGAAGTTCTGCTTTTAAGTCATTATTAAACACCACATTTTAGCAGTGACTAACCAGGAGATGCCCTCACTACACACAGCTACAGCTCGTGGTTTGATGACCACTGATGGGTGATGCAGAGGATATAAAAGCTCTTCTCATCAAATATGGAAAACAAAAAGGAAAGAGTTTCTGAGTGCAAAGAAATTGGGAACAGGCAGCAATCAAAGCAAAGTACAGCTACAGAAAGTTGGTGTGAGACTAGTCCTGGAGTCAAGGCAAGTTGGGAGAGTTCTTCATCACTTGTAGGACAAGGATCCTACTGATAAGGAATTAAAAAATATGGACACAATCAATGATGTTGTTCTAATAAAACAGGTCCTGTCAAACAAATCCATGTGCACCCCGACAAGATTACACGTTGGGTGGGCAGAGATAGCTGTGTTAGCATGTGTCTATTCTGCAGCCAGCTTCTGATTTAGTGCCCTGCAGCACTACTAAAAGCACAGGGGTAGACTTCTAGCAGGGCCTCTGCCAGAGCAAGCCTGCACCAACTGCATCACCAGTGGTGCCACCTCCCTGCTCTGTTTCTCTGGCTGTAAGATGGGGTAATGCAATTCATCTGCTAGGTGTTCTGGTCTCTGCTGAGAGCAATGCAACCATCACACTGGTTATTCACTCATGCTTAATTAATGATTTGCTAATTAAATTGACAGCCTGTCCTGACCAGTAATGTTAATTAATACACTCAGTTCACAGCATCTGGTGGTCTGTGCCAGCAGCTAGAACTTTACACTATTGATTTTTCCATGCAAGCCTTCCTAAACAAGAGGATGCTGAGCACGAGTGGGACTGCAAGAACCAGGACACCCATCCGGGTGCATCCATCTGTGCACACCCAGCTGCCATTAAGGTGATGCCCACCCCATGTCACATCACAGCCCTGGGAAGTTGGCAGGGGGCTCAGCCACAGCTCTGAGCCTGAAGACCATTGGTATCACACCTGACTCCCTCCCTGGTGCAGGGGACACCAAAAATAGTGACATCCACCAGAGCCATGTGCTGGTGGACAGGCTGAGCTGTACCTGGCAGTGACTCACAGCCAGAATCTGCCACCATATGGGAGTTTGCTGGGCTTTTGTTTCATGTCTCAAGACCTGATGGATGGAAACAAGCTCTTGATTTATCCATGTTAACATAAAGACAATTAAAACGTTTCTCCCCAAGGAGCTCATAAATGAAAGCACATCACACAGTCATTACATTTATTATAAATGCTGTTTTGTTCAGTGTAAAACCTGACTATTTGGAACAACAGCAACAGCAAAAACTCAGGGCACTGAAAGCAGCACCAGGAGCTGAAGGAGAACACTGGGATGAGAGCTGCATACGGACTCACTGACTGCTCCTCACCCCCAGAACCATTAGCTACTCATCAGCGATAGCTTTTCTGCTGAGGAAGGGAACACCAAAGACCAATATTAAAGCAATTTCAGAGCAGCTACCAAGCAATTAGCTAGGTAATGCCTTTGCTACATGCCGATTTTTCTTCTCCCAGAGCATTAGTGCAAGCATAAGTCATTTGTTGTTTGTGCAGCCTCTCATGGCATTGCAGGTGACCCAAGCTGGATTTCCTTCCCATATCACAGAAGATATTTCTGCTATGGTGCTGCACATCTGCTCACTACTTTATTTCATTCTTTTATTTATTTTCCCTTTTAAAGCTTTACATTTTGTTTTCTTCTGGAAAAAAAATATACATATATATATATAAATTCATATTGTAAATTCAAAATATAAACTCATAAATCAGCTGTTAAATAATTGCAAAACATTGAGCCCACTGCTCCTGTTGTCTTTACATTTTCAAGTTTTGGGGCATATCAGAACCGTTCACTTATTTCCTTGTGTGCCCTTACACCACCCCCAGCAACTCAGGATACTCCAAAACAAAGGTATTCAATTCAAACATGCAAGGAAGGAAGAAGGGAACAGGCAAATGAGTTACAAAGAAAGAAGTCGAAGGGCTGAGATCTGCTTGCAGAGACAGCACTCCAACAGCCTGGAAAGACCGAGAAACTGAAAAACGCTTTACAGCAATTTTTTGGAGTGTATCATCCTGCGTGACTGCATGACCAAGAAATGCCAAAAGGAAGCGAAACTGTTGATGTCTAACTTCAGCGTTGGGTATGTACAAATATTGCCTTTCCAGTAACACAGCAGCTCTCACACATCCACTGAAGCTCCCTATTCAGAGGCACACAAATCAAAACGTCGCCATCCTGAGCGCTGCAGAGATTGCGGTCACACAAGCATCCCAAGGCCTTGGCTCCTGTGCTGTATCCAGAAGCATGAGGTGGCTGCTGTGCTACAATCCAAAGGTCCCAGCAGCCGCTCCAATAACCATTTCCTACAGCCACAGAGCAGAGCAATGGAGTCCAGGACAAGAACATCCAGCTCTATTAACCAAGAAAAGAAGGGCTGCAGATCAGACATAGCATGCACGAAACCCTGTAGACAGGAGAAAATTGAACTAGGCAATGAGAACGTTCCTTCCCACAGCAGGAACTCCAGCAGCTGGGGTGCAGATAGCCACTCATAGATGGGCTTCAAATGAGGAACAAACCCGCACTCCAAAAGTCACAGAGGATGTTTATCTTTTGACCAATCATTAGAGGCAGCAGCAAACAATAAGCAATTATACAGATCCGTTGGAACAGCAAAAATAAATACGTGCAAAGCAGAAACAAAGTTGATTTTGCTACAAGTTGACAAACAAGAAGCATTAAGGCTGACTTTATGTAAGCATGAGTACACTTAATAACTCAGAACACTTCTGCACAACATTACATCAAATTTTGCTCTGTTGAAAACCATAGCATTGGACTTTTTCCCTGCTTAGCCATCAAGTTCCCTGTTTATCACTTATGGTCAGCTATCAATACAGGGACCCACGTGTCCCACACCAAATCCTATCAGAGCGCAGCCCTGGACCACCACGAAGCAGAGCTGGAACGCATCACACAGCAGCAAAAACCTTCACGAGCCCTAAGCTGCTGCCCTGTTGTGCTGGTTTATCTCCCTAGCAGGGAAACAACAGCTCAGCAGGGTACAGAACCGCATGAGGATAATGCAGCAGTACCTACATCCCTATGGATAACCCCACAGGGTGGTTATGACTTCTGGGCAGAGGGCACTAGTGCTGATGTTAACCAGAAGGTGAAATAAGATATCATTTTGGTATGGTCCTTTAGGTGTCAGCTACAAGGTATATCCCGATTTGCCTCATCTTGTCATGGAAACAGTTTTTTTTTCCCCTTGGCATTAGCTGTACTGCTTTAGAGACAAAGTGTTTGTGCATCTTTATTTACAGGGGTTTGTTTTGACCTGTAAAGCAATACTACGGTTACCCAGCTCACATCATCCGCTCCACTTAGCAAAGTTCATTCACGTGTAAATGCTTCAACATTTAAAACATTGATAGAAATAAACTAACAGAAAATTAACCACGCTTTCAAGAAGGGAAAGTCAGGGCTGTGCTGAGAGAAACCCTATGCTCTGCTGCTTTTCCCACTGCCATCTGGTGAAATTACCTCTTTCAAAGAGTCTGAAAAGGAATACAGCCCAGAAGAGCCACTGTGGCAAATAAGGATTCCAACCACCATTATTGGGTGATAACAATACACTGAGCACGTTAGAATGGGTTAACAGCTCCCTAAGAGCTGCCAGCATTTTGGCTGCATAAATGAGCCCAGGCACATCCAATGAGGAGAGGATGAACATTGTCTCAGTGAGGATATCTCAGGTAGAGAACTTCCACCAACTCCCACAGATGGACACAGGGCCCTGTGACGTTTGCTTTCCAAATCTGCAGTTGTTTGTTTGGCAATGCAGCCCAGATCAGCCTCCCTCAGGTTATTAACACCACCAGCCCAGAGGTGTACATCACTAAAGAAGAGCAGGAGAAGGATTTCCTGGGTCTCAAAAGGGGTCAGCATCAATATCTTAAAAAATATATACACATAGCAAAATTAATTTATTCTCACAAGGTGACGCTTTTGCTCACCATTCATTTGCTTGTATCAGGACATCACAAGCAGCTCTTCTGTAAGATGACATTATGTGACCGCAGGCTTATCAGAAGAAAACCTATTAAATGCTCTCATTATCTGCAAATGCTATCCACTCTTTTTTTTCCTGCTGCATTATCCCACATTGATACATAAATAACAAGCAAAGAGCAACGCCTGATACTTAATAACCACCAGCATGAGTGTCAGCAAGCATAAGGTCACTAGTGTGATATGAATTGCCATTGGATAGGCATGCATTTCCACGATCGATGTTACTTACAAAGTAGAATAGATTCTGGCAGCTAACTAACGTTACACTGAGAGAGAAACAGCAAGGTGATCCTTAAAGACAGCAGGAGAACTCTCTTCCCAGGCTGCTTTTGGTACCGAGCTTCTAGAAAAATCCTACCTGATCGTGTTAGGTCTGATTAAGGAATCATGCAGAAATACGCAGGGTAAAACACACCGTGGAGATTTAGTCTGCAGCACAGAACATCCACATTTTATTAGTGGACAATCAGGGAATAAGGGAGCGACCACAAAAACCAGAACAGCCACACTGAGGCCCCAGAAAGCCAGCTACACGCTGAGCAGGATGTGCTCTGCATTTTGCTAGCTTTGATGAACAGCACAAGAAAGCTGTCCCCAGCATTCCAAGGATCTCAGAGGGTGAGGAGGGTCATCTCAAATTGTCGCTCACTGAAGTTTCTATTAACAGCCTCTTGAGAGTGATTTCTTTTTTCTCTTTTCAAAACATTCCATGTGAATCATTTCTGGAGGCACGAAGAGCGTGTTTAAATATATACATACACACACACATTCTATTATAAGAGTCCTTTGCAGCAACCTAATAATAGAAATGTCCACAGTCACAGGAGTTACATAGGAAGCACTCAAGGAATGTGCATTTCAGCCACAGATACACTAAGTCAGCATCAAGCAGCCAAGCACACCTGGCACCTGCAGTCCCACAGCGGGTGTGATTTCACAATCTATCATCAATCTCACACAACAAACAGTGGTTGCAACTCCACTCTACCCCATTCTGGACACTGCTGAGCTGCTTGCACAGAACTGCAAAGCAGATGCCAGATGCAAACGCATGTACCAGCATTAGCTGCAGTTTGTTCTCTTAAAAGAAAAACAAAAATAGCACCTTAATTCAGAATTGCTTTTAGATTCAGATTACATACAAAAGAGAACTCTATAAACAGCTTCCCTTCAATAAGCAGAGTGCCCAAGTCCAGCAAGTCACCTCCAGAAACACAAACAGCAAGTTGTCCTCATAGGGCTGATTCAGTGGTTGTCTGCTATCCGTTGATAAACAACACCATTTACTGGTAAATAAAGGACGGATGAAGCTCAGGAAGCACACCACTTGAGAAGCAGAATGCTTTAACCTCCAGGCTTTTCCTTGCTGCAAGGCAATCCATCCTTCCACAACACCCAGAGCCACAGTAGCTGGCACCTCTAGGGAACGCTCCTGGTCAGAGCTGACTTCAGCAGACACAGCACTTTTCTCCTGAACTCGCTCAGCAGCTCCTTAGTTTCTCACCCAAAGCACAGATTTCACACCTGCAGCAGAATTTCTGCAAGGCAACCAATCTCTCCAGCGCTGCTTCAGATTGCACAATAAATCAGGCTTAATTAGTTGTGCTTTTTTTGTTTGCTTGTTGTTTGGTTGGTTTTGTTTTTTGGCAGCCAGCTCTGCAATAAAAGAGGGGCGTCCGCACTCACTCCGCAGAGGTGCTCAGAATTAACTGGTGAAAATGTAATCGTCCCATCCCAACTGGCAAACATTTGAGGAGTTATCTGTTTTCCGCCGCCCAGCATTCCTGCCTGTAGATGGCCTGTTACCGTTGTGTACCCAGCGTCTCCTATTTCCACTGTGTTGTTCGAAGAACTTCCCTCTTCCCACATACCTTCCATCTCCAGGGACGGATCACACCGCGACACTAAACCTTGGCCATAAACAACGCTACTTTTGATATCCCTGTCCCTGAAGGATTCCCCGCTGCTGCCGTTCGGCAGCGCAGAACAGATCACCTTTGCACAAGGCAGCTCTGCAGCTGGTTTGCAGAACTCTGCCTCGCCGCTCTTTTGCACAGCTGAGATTTACACAGAGGTTTGTTGGCCGCCTCCGCTATTTATTTTATTTGCCGTGCGCTGAAGTCACATTTAGTCACATTTGTTTAGAATAGCCTTCAATAACTCACAGCACGTTCCACAAGAGTGTTCTGATGCACCAGGACGCCGACTTCGAAACTCACTGCCTGTTCTGGTGCAGAGGCTGGGACTGCTCCCAGGGCAGCCAAACTGCCAGTCCTCACGCTCCCAATGCACACCAGCAATCCCCACGTGTGCTCCTCCCAGAGCAGCGGCCAGCTGCACTGAGAACACCACTGTAGAACACAATTTGCTTTGTTAGGTGCATTCTGGTTCTGAGGCTTTTGGGTAATAACAGCTGCTTTGTAAGACTTAAGATCCACATACTACACACACAAACTTTGCTTCTGCACTAGTATTCACCAGACTGAAGCTCCGTGCTTTTCAGATATAGTGAGCAACAGCTTGTTTAGATGCTAACTTTCTTAGAATCACAGAATTGTTTGAGTTGGAAAGGACCCTTAATGGCCATCAGGTCCAACCTCCCTACAAAGGAGGAAGCTGCTTCTCAGAGCCCTGTCCAGCCTGACCATGGGTGTCTGCAGGGACCAGGAACCCATCACATCTCTGAGCAACCTGCACCAGCATTTCACCACCCTTACTGTGCCTTCCATAGACTTCAGCCTGCTGTAGGCCAACAGCACTCACACACAAAAATCTCTCATTGTTGTCCCAGCAGTGACCTCAAACCCCAACCAGATGGGTCCTAACAGTTCGCAAAGATTGTGACACATATTGCCTTCCACACAGACTTGTCCCTGTGCTACATTACCAGCATAAACTTGCTTAGAGATGCTCAACTGGGAAGAATGACTTTGAGCACCACTGGGGAAGCTGGCATTGCTGTCCCAGCAGGGTCCCAATTCCACTACAAAGCACAACTGCCTTCAAACTAATGAGAGAGAAGCACAGAGCACTGAAGATTAAGAGAACTAACAGCCCATTCCTGTGCGAGACCCTGCGTGACCCTGGGAACACAGCCAAGAATCATTTCTTATTGGTAGCACCGGTTGCATATTCTCATACTGCCAAGAAAAAGGCACAGGTGGCAGAGGGGTGAGACCACAAGCAAGGGGCTGTCCTGCAGGGGGGATGGCTGGGGGTCCTGGGAGCATTCCCACGAGCACACACTGTGCCCCAGCAGCAATCCGTCAGCCTGGGCAGCACATAAAAAAAGGCTGAGAAATCACATTCTGGACATAAAACTGCATGCCAGTCTGAAATCCCACCGCCCAGAACTTTGTTAAGCCCAGGTCAGGCTGGTTTGGCACCTCGCAGAGATGTACACAGGAGCCCTGGGCTCTGTAGGGTATGTGGCCAGAGCCAGCGTGGCCATGGGTATGGGTGTACCTGAGCACTGCTCTGCACAGCCCAGCGCCGAGCTACAGAGGGAAAAACAACGCTCGCCGAACAAGAAACCTGGGCTTTTCCACTTCTCAGTTTCCCCACTGTGAAAGGGAACTTTAAGGAACGAAGCGAAGAAACTCAAAAGAAATACAACGTTACCAATGTTGAGAGCTGCAGCTCCCGCCTCTCTGCTACAAATAGCGATGGGATAAATGCTTCGTTACACCGAGCCCCAACCGCACCGCCTCAGCCAAAGCCTTGTTCAAACAGCGCATTTCTGAGAAGTGGGACGGGGGGAGGCACAGCGAGGGCTGCAGACGCGTCTCAGCCTAAGCTCAGCTTTTCAAAGACTTCTTCTCATTTTTCCCCTCCCGTCTGCTGGTACCATGCCATTTACAGAGGTGTCTGGCGAGCAACGCACCACGTTTCCAGGATCTTCCCTCCCCAGGCCGCTCAGCCAAGGGCAGACGGGCTCGGGAGGAGCCGCTCGGCTCTCCCAACAGCCTTTCCCCGCTCGGATCCCAGCGCCGCGCTCTGCCGCTCCCCAGCCTCGGCCCGCGCGGTGGACGCCGCTTCGCCCCGCTCGCAGCCCAGCGCCGCCGTTTCGCCCGCGGCCGCCCGTTCCTTGCGGCGGGCGGAGGCGCTGACAGCCGCTCCGGGCTGCGCCGTGCCCCCCCCCCCGCACCGCCCCTCGCACAGAGCCCGGCGAAACTTCTCCCCCCCCCCCCCCAACCTCAGCACCGAGCGGGAGAAACTTTCCCCGACGGCAGCGGCCGCCGCCCCGCGAGGAACAAAAGAGCCGGGACGGGCGGGCGGAGCGGAGCCCGGGGCTGAGCGCCCAGAACGGGGCACCCCGATCGGTCCCGTCCCGGGCAGCGCCGCGCTCACCTGCGGAGGGCTGTGCGGGCCGGGCCGGGCGCGGCGGCCGGCGGAGAGTCGCAGCTAGCTGGAGCGGGTGCCAGGAGGGCTTGGTGGGGATTCCGCCATGTCAGTGATGTCGGCACCACATGGGGCCCGCGGCCGGCCCACGCTACCGCGCACTCTGGAGTAGAGGCTCCCGCCGAAAAGCCGGCTGAGGCGGGCGGCGGCGTGGGGCCTCCCGCTCCGCTCCGCCCCGGGGCGGCCCCCGTCCCTCCGCCCCGTCCCCGGGCTCCGGGTGGGGGCGGCCCCGGAGCGGAGCGGGCTGTGCCGCTGCCGGGCGGCGCCGCGCTGGTGCCTGCGTCCCACGGCGGCCTCGGTGCCCGGCGGGTCCCGGCCCATCCGCTCTGCCCTTAAAGGGGTCGAGGTGGGAGCTGGGGCAGCTCCGTGCGGGCAGCCCTGAGTCTGGTTTTGGCGGCGTTCCTCGGAGATGAAGAAATACCCTGGCACGCTGCAATGGCACAGCCGCAAAGGGGAGATGGAGTTGTCCCTTTGTAGAATGGAGACATCGGTGCCACGTCGGTAATTCACCTCGCTATGCTGCGTGGGTGCAGTGTAGGAATCGGGGTAAAGGTTTAGTCCGGTTACAGGAGAAGCTTAAAACAGGGCCTGAAGACTCACTGTATCATAGAACAGAATCATTACAGTTGGAGAAGACCTCTAAGATCCCCAACCCATCTCCCCATGCCCACTGCCCACATCTCTCAGTGCCACATCCCCACGGCTCTGGAGCAGCTCCACAGATGGTGACTCCACGACTGCCTGGGCAGCTGTGCCACTGCATCACTGCTCTTTATCAGCAGAAACATTTCCTAGCATCCAGAACTTCCTGTGGCACAACTTGATGCCACCACCTCTCATCCTATCGCTGTTATCTGGGAGCAGAGACCAACCCCCACCCCACCACAGAGCTGTACAGAGCCATAAGGTCTCCCCTGAGCCTCCTCTTCTCCCTTCTGAACACAGACTCTCCCCATCAGACCTGTGCTCCAGACCGTTCACAGCTTTGTTGTCCTCCTCCAGACACACAATGACCCCGTCTGTTTCATGAGGAGTCATTGGATTTGGCCAAGTCATAGAATTGTATGGCCATAGAATCATGTGGGTTGAAAGAAACCATTAATGGTTATCCAGTCCAACCCCACTGCAGTGAACACCCACAGCTTGGTCAGGTTGCTCAGGGTCCCACCCAGCCTGTCACTGAGTGTCTCCAGGGATGGGGCATCTACCACCTCTCTGGACAACCCGTGCCAGTGTTTCCCTAGTCTCTGGGTTTGCTTCTCCCAGAGGTTGACTTATATCACACACCAGAGCCAGGATTTCTTTCAGAAACCCTATGGGGTTTGATCAGCTTTGGGTACGTTTTCATCAGCTTCCATTAAAAGAGCAACAAAAAGGCCTTCCTGTGGGTCTTCTTGATATTCTGCTCGTCAAAACTCACTCTAAAAAGGAGCAGCTTGGCACAGAAGTTCAGCACAAAGTTATACTCAGCTGAGTGTTATATTAAGAGACCAAAGCACAGGAACAAAAAAATAATAATAAATGAAAATAAAGTTATCTGAAGTAGATAGTTCCTATGAAAATAGAAAACTAACATTTTCCCATGGGAAAGATCTTTCAATGTAAAATGGTCGGCCAGCACCAAGTATTGTTCATTGTTAATTGCAGAAACTTTTGTAATGGGTAAAATCTAAAAGCAGAAAAATGTTTTCTTTTATTAGTGACCCCAAACATGCAGACTTTTTGATGATCCTGGATTAAGTTACAGGCTCAGATGAGATTAATTATTCACTAGGGTGGTAAAGCCTTGACTTGGTCCCGTGGGCTGTTTTGTGAAGGAAAAGAGAGAGAAAAAGAGAAAAGGGAGTTGGTTTAGAGAGAAAAGAAATCTCTGAGCTAAAAATTTACCGAGAGATTAAAGTGAAGAGTAAACAAACCTGAAGATAGGAAAATGAAAATAAATAAAGCAGAGGAAGGAAATGAAAACTCTGGGTTTGTATCTGTCCTATCAAATGGGGCGGAGGGAGGCTGGGTCTTGTCTGAAGAACCAACATAGGCTCAGGATGTGGGGATGTTGTGTGAGTTGTCCTCTCACCAGCAGAAACAGAGAGATGCCCTCTGCCATCATTACAAGCAGTGGTGGGTGGGTGGTGTGCATTTCTCTACAGTTTGTAATGCATTTACAGTTCACACTTATTTCGCTTTCATTTCACCACTGGGGCAGAAGTCCAAGAGATACTCATCTGCAGTAACCACATGGGATATATGTGAGAAAAAATAAAAGATGTGCCCAGTGATTTGGTTTCCATATGGCTTCCAGTCTTACCAAAACCTCAGAATGTGTCAGACACAAAGGAGTGAGTTTAGCTATGACTGGAACAAATGCATACATTTTCCTGAGAGCACTTTTTCTCAACCACTCCATTCTGATGAACTCAAAGACCAGCTATAGCCAACAGCAATCATAGAATGGTTCAGTGGAAACCGGACACATGTCAAAGCACAAGGAAGAGGCAGGGAGGGGAGCAAGGACTGCTTTTCCTCAGAAAATTCCTACCTTAATAACAAATTAGACTCTTTCTTTAATGGCTTACTCCCAAAGCTGACTGATCAAGGAAAAGCATTAATCAGATGAGGAGGAAACATTTTGCCACTGAAAAAGGAAAAAAACTAGCTTAACGCGGTGACACATCACAAATGACTCCAGGGAGAGCAACTGACCTGAACCATCATCCAAACAAATACAGACCAATGCCATGAACTTAACTTTTCTATTTTGATGAGTCCTTGTTTTCCTGACTCTATGCTTTCAATAATATGCATAGTTTTCTTTTCTCATGGTGGGATCTTTCTGCTGATTCAGGAAGCGAGTGGAGCCAGCAGGGCAGGAGTGAGTCCCTGCCTGTGCAGAGGGGCAGGGTGAAGATTGGCACCATGGCCCAGGACAGCCATTCCCAATGCAGCATTTTTCAAGCAGGAATTGTTTAGCCATCACACACTAACAATTTAGGGACTGTTGACCAGTGCTGGATCCAAACCAATTCCATATTGTGTATTCTGCCATCATCCCCTTCAGCCATCCCCTCCTATTTGGTGAAAAATTCCAGAGAGGAGCCTGTGGAAACTGTGTGCATGCAACCAGGATGTGGAATCTGAGATCAGACATCATTGTAAAGGCTGTGAAGATGGTCTTTATTCTCACAAGATGCTTTCCCTCAGCTTTCTGATGAGATCCGAGTTCAACTTTCTCCATTTCATCAAGCTCTGTGTTCTGTATTCTGAGGGCAGGCTGTGATCTTGGCACCAGTGCTGTCCAGCGGCACACAGAGAATGCTTTGATTGATTTATTTGCTGAGCACTGTTTTTTTACCTGGGGAGCACTGCCCACAGGCATTCTCAGTACCACACAACACGGGTGTGTGCCGTGCACGAGTTTTCTCCCCTGCCACATTACAGAGGTGCTGGGCAGCAGGCTGGCTCAGGCTGTGGTACTCAACACGGTGCATTCACAACGCAGAGCTCCAGCCTCAGGCTCTCACTCTTATGGCCAGCAGAAATCTGGATGGAGGAAAAGAGGCACAGCTAGCATGGAACAGCTTGCCTGGCCTGTAGCAGGCTCCCTGACCAGGCTGCACTCCCATCAGACTCCAGTCTGTACCCCTTACCCAGGCTGGAAGGCGCAGGGTACAGAAGCCAAACACAGATCTCCCTAGGAAAATGACATCCCTCTCCCTTGTGATCACACAGAAAGCAGGGGCCATACAATCTGTTTGCTTTTGTTAGTGAGTCCTTTTCCAAGCCATTGCTCTATTATGCATTTCAAACCGTTAAAATCAGAGCAATTGGAACAAATAGATACTCCAAACCATACAGAAGTTCCTTGTCAGAGTAGCTTTCTCTCACTCTTTTATCTGATAGAATGAAAGCTAAGTGCACAGTAGATCATACAGATCAAAATGTACCGGGTGCCTTCAATCTTAGCAATGTTTTATTTCAAGGCAGTCCTGGTGGGAACTGACCCAGGCCAGAAGATCTGGAGAAGCTCAGTGCATAGGTTGGGACAGTCCCTTTTACTGTGGGGAATCCAAAAATCTGCAGGATGCCTTTTTTAAATAACTAGGGCATGTAAACATTAGCAAAAAGCGGGATTTCTATCTGTGCTTCTCTATTTAGGTGAAATGAATGCCAGTTATTCACTGAGTACATATTCATGCTTCTGAATTAGTGAACTGAGTTTGGTTAGGAGTTTGTATTCATGGTATTAAGTGGTAGTTTTTTCCCTTTTTAGGAGACAGGTCACTATTTCACATGCTTGGTAACACATGCAGAAGATAAGCCCCCAAATCTTTTTACTGGGGTAAGATCAAAAGCCTAATTGCTATAAGAATCTGAAATTAAAATGATCCACCTTTTTATTGAGGCGTGTTGTAAGTTCGCACTGCACATTAGTCCGTGGTAAAACCAGCTGTCTGCTGGATGTCCTTTTATTACATCTAACAGGCAAAGTCCTCAGCTTAACATTTCAGTCTCCCAAACTACTACTCTGCACTAAATGTGCCCTTGAGCTCTATGAGAAGTCCCAGAAGTCCCAGTGACTTCAACAGGATCTAGAAGAGACTCACTATATACCGGCACCACTGTCCTAAAGATGCCATTTTTGACACCACCAAACAAGTTTTTTGTCAGCAGCAGTATTCTGTTAGCTGTTCTTAAGCTTTACAAAGACATGATGGAAAGAAAATGTTCCTGTTGCCCTCACTTCCATGAGAAGCACCATTGTCTTCATAATTTTTATGCTTGCGAGCTGAGGACTTACAGAGTGCATTTTTTACATGTTTTTGTCTACGTTGGTTTTATAAGTTTAAATAAGCTCCCATCTGCCAAGTGCTTCCAAAGAGCATTGGCGCTGAACCAACCCAAGACGCTTGCCATGAAGATTACACACCAGTTGTGCTTATTCAAAACAATAACTTCTGACCACTGCACCAGAAGAAAATAGACTCATTTATTGTCTCATAATGGCACGCCTCTGCAATGCTGGCCCCACTTTGCCAAAGAGAAGGATATTCTGATATTTGACAAATTTCTCAGCTAAATCTCCTTAACATTGTGCGGTCCTTTGGCTCTTTAGGTTTGGATTGGTTTGGTTTGTTGAAAGCTCTTGTTTCAGTTTGGTGTCTAAAGAAAACAAAGCAGTGTTGCTTGCATTGTTAAAGCCATAAGCAGAGCCACAGAAAAAAATGTTCCTCTTGGAAGATTTTGTAGATTGGTATTCATGAAACAGCTGGAGATGAAACATACAATGCTAATCCTGTCCAGTTGCTCCTGGTCATGTTGCACGTTCAGGAAATTCATAATTAGGTGGTTGTATCCCCAGTGTTTCCCCTGCAGCAAACTTGGAGATTTATCTTCTTTCTTGTCATTAAAAAACAAACAACAACAACAAAGAACAACCTACAAAGGAAGAAGTGGGGGAGAAAATGCAAGCAAGAACAACTTCAAGTATGCTGAACAGCTTCACTCCACTGCAAAAAAAATATCCAATGTCATTTCTGCACACACCAGCAAGCTTATGCTGCTCCATTGCCCTTTTCTATCACTGTATTTTTCCTATTCTGTATCTCCTTCCTACTCTCAGAATTTATTTTGCCAGTTACTTTTCTTATTTTCCCTTGCCAGTTATGCACACGCCTTCCTGTAAAGGCAGCCACACCTGACAATTTAGAAATAAACCCTTTGGTAAGTAAACATTTATTTTTCTTGCTGAGTGGAAGAGCTATACAGGAGGTTTTATTCTCAGTTCTTCCCAAAGTTTCTAATTAATTCCGAAGTAGTTTCTGCTTTTTACTTTGACTTTTCCTTCTCTACTGCATCTTACAGGCAGCGTTTTGTCAAAAATTCAAATTTAAAATCAATCAGCAAGGATCTGTGTTCCTTTTATAGCCTTTAAATAGCCTTATCTATTGTTAATTGCATGCATATGCAACGCGGAGACTTTAGTCTATAGAGCAATTGACAAGAGATGCTGCCAGTTTGGTATTAAACAGTTATCAGTGATTCAGCAGATTAGCTCTGAAACAGCAAAGCATGAAATGTAGATATTTTAAACAATCATTATTACTGATTTCTTTTTCCCCCCAAACTAATTGTGAAAAAGCACCTGGCAAAAAATAAAAAGAAGAGAGATATAATACTGCAAAAAGAAGAGAGATATAATACTGCTGGTTACAGTTCAGGAGTTTCCAGAGCTGCAATTAGAAAGCTGCCCTGGTGGCTCGGAACGTTGGCTTCTCTGAGACGTAAAAGAAAACAACACAGCAATTTCATAATGCATTGAGTAAACACATAAATATCTTTAAAACAACAGAGGATTCAGAAAGCCCTCTGGTGCTCAAATGGCAGCTCAGTCCCTGCTCACAGATCTCCATAAATCACAGCAAGATGTTGGAGAGCAGCCCCCCAGCTCCCACCACATCCCAGTACTGTTGGATCCAGAGCAGCTCCTTGCCTTGCCCTGTACTTATGCTTCAGTGACAGGTTCCCTATTCTTTCAGGTATTTGCTAAACACATTTTTAGTCACAAGTGTAGAAAAAATACATGTAGACAAGGTCTTCTTCTCTTTTCTTTTTTTCCTAGCCAGCAGTGAGCATCTCAAATTCCCTGGGTGACAGGTGAGAGCTCATTGCTTTTCAATGGAGGTTCCCATCCATACCTACATGCAAGCCCACATGGAAATGCACGGTGATTTTCAAAGCAAGACACAGCTCCTCTAAGTCTTATAGGGAGATGAAAGGTGAAATATCCCTTTAAGCCAGGTGGGAGACCCTTATGAAAAATACATCACCAAGTTGCAATATATTATCTCAAAAAAATGCACTAGGCAATGTAAGAAAATGCTCAGGCTCCTCACCATCAGTGCCTTTTTTCCCAGAGATTCCCCAGAGCTGCATGGAAATATGTAAAATGTTGCTTTGAAAAGTTTTTAAATGATTTACCAAGTTAGTAACATTTCCAGACTTAAAACGTGATGCCTGAGATAATGTGTCTGTTTCATGTTGATAAATAATGGTGCCTGGAATACAAATGTTCCGGTATGGCCTTGGAAAAATGCCTTCAGCTAACTGTGCCTCAGGCTAGAATAATTCTACAAAATGGTACTTATTTTACCATTCCATTACTTCTTTTATCTACAATAAGTAGCCACTCTCATCGTGAGCTGTCCCAAATTCTACCCACTTCTAATTTGGTTTAAAATAAATTTAAGGTCTTGCAGCATGCCCTGCTGATCAACAAAACCTTGAATTACTTTTGGTTCAGGTGGGAGCAAGCACTAGAATGAAGCCAGTGTGTGCAACCAGCTCCCATCTTCTTGTATGATCTGTGGGAGAGCTCAGCTGTGCTCTGCCATGGAAGGCACATTGTCTCTCGCTTGAGTCAGCCCTGAGTCATTTGGGGGCTGGTAGGTGAGAGGTGAACTTGTGTTTCTCTTGAAGGTTGACCACAGAGCCACTGCAGAGCTTGAGGTGTGACTGGGGCACGTTAAAATAAAAAGGCAAATGGTTTATTTGCAAGTTTCTGCTTCTGCTTCTCTTTCAACTCTTGAATATTCATATGATTTAAATAATTCTTGACGTGACAGAAAAGCAAACAGAGTAACTTTCGTTACCCACACAATGAATATATGAGGCTTCGCTGGTGGCATATATAAAAATGCTTTGTGATCTGTAAAAAATAGTTGTTAGGGAAGAAAGATGCTATACAAATGTTAACTACTGCTGCTATAAATATTGTTCCACATACAGTAAAGAGTAAATAGATATAATAAACATTTCAAGATGATTGAAAAACCTCTCACAAAGATAAACACGCCCCTTTCCTGGCAGTAGACATCCCTGATGCTTCTCCTGCCATTGTCTCAACGTGATAAGCTTTGTATCAACCTGACACCCCGGTGCACAGCCTGCTTCTGCACTGGGACTCAGCGTACAGTGGGGATGGAAGTGATGGACAGGGCCTGATCTGGCACAAAGCCTGGCTGCTCAGAGTTAATCCGTCAGAATGTTTTAAATAAACTGGAACTGGCAGAAAGACTTCAGATCAAGTGAACACTTGGTTTCATATGGCAGCACTTTTAATCTCTACCCAAAAAAACACTTCTTGTCATCCCACCACACCCTCAGTTCTTTGCTGTTCCTGCTCTCCTGTGACTGTAAAACAGGGATGGCAGTATTTCTCTATTGGGATTCACATAAATGCCTCATGAAACTATGCGGTTCCTTGGAAGCTGACAGCACTCATTTCTCCTGGTTGGCACTGAAGTCCAGGCAGATTAACCCCAAATTGTACCGACCCTTCAGAGCACAGGAGATGCTTGTATACATTTGACTTTACTTGTGGATTTACATGCTCAAAATAGATGGGGCTGCTGTTAAGTGAGATGGTTCTGAGAGCACACTGCAGCTTTCACAATAATCAAGGGGTACATGTGGAACTCAGGGTCAAGGCACAGATATTTGGAAAAAGTATAGCTTTGTCTTCCACAGGAGAGCTCCAAAGAGAAATGATGGCCATTTCAACAAATGCTTAACTTATGTCCATATTTTACTTTACATTTTTTGTATAGCAGCACACTTAAAACAAGAGAAAGAGAGCTATAGTTATTCATTCTGGGGAAAGATTAAAGCTTCAGATAATTTCTTTAAGGTCATTCTATCTCATCCCTATTCAAGCTTGAACTTGATCCCAAAAACTACTCAATTCCATTCATTGATTTGTGGCTCCGTTTTAGTAACCAGACAATGGCATCTGAATACTTGAATACAATTCCATGAATTTAAAAGAGAAAACACGAAATCATGTAACCAAAACTTACAAGAACATACTTACATTAATCAATGGATGGAGGAAAAACATTTAAAAACACTGAACTGATACAAATGCTATGTTGTAAGAAGCCAAAAGATATTGCTAAAGAAGGTAAAAACACAAGCGTTTTTTTTACTAAACTATCAATTAAATAATCAAACATTTTCACTTCCCTTAATAAGCTGTTTTTCTGTAGCCTGTAGCTACAAACATGAGAATGAATGCTGCCCAAAGCACACACCATGTGGGAGAGCCTCCACAGACCAGGGAGACGAATGGGATGTTAAACCTGGAATGAAACTAAGTGATCCTTTGCCATCTCCTTATTAATTGCATTGGTGGAAACAAGCTGCTTAATGGAATGATAAGATTTTGGAGAGTGAAAAAATGCAAACCTAAATTCATCCCCCTCAACTCAAAGACAGAAAACCTAACCCTGTGGTATTACAGCGTTGTCTGGAATACGAATTGGGTTAGGCTGAGCTTCGTTGCCCAAATTGCAGCTCCAGCTGTAGCTTCAAATGCAGTCTTTGGCAGTAATTCAGACCTGAGACACAACTTACGTGTCTCCCTGCTGGCTCATCCCCTGCTGCTGCCCTCACTGGATTTCACATCACTGCCGAGTCAGGCTGGGAGATCAGCCTGGCTGAAAGAGAGAATTCCCCAAAGTGTCTAATTTCATCCATTTTTGTTTTGTTCTGTTATTTTCTCCAACCAGATTAACTCCACAACTGATTTCAGACAGCATAAGAAGTGATGGAGGTATTCTGGATGGAGGTGTAGCGCAGAACAGGCTGCATTATTTCCTCTCACTATCTACTTCTGAGAAGCTGCAGAGTTCACCCTGCTGAGGGAAGTGACACCCCAGCTGGATACTAATCCTTACCTGCTCCCATGGATAACCGCCTGCTGAGCACAAACGTTGCCTGCAGCACTGTGTGCTGGGACGTGGCCCAGTGGCTGCAGAACGAAGATCCCAACATGCTGATAATCCCGCAGCATGGGGTTACGTTACTGAGCTCACCCACATCCTGAGTCATTTGTCTGCTGCCTCAGTTCCTCCTTTTTGTTTCCTTGACAAGCACATGCGTGCACTCACATGCATGTGTGCACAAACCGCACGCTGCGGTTCAATGCTTCCTGTATTGAAGCTTGGATTTGTGCAGCCTTCACTCCACCTAAAGGAACGTGCTAAGGCTGAAATGCTTCTGGATGCTGAGATGCAGCTAAAACAAAACACCGGGCTAGGCATCTTGGTACAAGCTAAGCAAGAAGTATCTGATCAGAAGTCTAGTTAGTTGTATGTACGTGGTAAGAATAATACACCATTAAAATGAGACACCAAAATCTGCATATTTTTGCACAGCTCTGACTTCACTGTGTCTATCCATTATGTAACACTGAGGAGAACTCCATTGGTTCCACTGCTCTCTATTAGCCCTCTGCTCAACTTCTTTGAGCTGGGCAAATTCTCCATCCACCCATCCGTCCATCCATCCATCCATCCATCCATCCATCCATCCATCCATCCATCCATCCATCCATCCATCCATCCATCCATCCATCCATCCATCTATTCCTCCATCTATTCCTTTGCCCCTGAGTTCTCCCTCTTAGATGAAGGGTCAGTCTAATTATACCGTCAGGGTCAATGGTGCATCTACTCTGTGCTAACTCTTGTTGGTTATTTGAGAACCACGCTGCCCCAGTAATTGATGACAGCACCAGCTGGGGACAGCAGGGTTACAGCTGTGACCCAGAAAGGATGGATGGGTGCCGATCCCAGTGCTGAACCAACGGCTTCTTATCTCCTGCTGGGAAAGTTCAGTACTTCTCTCTCTTCTAGGTTGGTATTGGGCTCTTGCTCTCATGATCCTTATTACTGGGTCTCTTTAGGGTAAGCAAAAATATATATATATTGGCTTTCCACTGTTTCTAGGAACACTCATTTACATTTACTTGCTTTTTCTGCACATAGGGATGCAAATATCCAGAATGCCTGAACAGATATTAATTCAGACTTGCTGCTTCTGGGCAGATGCCAGGCATCCTTTGCTTTGTACACAGCTTGCTTTCTACTGCAAATAAAGCTGGAACTAATTCCCCATCAAGATAATATGTTTGCAGGTAAACCATTTTCAGGACTTGAAGTGTCTGGTAAAATGAATACAGTACCTTCCCCAGATGTCCCAAAATCTTCAAAAGGAGAACAAATGAAGAAAAATCACTGCAACAGACAACAACTTACTTTGAAAGAAGCCCATGTAGAATGATGGAAGTGTTTGGAAGGGAGACTTCCCAGGGGTGGAAAGTGTTGCTTAACTGCAGGGCTGTTTGGAATGACCTGCCTGTGCATAAGCTCCAGCTTCAGCTCCATGCTGCGCACCAAGGTGCACTCATAGCCAATGGCAGTCAGAGCCAGAATGCCAGCCCCTCATGTACAGTGTTTTGCTTCTTTTATATTTGGAACTAGTTCAGAACTAGTTGTGAACATGGAGCTTAAATTATAAATGACCGACAGCGATAAGGGACATGCTTGCTTTTCCAATAGGCACGCTCATCTGAGCTATTGCCTTTATGCATTGCTCTAATGTAAGTCCACCTTGATGTCCAGTGCTGAGTTACTTATTTATGTATCTCAGAGGGCTTCAGGAAGAGTAGAATCTACTATTTTCCCCGCCTCCCTTTCCCTTCTCCCCCAGCCCTTCATGCTTTGTGATAAAGCACAAAGAAAAAGATTTTTATTCTATTGGATGGTGTGAGTACTAGATGCAGATTAGAACATGTTTTATTTCTTCTTTGGGATTCTATGGGACTTCTGATCTTCCTTTGACTTCCTCATTGCATACCTAAGCTGCCTTCTTGGTGCCAAGGACTCCAGCCATTCTGCCCAGAGGACGCAATGAGACCATTGCATAATGAAACTACCCTTCAGGGAGTCCCTTGGGCATGGTGGCCCTCACAACACACAGCTCTGGCTCTGTCGGGATGAGAGGCCCTTCTACCTGTGCTGTTACCCTGGCTTTTCTATCAGGGTTACGTATATCCAGAGCAGACATCTTTGATCACATGCTACATACTACGAGCAGCGAGCAACACATCCAAATCATGGGTGTTGTTTAGACTCCCACTGACTTGTTTGGGTGTCCCAATTCAAGGAAAATCTGCAAAGGCAGGAGAAGAGTTCCTCTTGACCTTCTGTTATCTGCAGACAGAGACACGGGTCCATAAACTCGGTGTTTAGTTAAAACATAACTGCTGGTACTGTTAAGTTTATAATGAGGAAAAAGAGGCAGAGATCAAAAGATTTGCCTTTTGTGGGTTTAAATTTCTTCCCCATCTTTGCACTTTGGTCGTAAACACTGCAGTTCCCCCTCTGCCCTCCTGTTCCATATACTGCAGATTATGTTGGGAAATATTTTTAGAAAAGGCATAAGTATACAGAAGGGAGTATTAGACTGTGACCTTATAGCTGCTTTGGAAGTTTTTGAAGGCTGCATGGAAAACATTCTCAGTATTTCCAAATTCTCAGAATAACGAGATTCATAGATTGCTCTTCATTAATTTAAGTGTACTAATTGGCCACATGTATGTTTATTCCCTCGCTCTCATGCAGGCACGCACAGAGCAAAGCCAACGTATATTCCATGAGGCCCAAAACAGATAATGGATCCACAGTGCTGCCTCAATAGCTGCTGGCATGGAATGAAAAGTACACAGCAAAACAGGAAAAGGAAGGCTAAAACTGGATTAAACAGATTGCTGCATTCAGGAGTGTGCAGTCATCTGGGAACTTGGTGAAAAAAAAGTTGAAAGAAAAAGTTAAAACTAATAACATACAGGCCTCCCTTGTATTTTTGAAAGTCCCTCACCGTCTGTGTGGTAATATGCCTTTAACAAACTAGCACGCAGTATAGAACTCAAGATGTATAGAATTAACCTTTCATTCACTAACGTAAGCAACATATCAGGTTATTCCTCATCACTGGAATTCAAATTAGGCTCGTACTGTTTGACTTGAGATGGAAGGGGATGTCATGGATTCCAAAAGGAGCTTCCTTGTCTCGGTTAAAGGGCAAAAATATAATTTCTCGGGATAAGCACATGTTATCAATAGAAATGTATGCTGCATATATATAAAACAATATGGTTTCAATTATCTGTAAGAAGAGGTGTACAAAAATCAAGGTGATTTAAGAACCCAGCCGATCTCCAAAGCCAGCTAGATCTCTCACTATTTGTGTCATTTGAAGCCAAAGTCTTCCCCTGAATGCTCTAATCCTCTTTAATCCTGATTTGAATTTGAACTTGAACCCCAGCTCCTAGCATAAATCAATCCCAGATCTTAACGTGCACTTTCCAGAGCAGTTCTGATAACACAGCCTCTGTAGAAATCATCTGGCTTGCCCTCTGTAATCATTTCCAAGAGCTACAACATGGAATGCTGCAACTTTCCTGACTGACTTCACAGACACACACTTTCAGGTCCCCCCAGCAGAAACAAAGAAACTAGCTTCTTTCATCACTCTCTTAGGTTTTTAGGTTTGGAAATGTGAAAACCATCTTGGAATAAAGCCTCTGTTGGGACAATCTGTCACGCCAGTGCTCTTTCCTCTTGTCTTCCTCCCACTGGGCTTCTCCTGATCTTCAAGAGAGGGCAATCCATGCATCCACGCAGCATGTAGGGGGTTCATATGTAGAAGTATAGCAGGGATCCCTGGTTACTATCATTTTCTGTTCTTTTTTATTTTAAAAAAGTGGTTCCAGGTACCAGTACCACAAAGCATTCCAGCTTTAAGATCTAATATTCATCTCTGTCTCTCTGACAATGGCTATTATGCTTTCTGCTCCACTGGTAATGCAGGGAACCAAATCTGTTTTGTTTACAGCCAGACTTGCCCTTTCCCCCAGCAGCTTGCTCCTGTGTGATGGGTTTATAGCCATTGGTTCATAGATACCCCACTTTCCCCACCCCAGAAACACACTGAGACCTGAAAGTCCAGAAGAAGGGCATCTCTCTTTGAGTTCTGCTCAAGCTACAATCCCTGTGCCTGGTGGAATGCAGGTGGTTGACAGCAGTGTGTAATTACTTCAAGGACTGCAAATAGAAGAAAAAAGTACTCAAAGAGATGAAATCCTGGTCCAAATGGAAGCAGAAGGAATTTAGCTGTTTACAGGAATGGAGCTGGGATTACCCCTCCAGCCAAGCTGATAAGACCCTGAAGTTTATCTATACATTTACTCTTGTTTTCTGCCAGCAATAAACACTGTAAAAAGATAAAGAAGTATCAAAGAAGCTGACTGTGCTACAGGGATGTTTCTCCTAGCTTCAGTCCACAAGCTTATCTTGCACAAAGCAGTAAGTATGAAAGCTATTGTGCAAACAAGACACACCATCCTTTATTTTGTCGTATCACAGCTAATCAAAACCATTTCAAAATGCTGACCTGATCTTACGGAAAGCACCACACTGTCATTACTGGAGAAGGTAGGCACTGCTAGGCTGGAGAGTTCACTTAAACCATTGCAGCTGTGGCTTACATGCAGTGTCTAGGGAATTCACAGCTTGTCTGCTCTTCAGAATGAAATTGCTTGGAGACAGAATCTATTCTGAACATGACCTTTGACATAGCCTGAGGTCTGACTTACTTTCTACATCAAGTGTGCCACCATCATCATTTTGATGCACCATTTCTCAGTGCTTTGACAAAGGAGAAAGGCTTCATCATTAGTTCTGTGTTATTTTGGTGTAGGACCACCAGAAAAAAGACAGTGTCTTTAGGACATTACTGATCATGCTCTTTGTCCTACTGGGGACAAACAGTCACAGTGAGTCAAGTGTAACCCAGAGTCCCTGCTTATGTGCTGATGTAGAGGTGAAGTGTTCGTTTATCTGAGGATTTCTTTTAGCTGGGACACCCTGCAAGCCCATCACCTAGAAACCTTACCTCAAGGAGTTGACCTCAAGGAACCACTGATGATTTACTGGATGGAAAGAATCGGCATGTGAAGAAAGAAGAAAACTGAGGAAGCTACAGGAACTTGAGCTGCCTTGTGCTGCAGGCTACAGCTTCCAGCAGAGAAGCAGCCTGATAGGGAGGACAGAGAAGCAGCCAGAGATTCAGTCTGTTTTCCTGACATGGTGTAGGCCCTGTTCATTGTTTTTGTACTCCTTTGTGACACATACTCCTTTTTCCTTTTCTTTTCTCTATGAGAAGGGTCTTTGGCAGGTAAGGTGCTTCAAAAACTTCCTCCATAACAAGAGTTGTGAAATGTACTTGATTTGATTCCAGTTTTGACTTCTGGTTGTCTCAAACACCAGAGATACAAAGGCACCAATATCACTCCCATGTACAGCCCAGGCTAGAAGGACATCAGTTTCCCCATGCTTGATGGAACCCGACATGCTTCAGGGCACATCCAACTCCATTTCCCTCCTTGCAGTGAATAATTCCCAGCTCCTACTGGACAGCAGAATGGAAAATTTTACCTCTTTGTTTATCTAGTGAAAAGATTTAATCCATATCCCTGGTTATGAGATCCCCTGTTCTGGGGTCAGCACCTGAAATAGTACTGAATGTTCAGGGCTGCTGCCATCAGCTCCCATTCAAATTAAGAGGTTCAGAAGTTAGCCTGGGGAAGCTCTTTCAGCTCTCCCACTGTTCTTTAGCCAGTCCCTGACCTTGCTTTTGTGGCCACAGAGCCAAGCATCAGCCTGTAAATCAGTGCACTTCTGTCTTGCTGAGTCCGCTGGACAAACTCCCAGCAGAGGTGTGAACTTCCCCAATTAATCTTAATGAAGTGTTAACTTCAAAGCTGAACTGCAGTCATTTATAGGTTAATAGAACCTTACAGAAAAAGCCTCCCAGCTTGATTCATTAGAAAATAGCTCCAAGGGGACGACTTTGGTCAAATTTGGGGGTTATTCTGGGATCTGGAAGATATCCCACTATACTGACAGCCTTTGCTTGTGCACCACTTCCATTGCAGCTGCATTGTTGAGAGATCGAAGGGTCAGGCAGCCAGACTGGAAAAACTGTACGGCAAATGTATGCTAAAAATATCACTGGAATTGAGCAGATGGAGCAAGATAAGGAAGCCAGGATCAGGGCTGTAAGGAGCTGTGTAAGCTTGTTGAGCCCACTGATGACCTTGCTCCTACTATCCTCTACCTCACTCACACCGACAAAGTAGCAGAGCCAGATTCAGGTCCTGAGCTCAGACTTAATGATGCATGTTCAGAATTCTCAGTTACCCAAGTCAGGACTTCAGGGTGCAGATATGTTACCCAGAAAAAAAACCAGGGAAGAATATGCCCCAAATGGGTCTGGAGGTGCATACACAACTTTTACCCTCAGCTACTCCTGCGAGCAGTAAACAGTGTCCCTCACTTCAGGCTGTTCAAGGCAATAGGAAAAGCACCTCATTTGAAGCAATTGTATGAATCTGTCTGATATATCCCCAAAAGGCAAAGCTGCTGTGCTGAGCAGTGCAGATTGCATTCTGGATACAAAACCATAAAAAAGGAAGATCCTTCCTGGCACTTCATTACAGCTCCCTTGGAGCCTGACTCAACTGATCATTAATTGCCAGGACTTGCCCACATTTGCCTGTGTAAGTTTTTAAAATACAAAATTGGGAAGAAAAATGTTAATTTCATTTTTCCTATTTAGAGGAGTTCAGAAGTAAATGGCTACGTTGTCATGGACGCTGCTTTGTTTATAATTGTTTTTCCCTCATTATAGCACTATTAGCTGACAAGGAACAGGAGTTCACTTCCAGTGTTCTGGCTGTGAGCTCCCCTGCCCATGCAGTGCACGCAGCAGGACACAGCAGCACTACCTTGGCCAGCAGACATTGGTCAGATGATGCAGGCAGCCTGACCAGGCGAGCAATAAATCCTCCACACCCACGAGGATTCAGAATGCTTCCAACCCAACTCTGCTCCCCAGGGTTGGGAAGCAGCTATTTGCACAGCACAAAGTCTCAGTGCTAGTGCTTACAGAGCGCCCTTCTCCCTTCTCTGAGGTGGCACATCAGACAAGAGAGACTGCTCATCTCAGTGTGGTGGCAGCTGGCAGGGCAGCAGCAAAGCAACTCAGTGCTGCGGGAGGTGGGAGGTCCCAGTGCCAGCAGAAGGGATCAGAAACAGTTATTTTAGCTCACATAGTTAAAGCTGACTGGGAAGAGCCGCTCAGCAGCTCCAAGTTCTGGGATCTGTTGTTCTGATGCTGCTCAGTCATGCAACCAAGTTTATGGCTGCCAATAAGGTCCTTTCTAAATCTATTTTTTGTTGGAACGGGAACGTGAGTGGATGCTTACCACAGAACACAAATGGCACAGGCTGAGCTCAGCAGTGCCTCTCCTTGTCCTGTTTTGTTCCCAGCAGGAACACAATGCTGAGTGCCAACTGCCCTCCAGCACAGGTGAGCAGAGGGAGCTGCCTGTGCTGCACAGGTTACAGTCATCCCTTAAGGACAAGCTCCAACACGAGCTAAGCATTCAGGAGCCTCAATACAATCGTCTCCTTTTCCACCAGTTCTGTATCCTCCCTAGAAATCTGAACTGTGCTGCATTCCCCCAAAACTAACATGTGGGAGCATGGTGGAATAGCTCTATTCGAGTTTGGATTGTCAGATTGTCTATGACCTTTTTTACTTTTAAATGCATACCCACCTTGCACTTTATTTAGAAGACCCTACAGAAACTGAAAGCCAATTACCTGGAAAAATAGTGATGCTACATTTTACAGATGGGTTATTAATATTTAAAACTAACATTATTTCTTCTGTAAATTATTGCCACTTACATGGTGACAGAAGAAAGGAACAAAACACCTCATAACAGAGCAGCCTTACTGACCAGAGATAAGCACTGCTCTAAGTGCTCCCCAGCAGGTCTGCCAAGGCAGCACTAAGTAGGCTGCATTGTTGCCCCTTTCTGCCTGAACTGCATAACAGAACTCATGAGAATTTCAAGCAGACCAAATGTATTCCTTTAGATGCCCAATCACTGAAACTTCTGGAAGCACAAGTTCTTGGGCACTCTTTGTCTCGTAAACAAATCCGTTATCAATCAAAGAGAGGGGCACGAATGCACATGCTTGGTCCCCACACTTCTGTCTGTACTTATGGAACAACTAAAATATGATTGTTCAGCCCAAGAAAAGGTGTCTGACATAATGCAGAAGGAGTCTACAGTGCCAAGTGACATGCAGAAGGTGAATAAGAGCTAATTGCTCACCCTGCATCTCATCAAAGACTAATGAGTGCTATATGAAGCTAGCAGATAGCAGATTGAAGACAAAGATGTTCTTCATATTACCTATTAAGGCATTAAGCCAGTGCACATCCTCACAGTACTTAAGAAAAGTGTGCAGGACAGACCCAGGGATCAGAGCCAGCCTCAACCAGGAGTCTGGAACAGAGCACAGTGTCATGGTGGTGGGGCAAATCCAAGGCTAAGAAGTCAATCTGACTTAACCTCCCATGGATGTGTTGCGTGTTGCATGAAAGCAGCAGGAAACATTGGAGAATGTTAATATGTAGGTTTGTGGAAGGGAGTCTGATCTGCCTGGTACACTATATGTAATACATTAACTGTTTTCAGCCTTTCTTGGTGCGGACTGAATACTAATACTAACAGACTATGGAAAGACAGCCTTAATGTGAATCATGGGCTGTCATGTGAATCACTTCCTCTCACATCTCCATCACACTCTGGCAAGGACAATGATAACATTTATGGAAAATTAATGACAGTTATATCATTAATTTGTTATGCTGCTGAAAATAAGAGTACTAACACCAAACTATCCCTTCTCTCTCTGAGACCACTAATGATATATTTACTGAGGCTGCTGCACCATGGGAACATACAGTTCTGTACTTAATAACGTGAGTCATTCACATGGAAATTCTCTATTCTGAAAGTTTATTACTTTAATTAAGAGCATTTTAAAAACTAAACCTGCTTCATGCTTTTTTTTCGGCGGTATTTTGTTTTAAATATTACCTTTACGATATTTCCATTTCTAAGAATCATAAATGGTAAATGAAATAATGGAAGTGCTACTTGCTAATGAAGGGAAGTTTATTGGCCTGAATTCATAGGTCAGTATCCCACACCACATATCAAATTAAGCAAACATCTCTTTTTCTTTTTTCCTGCTGGTGCAGCACAGAACTCTGCTCTTAATTAAAAGCACAGCTGCCATAATGACAGTGCAGGGTGCTGAGAGTTTTGCTGTATTGTTAGGTTGGGTAAACAAAGTGCATAGAAGGGGCTGAGGAATGCCTGGGTTGCTGCAACACTCGGCAGAAATGGATGAGGATCGTGACACTGTGTACCCCACCATGACAAGCTGTCTGCAAGGAGATGGGTTTGGCCCATCAAATCCAGCACTTCATCTCCGTTCCGAGAAGTCTCCCGGTTAGAATGGGAGCAGGGAGCAATGGGCTGCAAGTGACAAACTGCAGAGGCAGTAATGACAGGGAGACTGAAATACAGTACAGAAGATGAAGCTGTGTTAGCAGGTCTTAGAGGAAGTAGCAGGGTGAGCAGCGAGCTAGACGTGGAAGACTCATCTGGACAGAAAGACAACTTCTACCCACAAACTGGTCAGCAGCCAAAGCAAAAATGCTGTTTGTGTCCTTAAAGAGCCGTCCCATTACTTCAGTGCGATTTGCTGTTCTTGCTGGTTTTGGTTCTAACCTCACGTTCTACTTCCAGAGAAAAAGTGTTGTACCTCTACAGACATTCAAACTCATGAAGCTACAGCTGTGGATGAGCATGGATGTGGAAATGCTCTCATGCATCAACTTCTTGTTGGCTTGCATACTGCCTTGCTCAATTCTTGCAGTTCCTGGAAGAACGTGGTAACATGCAGTCAGGACTTCTATCCAAGGCAGCTTCCAGCCCCCAGCTTTCTGCCACAGCTCTCCCTGCCACCCTTAGACACCTCAGCTTATTCTCCTAAATCTGGGGCAGATTGCCTGAAAAAAAAGTTGTATGATGCTAAGCTACTTTTGTATATTAATAATTTAGTATTTCATAAGGGTTTCATATGTTAATGATGCTGTTTTGAGACAGCTTTGCATGGGAAAACGCAACTGGACATATATATGGTGAGTTAGAAGATGAGGGCACAGTACTGTGTTGGCTGTGCAGTTTGTGAAGGTAAAACTATAAAGGGAACTCCTCAAACACATCAGACTGCATCTTGCTTTGTGCTCAGTCTTGCTCTTTCTGTCCATCAATCCTCTTTAGTATTAAATCAAATCTTTCTATGACAACAGTTTTATACACTTCAGTTATGTGCTGTTTCTTCTTTTCATAGCACCACAGAACCATTAAGGTTGGAAAAGACCTTGAAGATCACCTAGTCCAACCATCCACCTGCCATCAATGTTGCCCACTAAACCATGTCCCTAAGTACCACATCCCCACAGTTCTTGAACACCTCCAGGGACAGTGACTCCACCACTCCCTGGGCAGACTGTGCCAGTGCCTGACTGCTCTTTTGGAGAAGTTTTCCATATTTCCTCCACCATTTCCAGTCCACCAACTCAGTGCCTTCTTGAAGACCCAACAGAGAGTATGTCAGCTTCATGGCTCTGCTCACCCAGTGCTCTTTTTCATCTCTCTATTCCACCGAGTACCAGAAAATATGGAATCTTTGCTTTATTCCCCAGTTTCCAGCCCTTCTTTGTCCAGAGCCCCATTTCAGTCAGGAACTGAATATATCCCTTCCTAAATCTCAGACTCAGTTCTCCCAACCTATAAAACCAAAGATTTCCTATGAATAGTGGAATGGAAGTCCCAAACCCCATCAAGAAAGTCCTTTTCTGACTGAAGCAGCACTCCAAATAATCTGTATTGAGTCAGCCCTGGTAGCTGGTAGCAGTCTGTACAAGCAACCCTCCGTTTCCAGACATGATGGATGTGAGTAAAGAATCCCAAACCTGGGAGCGTCCATTAGGAGCTCAGCTTGGCTTGCAGGCAACAGCAGCAGGGCTGTCCGAAGCATGAATAACTGGAATTTGTATCAGTGTGATGCTGATGTAATGTGTACAGCTGGGACATCATACGAAAGCCAAGGAAAAATAAGAAACGACACACTCATAAACACAGACACACACAGATTAGCGGGAAGTTTCACCTCAGGAAATCATTGTGGCTCTCTGTTCCTGTCAGAAATAGGTCTGCAAATGTCACCCAGCAGCAATGCATCACCCCATGAGCAGCCCCAGAACACAGAGGCAACCAAAATGGTGGTGAGAATGAGGTTGCCAAATACTTTTGCAACAAGTCAGGGGTTGGATCCATCGGGAGAGAAATTACACAACAAAATAAACAATGTGCCAAGAAAATCAGGGCTGAGGGAGGAAGCTGCTTGTGCCAGTCCTGGTCACAAAGGAGAAACCTCTGCCCTTGGGACAGGACACTGAAACTGGGTTCACTGTGTGCTTGCCCTGCTTGCTGGCTTCCTTAACATCTCAGACAGCTGATTCCATTCAAATCAGTGCTCAGACCTGAAGCTGGAGTCTTAACAGGTGTACATGGAAAATGATACCTCCACTCCAATAGAGCCCTGCTTTCCTCTTAGACCCCCCCCCAATCCTTGCAGCAGAGCTCTGCTGTCTGCTTCTTTCATTTTTATTACAGACCAACAGTCAGGGAAGGGGCAGTCATAGCTCCAGGAAAACCAAGCTCCGTTCCTTGCTGTCTGAGCACCCCTTTGCTGCTCTCTGAAACAAGAGTGGCACCTCAGGCTGAAGGATGCACCTTTAGATAATGTAGCAAACTGCAGAGAGATTCGTGGCTCTTCTGCTTGAAATGAGAGTCCACAGGGAGCTATTGCTGCAAAACAGCCCCGGTCATTCAGCAGCTGATGTCCTGCAGGAGGTGGGGCAGAAAGTAATAATGAACAACTCAAATGCAATGAGGCTCTGGTTATGCAGAGAGGAGGATGCAATGTTGTGCTGTCACAGTACAGCAAATTAAAGCCGATCACAATCTGTCTGCATGTTTACAGTTCTGTGTAATTCTGATGAATGCCAAAAGCTGACCAGCCTGCGCATGGCCTCAGGTGCAGCAATTTAAGGCTAAGTCCATGCTCCAAGTTGCACTTTAATGAAAGTGCTGGTATGGGGCGGACATCAGCAGGTAACTTTCTGCATCACTGTGTGAATCAGGGCTGACTTGGAGCCTTCACAGATAGGTCTGCTCATTTCTGAGCCCGTTCAGCCTCAGCAGCTCTGCAGACATGGCCAGCCTGCCAATCATGATGGCAACCACAGGTCTATGAGGAAATGATGTCACAACAGTAACTGGAATACCTTCAGAAAAGCTTCCCATTAGGCAGCAGGGACTGAAAACCACTACCAATGAGGGCTGTGTTAGAAACAGTAGGAATGGCTGTATGGCATTACAAATTGCCACAGTTTGGATTTATAAAATGAATCTGGTTGGTGGTGCCACGCACTGCTCCAGGTGGACCTGAGTAGGACTTGGCTCAGTGGAACACTCAGAGTGTTTTAACAGGTTAACACTGGCAAGTTTGTTTAATACACTGAGCTCAGTTCCTGTTGGCTAATGTTAATGTTGGCACAATTAGGCTGATGAAAACACTGTGCAGATGTCCTCTGGTGATCCAGTCCCTCCCCAACACTTGTAACTATCAGATAATAAACACTTTTTCCATGATTGTTCTGGTTGGTGATTCACTGCAGATTACTAAGCTAGTTCTCCTTTCCCTTTTGCAATGTGTCTGGGCTCCTTACCTAATTCAGTGCTTTCTTCTCAGCTGCTATTGGCTGGCCAAGGTTTCTCTGGACTCCTTGCTGCTGCTGCTGCTGCTGCTCACACAGCATGGACGGAGCTTCTGCTGTCTGCCTTGCAGGACAGGGCAGTGATGCTCTGCGAGCACAGAGGAGTACTAACAGACACAATTTCCTCTCTTTATTTTGAATAGCTACAAATAGTTCAGCTTGCTGTGTGGGTTTTTGTTTGTTTGTTTTCTTTTCTTTTAAGAAAGGCCTTTTCCCCTAGCTGAATTTACCTTACTCCTACCAATGAAAAGGCCAGGATGGATGCTGGTTGCTCTGCTTATCCCTGTAACTGCTCCCTTCCAGCTTAGTGAGCACTTCAGAGGCTCTGGAGCAATTCAGCACTTAGCAAAGGCCTCCCTCTCCAGTGAGGAAAGTAGGCTGTAATGTGTTGGAAGCAGTTTCAGTCCCCTGGCTACGTCTGGGCAGAGGAATGTGGGTTTTGCAGCGTTCAGACAGCTCCTCATCCTGGGTGTGATGGCTGCTCAGTGCCCAAGTCCCATACTTCTCTCTGGACCTTTTATGGGACAGAGATCTATACACATGGGCCGGATGAAGGTCACAGTGTGGTATAATTGGATTGGGTGAGAATAACGAAGGACCATTCAGAGGAATGTCCGCACAGCTCAGCTGAGGTGTCACCTGGTGGCAGCCACTGTTGCCAGTGGGGAGGAAGCCCTTGATGTGTTCTGCAGAAGCTGGACTGCTCCCACAGAGCTGACTTGTGTTGTCAGCTGCTAGGGCATATTAAGTGAGAGCTTTCCCAGTGTTGCTCTTCCATGCAAGCCACTGCTCCAGTTGCCATAGGGATGGCTTGTGACTGCGGCTGGCGGGGATCTCAAGGCCATCTCTCTGGTAATGTGATGTCTGCTGTCAGTTAGTGAAAGCCCCCACTCATTTGCATTTCACAGATACAGCCGTGTTTATTGCCAGCATCGGAGCAGATGAAAAGAATGATTTGTTTTACTTTATTCTTTTCTTGCAGGCTGGTTACTGTTGTATTTTATATTCTCCTTCGGTAGAAGTCAACACAAATCAAACCTAGAAACTCATCATCTGAGGCAAAGAACACAGTGCTGACCTTATCTCCAGACCAAAGATGTCACAGAGATTTTCATGAAACATAAAGCCTAAGGAACTGATCTGTGCATGGTGGGTGGCAGTGGTCAACTTCTCATTGAATGCCTGTTAGTCATTGCTATGCAGCAGAAATGAGGGAAGCAGCCTTTCTCCCCCTGCATTGTTTTAGTTCACAAAAACCTATGTTGACAGCATTGTTTCTTAATTTAAAAAGAGTTTTGAGCATGAGATGTGATAAATGTGAAGCTCTAAGGAGAGAAATGAATCTCGTCTTCCAAGGATAATCTAAACTATGTGTGATTCATGTCTCAGCAGACGGTTCTGGAGAATTTGTCTTTATTTATTAAGCAATACCATCTAGATAGAACTATGAATAGAATATTCCCCCTTTTTTATTCACTGTAACAACTCATCAGTGCCACATCTGGCTCTGCAAGAGCCACGTACCTGCGTGAGGACATCTACTGTCTCCTCTTCTTGCACCAGAATGGGAAACAGGAGGTTTTGTCCTGGCAGCCTCAAAGAGGGGATGAATTTCCAGCTGATTCCTCCTCCCCAGTCATTAGCACAGTGAAATTTCCTTCTGCAGAGCCACTGCACACAGGACAGGAGGGACTGCCAGCCAGATCACAAGGCTGGAAAATGAAAAGTCAGGGATCTGCTGTTTCATTGTGCAGTGATTCTTCTTCACAGGGCACAGGAAAGGAGAGTGGACACGTATCCATCTGCCCTGTGGCATCCCTCCAGCACCGATACTGTAGGCATTGAGAATGTCAGTGCGGGAGAAAGTAATGGGTCTTAATAACACCTCGTCTAGGAAAGGCTGAATGAGTTTCATAGCTGAGTGGTTTAGCTGAGTTCTTCCTGGAGGAAGAGTGCAAATTTACATCTGCTTTCTACGAGAAGCTTCATGCTCCACCTGAGTATCTGAGGTGATGGAGCAGACAGTGTCAAACAAGAATGGATATTGCCATTGATCTCTGAAACTATCAGACTTATTTCATATTAGTGCTTCAATTCAGTTTGGCAGAGAGGAGGGCTGCCTTCCATTGCCCACCCTGAGCATATTTCAGAAAGGCCATGTCTCAACCACAGAACTAGCAGTGCTTCCTGTCTGCGTGTTACATCCAAGCATTCAGCTTCCCATTGCCTTCCATTGTATTCTGGCATCTGTGGGTAGGAAATGAAGGCATATTACTCTCTATTCAGGTTTTCCAACTGAGAAAGACTGCAGGAAAAAATGCAAATATTTCACATACAGTCTACATATGACCACAGTCAGCATGGCTCTGTCCCTCTGGTGAAGACTGTTGTTATCATTTTCCTGCTGGTCTTAATCCTTGTGTCCCCATGTATCTTTTGTCACTTTCCTACTCCTTTGTTATCTTGGCTTTTTCCTCTCCTTCTCCTGCTCCACCCTCCTCTTTCCCTTGCTCCCCAGCCTTTACCATGCCTGTCATGGGGCTGAAAAATCCTAATGGGCACTGGAACAGGCAGGTCCTGCCAACAGGTGGGACAGCGAATAACTGATGCACAGATAACTGCAGAGTCCTATTGTGTCACAACAGCCACATCACAAGGCAGAGTCAAAAACCCACCGTGTAACAAAGGCTCTGACACAAACACTGCCAAGGCTGAACAGAAGTGCTTCAAAACACCCACGCTATCGAAAATGGCTTCTTCTGACTGATTTAGAAAGACAGGAAGCTTTCAGGTTTGACAAATGTAACACTCTTGTCTGGGAGAAATACTATAGTTTACTACAGAGCTCGGAGCTGCACCAGATTGTGCTCCCAGTGCTGTCTGTGTGTGTTACATCCCGAAATCTGTGAGGCTCTTGTGAAGAGGAGACATACCGTAGAGTAAACATTTGTATAGCGTGTGACTCACACCAAAACAAAACTGTTCTGGCAATTACAGTCAGGAGAACATCCCAAACCCTCTTTGCCTTCAGTATCTCAGGATGCACAGCACAGGCACAGCACCACATGCATGGCTGCTGACCGCAGGCTCTGGGCTGCTCTCTGAACCCAGTTTGCACAGTGTTTAAATGGAATGCTTGGTCAAGGCATTGCAGCTTTCCACTGAGAGACTTCACATCAATCTGAGAGGTAGATTTACATTTCTAACCCCACTGAGCATTGATGTGCTTGCTCTAAGTGCTCACAGACAAACCTGGGAAGCTGCGGGGCTCAGCGCCTCCTGATCTCACGGGGCTCTGTTCAGCAGACATTCACCAGCAGCTGGGAGCTTGGAGATACAGAATCCATTCTTCCCTTTCACGTTTGCCTACAGAGCTGTAAATGTCAAGGCCTTTCGAGTGCCCCTCAAACAAAACGAGTTAGTAAATCAGCAGAAGTGGCTCCGCACACACTCATGCGGTGCATGTTAAGCTACTGTACTTCATTCACTTCTTTATGCCGTGGCTCCGTGAGAAAAGAGCTCGCCGAGGCGCCGAGATGCCTTAGTCATTTTGTTTGTTTTTTCACATGGCTACTGTTCTTGTTTTGTTTTTCTCCAAAAGCTGCGTCAGATGTGCTTAGCATTCAACTCAACTAGATACATTGGATGAAAAGGCTATTTTCTCCTCACTGATGAAATATAATTGAACCCTCTTATAATGAACTCACATACCAAATAATGAAACTCCATTTGTGTGACCGGCGCTCTTTTCCGAACCCCTCGATTCCCATTCCCCAAAGGGAGTGCTTTATGTGCGCTTCCACCACTTGCTCTGAGATCACAGTTTGGCACACCAACTTCCCTCGAAAATGAAAGTTCTCCATTGTCTCTACGCTAGAGAGAAGCAAGTGTGTAAAAAGAAAATATAAAGAGCAGGAGCAATTTAATTAGTAACCAGTGCATTTTTCCAAAAGCCACGGCCTGGCTTTGCAGAAGGAACCATTTCTTTAGTGTGGAGCTTTTGCCAGTCCCTTCTTCCTCCTGTTTTATTTCCCATTCCACCACAAGCCATGGGTTACCTTCAACCTGCGTCAAGTTACCGACTATGGATTCTCCAGGAAGCTGCCAGTTTTGGCACAGCCCTGTAATCTGTTCCCTTGAAAACTGTGAGGGCCTTGTTAAGCGTCAGCGGAGCGTACGGCAAACATTTGTGTTGTGTCTGTGTGACTCCTGCTGAGATAAAGCTGTCCCTTCAGCTTAGATCTAGAGAGATGTCCCCAACCTCCAGTGCGGGTAACCCTCGTGGATAAGCAGCGTACTTGGCCAGAAAGTCTCTCTGTGACCTCATGTGCGTATCTGGAGAATGTCACAAGCGCTTGCTGGAGATAAGGAAGAAGACTTGTCCCCAGACAGGGAAGATGTGGAAGGAAGGGTGGGCAATGCTGCCTATGCATGATGGATTTTAGGAAAAACACATTTATCATACACTTATTCGGATCCAACTGCCCAAAGCCAGGCACTTTTGCTCCTCTGAGCTCTGCACTGGCTGATCTGCTCTGCAAAGAAAACCAGCCAACTGGGAGGACCTAGTTCTTAAGTGAATGATGTGCTTTTGCTGAGGTACTACCAACAGCTTGGGAGCTCTGACCAAAATTAGGTTAAACACCACTATGGCACCACTGCCAGCCCACTGGGTTCACTGTTTTTCTGTCCTTGAGGGCTCTTCTGGTAAGGCCTACTTATGCACATAGAAGTTTCTCTGTTCTTTAGTCTTTCTGCTATGAGTTAGAGTGGCACTGGGTCTGCTCATCTCTTCCTGTGTCTGGGGCTGTTATTGGCACTGGGGGCATACTGCAGTTCTGTGGGACAAAGGTGGTCCCTATGGTGGGGTTATTCCTGATTCTTTCCATCAGGGAGTAGCTGGGCCACTTGGTGCTCTCTGATGATATGTGACAAAGCCTAACTAGTTTGTTTCTTGTGCCTTTTGTCAGGAAATCAAACAGCATCCCTTCTCTGGGAGCCAGAAGGTGAATTGCTGGAGTGATTGAGGGGTTCTTCCAAATGCCATGCTGTGCTAGCTCTGCTTTTCCTGGAAGAGCATCTCTTCATCTATGCATGAGAGCTGACCTTGTCTCTCAAATTCCCTGCTCTGAGGAAGGCTGTGGTTTTTTGAGTTCTTTACAGACCAAAGACAAGGAACTGACCTCAGTATTACCTCTACTATGCTGTGAGGTGGTCATTCTGGCATATATTCCTATGTTTACAGCCCAGCTTTCTCTCAAAGCACCAAGACTGCTACTACTGGAACTGACTTACTTTTTTCTGTTCCAAGAAATGTTAGCAAAGAACAAAGTCTTTTCTGTAGGCATGGGCAGTAATTTTTGGAGGAAATAATAACTTCAGTTCACAGAAAATTGCCAGCCCTTTTGTCCTACCAGCTGAAGGAGGCAGCTATGTGAGTGAATCCTGGCTGCTCATTAAAATTGCACTGTAGCTCTGGATGCTGACAATCCACATCTGTCAGACTGAAGATGAAAGTGGGTGCACCTTTGTCAAAGCACTGTGTAGGCTGAGGACAGCTGTTGTCAGTCTGTCTATGCTAATCTAAGAATGAAACTGAGATGGAGACAAGAACTGGTAAGGTGCCTGGGAGTTCACTGCTTCCTGCTGCAGTCTGAAAAGCAAACAAGTCCTTGGGTGCTACTTCCCAAACACCTGGGACCACAGGGAGATAGCTCTAGGAGACCCACAAGACTCACCTAACTTGCTGGTGCTGGCTTCTAACCTGCTGTCAGTCTGGGTTTCAGATGAGTATGATGCTGATCAAGTCCCTTCCTACCCCTCTCTTGCTTTGGAGGTTGCTGAGAGGTTGGAGCAGGCTAGCTTGCTACCAGCCTGGTTGAATGTGTTCTGGTCAGTGATTTATTTCTAATAGCCAGGGAAGGAGCAGTTTGGAGGTCCTGCAGAGATTATGTGAATGTAAATGGGAGAGATTAGTGATGGAAGATGGTGACAATGCCTGGCAGCAAACAGTTGAGCAATGACCTGGTGGAGTCTTCACTCAGGAGTTTCCTGGCTCCTGTTTTTACTGCAGATAAATAGTGCTTCAGCAGAAATTGACTGCAACTTCTTGAGCTTCAGGCCAGAACAAGGCTGAGCCTCTCTGAATCAGTGCTACTGAGGGCCATCAGCTGCTGATTGTCAATCAGCAGAGAACTGAAATGTGGGGGTGAACAAATATTGCGTGTCTTTGGAGATAAATTAGCTGATGTCCTGCAGCCTGGTTTCTGTGGCTGCTGGTGCCTGCAGATGAGCTCCTTGCAGAAGCACAGCCTCCCACTGCTGCAGCAGGAGCTGGGAATTGGAGTGGCAGCTCTCACTGGCATTTCAAAGGAAATTACTTAGCAGCGTAAGCTAAGTGAGGATGAAGGACTGTTGGTTATTGCTGTGATGAAGCTAATCCAGTCATAAGAAAGATAAAGGGTTGCTTAGCAATGCTTTAGTGATGACTAGCAATGCTTTACTAGGCTCTTACTGTTTACTGAGACTTTAATAGTGGCTCAGCAGGTTTTTAGTGCAGTGTTCTTACTATATCTGTAATGGTTTCTCCTCTTTGAGAAGCTGTCACGATCATCATATATAATGAACAGGAAGCAGTTGGAGAGCATTTGGTGGCTGACGGTGTGTTGATTTTTGGCCTGACCTTGTTAAGATTCCATATCTCTACCTTTCCTTTCCCTAGGAGTTCTTAAATTAGCCACAGAGATTAGATTATTGAAGTGCTTTTCATACAAATGCCTCCTGGCCTGTTTATTTTTCCTAAACCACTCCTTGTCCATGTGGAAGCTCATTTCTGGTGCATGAAGGAGAGGTGTTCTGAGGAAGAGATGGGCTGAACCAGAGTCACATCCCAGAAAGCTGTGTTATGGTCTTGTCTAAAGGCCTTTAACAGAGCGAGATGTAGATTGTTCCATTTAATATTTCTTACTAGAGTACCTATTAAGTCTCCTTAATGGAAGAAACCTGCTGTGTAGCGTATTCACATGATTTCCAGAAAATGATGGGGACATGAGGGCTGAGTGCTCTATTCATGCTTTTAGGCATTCAGCTGAAAAACATAAGCTTGCGCCAAAGAAGTAGCTCCTCCTCTTCTCTAATGAAGTATCTGAGTTGTGGCTGCCACTGTGGAAAACATACAGTAATATTCTTCTTTTTTTCAGGGGTGGGGAGAGGGAAGGAAAGCACAATAAGGATGACAAGTGCATCTGGATTCTTTAAGTATTCCTCTGGCTGTATCTGTGCTTTGGAGTTGATGGTACTAAGAGAACCAGTAACTACACAGTAATCTCCAGCACAACACGGCTCATGCTTTAACTGAGTCTGATGAATACTGTGCAGCCAGGCACATTCACACAGCTCCATTTCACAGCCTGGATGAGACCTGTGAGTCCCACCAGCCTGGTGGCTCAGCAGACTTAGCACTAAACTGAACAGGGATCCTGCAGCAGGGAGCCATCACTTTTGTTCCAGATGTGGGACACAAGCTGGTGTGGTTTTGTGGACCTTCCAAGAAGCTGCGAGTCTGTTCCCTCTGACTCAGTGAGCTGTGCAGTTGGCTCAGCTGCCAGCAGTGCTCCTGGTGCAGGCAGTCAGGCTAACTGCTCTGTCATCCATTTGGCCCTGGCCTGAATCACCTTGGGCAGGATTCGATCAGACAATGTGGAGCACGAAGTGAGCTCCAGCCTTTGGTGTTCCTGGAAGGGAAATGATGATAGTACTTTCTCCTGAGCTTCAATGAAATGGATGGTCCACACGAATAACACCAATGTGGACAGGAGGAATGGAAATGGAATTTGAAGCTGAAATTTTTACTGTAGTTGTTCCCAAATGTGTTATTAATAATGCCCCAAAATCCAGTTCAGAAGCCACTGAATGGCTGATGTCTCTAGATGTGAGTGTTGTCCCCTAAAATCATGACTAGACAAAAACAGTATAGATGAATGTCACCTGTGATCCCCTCTCACTGCTGTCAATTGGAGCCTAGAGCAGAACTCAGAATTATTGAGCTATTAGTATTTACTCTCCATAGGAATCCCTTAGTCTCTGAAAATGGGAAAGCCCCTGGGGAAGGGGTGCCAGCTGTTCATTCTGGCCATGATGACGGAGGACTGCTTTAACAGTGCCATGGAGTTGGTAGTTAATGTTGTGAGCTTGGTATGTAAACACAGCTATTTCACTATTCATTGTGGGTATTTTAAGATATTCATATAATTATCTGGGGAAGTCCTTCAGCATAGCTATTTCTGCAGGTCTGCTTTTAGGGATATGCACGAAATTAAGCAATTTTGGTGCCTTCTTGGTGTGTGTAGATTAATAAAATGTAGTACATTCACATATATTCATTTTTTCCAAGCGTATCTCTTTCAGTGGTCCTCAGTGGATGCACACGTTTGATGCTGAGGATTTATCTGAGGCTCTTCTACTTCTCTGCTCTGTTTGACTGCAGCCAGTCCGTAATACTTATCACCTGAAGGTAAGAATGAACTTATAGCTATAAGACTGAGCTTACAGCTATGAGAGGTGGGGAAACTATAGAGGAGACTTGCATGCTCGTAGTAAAAATAAGCCTTCACCTGGGGAGCAAAGCAACAATGTCACACTCCATAAAACAAAAACAAATGTAGGTTAGGTCTTCTGGTGTGAGCCTTCTCCTGGGAAATAAGCTGCGATAATCTGGGAGCTTGCACTTGGCAGAGGTGAGCAAAAGGAGTGTGTGCAGCCATGCCAAACTCAGACTCCATTTGGGGCCTGGGGCTTGTTTTTCCATTCTTTGTGCTCCCCGGAGATGTAAAAAGAAGAGGGATTTGGGCCTGGCATGGGGGTGGCAAAAAGCATTACTATGCCTTGTGTGTGAGAGCCAGGCAGCACTGTGCTCCTTGTTCCAGCTCACTGGGTGTTGGGTTCAGAAGCTGTTGTCATTTTTTGTTACAAAAAAGAAAAAGAAGGGGGGGATGGTGGGGCTGAGCTCCTCCCAAGTGTTTTAGGAAGGAACTGAGAGGAATGTGGAGGATGTGATATTTTCAAGAGAAAGGAGGTGAGGATGGAATGCTCTCACAGTGTTCCCTTTTCGCAGGCATCTCCTGCCTGCAGAGTGAGGAATGAGCTTCAGAGCAGAGGATTAGATGTAGAGATGGATTTTAATCCCACGTTGGTAGGAAAATATGCTTGAGTATCTGTTGTTTATCTAGCTCGTCATGTTCTTTGCACTAGCCATGCCTGCCTTGGAGCTGGTCTACCACCACATGCATACCTTGTACCTTTGCACTGCATTTGGCAGTGTGGGCAGGAGGTCATGGGATGGGTAACTGGGGTGGCTTACGGAGCTGAGTTACCTCACCAGGGCTGGATGGGCAGCAGGGTACAAGGCAGCTGGCAGAGGTGTGTGGCTGGGACTAGGACTGACTCTTCCCTCATGGAAGCTCACTCTTACTCACCAAGTGCTGAGTGAGGGGTGGAAGAGAAAGTTTAAGATACTGGAGATGCAGTTTCTTCTTTTCCTGACCCACACCCTCCTTTGTTCTTGTTTCACTAGCTCAAAATCTGGGGCTCTGGGCCCTCTGTGAGGTACTAAATTCCATCCGTAGCTGGATGCTCCAGCAGCTTAACATCACTGGTGTGGATGGGAATGTATCCCAAGAGGCCCACACCCAGCCAGGCATTGGTGTTGGCCACGTTGCCATCTGAGTTGTCTTCTGGGTCTGAGATCCCATAAATGGGCTGGGCATTGGCTAAACTGGAGTCAATGTAGGAGACTTCAGTGGGACTGGGGGTGTATCCCGCTTGTAACTTGCAGGGGAAAAGAATCATATTCCAGCTTTGCAAATTGATTATTTAATCAGCCTGTGCAGGAGATGTGTGTTTTTCCGTGGAAGCCTGTTCAGACAACAGAGGAATTACAGTGACTGAAAGAGATTTCAGAAGATGTGTGATATTGCCAATGTGGAAACTTATTCTGAGTGTATACCCCCTGTTTCAAAGGCACTTCAAGCATCAGCTTCATCAGATCCTTCCTCATCAGCTGCTGCCTTCAAAGGAAGGGTATGATTTAAGAAAACATGGTGATTACTTTTCTTTGATCTTTGCCAGTAAAACTTCTTGGGTCTTTTTTAGTATTTCTTTTGTAGTATTCCACACAGTTTGCCACACTCACTTACAGATAACTGGAAACTAATCCAGGAACAAATAAGAAGCAGTTTAAAAACATAATCATTTTTTATCATATCAGATGGCAACTCTTGTATAGCTGTAAAAGTAGGCAAACACCATTTCCTTTCATGTGGTTTGACTTCAGCCTTAACTACCCTGAAGGCAAAAGATCTTTACTGCTGACCAGCATTTGCTGTAGAGTCAGATGTTAAAACAAAGCAGGAAGGAGTTTGTCAATAATAAATCATAAGCAGGTGTCCTGGGGAGGGAAAGGTTGAGGGGACTTCAATAATGCCTTCTTCTCGGTTATTAGTACCTGCACAGTAAGATTGATGTCTGATTTCCAAAGTGATCAAAAGAAAAAACCTGAGAAACCATCTAAAGCAAACAGCCCAGGGGCAAAAGGGTGGGCTGTGCAAGGCTGGGGTGCTGCTGTCTGTGCTCTCCTCCTGGTACAGTGAACAGGATTTTGGTATGAGTAACATATCTAGTGCTAGAATTACTTAATAAACATAAAATATCTGTGCCTTGGTGCTGTAGCACTGATTAGATCCCGATTTCAGCTGTTGTGGTGGCATCATGGCTTTGAAGAGCCAGCAGCTTGGCAGGGTTGACTGGAGTTGCCGTAGCAAAATCTTCATTAGATCTGCTGCAGTGTTGATCAGCACTGCCTCACTTGCTGGCAATGGTGGCTCAGTAAGGAAGTGTTCTGAACTGAAATAGGAATTACAGCGCTCATAGCAATAATACTCTCATATGCTTGCTGCCTGTGCAAGTAGCTGTTGACTAGAAGACCAAGAGATGAAACAGGAGATGGGACAGGAGTGTGCTGATTACCTGCTGTGAAGCACTCCCTTGATTCAGCTGGGCAGACATCACCCACTGTAATTTTGCCTGACTGGTGATTACAGGTTTAAGCTTTAACTCTGCTGTATGCTCTGTATGCTGATGGACACCCGCATCAACTGCAGCCAGGTGAGAGGAGGAACCTGAGCTCAGAAATGACTGTTTTCTGAGAAGACCCAAATTCTTCCAAACTGTTCTGATAGAACTCTCTAAGTATGTCCAAGCTTTGTAAAGCGATAGTTCAAGACTGGTTAATCAAGACCACTGAAAACAGCATTACTGATTCCAAAACTGAGTACCACTGTTTACATCAATACTATGTAGTATTTCCACGGAGGTAAGAAACTAGTTGAATCATGAAAAGTGAAATTGTAACATACTTACGTAGGTCATTAGCTATCAGGGTTGCCAGACTTCCCTTGTCTGGAAGAGATAGTATCTTGGCTTGGACCACAGTTATTGTCTCTCTGGGCAGAAAGACTTCAGGAGGCTAGGTTGGCTGAAGCAGCAAGGAACTTTCCATTTCTTGTTAGGAGCTAGTGGATGAAAAATGTGAGCAGCGGGATAAGGGACTAAAGAATGATGCTGACTCTGAGCCACAGGCTGAAGAGTGGGGAGTAAACTAGGGGGAAGAACAGCAACAGTTGTGTTAGAGATCTGGGGAGACTGAATGAGAAGAGTGGTGGGCTGTTTTACAGGGAAGTCAAAGTTAAAGCTGGCCAACTATTGGTAAAAACGTGGGGAGCAATGTTGTGAGATGCAAGAAAGATTTTGACATGGGTCTACAATGCACCTGGAAGGTATTTTATTTGAAATTTCTTTCCTTTTCACAGGTAAATTATTTAAACTTCCATTCTACACAAAGCTCCCTGCAGTCACTGTCCTGTGCAGGTGTTAAGGCTGATGTTAGGCTTGCAGATTTCTATTATCACTCATGTGTTTTTGACTTCTCTTTCTGTTGCAATTTTAAATAAACGGCTTCTTTTAAGTGCGCTGGAGGTTAACAGGATGTCAACACACAAAGCAAACTTTCTTAATGTCTGGATAAAGCTTCTGTTATTTCTATTTACCCCAGTGCCAAACTGAAAGATGTTTCTGCTCATGCAGGATCCCACACCCAGATGGGTAAAATCAGTCAACGCTCTTCCACTGGTTGCTGGGATATTGGGTCAGCCAACCCTGGTTCTCTTCAGATCATGTGAGCGTGGAACAGTTTGGCCCCCCCTTGGTAATCTGGAAGTCATGTTTGGAAAAGCTCTTTGTAGAGCCAATTCACTGCTTTTTCTGGTGTTTATAGTTATTGAGCAGATTAATATCGGTAAATATTAATAGTGTCATCTGGAAAGAAATAGGTGCTCAAGCTATTGCCAGCAAACCACTTATGCACATGCTTGGAGATAAGCACTCATACTAAGGTAAATGGAATTGCGCATAAGCTTGGTGTTGACTGTGTTTAGGGTTTCTGGATTTGGAGAGACTTACGGAACTCATTGCTTAACGAACGGAAATTAGATCCTAATATGAGAATAGACTTTCATGAAATAAAATTAAAAGCTACTAAAAGGCAAAAGTCAGGATGAGAGAGGAAATAATCTAATTTGAATGGCATTCATAACTCCAAGAAAAGGCCCCAAATTCCTTTCCTGTCTTCTGACCTGCTCACTTGAAAACACTCAGGCAGGTTGGCTCAGTGCACTGGGGAGCAGTGTGTGGTGTCTGGGCGGACTATGCTGGAGAAGAAGGCAGGAAAGACTCTTCTCATGCTGAGTAGGTCTAAATAAGAATTTGACTGAAGCAGTTTGTACCTTAGAGTGACGTTGCTCACTAGGAAGCAGTGAGCAGAACTGGGTGTACTGAGTGGTTATTTCATGTGCACCTCAATCTTGTTGGACCTGGAAGTGTCTGAATGAAGAATTATAGACCCGTTTTGGATATAGTTACAGCAATGCTTGGAGAGAGAGAATTTGGATAAAAGCACGTCTGACCTTCTCTTGCCAGGAATAATCCAAGAGTTTGCAACAGCTAAAATAGGTTCTGGTTTAATATGTGACTTTGTCCCCAAGAGGAAGATGCATGAGATGTTAAAATGCTCTTAATGCTCTTTCTCCCTTTCCAAAAAGGAACATGAAGCACCATTGAGAACTCACTGCTGTGCTGAAGTGTATCAGTATAAAAACAGGGAGTTTTCCAGACAAGTCCAGTACAAACTGACGGGATTCCCACTCTTCTCAGAGGGATGCTACATAATCCTGGCCCTTGGTTTGGCCAGTGTTGTTCTTTTTCATGGGGTGAGGTGTCCCCAGCTCAGTGGGAGAGCGGTATGTTCTGGCATTTCCCTATAAAGCAAAATTGGAACAGAGAGGAGAAATAAATTATCAGATCTTGGATGTGAATTCTCCTTCAGATTAAAAATGGGTAGGTTCTACTCTTGAGAAAGGAGAGAAGGCAAGTAGGGAAGGGCTGAGCCTGCAGCTGATGGAGCAGCGCTCCTGCTAGCAGTGATTTGAAGTGTCAGGCCTTTAACCAAGCCATTAAAGCCTGATCTGTGCTGGGCCTGGGGAAGGGGTGCCAGCTGTTCACCTGACCATGATGATGGGGAAAGGGGCCTGCACTGCTCTGTGTGCAAATGGGTATTTATATGGGGAGAGCTGTGATGTTTGGCAAGCGAGTGCATGCAATTTAAGGTTACCTGTAGGCAGCTGTTGCTCATTCTTTGGGGTTGTTTTTTTTTATGGCTATTTAATTGCACGTTGCTTGGTGCTAAATGAGCACAAGTTGCATGAACAACCCCAACTGCTGCCTCTGAGATAAAGGACTGTGTTTGAGAAACAAGTGCCTAGCTAACAATACTAACGGCCTCGTGCACTTCTTAGTCTGCACTTTATCTCTGATAAAAAGGGAAGAAATGGGCTAGTTCTTAAAAATAAACCCAAAAGCATTTTAAAGACCTTTTCCCCTTTTCTATTCTTTTCCCAGGTTGCAAAAATAACATCCAGTAATGAAATGAAAACAAGCTGAATGGCTGCATTGAGCGGAGGAGGGCAGAGGTAGTCTCAGACAGCTGGAGCATGTCTGGGCCAGTGTCTCGCTGCTTTTCTCCCTGCTAGTTCAGTGCCACTCCAGGAATGCAGACAATGCTGGCTACGGCTGCTTCGTATTTGATTTCCACACTTAAATTGTGCTTGTTAAGTAAAACCCCATTGTCAGGCTGGCAGGCGGCCACGCTCCCTCCCCAGTCTTGCCTCCTAGCTTCTATGGTTGGGTGCTCAGAGCCATCTAACAAAGATCAGGTCTCGCTGTTCTGATGCTGCTTGTAGCATCACAACAAAACTGTTGGGCCCTCATCAATCTGTGTCCGAGGGCAGGCAGAAGCCCTGTAGGGAAGCAACAGGGTTTGGAATGGCCTCAACTGGGTGCTGGGTGAGGTGTAGGCTGTACTGAGGGAGCTGCTGGATACCCTGAGAGGAGTGGTGGTACTCCTGGGCTCTGTGGGACCATTAGGTCAGGGTGGAGCATTTGGCAGTTGTAGGATTTGCTGGTAGGGTCCATGGGTGGTGACAGTGAAGGGCAGGCAGAGAAACCCTGCAGACTGGAAGCAGAGTAGTGGCTGTGCTCGATACAAAGGATCGCTTCATACCCTCTGGGAAATACCAGGCAGGGCATGAAAATTATGGATAATATTAATAAAGCTGAGAGGATTACTAAATCCAACAGCTGTCCAGCCCTTCATGCAAGCACTTCTGGTCCTTCCGCCCCCTCACAAGCTGGTGTTGTGGCTTAATGTGTGCCATTGCCTGGGCAATGCTCAGTTAGCACCAGTGGCATCGAGGCAGACAGGGCTGCATCCCCAGAGGATGGCTGCAATGTCATGGTGGGGAGTAGCAGTGTTCTGACAGCAGATCCTTCAACTGCCCCAGAGGAGCTCACTTCTGGACTGTAGTCATGGAAACTGCTACGTGAGTGGATTCAGGACTGGTTCCAAACAAAGTTAAAGGGGGGGAAAGAGCCCCAAGGGACTACTGCAAGTGAGAAAGGTGATGTTTTCCTCAGCAGAATGAGGTTTGGGGATGTCTGGAGTAGAAGTGAGGCCTCCAGCTGCTGAGATGGATGCTGTGCTTCCTGCCAGCAGCTGGGCTGGTTCTGCTCTAGGCTGCCCTTACTCCTGCCCATCCACCTCCTCCTGTTCTCTCACGTTGTCAGGGTGCTGCTGTCAGGCTTGACCACTGAGCTGTGATGGGCTTTCCTCTTCTGCTCAGGGAGCAGAGCTGTGCCCACGTGGTCTTTAACTCTGCATGTTAATACCAGTACAGCATTCATGTTGAAGAGTAAGAAGGCAAACATTCAGGTTCTTCTTTCTTTAATAGCCAAAAGCAAACTGTATTATTTCTGTGAAGTTTTGATCAGCCCTTAAAATCAGAGGCCCTGACTATGTGTGCTGCAAGTTTGCCCTTTCAGTTGGAATGATGGTAGGATATCAAGGGTAAAAAGGGCCATGCTGCTATTTCATGATGTGATTTAAACCTTGAATGAGGTGCATGGCTTCAAGAGAGCCACTAGATCATGGATGTGGTGTGAGTGCTTCCAAAACCTTTTCTTCTGCATCCACACTGCCCTACTGGCAATGGGTACAGCACCAGGGGAACATCTCACCTTCCCAATCGATGCTTGTGTTGAAGTGTCCCAACTGGATCAGACTCACCTGGAGCAGAAGATGTGTAGAACACGGGTAGACTTGAGCATAGGTCAGGTGTTTGCTGGGCTGGGTGGTACCACTCAGTGTGCTGGATATCTGGGGCAATGTGAGAAGCCTGCACAGGGGAAAGGGGACAGAACCATGTAGCCATTACAGTATAGACCTCGGAGATGAGATGCAATGGCAACAGCAAGCTGCAGTGAGGTTCCTGTGATGCTCAGCATGCCTGAGGCAAAACTACCCCCACTGAAATGGAGACAAAAAGTGTTTTATCACTTCTGTGACCTTGAACTTTCAAGCTCAGTATTCTTGTATTTCTTTGTTTCTAGCTTGGGAAAAGAAAAATAGTTTTTTATTTTCATTCTCCTTTATGTGTGTCCAAAAAGAGAAGTGATGGTAAGGAAAATTAGTAGATAAGTGTCCTGAGCTTATTAATGAAAAATGTGGGTGGTTGTTGTTCTTATAGGGAAGGCAATGCCAGTGAGAACTTCTTACTAACATACTGGGAGGATAAATGGGAACACTTCTATTTCAGCAGTTGTCACAGAGCATGTAAGTACAGCGGGTGGCCTTCTGAGCTTAAGCTCCATGCTTGGCTACTAACAAAGTTCCTCATTATTAAACAGAAAATGTGATAGGAACTGGCAGAACCACTGTGCTGCTGGGACAGTTAATGCGCACCCTCTGGAAACCCTGCACAGTGTATTTGATCCACAATATGAGCAGGAAAAGTGCTTTTCCTTTTGATTGCCTTGTTGATATTAAGTCTGTTGTTCCCCTACCGCCTCCTGTGTGTGACGGAGCATAGAATAACAACATTGCCATGTCCATTCCATCAGCCATATGGATGAGAGTACCAGCAAGAACAGCCTGCAGAGGAAGCAGGCAGTTACACATGAGAACTGACGATGCAGCAGGCCAATGAAAATGGCTTTATGCCTCTCTATGTGCTGCCCTTGAACTGCCTTCGGGGTACTTGCAAGGAATGCCCCCCCACCAGTGGGGGACGTCAGCAGAGCCACCCTGCTGGCACTGACTGCCAGCACTGACTGCCAACACTGATTGGGCTTGGGGCTCTTGCCCTGACAAGCCTGGGGATCAGGAAAGAAGTCTGAGATGGGAGAATCCAAAGGGAACCCCAGGCAGCAGAGCAAGGTTATTTTAAGGTCCGCTTCACCCTGTCATCACTCCACGTAAGCAACGTGTTTGGATTCAGTTATTCATCCAAAGTGCTGTCAAAGGCACGGCAGAGACTTGCTTTACTCACCAGGTCTCCATCAGGGTGCCTTTATTTCAGGACCAGTTCTGACTGGGGAAGAATGTCTGTATGATCAGACATAAACTTTCATTCATTTAAATGCACCAGCAGTGACTCTAGCTTCCAGTGAGTGATCTGTTTCACAGCATAAGCATCTTGGGCCCACATGTAACTTAGCTCCACGTTTCAGGGTGGTGAATGGAAAGAAGAACTGAAGATGTGCTAAAAGCAAGTCGGTCTACGAGAACGCAGAAAACAGCACGATCTGGGCTGTGCCTTCTCCTGCAACATAGCAGAGCATGGACACTGATCCAGGGCCTTGAGCAATAGAGTCCTGTGGTTTGGTTTCCCTTCTGGCACACTAATTGCATTAGGATCTAGGTTTATTCATGGCACTTTCCACTTATGATTTAGGGAATTTGAAGAATACTGTTCTTGAGGCTGAGCCTGAAGTTATAATCTTGGCATATCCATACCATAAAATTCCCGTGGATAAAAGCAGAAACATCTGGATTCATGAGTGGATGTTGGCTAGATCCACCAGGAAAAAAAGCCTTCAAGGGATACTAGAGGGTTCTAGCCAGGATAAATAATACAACAAAATAAGAGTGCTATTAAGAGTAATTGTAATGCAAAAGCTGAATTATAAGATGAGGGCTAAGCCCTTTTCACAATCTGCTTTTCCAGCTAAGAGCCCTTCAATTTACACTTAGTGCACATGTGGCTCATGGAACAAAGAAAAAGCTGAAGAAGGATGAAAGCAACACAGATTATCCAGCATTGCTGGTTTAGCTCCAGGCACATCATTTAAATGAGTAGATGATCAGTTTCCAGTTTTAAATTCTCTGGCAAGATATTTTATTCTCTATCCTGAAGTTGGATGTGCTTAAAGCTGTTCTTTTTCTTTATTTTTTTAAGCAGCTTTGCCTCTTTGTTGTGTTCCTTAAGGTGAGACAATTAAAGGGTTCTTGCAGGGGTCACCTGAATTGTGGGACCAGATGCACAGGCTGACTGTGTTCCAAGGGGTCCGTGTCCCATCTTTCAGCCTAGGGGGACCTCAGGACTGGAGAACAGCTACTCCTTTTCCTCCTCCCCCCTGGAAGGCCAGGGGCCCTCCCTTGCCTAGCCAGACATCAAACCTGAGCTGGGCAGCACCTGAAGTTCAGGGAAGTGGTTGTAGCAGCTGTAGAGACCTGCAGCCTCTTTGGTTGTACCACTTGTGGGTGAAAACCTCACCAGTGAGGCCTTCTCCTGTCCTTTCTTCTTGTTCTCATCCTCCCTGTGCTGAATGGCTCCTGAGGAGCTGTTCTTGTAGGTGTTTTTCCGTGGAGAGGCTTTCAGTTGTTCCCTGCAATGATGTCTCCTGTTGTTGTGTACTGCCAATAATTAATGCACTCTAAAGATTGCCACGGGGCTCTGGGTGGTGTGCAAATGTTTGGGGCTGGGCAATACTCAAAGCATGACTGCAAATAGCAGTGATGTGCAAATGACCGTGTTTACACTGCCTTATGTTTCATACAAGGAATAATCTTAATTGCCCTGTAAGGAGTGGGAGTTTGGCCTTAAATAGCCTCAATGCATCTAGGAAAGCCATGAAAAATATGCCCCAGTATTTCTTAGGATGTCATTCTCAGCAGATATTTGTTATTGTTATTTAATTTATTGTCAACATCTGTCGCTGCTGCTGCATATGGGCTGGCACCCACCATCAGGGCATTGCGTTCTGCTAGCATGACGTAGCATTATGACTGCCAATGCAAAATGAGGAGGTGAATCTTCTCGTAGATGCTAGAAAATATTTGGTTCAGATCAGCTTCTATCACTGCTGCTGACCACATTTGTCGTGGTTATTACTCCCCCCAGTCTTGAAGCGGGCAAAGAGATCTGCTGAAACCGTGGGGTTCTTGGTTGGAAGCAAACAGCCTCAGAAGCTGAGGAATGAAGCAGAGCTAAATTTGGAATCTCAGATAGGAAAATATCTCTATCTTCAGCACTCCTGGTTTTTTTTCTTCTGCTCTGCACAACACACACCTTGGTTTGCATGGCTGTTTGCAGATCCCACCGACTCAAAGAAGGCTTTGGTTTGTGGAGAATGAAGGCTTTGATGTCTTCAGTAAACAAATAGCAGTGTTAATAGATCTTCAGTTCATGCTAGCAGGCTGCAAACAGCAATGTTTGAAGAAAAATAAACATCCTGAGGTTGATGGAAGGGTAGGAAGGGCATAAAGTACTGTTGTCAAATCTTGGTGTGAGCCCATCAGGAATGTCAGAAATTAAAATGCCATGAAAAAAAGCTGTCGTTACTTTCTCTCTCCTTCTGGATCAGAAGGAAAATAAACTGGTGCATGGTTTACCAGTCACACAATGGGAATAAATGGGTATAAAACCCCATGGCTAAATCATTAACACTCAAATAATGAGAACGCTGTAACAACGCTGAGAATTGCCTACAGGTCTTGCCCTCCCACCATCTGGGGAGACAACTCACCCTTCCTGCAGCCCCTTTCTGTCCCAGCTCAGGGCTTCACCTGTCAGGACCCCAGGGCCTCATCCCCTAATCCTGTTCCACACTGGAGCAGTGCAGCCAGCACTCCCATGAGGAGGTGCAGGCGTGTGTCTGCTCTCGGTAAGGGTGGGAATTTCACAGCCTGTGACTACCTGAACTTTTGCTCTCTGAGACTCGTCGTGTTCATCTCATTGCATCACGTAAAACATAGCCTAGGAAACGCAAAAGCTTGGGAAATGAAACAAAGCAAAGAGCTCAGCAGTGATCTCAGTCATGCCAGCATAGCCCTGGGGATGTTAATTTACACTTACACCGTTATGATAATCCAGATTTGATTCAGAATGAGAAAGTTTGGGTTTTCTTTGTAAAGGGAAATAAAATCTCGTTAGGTCACGATAATAATAAATGCACCAATATTTACTGCAAATTAGAGCTAACCAAGAGCCTCCAGCAGCCTCTCACTTCAGTTTCATGTAACTCTATGCATTTACCACTTTAAAAAGACTTCAGAGGATCTAAAAAATAAGTAATTTAGATGTAGCTGAATTTTTTAAGTCTCTCTAATATCACTGACATCTTCCCTTTGATAAAGCTTTTTGTCTGCTTGCCAAAGCTCCATTCCAAATGGGACTGGCAACATTCTATCCAACAAACCAGAAGAAAAAAGAAAAGGGGAAAAAAAAAGAAAAAGGCAGGGAAAAAAGCAAAAAATTCAGAAATAGAATGCTTATAATCCCAACGGTAATGAATATTCCGCTCATTACTTCATACAAGTTCTTTGCTGTCATTGTGAGCCTCTGTCTGCTGGATTCACAGCAAAAGAGGCAGGGATGTTTCCTAATGACCAGGAGCTCCTTAGAGACCTTGACCGTGGTATGTGAGAACTGCTTACCTGGCCACATAAAGCACGACTCTGTTTATCTTCGGATGTTCCTGAAGTTACAGAAGTTACTACAGCGTATTCAATAAGGCCCCTTCACTCCCAGGAATATGCTTTAAATATATATATATATAAATCAGAACTGTTGCACTTTACTTCTAGATCAGAAAGCCCATCCCATGATTCCTGAACTACTCCTCCTCCTCCCCACGAGGACAGACCCCTCTGTCTGTCAGCACAGAGGCAGGAAGGACTTTTATTTCCCAAGAATTGGGGCTGGGTTCTACCCAGTGCTCATCAGACAGGATCCCTGCCAATACTTCTGCTGCATACCTTATCATATACCATCCTCATGGCGTGTCACTGATAACCACCAAACTCATTTTGGACCTGTGGCCCCTTTGGAGGTACTGCCATCAGCTACCACCACGTGCCCTGGGGCATGTGCTTGCTTCTCCCACAGGAGCTGCAGTGGGACTTGGATGGGATTACAGTGATGGCCCCTCAGGTCACTGTGCTGTTTGTGTCCCCTCTGGACAGTGGGGAAGGCAGAGTGACAGTTTTAGCAAGTGGTGATTTTACCATTGACCCTACCCCTCTAACAATCCCATAACTCACCCTGTTGGGTGGGATTTGGCACCAAGTTGATTTATGGCATAGTGCAGTGGGCTGTGTGGTGTGTGTTCCTTCCAATAGCGTGGGCCCTTTCTATCAAATAGTGTTTCAGTTTCACTTCTGGTTTAATTAAAACACAATTAGCAAGGCTTTCAATTCTGTTAAATGTGCACAAGCTTCTACTAAATTAATATTAATCTCCGTTCAGTGTGCAAGTCACCAAAGTGACATGTGGAAAATTACATGTTATTGACTCAGGAGTGCAACTTGGAGGATGACTTCATGTTCCTGAATGAACGTATTGGCATGCCAGATGTGCTAGTGTCTGACCCCTTCAGAGGCTACCAGAGATCACATGTAGCTTTAAAATGTAATTTCATGCATGCAGAAAGAAGAAAGAGAGTCTAATTGCTTTGTTACTTAACTCTCCATTTAATTTGGGTAGGGTAGTGTGAATGTCTTCATAACACAAAGAGTGGCTCTGATCCTTGTGCTGGCAGAGTGCTCCTAATAGATACCCTGATGCCTTTCTCATGGCCAGAAGGGTCAGCTATCCATATTTGCTTGCTAATAACTAGAAGTTGTACTTCTTTCCTCACTGGGGGATGAGTGTCACAGCGAGGCTGACACGAATACAGCCCTTGTTTTGAGCCTTTCACTTCTTCATGAATTATTTCATCTGGGGGGGGAATAGCAACAAATGTGAGCATAGGAAAAGAAGTTGTGTTTATACATTAAAAAATCAGGTGACATTCAAGTCTTTCTCTTCTTAGATGTCCTTTCTTCCCAGCCTGGCAGCTCACTCCCCAACTCCTGCTGAGGAGCTCACTGAGAGCAATCCAGGTCTGTCTTTAATAACTGTGTCCCCAAACCAAGTTATGTAACGACGTTCCGTACACTTGTGCTCTTCCTCTCCTCCCAGTGCATTCCACGCACCTACACAGTCATGCTAATTAGCTCACATAATAAACTTAAACGTGGCACCAATCTGTTCGCAGGGCGTTGCCAGACGGAGCCGGATTTGGAAAGCGGCCATTCATGGATGTTTGGTTTGAAAAGAAACCCCACGGACGTTACTGGAGTGAGAACAGCACAGAATCCATAACGGGAGCCGGAATTGAAGGAGACAAATGATTTTGCTTAAATAGCCCTTAATGACCTCCCGGGTGGAGCTGTGCAGCACTGAGGCCATGGTTGTGGTGCTCCCAGAAATGCCAGTTCCCTGCGTGCGCATCTCATCCAAGCACTGCTTATGAGCACTGGAGCTTCCAGCTATATCCCTGATCAACACTAGATGTTGCTGTGCTGCTGCTCATATCAGCTATACATTAGCCAGGCTTTTAAATGCTATTTACTGCCATTTCCTCTTTCCTGTTTCTGCTACTCACACTGTTCTGGATGTTGATCCGCTACTTTAACGTTCATTCCATTTTATTTCTGCAATATGAAGTCCATAACCCGCTTGAATGTACACGTGAAAACTTTACGTGCAACAGACAGACTCTTGTAAGTGATAAAGTGAAGCAGCTCCTATATTTATGTCAAATATTTACTTAAACTCTGCTTCTGGATTTTTTGCAATCTGAGGGGAATGACATCGTCAGCAGGACAGTTCTGGGAATGCACTGACAGCTGCAAGGCCGCGGATGGATGCTTGTTTATAAGGGGGGAGGGGGGAAAATATACCAAAAAACTGTTTAGCCCTGCTGGGTTTCAGCCTTTCTACTCCCACATGCTTGAGTGGGAGAAAGGACAAATCTTAGGACGTTGATTTCCCCATGGCAACAGCAAACGGAAATTACTTTAACCCCATCTAGTGACAGATGACTCATTGCTCAGCCTGCTGCTATTTTCCAAGCTCTAAAACAATACAGCTGCAAAGAAAAGGCCAGCCTATATTATCTCATAGGCTGAGCGCCGGGGTGTGTGGAAGAGGGCAATTCTCAGCTGCCTTTTTGTGACAGAGAGGAAGAACCAGAGCTTTTTGGTGACGTTGCACAGCACAACCACTGTCCTATGTGCTCCCGTGCGCTGTCAGTGGGTGTCCCATGGTGTTCTGCTCTCCAATGGGGTGACTTTAAATAACCCTCCTTCAACTGTGTGCCACAGACTCTGCATGTGATGGATTTGTCTGCAAATGCAGCCTTTTGAGGGTACAGCAGGTATGAGCATGTGAAGAAGATATCTGATGGTGGAAATGCATTCCTGCATTGCTCAGGAGGGCATAATGAGATCCCACAGGTAGAGGTGTAAAGAGATCGGCAGATTTGAAAGCTGGATTATGCTACCAGAAGGGGTAATTGGACGGGCTGTTTTCTGAGCAAGGATGGTAGAACCATTGTCACTGAGTCCTTAAAACCAGGCAAGGTGACGTGCTTTGAAAGGAGCTGAAATGCAGCTGCTGGTTAAAGGGGCAAGCTGTGCCCAGGTCAGCATTTACAGCTGCATCTGAATTGCATCAGAGCTGCTCCAAGCACTCAGTGCATCAATTGGTTTTGTAAGGCATCCTCAGCCCTGGGCTCCTCCTGCTTGGCACATCAGGATAAGGCAGCAAAAGGTGACCCTGGGAAAGGTGGCCCTGGAGCTGGTTGAGGCCTGTGGGTTCCAGGACTCTGCTCCTTTCCAGAGGCTGACTGATGCAGGAGAGAGCCTTGCTGCACAGGTCAGCCCTCCCCATGTCATGGTAGGAAATTAGCAAGGCTCAGAAATGAGACCAGTTAGGCTTACCAAGACTCAGATGCATTTTTGCTCATTAAATACCACTACTTCTGTTGAACAGAGAAGGTATTAATCATAGAAATCATAAATGGTTTAGTTTGGAAGGGACCTTGAAACCCATCCATTCCACTGCCCCTGCACTGGGCAAAGACACCTCCAAGATGGTCATCCAACCTTAGTGCTGCCACTGAGCTGACATGCTGAATTACTGATCTGTTGGCACCATTTCCTTCACCGAAAGTTTGGGCAGACAGGAAGACCTCTACTACCAGGCTGGTCTGGAAACCAGACATCAGGCTGCATTAAGATCCTGTATCAGAAGGAAGGGTTCTCTTCCTTCTGGTTCTTCCCTTGCAGACCAGTGATCAAAGCAGTTCATATTTGAGAAGGTAAGTGCCACTGCTGCCATCTAAACTGCTGTCAGCCTGCTCAACCCTGAGAAAGCCATGGGGATTTGTCTTCCTGAGTTATATTTCCCGTTATTCAGTGCTTGTGAGTGCAGAGCTCCCAAGCCAGGAGGGCAAGGCAGGTAATTCTTGCTTCCCCAGCCACTCACCCAGCCTGTCTGCCAGAAGCTATGTGGAGCCCTGTTGTCTGCTCTGCTACATCTGCCCTCTTGGCTGCTGCATTCAGCTCTTTGCAGCCGTCCCTAGAAACATTTCCTCTGCACCTACCAGCTCACAAGCACTGCGGTGGCTTATGTAAACCACAGAGAAGAGCTGTGCATGTCTGTTGTTGGTAATTCTTAGCTCACACTTTACTCCTCCCAGCAAACCCCTCTGACTGCAGGATCTAAAGAGACTCCCCCTTTCTTATCCTCATTTGGGGAGGAAGTTTCTTCCTTGGTGTCTGTTGCTCCCAGGCACAGTGGAGTTTTCCCACTGCGGTGAGCTGATTTCCAAGCTCTGCTAGCACAGCTGCCAATAAAAACACCCTCTTTTAATCTCCATCCTATTTTCCTGCACCAGAGCGACAGAAGCCAGCACAGACCAGCAGCTTTGCCGGCACAGCTCCGGGAAGGCTTTGAGTTCATCTCTCCAGGGAACTACAGCTCCCAGAAGACAGCTCGTCTGCTGACACTGAGCTTCCTCATTGCAAGGGAGCCCTCATGGGAAGCATTTCAGGAAGGACTCCGCTTCATGGCCTTAAGCAGTCTCTGTGCTGTTCAGTGTGACTCAGCACAGTGCTCAGTCCTTAACGAGCATCACTGCCCCTAATTAAAACCAGTTCTTTTCCAGGATCTTGCTGAGTGCTGCCCAGAGAAGTCGCAGATAGCGGCACCACCCCAGCACAACTCTCTGTGCGGTGCTGTGATCTCCTGGAGTCATCTCTGGCAGCTGAGATTGGAAGGCAGGGGCGTTCCCTTGATGGCATCTTTGCAAAGCTCTGTTTCCAAAAGCACTGATGCTCAGCACAGGAGGAGCCTCCTGCAAATCAGCCATCAGAGTATGTCCTGGACAGGATCCCAGGTTCCAGCCTGGCACGTGCAGAGCAGAAAGTGTGGGATTGGTCTCCAGCAAACCAAAGGAATTGAGTAACGAGTGGTGTTGTCTCTCCAATCCTTTAAGAATTCAGTGGGATTTCGGTTCCAAGAGTGAAAAATCAGTCTGGCAGTTCAAGACTGCCACGTTTTTCCTTGTCGGAGGCTGGTTCTTGTGCTCGAATTCCAGTGAAGCAAATTTTAGTTGCTGAATTTGCCCCTAAAACCACACAGACCTTTGATACCGCTTTCCCAAAAAGCTGCAATTTCAGCAAACACATGTGCAGCATTGAGTACGTATAGGAAACAATGGGCCAGCAGCAGCTGTACCTGGCCATGCCCTTCCACTTCTTCCCAGCTAGTTCTTCGAAAGCCTGCCAGGATCAGGTTTGCCCCAGAAGTGATAGTGAAGAGAGAGAGGAGAAAATAAAAATAACAAAAAAAGCAAAGCTGCCCCATCAAAATATTTTTGGAAGATTTGAAATAGCAACACACTGTTTGGGTTTAGGTTTTTTTTTTTTCAGCTGTTTGCAAGAAAGTTCTTTCTCTCTGCCTTTAAACGAAAGCTCAGCAGATGAACTCGCCGTATGGGGTGGTGGAAAGGGGAGACCACAAACTGCCCGTGCTTTGGTGTTTCAGTGCAGCGCTGGGTGACGTGGTGAGCAGGAAGCACTGCTGTGAGCAACAGCAAGCGATGCTGGGCAGCTGGGAGCTGTGCCTCCACATCTGCTTCCCCCACTGCAGGCTGGCAGCCCCAGGAGCAGCCGCGGCCATTGGGAGACCCTACAGATTTGGGAAGAAGTGTCTTTTTGGCCAACACAAGAAGTACAAGTAAGTGCCAGTCCTTTGCATAGCGATCTGCCTAGAGGGACATGGGTATGAATGGCATAGCTCAAAGCAAATAGCAGCCCTTGTTGTCCTGGCTCCAAAAGCTTGGGTGTGCTCAGCTGGAAGGTGCAGCCCTGTGTCACGAGCTGCGTCCAACCCAACAGCACAGCAGCGTGCATTGCTCATTGGTGCATGCAGGAGGCTGTGCCCTGCACAGCTGGGCTGCTGGGCAACACAATGTGGCTCAGGTGTGTGTTCCTTCCGTGCACAAAGGGCAAAGCAGGGGGATCTGGCACCTCATGTCTGCTTTCAGTATGGAGGTTTAATGAATGATACCCATAAGGCTGTATGCAACTGGCTGTTCTGTTTGCGTTCTTCACATAGATACGTATTTAATCATTTTCAAAACACTGTGATGGGACACTGCTTACCAGCTGAGGCAGCACAAAAATCTGGTGAAATGCAAAAGTGCTGAGTGCTTTTCCTTCAACATTTTCCTCCATAAACAGAGGCCCTGCTGGGTTAGCTGGGTAAATAGGCGTTGCTGTACCCTTTGGTAAATACCAGGCAGCTCAGCACTGCACTTCTGGGCTTCAAATAAACACCCACGTCCAGGTATTTCCTTGAAAAAGACTTTGCTGGGCACGCTGTGGTCTTCCCAGCATTCTGGGCTGAACTGCATGGAGATGCAAATGCCCTCCCGGTGTCTGTGCTGCTGACCCTGAGGTGAGTACGATCAGAACAACTGCATGCTCTCTGCTGGGTTATGTGTGGCTGTTGTGCTCCTCCAGTTGTTTTCTTTTTCACCTTTTCTTCCTTCTTTTCAGTTTTCATGCTGTGAAAAAGCCTCTTTTACTTGAACTGGACAAAATGGCTGGGGCTCTCCACAAAGAGGAAAAAGAGGAATAGGGAGTGATGCAACTGTTTTTAGTGAAGTGCTTGAGCAAACTGGAAGCAGTGTGCTGGCAAACTGGGACTGATGTCTGCTTTATATTGCATTTAAAACTTTGGAATGGCAACACACTGCCCTTGGCCTTTTTGCACACGTGCTTGCCAAAGGGTAAAATAACTTCTTTGAGCCTAGTTTGATGCTTCCTTACAGATTTTCAGGACAGCTGAAAGAAAACAACACCTCTGCAGCTTGTTCCTGTTGGAGGTGGCATCCACCCCAGCCTGGGTTTTCCTCCCCCCTTGCTCTTTGGAGCAGCAGTTGCTTTGCAGCATGGGAGCAGCCTGCTGCTGCTGTAGGATTTCTGCTCAGAGCCTGTGCCACTGTGCCTCGAGACTGCTCTGCTAAAGGGCATGGAGCTGCTCTGTGGCTCTTGGTGACACTGCCCTGGGCTTGGTGCTTCTACAGGGCCATGGCTGGGGAATCCCTGTGCCCCCTGCCCTTTCTCACATCCTAGTGAGGGTCTGGGTCAGGCCAGCTGTGAGATTTATATATGGAATGGAGAACAGGGGTTTGGGGATGTTCTCAATGGGGGTGCACTCAGGAGCAAAGTCTGAGGGCTGCCTAGTGCCCAGCACCAGTCCCATCTGCCAGCACTGCACACACCCACAGTGAGTCACCCCGAGCTGGGGCTGCTGGGGAGATACTACAACAAAACCTGAGCTGGAAGGTCCCCAGGAATCCCAGTGCAAGCATGTGGACACAAAGTGCAACAGGGCAGAGTTCCAACAAGAAAATTTGGATCTGGAAAGTTTTGAAACAGGGCAGGGATTAAAAAAAAAGAAGAAGAAGAAAGAAAAGGAACAAAAGAAAAGCAGCTGCCTTGCTCGTGGCTCTGCCTGGGCAGCACTGCGTGCAAATACAGAGCATTTGGGATGGGAAGTAACATTTGCTCTGACCACCACCCCACAAAGTGTGGCTGCCATTTTTTTGTGTGAATGCTGGACTCCTGGTCATCCATTCTGCCTTGCTGTGCAAAGTAAGCTGCAGGGTTTGTAGTCTCCTTGAGCAAGAGTAGCTTTTGGGAGGGAAAAACCCAGTCTCTGATGGAGGTCAGTGGGGTGATTCCAGCTCACCTTTGGCAGCTGGGTGGGTCCGGATCAGCCGGTACACTCTGACACTCAGCCCTGTCCTGATAACAACCAGAGGGCTCAGGGGATGCCCACGTGCAAGGAGTGTTTTTTGCATATGCTTAATTAAAGCAGAGGAAAAAGAAATGAGTGGGGAAACGTGAGCAGGGCGTGCTCCAGAGAGAGCAGCGCATATACCAGGTCACTGTTATGCAAGGAAAGGGAGAGATAAACCTGATAAAATCAACTTCAGTGATGAAATGACTCGCACGCTTCCTATCCTTTCTTTGAAACCTACTTTACAAATAAAACTCAGGGGAAAAAGAAGTGGGAACTCAGAAACTCATTGGTTTCAATGACCCAGGCAGGAATGATTCACGGTCCAGGCGTGTGAGCAGCAAGACCTCGTGAGCAGGGCAGGCACAGAACCTGTGCTAGAACTGGAAAAATGCTTGCAGTGATTCTCATTACAGCACTCCCATCTGGACCCAAAATGAGCAAAGCACTGCCCTGTCAGAGGCCTGGCCTCCCCGGGCAGAGTGGGACGGGTGGTGATGTGCTGCTGTGGGCTGAGCCACAGGAACAGCCTTGGCCTTTTCAGAAAGAACACAGCAGTGCTTACCCATGCCTGTCACAGGGCAGACTTGCTCCTTTCCGTGGCTTGCTGCTGCAAGTACACTTTATCCCAGACAAAGGCCTCTTCTCTGGAGTTCTGAATGGTTGTTCTGAACTATTGACAAGCTTGGAGTTAACAAAACAGGCTCTTCTTTCTTCTTCTGTAAGTACAATGAATAGAAATGTACTATGATAAAGACTGAATGGAATATAATATGTTGTTACACGAGGAAATGTGTATAATTTCGTTCCTAAACAACAGCAAGAAAGGGATGCTGCAGGGAACACCTCACAGGGATGGGGTCTGAGCAGAGAGAGGAAATTAGGTCCTGTTCCTGGGAGAGGGAGAAGCTTTGTGAATGAGGAGCACGGCTGAAAAGTGCTGGTTTGGGGCTAATTGTGCTTGAATAACTGTACAGAGCAACACTGCAGCTGGAGAGGGCACTAGGGGTCACCACTGCCTTATCTGTGTCATCTCAAATCGGGATAAATGACACAAAGGAAACCAAATCCAGGCTATGCTTTTTTCCCTCTTTCTTCCTCCCTTTCTTTCATTTCTTTCTTTTCTTTCTTACCTTTCTTTCTTTCCTACCTTCCTTCCTTTTCCTTTTTCCTTCTTCCTTTTCCTGTGGCCTGGACAGCTTGCATTTTACTTCCTTTTGCTCTTTTTCTCTGCTTCAGGCTGCCTGCCTTCTGTCAGCCAACACCTTGAAGTCTGTAGGATGCATCCAGAGGGGATGCTCCAGGAGCAGAATTGCCACAGCTTCTGCGCAGCTCCCATTAACTCAGAGCAAGGGTTGGGCAGATGGCCTGTGCCAAGTCGGGCAGAGTCACATCGCGGCCTTGGCGTGTTTCTGCAAGAATTGATTGCTGCAATGAATGGCACCCTTGTAGTCAAGAGAGTTCTTCCTGACACGTTTTGCTCTGCCCCACCAGTAATCCCATGTGTGGAGCTCTTTGTCCCCCGCTGTCCCACCACAAATAAGGATCTCCAGTTCTCACACAGCCGCCTCTCAGGTCTGCGCCGGGAGGGGGAACAGCGCCTGGGCTGTGAGCAGAAATGCAAATCCTCTTTTCTGACGTCTGGAAGTAACCATTGGTGTGGGCTGACTGTATTGTCTGAGTTTTGGAATCGTGCTTTTTAAGGCGGGATGCAAGGTGTGTGCGGAGAAAGGCTGGTTTTACCGAGGCAGGTGATGCATCTGGATGGTACCCTGGGATTAGATGGGTGTTTATGGCACACGAGAGAACACAGGCACAGATATACATTCCTGGGCCAGCACTGCGATGATGGAGCCATCTGGAGAATGTTATTTTAATGGCAGGTTCTGGAGAAACATGGGGACTTTGTCCAGCCCAGTGCTTATGGGGCCGAGTGATGGCAGCAGGAGGGCCGGGTTAATGTCAGCCCAGGTACACGTGTTCTGTGGTCGTGCCTTCATCTAAAGGTGGGGGAGTTCTCCGGCTCCCTATTTTAGGGTTTTATGTAACGCCCAGCTTATATAAGCCTTTGTCTGTTAACAAAACAGGTGGAGCATATCTTGCGTGGATTTGCCACTGAAGAAACACTCATTACTTGACTCTTACTCAAGTGCTCGTTACAGACTCTAAGAATATTTGTTAGTTCCTTTCTAGCTGCCAATAATAACGTACCTCCTTGAGAACCTGCTATGGATGAACGATAAAACGTGTAATTCACCCATTTAATGAACTACATCTCAGAATACGTTAGAAACAATGCTATTGATGTAGACAAGGGAAAACCAAGGCATCCCCAAACCCTGGCCTCAGGCTGCATCTTGTTTGCCTTTGGGCAGGGGACAGTTTGGGGGTACTGGTAGGGGAGGAAGGATGGTTTGGCCTCACAGGGAGCGGAGGGGCAGCCTGAGATCCTGGGCTGGAGAGGACTGTGAAAATTGTTTTCGGATAGACTGGCCAAGCTCACTCAAACCTGCCATTCCTGCTACTGCTCAGCTTTAAATAGCAAGCCAGTGCGCATCTCTGCTTAGCACCATATGAGCCAGTTTGCACTCTCCTTCCCCCAGATGCTGTAGGCTCACCACCATGCCTGGCATTGCTCGAAGCTCAGAGCACTGCTGCACAGCACAGCAGCTCCACTTCCAGTGCCTGGGACTGACCCTGTGGCCACATGAGGGCATCCCGGTACCCACACAGCCCCAGAGCAAGTTGGCGAGGTTTTTTTCCCCTTTCATTCACTCTTCTCCCTTGAGAGGAAAAAAAACACACCCAAACAGCAAGAGCTTTGTTTTTGTTTCCATGGGAATTTTGCTAGAAGGGGAAGGTGTGAAAGCAAACTGAAATATCCCGACCAAGCACGATCGTGCTCAGCGCCTGGGCAGCCACAGAGCCATCTCACAGCAACCCAACCTGGGGGTCTGCTGTCCCCTGGCTGGAATGGGGCTTTGGGAGCTGCAGTGCCACGGGGGGTGCCACAGTGCAGGACTTGGCCATGAGACACGACTACAGCTCCCAGGAGGCAGCGTGGCACTGTGCAGTGCCCGACTTCCTCCCCTGCCTTTTCCTCCCGGGGGGTGGCAGCCTCTTCCCCGGGAGGATATGGGAGGAGGGAAAGAGTGCGGAAGAGAGCTGCTCTCCCTACTGCAAGAATGCTGTTTGTGAGGCCTGCAGGAACCAATGGCAGCATTCTCCCACCACGTGCTGCTTGCCTGTAGCTTTGAGTAGCGCTTGGCACAGCTCTGGAAGCACTGCTGGCCTCTGCGCCTCCCCTCTCCCGTGCTTGACCACCGCAGTGCCCAGGGCTGAGACCAGAGCAAAGAGCTTTGTGTAAAATAAATGAATTAATAAAATCTCCTTTTCTTTTCCTTCAGCTGGAGGGCTATGTTTGCTGTGCAGCCAGCAGTGCCCAAAAATCACTTCTGCAGATGTCTCTGTGTGTGTTATGAATCCCAACTCCTCAGGTGCTAAACATGACTAGATTGCAGTTAAAAAAGTATATATATATATTAAAAATGATGCTGACATTGTCCCTAGCATTTCCACCCTGCTTTTCCAGAGCCCAGCAGTGTGGCTCCCTGTGTGATACCACACAGTGCACTCACCTTGAATAAGCACACGTGGCACCCTTGTGGCAGTGGGAAGCATCATTGGAGAGCTGCACAGGCAGTTCTGGAGGCCAAAAGTCAGTGGGAGGAGAGAATAAAGGAATCCCCAGCCCTGCCTGCTCTGTGGTCACCCAGTATCACTGTGTTTCTTCAGGGCTTGAGGTATTTGACTTGGCATGTGCCACTCCTCCGCTTTGTGCATTGCCTCTGGGTCAGGGAAGGTGATGGGAATGGTGCTCAGGATGGGGGAAGTGTGGTACATTGTTGCCATAGTGCTCATCAAGAGGTTTCTAAGTAAGCCTAACCTAAGTATGTGTTATCCAAGTTACTGTTCATGAATTCACTGAGATCTCCCAGAACTCAGCTAGCCAGATGTGGGCATGGTGTGTGCTGTCCCCTCTCTGCAACCAGGGGTGAGAGCAGGCATGGTCCAGGTAGCTGTGGGGTCAGCAGGGGAGCCTGAGCAGTTGGCAGAGATGGGGCATCCCCTGCAGGCAGTGCCCTAAGGGGTGCTCTCTCACCTGTCCTCCAACACTGCCCACTCCATGTTGTCATGAGCAGTGTGAGGTAGCACGTCCAGGCTTTGCCTATGCTTTAAAATGAGGTGGGGATGTCACTACCACAGGGTGATTTTCCATTGCTTCCTGTTCTTTGCTTCAGAGTTCCCTCTGCTCATCTCCAATGCTTTCCTGATGCTGAGTGCTGCAGATGCCCATGCTGTCCCCTTGCCTGATACCACCTGCATTCACAGCTCCCCATGATGCTGGAGCTCAGCACCAACAGAAGTGTTGCAATGCTGCTTGGAACCCAGCTCACATTGGCCAGTCTGATTTCAGGCATGAAGGGCATCACTCACACTGTTCTCAGTGAGCCACCAATCAGCCAAGACAGGGGAAGCCCACTCTGAACAGGCTGAGCTGACATGGGGCTGTTTAAGAAATGAAATAAATCCCTTAAAGAGGAAAACTATCATAACATCCATACTGACATTGGGACCAAAGTGGGAACACTGAACTCCCTGGGGCAAGTCACCATGATGGCCCTGTGTGGCTGCAGCGGGGGAGGCTGTGGCACTGCAGATTGGTTTGTGAATGCTCCCAGCACCCCAACACGGCTGCCAGAGCCGCTCAGCATGTGGAGGGCTTTGCTTTTCCATTTGTCAGTTCAGGGCTTTTCTATCTGTCCCTTCCCCAGAAATCTGCTTCTCTGCCTATTCAAAAGCTCTTCGAGAGTAAGTATGGGGAGCAGCATGAAAAATACAGCCTGTGCGTGCTGCTCTGATACAGACAGTAAGTGTCCGTAATTATTACGTTGTCTCACGCTAAAAACACCATTGCCTGTGTGTTTAACTCACTGTTAATTTGCTCTGGCTTTCTCGTTTGTTCCCCGAGCCAGAGGTTCCTGCTGGGCGACCTGCCGGCTTATTCCTACTGCAGCAACCAAGAGGGCACAAGAGAGGAAGGAGCGCTCGGTGTTACCCCCAGCGTGCAGCAAATTTCCGCCTTAAAAAAGCAAACTTTCTCCTCCTGCTAAACGAACATTCCTCGCTTATTATTTTTCCTTCGACCGCGGTCCGCCCTGCCCCGCGACGAGCCACAACCTCCTCCTCCTCCTCCCCCCGCCCCTCCTTCCCTTCCTGCGCTGTCCCACGCCCGCTGCTCTCGGGGAGGGGTTTCCCGCAGCCCGCCCTGCTCGTAGGCTGGTAGCGGCCGGTCCGGGGCTGGGGCCGGCGTTGGGGTGCAGCGGGACGAGGTGCGGCCCGGCCCCGCCGCTTCGGGACAGCACAGCCCGGCCTGGGACGGGACGAGCGCTCACGGCGTCATGGAGCGGTCGCTGCCCCGGGGGCAAGAGGTGGGTGCGGAGCGGCGCGGAGGGCGGCTCGCCTTGCCTTGCCTTGCCTTTTCTGCCGGTGCGGAGAGGGGAAGGGTTGGGGGTTGCGCTCGGGGTGTTCGTTTGTGGGCCCTCCCCGCGCTGTGCTGGGAGCAAACTTCACTCCCGAGAGGTGCCGTCCGCACCGCGGTGCGCGCTCGGGATGCCTCGCTGCTGCTGCTGCTGCTGCTGCTGCTGCTGCACGCTCCGTAGTTCCTCGCCGGGCTGAGGTCGGGCTTCCGTGTCCCGCGGGCACCCCAGCACCCCGTGTGCTGCCCAGCTCGGGCCGAGACCCGACGGCTTCCCCGCAACGGCCCCCTTGGCACCCCGGTAGCCTTCTCCGCTGTTTGCGTTTTGTCTTTATTAGGCGTGATGCTTCCTTGCTTTGAGAGGTTGCTGTTTGATATCCGGAGCCCCGAACGCCTGAGAGCTGCCCTGCGCTGTTGGTTACTCCAGCAGCGATCCTGCAGCGTGCCCGGCGCTGTGCACCGTGCGTTAGTGTCCGCGTCCTGCCTCGAGGTGAACGCACGGTGCATCAATCGCTGGGTGGATGTTTTGGGCAGATGGCGTTTCCCCACGGTCCTATCCCCGACAGAGGGTAAAGCCGCGTTAAATGTGACATTCCTCGGAAGAGGGATGGCACCACGGCGCTGCAACAAGCGCTGTTTTGGTACGGCGTTCCGTTTCCTAGCTGCTTCCTTTCGCTATTCAGAGAGTGGGAACGCCGTTTCAACAGTCTTTAATTGCTCAAAAATTAGTCCATGGCACCTGGTAGCATGAGCTCACGCTGATGGCTCACAGGTGTCTGGGGACTGCACCTCTGCACTGGGGATGCTCATGGCAGCCTCAGCCCTGACCCAGAGTTTGGAAACCCCCTGGCTGCCCTTCCCTGTCTTTCAGTGCTGCAGATGATCCTTCTGTCTAGGTTTAACTTTTCTCCTTGGGTTTCTCACTGAAACACCTGTCTGCACACTTAATTTTGTTCGGATACGTAACATCCTCCTTTTTGAGGATTCCTGGAGATGGGTTTTCAGGCTGTGGTCAGGACCCAGTTGAGTGATTTTCAAGGTTTCTATGCTCAGAAGCTGTTGCTGTGACGGGGGGAGGCAGTGTCCCATGAGCTCTTGCAGATCCAGGAGTTCCCTGGGATCAGAGTTGCAGTTTCCTTCAGCTGCTGAAGACACAATTAGAGTTAGAAAGAAAGAAAAGAAAAGCAGGAGGCTGGTGAGCCTGGCTGGTGACTTCACTCTTTCAGGAAGCATCCTGAAATCACATGCCTCAACGAGAAAGTTGCACTAATTTTCTTAATAGCGATTGTAAGGGCTTGTGTCAGCTTGACACTGTGATCCCCAGTAATTGGTGAGGTGCTCTTTAGACCGCAGCTGTGGTTGCAGCAGAGGAAGGATCCCATGTTTTACAGCAGGGCTGTTCTCCAGCAGCGATTCGGGAAATGCATGAAGGAAGTGTGGCTGTGCCTTGCTTAGTTACGAGCTGAACTTGGCTTGGTACACAAATTCCCTCCCTGGAAATGGGTTTAAAGCAAGTTAGCAAATCTTCAGGGATGGAAGTATCAGGGGAACGCCATCGCTGTTGGCGCTGCCACCATTTTATTCCTGAGAATTAGCTTCGTAAAGCAGGTATCGGTCATGGGTGTTCCTACAGACTTTTGGGTTTGTCCTCTTGAAGGAAACCCTCACTTGAGCCCTCAGCTTGAGTTTCCCTGGGTGTCAGTTTGATGGCGTGCCCGATACAGGGGGCAGAGTATGGGCTCGTGCCTTGCTCCTGCTGTGCATGGGATGGCCTGTGTTGTGTCCTGTGCACTTGGGGCTATCTGATGGAAGTCACATTTCCATCCTTTTTCCCTTCCCCAAACCCTGCACACTCAAAAAAAAGAAGGCTGATGTGGTTTGTTATTTCAGTCTGTGGTCAGATGTTCCTATACAGATCTGAATGTGATCATTTTAACAGGTATTTGGTCGGGCAGCCTGGAGGGCAGCAGAAGGTGGGGGGAGAAGGAGTTGGGAGGAGGAGGATAGCTCTGTTCCCAGTGTTTCTCTCCCAGACAAGCACTGTGCTGCTCTCCCACCCACATGGCACAGGAAGCCCAGAGTGGTGGGAGACAGCTGGTGTCCGGGGGTAAGCAGACACGTGTCCCTTCCTTGCTCTCATGCCTGGGGGAGCAAGAAGGAGGCAGACATATATTTACAGGTGGAGTTGGTGCCTGATGCTCCCACAGTGAGAGTGAGGACTCAAAATGCAGCTTTGTAAGGCCAAGATAAGAAGGCTATGCCTGGGGAAGTGGTGAAGTCACCATCCCTGGAGGTGTTCTTGACCCATGGCAATGTGGCTCTGAGAGACATCATCAGTGGGCATGGGGGAATGGCTGAGGTTGGGCTTGAGGATCTTAGAGGTCTTTTCCAACTTTAATGATCCTATGGTCTGGAGTTGGTTATCAGGCTCGTGTGCCTGAAAATGTGACAGAGAGTGGGACTAGATGGGGATGTTGCTGATTGCAGCCCCGTGGATGTGGTGGCATCTCCCTGATGAGTGTCCTGTGGCTGCATGGAGTCATGTTGGGCATATGTGGCATTCACAGCACTCTGTTCTCCAAATGGTCATGTTTCAGCACCCTCTGTGCTCTGGGGGCACGATGCTGACCATACTGAGCCCAGCAAATGAAACGATGCTTCCCTTTGACAGCAAGGCAGCCAGTCTGCATTTGTTATCTTTGTGCAAGAGCAGTGTCCTGTCCTCCATCCCTTCTTTTTGGCAGATGAGGTTTAGCTAACAGAAGAAATGGTCCACAGCCCAAAGGAGCAGGCTGTGTACAGAGAAAGGGTGCGGTAAGGAGGCAATGCAGTGCTGGGAAAGGCATTTAGCAGAAAAGAAAGTGCACAGCTCACAGCCATGTCCCAGCGGGGACGGAGCGCTCCAGCACAGCTCGGGGACACAGAGGGCACTTTGAGGCAGACAATATCCCACAGATCAGCACCATGACACGCTCTGTCCAAGTCCGTGCAAGTGGATGATTCACATCCAGTTGTTGTTTCTGCTTATCTCGTTGGGCAGGAACTTGCTTTTCTGCGCTCCCCGTGCCTCGGGGCACACGGGTCATGGACACATAGGAGGGACGTGGCACAGAGCCGCTTCACCAACACATCTCCCAGAAAGGATCACCTTTTTAAACTGGAATGTTTCTTTCACTTCCCCCCCCATCCCCAGCACAGCCCCTGTCGTGAGCATTGACTGTGCATCGTCTCTTTCTATTTGAGTGAGGCACAGTTACACGGTGCGGTTGGCCGCTCTGCATGAAGCATGCAGATAAGCCCAGGTCTCCATTGCAGTCAAAGAAGATGGGAGCGACTCAGAGAGCAGGCAGCGCATACTGTGTCCTTTCAGAGGGAAAGATCTTGGTCTCTCATTCCGCTTTTTCTAAGCATCTATTCCTGTAGCCCCAGCGAGATGCTCTAAAATGTGTTTTTCCATGACAGAAGTTCCCAGCAAACTGATGTTTTTTGCAGGGGTCCCACCCAGCTGTGAGCCCTCCCAGTGTGGAGCAGCAGTGAGTCACGGTGCCTTCAAGAGTCTGTGGTGTGACCGATCCCAAGACATTTTGGCAGCAATTGTGGCAAATGAGCCATTTTGTTTGCTGGCAGAAAGCACCAGAGATGGGAGTGCTGTCTGAGCCCTGGCAGGGTGCTTTTTTTTCCCCCTCAAAACACCGAATGTTTTTCTTTCTGCCAAGCAGCCTTTCTTTTCTTCCTTTTTTTTCTTTCTTTTTTTGTGATGTGCAGAAAGAATATAACTGTCTGCAGAAACCTCTTGGAGAGCATCACTGCACCAGGAGGCTGGGATGGAAAACAGGGGGAAGAACGTGATTAACCTGGGGCTGATGGCGGGCAGGTTTCCATCTCGCAGTGAGCTCGGAGTGCTCAGCTTGCAGGTCATAACCTTGGGGCTCTGCTGGCTTCTAGGAAGGGCCATAAGGTGATGGGGGCATCCTGTGCGCTGTGCTGGGGGTGGGACAGGGGAGGAATGAGCTCCACTGGGGCTCAGCAGCATCTCCCAGTGCCTGCACCGTCGTGATGGAGAGAGGGCAGGGTAAAAGAGAAGTCTGAGGTGTCTCCTTTCTTCTAAGGAAGCCGTCGGTATTGATGCTGTCTGTAAAAGAGCTGCACTGAATAAATTTGCTTCAGTTCAGTTGTATTTAAACAAGAAACATAGGAGAGCGCTTCCTGCTATTCCCTTCCTGCAAGTTCCTTCTTTCTACGTGGCAGTTTTCTGCTGAGTTTGCCTCTTTCTGAGTTTAGTTCCTCAGCTGGGCAAGCACTGCTCATGTGATCCCCACATAGAACCAAACTGCCCTGCAGCACAGTATCCTGCAGGCAATGGCCCAGCAAAGCACCTTTGGATACTTCCGTGTGTGATTTCCAACAGTACTGTGAGCAAAGAAAAGCTGCTCACTGGGAACCGGGAACGAGCAGAGCTATTGGAGATCGATCCCTTTGTGTTCAGTCATACATCAATTTGGCAGCAGGCACACAAATGCCATTACACTGAGCCCAGAGCAGCTGCCCTTGCTGTGCCTGGCTCTGGGTGTCTGTTACGTGCAGCTCAGGGTGTTTGCATTCCTCTGCTGGGACCCAAACCCTTCTGCAGACGGGGCCCCCCAAATTCCCCACGGTCCAGCAGACCCAGAATAGCCTTGGGAGATGTATGGGATGTATACGTTTTGATAGTGGAAATATGTCCTGCATTTATATGACGTGCTTAGCTATATATAAGGGTGCAGAAATGCACACACTCGGCAGTCCCGGTCGCCTCTGCTCATTGTCATTCTGTGATCCTTTGTGTCATGCTGTCTTCCTGGCAAGCTTTCCAGATGTAGGATTTCTATACAGCTTGTACAGCCTGTGCTAGGAGCTGTGTGTCTGCCAATGCTCCCAAGTGCTGCACCTCTCATCCCTGCCCCAGGAACCCAAACCACGGGCCAACAGTCAGGTGACAGCCAGCCTTAGTCACTGATGAGCACCTAATGGTCGGCTTCCTGGTGGAGGTGGTGCTCCCCGAGGTGGGGCACGGGATGTGCATTCCTGTCATCACCAGCAAAGGCTGAAATACAGCTCCAACAGTGAGAGCATCCCAGGGGCTGGGAAACTGCTGCAGCTCAGGGCTGGCCCTGGGTGCGTGCATCAGCGTGAGCTCAGCAGTGATGCTCCCCTGCAAGCACCACAGTGATGTTTTCCCTTCGTGTCACTGCTTAGAGAAGCAAATAAAAGGAGTCCTTGGGAAAGGCCGGGCTCCCAGCCATAGTGCAGAGTGGGATTTCAGCAGACATCCATGTTACTGATGGGAACTGCCATCCCCTGCTGCTGGTGTTCCCAGCACTGAGCTTCCCCGTGGTGTGCTCCTGACTTGGCAGCAGTCCTCGTGGAGAAGAGCTGCAGAGATCGATAGTGGAGAGGCAAGAGGCTGTGCTGCAGTCATTAGTGCGGGAAGTGCTAATTAGCTCCTGCTTTTAGAGGTATTGCTGATAAATGTAAGGAGATTCGCTGTCAGGGAATAATTGTTTTGGAAACAGTGTTTTGAAATATTTTGCTTTTCTTGGGACTGGGCCAAAGGTAAGTAGTGTCGATTGGGACCATGCCTGAAAGTGCTGTTTGCTGTTGACTTGGATTCGTGTTTCAGTCCTTCTCCAGCTCTGGTTTATCTACCCAGGATGGCAGCCATGCCTTATTTCTTGTTCAGTGATGTGGGAGGGCAGGCAGGCAAACAAAACCAGTGTGTGCCTGCTTTGCTCTGTCTGGGGACGTGGTTTGGAGCACAGATATTCCTAGGTGCTCTGTGGGACTCCGGCATCTGCTGGGGAATTGGGATGGCAGCACTGCTTTGTGCTGGGTGTGGATCCAGGGCTGCCAGCATGCAAACACCTCCTGCAGGGAGATTCTGTGAGCTGAGGGCATTTTTCCATGGAGGTGTGGACTGAAGCTGAATTTGAGTTTAAAATATGAGAAATTGGGCAATATTTACATGGACAACCTTTCATCTCTAGGCAGGGCCAGCAGCTGCTGAGGGCATCATGTGTAGGACTTCCTTGGTATGCAGCCCGGGCTCCCGGTGCCTGCATCTTCTATCCCCACCGTACTGCCATGCCCCAGTCCAAGCCGAGCTGTGCAGCATTGCATAGGGAGGTGTGCGGGGGCAGAGCTGGCTATGGGACAGAGGCCATTGCATACAGCCCTGCCCCAAGGTCGCTGTGTGTGGGGGGGATGTCGTGAGAACTGAGGTCAGGGCAGCATTTGGGGATTCACGTTCCTCATGGCTGGGATGGGAGTTGACAGAACATCAGCAGGAAATGCCTGTTTTTACTGGAAGTGCTTTCTCCTTCCCAAACGGGGGATGTCCCACTTTCCTAGTGCTGCTTGGTGCTCATCAGGGTCTGAGCTTGTTGCAGTTCCACCATGATGGCTGCAAAAGCACAAATCTGGGCTGACTTCATTTCTAATTAATTTTGTCCTATTCCCTACCCTTCTGCGATCTGCATTGCCACTGGATCCTTCATATAACTGCTGCCTCCAAAACTGACAACACCAGCAGGTTCTGCTGCCCATCCTTAGCCCTGTGCTGCAGCCCTCCTACTCTGCTGTTGCCGGGGATGTGTTCACAGCCAGCCTTGCACCCAGCAGGTTGCACATTAACCCAGGCACACTGCTCAGTTCCCCCCTCAGCATGCATGAGGTGTCTGCATACGGGGCTGAGCACAGCCTGATGGAGCAGATTGCAGAGCTGCACCCAGTTGGGCACTCTGTGCCTTCCATTAGCTCAGCTGCTGCTCAGGATCCTGGAGCTTTGGCTAGGCTATAGCAAGGCTCATTTCTCCTCTCAAGCCCATGATCTGTCTCTAATCTCTAGGGCAGTGTCTTGTTGCTGTGGCTGACTCAGGTCCAACCATGCCTGGACTCCGCTCTATCCCAGAGCTTGTCTGTGCCAGCCGTGGAAACGGCTTTAGCTTTTAAAAGAACAACAACTAATAATAAAGAAATAAATCCTTAAGTTATGCAGCTGTACTGTGGTCCTCAGCAAATAGGCATCTCCACACTGGTTAATTGTTTATCCATTAACCACCTGGGTCAACTGATGTGAGGAGAGAAGCACAGCTGTACCTGGCACAGCAGGGAGGGGAGGATGCACACCCAGCCCTGTGCACTCACACCTGCACAGGCTTCCTCCAGCACCAGCCATGTGGTGTTTGGGTGCTGCCTTCCTGCCAGGGTAGATCATGGCACGGCTCCTGTAGAGCACTTGAGTTGGTCTTGGTGCAAACCTCTTTGTTGGGAACGTGCTTTAGGTTTTGGTGGAGCAAGAACACCTCTTCCATGGATGGACCCATGGACAGAAGAGGTCTGCGGATGGGTTTGTGTTATTCAGGCAGGCCTCTTGTCTGACTAGTGAGCTGGTGCTGTGTCTGGTCCTACAGTATGGGAGCTCACTTGCTGGGAGACGACCCAGTTTTTCCTGATTTTAGTCAAATAGGTGTTTTTTGTTGTGGTGATTTTGCCATGGTTTGGGCCTTGTGTGGTATTGGCCTTACATAATAATAACATTATGTCCTTGTTCCATGAGAAAACAAAGCATAGGAGTGTTTTCTCTGTTAAAATGTGAAATTATTTCCTAATTGCAGCATACCCAGCTCATTCTATGGAGCTCACTCACAAACAACTGCAGTGTTCTTTGCAAAACTCGACATCAGAAGTGTTGCAGCTGTTTTTAAAGAACTCATTCCATCACACAACATCAGACCCTCCAGAAGCAGAAATGTGCTGGCTTCTGTGAAGTGTTGCCATGCTGTCCTGTCCGTATTTTTTCAGCAGTGCTGGCCGGGCTGTGGCGTTTATTGCTCAGCAGAACAAAGGCCAAGGAGACCTTTTGGGAAGCCAGGGGAGTAAGGTGGATGGGGATAAAGGAAGTCTGAATCCCTCACTGAGGCACTGCAGGTGGCAGTGGTGGGGTGAGCTCGGTGCCACGCTGAGGTATTGGAGGTGGCAGTGATGGGGGTGGTTGGGATGAATGTCATCCCATGTTGAGGTGTTGGAGGTGGCAGTGACAGCTCTGCTCCTTCCTCCCCAGCCCCCCGTGGCTCTGACGCATGCTGCTCTGAGATGTCCCTGAAGCACAAGGGCCATGAAGCTGCTTCAGCACTGAAAAGGATCGCTGCAGACATGAGCAACATCATTGAGAGCCTTGACACCCGTGAGCTGCACGTGGATGGGGAGGAGGTTGACTCGGAGGTGCTGAATGATCCCAAAGGTGCCGGTGAGTTATCAGTCACCCTGTGTGTAAGAGCCCAGTGTATCTACAGTGCTGCACTCAGTCCATCCGAGGTGTGCTAACGGGCTGTGTGCTCCTTGCAGCGTGCATCCCCTTCTCTGCCATCTATCACACCCGCGGATTCAAGGAGCCGGGCACACAGACCTACCTGACAGGATGCCCTGTGCGCGTGCGTGTGCTGGAGGTGGAGCGCTTCACTTCCACCAAGAAGGTCAGAACACACCTGCCAGGAATGCCATTCTATTGCCATTCTGTTTCCATATGGCTTTATTAAAATGCCATTTGTAGGTGAACTCTGGGTGCGCTCACGAGGGAAGGTTTCCCATCTGCTTTAAAACCTAATGCTTCTTAGAACACAATGAGGGCTCTTCGAGCAGCTGCAGAAGGTCTAATCTGTGTTGTCCTGCTGTGCAGGTCCCAAGCCTCAATGTGTACACCATCGAGCTGACCCACGGGGAGTTCACATGGCACGTGAAAAGGAAGTTCAGGCACTTCCAGGAGTTCCACCGGGAGCTGCTGCGCTACAAAGCCTTTGTGCGCATCCCCATCCCCACCAGGAGGTGCGTGTGGCCAGCTTCTGAAACGTGTCCAGAATACCAAACCTGTCTCTTTGTGGGTCTGGGGAGTCTTCCTGGGGAAAGCAAAAGCATGAGAAGGGTGGTTGTGCATTGAGGTGTGGTTATGCATCGAGGTGTGATGCACACACTTAGGCTCGACGCTGGGCTTTGTGATTCCTCGCAGCCACACGGTGAGAAGACAATCCATCAAGAGGGGAGAGCCACGGCAGATGCCCAGCCTTCCACACACAGCCGAGAGCACGGTACGGGAGGAGCACTTCTCCAGCCGCAGGGTAAGTGCTGAGAGCTCCAGGGAATGCTGGCCCGCTGAATCCTCATCTGTGCAGAGAGGATGCTGCTGCTCTCCGGGTTCAAAAGGGCAGAGACTCCTTGTGGTTGAGTTAACTCACGATGCTCAGGATGTTGTTCCCCCCCACTCCCACCTGCTGCAGTTTATAGATAGAAGAGGCAGCTCGTAAGGTCAGGTTGCACGATGAAGGCAGCCCCACGGCCATCAAAATCTGAATGATTTCAGTCTGTCCCCATCTGAAAGAGGAGATGGCAGTCAGGCTCTTGACGCTGAAATGGGTAATTTTAGCCAAGGCACACGTGTTCCCTGTAACTTCATCAGATGTGAGCAGATGGGCCTCGCCGTGAAGCAGGTGGGTGTCTGCCTACCTCTTTGCTGCAGCTTTGCCATTTGCACAAGCAAGCCTGGAAAGGTGTCTTCCTTCACCCCTTCCTTCCCCCCTTCCTACTGGCTGCTCCCTCCTGGACTCTGTGCCTCTGACACCTGAGGGGCCTTGTCCTGCGGGCGTGCAGATAACCCACCCTGCTGCACCCACCTCACCACTCTGCATGAAGTTTTAGCTTTAAAAGAGGTAGAAAAAGGTTTCCTCAATTCTACCTATCCTACTTTAAAAAGAAAAATTGGGAGTCTTGTTTTCCTTGTTGCAGTCCCACGCCAAGGGGATGCACATCTGTGCTGCACACTTGGGAGTGTCACACGTTAGGGTTCCAGTACTGCAAAGCACAGCAGTCCCAGTGGCATGTGGTTCTTTTTGGTTGGCACTGTAGGATGCAGGCACACGCGTAAGCTCTTCATTGCCCACTCCAATCAGGGTGGGAAGAGATTTTCTCTCCACTTCTCTGCTGGGAAAGGCAGGACAGGTTCTCCTTGGTGGCCCAGGGAGAGGGGAGAGTGGTCAGTGTGTTTCCTTTGTCACCCTGTTAACTTGGTATAGTGCTGAACAGGCTCTCTTGGTTGTGTCTGGGGCTGAATTTTCCTATGAAACTATTACATACAGGCCATAAGCACCAGGGACTGGTTTTGTGTTTAAAACAGCTCTTAAATTTGTACTTGGGCAAGAAAAATGACCTTTGAAATTGCAGTGCCAAGGAACAGGTCAGCTGGGGGGGAGGTGCAGTGCACAGGAACCAACCTACAGTCAGGTTGTTGTGCCACTGAGCTCTAATCCCCAGTGAACACATAACAATGCACTCGTTTATCCATTCAAGCTGAAGAGCGTCTGATTTCCCGATTGCTTCCCAATATCAGATAGTCGGATTTCTTATTGGCTTTTATTTTTCATGGAAATGCCTGCACCCTTTGTAAAGTTTCAATGTTTGAATTATAGAAACAGCTGGAAGACTACCTGACAAAGATCCTAAAAATGCCCATGTACAGAAACTACCATGGAACGGTGAGTAGAAATTAGTGCCCTGGCAACAGGGCATTCTCTTTCTTTTCATGTGTTCAACCTGCTGAAAGAATAGCACTTAATAGCCATTTGGCAGTGGTTTGGGCTCTGCTGATCACTGTGGCACGGATGGGATATGATGAAAACCAGAGGAAAAGAGTGTGAGGCTGACTGCTGGAGGTCACTGTTGTAACAAAGCAGAAATACAGCCTCAAATTAGGACATCCGAAAGAACTTGTGCTTCATTTCTTTTTGCTAGCTGGGGAGAAGTGCTGCTCTGGAAGTCATTTGCAAGCTTCTAGCTTTTCAGGGACCTCAAACAGCCATTTGGCACTGGGGCAAAGAGCAGGGCCAGCACTTTGTGAGGGTTCTTTTGGGGATGAGCAGCAGAGCAGTGGCAATCTGCACATGGAAAACAGTCATCTCTCGTTCTCAAGGCGATGTTGGGCTAACTTGGCAATTTTGATCAGCAGCATATGCAGAGCGGGGGAAGAGTTATTCTACAGTATTTATCCCTCTTGTCAGATTAGGCATTGCTTGTCGGAATATTTCACAGGATTTCTGCAAATGTAAAGCTGTGTGTGATGTACAGGGTGCCCCTCTGTCCCCAGCCACAGAGCAAGATGTCACCGCACACAGAACCTCTCTGGTTGTTGTTGGCTCGTGTTGGATTTGGCTGCAGTGAAACATTCACTTTGCTGCTAAGGGCATTGGTACTGCGCTGGGAGAAAGCACAGGGAGCAAACTGTTTCCTTTAAACAAAAGAAAACAAAACAAACCCCACCATCCTCTGTCTTGATGCTAAATTGAAGGTTTCTGGCATTTTCCTTGGAACCAAATTTGTCCTCCTTAGAACAAAATGAGCACTTTGCTCTCTGTGGTTGAGAAGTCTCTGCCTGGAGTCTGGAGAACGCTGCCCCTGTTTGCAGCTCAGAGCACTTTGGCTCTGCAATTCCTCCTGTTGAGTTGCCAGGGGTTTCTGTAATTCCTAAATTCTTGGTGAAGTGGAGTGGCAAAGGCAAGCTGTGCCCAGCGTGACGTGCAGCTCTTGCTTCTTGTATGGAGCCCTTCTAATTGGGGAAGTCGATTAATTCTCACTTCTGCTTTCCATGCTGTGTCCTGAAGTTTATGCCATGCCCTGGGTGCATTCTGGCTGCAAGTTGGGTGGTTTTTGTTTTGCAGACACAAAGTCCCCTGTGGGTTGAGAATCAGACCTATTTATTATCCCCTTCCTTTCCCTTCCCTTCCCTTCCACCCCCCGCTTTTGGCTCTGTGAATTGTGATTCAATTTCATATCTAGTATCCCTTCCCAAAGGCTTTTTGTAGTTCTTCTGAGTTGAAGTGCTTTAAGACAATTAGCACTAAGATGAAAGTTGTGGGAATCCAAATGTGTTTGCTGTCCACACCTATTTCTGGGAACTGGAAACTGGGGAAAGAGAGCCCAAATAAGTTGGGAAACAGGATCTGTGGGCTTGGTTGCATTCAGTGTATTAAAAATATATATATTAATTGGGTGTTTACATCATTTTTTATGTTGGCTGCGATAGCTGAGAGTCGGACTAGATGATCATAGAAGCCTTTTCCAACCTATGATTCTATGGATGATGCTTGAGCTAAAGCAGAAATAGCTTTGGTTGAACCAATGCTCCGTGATCCTTCTGTAGCTTTGGTTATTGGGCTTTAGCATGTGTAATGTTTTTTGGTTTCTCTGTGTTTTTCTTTTTAAATTCAGGCTTATCATAAGCCAATTTTCTGTGTAAGAAATAGCTGTCATCTTGTTGCTGAACAATTTAATTCTGAACAGTGCTGTGATCTCATTTTATTGCTAGTCACAGCTGTTAATTAACTGTTTATGCTGCTTCTTTGGCCCACTAACTTAAAAAAAGCCAACAAGCATCTAAAGGAAAAAGCAGAGTGGAGCTGCTGAGCTCTTTCTGAAGTGCAGATGCTATAGCAAGTTGGCCATAAATAAATCAGACACTCTCGACGTGGCTGGGGTGGCTGTGACCATGGCTCATGCGCCTTGCAGAGGTTCCCCACCTTTCACTGCTTATCTTTCTGCAGCTGATTGCTCGTGTCTGGCTTTTTGTTTTTATTATTTTGTATCTTCAATGTAATTGAGCCTGCATTCTCTCAGCTCCTACCCCATACTTCAAATGTTCTGCTGCAGACTGCTCGGAAACCAGAGCAGGGCTGCTCCCCGCAGGCAGTGCAGGAATCCAGCTGCCCTCCTCCCAGCACTGCTCCTCTGTGTTCTGAGCACCTCGGCTGTAATGCTCTGTAACATTACAGCTGGCTGATGCGATTACAGTGACAATAAATCATCTGATCAGTTGTTTTCCACTGTGCTGAGGAATCCTGCTTGGAAGTGATGAGATTAATTTGCAAACCAAGCCCCGATCTCGCTCATTGTCTTGTGTCGAAGCACATCTAAGTGCATGGGTGAAGAGCAAGGAATTTCAATGGGGTGAGAGGGGATGGCCTGAAGGTGTGCCAGAGGAGGTTCAGGTTGGATATCAGAGCACATTCCTTCCCCAAAATAGTGGTGGTACATTGACACGGGCTGCACAGGGAGTGGTGAAGTCACCTGGAGGTGTTCTGTAGCCCTGGAGACGTGGCACTGAGGGATGTGGGCTGTTGTCTTGGGGGATGAGTTAGGATTAGACTTGATGCTCGTAGGGGTTGTCTCCAACCATAGTGGGTCTATGAATTTCTCCTCGTTTTTCTTCTCCCTCTTCAGGGATCGTTATTTCTCTGCTCACAGCGGATGTTTTCAAAGGGTTTTGACACTTATGTGCAGCATGGTTTTCAGTGTGAGTAATGTGAGGGAGATGGACGGTTTTCTGATCTGCCTGGTGGGAATGCCAGCCACTTTCTGAAGGAGTGGAAATTGGTTTCTAGGCAAGGAACCAGCTTGAAATTCTGCTTAGGACCTCCTGTAAGAGCTTATGGCATGCCCTGGGCTTTCACACGCTCCTTGTCTTGTTTTGAATATCACTGCAGAAATGGATGGAGACGTTCACAGCTCGCAGCCGGTACTTTCCCAGAGCCAGTTTCCCAGTGAGAATACTGATATCAAGATGGGCAGTAAAACCATGAAATAGTTTGTCCTAGTCCTTGTCTGAAACAGGCTGAAATCAGCAAAGAATGAGAGCATAAATTTGGTTCTGCTGAGTGGAGGTTGCTTCGTGTCCTTGGGCTACTGAAAGAACAACAGATCCTTTGTCCTTGTCCTGACCTTACAGATGGGGTGAGGAGTTTGGGAACGTCCCAGAGGGAACAGCAGGGAGAAAGAAAGATGTTCTGTGATCCTGCTGCAATCTGGGGCAGTGCTGGGCATGCTGGGGATGGAGTCAGTCCCACTGTGACTGCAGGGCAGGTTTATGTCTCAGGTTTGGTGATATTCTTTGTTACACTTCATGTTTTCAAAGCCTTGCAAAGCTTGTGGTTCCAACCTTTTAACTCCAGTGTGGAATCAGATTTTGCAGACGAAGGCCCTGAGATGGGTTTGCCAAAAAGCCCATGGCAGAGGGACCTTGGAGAGCCTCTGTGTGTGTTGGGATATCAGTAAGCTTGGGATGCCCAGATATGTTTCTGTCCACTGCAGTGCTGGGGCCAGCAGACAGGCAGGGATGTCCCACTGTGCCAAGAAAAGCCAGCTCACTCCAAATCGCAGGGTGTCCTATTTTTAGAGTTGAATGTAGTCATGCTGTGCTTTCTCACCAGCTTTGCTTATCTTTGCATTCCTCTGCTGAATGCATTCAGCATTCTCCCTGCTGAAGCAGGAGGAGCTGGGCGGAAGCAGGTGACTCAAATCTGAGGTTTGCTGATGCACCTGGTGGTGGGACCCGGGGCTCATCCTGGGCCACATGGATCAGCAGAGGTGGAGAACATGCTGAACATTGTTCCGTAATACCCTGTTTCACTCTCCTCCTGCCCCACCACACTTACACTGTGGGTGTTTGGCTCATGGGGGTGAATGGGGCCATGGTATGATGAAGGCTGAGCAAGAGTATTCCTGTTGAGGTCTTGGTTTGAGGAGTTGAGCCCCAAAATGGTGCGTGGTGGTAGCACAGGGGACTGGAAGGCAACTGGGGACTTCCACCCCCAGGGATGAATGTTCATTGCCTTTGCAGTTTTTCTGTGATCTTCCTGCGGATGCTGAAGTTATGGTGGTGACTTTTGCTCAGGCTTCTCTGTAGGGTCTCTCTTGGTGACAAGGTGAAGCAAAACTATTTTGTGTCTTTCTCCAGATGGAGTTCATTGGAGTAAGTCAGCTGTCATTCATCCACGACCTGGGACCAAAGGGCATGTGAGTTGTGAGCTGTTTGGTTTTTTTTTGTAAGCTATACTTCACCAAGAACATGGCTTTATAGTGTTCACATCCATAGTTTTCCTTCCTCACTAACAACTGACTGGGGAATATTTTACCATATGGATATAAAAATGCATCAGTGTTCAGACAGAAGTGCCACCACTTTGGGAAATAGCCTCAGCGTGGGCTGCTTTGCAAGTTGTGGGCTGCAGCTCACCAGCTGGGTCATGGGGTTGCTTTCCTCCCCTCCCCACAACCTGTCTGCCTGGGTGTTTGTGTGCCTGTGCTGTGAAACACTGGGGGGTGGTGGAGGCACTGACCCTGGAGGTATTCCAGAGCTGTGGAGATATGGCACTGAGGGATGGGTTGGGCTTGGTGGCCTTAGAGGTTTATTCCAACCTTAATTATTCTATGATTGTGTGAAATGGGGCCCTTTATTTCTTAAATCTACATTGCTTCCTTTGGGGAGCTGTTTTTGCCCTTCTTCTGGACTTTTGGGAGGTGGGGCAGGGCTGCTCAGGCCAGGCTGGAATGCCAGGAACCTTCCCTTGGGTGGGCTCTAAAGTGTCATGGATGACACCCAGGGTGAGCCCTGTTACCTGTCCCGACCACGTTTGTGTCCTTGCAGGGAAGGGCTGGTGATGAAGCGCTCCGGGGGCCACCGCATACCTGGCCTGAACTGCTGTGGCCAGGGCAGGATGTGCTACCGCTGGTCCAAGAGGTACTGCGGGCTGAGGGGGGGCAGAGCTGAGGGCTCCTCTCGTGTGCATTGCTGCTCTCCGTGCCTGGAGGTTTCTCCATCCCTAAAGGTGTTTGAGGCCAGGTCGGATGTGGCCCTGGGCAGCCTGGTCTACTGCCTGATTTGGTGGATGGCAACCCTGCCTGCAGCAGGGGACTGGAACTAGATGGTCTTTGAGATCCCTTCCAACCCATGCCATTCTACAGTTCTGCGGTTCTGTGATCTTAAAAGTTGCTGTGTTCTTGTGAAGAAGATGTTCTATTTCTTTGTAGTCTTGCCGGTATCACTTCAAACAGTTTTAGAGGAGTTATCCATAGTGATTTCACAAGGAGATGACCTTCCAGGTCAAATCATTAAGTGCAGTAATGCTGCCAGGGAGGATTTGTTAGAATCCTATAGATGATTGTGAGATGAACTTACATTTATGTCTGGCTTCTACAAATAATTTCATTTCACAAATAGAGAACGCATTCTCAAATAAATCCTCTAGATGTTGTTGGATAAAAGAAGGAGAGTACTGAAATAGGCAGCATGCCCCATAGTTTATTTCTCCCTGTCTTCTCACAGTAGTGTGAAGGTGTAGTTTGGGCTGTTTTTCTCCCCTTTAAAGGGGAGTAAGGGAGGGTATTTTGGCACCAAATGATGGGTGGTGCTCGGTCATCTCATGGCACTGAAAGAGAAGGAATAGGATTTAGAAGTATCAGGGGAGCTGGGGCAGTTACTGAGGGTAGCAGAACTCACACATTTTTGCGGCGCATTCTGCTGCTGTGTGTGTTTCTGCATGTGCACAAGAATTAGGCGGAGGTCTCGTGACGGAGACCTGTGTGGGACAGAGGGGGCCGGTTACCCCAGCTACGCGGCACGGGGAGAAAAATTAGAAATGCCATTCGCAGCAAAAACATATTTTTCCCAGAGTTGCCTTCAGGCTGTGGTATTTATGTAAAGCCTGCAGGTCATCTTTCATCACGTGTTTCTAGCGGAGTGCCTGTTGCTTGGCAATAAAGGCTATCCAAAATGCCTTGTTCGTATGTTCTGATAGGAGCGCAAGTGATGCTAGCTTCAAAAGCAAGGTGAGGCATTGGCACAGGCTGCCCAGGGAGCGGTGCAGGCACTGTCCCTGGACGTACTCCAGAGCCATGGGGATGTGGCACTGAGGAACACGGGCAGTGGGCATGGAGGGATGGGCTGGGGTTGGGCTTGGGAATCTTAGAGGTCTTTTCCAGCCTTCCTGTGGTAATTCGTTTTGGAGATGTCAGGCAGTTCCAGAATTGCTTATAGGTTGGGGCATACAATCTGAATAGAGATCTGGGTTAAAAGGAGCCCTCTTTTCACCTGGCTGGGATGTTTGTCTCATTGGTTTTGTTATGTGAGATGCTGCCTCTCCAAAGACCTCTATAAAAAGTAGCGAGTTGCTCTGGAAGTCTTTTATTGGATCCAGACTTATGACCTAAGTTCATAAAATGAGCGCTTGGGCTTTTCTGCTCTCCTAATGACTACTTTTGGTTAAAAGCTTTCCTTTCCCTGATGAGCAATGCACGTTTGTTTGGAAACCTTCTCACGTTGCTGGGATTTTGTGGCAGTGTTTGAGGGATGTGATGCCAAGCTCCCATGCCCCACAGGTGGCTGGTGGTGAAGGACTCCTTCCTGCTCTACATGAAGCCAGACTCAGGGGCCATTTCCTTCGTCCTGCTGGTGGATAAGGAATTCAACATCAAGATAGGCCAGAAAGAAACAGAAACAAAGTACGGCTTGCAGATAGACAATCTCTCTAGGTAAGAAATTTTTTTCTTTGCTTTTATTATTTTTAAGGAGTCAGTGGCATCTCTCTTTTTCATTATTGTCAGAGCAGTGCTGATGTATTCCTTTGCAAACAAAACATCAAAACAGAGACTCTTGCTGCTCCTTACTTGTAACATCAATAAAACATGACCAACAGATGTGAATCTAGCAACATGCAGACAGGGAGAAGCAGCCCAATGAGGGCACTGTGCCCTGTGTGTCTCTCTTGCAGGTCACTGATTCTGAAGTGCACCAGCTACAGGCATGCCCAGTGGTGGAGGCAGGGAATAGATGAGTTCATTCGGAAACATGGCAAGGACTTCCTCACTGAGCACCGCTTTGGGTCATACGCGGCCGTGCAGGAGAACACGCTGGCCAAGTGGTGAGCTGGGGGGATTCGGGTGCTCTGGATGTAAACCCATGGTAGTGCAAGTGCTAATGAGAATGCCTTCCTCTGGCTGCTTCCTCCTCCAGAGCAGCAGTGCTGTGGATTGGTTTTCCTGTGCCCCTCTGCGTCCATCCATCAGATCCCATATCACAGCTTCTGCTGCTCAAATGGTTTTCATAAAGCCAAGCTAATGCACTACAGCATCCTTTCCTGAGAGCCAAAACAGCTCTCACATCAAAAGCCCAAGGATATGGTGTGTGGTTGGCCAAAGTACCGAGGGGCACTTAGTGATCTCTTCTTAGAGCTGTTTTGTTAAGCTGCTAATAGCAACATGAAATTCCTACTGTGTGTTGTCCTAATTCTTGAAATAAGGTTTATGCTCAATTTTGAGAAGAGAACGTAGGTAATATCAGCACTGAACCTGTTGGTCTTCCACTGTGTACTTCTTGTTTGATTTATGGGGAGGAAAACTAAATCTATGTACTTCATTTGGTTTTGCAGGTATGTAAACGCTAAGTGGTACTTTGAAGACGTTGCAAATGCCATGGAAGCTGCTAAAGAAGAAATTTTCATCACGGATTGGTGGTTCGTACTTGCATACTTTGGTTTTGACCAGCTGTCACCCTTGGGGCATTCCTGACAATGCCGCAGTGTTTGGAGGCCATACAGTATGGCAGCTCGCCGTGCCGCCAGATGGTTTGGCAGCACACCCAAACATCATTGTGTTGGACTCAAAAGCCTTTTCAGGAGGGTTGGCAGCAAAAGCACATGATTAAAATCAACTGCTCAGTTGTCTCCTTCCAAGGAGAGGCCTGAAAGTTGCTTTACTAGGAGTATAAAGTGTACAGCCAAGGGACAGGAGTGTTTGGCAGGGTGTAAGGGAACGTGGACACTTGGACACAGATTTGGGCCATGCTCATCTGCACAGAAGCTTGGGAAGAGGCAGTGGGGCAGGTTGCTCAGCCATCCTCTCTGATGTTGAACACATCACCATCTGTAAAAGGAACCTCTTAGTACTTACGTGCTGCCAGTAGGAAGTGGAGGGTTTAATTCTGTGGTAGCAATTATAGTGAGAAAACTAAATGTTACATTGGCATTGACAAATGCAAGCCTGCTTCCTGACATGGCCACAGACAAACCCGATGCTCTTGTTGCTCCACGTGCAACACCAGGAAATAGCACAAGATTATTGCATTTCAGGCCCTTTGCGTCTTAACATTTTATTCAGCAACAGTCGATTATTAACACACTGTGGAACTGCAAAACTTACCTGAAAACTGAAATTAAAGATAAAAAAAAGCTGTAGTGAGAAGCATGGTTTTAGGATGTAGCAAGATGCTTTAGTCAAGCACAAGTTGTTCTGTCCTATATGAAAGTAAAGGGCAGAAACACTCTTGCCTACCTTTGCAGGATTTTGACATGAGTGCTTCACTATTCCTTGTAACCCTTGAAGATATGAGTCTCTAAATGTCCCACTTCAATATCATCTTGCTCTGTCTTAAGGCAGAATGGAAAGTTCAGCCCAAATCTGTGCTACTCAGGCTGCCTAAGCTTTGGGAAAACTGAGCTGATCATTCAGGCCAATGCTCTGTTTGCAAGCTACGTACACTGTGTTTTTTTACGCCTTCATTTCCTTAGGCTGAGCCCAGAAATCTTCATGAAGCGGCCTGTTGTTGAAGGAAATCGCTGGCGGCTGGACTGCATTCTCAAGAGGAAAGCTGTAAGTGAGCTCTGGCTTCTGCCCCTCTGCACAGCAGTCCCTGTGGCTGCAGTGTCATGCTGTGACCTTCCCACGTGGAGACTGTGGCCACGATGATCTTGGTACATAGCTGCAGAGAAGTGACACTGGGAAAGGGCTTCAGCATAATGTGTGGCTCAGGATGAGTAGTATTGTGTAGAAAGAGTGCCAGCGCCAATGGCAACCTGTTCCCCAGAGCTGGGCTGTGGTACTGCGCTTCTGAAGGAGGAGGTGATAAATGTGACTCAGACGCTTCTGTTTGCATTGCTGTGTTATCCAAGCTAATAAATGCTTGTGTACAGTAAGCAGATTCTTCTATAAGATGGGCTTCTTGATATGGCTTTCTTTTTTTCTTCTGCTTTCATCTCTCCTGTTCTTCCTGGTGGAGCAGCTGAGACCTGCTGCTGACCTTTGCCTGTCCTGGCACTCCCTCTGAAGACTCCTGTGTGACGCTCTGTGTGCTCACACTCCTTTCTTTGTGCAGAGCTGTGAGATACTGGCAGAAAAAAGGGATCAGAGTGAGGGTTGTGTGAGCACAGGCTGCGTTACCCTTGCCCACACAGCCTGTGGCAATGGCTCTGCTGGAACTGGTGCTTTGCTCCATGTGAGTCAGGCTGGGAGGCACAGCTGGGGAAGTCCTGAGCATCGCTGTGTAAAAGGGCAGGAATCCAGGTGGATGTGCTCGGATTTGCTTTGATTCCCTCCCCTCCCAGCCTACTCATCTCCACAGCCCTCACCCCACAGCCCTCACCCATGCCACATCCCTAGGACTGTGATGGTTTTGTGCTGACTTTGATTGATTTGGATAGACTCATCCTTTTGGCAAATGGAATGTGGCCACAGGGCATGCTCACTGGAAGAAATTGGCTTTGTTTGCTGTGACGGCATGGATTTTCCTGTGGCTATAAATACCTTGTATAAGTAAGGAGTGTTTCTAGGTCAGCTCCTGGAAATATTTACCTGCCCTCACTCATTCCTTGGCTTTGGCAGCTGGGGTCCGGCTGGAGATAAGGCTGGCTGGGATTTGTCTGCAGTGCTTCCTTGGAGAGCAAAACATCATCTACAGTTTGAAGACTGCCTAAGTCTGCTCTCAGTAGCAACACTGTGGAAACAGAAACTTAAAAGGCTGTGGAAAGGTTAAATGCTTAGTTTAAACTGTCAGACTCCAATACAAGATGTGAAGCTGTGAGGGTTGATGGCAGGTGAAGTTGTCCCAGTGTGTGACCGCCATCTGCCAAAGTTTGCAAAGCACTTGCAAATTTTGCTGGTGCTTTAACACAGCTGCGTCCTTAGAAACCTTCATGCAGATATCATTACAGCCACAAAATGTGCCATCCTTTGAGTTGAGCTCGTTGTACTATAAGAACTCATCTGGCTCTAACGGCAGAAGCTGCTTGCTGACGTTCACTCTGGTGCGTTTTCTTTGGGAGAGAAGTCTGTATGAATGCATTGGTTCTGTCCTGCATGTGCTGCTAACTGTAGGCAAACCTCAGGGAGGTATCCACTGAAATTCCTGTGTGTTTCTTTCTGACAGCAACAAGGTGTGCGGATTTTTGTAATGCTGTACAAAGAGGTAGAGCTGGCCTTAGGGATCAACAGTGAATATAGCAAGAGGACACTCATGCATCTCCATCCAAACATCAAGGTAATCACGTGTCAGGCAGTCGTACAGAGGGTATTTGCTTCATTTGCTGGTGTAACTTTGTATATGTGGGTGTGAAATGGAAGAGTGGTGGCTCCATGCTGTATCCACTGTGGACATAGTATGTGAAGACATACCCATGCAGTGGTTGCCACTTCTGAGCATGGCAACCTCATTTCTTTAGGTTATAACTGAACATGAAATTACTTAGTTTAGAATTGCCAAAGCAGCTATTCATCTAATTCATAGTCTGGCTGCCTATGGGCTTTGCAGGTGAAGCTACAGGAAGCCAGCCTTATGGTTCTTCTCTGACATTAAAGATCAAACTGTGTACTCTGTGCTTAGATAGAGAAGTGACTTTGTCATAAACAAATGTCAAGAGAATGTCATAAACAAATGCCAGACAACTTGATGATTTAAAAAAAAAACAAAGCAATAAAACAACTTCCCATTTCTCTTATGTAGTGACAACAAGCAAAGAAGTGAGTCAGATCACCAATATGTTGTTTTCTTTTAGATCAAGTTCTGTAGATTCTCGTAGGAATGCAGCTATGCTGTTGAAACTTGGCTTGTCCCAACAGCAGCAAGTCCCTTGCAGTAATCACAGCTCCCTGCGTGGGGTTCCGTCCTCAGGTGATGAGACACCCAGACCATGTGTCCTCCTCCGTGTACCTCTGGGCTCACCATGAGAAGCTTGTCATCGTGGACCAGTCAGTGGCCTTTGTGGGTGGCATCGACTTGGCATATGGGAGGTGGGATGACGATGAGCATCGCCTGACCGATGTGGGCAGCGTGAAGCGAATGGGGGCCATCAAGTCAGTGTCAACGGCCAACCTGGCAGTAAGTGGGCTCAGTAGTGGCTGTGTTGGCTGTCTGTCTGTTGGGTTTGCAGGGGGGATGAACGAGCTGTGTTCAGGAGGCTGTAGGAGGACTTATAGAATCATTAAGGTTGGAAAAGGCCATTAAGATCATGAAGCCCAACCGCAAATAGGAATGGGAAGAAGATCTGAGCTTTAAATGACTCTTCAAGGCTAGGTCCTGCCCAGGCCCTGTTAGGGCATGGAGGTAGGCAGTTGGGTTTTCCCGGAGACTGGAATAGCAGTCACAATTTGGAGGCTGTGTTCTTAATAAACATAGCTACATATGTACAAGAAGGCACTTGAAGAGCTCTGTGATCTTCAGGATGCTTGGGCCCTGAGCACATGCATAGCTTGCCAAGTTTTTCTGCTGACCTGGGTTCACATGCAACCAGATAGCTCTAAAACAGTGTAAAGAGGTGTCACCATGTGACAACTACACAGAAAGTAGTAATCCAGAGTAAATTGATGGGTAACTGGTTGAAGAACATGCTGCTAGCTGTCATCAGTGGATTTTCCTGCAATTAAAGAAGAAAATGCTCATACATGCAGCCACGTCCTGTGTCTTTCCAGTCTGCAGCTGAGTCGTCTGAACACAACACCCCGCAGTCTCAAGCTTCGTCCCCAGAAAGCCATTTGTTCCAGAAGAATGCTGATGATGTCCCAGACATATCAAAAATGAAAGGGGTAGGAAAATCCAGGAAGTTTTCCAGGTTCACTATTTACAAGCATCTCCATAGACACGGCATGCACCATGCTGACAGCGTCAGCAGCATAGACAGTGAATCAAGTAAGTAAGGTGCTTCATCCCAGCTATACCCAAACGGCATATATAAAAGCTGTGTGGAGGTGGGTGGTGGGCGTGCGTGCAGATTCACATAATTTCTGGGGTAATGTGCTCTTTGTAAAGAAGAAGAGTTGATTAATTCCGTAACTATCGGAATAATAATTATGTTTAGACAATATGTAAATCTGTGTTACTGCAAAGTACACAAGAGCAGTTGTAAGTGGATTTGCATTTAGTTAATTAGCAATTGTCGGATGACGTGGTGCAGTGTGTGTGTGTGTGGTGCCTAATGCTTACAATGTGGGAAAACTTTTGTTCCTGCATGGGAGAACTGCCTCTTCTGTTTTCCAATTTGCATTTGTTACAACAGGTGAAACCATTTCTGAATATGACTGTCCCCTCTCATAGGCTCGTGTTGCATAGACTCAAACCAGTTCACTCAAATTGAATCATTCCTGCTTGCTAGAGAGGCTGTTTGACAGCCAGATATTTGAATACAGCTTTTAATTCCCCATAGGAAAAATGATTTCCAAGCTAAAGGCACAGGAGTCAGTGAAATATTCATTCTGGCATGGAGTTCTTCCTGAAATCTCCCTGCAGAGCTTTCTCCTTCCCCTGGCTGGAGCATAGCTGGGCCGCTTGCAGTCAGCTCAGGGTGTATATTGAGGCAGTAAAGGCATCATGATCTGTTTAGTTTCAGACCAGCTGGGTCTGGAATCTGGTGCTTTCCATACTGTCACTTGTAGTTTCAGCAGATTGACGTTTCATTTGAGCTCCTGTCACATAAGGTGTCACCAGCCTGGAGCAGGGAGCAGCGCTGCAGAAGCAGACATGCATTTTTGTCATAAACAGAGCATCTTGACTTCCTGTGGGTTGCTGAAACCCCTTTAGAAGTCAACCTAATTTAGTTCAGAGTTTAAAGCCCTCTCTGAAAACGTTCCTTCACCTCCACAGTGAATCCAGAAGGAGTTGGGCAGTTGGGTGCACTGAGTTGTTCTCATATCTGACTGATGGCAAAAGATGGCATTGTTATTTGGAAAACAAAACAAAAAACCAGACCACCACCACCAAATAAAGCAAACCACAGTATTTCATGTGGAAACATGAACTTTCAAATCATTTCATTTTAATTAATAAGGACTAGTTTACATTACAGGAGATACATCCTACTGTAAAGTCAAAATCATAACCCATCTAGCAGAGAAGCTGGAGTTAGTACAGTAAGGCACATTACATGGGTGATACAATTGATTTTCTTCTACATGTTGCCACTGAAGTCAGTGATATCCCACATGGAAACGTTTAGGTGAAAAGACAAGCAATTCTGGAGTAATTTTTTAGTCCAGCGTAGCGAGAATTCAGGATTTTATTTCCATAACAAACTAATGTATACATAAAATCTGTCCTGATTATATCGCATATTTAGATAGGAAAGAAGAAACACTAACAGAATGACTAGGGAGAAAAATGCTTCGGCTGAGCAGGACTGGCAGATCCCACCAATGCTGTTGCATGGCAGTGAGCCTCACACCATTCAGTGGACAGTCCTGACTTTGGAGCATGTGTTTTTTTATTTTCTTTGCCTGTGACAGATAAAGGATCCATCCGCAGCTTGAAGACGGGTGTGGGAGAACTGCTTGGGGAAACCAGGTTCTGGCATGGGAAAGACTATTGCAACTTTGTCTTTAAAGACTGGGTTCAGCTTGACAAGCCTTTTGCTGGTGAGTGCCTTCGCTTACTGGAAGCTGTGAAACTGCTTTGGTTTGGCTGTTAGGAATAAGCAGCAAACTCCCTATGAAAGGTTTTGGGGCAGCTCTCCTGTCTATGGACTTGGACTGTAGGGGCAGTCAGCCTGCATTGCTCTTGGTGCCATGTCACAGAAAGCTTAGTGTGAGGATGGGGATGCTGCAATTTTCCTCCTTAGTCTGAAGAGGTCCAAATGTGCTTTCCTGTCCCACAGACTTCATTGACAGATACACCACCCCTAGGATGCCCTGGCATGACATCTCCTCTGTGGTGCATGGCAAAGCAGCACGTGATGTGGCCCGGCACTTCATCCAGCGCTGGAACTTCACCAAGGTGAGTAGGGGGCACAGAGACTGGAGGTGCACATGTGCCTTATTTGTGTGCCCTTTACAGATGTGCTTTCTTTGTTTTCTTTTTTATATTACCGTGTTTCAGTCTCCTCAAGGGCTTTTATTCTCTATTTCCCTGGGGCAGATCATGAAACCCAAATACCGATCCCTGTCCTACCCATTCCTGTTGCCAAAATCTCAGCAAACTGCTAACGAGTTGAAGTATCAGGTGCCTGATGCTGTTCGTGCCACAGTCCAGGTGAGTGCTGATGGTCTCCTAATTATGTTCTCCTAAGAGCATTTTTCATCTTTCTGGAAGGAAATCCCTCTACAAACTCTCTGTAGGACTTAAGTAGGAGTTTTTCATGTCATATTTGTTGTTTGTAGCACAGCTGATCAACCCCTCAAAACTGCAATGAAATGATGAGTGAGTTTATACCTCCAGCTTCAGAGATTAGTGGACTGAGCAGCACGCCATGCTCAAGTTTTGGGAGCTCCACAGCTTGGTACAGTGTAGTAGCTACAGTTTTGTTTCTGACCATCATCCTCATGATTGCAAAAATGTGTTTATTAGAAACACTCTTAGCCATATTTAGTGTAAATATTGAATGCAAGTGTTAACCAGCAGAAGCATGGACTTGTTAAAGAACACAAAGTCAAAAGTAGTTATGCTGAAGCAGCAAGTCAACAGGGTGTCTCTGTGAACAAAAGATGTGTGAAATAAGAGGGATGAGACCCAAAGCAGGAAACATCCATGAACTCACTGCTCAAAGGGAGCGGTCCACCCAGATGACAGCAATGCCTGGGGATGCTTCATGAAGCAAGAAGCATTTGTCTGGGTTTGTGGGCTGCTGGGCATTGTCTGTGCCTGGCCATGTGGTGAGGGGTGGGCAGCACAGGCTGTGTGACAGTCCTGTGTCACATAGATGGGTTTGGGCATTTTATGTCAAGTGCCAAAACACTGCTTGTGGCTTGTTGAGAAATGGTCTCGCTCCAGGCACCGCTGTGCTTCTGTGTGGCTGCAAATACCTCCCCAGTTGTGTCCGTGACACTGGTTTATTTGGAAACTCTGCTCTCATGGAGGTGTGGGGTTTTGCTTCCCCAGAGCATGCTGTGAGATAAAGCACAACCTCAAATGATGGGCTTTGCTGTAGAAAAGAAAAGGTTAAGCTCTAGTGATTACCAAGCTAGAAGTTGGGTTTGTCTTGTGAATTATTCATTTAAAATACCTCTCATTTCTAATTGATGCTCAGTTGCAGCTTTTAGAGCCCCGTCAGGATCCTGATAACTAATTCTTTGCTGGGACACCAGCCAAGCCTGTGTGATTCTACCTTGGTGTTGCTTGGGGACTATGTGAGCAATGTCAGAGCAGGAATCACTGTCCAGTGTCCCTGGGCATGATTGTCAAAAATCTGGCTGATGCTTTTCTTGTTTCTGAGCTTGTTTGCAAATCTGTCTTCAATTGTGGGCGGATCAGAGGCAGAGACAGCACAAAGGGTCTGTGGGGACTGCTGGTCCGAGCCACTGACCTGTCATCAACATGTTCTGACCTCGTTGTACCATCTGTCTCTGCTCTGCTTAGTCAAAGGGCAGCAGGAGAGTGTGCTTTAGGGAGGGTTTGGAAGAAGGCAGGGTGAGCAGGGGGTGAGCAATGTGTGCATGGGAAGCAAACGTGGAGTTGCGGGCTGGGAGGGAGGAACGCTTGGATCAGCTGTAGGGGTGCTCAGGCACAATGCATCCTTCGTCTACCCTCATCTGAACTTTCGGTCTTTGCTTGCCATGGCAATGTGGTTGCACATGGATTTTGCAAGAGTCAGAAAGCCGAAGGCAGCGTCGGGTTGTTTCCATTCCAGAGCTGGCGATTATCAGCCAAAGACAGCACTACTGAAGATGTGTGGTGAGGCAATATCTGGTCCATGATGTAAATGCAATGAAGATTTAGTGTTCTGCCAATGACAAAAGCCTCTTTGAAGCCTGCAGGAGGGCCTGCATTGTTCAGGATTTATGCATTAGCTCTTAGCAAGCATAAAATTTATGACTTCAGTCGGTGAAAGAAGTCAAAGATGTTGAGCCTGAGCACTTCACACTGCTGCTGTCTGTGGGACTTGTGAGAGGAGAGAAAGAGGATGGGGATGCCAGCTCTTGGTAGTGGCATTGTGGCCTTTTCTCCATAGCAAAAGAGTTTGGATTTAAAGCCGTTCATTTAGAACACTCTGTCAGCACAGGACAGATTGCCTGGGGTGAGGTGGAGCTGCATGATGCTGCCCTTGGTGGACACAAAGGTCTCCTCCTGCCTGTCCCTATAGCTATGGAGCCATGCAGTGATTGGTGATGGCCTCCGAATTGATCCATGTTGAAAATGACCAGGCTTTATTTAGAGGAGGGTCAAACTGCAGAGCCTTACCTCCAAGACAGTATCTTCTATCACTTCTCTCCCCACATGCAACTTGTGCATAAAGCAAAAGGGGATTTCCTTGCAGCACTCCATCAGCAGAGACGTTGCTGGGGACTGTGGTTGTGTCCAGGTGGGTCCCCAAGGACTGGGATGCAGGCTGGGATGTGGAAGAGCTGGATTTGAGAAATGGAAGCTGTGGGTCTGGAAGGGGATTGTTGGGTGGTTGTGGTGGTTGTTATCTGCGCAGGGAGAAAGAAAAGAAACGCACTGGAGGGATTATATGGAGAAACAAGGTTATGCCCTGAAAGAGGACAGCTTTGTGCATTTACTGACACACGCTTCACAGATCCATTGCATTTTCCTCTTGTCCAGTGTGTCTACTGTGCTGCTATGATGGCTCTTTTGTGATGCTTACAGCTATTGTTTCACTGTTTTTGTCTTGACAGTGTTTAAAGACAGAGGCTAACCAAGAGTAATTATTTTCCCCTTGCAAGTACCAACGTTTAATTAAAAACCACATTTCTACCCAGGGGAATGCTGCTCAGGGCATGCTCTGACTGTTGCTGTGTAGATGATGTTCTTCATGTGGGTCTGGCACTTTTGCAGGGAGAGGATGTGCTCTGGGGATCTTGCAGGATCTGCTTTAGAACTGGATTTCCAGAAAAAAAAAAAAAAAAGAAAAAAAGAAAAAAGAAAGAAAAAAAAAAGAGTTTGGGCAGTTGAACTGCTATGAATTTTAGAAGTCATCTCATCTGATGAAATAAATGACCTCAGGTGCACATGGCAAGGCTGTGGGCAGCACTATCAGGTTGGCTGTGTAATTACATACTGCCCAGCTGTGGGGAAAAATGCACTGAGCACAGTGGAGATCTCGGATTTACTGGAGAGGTCGCTGATTGGCTGTGCACCCCTAAAGCCTGCAAATCTTTAAGCAAGAATGGGTCTTCTGTGCTCCTAGGAATTGGTGTAGAACTACTCAGCTGGCAGAGTAACAGCACTGGGACAGGGCAGTTTCCATCAAAACATTATTAAGCATTAACACTATTCTTGAGCCTCCTTTTCCCTTATTACTAATGCAGTATGAATGGGGAGTGTTGCACTTAGTGCCTTTCCTAGTTGAATCCTGAAGGGCAGCAGCGCCTCTCAGACAATGCAGTGCTGCTGGGGCAGAGGCAAAGTGTTGGCCTGTGCTTCCAGGTGATCCGCTCCGCTGCAGACTGGTCGGCTGGCATCAAGTACCACGAGGAGTCCATCCACACCGCCTATGTCAACGTGATCGAGAACAGCAAGCACTACATCTACATTGAGGTGGGTGGAAGGAGGGGAGGCAGTGGGGTCGTGGTGCCATCAGAAGGGCAGCTCTTGAGAGCTGGTCTTTTAGGAATTTTGAGACTTGGGGATATTTACACAGAATCTGCTCTGAACTTTTGGGGCTGTTTTTACCGACATCAGATCAAGGCCCTTGATCTGAAGGAAAGCAACTGATATGTACATATTTTTTGCTCATCTCTGGCAGTATGTGACAGTGGTTGTTCTTGCTCTTCCCGCAGAACCAGTTTTTTATTAGCTGTGCTGACGACAAAGTTGTCTGGAACAAGATCGGCGATGCGATTGCTCAGAGGATTCTTAAAGCTCACAGGTAAGCTCTTCTTAACAAGGCAGTCAGAGTCTGCCAGCTGCATTTGTGCAGTGTGGCTCAAAATAATACTGTAATGGACACGACTGTAAAGTAGCTCTTCTTCACGGCACCTGTGTGGTCAAACATCTACGTGCTTTCACAGCAGTCAGACTCTTCAGTGGTTTCTGTGCTACCAGGAAATGGTGTTTTGGACTTGCTCTGATGCATGTGTATATTTAATGATGTAAATTGTGTGAAAGGCAAGCCTTCTGTGCTTCCCAGTGGCCCCACATTTGTGTATAGGCAGCCAGTCCTGGTCTGAGTGGGGGCCAAACTGATGGATGAGAAGGTTTAACTGGGATGCCTGGATTGATTAAACTATCTGTAGGGAGGACTGCTTTTAAACTGGGGATGCAAACACCTTTTGAGAATTTGACTGCAGGGTTCAGCTATTGATGGAGGGCTCTTTTTCTGATAAGTGCTGGAGAACAATTGCAGCCCACTGCAAGGGGCTGCAGTTTGTGCTGGGATGGACACAATCCAGCTGCAAGGTGCTCCTGTTACATGAGATGCCTGACCCCATGCTAACCTGAGCTCCACAGGCAGAGGCTTGTTTTTGTTCTGATCCTGGGCATCCTTGCTTAAGGTTGCTCTTTCAGAACTTATCTTGAAGATCTATGTATGTCATAACATAAAAGAGCATCCCTGTGTTGCTGGGCCAGAAAGCTTCCTACACTTTCTTTCACATGCTGTTTTTCCACGTACAGCTATAGGGAAGCGCTGTTGGAAATGAAGTAAACTCAGATCCTCTTTGTCTAAAACTACATAGCTATATTTACCTTCTTGAATGGCTGGTGTTCTGCTTGTGCCCTGAGCTTTTCCCAACTTTTCTGATGTTTCTGACTTCTTCAGGACAGAATGGAGCAGGCACTTCTCACTGTTGGGTTTCTGCCTGTTGTAGTGCCCAGCAGCAGAGACTGCAGAGCTGCTTTGTACCCTTGGCTTTGGGATGTGTGAACTTTCATGGTGGCACAAACAGACTGCAAAAATAATCTGAGCACGAACTGATGGCAGGTAGAGAAGACCTGAACCTGGAAGTACATTTCATACTTTGCTCCCTTCAAGCTTGTGTAGTGGCCTTGTGGACAGAAACCAAACCAGTCAACACAGAGAAAGTGAGACCAAGCAGGAAGACCTGCAGGCTGATATTTTCCTTGAATGTGTTGTTGTAGGGAAAACAAGCGTTACCGAGTGTACGTGGTGATCCCACTGCTGCCTGGCTTCGAGGGTGACATCTCGACAGGGGGGGGCAACGCGCTGCAGGCCATCATGCACTTCAACTACAGGTACTGTGTGCTGGGGGCCACCCGAAACTGCACCATGATGGGGCCCCGTGGCTTTGGCTTCAGTGCTGTGCTGTGAGCAGGGCACACACCACAGAGGGAAGTCCCAGCATCAGAGTGAGTTGGGTTGGAAGGGACCTTACCAGCCCCAGCCCCAACTGCTGCCATGGGACCTGATGGAGGTTGGTGACACCTCCCACCAGGACCCATCCATGACCTTAAGCATGCCCAGGGATGGATACCCACAGCTCTCTGGCAGCAGTGTCAGGGCCTCATGTCCCTCTGAGTAAAGAATTTCTTCCCTAAACATGGACTGGCACAGCTTTTTTTTTAGGAAATGAGCAGTTCTTGATAGTTCTTCATTTGTATGGGAATATGTGCATACATTTCTTCTGCTTGCACGGGGTATCTAAAAGGCATCTGTGTTTGCAATTTACCTTGCTTCAGTATATGCTATTGCCTCAAGCTGCTGTGGCACTCAGAGCTGATTAACTCCTTTCCAGGACCATGTGCCGAGGAGAAAATTCAATCCTGAGCCAGCTGAAGCCAGAAGGTAAGAGCTGTATTTCTTTCCTATGTGGCCATGAGATGCTGCCATTGGACAGATGGATCTGTAAAGCTGAAGCTCACGTTTTCTCGTTGCAGCATTATGCTGGGAGAGCTACAGCTGTGCAAACCCCAGGCGGTGGGGACAAGCACACCAAAAGCCTTGTTGCAAAACATTAGACAGCAAGGCCCTATCCGCAGCTCCTGGCTGCACTCAGTTCACTTCTTGCTGGTGTGTGCTGGTGTAGCCAAGGGATCGGGTTTGGGCTGAAGCATCATGAGCGACCTCAGCCTCCACAGCATCCCAGCAACCCAGTGGTTATGTGAGCCTTGGCTGCCTTCAGCCTTGCATCTGAATACAGCCCCCTTGTGGAGGAGGGAAGGACCCCAGGGAGGAGCGCAGCCCAGTTCCAGCTGCTTAGGTGTCTTGTAATCATGAGAGGCATCCCAAACACTTGTTAGTTCTGGTGCTCTGCATAAATCCTCCCTGCAGGCAATGACACTGGGCTGTGTATTCAATACTGTGCATGGACAAAGCACCTGCTTATAGCCTTTCTGCAGAAAAGCGGGCACCAGGTCCAGTGATTTTAGGGTTCCCATATCAGCTGGGAGTACTTTCATGTGGTGTGAGGGGGATTTGGGTCGCCTGTCACCAAAGTGGAATGTCTGAGCAGGCAGCAGAGCAGAGAGCCCACAGGTGATTTTAATGTCCATTCTTCAATAAATGTACTTCCAGTCCCTGCTTGTGTGCTTTTGTAGCACAAGCTGTTAAATCAAGCTGTGCCATTCGAATGGGGCTTTACATAAAGAGGACTTTTTCTTATTTTTCTCAGCCCATTGGTTTTGTTCTCTCTTCATTCTCAGTTGGAGATAAGTGGATCAACTACATTTCTTTCTGTGGGCTCCGAACGTATGCAGAGTTGGAAGGAAAACTGGTCACTGAGCTCATCTATGTCCACAGCAAGCTGCTGATTGCCGATGACAACACGGTCATAATCGGTGAGCAGGGATTCTGCCCTTAGCTTCTGCCCAGTGTGGGCTGTGATGCTGCATGCGTCTCTGTGCTGGGAGTTCTTCCTTATCAAATACTTTGCTGTTAGGTTACAAATACATAAATACATCAGAAGGGTATGTAGGAGGGAAAACAGGGTTTGAAAAGCTGTCGTTTAGTTTGTTATTTTGAAAACAGCTTTAAATCCCCGTGCAGCAGTTATGAGAATCCCAGTGCAGGGAATATTGTCCATCTGTCTTGTATCAGGCTCGGCTCTAGCAGGAGGACTTGTGAGACTTGTCATCTGTTCCTTAAAGAACAGAATGTGCTGTGAAATTTGGACGGTTTGGACAACATGTGTCATTTATCAGCTCTGTTTGCTAGGAGTGGGGAAATAGGTTATAGCAAGTAAGAGAGAGCATTTCATCTGTCTCTGTTACCATATTTATTATGAGACTGTGAAGCAAAGACAAGAAACCTCAGGCACTGAATTGCACATTGCAACTGAAAAGCAGAATTGGAGCCTGTTTCTTTAACAAAACCCTTTCTGATCTGTTATATCAGCAAAGAGAGCTCTTCCAAAGAGCAGTTCCATAGCAGATTATGCAAGAGCGAAACTCTCCCCTCCCTTAGAGCAGCAGCTCAGCCCTCACCTCAGATGGCTGCTGGTTAGGTTTGCTCTCCATACCCTCCCATGCTCATGAAGAAGCAATAACCTTTCTCCCCTTCCAAGAACAGTCAGGATTAACTAAGTCCAGCGCTCCACCTTCCCAGGAGGGACCGTTCCTTGGTGCTTTGTGCTTTATCACTTAGGTGACTGTTGCCTGTTCCCTCCCAGGCTCTGCCAACATCAATGACCGCAGCATGCTGGGCAAGCGGGACAGTGAAATAGCCATCATTGTGCAGGACACTGAGACTGTGCCCTCGGTGATGGATGGGGAGGAGTACAGCGCAGGGCGCTTCGCCCAGTCCCTCCGGCTGCGCTGCTTCAGGTAGGACAAGGGGACCGGCCAGGTTCAGGATCACAAGCTGAGCAATGCAACAAGCTGCTGCTGTGTCAGACTGAGCACTGCTGGGCCTGGCTCTAGCCCAGAGTTTGGCTGCTGCTTACCAGAGTTAATCTTCCTCCTGCTGTCCCTACCCTCAGCTGGCAGCTTGACTTACAGAGCATTTTGCTCAGGGAGTTCTCTAGGGGAGCTTGTAAATAAGACAGTGATGTTTTGCTCCGGATACTGTTTTCACACTGTCTCAATCTTGGGTGGTGGTATCTCTTTCTAATGAAAGCTTGTTCACTCAGAGCAACCATCTGGCTGGCAACACAGTCGTTGTTTCATTAAGACCTCTTTCCTTTTCCTTTCTTCCCCCCCCTCCCCCACGTTTCCCATCTGGACATTTACTGCACAGAAGAAAGGGCGAATATCAGGCAGCAATAAGGCTGAGGGATTGTGGCAGCAGGAAGGCGTGCTGCCTTTTAGCAAGTCCCAGGGACACTTGGGGACTTGTGCGTTTGGGACAGATTCCTTTCCTGGTATTTCCAAGAGACGGAGTGCCAGGCTTGAGCAGGCATCAATCCCTTCCTGTTTTTGTCTCAGGGTTGTCCTCGGTGGCTCCGATCTCAATCCAGACCACCAGGATCCTGTCTGTGAACGGTTCTTCAAGGAGGTGTGGATCTCCACAGCAGCTCGCAATGCCACCATCTTTGATAAGGTGATGCCTTGTCCCGTTGCAGGTGGGAGGTCTAGGGCAGCAGGGCCAGCTCCTGGAGTCAGTCAGATGTTCTGAATGAATGAACAGCATCATTAAAATGCCATAGCTGGGAACAAGAAACTGGAGCATCCTCACACCACTCCAGCATGTCTACTTCTACTTGGCCATCTCCAATCTGTATTTTAAACTGCTGCCATTTAGAGGAATACGTGTTCAGTATTTTTACCTTTCTCAGGAAATCCACCTCGCTGTATTTCCCCACGCTGACCTGCCACTTCTTCTCTCTGTTGCTCTCAGGTGTTTCGATGCCTTCCCAGTGACCAGGTGAATAATTTAGCCCAGCTGCGTGACTTCATCAACAAACCAATATTAGCGAACGATGATCCTGTGAAAGCAGCTGAAGAGTTGAAAAAGATTCGTGGGTTTCTGGTTCAATTCCCCTTCCGTTTCCTGGAGGAAGAGTACTTGCTTCCCTCTGTTGGAACAAAGGAGTCCATGGTACCCATGGAGGTTTGGACTTAAGGAAATGCAGACTGACTGCTTTACATGTTAAAGTTCGGTTCTCTGAAGACAAGCTGATGAACAATATGTGATTTCTGAGAGCTTCTTGTTGCTAAGGGAAGCGAAAAAGATCTCCACCAAGCTAATGTGCCTTTCTCAAGGATCTTGGTGGAGGAACTTCAAGCAAATCAACACTAGAAAGGCGGGGAGCAGAAAGACTTGGAATTTATGACAAATAAGAAGCTTCAACTCTGGAGGAGTTACTTCTTAAGGCATGTTCTGAGCACCTAAAGGATGCATGCCACTTCCTAGGACAGGGAACACATCCTAACTGCTGTTATTACTACTGCCAGCTGTGTGCTGTGGTTGCACACATGCTGTGGTTGTGCTGTGGGAGTCTCCTCAGGCTCTGGAGGGCACCACATGGCAGCTCAGCAGAGACCCTCACCTCATTTTGGGCACCATCAGAGCCCTTTGAGCAGTTCTGTCACTGCAGGAGGTGCTGCCCAACCATCACTGCTTACCAAGCGTGGATGTTGCATCTCTTAGTTGGAAACATACAAACAATCTGTTGTCAGAATCAGTATTTTGGTCTCTTCTCCCCTCTAGGGGAGGGAAAATACTGTTCTTCCTGTGGCTCAAGCAATCAGCATCCCTGTGTGCAACATGGTGCTGCGTGGGTGCTGGCAAAGGGCAGCCTCCATGGAGCTGAAGGTGCTGGCATCTCTCTGACCTTTACAGAAATGCAGCGCATCATTTTGTTTAAAAGGCACTTGGAAGCTTTTTCCAAGTTTTAAACTAAAGCCTTATGTCTCTGGAGCTGAAGGCAGATAAGGCACTGAGTGTGACAGGGAACAGCTACTCGTAAGCTAGCATGAGCCAAGCTGAACGCTATGCTCCATGTTCTTCACTCATGCAATTATATCATATTCTATAGGCAGATCTTTCCATTCCTTTTTTGCTCCCTATTTAAAAGAAGGGAGAGGCCATGAAGACAGAGGTGGTGTCAGCAGACTGTGCTCGGACTGAGCAGACACATCACTCTGTAGATAGGGCAAACGCAAGGAAAGGGGGGACTTCAGCAAAACCTGTTCTCTGATCTTCTTTGTTATTAGACCAGTTGTGATCCTGAGCTCAGTTGTACAGATCACATTCTACCAGGTAGAACTCTATTCCCAAACTATTTTGTATTTCACAGTGCAGTGAAGCAGCAATTTGATCCCGTATCCTTGAGCAAAACAGTGCATCTCCTGGGCTAGGACATGGCCTGGTAGGTTCCAGCCCAGTCTCTGTGCCATCCTCTGTCCCACAACAAACTGTGCCTCCTGATTTCTTGCCCAGCCCCAGCTGCAGCCTTGGGAGAGGAGCTCCCTGTGTCAAACACTAAGAACACGCTGCAGGAAACGCTCAGCAAAAGCTGCAGAGGTGGGAGGCCGAGCTCCTCTGCTGCACGAGGGCTGGGACTCGCTGAGGTGTGACCTGCATTGCTCCACATGCCCAAAGCTGCTCAGTCAAAAGCCCAGGTGATCTGTTTTTTAATTTAATTCATAAGCAAGTTTCTTTTTATTGTTTTTAGCTCTTCCAACAGTCTCACCTGTTTTTAACTGGAAAAGAATTACAGTGGTCATCCATCTATTCCCAACCACGTGGCTGGCATCACTTTCTAGCTGATTGTCTGCTCTGTCTTCAGAACTGTAAATAGGCACCAGGTCACTCTGCACGGCATTGCTTGAACAAGTAGCGAACACCAACATTCCCCGGGCAAATCACATTGCAGCCGTGTCCTGCCCTTCCCTCTGCTTTACGCTCTTTTTGTAGATGGAACTGTGAATTTCTCCTTTCTGTTCGGTGAACTCATGGTCTGATCAGCCAGGTGGAAGTGCATGTGCAGAAGTTTCATGATAATCTTTGGTCCAAGAGGTTGGTGCTTTTGGCCGGCATGCTGCTAACAGATAACTATTTTCTCTTGTTTTTTAACCTTAAAATCAACTTAGGGTTCCCCCCTTCTCGCAGAGCCAGAGCAAGGTGCCATGCATCAACTGTTGGCAATCAGAAGAGATCAAAGGTGTCTTGTTACGCCATGTCAGTGCTGCTTCTGAGCTTTTATCTCTTGAGATGTTTTTAGCTGATTTAGTTGGAACAAAGCTGCTAACTTCAAACAATGACAGCCTGTCAGAGCCATTGCAAGTCACAGGGATCGGCAGTCATAGTTGAAAAGGCTCAACCCCCACCGCCTGTATGCATGAACCTTGAAGAAATGTAAGACTGTCATCTTCCAAGTGCTCTTATTGTCCTCGTTCTCTTATTAGCAAAGATAGTTATAATCATTAGACTATATTGTCCTTAAGGTGGAAGCAAACTATTGGGGCTTCACGGCTATTGGTGTTAGCAGAGAACAGCTCTGCACACCTGAGCAGCAGTGTACACTCCACTCACCTGCACCCTGCGGCCATACCCAGGCTCTGTGGCTCTGCTCAGAGACAGCTGGAGCTTTATTTCTTATATTAAGAACCCTGTGAGGTTGAAGACCTTGAGATAGTTGATACTTATAACTGAACAATCACTACTTCTTAGGTCGTAGTGCCAGAGCACTTTGGCATTGCAGACCTTCCAGCTGCAAAGGATTGCTCACAGATGTACAGTACTGTAACGTGGGTTGTGGGTTCAAGCACTAGAGCAAGCCTGGAAACACGCACTGTTTCTTGTGGCGTTTACTCATTAGAACTGAATGAAAGGAGGGAGGTTTCTCCCAGGCTTAGGCTTTATTTCGCAGCTTAACCAAGTATGCCACTTTTTTTTTTTTTCTAATTTATTCCTTAAGAGATGCCACTTCGGGAACTCACACTCCTTATCATATCTGAATGATTAAAAAATAATAATAATCTAATATTTAAAAGTGTATGTATGTTGTTGTATGGAAGTTGGACTGGATAAGCGTTTCACAGTAGAACTGACACATGGTTTAAAAACTTGAGGGATAAGATGCCATCGTATGCTAAGAATGTTGCTAACAGTAACATCAGAGACAGCCAATGCTTTGGCTGCAGGGCTCAGCCTGCAGCTGGGAGGCACAGGTCTGTGCTCTGACTTATCTGCAGCTGGCCAATGTGTTCACAGAGGCACCAGGCCAGCAAGTCCTCAGTATGGGTTTTCCCAGGCCAACAGTGATGGTGCACAATGCCGTTGTTCCTTAAATCCACGCACAATCAGACTCGGGCTTGGTGTGCTGTTATCACTGCAGTGGAACTGTGCCTTTTTGCACTTGTTGCTAGAACTGCCTGGGCTTTGCAGTCTATACTCACCAGCTGCATCTATGGTCCATGAGAAAGTATCTGGATGGCCCTTTAAACGAATGCTTCTCTCTCCTCCTGCTGAATGTGCAGACCCCAGTCCCACTGCCCTGCCCTGGCCCCTTATTGCTGCTGTTCTGCACTGCCAGTGGAAGGGACGCTGTGGGAGCTGTGGATGTTTCAATGCATGCTCGTGTTTTGTGGCACTCATTCTGCAAAAGGTCCCCAGGATGCACTCTGTGCTGCACAGCTGGGAGCAGGACGGGGGTGAAACCAGGAGCACCGCGCTGTGCCAGTGAATCAAAGTGCAACATACACTGACTACATCAGACCACTGAATGCAATGATTCTCTATGGGTTTTTCCTTTTTTTTTTTTTTTCTTTTTTTCTGCCTGCTTTCTTGTTGTATTTTCGTATCTTTGATTATTTGTTTTTTACCCTCCCGCTGTTCTGTCCTCAATGTAAATAATTTGGATGTACTGACTTTTTCCTGACACTCGGGGAAAGAGAAAAACCTTGCCAAGAGTCACAGTTCCTGGAATGTTATTTTCTGTATCCTGTCTCTGGCAAACCCTGTCCCCAATGTGAGAGCTCCCACTGCGGGCTGAGCGCAGGTCCCTCACCCCTGCCTCCATGAGCACCCACTATCCCTTCTGTGAAGGCTGCTGGAACCCAGTTTGTACCCTTGTTTCTGCTGATTATTGCTTTCCTCTCCACTCTGTGTATGATAAATGAATGTGTATTAAAGGACTGAAAATACAACGGAGCATGGCGTGCTGAAACACTTGGCTTTGGTCTCATTCCTGCTTGTTCTGGGGTCCGCAGCCACATCCTGCTCATGGGGCGTAGAACAGTGGGACGTGGTGGGAAAAGGCCCAGAGTCTCTGAATATAAAAGGGTGGGTTGGAGCCATTGGGGTTTTCCCAGGAGAGAGAATTTGCTGAAGTAGAACTGCACAGGAAGAGCAGTCCCTTTTAACGTTCAGTAGAGGAAATTCAGCACTGAGAAGAGCAAAAAGCAGATTGGTGCTGACCTCCAAGGGAAAAGGGATGAATAAAGCACCGGTGGCGTTTCCAAGCGATCCTGCAAACTGAAAACATTAACTTCTGTTTCTTAGGTTTCTGTATCACATGTGCAGGCACGGAGGTGCTTTTACTGGGTACACAGCTTCACCCTTTATCCATTAGCCCATTAAAAATACACATACGAGTGAATAACCAGGTTTCCCCTTCTAAAAAATCAATTTCTTTTTATTTCTCTGCAATTTCTCCAGCTCTTCAGACATTTGAGTACATCTCTGTAGCGCTGATGCAGCGGAGCGAAGGCTGTAAGGGCCTGAATCCCAACAGCAGCGTGAGTGAAATGCTCCATTTTCATTTTATTGGAAAAATTAGAAGTGACAGTTTCAAAATTGGTTCCACTGCTCTGATTGATTACTCCGAATATTTCACTCCAAATGATTGTGGCAAGGCTTTCTGCTGGGGCTCGTGGCTGGGATGGAAATTAATCTGGAAGGGAGAGTGGGGGGGGGAAGGAAGTTCTAGAAAAAGAAGAAATTATTCTACAAGGGAGACAGTTTATACCCAGAATCAATAACGAGTGATCTCTTCATATTCAGCCTGATCTTGATAATTAAACACCCTGCAAGCTATTACTGGAGGACAAAGGGGAGGCAGACAGTGTTATCGGAGCTTTGCAGGTTTGTTATCTGAGTTAGTGGTGCCCAGAGGAAGTAGGAGCGGTCTGCGTGCTGCTCAGAGGCCCTGCTGACACCTTCCCATGCAGAGCCGCCCTGAACCAAGCTGCATGTTTGGATAAGGGACTGCAGTGCTGGGCTGCAAGGAACACCAGGGCATGTGGTAGTTGCTGCAGGGCTTGGGCACCCAGAAAAGCACCAAAACAGGCTGAAAAGTGCTTTTAATTGATACCCTTTTTGCTAGGTTGGCATCCTTATCTTGCCATTTTGGCAATATCAGAAGTGAGGAACTGCAGAAAGGACAGTTGTGGACAAGCAGAGCAGTCAGAGGATGCACATCCTCCAACATCTCATGCCCTTTACATAGCACAGCCTAGGTGAATCCCATATGCTCTAGGACTGTACTACCCAGCACACGCTGAGCTGAAGAAAGAGAGCACAGCAACGGGATTGCACAATACAAATGCAATGCAGCTGTTTGTTCATTACCTAAGGAATTTAAGCTGTTCTGCCTCAGGGCAACACTAAAGCATAGTTTCAGGACAGGTCACTTTTAGATAACACTCACCTTCACTCTTCTTGTGTGTCCTGAAGCCTGAGCGAGAGCAGGGGACGGAACCTCTTGTAAAGCCAGGGCTGGAGGAGGATGGCTCGCAGCGCACCCACGCCCTCCTTGGCAGCCAGGGCTGAGTGCCTGCTATCCTCTAGAGGGTGCTGCGGGCTCACCCAGCCTGAATCCCGGCTCTGAATCAGGTGAGCGATGCCGTCTGTCAGCAGCTGTGAGCTGGAGTGGGTCCCGCCGCCTGCGAGTCCTGCAGCCACAGCAGTGCAGGAGGAGGAAGAGGAAGGTGCCCTCGGCTCCATCACCTGTCGGCATCTTTCTCTATGCCCCTGGCTTGCCTCCCTGGCTCTTGCAGGTCAGCAAGCCTACCCTTTTCCCTCTCTCTTTTGCCCTTTTCCCCTGAATGCAGCCACACCAAGCCATTTTAAATTGAAATACTGCATGTACCTTCCTTGTTTGGGCTTAAATATGTTCCCTGCCTACAGTGTGGCTCCCAGGAGGCTGTATTAGCTCTCAAATGGCTCGCTGCAATGCTTCTCTCTGCTGTGTTTCCTTGCAGGCCATATCTGTGTGACATCAACTGTGCTGGGTAAGAATGCTTACAAACCTATTTCCTCCTGCAGGATGATCACATTATACACAATTACACACTCGAGGAATTTCTCCTGAGATCCAGATGGGTACAGTCTGGAGTGGCTGAGGAGCCAGCGCGTGTGTGGAATAATGAATCATTCATTCAAGCTGACACATCACCATCAAGCTCTTGTGCTGCACAAGCATGTGTGGCACTGCACTCACTGCTTTTTGCCCTAAAAAAAGCCTGAATCATCAGAATCATTCCAAATTTGGGTTCCAGTCTATCTGTGTACTCTCTGTGTCCTGTCAACTCATTATTACTCTTTTTACCATATCAGAAAGATTTAAGCAGAGATCACTCAAAATGCATCAGCAGCACAGGTCTCCCCAAGCTGAGACATGCTGTCTCAAACAGAAACTTAGTTCAGTAGAACCAAAATCTGTTTGTCACCACCCATGTAGTTCCTGCTCCTTGCAGGGCAGACTGCAAGCACAGAGCCAGTATTTCCCATTGTGATGGGCAATAATCTTGTATAGAATAATTATTAGTTTTATTTGTCCACGGTTGAGTTTCTCTAGGAAAGCTGTGTGTTGTAGTGTAGCGTGAGGGATGTGTCCCACATATGGAGAGATAAAATTCCCAGTGAGGAGCACAAAGCCCATAGGCCGTGCCAACCTTCTCGCTCTTCCAGGGGAGCAGCCCAGTGCACGGCATGGTGTCAAAGATTTCCATGGGCTTCAGATACATTTTGTTCACTGTTTAATCATTATCTGCCAGCTCAAAATGCTGGAGCATACTTGTTAGCTAAAGGTCTCCTTTTAGGGAGCTGGTGGCCGATTATACTGACTGTGCCTAAGCTGTCACCCACATTTCCAATCTTTCACAGCTGGTAAAGCTATGGCAGGAATTCAGAGGAGGTGTGGAGGGAGCAGACTGCTGTGGCCATACAGATCACATCTGCTCCACCTCTGGGTCCTCTGAATTTACCTTCGGTTTCCCTTCTCCTCCCAAAGATTGTAGTCTCAAACTAGTCTTCCTAGGATTAAGACATTTTCCAATGCAATGTGAAGTAGTGCCATTTTCAGCCTATAAACTTACATCCTTCTGATGAAATTATTGCTACTTTCCTACTTTCCATAGCAGTGTGGGTTTCAGCAGTCTGACAGCCATCAACTTGCAGCCAGACTAGCTCTTAACACTCAGTTTTGCATAAGAACAGCCTAATTCCCCTTCAGCAAACAGCCTGTGTCAGCTACATTGCTTGCAGAACTCCCACTTTCCTCTGTATGTCATTTAGGTGTGCAATTGCTCATAAATCACTAAGTCCACCACCTGCCTATGTAGAGAATACTGGATTTTCTGTTGGGATATGTCTTTCTTACTTCCTAACTGAGTAAAGCACTGAATTCTTCTGTAACATCTGAATAACCTAGAGACGTTTTGCAGAGAGGAAGAATCCAGGTGGATCGGAGGTATTAACCTTATGGAGGTGTGTGCAGCTTGCTGTTGTCTCAAAGCTTGAGGATCTCACCATGGGCCCACTTTGCATACTGACCACCAGTCCAGAGACTTCTGCTGCTTCTGCTGCTCACCAGCAAATCCAGCCTGCTGTCTTCCACACAAACCCACCACGCAGTGCTTTGGCCTCATGTCACGTTCACTGTGTCTCACTCCTGCTCAGCTCTCTGGCTATGACAACCTAATCCCATGCCCACAGCTGTCACCCAGTGCTTTGAGGTGGGTTTGGTCAGTTCCCCCTTCATCAGTCAAGGCACATCCAGGGATTGATCCCTGTTTATTTTACTCCTGTATCAGTTGTTTTATAGCAGCACCTTTGACTTTATTTTATGCTGGGCTGTCACATATACCACGTAAGGGAAACTGTGTGGTTTTGGCACTTAGTACTCTTTCTTTTCCAGTTATTATTTCTCTACATTCAGTACATACTGTCTATGCTGTTAAAAGCCAAGTGGTACATAATGGATAGCAGGGAGAAAATCAACTGGGAAAATACCCACTCATCACTGCCTGCTTTCAAAGGGCCCACCTTGGAACCATAGGATGGGCAGAGGCTGCAGTACCATCAGTGCAAGCAAATTGAGAAGCACAAACTTCTGAAACCCTGAGATGAATTAAGTATATCCTGCCACTTTCAAATCTCTCTCCTTTAATACACTATCTGCTTTGAGCCTGTAGGGGCCACAATTTCAAAGGAAATTTTCCAATTCATCCTTCCTACTCCAACACTGGCACACAGGGGAGTGGGACTCAGCCACAACTCTGCTGCTTGGTATTGATCTGCATTCATTATGTGTGCTTGTCTGAGAGTCCCAGAATCCTCGTGCTATTTTGTTTCTAGCTAATGGTTTCTTGCTGTGATACATTTACCATAGCCCAGCTTAAAGGTACAGACCAGTCCCAGATTCCCCGAGTCAGAGGGGAAATCAGGTTGCTCCTTTCTGTTCTCTCGTTTGGAGTCATAGAATGGCTTGTGTTGAACTAGACATCAAAGCTCACCCAGTCCTAACCCCCTGGGCTGCCTCCACCAGCTCAGGCTGCCCATTCATGGCAATGGGCACCTCCAAGGATGCGGCACACAGCTCTTGGCAGCAGTGCCAGGGCCTCACCGCTCTCTGAGTGAAAAAATTCCCCCTAACATCCAACCTAAGTCTGCCCTTTTAGCTTAAAACCATTTGCCCTTGTCCTATCACTATCAGACAATCTAAGCAGACTTAGCACTCTAGATAAGGCCTCACAATGGCAGAGCAGAGAGGGGGACAATCCCCCTCCCTGCCCACTGCCACCCCTCCTGTGCTGCAGCCCAGGATGCAGTTGCCTTTTTGGGCTGCAAGCACACATCGCTGGCCCATGTCAAGTCATTCCACATCTTTCACAGACTCTCATTTTCAAAACCACCTCATTTCCTGCCTGATGTGATTTTTCATTTCTTATAAATCACGTGTTGATGCTGCCATCGACTTGTCTGACAACACCTGTTTCCTCTTGTTTTGTGTAACCCCACGCAGCTCCAGGGGCTGACCTGGCTTTCCCCACTGCCCAACCTCTGCTACAATCTCCTTGTCTGTTTTGTGGCTCTCTAGAGGTATCTCTTGGTGACAGAGGCTTCAGGGCTCTTGAGGGGCCATGTCTGCATTGAGTGCATTAGTCACAAGGGCACGTTCATGGTGAGGAGCTGCCAGAGCCACCTCACTGGCTCTTCACACTCTCAGAGTCTTTTCTGTCTGTAGGTGGTGGTAATGCCTTTAGCTGGGACTGGTAGGAGGGAAGGCTGTTCCATATTGCAGGCTGGAAAAGGCCTTCAGAGGGGCACAGAACTGAAGTCGAAGGCAGTCTGCTGCTTTCTGTGATGGCCTGTCAGTCAGAATATCCAAACTGCAGGATCTCGTGGGCCTGAAGGCAGCCTGAAGCCACCCTCCTGCTGCCTGCCGTGGAAGAACTTCCACACATTAAGTCTAGGAATAGGTGTATTTACACATGTAGAGTCCTTTCTGACAGGGTGAAGTGATATTTGTGGGAGCTCTGACGGTGATTTTGTGTTTCAGCAAGCCAGAATGCTTGATGTCTTTGAAATCCTCCATCCACTTCTTGAAAGCACAGCACGTCTTGCCTGTAGTGAACATTTGGGTTATCTTTTTTAAGCATCTCCCTGTTATGACAGGACCTAGAAACTCTTCTCCTTTTTTATTTATTTATTTTTAAGCCATTTTCATCTAATTCCAGGAGCAGTGCTTTCATAGACTGCCACATCTCCGTGCAGGCATGAGGAAGTAAACATGTCTGAGAGAACCTCCACATAAAGCACCAGCAATTATCCCAGGCCCCGTCTACCTACTCAGACACCACGTTAAGCACTACTCAGAGGATCGCTTTAAGTTGCTTCAAGTACCTCCAGTTGTTTTCTGACTGGCTTCTGCTTTGGTCATTGACTGTGAGTGGGAAGCAAAACAGTATTCAGCATGCTTGCAAAAAGGCAGAATCACTTGCTGTTGGAGCTCTACCTCCTTTGTGAAACAACATTTTTCATAAGCCGTGTGGAAGGCATCAATCAATAAAAAAGAAATGAAAATCCTGAAAAATAAGTATGCCAAGAAGGATTTGGGCCCACATTGCTTCTGGCCTGTAGGTGCCAAGTCTCTGAGCACCCTGCACACGTGGGACCTTTGCTATAAACAACTTTGCTAACTGCTCTGTGCAGCTTCAGCCTTGTAACCCCCTTGCTAAGGAGATATAAGAGCCCTACCCACACCTCAGGACAGATTAACATTAAGGAGAAAAAAAAAAAACAACAAAACCCTCACTGATCCTGAAATGTGTCTTAATTAACTCCCAGCAATTTGCATCTGACAAAAGATAGAGCCAGTTTCTCTTGTTCGACTGATCTGTGTTTAATGCCAGATGAGGGTGGCTTCAGGTCAGGTGTTTCCCAGGCCTGGGGCTGTCTTTGGTCTGTGAGACAAGCCAAGATAGAAGAGGGAAAGTGAGTCTAAATGCTGTTTGTCTCAGAGTAGCTCAGATCCAGATTGGTCAGCAGAAAAACAAAACAAAACAAAACAAAACAAAGTACATATCAGGAGGCTAAATAGTTTTGATAAAAGGAATTTGGAAAGAAAGCAGCCTCCATGGAGAGGGTAGAGAAGGCAGCGCTCAGGAGCAGAGCTGTTTGTGCTGCACTGAATGGGCTCTGAAGCATTCCCTCCTATATCAGGGGACATGGCTCTCTTGCTGCATATGGATGCTATCCTTGAGATCTTGGTAAAAAAGGGATAAATTAGTATTCCTCTGTGGGGCTACAGGAACTGGGTTGTTAGGAGCAAGGCGTTTGGTTTTCAGCAAACAATGCAAAAATAGGATTTTAATTGCTTCCCAAGCACGCACAACTGGCACATTTTAAACGACTGTAAAAGATATGATAGGAGGGCTCCCTTGGATGTTTATTTCTTCACAGAAGAGGTGGAAATTAAAGTGGTTAAATGACAAAATAAAGCCTTATAACACCGCTGAGCTCTCAAACAGCACCGTGGTGATGCAATGACCACATAAACAAGGTGTTGCTCTATATTCTTTTATATTTCTTTTAACACAGCTGCACGCTATCAACTTATCTTAAAATCCAATTATTATGGGTTTCACAGTATTAATTTTTCAACATCCTCCATTCGGTTTGGGCAGTTTAATTACTGGGCAGACTGTGGGGTAACACCACCCGGATTTGGGGGATCAGAGAAATGATGCTGTCACCAGCCCTGGGAATGAGTTGTCATGGAATAAAGCACACATAGGTTCCAAAACAGGGCCCAGCCAGGCTTTCATGTTTGCTGCCTTCCTTTTTTTTCTTTGCTTTTAGGGAAGGATCCAAAACACGGAGCACCTGAAGCTCTTGCTAATCAGACAAGGCCTTGCACATCATTTACACTTACTAATTCCACATCCAACCCTGTAACATAGCAGCAGGGGAACCGCTAGGTGATTATATTTAATTTTATGCAGAGGTCAAATGAATAGAATAGTTTATATGTGAGCCGATGCCTTTTAATGAATAAATCAAAACCACCGACCCGACATTAGCCCTGCACTGCCAACAGGTGAGCTTTGTTTGGCTCATTAAGGTGCTCACTGACCAAGGCTGGGGACTGCTACCTGTAGGAAAAACTGATGCTGTCATATGTCTCTATCTTCCAAATGGGGGTGTGATGACACAAGCAACGCCTTGCTACCAAGGTCCCAGTTTCTGCAGTGCTGAGCATGGGGTGGAGAAGGAGCTCAGGGAGCTGTTTGTAGGACAGGTGCCCCAGCTCCTGCTCTGTGTGGCAATGGGACCATGCATGAGACACAACGGGGCCCTGCTGCCATCACTGAGGGCAAGTCAGGTGGAAGTGCAACTTTTGTGTTCGACTGACTCACAGCAAAACATTTTGGGCTGATTCAACAGAGAGCTCTGCTTCCCATCATAACAACTCCAATTGCAAGGTCTTGTTTGGATGCTCCTGGCAAAAGGAGTGTATACAGAGAGGCACTAAAAGAAAGAGTAACATTTGGAAACTTCATTTTCTATATAAAAAGCTTCCCGCAGCCTGGGCCCTCGCCAGGCCTCTCTATTCAGTACCACTCCTTGGTAGTGAGTTATTGGTATGGAAGGGTTCTCTGTGTTTTTGCCATCTTGACAGACAGAGGATTGACTGTAATTACATCACAGCTTAGCTCGGGGCTTTGCATGCATGCAGAGGGTCAAGGCAATCCGTCTGTTTGCAGGACTGGAGCGTAAATTTGTTATTTTATTTATTTTCTAAACATCTTCTCGTGTTTCAAAAAGTGATATCCACGTACCTCACATGCACCAGGTTTTGCTTCCCAACCCCAAAACCCCTCATTGCCACCCTCCCTGCAATTAACTGCGATGGTTTGCAATGCACAAAGCGCATCTCCAGCCCAAAGTGTAGGAAAACCCCATCCATCCGCCTGCCAGTTGACTCATGTGTAGGGTTTCCACTTCCCAGCTCTGCATATTGCGAGATCCTGACATGAGCCGGGGAGAGCTGATGTTGTCAGCGCAGCTCCCATACGGTTTGCTCAAAGGCAACAGATTTTTTTATACATATATATTTATACATGGCACCTGGGTTGGCAGAAACTACATCCGAAAAAAGGGAAACAGGGAAAACACTCAGTGCTGAGTCTGCTTAGTGGGGCGTGGAGGGGTTTGGGCCATTTCTGGGATTGTTTTGTCTGGAGGAAGCTCGCGGGAGATCTACAAAACACCCTGAGAGGAGGTTGCGGGGAGGTGGGGGGGTCGGCCTCTGCTCACAGGTTACAGTGATAGGCCAAGGGGTGATGGCCTGAAGTCGCACCAGAGGAGGCTGGCTTTGGGTATTGGGAAACATTTCTTCCCAGAAGGAGCGGTCAGGCACGGGGACAAGCTGCCCGGGGAGCGGTGGAGTCACCATCCCTGGAGGTTTCCCAGGGGAGGACAGATGTAGTACTTAAGGGCACGGTTTAGTGGGTAACAGTGGTGGATGGATCGGACTAGATGATCCGAGAGGTCTTTTCCGACCTTAACGATTCTATGAATTCTAAACGACGGGTCTCGGCCAAATGCAACATATTGACCCAGCCGGTGGCCGGGGACAGCTCAGGTTGGGGTCAGTTTGGGGTGCGGATGCGATGCCTGACTCAGACCCGGGCTGCAGCCGCACACGGAGCCGTACGATGCCGGGCAGCGGCACCGCAACCCCAGCACGGCGCGCGGCCCCACGCAGACAAAAGGCCGCGCGATCCCCACGCGTGGCTCCGCCGCCCGCCCCCTGCCCGCCCCCTCCCTCCCGCCGCTGACTGACAGGCGGCCCCGGCGGCGCGCTGGGCCGGGCGGGCGGCGATGCGATGCGGCGCCGCCGCCGCCATCCCGGCGCAGCCCGCGGCGTGCCCTGCCCGCCGGCAGCCCGCGGCCGCCCCTAGCCGCCCCTAGGTGCCGCGGCGCGGGCGGAGGGGCAGGGGCGGCGGCGGCAGCTTCTCCCTCCCCGGCAGCCCCGCATGAGGGGAGGCGTTAAATAGCGCTAGCGCCGCGCCGGCCGCCACTGCCAGCTCGGTGGTGGCGGGGCCGCCTCGCCGGCGGCGGCGGAGGAAACATGGCGAGCGACTCGCCGGCGCGGAGCCTGGACGAGATCGACCTCTCGGCGCTGCGGGTGAGGAGGACGGCGGCGGGCAGCGGGGCGGAACGGGGCCGCGCTGCGGGCGGTGCACACGTGTGGGAGCGTCGGGTGTGTGTGCGGACGTGCCTGCGCCTATGGAGGTGCATGTGCGTGTAGCGCTGCGCGGGTATAGCGCGTCGGTCTGGACGTGTGTGCGTCTGTCCGGGTGTGTGTAGAAATGTACGTGCGTGTACATCTGCTCCTGTGCAAGCCTACGTGCCTGTGGCCGTGTCTGTGTGCGTGTGCGTGCGCCTAGATAAAGCATGTACATTTCCCCCCCGTATGTATGTAAGTGTACGTGCGTACAGCCCGCACGCATGTAAATGTGGCTCTGCACACACGCACGTATCTGTGCGCGTGCCCCTGTGCGCACACATGTGCGGATGTGCGTACGCCCGTGTGTGTGTGTGTGTGTGTGTACGCACCCGCACGGGCACGCGGCTGTGTGTGTGTGTGTGTACGCCCAGTGCCCACCTGCCCCCCCCGCGCTGCCCGCCCCTCTGCCGCGGGCTATGGGGCGCCGTGGGGCCGCTCCCCGCTGTGATTTGGGGTGGGGGCAGCGCGGAGCTCCCCCCGCCCACAGCGGGGCCGTGCAGCGCCGCGTCTCGTCGCGCTCCGTTAATCAGCGCCGTGGCCGCGCGCACGCAGGGACGCACGGCCGGGGATGCGGGATGGATGCGGATGAGGGATGCGGGATGCGGATGCTCGCACTGCTTCCCACGCAGCGCCCGCTGTGCCCCCTCCTCTCTTCCCCTCTTTGAGATATCGCTGTCCTGCTGCCGTACCCTTGAAATGTCGAACGTGTCAGCTTCCGCCTGTGGCCCGATGCCACCCCCAAGGCCTTTTTCCTGCAGGTTTTTTTGTTGTTGCTGTTGGTTTTTGTTGTGTTTTTTTTTCTTCTCCTTTTTCCCCTTTCCTCTTCATCCCTTTGCTCTCAGCAGCTCGCTGCTGGGGATGGGAGGCTGATGGGAGGCTGCTTCCATCAACCTGCTGGCGTAGAGAAATAGATACATTGTAGCAGAACCCGCTGAGGACAAGTGCGAGTACATTTTTAGAATTAGAAACAGTATTGGTTTCAGTAGAAAGAAAAAAAACCCACCAAAACAACAAAAACCAGTCTTTGTTCACTTGCCCTACTTTTTTTCCTGGTGAGTTTCTGGCTGATTAATAGTGTGTTTGCTCAGCAGGACGTGGTGCACAGCAGGCTGGGACCCACCACCATCCTGCGGGGAGGGAACATGCAGTGGTCCCTTCCCTACTGGGTGGGAGGGAGCTGGAACCACTGGGGTTAATTGGGGGTAGCGGTGTCCTTGGGGGGGAAGGGAGGGCCCTCTGCTTCTCCCCCACCCCCATTAGCTGTGTATGTATCTATATTTAACCATCAGCGTTAGCTGTATGTGAACCAGGTCACTAGTTCCTTTTAAGACTACCTGCACGTGCTCAGCTCTTCTCTTCTTGTGGCTTTTTAATAGTGTTGTGCTCAAGATGCAGCCTGGATTTTGTTTTCATTTTATGAGGAAATCTCTACCCCTGCCTGCCTGCAAGCCCCCATGGCATGGGAACACAAAGCCCCCCCACCCCCCAGCCCAACCCCTGGGAGGGCTTCACAGGGGGGGCTACTCCTGCAGGAAGGGGATTTGGGGAATACCATTATATAGTTGGGATTTTTGGACTCCCATTATAATCTTAGGATTAGAAGAAGTGGCAGTCTCCTGATGGGGGGAGAGACCTCCTGTTATGGCGCTTTCTTTTAAATCATGAGAGATATGATGGTTTATAAGGGAGACAAGAATAGAGCTTTAATTTGCCAAGGAATAGATCTTCTTCTAAACCAAGCTCTTTTAGCACTTAGAATAATTGTTAAAGGTCATAAATTCAGCAGATCGGGCAAGAAGCGTGAATCATTCTGCAGGGCCTGAATCAGAAATCAATAGTAAATTTGCTGCCTGAGCACAAAACTCGGCAGCGGGGCGTAATTCCCCAAGCCTTGCAAAATGTCATTTATGGGAAGATGAGAGGAATGTCGGGATTGGTGCTGTGGATGGGTCTGGGTGGGGGAGCTGCTGCTGTGTCTGTGCAGAGGGGTGAGGGGTGGCTGCTGGGGTGACTCAAAATCTAGGGGGGGGGAGAATGATTTCTTCTTAGCTGTGGGGAGAGGAAGCTGTTGGGCTGCTTATCACCAAGTTTGAGTCACCGAGGTGTTCCAGGAGGTTGGGTTTGAGGAACAACATGCCAACACCTATAAAAAAATAAAGAAGGTGGACCTCTGCCAGCGTGCCCCATCCGACTGGAGCAGAAAGGTGTGTGCAGGGCTGAGCGCAGAGGGGACACTAAAGCCCCCGTGTACTTGTGCTTTGCTACATGGGTTTATGTTGGCTGTGCTGTGCTGCTTCGTGCACTCACAGCCTGAAACAAAGCACCAAATTCTGACTGCAGTGTATGGCCTGCTGCAGCTCGGAGCGCACCTCGGGCTTGCTTCTGCCTCCTTTGCAACATATTTCTATCAATCATGTTATCCTGCGCTCATTGCCATGGTAGCCAGGTGTCCCCCGTGTCAGCACAGCGAGGATTGCAGGGAGAAGCTCTGGCATCAGGAGGGCTCTTACAATAGAGGTCTTCGTAGCGCTGGTAATGAGCACTGTTAATGTTGCAGAAAACTGTAATTTAAAATGATGAGGCCATTGAACAGGTAGTGCTGCGTATTACACTGACAAGGGGATAAGATAAACTGCATTATAATGTTCTTTTGTCCGGGCTGGGAGGTATTTCTGCTGGTCTGCTCAGCATGGTGAATAGCCCCACGGCCTGGCGTTGCTATTAGCAGAATCATGATTAATGCAGGGATTTATGCAGGTTGTTGACAGAGCAGATTTTGGTGTTGTTTTTTCTTTGGGAAGAAAATGAGAACGCATGTGAGCAGCGCTGCAGCAGGCTGTGCTCCACGGTGCTGCATGCACAGCTGAGCGCCACAGGAGAGCCGTCAGGACGGCGCTGGCTTTTCTCTCTCCCCATTTGATTTCAGCATGTGTCGGGGTGAATGCTGTCATCTCGTGCTGAAGCCAGTGGCCTCGATCCCTCTGAAATATCCAGGTCAATAGCTTTCCCTCTGCCATGTCTGTTTGCAGCCTGGCTCCTGGCTGACATGTGGCGATGGCCATGGGCTTTGCAGCTGCAGCAGCGGATATGCTTCAGGTGCTCTGCCTGGAGCTGGCCCTGTCCCCTGCTCATGCTCTGCAGCGCGTGGGGGGCTCAGGACCGAGATCCTCTCCTCACAGCTGTGCCTCTTATGCCTGCGAATGGGTTCACCTGAGCTTGGCAGAGGGTTTCCTGCTTAGAAACAGGCTTTCTGGGGGAGGAGCAATTGTTATCTTTGTGTACCTGGATGTCGCTCTGTTTTGGGCTTGTTAACAAAAAACAAGGCTTTGCTATTTACTTCTGCAGAGTGCTGACCATGCACTCTCTGGAAACTGGATCCTAAAATCGTTGGTTGTTTTGGGAATGCCTGGCCTTTACTGCTCGGGTTGGGAGAGGAGACAGCGCGGAGTTAAGGAGCCGGTGGGTATTAGCTGTTGCTGGGAAGAATTGGATGAAACCCAAAAATGTCACTGCTGTTGCTCTAGATGTGCTTTGTATAGAAGTGGAGCACACTGGCCGTTCGTTGATCATTGCCAAGGAAGATTAAAAACCCTCTTATTAAAATCAAAGCAAACAAACAAAAAAGCCCCAACGTGCCGGCATTGCCCTGCGTTCAGAACTTCATCATGTTATGGAGTATTTCAGAATCATTAAAGATTTAGGAGAAGTCCTAATGGGGTGTAAGCACTACAGCCACCACTCGGGAGCATTATCTCTGCAGCATTACGTTAAGCTGCTTCTTCCAACTCCTTTTGAAAAACCATCGCTCAACAGAATCGAGGCAGCTTTTGCAAAGGTCACCTTCTTCTTAAATAGAAAGAGAAACTAATTTTACTGGAGATGACTTCTGGAGATGAAGATTAAAGGCATCTTTATGTTGTGTTTTACATGCTACGCTACCATGCAGTTATTTGGGACCCGTGTTCAGCAAAAGTGTGTGTTTAAGCTGGAACTCACAAGGTTAGGCCCTCTTGGATGTTGTCCATCAGTGCCTCAATCAGTATAAACTAAGGACTGTGACTGTGCCTACAGACTTGGTAAATTTTGACCCTTGTTTGTTTGTTTTAAGCCTAAAACCTCAGTCTGAATAATCCCCAAAGGTACAGAAATGTCCAGCTCTAAGCCCTGCTTCTGCACCCCACTTCCACCCATCAAGCCAGCAGTGCTGGCTGTGGTGCAGTCACTGTTTTCTGCCCATACATGCATAGTGTGTGCATGTTTGGGAAAAGAAACACCAGAAACAGCTGTCTTCTGCCCAGCCCTCTTGCATGGCTGATATTTTTCACCTTTTGGAGCTGTGCAGCCCAAATGTTGCTATGCTGCAGCCTCCACATCTCCTCCAGCTCAGGTTGCTTGCTCTGCCTGATCTCTGGAGATCCTCCACAGCAGTAGAAGTAGATGGTGAGTGTGAGGAGGTCTTCCCTTGATGTGTGGAGGTAGTTTCCATCTGCCAGTAGTAAGTGTAGTAGTACAGTTTATAGGGGGTGAAGGGAGAGAACCATTTCCATTTGATCAGGATGTAAATCTCCTGAAATTAATCACTGTGCTAAGGAAGAGGTGCACTTGAAAGTCATTATTTCTGTGTTGCCAGGTCACACGTAAGCTGCAGTCACACCCCGAGCCTGGACTCTGAGCTGCTCTCTGCAAACCAGGCCTGACTACCCTCTAATGCACCCACAACCACTGTGCACCCGTCATTATATACATCAGCATTAGCCTGTGCCTCAGCCCTGTGAGCAAGGACACAGTATTGATCCCTGCCTGATTTCTTCCTGCCTAAAATACAGATGGGGAGAATCCTGCCAGTTCTCCCGTGCCTGCCCCAGGGAGAAGCTAATGTTAGTGTAGGGCATGAAAGGAACAACAGCAGCCATGGGATGTGGTGTTGGGGTGTGAAGGGCGAGGTGCTGAGCCTTGGATGTATGGTTTGTTCTCCAACCAGCTGGTTGCAGTCAGTCACAGCTCCATTAAACAAGGGTTGCTGTCCCCTCTCCCTGTCTCCTTTTGTCACTTTGAACTGCAGAGGTGCATTGACAATAAGGGGCTGCTTGCTCCTTTCTCAGGAGAACAAGTGATATAAAATAGGCTTGGTGTTCTGCATGCAAATGGCTCATGATTTCTAACAGGATTATCTAGCACACACAAACCTGCAAAAATGAGACCCTTCCTCTGCCCGCATTCCCTCTCTGTGCCCATTTGAGATGAGCCCATTGTGGAGCCATGTGACTGTGTCCCATGGGATGAGGATGCTCAGCACGTAGGGGCCAGTGCTGGGGCATTCACTCTTGTTACTGGGAGGAGAGGCAAGACAGGCAAGGTGGGGTAACATCGATAAGAAGTTTAATCAAACCTCAGTTACAGCTCTCTGCACGCCTGATTTTATTTTGTCATGGCAAATGCTTTGAGAGTGCAGAGAGCCATTTTCCTTTTGATCTGGAATGTTGCTTTTCAATGTTAATTTTCTGCAGTGCGTGCCAGAAGTTCAGGGTTCTGTATTGGCAGTAAATTATAGATGATTGTAATCAGGCAGCCAGTGCTGGGGAATCCAGATGTGTCTTGCGTTGCTGAGAACCAGCGCTTCCTCCTGCAGTAGGTGTGCAAACAGCCTTCACCACCCCGTGCTCAGCTGATGAATGGCTGTGAATGCAGCAGGAGCTATGCACTTTGTTCTGCTTCTGATAACCAGCTCTGCTACAGAAAGTCTATCAGATATTAATGGCTTTGTACAAACGCCACCCTCTTGCCATTAAGTGAGACCGGATTGCTTCATTCAGTCCCATCCTTCCCCCATACAGACTGTGGTGGCCTGTGGCAGCTGCGAGGCTCTCTGTGAGCTGCTCTGCTGAGTAAAGCCTGAGCAGCCCCAGTGTAACATCCTCTGTGTTTTAATGCTGCCTCTGCAGCGAGGGTGGGTGGATGTGTTTCTGTTCGTGTGAGCGCACGTGTGGTTTTCAGCTCCAGCGTGCATGAAACCTTTTGTTACAGTTATTGCTTGCTTCCTTCAGCAGTGTCATTTCAGAGTACAGAAAGAGATAAATTGTTTAGCTCTGCTGAAAGCAACACTTTTCAGAAGCGAAGGAGATGGCAAAGGATGTATATTCCTTTATAAACTAACAAAGGCTCCAAAATTCCATTTCGGTGGCTGACACTTCCCCCTCGTTCCCCCGCCTTTTAAAAATTCTCTTTGCTCCTAATTTTGAAACTCAGCAGGAAAAAGCCTATTGCCAGCTGAGTCATGTGCTCGGTGCATGACAGAAGCGACTGTTTGGGACCATGCCCTTAATCTGCTGGATGGAGCCTGTAGGATGCATTTGAGACAGCAGAGCCTTTGCTGAGGATGAGATCGCGCAGCTTGAATGTAATAAAATGTGCCTAATAATTGCTGTAGCATGCTACAGAAATACAAGAGATCAAAGCTTCGGAGGCATTTATTTTCATAATTTGTGGGTCAGATCCTTGCAGGACTAATTGGGTGCTGTTTGATGTCCAGGCAACAATAGAAATCTCGCTGTAAATCAGCATAGATTTGCCTTTTCCTTTTTCTTCTGTACAGAAGCATAAAAGCTTAATATGATTTCGAGATAAACTGGCAAAAGAGAAGTTGCAGATCTCCTTCCTGTCTTGCTGCCATGCTTCTTAGAAGTATTGCACAGTGAGCCACGTGGCTGGTACAGCAAACGACTCAGATCACGTGTACCTGGCACACAGACCTTCAGAACAGTCCCAAATATCCAGATTGGATCTGTGCATTTATAGTTGATATCAATGGCAGAAGTTTATTATGTTTGAAATGTGGTATATATGGTTTGAGCTTGCACAGGCAGACTGAAAATGAGTGTGGAGCTGAGTTCTGTGGGCCAAAAGCAGCCAGATTTCTTTGAAGGAAAGAGCATGGGAAATGGAGGAAGATGTGTGGAGAAGAAATGATTATGAAAAGTCACCATCTCTGCTAAAGCAAAGGAAATAAATTAGCTGCAGATCTTTCTTCTATGGAGGCTGGCTGATGCTGAAGGCTAGCAGGTTACCCTAGAGTCGCAGGTATCCCTGTGCAGCTTGGTGATGGATGAGATGAGTCACTTTAGTCAGTTTTCCTGTGAGATTTCCATGCAATGAGAAAAGCAGAGAGGAAGGCACAGACCTGCTGAGAGTGCTGCTCGTCTGCAGTCAAGGTTGCTGTTCCCATTGCTTTTGGGTGTTGTTTCATTTGCCACAAACCTGAACTTGCATGTGAAGGCTGGCTGCACTTGAACCTCTCTGTGTTGCATTTTCTCCTCTTCTGAGGGCGTGCCAAGGAGGGCTTCTTTTGTGTGTCCATAGATTCCTCCATTTGGGTGCATCTAGAAATGAATGTGCAAAAAGTGAATGTGCTTTGAACTAAAAACAGAGGCCATGGCAGCAAAATTAAAAGGGCCTTTAAATGCATTTTCTGGCCATGCAGACAGGCTGTCTTTGCTGCAATAAATCTTCAGTGTTCATGTATTGATTAGCCTCAGTAAGTACTGTGATGACTCTGTCCTTCCTATTTCTATTGTGCGGGGATCGGTGTATTAGTATGTTTCAAGAAGCTGTAATAGCTAAATGGGATTCCAGTAGTGAGAGCGGTTTTCAGATGGTTTCCAAAGTGAATTTCAGCCACTGTGACTATCCCTGTTCCCTGTTAGAATGTTTGGCTGCTATAAATATCAGCACAGAGTGCTGTGCTGGTGACTGGGCTGGTAATGGCTGTGTTTTCTAATGGACAAAACTGTGTTTTCTGAGCCAAGCGCCCTGGAGTGGTCATGCCCATCCCTGGCAATGATGCTGAGGGATCTCAGCTGTCCTCTCCTAATTTAGTGGTTGGGGATCTCTGTCTCCACAAGGCACCTGCCGGCATCTCAGTTCAGTGCTGGAAATGCTCTACCATGAGTTGCATAAATTTACTCAGTATTCCCTTTGAAATGTGGGGCTGCCTAGCTGACTGTAATCTGAAAAGGACTTCTTTACTACCTGTTGGGCTCATAGCTTGTAGTAACTTCTTACTAGTCACATGTAGATGGGCATAGTTCAGAGTGGCTTTGCTTGCTGTGCTTTGCCCCTGCTCTTGGAGGCACTGACGTGGTGTGACTGCCCGGTGGTGATTGTGTTTGAGCTCTGGACCAGCCCTGGGTTGATGGAAAATGGACGTTATAAAGTAGAAAAAGCAAGAAGGTGGAAGAACAGTGACCTGTTAACACCAGATGAGCAGCACTGGGTGGAGGGATGGAGAAGTCATTCTGTGCTGTAGCTGAAAACGTATTTGCATGCCCAATATTTGTGACTATACTGCAGTGGAATGGCTCCTCCAGACATAGGTTGGGCCATAAGGTGAAAACCTCAAGCTTCTCACGAGACAGTGGATGGGAAAGTAGGAAACAGATGTAAAATTAGCATAACAGTATACCTTTAGTTCAACTTGAAGGAAATAATTGAGGAATCGCTGTCGCTTATGATGGTGACCTCTGCTGAGATGACTCACAGTGCAGTGTAATATGAGTCACTTGTTAATGGTGGCCTGTTAAAGGAGAAAGTGCCAAATCCCAATAACTTATTTGTTGTGTGTTATAAAAGCCAGGGCAAGGAAGAGTGTTCAGGATATTGCTGCTTAAAAATTGCTGACACTTAGAGCTCTGTAGAACCTTTACAGGACTCTTGGGGACCCTGACATGAAAAGGCAAAGGCTCCTGAGGAGGAACACTACTTTCACTTCTGTTTTAAAGAGCCTTCTGCCTTCCTTGTCTCCTGCGTGAGTGCAGTGTTGTCAGAGAATGGGAGCCATGGCCACCTCTGCAAAGTCTGCCTGGCGAGGGCTTGGCCTGGGTTTGGAGGTCTGCAGGACAGCCTGGCAGCATGGCCAAGGTGTGACAGTGAAGCAGGATGACTGGAACAAAATCCACCATCATGAGGGGGATTGGAAGCCAAGGGATGACCCGTGGTTGCGTCCTTGCCTGCAGCCAGGGCTTTGATGGGTGCAGTCTCCCTGCAAACTCACCTCTGACGTCTGCCAGGAGGGTGCAGGATGCATTTATGGCTGTGAATGATCTGGAGTGCTGCAGTAGCTATTGACTGAGTACCTGCCTGTTAATCATCTACTGGGCAACTTAAATGGTTCTTCATGTTGGACTGTTGCCTTTCCTCAATAAATGAGGTTTTACGATCCACAAAAGAAAGCAAGCTTGACTGGAAGGTGTTGTGGCCCTGGGCAGGAGCTCACTGGGAAGCCATGAGTGGCTCAGAGCCTGGGCACAGCTTTGGAGGCTGTGCAGGCTCAGCCCTGTCCTCTTGTGTGGTGGGAACACCTTGCTCCTCACAGAGGACTTTTATTTGATTATTATTATTATTTTTTTCCTGACTTTCCTTTCTGGTAAACCTGCTGCTCTCCTGTCCCACACTTCTGCCACCAGCTTTGCAGTCTCTCTTGCCCTCTGCACCATGCTGGCTGGCATGGGCTATTGGAGCAGCTCTTGCTGGTTCTACTATAGACAGGGAGGTGCTGGTGAAGGGCTGTGGGGGAAGACTGAGGCCTTGAGACAGGAAGGGCCGGGCCTGAAGGAGAAAAGCTTTGTACCCAGGGGCTGCCGTCATGGCAATCTTTAGTATTTAAGAAGCAACCAAAGGATACTGAATATGCAAGTGGTTGTGTTGCAGAAAATTGTGGCATAGTGCCTTAGCAACAGAACTGCCTGGTAGAAGGAGGAACGTTTCATTATGAAGAGAAGCTGGAAATGCAGTGGGACCCAAGGGTACCTATAAACCTTCCTTATGTCCTACTCCTTTGAGAGCGGGCATCCTCTTCTTTACCAAAGCTCCGCCATTAGCCCACTGATCCTGCTGCTCTTGGGAGCTGCCATCGTGCCTCTCTTGCCATCCTTGTCAACCACAACATCAGAAGGACCCACTCTAAGGAGACTTTTTGGTAGAGCAAATGAGTGCTGTCTCTTCCCCTGAAATGAACTTCAGGTTGGTTCACGGACCTGCTGATGTCCCGAGAAAAGGCCTGGGCATGGGATTTACCCTGTGGTTCAGTCTGATCACAGCTGGGGCTGGTAATGGTCAGATGGGCAGAAACCCTACCACTGCACTTTAGAACTGCTGGTCAGACTCACTGGAGTGTATACAAAGCCACTTCAAAGGTAGGAACGTCTTGTAGACTATCATGTCCCCCTCCCCCATAAGTGAGAATTAAGCAGTGTTGTGAATGAAGGAGATGTGACACGTGTTCAAAGCCAGAGTCACTTTGCTGAGAGCCTTGCACATGAAGTTGTGGCTTTACTTTTGCCATTTCATGTGAACTCTTCCATGCAGTTGGTTTAAAGCAAAGCGCCTGCATGAGTGCTGGCCAGCAGGGAAAGTGTCCTCAGGAGAAGATGCAAGAGCCCTGCTCATTATCAGAACCAAGAAACACTGCTGCAAGCTAATCTGGCTGCCTAAAAATAGCAGTAATAGTAGGGGGAGGGACTGTCTTCTGTGTGCATTTGCCCTTGATTTTCCTGACATTTTGCTGCTCTATATTATGTGTTTTGTAGGGGAGACTGTGTGTCCTGCTCACACTGGAGCAATTCACGTGAGCACATGCTCATGTCAAAAAGCACTGGGGATGAAGACCTAGAAGCTTGTTCAGGGTTTAGTAGTTAACTCTCACAGTGCAGTTGTATTTGGCTTTATTTCCTCATTCTCCAGACCCTGTCAGGTTCACAGACTCTTTTGGTGTGATCTTGAATCCCCCCCAGAAATGGAGCTGGAAGCAAGGCTGTGGGGTGGGCTGGACCCTGGGTGCAGCAGGGTGATGGGAGCAGGGTCATCCATCGTGTGTGCACCTCACCAGGGTCCTTCCTCAGTTGGAGGCAGCAGCTTTGCAGATAAGAATAAAAAATAATAAATATATCACTCATGAAATTCAATTACTCTGTTATTGAGCATTTAAAACCCAAGTTTCATAACGGCCTTGTGATATCTGCATTTACGTTCCTTTTTGGTATTATGCAAGCAGCTCACCTTGTGATTATGAAATACTGAAATGTGCTTTCTAATACTCACCCTCTGTTTCTCAACGAGTCCATAAAACCTCTTCTGCTTTCCATTAATTATGGAACAATAAGACATTTTTCTCTTCTCTTAAAAGGAGTTTAGCCCTCTCCTTATGTTTTTTCCAAGTTCTGCTCCTCGGAGACGATGCTGATCCATGCGGTTGGACTGGAGCAAACATACCTCCTGTCCTTTGCTGTGCTGTACCCCACTTGGGTCCGTCTTGGAGCAGAGGTCTTACTGCACTGGGACAGCCCCAGCTCGTGCAGTGCTGTTGCTGGCACTGGTGCTGGTGGCGTGATCTGCTTGGAATGTCAGCTGAGGCAAGTGGGAAAAGTGGGAAGGGGGCAGGATGGGGTGACTTCCTTTCCTCCCTGGAAGATCTGAAATATTACCTTGCTTGATAGTTGCTTTCCAAATGAAAGCTTTTATTAGTAGCAGAAGAAGCCTTTTCTGCATCCTCCCAGAAGGGCTGGGAGAGCCCCACAAAGGCTCTGGGCACTGGGGCAAAGCAGAGCAGGACCTGCCATGTAAACGAGGCCCCATGAGCTGCTCTTCGACCGTGGGAACATGCTGGGTCTGCATTTACCTCATCTCCACATCCAGCTGTTGTGGGATTGTAGTGGTGTGGGGTTGTTTTTTGCTTTCCTATAGATAGAAGGAATGCAAAATTCTCCCAAAGCACAGATGGGGAATGCAGTGCCTGAGCACACTGAAGAGGGTGAATTCAGCCTCAGCGGCCAGTGCTGCTGCTCTGCTCTTTCATACTTGGATTTAAACGCATCCGGAGATGCATAACTCTTTGCAGATGCTAATGAGGAGTTTACAGATAAGATCCCCTGTGAGGAAAGGAATGCTCAGATAATCTTACAGCATGGGAAATCAAGGTGAGGGTTCAGGCATCTTGTCTGCATTCACTGCAGGTGCTGCGGCTGTGGCAGAGTTGGGAGTAGAAGTCAAACCTTCTGGCCTCTCAACCTGTGCTTTTGTCATTAAACTATGCTCTCCTAAGATTAGATAAGGTGTGCTTTCAGTGCTAGCAAAGCTTGATGAGCAAATTCCTTTCAATAAATGCTTTTGTTGTACATTTGCCAACACAGAATGAGGTTTGGGACACCAGGGAATTGAAATAACTTGCAGTTGTCAATTTTCAGGGAGGAAATCAATCAGATGAGGAGATAACCAACAGGTTATGAATATATGACTGAGATCGGTGCACCAAGACAGGCAGCCACCAGTCAGGCAGGGAAAAGGAAGACCAGTGTTGTGACTTAGAGCCAAAGCAGCCCTCAGTGATGGGGATGGGGTGTTTGCTGTCACCCAGACCCAGAGCAGCAATTCAGTTCTGGCTTCACGATGCTTTCAGTCTGTGCAAACACTGGAAGCTGGACTGGTTTCTCAGCAGAATGAAATACTCCTTTCCAATACGTCAGGTCTTCAGAGGAGAGAAGGATTACAAGGGCATCTTGATCTCATGGTAATTTGTCTTCGTAGCCGTAGCCTGGTGCTGTGCAGCAGTCTGGAGCTGAGGTTTGCTGGGTCAGGTGAAGTGACATGGGTAGGGCTGCAGACAGCTCTGCTGGGATTTAGGGTGGCCCTGCAGAGCATGGGGTCATGGTTGAGTTGAACAAGTCTCCAGCAGTCCCTCATCTGTCTCCATGGACTGCAGGCAAAGAGAAAACCATCCCAGGCTTGGGTACATGGAGAGCAGTTCATGGGCTTGAGGATCAAAAACAAGATAGAGTGGTGTAAAAGGTGCAGGTATGGTGTCTTGGGCACTAATGCAGATGAGATATTTTGCAGCTTGTTTTGCTTCCTGAGATGGAACGTGTTGCTGCTTCTGCTCTTGTGTGGATTTGATTTCTGGCTGTGCACACCCTCATCTGGCTCTGCGACCGTTAGTTCTTCATCTTGCCCTCATGGAAAGCTGTGAATTGTTTCATCTGATAATGCTTCTTATCAGCTCTGACGTTTATTATGTAGTCTTAGGATTTTTCTAGGTGCTATAAAAGAGAGGATGGAGCCTGGGAATTGGAGTTAAGAAGTCGCTCCTCTTTGCAGAGACTGATGAGATTTAAATGGAAAGTATGAATCTCTCCATTTGTCAAACCAGTTCTCAATTGCGTATCATGTCTAGAAAAAAGCCCATTTTCCAAGACTTACATTCCTTCCTTACTTTATGCAACATCATCAAAATGCTCCTTTTGGCCTTTAAACCTGCTACCCTGCTTGTGAGATACCCAGAAACGCTCAGGCTGAGTTTGCACTGCTGTCCACGGGCTGCACTCATTCCATGTGACTCTGGTCTTGTTGAGTTTGGAAGGGTGTGGAGCCTTCTTGAGCATGCAGTCTCCTGATTTCTCCTTACAGTAGGCAGGTGAATGACTTTGGTGCTGCTTACTAGAGCCAGCTGGGGAGAGGTCCCCGCTTGCTGCCCTCGCTTGGCATCTTGTGCAAGTTGGGCTCCGGTCTGAATAACAGGAAATGATCGTGACTAACGTTGTGCTGGTAGAAAAATTAATAGAGGTGAGTAATAGCACAAGATACATGGAAATCAACATTTCTCTCCTTGGAGGCAGTAGATGTAATCCGCTTAATATTCTGTGGAACACAAGATTAATTTTCTTCAGGATAATATATGGGAGAGCTTTTCTTTGGAGTGCGCTAGCAGAGGCACTGCTGCATTGCTGCAGCTGAGGGCAGGGAGTCAGAGGGGGAAGGATGCTGGCTGCTTGTGAAGGAGCCAGGGATGGTGAAAGCTGGCTAGAGGAGATCCAACCCATCTCTCCACTTCACTCCTGTAGCACCTGGGTGCAGGGTCAGTGCCTGCAGCAAATGGGAACAGCCCCAACCCTGCACTTGTCCTTCTCTGCAGCATACCTGGGCTGTGGTTTGTGCTCACTGAGCTTTGCAGAGGTTCCTTTAAAACAGTGATGAACCAAAACCCCCACTCTTCTTCTTTCACAGGATGGAAAGAATGCAGCCACTTGCCAAGCCTAAAGAGGAGTAGATATAGCAGAAATAAATAAATCAAACTGATTTATTTTAAGTTGATTAATCTGATGTGTTCGTATTTTTCTAAAATAAAATCCAGCCCTGGAGGTTTTAGCAAATCAAATAACAACAATGGCAATTAATTTAGCAGCAGTTACAAATGGTTCCCATCCCTGCACCGTGTGACTCATATCACTGCGTATGGGCCAAATCCTGCTTCAGGCTGTGCAGATCCCCCTTTGTGCTGCTGGGTGGGAGCTGCAGGCTGGGTGCACAGTGCCTGCAGGAGGGCTTGGCTGCTTCTGGCTGCCATTGTGCTGTTGGAAGCCCAACCGCTATGCACCTCCCTGTTCTGGTTTCCTATTTTCTGCAGATCTTCAGCAGGCTGCCACCTGTGGTCTTGCAGAGCTTGCTTTCCTGCTGTGTGTGATGTGGTGATGGTTCCAGTCCGCTTGTGCGAGCTGATAAGGCTGGAGTCCTAGCAAAGAGCATGTTGCTAGCAGAGGACAAATAACGTTGTGTCTTGCTGCAGGGAACACAGCAAGCAGAGAGCTCTGAATGCAGGGAGGTGTCATGGGGCTGTAATTTGATGGGAGCTGAACAGATCCCATGAAGCAAGAGGTTGGATGCACAGAGCGTTACAGTGGCTTGCGGGGCAAAACCAAAACCACTTCCTTGAATGCATGAGAAAGGTCCCTCTGTTTCACTTTGGGTGAAGAACTATTGTGGCACACATTTCACAGACTAAGCTACGTAATCCTTGCCCTTGGCTGGGACATTGAGACTTAAAAGCAGCTCCCTACATTTACCAGGGTGTTTTACAATGCAAGCCACCGAGGAGCAAGACATACAGAAGTTTTGCTATGGGCTGTACTTTATGACCTGACAAAAAATTATTGCAGGTCATTTCAGTGAGCGTGGATTGTCTCTGACTTGGAGTGGTTCTTCTGGCATGCAGCTGGCAGGATCTTGTATTTTCGCTTCCCCCAGGGTGAGTGAAGGACTGTCAGGATCCAACCTTCTTGCTCCTGGAGTCTGGCTTTCCTCAAGGCAGCCTGTGAAATGTAGGAGAAAGGTGCAAAGCTTTCCCTCCCCCTCCCCCACACCTTGTTTGCTCTTGGGTGAGAAAGATGTTTCCTGATACAAGGCACAGAAATTAACATACACTTCAATTTTATGATGCTATGATATATATATATCGTAACTTCGCTCTGTCAAGACGTTTCTATGGAAGATGTGTTCTTAATGCATGTTTTTGGGAGCTTGTTGAGTATAGTTGTGTTTTCTTTACGGTCTGTTGGCCACATCTTGAGGACTTCTGGTGGAATGCTGACTAATTGGATGTGATTTGCTCCTTGCATTGTCCTGTTTTGAAGCTATTCCTGCTGGAGGGTTACCTGATCCCCTCCTGCTCACCGGCCCTCACAGAGCCAAACATAAGGAGCTGATGCAGACTGGTGGCTGGGAGCAAACTCTTGGGAAAGCACTGGAACAGCAGCTCTTCCATCACCAGGTGATGGGCAAAAGCTGGGCTGGTGCATCAGCCTTGTCTGAATGCAGCAATGAGGTGATGTTTTCCAGACATGTATGCAGGGATTTTGCCTTGTTTTCAACAAAATATTAAGAGGATATTGGCCATCATTTTGGGGTGTCCCTGGGGGTGGGGGGAGGGAGTGAAAAAGGTGGTGCTCCACCTGTGGTTGCAGCCTATAGTGGACGAGCTGTCCACCCATGTCTCTCTCAGGTCTAATGTTTAGGTCTTGCTCCCAGTACCTCCAAAAGGTGTTGATAGTTTTTTGTTTGTTTGTTTTCCTTGCTTCTAAATGCCTGTTTGGAAGCAAAGTGTTCTTCCACCCTTAGGCATTTTTGTGGCCATCACTCTGGCTTCAAGGAAGGAGCAAGGCTGCCTTCCTTGATGAAGGCAGTCAGACACCTGAGCTTGGCAGCCTCCGCTGAAGGCTGCAGAGGCTGCAGTGTCCATGTTGGAAACATGCACCTGGCAGTGAGCTGTCACCCCTACAGGCATCCACAGGCCAAACCACGAATGTGACCTGCAGTGTGGGACACTGAGTTTTTTTGCCTGCATGTTAGAGAGGGCTCTCTGCTTTCAGTGACCTTGCTTTCAGAGCATGCCTCCAGGAGTGGTATGTGAATAGGCTGTAGTTCCCAAAGCAGCTGCTCTGGTAAGTAATTAAACCAGCTCTTCTGAGAACCCACAAACCTTTGACTGCATTTACTAGTAGGTAGCAATATCGGCTTGATGCAAACATTTGCTGGCAGAGGAGAGGCTCTATTTCTCAGAGAGACGAGATCTAAACATTTAGGAATACTATCTTATTGGTCTGCAATGGCAGATGAGTGACTTCCAGTGTGGAGAGTGTCCAGCTGCTGCGCTCTAATTGATGTCTCGCATCCTGAGAAGAGTGGCACAATACTGGTAGTGACTTAGATCTTCTGGGGACTATAGATATGATTTATAATTGGCTCTGTAGCTTTTTAGAGACACTGAGCTTAACCAAGCCTTTTATATATTGTCCTGTTGAGGTTGTGTGCTTGAATTAGATGTACGTTGAAGTGGCTGGCTGTGCTGGGGCCGTATTCATCTGACGCAGGGCTCATTCAGCACTGCTGCTTTTGCTGGTCCTTCTGCACTGATTGACTAGCAGCTCTTCTAGGTGAACTGTCTCCTGTGAAATGGAAGGAGTGTTTATCATGACTGCAAGTGATTGCGGAGGCTTTCCTGGGGATCTCTGGTATGTGCTGTATGACTTCTACAGTCGTATGGTTTCATCTTAAATTTGGGGAAGTCAACTTTTTAAATGAGGAGTAAGCAGAAATTCCTCACCTCAGTGGGTTACTGAATAACTCAGTCAGCAGCTTCTTACCATGGTTAGGCTTGAGGAAGTTAGGTGGTGCTTCAAGTCAAAACCTGTTGACTCTTGCTTAAGGTGCATGAGGACTGGATGGAGGTACCTTGTTGGTGATGCAAGTGATGCACGGCTCAGGCTTCTTCCAACAGCTTCAGTCCCTTCCAATGGGACTGAATGGAGGTGTGTGTATTTTCCTGTCCTTCCTTCAGTGGGGTTGTTGGTTACGCTTGTGGCTGGTAGTTACAAATTCACACATCTTCAGTTGAATAGGTAGCAGTTGGAGTAACCCAGCTTTACTGATTGAAAAGCCAAGTGTGGTCATTAGTTCTTACTTGATTCCACTTTTGCAAGCTATTGACCAGTCTTAACATTTTGGAAGGGGAGGAAGTTCACGGATAGTGGCTGGTGCTAAGCAGGAAGCTGAGGAAAGGAATGAGGGAGGCTTGGGGGGGGCCGAGGGGGATTTAAGTGGGCAAAGCCCCAAAGTGACTCTCAGTGAGGGCTGGAGGAAGGGCTCCCTGTGAGATGCTGAAGAGGAACGGTTCAAATAGATTTGTTAATAGGCTTCTCTCAGCTGTCAAGTGGAGAAATCTTTCTCCTGTTAATAGCCTAGCCTTGACAAGAGTTTTTCCTTTGCTCTATAGGAATGTTGTTTCTTGACTAACATCTTCATTTAAGATGTGGAACTGGATGTTTGGGGGTGAGGGAGGACAAACTACATCTTCAGAATGAAAACAAAACCCTCAGCAAGCTCCTTATTACTCTTCCAAGAGGAGCAGCTTGTATTGCTTGAGTAGGCAGGCGGTGCAGTGGTAGATGGCATTGATGATAGCTTGTTTTGTGAGGCTCTGGATGGGTGGGCGAAGGAGGGGAAAAGTACCAAAGCTAGGAGAAGACGTGAGACTAAGCAATCGCTGAGAGGACTGAATAACACCTAGTAGTCCAATATGGCTCTGCTTAAATACTTGGGTTATAACAAAAGGAAAATAGTGCAGAAATAACTGTGCAGCCTGTTGAGGTTTTTTTGCACTGCTTTTAATGTTGTGCAGGCTTAAAGGTATGTCTGTGCAATGGGAAGTGTTTGAATATCAGGAGGGTAATGTCCCCAGCCTTTTTTTTCTATAGCTTGATCAATATTTTGTTGCCTTGGTCTTTGCTGTCCTGCTTTGCTTGCTGTTGTCTGCAGGTATATTAGCAATCCTCTCCTGGCTCATGCAGTCCATCTTTGTATTACTCACAGGGTTGTTAACGAGAAGAGCCTTGGAGATAGAGACAACTAGTTTATTATTAAAAAGCAACTGTGTCTTCAAGTACTCTTCAAAGCTCTCAATTTTCCTCTAAACTGCGTGCCATTTGGGGTAGCTTCCCTAAGGGGAGCGGGACCTTGTTCTGTCAAATCATACAAGTGCTTCAATTCCTGCTGTAGAAGCCAACATAAAAAGTATGGTAAAATGAGCAAGTTAATATGTTTTCAGAGGGAACAGCAGCTGACTTCTTAGCGCTTGAAATTTCTCAGGTCTTACTGCTTGGCAGATGTGTATGGCCTACACTGACTTTGCTGCCTTGCAGTGTGGCTTCCCAGTGCGAGGTCTGGCTGGGACATTTGGCCTTGGGAAATAAAATCTGGGCAGGTATTTAGTATAGGGGGTGAAAACTTGTTCTATTGTTTCTTGTCCTCGTTACTCATAGTGATGTTTTTGCATAATCAGAAATGCATTACCCATATGACGATTTCACGTATCAAATTGCATTGCTGAAGGGCTTTTCTGGCTCTCATGCATTCCTAGGAAAGTGTTTTCTCACATAGAAAATTAACAAGCTTCCTCCCCTGTTTGGAGCCCAGTGGGGTCAGAAGCAGTGATGTTTGCCAGGCGGCTGTGTTGGTGCTTCCCAGGGCTGAAATGCCTCCTTGCACCAGTGGGACTTGTCTGAGCACAGACACCTGCTCACAGAAGGAGCATCCCAAGACTTGAGGGGCAGCAAGCAAGCTGCTTTATAAACCTGTCTTTGGATCCTGAATGTGCCTGATCAGTTTAATAGCATCTCCTGCTGAGGGTGTTTTATTAGGGAGCTGTAAGGCAGAGGCTCAGAGCATCGTGCTGTTTGGGAATGTCAGTTGCTTGGGCTTTATTCGTAGTGGAGATGGAAAACCTCTCCTACTGCTCTGCAGCTTCCCAGTGCCCGGGGATGCTCGTCATGCACTGACCCGTAATGCTGTGCTGCTTTCCATTGCACCGAGCGTTCTTCTTCTCTAGGGTTATAACATTTGCTTAATGACTGGTTATCTCCATGATTTTTTTGCTGGAAGTTGTCATTAGCTGTTCAGAATTGGGGGAATAAGTGCACAATGATTACAGGGGCTCTGATCTCTCAATTTCTTTCCTGTGCCTTCGCAGCAATAGAAGTTGAATTGGCATGCCTGTCAATTTCCCCCTCCCCTCTTCCCCCCCAGTGTCTCTCCACTGTTTCCTCACATAACCCTTTCTGTTAAATACCTTCAGTGTGTGCCGGAGGGGTGAAAAGTGAAGCTCCCACAAGGAGAAGGGGCAAGCTGGGGATACAGCCTGCATAGAAATGCTTCCATCCTTGCCCTCATGTTTGTGGGCATCCACCTGGCAGGATTTAGGAACAGAATACGGACGATCTGTTAATTCACTCATCTCCAGGTGAGCCATGCAGCCCTTAGCTGCCTCCTCGTGCAAAGTGTTTGGCTCCTTTGCATACGGGGCTCGTTGGGACGTGAAGGTGCAGGCAGCGCTGAGCTGCCTTATGCAGTCCTGCAGGTCTGTGCTGCGCTGAGAGGAGCCATTTTAACGAGGAGAGTGCTCCTGCTGTGAGCCCAGCTGCTGCTTGCTTCAGCCGATAAGTGCTTCAAAAAGGATGTGCGTGCTGGTGCCGGAGTTTGGATGCGTTCTGCTTTATCATCTCTGTGCAGGAGTCCCTTTTCTGGCAATGCAACAATTTTAAATACACAGTTTATTGAAATACAGTGAACGTTTTTCCACGGTATTGTTGGAGGTGATTGTGCTGTTGCCTTGCTTTGTGTCTCACTCCGTTCTGCCACGTAGATCTTGATATCACCTGCTTTTATGGGAGTTAGCTCAAGAGAATTTCCCTCTGGAGCACTTCATCCTGTCCTGGTGCAGCTGCAGAAGCAGGGCCAGATGTGACACAGGAGGGTTTGGGTGTCAGCCTGCCCTGCCCTGTGCAGCCTGGGCCGTGAGTGCTGCTGTGTGACTATTTCCTTTCTCATTGCAGCTGAGACATTGGGCTGGGCCTTCTGTTACCTTGCAAAGGGCCTGAGGACTGAGCCTGCCGGGGGCCAGGATGTGCAGATTTACCAGTGCAATGTCAGGCAGCAGCGTTTCTGTTTGCAGTGCTTTGAATGTGTGTGCTCTGTTGCGCAGATCACCTGTGCTTTGCAATGCCCAAAGCATAGCCCTATCTAGTGCTGGTTTTACCCCTGCCTCTCTGCTCTGGTGCTTTGTTCTGGAGCCAAGGAGGGGGAAGGAGGACCTGACTGCTGCTGTATGTCTTTCAGCAGAGCCTAGTGGTGCTACGATAATGCAGACCGTTTTCTGCATGATGCTCATGTAAAGCTGAAAATTGTCCCTGGGTTTATCTTAAATGCTGGTTCTTTTCCCCAGTTTTCAAAAGCACGACCTTTTCCAGATTTTTTTCTAAACAGGCAGATAAATCAGTTGTATGTTTTTCCTTTTATTTGTTTTATATTCAGTTTAAACAACAGCAACAAAAAAGCAATAGTCTATGTGAAGCCATGGAAACAGGCTTGTGGCAGTGTGCAGGGGTGGTCCTCCAGCCCCTGGGAGGGTAGGAGCACGGAGCCTGGGGCTGCTGCCAGCACCAGCATGGTATCTGCAGCACGGGCTATATTTGGTCTGGGATTACTCCTGGCTGGCCTGGATTGGTCCCCAGCCAGGGTTGTGTGCTCTGTGTTTCTTTCCCTTGCTAAGCTGAAAGCCCCCATTCAGCATGCTGCGGTGTTTTCCTCCCTCTTCACTCATCAGCTGGGGCTCTGCAGGAGTGACTGGGTCCCCCAGATCCCAAGGACAGTGCCCAGCAGCCACTGAGATGCAAAGCTCATCCCTTGCTCAGTGGAAAGGATCTCTCCCTGCCCCATCCTCTGCAGTGTGTATTCTTGGAAGGCTCTTAGCAACACGCTGCTGCTGAGCACTGTTTGGAGCAGAGCTGTCCCTCCAAGAGCCCATCGCATGGGAAAAAATCCACAAGGAGGGACTGCATTGCTGGGAGGAGCGAGCACGCTCTCCTCTGCGTTCCCGACGTGTTGCTAGGGCTGTGCAGAAATTCTGCCGCTTCCTGTAGCAGAAATGCTGCTTGTTACCTTGGCAATGCCCCTGCAAAAGCACAAGGAATAAGCGAGGTGGGAGGGTGGCAGTGATGTGTGTGCCTTCACCCGGCTCTTGGGGTCTGCAGCCACACAGCGAGCGGGCACAGATGGACCCGGGGCTGCCTCATGACTGGCATCCATGGTGTGGCATGAACAAGGACTGACCCGCAGATAGGGGTGCTTCTGGGTTTGGGGAGCTGTGGGAAGAGGTTGAAAAACATAACATGGAAAATGGGTTTCTTTATCAGAACTGGCCAGCTGCTTCCCTGGATGTGCTTCTCCAAGTCTCCCAGTGATCTGCCCTAGGCACAGCTTTCTTCTCTCTTAATCTCCCAGTGAATATTCAAAAATAGATATACTTGTAACACTTGAAAAGCCTCTTTCAGAGTTGTTTCAGCACTGCAGAGAATAACCCTAAGGAAAGAAACTCAAAAAATAAACAGCAGCTGCTGTCATTTCCCCTCCCGCCTCCTTTCTCACCCAGTTTGTTAAAACTTGGTGCACTATTGCTTCCCTTTCCCATCTGTTTTTGGGGAAAACTGCGCTCGGTCAGCTCCAGGTGGTGGATAGCACTTTTGGGCTCCAGCTGGACTGCTTTTGTTGGGTTTTCCCCATACTGCTCTGTTTGCTTGGGAGCTATGGGTGTTCAGTCCTGCAAATCAGGGAGCTGGGAAGAGGTGTGCAAAGGTACATTGTGGTGTTCCTGAAACTGTGCAGCTGGGGAAAGGTAGATTTACTTACTGGTGCTGTTATTACGTGTTGAACTTTGCTTGTCAGCTGCTCACGAAGACCCAGTGTTTGCCTTCTGGAGCCGTAAGTCATTCAGAGTTGATCCAGGCTTTGTGATGAGTGAAATCTCCAAGATCTTGTGTTGCGATGGAGGGCTTCCTTTCACTGTCTCCCATGGAGTGCTTTGGATAGCTGGTCTTGCTTTTCCTGTGGCAGAGCTGGTAATCTACCAACATTCCCTTGGCCAACCCCAGCCCTCATGCTCCTTTGTCCACAAACACAGTGTGGTGCAGGGATGGTTTGGCTGTACGGGGTGGATTAACAACACCCAACTCAATGTTACTGCAGTGCTGCTAATCCTTGTGTTGTCAGAAAAGCTTAAACCACTCAAAACAGTAGTCAGAAAAATGTTGATCTCTTAGTAGAATGCTTGAACTTTGAAAGTTCAAAGTATGGCTTATTAAATGTTCTTTCTTCCTTTTTTCCTAGGATCCTGCGGGAATCTTTGAGCTGGTGGAGCTTGTTGGCAATGGCACGTATGGACAGGTGTATAAGGTAAGGCTGTGCTGATGTCTGAAGTGGGCTCTGTTGGCCATGTGTTGAACATAGAGCATCCCAATACATTGGGCTGGTGAGGTTCTACCACACTCAGGCCTAACTAGAACCGCTGCTGGACTTTGGTTTTTTGGTTGTGTGCTCGAGTACCGTGCATCACATGGAGCTCCTGTTAGTTCTGGAACTGCTGAAAAACAAGAATTGCCTAATTGATTATGTGATGAGGAGGGAATGAGGAGTCTGTGGTATAAGAGTTATATCCTGGTCTCTTCTAAAGAGCTGTATTATGGCCACAGGAGCATGCCAAAGGGCCTGCTGCAGCCTGCTGCCCTGTCTGTACCGTGGGGTTAGCCCTCAGGTGAGTTGCAGCCAATTATTGCTAAGTCTGGGCTTACCTCCAGTTAATGTGTGGTGTAAGGAAGTTTCATGCCACTTTTGCATGGTGGAATTTGCCGAGTGTTTTGGGTCCGCTGGCAGGCAGTAACTCCGTGGCCTCCATTCTCCAAAGGTTTCTGTACGTGTGGGCATTGATCTGTGTATATGTGCATGTGTGTTCACACGGAGATCCCATTTGCATGCCATGCCCATGTCCCCTTTTCACAATAGAAATGAATACATTCAAGTGCTCTCACTGGGTCAGTGTGGAAGCACTTGCCTGTCACGCAGTGAAAGACAGTGAGCCATCCCTAATGAAGAGGACAGAAGGGTGCTTAGAAAGCTACCTGTCAGGAGATATTTGTTCCGAATCCTGGTTTCCCCATCCTCCCACCGCCATAGGCTAAATTCCATCAATTCCACGAGAGAAGAATTGAAGTGAACCGAGGATGAACTGAAACTTCTGGAGTTGAAAATGGGTGAATTTTTGTTTCAAACTGGGATAAGTTTAAAACCAAACCAAACAGAATGTCCCTCCAAACCCCTTCTTATCAAGGTTACATTCCCTCTACGGTTGCTACGGTTGTTATTCTCTGGGAGGACGATGGTGTCTGTGTTCCCATTGTTCTCACTGCAGGAGTCGATCTCAGAGCTGTTTTTCTTTTCAGCTGCTCAAATAATGGTAGAGGGTGACCTAATTTTAACTTGTGCATATTTCTAACAATCAGTGGAAACTATGCACCTTTCACGGCCTTTTGAAAGCGTCGTGTTTTTGTGGAAAGCTGAAAAGGGAAATAATCTGATGCTCTGCTCTTTGCAGTGTGCGCTTCCTGTTACACCATTTGACTTTTTCCAGTGCGCCTATGTGAGAGCTTAAAGTGGGAGAGAAGCCATCCAGAAGCATTCAGCTGTAGGACTTGGGGAGGGAATGTATTCTGAATATTTTAGTGTTTAGTTGGGTTTTTTTCCTCCTTCTGTATGAAGCAAATCCTCCCTTCTGCTGTCTTTAACTGGCTGGAACAATCAGATTGTGCTCGGCATGATCCACTCGCTGGTGGTGCCAGACAGGATGGTGATGGGGAGGGGGGAGCTGCTGTTCAAACCCAGTTAGTAAGTATTGAGGTATGAATTCAGGCTAAGGCTGAGCTCAGAGCTCTCTAAAATTGAAATCTTGGAGTAATATCCACTTTATAAACAAAAGGAGACTTTGATATAAAGCACACATAACTGTTTATGGTGTCCCACCCTAAAACCTAGCACAGAAATAAGATCTCTGTGATTCTTTTCCTCCAGATACCGCCGCTGTATTTATCTCTTAAAGCAAAACAAATGGAACAGCTTTCGAGACACTTAGACCTTCTGGCTCCCTTGTAAAAAAAACACTTCTGAGGTCACACTTACCTGGGAGTTGTATCTGCTGTAACCAGATGCTGTAACTGGACGATTGTTTCACAGCCATTTTAAACCCTTCTCAGTCAGATCTGGGGTTTTCCCACCTCTCTGTAGATGTGTGCTTGCCTCTGGTCACGATACAGATGTGGAAATAGCAGCTCACTGCTGAACTTGCTCTGCCCCACAGGCCCCTCTGCTGTGAGGAGAGCAGCTCTGCCTTGGGGACATCAGCAAGGTGTTGGCTCCAGGCAGTGAGAGCACATTGCAGGGTTGTGATTGTGTTGGAGGTGGAGGTGTCCTCAGCCAGTTTGCCTGCCCGGGAGCCAGAGCCCAGATCTGGGCAGCATGGCATGAAAACCTCCTGTTTGCACTGATAAAATGTGTGGTTATAGCCTTCTGATAGTGGAGTGATAGCGCAGGTCCTGCGAAATGGAGCAGCAAAAAGGAGAGCAGCAAAAGCAGCTGGAGAGCAGCAGCACAAGAGGCTACTCTGAAGAACTGCATGTTGTTTGCTTTGTTCCCTTCCTCTGCTCCACCAGCCCTCACCATTCCTTCTGTGCAGGGTGGATGTGATTTCTGAGGGAGGTGAGGAAAGCCATAGAAGGGTACTTCTCATAGCAGCAGCTTTCCCACCAGCCTGGCCCAGGAGTGCCACAGGAGAGACTTCAGGACCACGAGTGTTTCATAACTTCTGGTTTGCTGTAGGTCCAGTACAGCTTCATGCTGAAGCATCTTTTCTTCCTATGGATCACGTGAGGCAGACACAGTGCACCAGACTACTAATCTCTCAGACTATTAATTAATTTCAGACGTTGCCTCTAGAATAACCGGGATGGTAATTCCGTATGGTGCCTGTTGATGGATGGCTTCCAACTGTCACATCCCATGGGCAGCTTGGAGGTAAATGCTACTAAAGCTGTTTGGAGTCCCCAATGTTTGATGCACGGGAGAGGCTGCCGGGCCCTCAGGCTGGACCATGAGGCGGTCATGTTGGTGCCATTAGGTAGCCAAGCACGATCTTTGTATTTTCAAGCAAGCTTTCCTTTACTTAGGACTTCAAGAGAAGAGAGAGAGAGAAAAGGTTCTGTGCTTGCTGCATGACAGCCCCATGTGAGTAGTTTTGTTTTTGTTGTATGGAGAGATGGTGCTGGTTTATCTCCCTGATTGAATTGGAAGCTTTGCTTTATTTCCTAGTAACCCTGCATCTAATGGCCCAGACTGTGAACTGTATTTGTTACAAGGCCAAGAGCTCCAGTGCAAGGCATGGTTGCACTGTGAGATTTTTGCGATGGCTTTTTTTTTTTGTGTTAATATTTAGAGAAATGGCTGACAGGAATAGTGCACGTTAGACATAAGGAATGAAGCCATTGCCTCACTGTTTTTTAGCATGTAGATGATGACTGGAAGCAAAACGGTAGACACAGAAGTTGTTGAAAGTTTTGATGAGGCTTTAGAGTATTATGGGAGAAGGCTTCTTTTATTGCAGAGTATCATTATTACCATCTGTCTCCACTTTGCATTAGGTAGCAAGCAAAAAGTCCTTAAATACAGTGCATGCTTAGTCTGCCTGGGTGAAACACATTGTCAGGGCTGCAACTGCTAGCCCCAGTGAGCGTGAAAACAAAACCAGGTTACTCAGAAGCACCATCCAGATTGCTCAAAACCAGGGGAAAATAGTGCTAATTGTGCACTGAATAAGTTACCAATGAAGCTGTCTGTGTTACCCCCCCCTCCCCCCGTATGGTTTTAGGCACTTGTTTTGGTGACTCTGGGAGTCAGGGTGCAGTGGGGGTGGGAGGCTGGGAGCAAATGGAGTAAACCCATGCACAACATAACGGGTGGTGAAGCAGTGGCACAAATTGCACAGAGAGGTGATGGATGCCCGATCCCAGAGGACATTCAAGGTCAGGCTGGACAGGGCTCTGAGCACCTGATGGAGCTGTGATGTCCCCATTCATTGCAGAGGGATTGGACCCCATGGCCTTTGAAGGTCCCTTGCAACTCACATGATTCTATTATGCTATGGTTCTATAATCACTTGGCTGATGCAAGTCTTCTCAATACTAAAAGAAATCAGAAAGTAGGTCAGGTGGTAACCATCAGCATTCTCATCTCACATAGTTTCCCAGCTTTGAACAGGGAGATAAATGATGCCAAGATTACATGCTTGCGTGCTGCTTCCCCACCCCAGCAGGACAACGCTGAGCAGTACTGCTGGCTTTGAGACTCTGCTCTCATTTATAGCGTTAGCAAAGCTTAATCTTATGGAGGGCAAGATTCAGTGCTATGGGCCGACTCCATAACCACACAGTAACTATTGATTGTTTAATTAGCTGGTAAATGCCACATAATCGCTACGCCATTACACAGCATCATTCTGCACTCTAACTTGGGCACATGGGATGTGTGTGCTGCTGGTCCCTGAGCATATTCCTCCTCTGTCACAGGAGTGCTGTTGGGACACTGTGGGTTGCCAGCAGGTGAAGAGAGCTACAGCTCTTTTCCAATTGCTCTCCACTACGCTGTGTTCTGTATGGGGTATGGCATAGGGGGGAAAATGATGGGGAAATGTAGCGATTGGCAGCCCTGCCTGTGGAAGGGAGGTTGCAATTAAGATAGTCTTTGGGGTCCCTTCCAAGCCATTCTATGGTTCTATGAAGTATATCCCAAGGTCTTCTGTTGGACTTTGTGTTTGTTATCCAGCTCACGACTGCGTGAAGCCAGTACTGGTTCACCTGGAGGAAAACCCCAGGAGATGAAGATGTTGAAGAGCATGGCAATGAGAAAGCAAATGAGGAATTTGAAATTCCAGCAGCCACCCGTGGCCACCTCTTGGTGATGGCATCCCTGAGTCTGCAGGTGCAGAATGAACCTGGATAATGTAGTCCTGCCATCCCTGGTGCTGTTCACCTGCTTCCTTAGCACCCAGCATCATGGCCTGTGTCCTGCTGCTGGATGGGTAGCTGGTAGATATGTTAAAGATAGGGAAAGATTTCTTTCTTTATGTTTTTTTATGTATGAGAGAATAACTCCTGTGCAGGCTTGTGCCGTGTTCAGCCTGCCCATGGTCTGGCTCAGCCCTGGTGGGAACAGAGACTCTGCAGGTTCCCAGGTCATTATTAGCAGTTCAAATAATTAGCTTGAGTCGAGAATGACATTAATTGTTTTTAATAATTGGTTGTTTTATTGTCTCTCTTTCTGAAAGACTGATGGTCAATAGTTTGATAATTAATCACTGTTGCTTTTAGCCCAGTGGAAGAAGTTACCACGCTGCACAAAATTATTATTTCCCGCAGATTGTTGCTGTAAAGAATTAATCTTAGCTGTGTACACACAGCCATTGTAACTGAAGGCTGACTGCTGTGCCTTGCTAGAGGCCCTGCTGCCTGCAGGTTGCCTGCTGCTGCTGCCCTGACCCATCTCAGTGCCTGTCCCACAGTCACTGTCTCCGTCCCGTGGCAGCCAGCCCTTGCATTTGGAGGGGCATCTTAAGCATTTCATTTCTCCCACCTTCTTGTTGGTTTATAAAATGGACTGAGTGTTCCTTGAGCCAGATGTGCTCTCCTAGTGCCATACCCATGGCTGTGGGTCACTTCCAATTCCCAATTTCTTCTTCAGAGGTCACGTTTGCTGCATGGCACAGCAGGCTGCAGGTGTAACCTCATGCATGTACATGCATGTATCCACTCCGTGGCATGGTCCGGTGGATGCTGCAGGGTGAGGCCCTCTGCTAGGCTCATTCCCATGCATCCTGGATGATACGAGTCCAACTGTGGGCTCAGTGTGTAGGACACTGCCCCACAAGGTACCCCTGGGTCCTCAAGGTCACACGAGGGCTGTGTGAATGTGAGTGGATTTATAAGACTTAGGAGCTGCTTTATAATCCTTCTGTATTAGCAGGCCAGCATTACACGCTAAGCCATTGCTTCCGCCAGGCCGGCTCCCTGCATTGCGCACAGCTCTGCCCAGCAGGGTTTGTGCTTCTTGCGGGGCTGCTGGTTTGCAGGCTTGTTCTGTACGTTTGTATCGCCTCTCAGTGGGGCATGGCAGGGCTGGGCTGGCGTGCTGCTGTACCACAGTGCACACTGGCTTTATCAGAGGGAGAACTGGAGACCTCAGCTTATCAGATTCCTTGTGATGTTAGCTTATCTGTAGGGGAGAAGATCCTTCCCTTGCTGACTCAAACACTGCGTGTGTTTGTGTGTTTCTGAAATGTGCACTTGTTGCGTTGGGTTCGCAAGGAAGTCTGAACTGGAAAATGATGTTTCATGTCAAAAAATTAAAAAGAAAAAAAAAAAAAAGAAAAAAGAAAGCCAGAGCTTTGTTACCAGAGCAACTGGTACACCGTGTGCTGCTTGGTTCTCTGAACGCACAGAGCACCCTCAGCCCGCCCTCCCCCCAAGAAGCCAGCCCACACACACCTACGTGCCAATATGTCACACTCACTTCTCTGCCTGCTGAATAATGCAAGGGAAAGGTGCTTTTTACATTTCAGCCCTACGGAGCGCGGATTACAAAAGGTGATTAAAAATGTTCCTGAATTAATTTCTCGTCTCCCTTTTAATCTTGATTCCCTCGCCCCCTCTGCAGCCTGCAGTAGGAAGGGCAGCTGGGGGGCTGGAGCTGCCCTGTGTCTCTGCAGGGATGCCTGGGCACGCTCCTTGCATTGCTGCGTGCTCTGCTTTTGCAAACACTGCGCAGTCTTGCAAGACAAAATATCTGCAGTGGCACAGGGGGAAGACAGCTGCCTTTGGAGGTGCTAAACAAAGCCAACAGCATGCTGCAGAGGGCAGGGATGTGGTGGTCAGTATGGCAGCGCTGTTTGGGTGGGTGCAGCAGGAGGGACAGCCCTCTGCATGCCCTGTTGGGGTTAAAGGATGCAGGCACTGCTCTGCAGAGCTCCCAGACAACCCGTTTTCAGTACCACCTTCTGTCCCTCAAGAACTGCTGGTCTGGGAGCTCAGACCTGTTGTTGGGTCTTCTGTGGAGCAGCCCAGTTTGCTGGTCAGCAGTAATGCCCTGGTATCCGTCTGATAGCAGACCGGTGCTGGTGGATGTATGATCTGTTTGATGCAGGTGGAGCCTCCCAGAAGCAGAAAATAGGTGGCTTCTCATGCCTGGGGGCATGCATTGCCCTTCTGTTCAGGAGTGGTGGCTTCCTGTCCTGCAGCTTTTGGTGCTCTGATCATCATAATACAGGACGTTTTAGCAGTGTAACCTTGGCCAGTGGGTGAGGTTTGTTTGCTGCAAGGCTTGGGTGCGTTGCTAAAGAATGTCCTGTTAGAATAAGTTGATCTGATGCCCTATAGGGTGTTGAATGAGAAGGGTCTTGCTGCAGGCAGAGGCTGGTGCACGCTGGTTTGTTACTGTTGTTGACTTGTTTATAATATTTAATGAGTATCAGATTGGCATTGGTTCCTGGAGGTGGTGTGTTGCTCCCAGCTCTGGAGCTGCCACATACAGCTAAAAGGGCAGCGGAGGACTTTTTGGAAAGCTTAGAGAAGGGCACGTGGGGAGCAGAATCCGAGTGTTGGCTCCTGCTGCACGTTTGAGGCTTTCATGGTTGCCGGAGTGCTTATCTCCAGAGATGTTTCTCACCTGTCATTTTTTGCATCGTTTCAAGTTTTGATGCAGCCTGTCCTGCAGCTGACTCGGAGGGCCTGAAGGAAAGCAATGCCAAAGGGCATCCAGCTGGAGCTCAGCATCTTCTCCTTCACTGCAGCGAGAAGCATGGCTCTCAACATCCCCAGCCTATTCTTAGCTTTACCTGGGAAGCCCTTTACACTAATTACTCAAAGATGGAAAGTGCCAAGCAAACAAAGCCTTCTCCCAAATGCAACGTGTTACTGCTTTTTCTTTTTTTTCTTTCCTCTCCCCTCACATAAGATTGGAAGCTTGGTGCTATCTGCTTTTCATTGTTTAGGTCATTTTCCTTCTCTCTGCAGCATAACACAACCCAGGCTAGAGCTAGGTTTGGGCAAAGGTTTAGTCTAGAAAGGATGGGATTGCAAGATGTTCCTGTCTTTTTTATGTACAGAGTACAGACCTCCCACTGTCTCACTGTACTGGAATGACTTTGCTCTGAAGGAGTGAGCGTTGGGTACGTTCTTTTCTCATGCACTGCTTTAGTTTTCTGAGCAGACGTAACGTGAAGTGCAGGATTCATCCAGTAGAGTCAGCCATGACCACAGGTCTACAGCAGGATCACGAGCTGAGGTGCTGAGTTAGACCTGGTGAGCACTGTCTTAGAGTGGATTTCCACTCGTGCGTGGTGTTTGGAGGGAAGGGCTATAGGAGCCTCCCAGGTTGCTGGGTTCACATCAGTTGTGCGGTTGGGAGATTTCATGGTTGAGCTGCATTGGCTCCAGCTCAGCCTCCACAGTGCTCTCATCCTACAATAAACCTCAAGCCTTTCCTTGGCGGGTGGAAGTGCCTGTGCTGACGCAGGGCCTGAGAGAAGTCATCCAGCCTACCCTGCCCTGGCGGAGCCTCTCTGATGCAGCCAGGGTGTGTGTGATGCTGTGCAACTCAGGTGGGCGGTGTGAGCCCTGTGTTCCCTTCCTCACCCTCTGCAGCAGCCCCTGCTGTTTCACCGAGTGCTTGCAGACTGTGCAGGCGAGTTTGCAACATGAATAGCCCTCTGCAGATTATTTTTTTAATCCACTTTAAGACTGAATCTGAGAGCAAGTGTTACTTGAAGTGACCTCTGTGTGCGGGGGCAGAGAGGGCAGGGAGCTAATCCAGCACAGTATGTTCGGAAACGGGAACTGCGGAGGGGGGAGAGCTGCATAAAGGATAAAAATTGGATTTTGGATTGTCATAGTTAATTTTTCAGTGGTGCCCACAGCCTCGGTCTGGAAGCTGTGCTGGCTTTGTTGGCTCTCCATGGGCGCCTTATCTGGACCAGCCCTTGTTAGTGCAGCACAGTGGAGGTGATGCTTTGCCCCCACTGCGGGGAGCGGGCAGTGCCACACACCACTCCTTTTCCATCACATTTCAGTGGATGTTTTTGTGCAGGATGGGGATTTTTTTCTTTTAAATAAGTCTAGCTATTGAATTCCAAATAAGCAAATAGTGTTAGCTCGCTACAGTTCTTCTGTTCCCTTGAGAAATAGTTATTAACAGGGTCAGTGTGAGGAAACATAATTTATGTTTGTCTGCGTAGCATTTAGATCAAATCAGAGCAGGCTTTGTACTGTGAAACTGCTGCATTAAAAGAAAACAATAACAATGACAACATCAACAAAAAAACCAAACTCACAGATGCTTCCTTATTAGCTAAGAGGTGTGATTCTGTTCTTACAGGTTAGTGTTGTGTTTTCCTTGAATCAGCTGCGGTGCAGGTGGAGTGTGAGCTCCAGAGTGGTTCCTCCATCTTGGCAAGCAATTGAGGGTGTCTTCAGGGATCTTCAAGGGGATGGGATGGTGCGGAGCTGATCTGTGGCAGGGGACATGCTGGGGAGACACCATTGCCTGTCCTGCCAGGGCCTGTGGGCTTAGCACAGTGTTGGCAGGGGTGAGACATGGTCTGGCAGGCAGTTAATCCCCCATTTATGCTTTTTTGGTGCTTTGCATCCCAGTTTGAAAAGATGGCAGGTCTTTCAGCTGATAAGTCTTTATGCTAATACTTTTCTTGGTGTTGTAATTTGTCCCTGAGCAAAACCATTAGTTGGGAATATGATGCCTCATTAAGTACCTAACTTGAGCATTCAGAAGTCTCCAACCGACCTCCTTCCTCGCAGCCTGGTAGATAAAAACCTTTGTAGTTTGAAGCTGTTATGGGCAACATGAAAGGCTGGAAATATATCTTTGTTTTATGGAAGATGAAATCTGCATGGAGACAGCAATTTGTGTTTTATACGAATTGCACATGCAGCTGGACTTGCTGTTAGTCTCTGTTCATTAGAGCAGTAGTTGTTATAGCCAAAGCAGACAGTGCTGCTGGTGCTGGGTGGAAGCGCCTTCATGTTGCTGGGCTTTGGAGATCCTCTCTTCTTCATGTCAATTCAGCAGATTCAGGATTGAGGCCAAAGCCTTTCTTCTGTGCATAACTAGTAGAAAGACAGCCAGTTCAGCAGAATTTCTGTGAATAGCCTGTTCCAGATGAACTGTGCATCTGAATGCTGATAAGGCTAACTCAAGGGGTAGTTTGCAAAAGAAAATTGAAATCTTATGTTAGAAGAGCAAGCATCTGAAATGGAACATGGCATTGCCATCCTGGGATATTAAAAAAGAGCATTTTTACTGTAGTCACAGAACTGCCTTAGAATGAAGAAAACCGAAGTTGGTGCGGAGGTGCCTCATCTGGCCCCACCAGTTGCACAGTTACTTGAAGTGCTGCAGCAGCCACTCAGCGAGCACGTCCCTCAAAAGCCACCTGAGAACAGTGGTGGTTTGAATTGACAAAGAAAAGCATCTGTTGGGATAGAGAAGCTGTAGCACTTGGGTGTGCTCAGAAGCTCTTTGTGCATGATGAGCTGCTCTGTCAGGCTGTAGTGGGATGGAGGTGGCCTTGGTGATGTTGCAGCAGTAACCTCATCCCCAGAGTTAACCAGCAGCTGTGTTTGGATCCAAGGGCTTGTCTGTCCTTGCAAAGCCAGCACTGCCAGAGCATGTTGTTCCTTCACGCTGGCTGCCGTGCATCTCCTTGGGCATTAAATGGATTTCCATGCGTGCTGTTACGCTTGCATGCCAGATTGTGCAGGGCATGGGAGTTTTAGATTACAGATTTTGGCTTGCAGGAATGCACTAGGGGTCCAGGGAGAGGCTTTCTCTCAAGTGATGTGTTTCTCATGAGGCAGGTTGTCTTTGGCTGGTTTGGTTTTTGTGAGTTGTTTGCATAGTGCTTCTGTGCATAGACTACACCCCACTCACTTGTTTGCCAAGCTAGCGTGCCCTGTGCACCTGAATTGCAGCCTAAAAAGGCTAACGTTGAGGTTTTCGGTTGTTTTGTTGTTTTTGCATCTGTCTGTAGCTGAAATTTGGCATAGCCAAGGAAATTTGTTGTCTCGTTGAGTGCCTCCACGCTTTGAGCGCTGGTTTTTGTTTTCCTATCGGTGACCATTCACAACCTATTTCAGAAGGCACTTGAGAAGAAGTAAGCTAATTATATCATTTAATAAAAGATGTGAGAGTACCAATTTAGGGAACGGCGGTGCAGTGTGGAGAAGCTGGGTCTGAAGAATGTGATTTGTGTTGCACGGGAGATATTAATCACGTCAGCTCCCGGGAGACGGGTCTGCCAGGAGGGCGGTTATGTTGGATGCACTGCTCGTACTGAAATTAGGCTGTGTGCAAGAACCAACAGAAGCAGAAGAAAAGATTTCTGTCCAAGAGGGATCAATAACTTGAAAGCATTTACATTCAAAAATAGAAAAATGAAAGCAGTTATAGGCAGGGAGAGTGTATTAATAAAGAAAAACGAGTATTTGTTACCGCTGGTGTGAAATGAGGTGATGTAAAAGAAATGCTCTCAGTGCCTTTTGTCACAGATGATGCCCTTTGTTAGATTCCCAAGCAAAATGGAGCTTGCAACTTTCAGGGTTCTCAGCTGATCAAAATACCGTGGGGCAGTCTGATCATGTAATACTTCACCGGAATGAGGTCATCAATAACTTCTGCCTGGGTGTGATTTACACAGTTGTCAGTGTCTGAATTGCCGTAATATGTCTCTGCCTGAGAAGAAATGCTGCATTTGGAGGAAAAAAAAACCAAAGCAGCAGCTCTCTGGGTAGCTGGCTCTCTGCTAATAATGGATAGAGGAGAGTGATGACTTGTGATCCATTCAAATAGAAATGCTCAGTGTCTAGAACTGGAGGCATGGAAGCTGTTACAAGGTCAAGCGGTGTCCTTTAAGGAGAAATACCTGGTGAATATTGTCAGCTGCAGATAACACATCTGCAACACCGTGGAAAGCACATCTGAAATTAAGATTAAAGGTGCTGGTGCTCATACAGAGAGGTGGAAAAAGAAGATAGAGGCAAAGTCAGAAGAAAGAGGATTAGCTTTTGGTAGGTGACAAATGATAACTCTTGCAAGGAAGAGATTTAAGCAGCAAAGTGCTCAGTGACCTGGGGAGTTATTAGAGGTTTCTGTAGTTGCTTCCAACTGCAAATTTTGAACAACTCTAAATTGTTTGATTTTGAACCTCTTTCTCCACCCCGTCCATCTGTACATGCACACTGTCTTCTGCTGCTTGATAATACAGGCCAGGAATCCAAAGACCGGAGGCCTTGGTCTTCCATACTCACAAAGTCTGCTCTAATTTTAGATGCTTCAGTTTAAGTGGAGGCAGAAAAGGGACCTGACCTTCAGCAATGCTGCCAGGCCCCTTCGTTGGCTGGCATGCCCTGCAGGTCAGGGTGCTGGGAGCTTCTGAAAATGAAGACCTCACGTCTTAGTAGGTGTTTGCAAGTATCTGCTGCAGTGGTGAGGCAGAAGGCTTTGCTGGAGATCCTGAGTTTGAGAGAGAAACTGGATCTCTTGGCTCTTGAGTATGAGCCAGAAATAGCATTTCTTCATATTACGAAGAGGGAGATACTGGATGTGTTGTCAATCCCACCATGCTGAGAAATGTGTTTGTGAAAATACATTTTGGCTGCAGTCTCTCCAAAGAGAAGGACTTGACCCTTTACTGCCACGGCAAAGGCTTCAGATGTGAGAAACTTGGCTTCCTATTTCCAGCTTAGAGCGATTCCAAAGGAAAATACATCCCTTGATGCAGAGCAGGGAAGGCCCACGTGCATATAAGGTCCTTTGGACCTTGCGTTTCTCTTCTGCCTAGGGAAATCACCACAACCAAAGAAAACCTGTGGTTTTCCATTCAAATTGGACTATTCAATGCAAATCTTTCTTGCAGAAACATCCAAGAAGCCTAGGGTTTATTCCATAGTGGAAGACAAATATTTTTGCAGATCTCAGGTGTTCTGGGCAGCTGCCAGTGGTGTCCTGGGGTTGCCCATGTGTGTTTCCTCTGCAGCAAGACACATGCTGACAATGAGTTTATCAGGTCTGTAGGTACCTGGTCATCTGGAGACCTCACTGGTGCCTGGAACGTAGCTGACCTTCCATTTTGCTAGCAGAAAATGAAGATTAACCTTGAGATCAGCAGACTACAGCTAAGATTGGGTAAAAACAGACTCAGAAGTTGGGAGGGAGGAATATTGCATTTTAAATTTAAAGATCGTGTACGTGATACTGATGTGCCAGGCCTGATCTTGAGCTTGTGGAGGCTTTACCTGCATAAGGATATACAGACCACAGTGACCTTCCAGGTATACATCCATCTCTGTCCTCTGATCTGCCCAAAGTAGTTGTATCAAAGGAACACAGTGGTTATCTGTAATCTAAAGCAAGCATCAGAAAAGTAAGTTACTGTGGTTTTCAGGGTTCTGTTGCAAAATTTTTTTCTGGATTCCTTGGCACTTGCTTATTAATGAAGCATTTGCTCTGTTTGCTTAAAACCCTCCCAGCTGCTAGCTTATGTGTGCTATGCAAATTATTTTTGGTCTGGTTAAATACTGTTTTTCTAGGAAGGGGAATAACTGAAATTGGTAGAGGGAAATGAGTAACATTAACCCTCTGTGGGCTGTTCCCTCATTAATTGTTTTGACCGTGGTGGAATTGCGTGCTTTGCTGTCGTTAACACGCTGGAGGAGCCTGGCAGCAATTTGGGACCTATGCTTGGATAGTCACGTACCCCAAGTGCTTACTTTGGGTGGCAGTGGCCCAGAAAACTGCCAACATCCTAATTAACACACTTTTTCAATGGACAATATTAATATTCATACTATTATACTGTAAAATGAGTAATTTGAATAGACAGAATGTCTTGCACTCTCTTGATCTCTTGTGGATTAACCTACAAAAGGCCATTGGCACTCATTCTTTCAGGCTTTAATGGGTATGAATGCTTCTAATGAAGTCCTGCGAAGCAGGGGTACCTAAAAATGGCTAGAAATGTAACACGTTTGATAGGAATGTTGATATTTTGTTAGAACAGCTACTGAGATGTGAAGGAAAATGTTTGTGATAGATGAGCACCTCAGAATGATGGAGGAGGAAGGCAGCTCTCTGGGGTGACTGGTCCCACAACATCCATCTAAATGATGTCAGCCGAGCCTCAGTAATGGAGAGGTCCCCCAGCTGAGCCGGCGCTTAGAGGAGAGTGGTGCTGAAAGGGAGAAAGCAGATATATGTTTGACTGGAAAACAAAAGGCTTGGAAGGCCAGTCATGTTTTATTGATGCCCACCATTAATGGCTACTGCATGATGTAGAGCCGATTCTAGCAGAAGAAATTGAAGCGCAGGAACTTCTGCAAAGGAAAACGGATTCTCCGGGAGGAGAAAGCGAAAGCACCACTCAAGTAGAAAACAATGTATTTTACAAATAGTTTAAGGGAGGTGAGGATTGCAGGGTACGCTCAAGTAAGTACCTACTAATTTGCTGATGGATCTGAATTACTGCATTTACCTGAGTTATGTGCCCAACAAAGGCATGAACTATCCTTTAACCAACACCTCCATCCCATCTCTCCTAAGATCCAATTGACCTTGAGTACTTAGGGAAGGAGAAATTGGCTTCAGGGTAAGTATCTAGGAGAAAAAGCTACTGAAAAAAAAAGAAGAGGCAGCACATCTGCAGCTCAGCATTCAGTATTGAGCAGGCCTGGCCCTCTCTGCCTTTGGCTGTGCGGAGCAAGCTTCCCAGCAGCTCCATACTCTGGAGAACCTCAGTGGGTGCAAACAGGAGCAGTGCAAAGGAGAGAGGCCCATTGTGTAGCAGCAGGTCTGGCTGTGGCCCCTGCAAGGTTTGGGATGCTGCACATCAATCTGTCTTCAGCAGCAGAGGGGAGGATGGAGAAGCCTATCTGAATGCTAACAAATGATATTGTCTTAAAAATGCTCTGCTAGGGCTCAGCAGGGGAGTGAGACCATGTTTAACAGAACCAAGATCCTTTGAAGAATTGATCAAAGCAGTGAGAGAGCTGGCAGCCGCAGACATGAGTTACCTGGGCCCAGGTTGTTCTGGTAGTATCCCACAGCCCATGTATTGGTGTGGTCTGGCACTAGGTGTGACTACTGGCCGTGCTGTGTTGTGCTCTGGTGTGTTGGCATTGCAGATGTGATGGGTCCTGTGCAGACGCTGAGTGTGGACATGCCTTTGCCTGTAAATACTGACTCTATGGTACCTCAAGAAAAACACCATCGGGTGCTCCCATCCATCCCGTCTGTGTTTTCCCATAGATACCAGCCACAGTGGGGGCATTTAGCCTTTCTTGCTCTCTGAGTTCAATTTAATTAAAAAAAAAATAAATAAATATATATAGATATATAATAAGTAAGATGAAATGTCAAGAAAAGGAATGTTTTAAACCTATGCCAGAGGTTATGGCACAAAGGAACACACCAGCGAGGTCTGAGACATCAGGCTGCCTTTACCCAGGAGATAATGGAAAAATTAGAGGCTTTTAGAGCCTGGGTCAGTGTCTGAATCAAACGCTAAAATCCTGCTTCATTACTGCAGCTCTGAGAGAGCGAGTGAGCCCCCTGAATGAAAGGAGTTCCTGTGAGCAAATGAGTGGAAAATAATAAGGCTTTGTGGTGTCCTGGGGTTGCAGCCCAGGTGGCCGTAGGGCAGCATCCCCACCAGCCTTGGCTTTCAGTCTCCATCCCTTTGGGCAGAAAGTATTTTGGCATAAACCATACCGCAGGGCTTTAGGTGGGAGGCAGGAGATCAGGGCAGTGCTGGCCCAGTGCTGTGACTCACCGGCTGCTCCTCTTGTGGTGCGCAGTGCTGCAGCAGCAGTGCTCTTTTTGTTATTACAGCCTCCAGGCTGAAGCTGATTAGAGTTTCCCTGGCAATTTATTTCTCCCCCCCTTTACAAGAAAGGCATTTTCTGCAAGATGCTTTGCTTTGGTGCTGGAGGAAGAAAAACACTCTGCTAATCCCAGATGTTCAATATGATGGTTTCCTGATAGAAGGAACCTCTTTTTTAAATATATATATATATATATACACATATTTTCTCCTTTTTATTTTTGTTTCTTTGGTTGGTTGTTTTGAAGGAGGCATGCCATGGGATGTGTATATCCTTGTGATCATGCTCCTGGAGATGTTCACTGTTCTTTGGTTTGCACTGGAGAGCTTTGATTTGTTTGTTATTAATGGGGTCTCTGTAGAGTGAGCTGCTCGTTACCCAGCTGACTGTTGAACCTGGACATGAGGGCTCTTAATGAGAGGTCTTCCAGGCACCCTTTTTCAGCTGAATGTCTTTTCCTGCCTGTGCCATGGCCCAAGGTCAGGCACTTGTGCTTAGTGAGGAACGCAGGAGCACCCTTTGCAGGGCCAGCTGATGGGCCGCACGCGTGGAGGTAATGACACCTTTATCTGCTTGTCTCTGTGGGACTCAGGAGTGCAGAAATGAACTGCTTTGTCCTCATTTCTGTTAGTTCAGCAGATTCTTCTGACTTCCTCAGGGCCTGTAAGCAATCCATGCCCATCTGCAGCACTGCTGTGGAGCTTGGGATGGGCCAGGTGCTAGAACATGGTGGGGGCTGCATTGCCTACAGCAGTTAACTTCCTTCCTTCCCACCCTCCTTTAGCACTGAGGCAGCTTTTGCATTCATACCTGTTTTCTTCCCGTGTTGCTGTGAGATTTGTGCCAATGGAGAATGCCTGGAGCAGGAATGTGTTTTCTTGTCCCTTGAAGCTGAAAGCCATAAAGAACAGAATGACTTTAATGAACAGACCTTGCAGAATTACCACCTTGAAGCTCTAGCTGCTCATGTGAATCAAAACCTGCTGGAAGTAGGTCATATAGTAAAAATGAATTAGGTTTCCTTCACATTTTATTGACTCTGCTGGTTTTTCATTCATAGAGGCTTATAGTCAATGTATGTGTCTTGTCTTTTAACCCTCTGCTTGGGCAAAAAGGGCAAATTCTGTTCTTCATTCGCACCCTTTTAGCCTGAATGATTGAGGTTGTCAGGGATATGATGGATGCATTTTCCCTTTTCCCTGTGCATTCTTTTATTCTTCTACATTAAAGAACTGCTTGAGCAATGACCACGTTCCCATGGTGTGAGTACTCTCAGCTCAGTGTGGCTGGGGGTGGGGATGAATGCCCCCCCATCCCAGGGCTGTTGATGGCTGTTGCTGTGGCACACCTGGCTGGGTGCAGTCTGACTGCAGAAGTTTGTGCCTCCAAGGTTTTAGATAAACTCTATGCTGTGGTTTTCTCTCTCCTCCCTTTGGTAAATGCAAGCAAACACAGTTTTTGTTTGTGTTTTCGAGCTGCAAACTCTTCCAACCCAAAGCAAATGCTACGACTGGGTGGTCGATGGTATGTGGCATCGGAGCAGAGCTGGGGGTAGCAGCTCGTGTCTGCCTGGGGTTTCTTGTCTTGTTTGCAAGTCCTTCCAGTTCCATAGCAGCGGTGAGGGCAGAGCTCAGCCCTGCTGCCATAGCTGCGTAATCTGAGGAATTGTTTAATTTGTAACATTTAATGCTTGTTACAAAGTGCTCCTGATGTACAGCAGAGCAGACCAAGGCCGGTAGGCGGGATAGCCACCCTCAAGTGGTAACTGAGACTCCAAGATGTGTCAGTGTAGCAGACATTTCATTTAGATGAGCTCAGGAGGACTTTCCACAAGGGCAGCTACTAGGATACGTGCATACCCCGAGTGTCTCAGAAATGCCACAGATAAGTCTCTGCCTCTGCAAGCACCCGCATTCCTGCAGTGAAAGCCAGAGTGAAGAAGGCTTGTTTGGTGGCAAACAAACCCTGGGGATTTCTGGATGTGATGTTTCTAAATGATCCAGATTTCCAGATGTGGAAGAGTTTGAGCCATGTCCCCATGGCAGTGAGTGGATGGAGAGAAGGAAGAAGGGCTGTGGCAGTGGGCTGCCATGATGTAGTGTGTGCACTTGGTGTCATTTAAGGGAGGTGCGTAATAACACAGACCTGAGATTTTATCTTGTGTTTAGGATTTCTATCATAACTAATGGCAGATTTGTGATAGCAGCCCCTCCAATGATCGATTATTTTCTTTGTTTTCTTTTTTTCCCCTGCCTTCCTGTCTCATTTGCCTGCTGCAGATGGTACATAACTTTGCAGGGGGAAAATAATCCCCACTGATAGATAAATTAGGATTTGTTTTGCAACCTTCTCTTTGCAGCTGCAGCTTACTGCTTTGATCTCTGCTGAAGACCTTTATCCAGCAGCAGAATATAAATCTTCTCTACCTATGGTTTCATAAATTAAAGAATTGTAGCCTGAAACTGACTGGGTAGGAAATGGGAGCCCATGCCAGTGCTCCTGTGTGCAACACAGTACCAGTAGCCTCTGTCCTTTTAATTACTGCTGGAGCAGCCCCATGTTACCAATGTCACAGCCTGGAAGAAGTAAACTATTTTATCTTGGGTAACACAATGTGGCCTACAGATGAAGGCCTGTAAGTAAACCAGTATTCTACTCAAGAAAAGACCTTCATTGACTATTATGTGGGCAATAAATCTTTCATTTCCTCGTAAGGAACAGTAATTACAGAAGCTTCAGCTGTGGTGGGTATCTACTGCAGACAATAAAATGTCTGTCCTTCAGCACATCGTCAGCATCTCAGTGATGGATGCTGGTGTGGACTGTAGCGTTGAGATCATAATAGTACTATGGGTAGTAGGACACGCTGGCAGCTCTTCCTTTAAGCCTTGGGAATGCAGGTTGGGATAGTGCTGTGCATCTGCAGGAACACATCTTATTTGTCACACTTCCTTTGCTTGACAGTCCCAAGAAGGTTTTGCTGTTGGGCTCCTGGTGACGAGCAGTGAGCTCCAAGGAGATAAGCTCCTGTCCTCAGCAGGTACAGAGCTGCCTCAGCACTGGCAGCAAAGAGGGCTGACCCCTTCCATTGCTTCACCAGCAAATCTGAGCAAACAAACCCAAGTGGATTGCTGGGAGCCTTAATCCCATTTCGTAGCGTGGAGTTTGTGCCTCTGCCGTTCTGACACACATCACTGTGTGGGGTTTTTTTGCTCTTTATTTTTAATCACCCTTATTCATGCAGCTGCTGCTCACCCTGTGGAGCACTGGGAGGATCCTCTCTCCCAGGAGACAGTAGTTCTTCCATGGCATTGCTTGATGTTTCCAAAAGCTGTCTTTGGGATTAGTTACAGATAGACTGTTCTCAGACTTTCCCCGCCTTGTCTCAGTGCTTTATAGCCCTGAATGAGCTTGGTGGCAATGGAGAGGCTTGGCCCTCTGTACTGTGAGGCAGTCGGAGGTGAAAGTGTGTTTCTCAGAAGGCTCAGCTTGATCTGATTTCATTGTAGTCTTATTAATTACAGCAAGCCTTCAATTCACCCAGAAGTCAGAGTGAATTGGGGTCAGGGTATCAGGCTGTATGTGCTGCCTGCTTTGGCTGCTAGGCCCTAGCTCAGGCTTTTTCCATGCAGCATTCACATGCTTGAGACTTGAAACCATCTCAGTAAACATCTCAGGGACGTGTGTGCCTCTGTCAGTGCTACAGGAGGCTCCACCCAGGTCCTGCCTGTGGTGTGAGGCTCTTAAAAAGGCTGCAGTCAGGCAAGCAGATGCTGTGCTGAAACCCTGAGCCTTTCTCTCTTGTTCCCTCTCTTGCAGGCTGCTCTTAAACAGCTCTGCAGTGGGGATGCTGGAAAAGCAATAGTGGTTTGAGGAGAACAGCAAAATAAGCAAACATCCAACTCTTGTCTTTAGTAGTAGCTGCATTTCTTTCTTCCCTTTGCTCTTCAATGGTATTGTTTCCAGGTTTTTATTGTCTTTTATTATTATTATTATTACTTTTAATCTTTCTCTAAGTGGAATTGCCCTAGGTGCAGATTCTAGCTTTGTGGTGGTCTTATTTGGCAGCCCAATTCCCGGTTGAAACTTGTTCACAAATTACAGCATTTGACTTGCAGAATCCTTTGGTTGCCATAGAACAATTCACATAAAAATTGTAAACCCAACTTTCTTCCTTAACATTGTGCATGGGAAGCCATGCAGAATCTGAAGGCATAGCAGGTATTCCTAAGGTGTGGGCAGTGAGGGCACCTCACCATGCTCACATGGGAGCCACACTGAGTGCTTGCTGCATCCTCTGCTGTCAGTGCTGGCTTCTAGTGCTGCTTGTCCTCTCTCTGCTTGTCTTCTGGAGGTGGAGCCCACAAGGCACTGTTGCAGCTGTTGGTTAAATCCCAGGCTGAGCTGCTTTGTTCCCCACAAATGAGTGGAAGTAACTTGCTGAGATGGGTCCCTAAATAATTTACTTTTGGAGGAGCTCTGGGAAGCAGTGAGGAGGGAAGTGGGGCATTTCTCCCACATGGCAGCACAGAGAAGAACATCTCCACTTCTTTTTCAATGGAAAGAACTAATTTTGCAGGCTGTCTTGATTTCCTCCTGTGACTGGTCTGGTCCGTTTCATATTACCCACTGTTTTTCTTCCTGTCTGGAGCAAAATCTGGCCTTGCTTTCGTGGCCGATGACAGATGAGCTCCTGGCATTTCCCGAGATGATTCACTTCATGCCATGTTGTTGCGTTTAGGATGGCTTTGGGCTACTCAGTGGTTTGGTGATTAGCTGAGCATCTTTCTGAAGGGGCTTTCAGTAGTGAGCCCTCGTGACTTTTTTGCTGTTTGAATGGTGAAGATGCAGTCTTGAGAAGTCTTTGTCTGTGGAAAAGGAAGCTTTTGGGGGTCTCCTTACTGCAGGGGTTAGTCAGATTATGCCCAGTAGTCTGTAGCTGAAGAAAACATAGATACATGTGCTACTTTTCTTGTCCTTGTTAATACCTTAATCCTGGGATTGAGGTTCAAACAAGAACTTCCTGAAAGATTATTGGGTCCTTTTTCTCTTGTAAGCACAGTGTGTATGCAGTAACTGCTGTAGAAGTCAGGAAGCAAATCGCTGTGATGAATCACCATTATTTTCTCACATTGGTAGAGGAGAATCCTGGAGTGTGTTCAGTTGTTTATTTGCAAGAAACAGATGGACGGAAGGGACCACAAGTGGGATGGGTGTTCTTATATCACCCTGAAGGAGAAAGCAGTCCCTTCCTCACTATTAGTAGTAGCACGAGAGGCCTGGGTATACCTGTGTTACCACAGCAGATTGAAACGTTGTGAGCAGAGGATGAGGCTGGCAAATGCTACCTGGAATTCAGATACAATCACTCCTATAACAGAGCCCTGCAATTTGATAGCCTTTGTTTTTATTGAAAGGTCTGAATTAGCAGCTAGTTATGGGAGCATGATGGGACCTGGTGGAGGTGGTGGTAGAGCCACCAGCAGTTCCACCACTCCACACTGTGTTTGTTCAGCTCTTGCTGCCCATGGCTCTTCTCTGATAGATGGAGCTGGTGGTCGCGCTCCAGGATGGGTCTGCATGGAGCAAACGGGATCCTTCCAACCTCTTCCCATTGCAGGGGATTAAAAAAGTAGAACACAGGGCACTGTGGTTTGGTCAGTGAATTCAGCAGATGTGAGTAACGCCGGCTGAGCAGAGAAAGTGCTTTTTTTAACCTGAGCTGATTGCCTTTTCCGCCTGAGATAGGGCAGTGTGTGAGCATGAAAAGGACATCTTAGAAAACCACAGCCACTCATTCCCCACGTCTGTGTGTGTGGGGATGAAGTGTTCTGAAGGCTCCCTGTAGCTGTGTGCGGGCTGAGCACACGGGAGCCCCAGTGATGCTGCATCCCCTTTGCTCTGCTTCATGAGCAGCCCACAGCAGGTCAAAGCAGCAACTGCAGAGAGGTCAGCCTGGCACAAGGAATGCAAGGCTTTCCCAGCAAGTGCGGCTGTGCATGACGTGCACCCTCAGCTATGCTCCCTTATGCTTGGCCCTTGCAGTCAGCAGATAAACTCGTGGCTTACAGTAAAGACAAACACCAGAAGAGCTCCTGTGAGTTATCGTGCATGACATTATTGCTGTGATGGAGTGCCCTACAAGGACCTTATCACATCGTTTCGCTCCATTATGAGAGCGGTAACAGAGGGCTGTGTGGGGATACCGCCTTTTTTGCATTGCACAGTGAGCTTAATGGGAGATAATTCAGTCTTTCCCAGGATGATAAGTTGCCTTAAAAGTTTTCAAGACCTGTAAAATGAGTGGCAAATTTAAGCTGTCTGGAATAGAAGTAGCTTCCTACGGAACATGTTGTGGCATGGGCGGGAGAAAAGCTGGGTTTGGAGGAAAAGGAGCTGGCTCTTGGTAGAGCTGGGAGAGCCCCATGGTGGGGCTGCTGGCTTGGCGTGGAGCTGTGAGCAGCAGTGTCAGTGGGCATTGGAATGGACTGGCAATGTGCCTGGATCCCTGCACTGCTCCCTCAGCAGATGACATGCAGGTGTCCCTGTGGGGAAGGGCTCTGCATTCCCCCTGGCCATCAACGATTCCCTTCCAGAAGTGAAGGTTTTCTGCCAGAAAAATGTTCCCAGCTATGTTTTTTTTCCCACTGGCTTTATGGAAACACTGCGCCTTTCTTCTCCCAGCGTCCCAGCTGGTGTTTGCCCTCCCTGTGTGCACCGAGTTCTCTCTTAGTCACCGAGAGGCTGGTTAGATGCTCCTGGTCAAAAGTGGATTATATTAGAGGAAAAAAAAGAATATGCTTTTATGTCATGTTTTTGGTTTATTGTTTTTTGTTTGCTTGTTTGTTTGTTTAAACCATCTTTACTTACTGCAAGCCTGGAGCTGAGCATGACATGGGAATCTCCCAAGGAAATGAAGCTGTTGCAACCTCTGTGTCTCAGTGAGACTCTGCCTCCAAGGCACAGAGGGTGCCAGGCAAAGGGCAGATCCCAGCCAGGTGTGACCAGAGAGCAGAGTTCTCAGGGATGGGCACTGACAGGAGGTTTCCCAAAGCCAGGTAATCAGAGCAAACGAGACCCTCATTACAGCTGCTGATGAGGGAACAGCTGCAAACACTAAACTCAATTAGATTATTGAATATCAAAGAATTAATATTTATGAGTCACAGAAAAGAGGTTTCATAAGCAGCGGTGCTTGCTTCTCTTTACCTTTCTAATCAACAAAATAGCTCTTTTTGGTAAGAGATGTTTAAAAGGCCCTGCTTGCACCACTTATCTAATGGTTTGTAGTGAGCCTTGATGGGAAAGTGACCTAGTTCAGGTCCCCAGAGGCAACTGCAATCAAAACGGTTTATGAGCAAAATACTCCTATTGCCATATGGCAGTTTCAGGCATTGCACGCACATGTGATCTGCGGCTGCTTTGTCCAGAAATGGTGAGATTTCTGTTAAATAAATATGGAGAGCAAAGCGAAAGAGGAGATGTTTCCATTATTGGTGTTCAGCCCTGAAAACTGGCTGTAAAATGCTCTGCTGCCGGGTGGCAGTGAGCTCTTCCACTGTGTGCATTTCTTCTGCAGGCTGCCCCGGATAATGTGCTTTGGGGAGCTGAAATCCTCCGATGTAATTGAGTCAGTTTTGCAGGTGCAGAGCACTTACTTTTTCCTTATAAGCCCAAGCAGAGATTTAATTGCTGCTCTTCAGAAGTGCAAAACAAGAGAATGTAATAATTAAAGCTGTCAGGGTGTCCTTTCTTTTATGCTGATGCTGATATTAGCTGGTTTAAAGCCTATTTTTAACCTCTGCAGGGTTGAAGACGTACTGTGTATTTTCAGTCTGGGTTTATTTGTTTCAGACTTTGCAAATTTGAAGTAACTTAAACTGGAAGGGTGGGGTGGGGGACATCAAAAGAGGAAGGAAGGAGGAAAAATCAAGCAAATGAAATGCAAAATGCATCCATAAATTATTTCCACCTCGCTGTGGATTTTGTTTTCTTTTTACGGGCCTGCAGAATCCTCCCTAACTGGAAGCTAAAAAATCCCAAAACACAAAGCACCGAGCGCCTGCTAAGATAAATATTGTTTTTAGCTTAGCTTCAGAGAACGCCCTGGGTACAGCAGGCAGCAAAAGGGCCATTTTTCTGCTTAAATAGCTCTGGTTTTAACCAAGTTCATCCCCTGACCCCTTTGGGAGTTATCTGCAATATGACTGATGGAAATGAGGTAGTACGCGCAGTGCTGATTCAGTACTTGTATATATATAGCGTGTGTGTGTGTAAGTAGATGCAAGTATATACATAGATGGGTATAGATGTGTATGTATATGCATAGGAGCCACTGAGAGTGAGTTTGGGTGTAAAACAGTGTCTGCACGCTCCTTGGGATAGAAGCTAAGCTTTCATACATGCCATCAGACTTTGTCCTGAAGTAGGCAGAGCGTGCACAGTGGTGTGCAGTGCATTGCTGGCCCTTTTTGTCCTGGAGAGCACAGAAGATGGCATTTCTGGAAGTGCTTTTCAAGTTTCTCAGCGCAGGGATCCTGTTCCTCCCCTGTCCTGCTGCTTCCTTGTGAGTGGATTAGAGTTGTGCTGTTCCTGGCCTTTTTCTTATGCAAAGTATTGACATCCAAAATACGGATTTCTGATCCTAAAATTACAACCTGCCCCTTTATCACTCTAAATCAGTTCGCTAATCTCTAAATAGTTCCCCAGCTCGCTGTTAGTCACTTCATGTTATTAAACTCTCGACAAAATCTTTATCCAGGCGTTAAAGCATGACTGCTAAATACACCCCCTGTGTTACCAGGCTGGCTCTGAACCTGGAAACCCCAAGCAGGGACAGAGCAGCATTTTTATGAGCCAGATGCTTGTCGTGTTCCTCAGTCCCAGCATCTGCTGGGAAAGCCTTGGGTTGAGGCTGTTTGTAGACTTAAGAAAGAGAAGCAGAAGAAGGGAATAAGAGGTTGCTGGATATGGTTGGTTGTGTCTTGAGCCATCCCACCAAACATGCACTTCTACGTGCAGTGATCCCGACTTGGTTCAAACATGGGCAATGATTGGAGTCCTGGCGGAGCACTGGTGTAAGGCTGACCTGAGAGCAGAACTGGGTCTCCCTTGAGACCGGCCAAGCTGCAATTCCTGATTGTTAACCACAGTTAAACCAGAACCAGGTTTCCCCCATAAGAGCTCAGTTACTCAGCAATCACAAGTTTTCCTAGAACCTTGAATTGCAGTTGGTTTTGGTACTACCTTTTGTTAAACAAACAAGGATTGTGCTATTAAGATTACTTATTTTTCTTACTTCCCCAGTACTCAGGAAGCAAGCAGGCATTTCTGCAAGTACCAGAACTAATAAACCTGGTTTCCTTTGTACTCATGGCCCATGGTTGATTGAGTACTTCCCTAATTAAATTTTCTATTATATCTGCTTATACCTATAGTCTCTCCCTCTGATTACTTTCCTGGCAGCTCCAAGGCTGCTGTAACTGACTGGAGATAGTGGCCAACAAGATTAAAAGCTGTTGGAGCTACACTGGAGAATGGCTGACCTTCATCTACCATCCAACTGCCTGTCGTTAATTATCTGTGATCACCAGCTTCCTGAATGTGGTCTTTACCCAGGAAATGAACTGTGCCTTGAAAACCCACTGCTGGAGAACTTTGGGGTCCCTGCACTGGTGGGTTTGATGTATATATAGGGCATCCTCATTGCTAGGAACACTGACCTGTCTGCAGGGGCTTCCACAGCCTGCCCAGATGCTCGGGTCCCTGTTTCTGGTTCCAAAGCTGAAATATCCATTTCTTTCTTTTTTATCTTCACTTGAAATGGTGATAATCTTAAGAAAAATGGTCATAATGCCCTTGGAAGCCACTCTTGCAGTTTGCTCTCCTTTAAAACATGGCAGTCCTCAGAGCAGACTGGTGGCAGTGCTGCTATTTCCACATAAAATAATGCATTCCTGTTTTCTCCTTCACGAGTGTTTTCAGTACAAGTGTATCTAAATGCAAGGCTGGGAGGGCTCTGTCCTAGGACAGTGCCAGGAGAAAAGGTTAGCAGGTTGAAGGGTGGAATGAAGTCTTCTGCAGTATGTTACATAAATGCCAAGTCCTGACAGGACTGTAATTCTGATTGGAAACCAATCTTAAGTCTGAAATGCCAGGTTGGGCTTAGAGGCCTAGAAAAGGCAAGAAAAGTAACCTGGCCTGACTGATATCTTTGTGAAGATGGTACCTTGTGAAGTCCAGCTTAAGAGTCCATGGCCATGCTCAGTGTTTTATGGCTGTGAAACAAAACCCAGAGGTTTGTAGACAACTTTGGGACTGAAATAAAGAGCGAATTACCTGAAAAATGGGAATCTTTATTTTGTGCCCAAGTGCTGTAACAGGAGGAGCACTGATGGGGGTAAGGGGACTTTGCTCTTTGGTTTCATGCCGTGACTTGGGCAGAGCCCTCCTGTCATTGTTGTCCATCCCACCCATGGGATGCTTCAGCCCCACTCATGGTGTGGGCAGGGAGCGGGGCTCCGCTGGGAGCTGTGGGGAAGGGAGATAATGGGGAAAAGCTGAGTGCAAGAAGGGGAGGAAGAGGGAAAGAATGCAAATAAACAGGAGAGAGGAAATGGGGAGAAAAAAAAGGGGACGGAGCAGGAAGGCAGCAAGAAATGGGAGGAAGCAGGGGCTCAGGGGGCTTCAAGAGTGAGAGGAAAGCAGCTGTCAGTGAAACACTGCAGGAAGCCCGAGCTTGTATTTTTAGGGACTTTACTATAAATATTGGGTCTGGGGGAGGACGGGGAGAAACGACTGCTCTTCCTACCGCTGTCTTCTATGCCTGTCTTTGTTTTGCTGCTGCTTTTTCTCCTCCCCGCTCCCGGTGCAGGGCAGGAGGCAGCCTGGTGGCACGTGGCCCCAGCACTTTGTTCCGGCGTTGGTTCACGGCCGTGTGCCACATCAGCAGCCTGCTGACCCAGGGCCGGGTTCGCCTCATGCGAGATTTTCCTGTATGTTTCTAAGTAAATGTTTGCACTTCAAGAGGCACTCATCTCTCAGCACAGGGCAGAAGAGCAACCACTGGTTAATCTAATTTACATTAAATTGCTCAGGAAAACGTGGTGCCTCTGATGGAAAGGACGGCTGCATTTGTGACCTCTTCACTACGCTTACAGGAAGAGAAATGGTTTCAGGTTTCCTTGAAGTGTTTTCATGCTGTCCAGGAGTTTCGGAGGAGACAGCGATCTTCTTTTCTGTTGTCACGTTGGGTGTTTTTCACTTCTGCTTCCTGACTTAGTTCTTAGCAGAACTGGGACACATTTACAATAAATCACAGCGTGGTGCATCACTCGTGTTTTCACTGAGGCAGGTTTAAGAAGCACTAACAGAAGACTCTCCTCCGGTCCCCAGCAGCACATAACGCAGGGTGGTGAGGATGGCTTCCATTTGTCATCAACATCAGCCTTTACTGAGTCCCATGTCCTTGTGGTCTGTTGGCCCTTTGTGCTTGAAGATCTGGAGGCAGCAGGAGAGGCACTGCAGCAGAACTGTTGGGGGGTGCATGTGGAGTGAGTGGTAACCAATAACTGCTTGTTGAAATCTCTCATCTGAGAGATACTGGGAACTGCAGCCTTTGGGGAATTCTTCAGCTCATCTGTTTTGGAGAAGGGTAGGAATTTGGAAGCATGGAGGAGGGAAACAAAATGAGAAAGCTTAAAAAAGAAAAGGGAGAGACTTATAGCACCTATATACCAGCCCAGCTCAGAGATTTGCGTTCCAGAAGTTTTGATGAGGGCTCATTCTTTTGTCTGAAATTACTCATGTTCCCCTTTGTTCGAAGCCATGGAGGCTCACAGCTTGTAGGCAGCACTGATGAGTTGTTCCTCCTGCAGTCATTCCGCAGTCGCTTGTGCTGCTGATGTTGCCAGTGACTGCACTCCTCACTCACATCGCTGCTGTGAGCATTAACCACAATTATTCACTTCTAATTAAATTGCCAGGATGGATCTGCAATGGCATTGTGAGCTCTCTGCATTGAGCTTGGCTGGAAGCAACTTGCAGAGAAACTGGAGTGAAGCTGGGCCAGGCGGCTCACCAAGTGGAAAGCAGGAGAGGTCCTGAGTTAGGGGGAAACATCTGTTTTAGGTGTGCTTATTCCCAACCTGAGAAGTGAGTGTAGGAGGAGAAGGAGTGAGACGTACCCAGCTGAATGCAAACGAGCCTGGCGTTGGGGGGAGCAGAACTGATCCATGGGGTTGTTGTGTTGTACATGCCCTCTGCTGTCTGCTCTGCTGTTTCCGTATGACTGATGGAATGGCAGATGAACTTCAGAGGTGCGTTGCTTTCTGTGCTGTGCCCTGAGCAGTGACTCTCTTGCAATGCCTGGTATTAAGATGACACTCGTGTCTGATGGTGTTCATGCACAGTTCTGCAGGATGTGTAACGTGGCACAAACCTCTGTCTTCTCATTTGCCTGTGCTGTGCTTTGCATGTTAACAATGTGTATTCCTGTTCATTATGAACTCATCTTTGTGAGATAAGTGTTTTTTAGGGGGGTGCTTTTGTTTCAAAGGACCTGTGTGCCGTTCTGTGACACAGGAGAGCAAGGGCTGAGGCTGAACAAGTGCAGAATGGGAGGAGGAGGACCTGAGGCACAGACAATGAGCAGAGGTTTGGGTTCAAAGCCTGTAGGTGTCACTGCTGTGAGCTGCCTCTGCTCCTGGAATGGATCAATAGCAAGTGGATGTCTTGATTATGGATTGAGCTGCAAGCTCAACTGAAAAGAGCTCTCCTTGATCCCTGTGCAGCTCTGATCCCTTTGATCTGGTAGAGAAAAAGGCTGTCATCCTCCGAGACCCCTATACTTCTCTGTCTGGGCTCATTGCTGCCCTCTGAGCTGGGGAGCATGGGATGAGCCCTGTGATCTTCCTCAGAGGTGATTCCTTCTTGGGACAGGTCAGGTGGAGATAAGGGTGTGCAGGGAATCAAACACTTAGGTAAGAATGTTCCTTGGGCTGTCTCTCCCTGGTCCCTTTCCTCTGCTTTTCTCACCCCTTCCACAGGCAGAGGCACTCGAGTTGGTGACTGGGAGATGCTGAAGATCAACCAGTCCGTGAGACCAGTTGGCTTCAGCTCACCTGAGCCCCAGCCCCAGGGCTGTTTGCATTGAGATTTTGGTCTGATCTGTGATGCGCTGCAGAGAACAGGGCTTGCCATGGGGGTCCTGCCCCATGTCCTGGGCACACATAAGAATGTCAGAAGCGTTGGCCATTTCCTCCTGATGCGTCCCCTTTATAAGTGCTTTACAATGGCAAGAGGAGATTGAAACACTTTTGGGTTTCATTCAGCTCAGGCTGTTGGGAGCAGTAATGAGAGAAGTGAAAATAAGAGCTGAAAGTTTGGCATGGCAGAAAGCAGCTTGTGTCTGGGCTGGTTGCTTGCAGGGGCTGCCTGACCCCATGGGGCCAGCGTCTGCTGCCCTTCAAGTGCCTGTGGAGTGGGGGCTGCAGCACTGCTGGTTGGCCTGGTGTCCTCCAGTGACAGGAGAAGTCTTAGAGCTGTTTTGGTTGTGGGAGGAGCAGGCTCAGTGCACCAAGTAAACCAGCCCTTTGTTTGAGCAGCAATAACTTCATTTCATCTTTTGCCTCTAATATTTATGCAAGCGTTCCTGTAGTCTCTGATAAACGCTGGCAGCTCCCCATGTGAAGTTGGTAAACAGTGCTCTGCTGGCGTATTTTTCTGAGGCCAGGTCTGAAGCCTGCAGAAACATGACTCATCTCACGGAGATCGGGTTTTAATTACAATTTCCAGTGCGCTTTTGAAGCACTTTCTCTTGTGGAAATGCTGCATAGGAGCATTTGAATTACAAATGTAAAGAAATTGTGCTCGTTCGTTGTAAAGCTGTTGGGAAAAGTAGAAAGAAGAAATGCAAGGGCGTATTGAGTGCTATTGTTTGGATGTGCAGATCCAAGCAGCATTGCAGTGTGAGGGACAAGTTGGTATCCCCAAGTGTGTTGCTGTGCCATCTCCTAAGCAGTGGTCCAGAGCAAAAGCCTGAATGCTGAGCAGCAAACCAGCTGTGATGTGTCCTGCAGCTTGATCTCGCTGCTGGGAAGGATCTTGAATTTTTAATATAGAATCTGCCTGTAACGTGTTGGCTGCTTTTAGCGCTCAGCCAGCATTGATCCTTCTGGAAAAGGGTTAAATGCTGATGGCAGAGCAGGGTGTTGCCTTGGATGTGCAGGCACCTGGGGAGCAGCTCCTAAAGCATTCTCTTCCCCTTCTTCCTGTTTTAGCACAGCTGGAATTGCAGGTCAGGGGTTTGATTCCATGCGATGCATGGACTTGGTCCCCTCCTGCAATGCCTGCAGCGTGGCATAACCTGAGCAGGGTTTGGATTAGCCAGGGGTATCACACAAATCCCATCCTCTTGCATCACTTCACCTGGCAGATCTCAGCGAGTAAAACCCATTGCCTTCAGATGCTGCTTTTAAACTGCGCAGTATCGATTACGTCTGTGCTTACTTCTTTGTAAGAGGATACTTAGTAGTTGGATAGCTCTCCTGCACTGATAACCAAGTGCAGGCTGAAGTCTCTTGATTCCCAGCTCCCTCAGTGCTGTGCCAGTGCTGCACTCATGCAGCAAGGCACACGGGTCTTTCTGGCTTCTTCCCATTCCTTCCTAAGCTGCATTGTCCCTGTGCAATCCCTGGTGCAGGTGTCACCTTCTATTGCTCATCCAAAGTCCTCCTCTTCTGCTCTCTGCCCCATCTGGGCATCACCATGTGTGTCTGGGGGGGTCTCCTTGCTTTGTGGCATCTCCTATTGGTAGCTCCTTTCCTAGCAAACCTCCAGCATCCCAAGATCTGCATTTTGCAGAGCTGCTTTTCTCAGAGGCCGGGACCTCTGAGCATTGGCTGTCCCAGCTCCTTTTTGCAGGGCTGTCTGGAAGGCAGGAAAAGGCCATGCCCTGGCTGTGTTATTCTGTAATAGAAAGGCTTTGCCCAGCTGCTGTAGAGGTAGGAGATTGCTGCTTGAGAGGGGAGGCTTGGAAAGTGAGTCACTATAAAAGCAATACCATTTAATCTGCTGATCAGCTGCTCATGCCCTGCTGACTGGCCCTGGAGGTAAGCCGCAGTGGGACTGTTTGGCAGGAGCCAGAAAATCCCTTCGTTATCCCAGACAAAGAAGCAAACACATGTTTGACATACATAAAGCAAATAAAAGGATAAAAGGCCTGAGCGGTGTTTCTTGGGCACCTGTTTCCAGTAAGCCTCTCTAAAATGTTGCCACCCAATACCTGACTCACTTGATGCAGTGAATGACACAGAGATGCAGTCCTGCACAGCAGCATTGGTATGGGTATCACATACTGTTGCTTTAGGCATTGCTGGGGCTTCTAAATCAGTACAACACAGGCACTGCAAAATGTTTATTGACTGCTGACAGTAAGTGACTGGGAGTAGGCCAGGCTGGATGGTAAACTGTCAGGACTGCTCAGGACAGACAAAAGCCCTGGAGGTATTTCTGGATAGAAGAGTGTGATGCTCACCTGCCTTCAAGTGTGTGAGACCTCATATTGTTATATGAGTAGGGTCTGCAGCATCTTGTGTTCTGGAGCCCTCAGCAGTGCTGGATGGGGGGTTACTTCTGTCATTCTTATGCTGCTTTTCCTAACGCTGAGATGTAAGTCACCCTAAAAGCTCCTGGCAGCTGTGGAACTTCATCCAAAGCCTCATGGAACCTAAATACCTTTACCATCCTGCTCCTGCAGTGAGTGTTCCTAAACAGGGCCTTGGAACCTTGCTGCTGATGAGTGAACGCATGAAACCTAAATGTACAAGCTAGCCTAAAGCCAGCCAAGGGGCTGGGAACTGGGATGTGAGACTGACACTGATCTGAGTGTTAGTGGGACAAGAGAGGCTGAAGGAATCTGTAGGTTTTGGTCCTTCTGCCTCCCTAGCTGAGCTGTCAGCATCCACTTGTGGGTCGCACTCAGAGCTGGGGGATGGAAGAATCTCCCCTAGGTAATGCTTGAAGCTGTGCTCCTTCCCTGTCCCCTCCCTGTGTTGGGTATAGAAGAGTTGGCAGCATGAGGGCCCATGACATGCGCAGCAATGTGTCTGAATACAATTGCTGCTGCCTGCAATATCATTAACTCTAAGAATAAACCCAGTTGGGGATCTCAATCAGCTTCCACAGCTGGTACTGAGTGCTGCCTCCTGCTCTGCACACGTCCATCCTGCGGAGCGCTCAGTCTGTGGGGGTGCTTCTCTCCACACTGTTGTTGGTTGGAAATCCACCTAGCACTTTACATGCCACCTCCAAAATTGGATCTTGCTACTATGAAACTAGAACCGGAGCCAAACAGATGGCACTGAAGAGGTGTTTCAAGAAACCACATTTCCATCAGCGTGTGTGGGGTTTTCTCTTTAAGGCCATTTCCTCCTCCCCCCCCCCCCCCCCCATCACTGTGATTTGTAAGACTGTTACCGATCTGGATTAAAGAGAGGTAAAAGTTTGCCTATGGAAACACAGCCCTGTTAGATGCTGGAGCACATTTTGTGTCAGAAACCTCTTTGGTGACACTGCTAATTACAGGGAAGGGTACAAGACACTGCTGGCTGCCCAAAGACATCCATCCATCCATTCCTGCATGCTGCACAGAACCCAGTTGGCAGTGGGGTGCTCCCTGCTCTGGTGATGGCCTGATCCTTTGGAAGAGGCTGTGTCCTTCCTGGCTGCCCTTGAGAGCTCAGCATCCCCACTGTGGGACCCAGGGGGTCCTGGCACACGTCAGAGCCCCGTGGGAAGTGTTCCTTCCACGGCTCAGTGCTTCCCAGCTGGAAGGGATGGTGTGGTGCTGTTATGGGAGACGTGGCCTGCATACAAGGGTGCCTTGTGGGTCTCTTAAATGGAGATTTAATTTTAGTTATGAATGCTGCGGTGTTGAATAAGCAGTGGTAAGAAACAGAAGCAAAGTGGGGGTGTTAAAGGGTGGTAATAACATGGCTGTCATGAACTAATGTTACTGGGAACAGTCTGTACTGCCTTCTTTTAGCTGCAGAAATGTGTGTGCTCAGCACAGGGAGAGAAGCCTGGGAGCTGGGGACAAGGAAGGGATGGGCTGAGGGGCATGGCGAGGTGGGGGAGGTGGTGAGGGGCTCTGGCTGTAGCTTAACCCAGAGTTGGTCCTTTGACTTGCTGGGCAGCCTCCTGCAGTATTTGTTCCTGTGCCATGGGAAAGCCTTGCAAGATGCAGAAACATCTTGAGGCTTGGCTTTGCTGTAAGGTTTCTTCTGGCATGAAGTGTGGCTCTTCAAAGTCTGCACCTTCAAGCTCTTGTGGACAGCATTACTCCACTGTCCCTCATGTGAGAGGTGAAGCAGATATGCAGCCCCTCACTGCTCCCTGATGTGCTCGTTTATCAGCAGCAGTGCCACAAAGAGGGATCGAGTGCTTTCTGAGCAGCTGGGGCTCAGGGTGGGTATTGGAAGGGGCAAAAGCTACATCTAGAAGGAGCTGTCTACAGAAACATGCCACTCTAAGGGAATTTGGGACCTCTGGTGCTGGTTTGGGACCTCTTATATTCACTGTTTTAGCCATGGGGGAGGGAAATCTCTTGGTTCTTCCTGAGCCACAGACAGAGCTGGGGTTTCCAGTCTCCTTTCCTTGAATTAAGAGTGAGGGGGTGGCACAAGTGCAAACTTCAGGCTTAGGGATGTGTTTTGTTATTGCCTTACTCACCTATGTGCAACAGAGTGTGTTGTTTTGGAGGTGAATAATATGCAACTTAACAGCTTAACTTGATAATATAGTAATGCTGCCTACTTTCCTTGTCATCAGACCTGTTGTGGAGCTGCAGTAATAGAACTGCAGCTCTCTCGGCCGCATGCCTTGGTTAGACCTTAAGCAGACACAGTGGGTGAGAGGTGCTTCAGCCCAAAGGCTGTCTGAGCACGAGCTCGGCCCTGTGCATGTCTGTGCTGGGAGAGGATTTATGCCTTTCTCAAGGAACAAATAAAAAATCTGTTCTATTTCTTTCTCTTTAGAGTTTTTTTTATTTTTTTTTCAATGTCTTCCAGGATTTTGCTTCTTTGAAGTCTGGAAATGGTGATAGTTGTGAGGGAAGCTTGGGTAGAAGTAAAACTTGTGCTTGTCCTTCTTGGTGGAGGTCCCTGCTCTCCAAAAGCCCCTGGAGGGGATGGTGGCAGCTTGGCTGAAGGGAAGGGGCTGGAGGAGCCCCCAGGCTGCTGCAGGGCAGGTGAGGGCATATGGGGCAGCTCTGGGAACACCCCTTTGCCAGAAAATAAAGCGTAGAGCGGTTGTGTGTGCTTCTTATGACTCCTGAAATGGAAAAAGTGTCAACACTTGAGATGTGTTATTTCTGCTCTGCAGCTCCGGTTCAGGCAGGCACTTGGAGGAGGTGGAGTTCTCTCGGAGTGCAGGGGAATTGCACTGAGTTGGTCGAGTCCTTCAGCACCTTGGGGCAGCAGGGCTGCTTGGAACTTCTCACAGAGCTGTTTGTGAAACTGAGCAATGATGGAGAGGTGGAAATGCGTGAAGCTGGAGGGAAATGCACTGTCATTGCGGTTGCCTTTGTCATGCTCATGCTGTTTCTCTCAAAAAAGGCAGCACAGAACGGCAGAAGTTTTGTGTGCTGTAGTTAAGTGCAGGCAAGAGCGACTGGCCCATGATTGCTCTGATTAATTGAACAGATATTTTGCTTCGGTTCAAATAAACACTTTATATATTTCCCATCCTGTTACATGACTCATTTTTGCTTATGCTGACCTGATATTTAGAGTATCTGATGTTTTAATTACTTTCTCAGATAAGCCGTAAGAGATGTGTAAGCCAAGTGCGAAGTCAGAGCACACTGTTCATAAAGCAGCTTGTTTTGGAGATTTTCATACTGGGAAGAGCCTGTTTTTCCATAGATGTAACCCCTTCAAACTAGGCTGAGCGTTGTTTTTTTCTTTCAAGATCCTTTTCAGTGGGAAGCTGAGAATATATAAACTTGCACTTACCCTATAAAAGCCAAGTGTGAATCGGGCTGGATGCTGTAAAACAGTCTAATTTAATGCAGGATGACAGTTTGGATGCACGTCCAGCACTTTGTAATTTCATTGAGTAGCACACTCTAGTGTTTGTCAACACGGGTGTATTTCAGTGGTGCTGATGCTTCAGTGCATTTACTGAATATAGGCACAGTGCTGTAAAACAGAAATAACGATTCTTTTCAGCTAGCACTCCATAAACTGAGGGCCTGCACTCTGAATTTCTCCTTAATGCCTTGCTGAGGAGCAATGCAGGTTCCCTGCAGCATTGTTGCCTTGTTCACTGCTCGCTTGCCCCAGCGCTGGGCTCATGTTGGGTGCTGCTCAGTGCAATGCTCTGACCCCACAGTCCAGCATGAGCTGCCAGAGGTCACTGTTGGAAGGCACAGGTCTGCCTGCTGCCTTGCCATTGCCATGCAGTGGAACAGAAGAGAGGCTGCGATGGGCAGGGTGCTGTATGGGCAGGGTGCTGTATGGGCAGGGTGCTGTATGGGCAGGGTGCTGTCTGCATCACTTATCTGAGAGCATCTGGAGCAGTCGTAATCAAGCTTGTCTCATTCCCAAGAGCTACGTGTGCATGGTGCTGTGGTTGTCAGCCAGAGGCCTGAGCAGTAGAAGCAGGCCATAAAATTGTTTGTTAGCTGCCTCCTGGTGCTTTCCAGGCTTCACACTAAGGTAAATGTGCTTCCCGTGATAGCGCTTTTCCCAGGAAAAAAATTGCATGCAATTTTGGGTTGTGTTAGTGCTAAAATTCTTGGACTGAGTCCCTAAATTGCCTTGAACTAAGAGAAAACTAGGAATTGACAGGAGCGGGAGCAGAGACCCGTGTGAAGTTCTGGCTCACCACGGGGTGCTTGGCTGCAGAAGGTCTTGAATGTAGAAACAGAGCCTGGGGGAGGTGAGGCTGCTCCCATGCTGTGCTCCTGGGTTCTGCTTTCTCAGCTGAGAGGGCTGACGGTGTTCTGTTCCATCAAGACTACCATCAGAATTTCTGAAGTGCCTTGTGAGAGCACCCTAATCCCACTTAATTTAGTGTTTACGTGTTGCAGGACTAATGGCACTGTAAAATGGCTGGATATTAAGTGTTTGTCTTCAAAGCATTAAACCTGCTCCGTGGTTCATCCATTAAATGCTTGCTGTGGTGATTATGCATGCATGGTGGGGTTTATAGGCTGAGCAGAGGGAGGATGCCTTCAGCTGCTGTGTTCTGCCCAGCTCTGGGGCTTGGCTGTAGTCATAGCAAGTGGCCTTTCTCTGTTCATGTGGGGCTGAATCCCTCCTGGAGCCCCTGGATCACCTCTGCTGTCTTGTTGCCATTTGCTTGATCACAGGTAGACCTCTCCTATTGACCTGTAGCAACCCTTACCCAATTTAATGAGCTCCAGTGGATCTTTCTGTTTAGTAAATAAAAAACCCGAGTGCATCAAATGCTGTTTAAAGGCATTTACCAGCGTTCCCATAATGTATCGGTTCATTACATTTTACGCACCGTGGAGACCACAACCTTTAAAGAAATACTTCTGGTGCCTGCTTCACTCGCAGAAATTAGTCTTAATACTTGACACCATCAAGTTAGTGATAGTTGATATAGCATTTTGAGAGCAATTAGGAGCACACGTTTATGCTCAGATGAATGTTTAATTAAAAGCCATGGCAGCTTTGAAGTTCACACTTGAATAATCTTGAGGATGAAATGTGGGTTTAAACCCAAGTGAACCTTCACAGCAAATCCAGAGAGGCAAAGAGCGCTTTAGTAGCTCCTGTTTCCTCCTATTTGTTCTACACCATCACAGCTATCGCGCTGTCTGTCACACAGTGCCATATTTATTGAGATGAAGGCAGATTGAGCTGCTCAGCTGAGGTTTCACATGGCTGGATGCTGAACCTGCTTTGGGGAAAGGAGCAGGAGGGTGTTGGAGAACCCACCAGTGGCACCAGCAGCTGTCCTTTGATCCTTACAGAGTCCCGGTGGTTAATGGGGCAGAGGATCTGCTCCTGGAGATCCTTCGTTCTCTTGAATTTCTTTGACTTCAGTTGCTGCACTGTATGAGAGGGGTGGTTGGGGCAGATAAACCCATGCTGATGTCCAGAAGCTATGGTGTTCAGGGATTTGAACCGCATGGCGGGACTGAGTTGATGCCATGGTTCCGTGCTGGGCTTTAGGAGGCTGATGGTCCTCATGCACCTTTAGCTGTTAGGGATGAGAAGCCTGAAGCAGCTCACTCAGCACCTGGTCAATAGTTGCTGGGAATTGGTCTGAGTTGCCTACAGTTGTATGCAGAACTAAACGCTGCAGCCCAGCAGCGCTGGGAGATGGTCATCTGGAAGCACTTGAGTAAAAAGGCTACAATAAATACTATTCCAGGAGACAATGCTGTGGAAAAAGAAAAGCCAGCACAATGGAAGCAAGAAGACCAAATGTCACAGGCTGCTGGAGAATGGCTCACCTCCTTTCCCACGTGCAGGCTGATGACAGAGGGCCAGCAGCATACCTCAGAGAGCAGGCAGGAGGGCATGGGGCTGCACTGAATGCCTCTCACTTGGTCCAGACTGCTCCCCTTGAGCCTTGCTTACTGCTGTTGCCAAAAAGTGGTGGAGGTGGTTTGCTCTCGATGCTGGGAAGTGTGTCTGTAGGAGAGTTCTCTGCTCCGGTGTTGTTTTAAATGACATAAGTTTTGATCAGGTAAAAGCATATTATTACAGTGGCTTTCTGGCTCTTTTCTTGCTCAAGGTTGTTATCCCAGTCCCTGTTTGTAGCTTCATTACAGCAGTGCATAGTTCATGCTGGCCAATTTAACACTTGACACACGTTAATGATAAATTTCAACCTGCCTTGGCTTTGGGAGCAATGGCACACGTTGCCAAAGAGTGGCCTGGCAGCTCTGCAGCTGCCTGCTCCAGCCTGGTTACTTTGGAGACAAAGCCCAGCAAGCACTGGTGCTGCCCTGGGGGCACAGAAGTCAAGGGTGCAGATGTGGGGATGCTGTTGCTGCCTTTGGGGCAAATGTGTCTGTTTCTGTGTGGCCAGCGTGCAGGACGTGCTTGGTGATTAATGCTGTCAAAAGGGCTTGTTGCTGGCATGAAATCTTTTAATATGTGTGGTTCTCATGCTAATTCTGTTCCTCCATTGTATCTATCACTTTCATTTTCGGTGCCTCTCTTCAGCGTATCTGTTCTGTTTGCATCCGTATTATAAAGCCAGCAATGCCTACAGTAGGGTGATAATGACCTGTTTTTTGCTGAACACCAGGCTTCTCAAACTGAAGGCAAAGATTAATTGGCAATGAAGGGACACAGTGCTCATGCGGTGCAGAATGCAGCAGGGATGGAGGAAGTGGAGCTCAGCCCTGGCCCCAAAGTCTGCTTTTGTGTAAGGTCATCACAGAGTCACCATCAGCACGTGCAGCTGGAAGGAGAAACGCCCTGCAGGGAGGAAGCTAAACAACCCACCCTTGCTGACAAACTACATGAAAAGCAAGGGTTTGTTATAAGTTTCCAAGCTAAAGACCTATCAGTTCCACTTCCCCTGTATTTTGCACGACTAAGTGTCCCTAATGACTTATACTCGCAGGAGTTTCAAAGTGTTTTAGCTTGTTTTAGTAGATGTTTGCACAGCATTGAGTTTTTACCTTCATCTGTAAGTGTTTTGAGAGGTGTATGGGGTGTTGGTTGTGAGAGAGGGATGGAATCTGGGCATCCCTTGTCTGCTGTGAGCACAGCTATTGATTGGCTCCCCAGCTTCCCAGCTTCGGCATTTACCAATCTGTGAAACAGAAAGGATGGCACCTGAACCTCTCACAGGGCTGCTTGCAAAGCTGGGCTTGTTAGCCCTTTATAGAAGTGCAGAGATCTGTGGGAGAAGGATGGTGTGGGCACCTCTGGTGTTCAGGTTTCTACTTGCAGTGCCCTGGCAGGGAGGAGCATCCGCACCCAAAGCAGCCCCATGGCCCAAATGGTGCTTTAAGGTCAGTCCATGCTGGGTCACCACGAGGCTCTGCACAGCCTGGGCAGCTTTTTCAGTTGACTTTTCTATTGGTCTCTATCCTGAGTTAGCTTAAAGAGCATTGACTGGCTGGACTCCTACTGTAGGCTCTGACCTCACTGGGAAGTCCAGAGAATGTCAGTGACATGGGGACTCTCTCATCATTTGGCCCAGAAAGCATTAGTGATGGGCTTGACTCGAGCTGGAGTAAATCTTTGGGTAATTCTTATTTAGCTTTGCTGAATTCAGGTCTTCTTTAACGCTTAAACTCACAGTGCGAAGTCACAAACACAAGCTGACCCGCCTTGAATTTGAATTCATCTCTCAGTTTCAGCCCTACATCTGCAACCTGGCTGCTGTCCCACTATAACAGTGCTGTCAATCTTGCAGAAATCAAAGACAGGAGGTAGTCTGTGTTACACCAAGTGTGTGTGCTGTAGTCACACACTGACCTGTATCAGGGAAGCTCTACCTGGATGGAGAAAACCCAGTGACAAAACAGTGTTTGAAGCCACGGTCTTGGTGCTGTGCTGTAGTCTCCAGTGCCAGAGGTCCCACTGCCAGCAGCCTGCTCCTCTCTGCACTGCAGATTGCATGAGTGGAAGAGCATCATCAGGGTTAAATGGGAACAGAAGAGAACACAGGCAACATGAACAAAAACTGGTTTTATGCGAAGATACGCAGCAACTCTGAGCTTGAAGTATGAAACAAAGGAATACTTGAATTGTCAAACCATATACATGTTTCTCCTTTGTTTGGCTCGCACAGAAGCCATTAAGATTCTGTAAACACCCATTTGAATTCAGCCCTGAATTTCGGAACCGTTGGCCTTAACACTGATTTATGAATTGCTGCATAGTATGTGATCACATGCTGCATTTAAAGAGGTGCTGTGGGATGCATCGTGGCAGCACTAATGTCTCTTTCTTCTGGATAATTAGATAGCCAAAATGTGTCAGCATGTCGAAAGAGGCTAGGTATGACTAGCACACCGCGTGGCTTTAAATGCCATGAGATGCTTCCCCTTCTCTTCCTCCATTTTATTGAAGAGTCAGTGTGCTGTGGTTGTGTTCAGCTATCCCCTGCTGCTGCTCCCCAGGCTTTAATTAAAGACTCAGTAAGTGTGGGAGCTTCCTGGCTGAGCAAACAAGGATGGATTTAGGGAGGATTTGGTTTTGCGGGTCGGGCTGTCTAAATAGATGATAGCTAATGGTGCTCTGGTCTGAATGAGGGGTGTTTGAGTTGTGCCCTGGGGTGCTGGGCTGGGGGTGAGGAGGCACACTCAGGCCTGCGTACACCGCTGGGCACTTCTTAAAATAAAACTCTCTTCCCGTTGTTAGGACATGCGGTTGCTCAGGCTGTGTAAATGGTGTTATTAAATGAGAGAGGAGCCCTGCTGGGTGAATTGGCTTCCTGGTGAAGGTGTATATCCAGAGCAAGCAGAGCGCTGCTGCTGCCCAATCAGCCCCGCAGCCGGTGCCTGGGTCAGGGTCGGGCTGTGCAGAGGGCTGCTGCAGGGCTGCTGTTTGGGAAAGGCTCGTCTTTTCCCCCATGTTTTCTGTTGGATGCCCCTGTGGATCTTTAGCATCTTCTGTAGCTGGGCCTTGTCTCCTGGGGGCATAGCGGTGGCAAAGAAATACATTTGTGTCCTGATATGGGCCGGGGCCGTGCCGTGGCCAGGGACATGAGGAGACCACATTCAGTGCCATATAGGTGCTTCAGTGAGTGTAATTCCATAATCCCACTGGACCAGTTACAGCCGAGTCATGGTCTGTGCTCAGGAGAGGCCCGGAGCTGTTTTTGCATGGCTGAGCATTATAGGGTATTCCCAGCACTCATTTGCCAGGAAAATGCAACAAGCAATGAAGGCCCTTTACTAATTAATTGTAATGGCAGGAGGAAGGGGAGGGAATTGCTTTCCCATCATGGCTGCTGTGAAGATGCTCTTGAACAAAAACAAAAAATGGGTGAAAGCTGCCAGAGCCAGGAGATTGTTTAAGGATATTATTTACTGCGAGCAAAACACTGCCAAATAAACGAGCAAAATAAACAAACTTCTCCTTCTTGTTTTGCAGGGTCGTCATGTTAAAACAGGACAGCTTGCTGCTATTAAGGTTATGGACGTCACCGGGGTAACGTATCCTCCCCCTCCTGCATCTTTAAACTGACAGATAAGAGGGGAAAGGGGACTGTATGTGATAACTTGTGGGGGGCTGTGGAAGCAAATACTCTTTGAAACAGGGGAGAAGGAAGCAAATGCAGGAGAGTTTTGAGATGGAATGGTGTTATGCTGGAGCAGTGAGGCATCCAGTTGCAGCAGTAGCTTTTTTGAGTGTATTGATGAAATCTAAGCAAAACTGTAGCAGTGTGATCCTGCATTGGTAAAACATGTCAGCTTATCCAAATCCGAGTTTCTAAGCAAAAAGCTTTTGTTTGACAAAACCACATGCAGGCATTGCTATGAATAAGTTTGCTGTGTGAGTTGAAGTGCTGCTGTGCATCCTGGAGACACAGAGTGCAACGTCCCGCTCTCAGAAATGTGGCTCTTTCTGAAAGTTATTTCAGACAAAGAAAACCCAGAATTTGCAAGTTACTGATCCAGCAACAGGATTTTGGAGAAAAAGTGCTTTCACCATTGCCCTGTTTTCCATTTTCCACAGAAGAAGAAATGAATAGAATTGCTGTGATCCCTCAAGGCCTAAACAGATGCACAGTCACGTGAAAGTGCTTTTTCTTGGATAAGGCCTTTTTTATGTGCAAGTATTATGTATCCCAATGCTCTTTCCTATGTAAACAATAGTAGAAGTAGTAGTAGAAGTGCCACAGATGTTACAGTGTGGTGTTTGTATCTACAGGACCTTCGCTCAGGTTCTTTTTTGTATTAAAAGGTGAAGCGACGTGTGGAAATAAGTCAGAAAGAATTTCTGTTTTCTTACAATGTTTACAAGTACCATTCGTCTAATTTTTGTGGATCGGGCTGTAAGGCAATGGGCAGACCCACCATAAATGGCACTGAGATTCCCACGAGGTTGGGTCTGAGGTTACAACAAATTTAAGCTGAAAAAAATCAGAATATTACTTTTAGGTGAAAGAGGGGCTTACATTTGAGTCAACACTTAGTTCAGTGCCTTTTCAACTATTGTGAGTCCAAGCAAGGATTCTGAAGAAAGATAGCCCAAATCCAGCCCTGCTCTATAATTGATACTTTCAGCTTTATCTTTGAGTGAATATCCATGATCTAAACCTCTTGCTTCCAAAATAGAGTCTCAGCTTGGAATCCTTCTTAATAACCGCTCTGTAGCTATCCTGCAGGTAGGTGTATTTAATTAGGGAGAACAGTAATGATGCTTCCTGCCTCTCTCTGAATAGCTGAAGTGAATGTCCAGGGCAGTAAATCAGATATTTGGCATGAAATGTGTTGTTTGGCTATTTAATTATTTTCCTCTTGAGCTGCTTCCAGCTATATTAAAACATGTCTGTTATTTTTAATTTTTCTTTTAATATATAATGCATCAATTCTCAAAGTCATTCTTCCTTAAAAAAACAAACAAACAACAAACACCACACAAAAACACAACACAAAACGAACAGAAAAACACACCCTTACTGAACTTCTGCTTCTTCTTAACCCCTGAAGACCACTGCAATGACCACAGTGAAAACCCCAACGTTTCCCTTGCACTAAAACCCCAGCGGATTCCTGAAGACAATCCTTTAACTCATCTGTGCTGTTGCTATGTGTATGCTGGGGAAGACTGGGGCATAGAGGCCCTCAGATTACAGCACTTGATCTGTTTGAGCAGTGACTGTGAATTAAGAACTTAGATTAATTTTCCAGAGGCTGGTTCTACTGCATGCTCTGTGACCTACTTCCCGGACACTGATCTAATAGAATCAATTGATGGAGGCATAGCATGGCAACAGAACATGGTCTGTGGGTTTTCTGGGTTTTCCTTTGGGGTTTTGGAGTGGTTACAACAGCTTGCTATGATAATTCCTTTTTCTGACCCCTCTGGCCAGATGTACTGCTGGTGGTGGCTGTTGGCAGTAGTATTGCTTGGAGCTGGAGGTAGAGCTGGGGATCTTGAGGGGACCAGAGGTCCCTTCCAGCAACATTTCTGTGATCCTTGCCCAGGCATGAAGCCAGGTCTGCATGGTTTTGGCCTGACAACCCTGTCCATAAGGTAGCACACATGTGTCAATGTAGGCCTCTGTCATGACTTCTGTAACAGAGCAGGTTCACGCCAGCATGGAGCTCCTATGTCACCCTTGGAGCCTGGCTACATGGCCACATCCTGAGTTCCACTCCTTAGGTTTATTTATATTACTTTCATACTTTTTCACCTTTTTCCCCCATTCTGAATTACTCAGCCTAAAAATGGGCTCGAGATAAAACCTTAGACTGAGCATCCTTGTGGCTCTTCTCTGTTCTTAGCAGAGACTGACCCAGCAGAGGGATGGCAAAAAACCTGGCCAGTGGTATGCAGGGAGCTGGTGGATTTTTGCACTGACAGCTCCTCCTTGCTTCCAGCAGGGCTGAGCATCCAGTTGCTTTTCTGCTACAGAGCGTTTCAATAAGAGAATATCTCAGAGGCCTGATAATCTAAGTGTTATCTTCCCTGGTTCCCCAGGCAAACAAGTACTAGCAAAATTATATGGACTTCTAGAAGGGAAGAGGTTACAGTGGTCTTTCAGAATGGTCCGTAGATTTTTCTTATAACCCTTAGGCCCATTCTTGGCCCTCATTGGTGCTTATGCTCTCTGTGTTCTCATTGAAGATATAATTGGAGGTTTTTTCCTCCACTGTTCCTTCCTGAATTGTCTCTGAAAAACCTGTAATTGTCACGTGCTGGTTGGTGAAACTGAAGGCAAGATGAAGCAAGTGAGAGATGAAAAGGAGAAAAGCAACCGTCCTTCTGGTCTTTTTGGGACAGCACTCACTGACATCAAGGTGGTAACCACTGCTCCACAGCCTGAGAAGTAACAGCTGTGCAGGATGCTTTAAAAAACATCCCGGTGGACTCCTTGACAGGTCTTGGAGGCTGTGCTGATACATGACAGGACTAATGCAAGTACAGTTCAGCTTCAGAGCAATACGGTACAAATGTATGTTAGGATAAGAAGTAGAAAGGAATCTGTTCAAAAAGCTGGGCCGAGAACATGTGATGTCAGAGCACATATGAATAAAAGGAAACTTAGGAGGGGACATTCAGAAATGGCGTGTGGAAGCTCTCCAGTGTAACACAGGGAAATTGAAGCAGCGCTGGTGAAATGCTGTCTTAGGGTGAAATGCTGTCTCTTACTGTCACTGTTTTGTTCTGGCTTTTTTTCCCCTCATCCCAGGATGAAGAGGAAGAGATCAAACAAGAAATTAACATGTTGAAGAAGTACTCTCACCACCGAAATATTGCTACATATTATGGTGCTTTTATTAAGAAGAACCCACCGGGAATGGATGATCAGCTCTGGGTGAGTTGCTTTCTTTTCCTTGAGAATAGCTCAGTTTTGACAAACCCATTTTCCCTGTGTTGCCCACTTACACCACCTGTATTGCTCTAAAAGCCTTATTTTGCATCTGGCTTTTTTGAAATCATGACTTTGAAAAGGCTGTTCCTACACAGGAAGGTGCTTCTCCATTTTGCCATGAAGTCTTTGCAGACTGATGACAAAAAAAACCCCACAACTATTTGTTCTGGACTGTCATTAACAGCATCTTTGTTATTATAATTAATTGAAAACTATTATGTGCTGTGAAAATAAGTGCATTGAAACCAGTTGGAGGGAGAAGGGAGCTGTGCTGGGAAGATGGAGGCTGAGGTGCTGGATGGGGGATGCTCTTGCTCCTAATTCCTTCCAGCTCCCTGCCTTATTTCTTGTGCTCCACGTTCCATAGAGACAATGCAGGGATATAAGGAGGGAGATGGAGAAGGGAAGGCAGAAGGGTCTGTGGCTGTTTAGCCATTTCAGGGATGATCACCTCATGTGGTTGAAGGGCTGGAAGCTGCTTTGCCTTCCCCATATGTCCTAGCCTGCTTCATCCTGCTGCTTCCCCTGACAGCGGCTTCTCAGTTATTTATTCAGTGTTCCCAAGCCTTGGAGAATAGAGCTGCAATCCGTTGGTCTATCAGTGGACAGAATGTGTGAGCCCACCTCCTCTTTCTGGCCCCACTGCTTGCAAGAGCTCTGCAGAGCAGCTTGGCACCACAGCCCATGGCACTGCCGTGCTTCCTACCATAAGGACCATGAAACATTAATTACAGGCGTTGTACTATGTTCTGAGCCTGGGGGGCTTGCAGCCAGCTCTCCTCCAGCTGAGCGGGGTGATCTGCCTGCTGCAGGGACACCCAGACCACTGCAGGGCTGTGCCCACACCACATAGGTGACCCCACACGTGTTCCTTGCACAACATAGGATCTTCGTTCTGCTGAGTGCTGCAGGTGGTGGAGCTGGCTGGAACTCAGCACATGCAAGCCAAAGGAACCGGTGCCAGCCATTTCTCAGGTTTGCTCAGTGCTGTACGTGTTTTGCCTACAGTTCTGGGAAGGCAGCAATGTCCTCTTTGATTTTAAGGTGGAGTCATAAGGAGAAAGCTCGTTTTGGTATCCAGGGCTTTTCATTGTCTGAACAACATTGCCAGAGCCTACGTTTTCAGGAGTAACAAACAGCCACGGTTCAGCTGCAAAGTGATGGAGATGCTGAAAAGATGAAGCCTGGGCTGTTTTGTTCTCCATGTCCCTTTGCCCCACCTCCAAATATACAAATGTATATTAAAACGTTATGAATTAATGTCAGCATCCAAAACCTTGGTTTTCATTCAGCAGTTCCCAACATATTCCTCTGCGTCTTGGCAGAGTTACTGCAGTTTGTGGTTTATTTCCATTAGTTTCTTGTATGATCTAGGCTTTATTTTAGGAAAAAATTCCCAGTGCAGTGGCTTCAGCTGTGTCCATGTGGCAAGATGGTGGGGCTGTGGGAGCTGGGGGGAATCACGGAGGACAGAAATGTCACCAAGGGCAGAACTGGAGCTGTCAGGGATCTGTGCCACATTGGTACCCAGCTACGTTGGTAGACAGAGCTACTGGGAAGGTGTGGGGGGTTGGGCTCCAGGGGCTTTTGTTACTGAGTTTGTTGTTGTTTTTCTTCTTGTGGGAACTCTTGAAAAACATGTTCTTTGCAGAGAGCCTGGAATTCAGCAAGGAGAAGGCTGTCAAGCTGAGAAATGCCTTTTCATCCCGTGAAATTCCATTTGGCTTTAGCTGTTTTATAATCTGTGTCCAAAAAAAAAAGAGAGAGAGAGAAATAAAAACCAACCCACAGCATTTCGCCCTGTGCTGCTGGAGTGCCTTGAGGGGAAAAAAAGAAGGAAAAAAAAGAAATAAGCCAAGCACATGCCAAAGCCTTCACTAGACAGAAAGCCACTCTTGGAGCTGGGCTCAGCTCCTGCCTGAGTGTGGGATTAGCACAGCCGGACCAAGGGAGAAGGTTTTTGTGAATTCAAAGAGCTCTTAGCATATGCAAAGTGTTAAGAAAATAACGCAGGTAGGGCAGTTAGAAGTCCCTTTCAGATTGGTTACACCTCAGCTCAGTTGTGGGGCTTTTCCTAGGGACTAATGAAGGGAACTGTTGCAAGAACTGCTTTCCTTGTGTTGAAGAGTGTTGGCTTGAGATGTGTTGCAGCCTGTGCGGTGCTGGGCTGGCTGAGGTGTTATGGGGACGCTTCCTGGCTGTGCAGGAGTGCTGGTGTCAGTGCCTTCAATAGCTGTTGTTTTGGCATCTGATTGAATTAGGACTTGCGCGAACTCTATCAGTCTTCCAGTGCAGATAAAAGCTTGTTTATTTTCCATTGGCCCTTTGTCGAAATAAAACGGTTTGTGATAATGCCCAAGTAATTCTCTTTATCGACATTCGGGAGGCTGATACGGAAATAAAAAACAGAGAGCTCTTTCAGTGGAGATTAAGATCTCTCGGAAGCGTGGCGGGCTCCTGACATAAAGTATTGTCATCGTTTCTGCCGCATGCTTTGGTGATGAGCAGGTCTCTCCTGTTTGGTAGCACTGTCTGCCCTGAAGGATGAGCTCACCAACCAGACAAGTTTTCCTGAAATAAGAGAGCATGCTTGGCCAGACAACAATAGAGATGTGTATCACAGATCTGATACATAAGTGAAATAGGAAGTTAAAGTCATGGGGAGAACCTTTATGGAATGTTAAATACGAAACTGAGGTATTCGTAGAATCATAGAATGGCTTGGGTTGGAAGGGACCTTAAGGATCATCAAGCTCCAACCTCCCTGCCTTGTGCAGGGCCACCAACCTCCATATCTAAATACTCCTCTGGGTGATACAACAGGACATGGAGATTTAAGAGATTTACAGCTGATGCTTCTGAATTGGGCTTCCTTGTCAAGTTTGCTGTCTCTCTGATATGAAGAGTTAAGTAGATGCTAAATGAACTGTATTTAAAAATACTTCCTCAAGAAATGGCCTTGCAGATTAAATTTTGGAAGATGATATTACCTTTAGCCCATCTTGATGATAATTTTAATTATAGTTAATAAAAATTCAATCTGCATTTCGAGTTTATTGTCTTACCCCATCATGACTCTACCCTTTAAGAGGATTGCTAATGATGGAAGTGTTAGCTGTGCAAAGCACTCACCTGGAGGCATGGGGCTGGTAAGAAGGTATCTGATATGAGCACATTTGAAGCCTTTCCTGTTGTCCCTTTTCACCTGGAAGGCCATTTGTTGGCTTCTAACCTATGTGTACCCAGAGGGTGTTTATATATAATGATACCATGCCAATATCTGCCTTGTTGCTTAAATAACTCTCCAACTAAACAAATCTTTGTGTCCTCTGAGGCAACCTGATCATCTTATTAGTCCTTTCTGTACCTGCTCCAATGTGCTTTTATTGCTCTTGCTTGTGAAGCCTCACCTTACCTAGTGACATGTGAACCACCTTCACTATTTACTCTCTTTGGAGGCTGTGTGGTAAAACCATTTTTAGGTCTTCTGTAGCAACCTTCCATCTGAGCATCAAAGAGAACTCTAGGAGTGGGATTTCACTGCTACTGACTGCCACAGCAGCATGCTGCCAGCTGCCTTCCTGTCCCATTGGAAACTTCTGGAAGTGGGTTTTTTTCAAGTCAGGTGTCCATCAGCTTTCTGTTCCAGACAGAGGTGAGCTGGCAGCCTTGCTGTCTTCCTGATGCTCCTCTTGGAGAACTGATGTCAGGGCTTGCTGGGAGCCATTGTGTTAGCAACCTCTATGCTGCTGAGCCCCTGTCTGCTGGTGCTGGGTGTTCTCCTAGGGATGCTGTAGGATTGGGCAGCTCTTCAAAAGCCGAGTTGGAAACAGTCCCCCCAAGAATCTTTTCCCCTCTGTCTCTTTAGTTTTAATCTGTCAGAGGTTTTGCAGTTACAGATTTCGGATACATCAGCGGCCAGCTGCATTATTCACCTACTGGTGCAAAATTAATCTTAGCTCTGTGGAACGAGGGAGAGAACAGCGGACTGAGTGAGTTGCCAACTCCATAAAGATAGTCTGGCAGATTAATGTGTGCACTGAGAGCTTCTAATGCTGTTTGCTCCATCTTCCTTTAAGTGCTGTGATTGCAGTGCACAGCAGGATGTGCCCTTGCTTTGCCATGGCAGCGAGGAGCTCGTGCAAACAGGTGTGGTGTGGTTGAACCTGTCTCATTCTGAAGAAGAAGGCAAAGGTGAAGTGATCCTTAACAAAATGATTCCCAGACCTTTTCCAGCCACCAAGGCCTCTTGCTGCAAAACCCTGGTGAGATCTCGTGGATGAGTTTCCATGGCAGGGGGCCATAAAGTGTTGCAGGGAGAGGTCAGCCTGTTGGGTTGGAGAGTGTTTTCAGCTGGTTCAGCTATCCAGGGATTTCCTTTCAGTGCTTGCTGCAGCGGTATCCCAAACGCTCGGTTAATCAGAAACACATGCAGATACTGTCCTCACTGGACAGACTTTAGCCAGCCATGCATCTGCTGCTGGGAGCCAGTTCCCTGATGTAACGAGATATGCAAGGAGTATTTCAGCTGTCATTTTAGGAAGAGAAGAGAAACTTGATATCAAAACTAAAGATAGGAGCATGGTCAGAGAGGGAACCCTCAGCCAACTAAGATGTATTCTGCTCATGCATTTTATTTATACAGGAATTTTATGGCAGTACAAGGTCTGAATTCTGTGATTGTTTATTTATATAAACAGTCTTTTTAATCAGTACCTCTCTCTGAGCAATTTGGGTAGGACTTGGGTCAACCTTTTGCTGTTCTCTTCTTCTTTTAGTCCATGCTTTTAACGAGGTGGTGTCTCTTGCTTGGAAAATGTTAAATACCACATAAGCTGCATGTGATGGGAAACTTTAAACGTGTGCAGTTAAGAACCTGGCACAGCATGACTTGTAGGGAGAGGGAATATCTTTCTGCAGACAAACTGAGCTAATTAGAAAACATGGTTTTACTTTTGAGAAAGAAACACGTCAGCAGGAGTTGGGGGAGGCTTGTTGTGTGTCCTTGCTGTGCTCAGGTTCTCAAGCTCAGGGCGCTGCACACCAGCAGCCCATGATGGCCCTGGAAGGCAGAGACACATCCTGGGCTGTTTTGGGATATTTTATTTCACAGTTGCTCAATGACAAGATTAAGTTTGGGTGCAGGTTAGATCCTTGTGTTTCCGTATTTGATATTATGGAGCTTTGTAAGTGGTACAGATGGTGGTGCCTGGTCTATCTGGCATCAGTCCGAGCAGCAGGGCTCCAGCTGTCCTTGGGGAACTGCACAGTGAGCTTGGCCTCTGGAAGACAGGCTCTCTGCTTAAAAAGGTGGTCGAAGACAGAGATGGGCTACTACGAAAATGGAAAAACATTGCTGTTTTTTAAGGTTTACAAAGCTTTCAGATCTGCTGCGTTGCTTTCACATACTCAGGGTTGAAGAGCTTAAATGCACAAGGCAGAGTTTTGCTGGTGTGGTTTCAAGGTTTCTGACCTCTGCTTTTTCAGCACTGAAATGATTCCTGTTCCTTGCCCCCACCTGGAGAGCACTGCACCTTTCCAGCCTTCCCACCTTTCACTGTTTCCTTTTTTAACAAAAACCACATGGATTAGAAGTAGCTAGTTTTGATCACAGCTGTGCTGCCAGTGTCAGGCCCTGCCCTTGGGCTGTGCAGCCCGGAGGATGCTTTCAGCCTAATTGCAATAATTGCACTTGTGTTTCATTTGGCAGCTGGTGATGGAGTTCTGCGGTGCGGGCTCCGTCACCGACCTCATCAAGAACACGAAGGGGAACACTTTGAAGGAGGAGTGGATTGCCTACATCTGCAGAGAGATTTTACGGGTATGTGCCCAGAGGGAGCTAAATGCCATGCGTTGGTGGAGTGTGGCACGTGGGCCTTGGGGACACGTGAAGCCGTTGGCTCTTGAGGCTCTGCTCTATGGACTTGAGCAGCTTCGGTGCCGGTAGGCATGAATGATTCATGTGCTTGTATGATGCATAATAAATAAGCACTACTTAATGCCCTTTAGCTCTGTTAGTTGCCTGAATTTTAACCCTCTTCTTTCCTCCAGACGAAATATAATTCCCGTTAATATTAATGAGGCAAAGATTTATTTACAGTAGGATTATGATTTCAATTAACAGAAAGGTAAGGACTAATAAAACCCGTGGAGAGAGTCTGCGTGATTAAAAAACATCTTATGCTTTATTAAATCCACATGCCTCTGACTTTAATGAGGATGCTGCAGCTTTTATACCCACAAGATAAATGTTTGACTGGAATGTCTTAAAATGGGCCATGCTGGAGTTTCACATACTGGAGCGTGGCAAAGACTTGCTTGTATTTTCTACAAATGAGGTCAGATTATGCGATTGCAATGGTTGCCCTGACATTTAAGATCTTAAGAGTTCATGAACTGAAATTTTGTTCAAGAGAAGACAGAAATAGCAGGCATGAAGAAAACTATTCAAGAGTCATTCAAAGAAAACGAGTCAAAATGACTGCTCCAACAGCTCTCACTGGGCTGTGTCTGACGCTGTCTCTTAGGCTCCTGTTGTTGACCAGTGGTGATGCAGCACTTCTCTTGACCCTGGTGTCACCATCTGTGCCAGCACCACCAGCCTGGCGTGCAGAAGGAGCTGGAGCTGATGAGTTGTTCTTTCAGTGTCAGGAAACCACAGTTGCATGCGGGTTTATTACAAATGTATGAGCTCTGTGAGCCTCCTTCTTAAAATAGTCTCTGTCAGTGAGTCAAAACCTATCCATTGAATCATGTCCCAGGGCCACTGTCAAGTGTCACTGCTCTCATTTGGGCCATGCGGAGTGCAAGCTCTGCTGAGCTGTGGCCATGCTTCGAGGTGGTTGGCTGAGTGACCTGCAGGCTGCAAGGGCTGCAGAGGATTTGGGATCATAAAGCAGTGTTTCGGGGCATAAAAGACACCCACCTTCATGCTGCAGTATGTGTGGTTCGTTCTTGGTTCAGAAGTCAAGGGCAGGTTGTAATTCTGACATGCAAGACTTGATCCTGCACTGTGGAAGGATTTGTTGGGTTTTAGTGAAATTTTTGCTTTGCTTCCAGTGCACCAAGCCTCGAATTGGGTATAATGTGGCTAAAAATTAAATTCAGCAGGGCATTTCTACAGATATAATCTGTTCCACAGTGTTGTTTTAAGGTAACAAGCAAAAAATGACTAATAACTACCAGCAGTGATAGTAGAAATGATATTCTTCCTCGAATATGAATGTTTAATGTGAAGTGTAAACCTAATGCAGAATTAGTTTTTAAAGTAATCAATTTTTTATTAAGCTGGCAATATAGGTGGATGTTACTTTGGAAATGTAATAATAAATGAATGAAATAAAAATGTAGGCTGCAAAAAGAAATTAATGAGCTAATAAAAAAAGCACAACAGAAAAGCTAGTTTACCTTTAGCCTTTGAGACAGGCTTTTAATTTGAGCTATATCTCTATTAGGGATATGTGCAAGTTATAATATTTGTATTTCCATGGTATATTTTTTAATACAAGCTTTTCAGTATATTGGAGTCCCGTTTATTGGGCCAATATAACAAAGAGAATTGTTTTTTGTTGATGGTAGAAGTACAGAAAGGACATGCAAGCTTTCTGGTATTTCTGTAACATAAATGGCTCCCCAAGGCAAAAAAAGCCCATGGGTAAAACTGCATCTAGAAATACAGAGGAATTCGGGTTACTATGGGTTCCTTCAGAAACTGAAAGGTCTTAATCCCTCTAGAATTGTCAGTAGTTGTCACCTGCTATAGAGCACCCACTGCAGCACATGCAGCCAGCCAGTGGGCGTTTCATTTGCTGGGTATGTCCTCCCAGCATGTAACACAGGACAGTATTTTCAACACATAAAAAACAAAAGTGTTCTCAAGTGCTTAACTCCAACTGTGAATCTTTCATTTCTGGACCGTAATTGGTTGAGGAGGAATGTCAGAAAATAGCATGCTTTGAACTCGGATTCCTCTAACCTTTCTCTGAATTCTCTAGGGCTTGAGTCATCTACACCAGCACAAAGTAATTCACCGAGACATCAAGGGACAGAATGTATTGCTGACGGAAAATGCAGAAGTTAAACTAGGTAAGGATCGGTTAGAGCTCTTGGAAACTGCAAGTAGGCTGCCTGGAGAGAAGAAATAAAATTATTAGAGCCTGTAAAATACTTGGAGAATGGGAATTGGTCCTAAAAGCTGCTGTGTGTTTCTCCTTGTGCTAGCCTCAAAAATAAGACCTTGGGTGTTGGTCAGGTGCCATGCAATAAGCTGTTAGTGACTGATGACCAAGTCCTGCATACAAAGATCTATTTACAGTGGTGTTTTTGTGGAGAGGTGGGGTGGGCAATTCTGCCACCAGATACAGGTTGAGCAATCGTGACCATTTTTCATGCCCTAAATTGAAAATCTGCCTGTGTGCATCCCCAGATATTATCAAAGCGTATTTCCCCACAGCTGTACACATTATGCATGTCCTGCACCGCAATCCAGTCCATTTGGTATGACATAATGTGGGTTTACAAGCTGACCTGCAAGACAGAGCTTCAATTGCATGGAATATTCTGAATTTTGTGTGCAGCATTTGTCATCCTTGAGAAGACCCGTCAACCACATGAAGATATATGGATAACAGCACATCGTCTGTGCTGATACCCTCAGTTTGGGTCCAGCACCTACCTTATTAAAGCTATCTTTGTGCATTTTTATGCTAGTGATGGAAGATCCCTTATGCTGGTGAGGTGAGGTGGAAGCCTTGTTTTACCATGTCTTTGCAGCAGAATCAAACCCCATCTTAACAGATGGCACCACCAGCTCGTTTGGCCTTATGCTGGTGAAGATTCCCCTCCAAGGGGAAATTCTCCAGGGCAAATCTCCAGCCGTTATGTTGTGCAAAGTGAACTTAGTGGACCATGGGGTGTTCTCTCATTGATGTGATTTCATCAGTTTTTGCTTCATTTTGCAGCTCTGTGCTTGACATTTCCCTATGGGCTTTTGTCCTTAGCCTTTGGTTCCTGAAGTCTTTTTCATTTCTGCCATTTCCAGCAAGAATTTAGGTAGAAAAATGAGGCTTCTACAAACATTTGGCAGGCTTTAATTCAATGAAAAAAAAAAACCACCAAAAAAACATAGAACAAAGGCTGCTGCTTATTCATGTTTCTAACCCTGATTCTCATTAGTATGAGGAACTGTGATTTCTTTTCATTGCCTCCTGGCAAGGAGGAAAAGGCACAGGGTTGCTTATGAAACCTGGCAATCAGATGATCAGATTCATCTTTGGTTGACGTCTCTTAATCTGTTGACCTCAGCAGAGATGAAACAGAAATGTCTCTGGCCATATTTTTCTCTCCTGACTGTGCTATTAGTGTACTTCAGGGTTTTACATTCAACAGAAGAACGTTGCTCGGGTTTGTGCCTGACACTTACAATGTCCTGTTGTCTTTCCTATCCATAGTGGATTTTGGTGTCAGTGCTCAGCTGGACCGAACAGTGGGCAGGAGAAATACCTTCATTGGAACGCCTTACTGGATGGCCCCTGAGGTCATTGCTTGTGACGAAAATCCTGATGCCACTTATGACTTTAAGGTACTGTGCTCTTTTGTATGGCATTACAGATGCAATCTTTGCAAAGCCTAGTGCAGTTACTAGTAAGGTAATCAAGGAATTAAAGCAGCCAGAGGACTCAGAGAAAGAGCCTTCTCTATATGCTGCCTTACTTGTGAATGCTTGAAATGAGAGTTGTGACCATAAACATCTGAAGGGAGTGCCTGGTGGGATCTCAGATTTTGTGCCCCAGCACCTAAAACTTGAGCAAGCAGGAATTCAGTGCATTCTTGCAGCTTTGCTAATCACAGTGACAGGCAGCGTAGTCTCCTCCTCTTTCTGGCTGCTACATTTTGAGATGTGAATTTGGGTCTGATGTGAATTTTTGTTGTGCTCATCACCTACCAAGATTTCGTGTGAAGTCTTTCCCCATGCTAAGAAAGGTGTCAGACTGAGGCTTCCTACCTGCTCTTCGGTTTTTTAGCACTGAATGTTTAAATACTACCATTAAACACGCTGTGTTTCCTCCATTTATTCCGCAGAGAAGTCAGGTCAGGTTTAGAAAGGGCAAAATCAGATCTTTTGGCCTGCAGGCTGGTATTCACGGGGAGATCTGAAGGTTGCCACACAAGCAGACATTCAGGCTCTGACCTACTTTTCACATGTCTGTTGCCTGTTGAAAGTTTATTTTTGGATTAGTGACAGCACAACATGGCTACTGAGCTGTACGATGAAGAGAGGGGCATGGCATCAGGTCAGCAGGGGGCTGTGATTCCCACTGCCCCATTCAGACTGAAGTGGGGGCTGATGCTTCAGGCAAGGAAAGCTTTCTGTATTTTATCACAGTCCTGCCACACTGCAAGTTTCTGGACACACGTCTGTAGGCTCGTCCCTTGGTTTTTGTGCCTTGTGGTTTTGTTGAAGTGTCAAGAACTTGAATTTCCAGCTGCAACCCCCCTGAGATCCACTGAGCATTTCCAGAGAGCAGTGAAAGCCCCAAAATGCAGGTTTTTGGAGGGAAAGCTGAGGGGTATAAAGCTTGCTACGCCTCTGTGCCCACACTGAGAGGTCACTTTGCAGAGTAGTATTTTAAAAGGACTTTGCAGCCCGTTGGTGTGGGGCCGGGTAGGTGGCTGCTTTTTAACAGCAGGATGTTACAATGTAATGTAACGGCGCAACAGCCCACCAATTTGCAGTGCAATTTCTGGCCTCTCTGGGAATTTATTTTCAGAGATGAAGGATTTTAAAGTAACAAAAAGATGCTGTTGTGTTTGATAGAATCACAGGCTGCTTTGGGTGGGAAAGGACTTAAAGATAACCCAGCCCCAAACCCTGCCATGGGCAGAGCCACACTACCAGCTCAGGCTGCCCAGGACCCACTCATGGCCTTGGGAACCAGCAGGAATGGGGCACCCACAGACCTCAGAGCACCAGTGCTGGGGCCTCACCGCTGTCTGAGTAAAGAATTTCATCCTAAGGTCTAATCTGAGTCTCCCCTCTTTTAGTTTAAAGCCACTTCCCCTTGTCCTGTCACTGCATGCCCTTATAGAATCCCTTCCCACCCTTCCTGTGACCCCTCTTCAGGCACTGGATGGCAGCTGTATGAGGTTTTACTCTTTCCAGAAAAAAATTGGGGCATTTTATAAGCCTTTGAGTGATGCACGAGTGCTGAGACCAGAATCCTCCTATTGTCCCCAAGGATCAAACGCTCATAGCAGGCTGGGCCCCTTTGTGTCTGCACTCAGCACTGACAGTTTTTCCTTGACTGGGGATGTGGAACAGAAGGCTGTTTGCTGCTGACACACTTACTGCAGGGTGTTTGTGGAGCTGGCAGCCACTGGGCATTAGCCCATACCGCAGGTCATGTCCCTGCACCTGATGTTCTTGCTTTGAAGTGTGTGTGGGGGGAAATGTAAATGACAATTACTGTTTTTTAAAGGCATGCAAATCAGACGCTCAGGTTTAGCCAACTGCCTTGAAATAGTGAATACAAAAGATGAGACTTAGAGGGTGAAAAAAAAGGGAATCCTCACAGGCTTAATCTGTTGGACAAAAAGCTCCTAATCTCACTTCTTTCTGAGCCAGGACAAGTTGCTTTGTAATCGATGGAAGGATGCAGCAAATACCTCCTCACAAAAATAAACCACTAAACAAGAGCAGATAGAAACTCCACGTTGTTAAGGTTATTTATTGTTTTTTTCCCCAGACGGTCTTCCTTTTTTCTTTAGGTATCTTGTCAGTAAGTGCTGAAGCAAAAGGAAAAACCAGCTTGCTTCCCTTCTCAAGTCAAGACAATACAAATATGTTAGCACAGCTTCTTTTTGCTGGGTGGACTGAAAAGCTTTTCAGGCTCAAGAAGAAACAAAAAGCTGAATTCTAGATCAGTATGAAATGCGTGCTTCTCACTGAGTTTTCTGCTCTCTCTCGGAGACTTAGAGAGGTGATAATCCTTCTCTGTGTTGCTCCAGTTTTAAGATCGCTTGGCATGTTGCATCTAATACTGGGCACCTCAATATGGAAAGACACATTAGGAATTTGGAAGGAGTTCAGGCAACCAAAAGGAAGGGGTCATGCGTACTGAATCATGTGGAAAGACTGAGATAATTAAGTACGCAGCATAAATCCCAGCTGAGCAGAGGCAAAGAATGGATGTGGCTGTCCTGAGAAAGTGTTGCAAATGAGATTTGAGGGAGAATTTTTAGGCAGGTACAAAGATGGGACAGCTAATGGGACAGCGTTTGTTAAGGGAAAACTTGGGTTAAAAGGAAAGAAAATGGCCTTGAAAGTGTAAAATGGAGTTGCCTTTCCTGGAGGGGGTGTGTGAGAAGGTGCTGCGGTCCCCAGGGGTTCCTGCCCTGCAGCCCTTGGTGCTCTGGAGTATAACGACTTGCAGGATTAGAGGCTCAGGGCTGCTTGGACAGCATTTGAAATGGAGCGCAGACTGAGGAGTGACTGCAGGGCCATGGAGGAAAGCAGGGCACAGGGAGAGCAGCACGTGGGAACTGGAGATCACAGAGGGACAATGGGAGGCAGAATCCATCCCCTCTGTTCTGAGATGTACCTGTGCACAGCTCATACTCATTTTTCTGTGTCACTGGAGCTTAGCCAGTCTTTGAGTCCTCTGTAATGTACTCACAGCTTCCAGCTCACATTTGCATCTGTGTGTGCAGGGCTTGTTTGGCTTCTCTGTGGGGCTACAGATTCTTCCCTGGCCACTGCTGTGTCCCATCCTAGCAGGTCTTGTTCTGGAGCTGCCAAGTCCTCGCACCACCCTTCAGCATAGGCCAGACCACGACTTCAGCCTTGCAGCTCCTGCACTGAGCTTCCAGAGAAGCTTGGAGTTGCTGCTCATTGCAGGGAGCTGGGAAGCCCTGGTTGATGAGGTGATGTCTAGGGACAAAGCCATCTCCACTGGACCTGCTGGAAGAGCGGCTCCGTCCTTGAGGTCCATGGCAAAGTGGGGAGAGAGGAAGGAGCAAGCTCTTGGCTTTGCTTTAGCAGTGTGCTTGTGCCAGCTGGCACCTTCCCCTCCACCAGGCCTGGAGATGTGTTAGGGAATGTGCTTCAAATGAAGGCACCAAAATTAGTCTGGGTTCTGTTCCCAGTGCGTTGGGTGCAAAGATATGAATCATTAGGCAGTCCTATACATGATGTCCCAATCATGAATTAGCCACCTTCTGCCAAAAGAAAGCCGACACAAGTAGCAGCAGTGCCATTAAGGAAGGTTCTTGTTTCCTCCTGCCTGAGCACATGGTGTCTTTTCCTCCTTTCTGTAAGAGCTGAGCCATCCTCTGGGGGCTCATTACTGAACCGAGAGGTGTAACCAGGGCTCACGTGGGATTTCTTTGTGGTGTGGATTGGTGAGGAGTGGAGCCTCACGGGCAGGGAGCTGGGGCTATAAATATCCCTCATTGCAAGTGAGAAAATTGAAGGAAAAATGATACAAGCAAGAAATCAAAGGAGTTTTCTGAATAGGTGCACTTTCCGTGCACTAATCATTCAGGAGACTGAAACAACCATGTGGGCTGAGGAAGGACTGGGAACACAGTAAATGAGGGTACCCATTTCTCCTCCCACTAGCGAAACACTGCTTTTCATGCTTCTAGCTAATGAGCAGTGCGTGATTCAAAAGAGTCCTGAGGTATCTTGAGATACTTCATGTATCCCAGACAGGCTTTGTTCTCAGGAGCTGCAACAAATACATTTGTGCATCATCCAACTTGAAGCAGGGAGCTTGCAGCCCCATTACCAGGGTGCAGATGGCTGCTGTGGGCTACCTACAGCCCCAGGGTTGGCACATTGCTGCTTGCATCACGTGATGCGGAATCAAAGCTACACCACTGTGCTGTGTCCTTGGAGCTGGATGGTCAGGTCACAGGGCATGAAATTTCAGCTCTGCCAAAGGCTCAGGAAAACACCTGGAGTTTGTGCAGGAGATGTTGCCTCCATCCTGCCCCTTGCTGCTTCCCTCTTCATGGAACAGGGGGTGGTGTGTTGCTGGATCACCGGGGCTTTAGGGAGTCTGTTTATTGGGATGCCACAGCCACAGGGGTGTGCTGGGACCTTTGAGATGCCAAAATCTCTCCACCATGGCTACTGGGAACTGTGCCCAGTGAGATGGCTGCAGGGGTTGGCCGTGTCCCACACCTGTACCAGTGTGACATCCACCAAAAGCTCTGCAGTAAAGCTTGTGATAAACAGCAAGTCTGGGAGCCCACTGTCAAGCCTTTAAATATGAGAAGAGCATAGAAGATGATCACCTGTGCTGCAGGTTTAGGGCCTGGCAGAGAAAGCAGAGGCCCAGCTCATGGGGCTGAGCCCTGGCATTCCCTTTGTGCCCACTGTTGTGACAGTGCTCCACTGCATCGCACATTTCCATCTGCTTTTTTTTTTACAGAGTGACTTGTGGTCTCTGGGGATAACAGCCATTGAGATGGCAGAAGGCGCTCCCCGTAAGTAGATGCATGGCTCTGCTTTATTTAATGCTGGTGGTGACTTGCTAGGGTTTTCTGAGTATCAGCAGGCACAGGGATCTGTGAAGGAAAGCCCAGGCAAAGGTTTCACTGAGCAACCTGGGCTGGGTTTGGTGCAGTTTGCAGGGTCCAAGATGCGGTGGGAAAAAGCTGCCAGGTCGACATGGCTTAGGAAATAGGAGCAGCAAACAAAGGCACAAAAACCCATGTGTGACTCCTGGTGCTGCACATGCTGCATGTATCCTGCCAGTCTGGTGGCATCAGGGAGAGTTTGGGTGTGTGTGTGTGTAGGCTCTCTGTGAAACATTATGCTGTGCTTAATGCCTCTTCTTGCACTTTTCAGCTCTCTGTGACATGCACCCCATGAGAGCCCTCTTCCTCATCCCCCGCAACCCGGCCCCGAGGTTGAAATCCAAGAAGTGGTGAGTCTCTCCACCTTCAGTGGTTGTAAAACGGGAGCACGTTTGGGCCTGGATCTCCTGTGGAGAGGCATTTTGGTCTGCACAGAGCATGGGCATGGGATGAAGAAGGAGGAAGGGGAGAGGCAGAGAGGGAAATGCCTCTCACGTTGCCCTTTCCCAACATCAAGTCGGCCTTTCCAAGGTGCTTTGTGCAGCTGAAAGCTGCTGACACTTCACTTGGCTCTCCTTTCTTTCCACTGAGGTTCCATTTTCAAATGGAAACATGTACCCAGGCCAAAAGAAAGGATAGTTTATCTCGAAGGCGTAGGAATGCAGAGATTTGTACTTAGTTTGGGCTCTATTTTAAAATTTTTGGGGAAAAAGTATATCACAGTTTTGGAAGAGGAAGAAAAAAAAAGGAAAAAAAAAAAGGGGGGGGGATATGCCAATGAAAACCTGTAGGAAAAATACTTCTGAAGCCCAGCAGATGTTGTTTTGTTACTGTATGTTCTGTACCAATGGAGCTGGAGTCCTTAAAAACACTCATCTATGGTTTGCCTGCCTCAGGTTCAGCCTTGGTTTTGTTGGGAGAGATCTGCCAGGCATTAGAGAAACAGCATGGCCTCAGATAGGCTGAGTGCATGGAGGAAGCTGTGCTTTATTCCTTGAAATGATGCATAGTATCTTTTTGAAAACACACACACAAACATATAGGAGCAGAGTAATTGGGAGGCACTGAAAACACTCGATGCCAAAGCAGCAGGAATGCTACTGGGAGGGGAGAGGAATGAGAGCCTTGGAGTTCTAGGCTTTAGCAAAAAGTGTCTTCATTTTGTCAGCTCAGTCCTCAGACGTTCCAGTCCCAAACGAGGACATGGACCTTTCCCTGCCAGCTTTGCCAGAGAGTATGGAAGGTGCTCTCTCTCCTTGTGCTGTTTTTTTTTAGGATGCCATTTGTCAGAGAGCTGAGAAAACAGTTCAGACACTTGTTTTCTGCCAGATCACCAGTCTCCTGCTTTATTATCCTCTCTGCTACAGTGCAGAATAGATTGTGAGACTTCAGAAGGCTTTTTTTTCCTTCATACAAATATGCTGTTTATTCAGCAGAGGTTCTCAGCCTCCAGAGAGAGGGGAAGGCAGCTGACAAAAGCAGGCCTTGAGCGGAGTACTTTGCCCATCTCCTTAAGGTAAAAACTGCTCTGGAGTGGAGTTTAATTTTTCCCCTTGCTCAGATAAGAGTCTGACATAATTAGATGTGTTCTGCACCAGCCACGGTATTGCTTGACACCAGGTGTGGCAGGTGATCTACATGTCCTTGGCTTTGCTTCTGTCCTTGGTTGCACAGCTCAGCCTCGAGCAGCCTGAGTGCTTGGCTGTATCTACATCAGTGTGTGCTCCAAAACACCCTATATCCAGGTGGGTTCAGTCAGGGCCCATTGGCACCCAAATCCCTTTGATTTTAAACGCTGGTGATGGTATCTGCCCAAGCTCATTCCTGGAGCACTGTGCTGAGGCTGTGCTCTGCATCCTCTTCCATGGCAGTAAGAAGCTCCAAAGGATCCAGACAACACTCCAAACCAGTAAGAGATCCACCAATTCCTTTTTTTTTTTTGAGTGTTTCTAATGGGACTCCAGGCAGATCTGCTGCCTCTGACTCATTTCTCAGCTGGAGGTGTTGGACGTGTTGGTCTGCAAGAGCCAGGAGAAGCTGAGATGTTCGACCAGGCTCTCACAGTGGCTCTATTTATTGTTTTTAATTGCTTGTCAGGTCTTCTATTGCATGCTAGATCATTGAACTCACTTCTGAAACAGTGCTGTGGTCCTGTGAAGTTACAGATTCTTTGGTATTCTTTTCTCTTCCAATTAAATCCAGCCAGCAGTGGTGCTTTGTTTTCTTCCTACATTTCACAGGTGAAATCCACTTGAACTTTAGTGATGTCATTATTGTAAACACTTCCTATCCCTGCCTTATAAAAAATGACTGGATCTCTTTGTTAATGAAGTGGTATTTGCACTGCGATAGCACTCTTCATCTAAGCAGCCGGGAAGCCTTTGCAAACATTTATTTAAGCTTTGCAAAGCCCAGGAGCTGAGGGAACAGCAATGCATGTGGCTATGGAGATGGACTAAGCTGGGGGAACAGCAGTGCATGTGGCTATGGAGATGGGCTGACCTGCACCAGGGTGGTGTTGAGAAGTAGTAAAGGTGTCACCCAGAATCAGCGCTAGGAAGAATCCTGCTGTCTGCTGCCTTTATGGAAAAGAGAGCCAAATGCCTGCAGGCTCCTGGGGCATTTAAAGCAATGCTGAGCGGCATCTACCTGGTGCTGCAATTGCTTTATCTGCTGGGCTGGGGAAGGACACGTCTTTGCATCTGTCTTTGCAACCTGAGGATGCACAGAGCAGGCTTCAGTTTCCAGCAGCCCTTGTTTGGGTGCACGCAGTTTACAGTTCTTGCTGCAATTGGAAGTCTGTGACAGCAGCTTGGTGAGGTGTGTGGTTGTGCCTTGGCTTAGCCAGGGCCAGGCTGGGCACAGACCCATGTCCTGTATCTCACTGCAGGTACTGCACTGGAGCCTGAGGAGGTGGACAAATCCATCATGTGCTGAAAGGAAAAATCATAAACTACTTCAGCTCAACCCTGTTTGTGTTTGGATTGTGCACCTGGAGGTGAACTGTCTCCAGGTTCAGACCCACAGAGGAGAATGATGCTTTAGAGGTGCAGTTTTTAGAGGCATCACATGGCCTGGCCCTTCTGGAATACACAGAGACGCAGGGTTCCTTGAGGCAAGGTGGAGGACGAAGATTTGCTCATTAATAAAGCTAGAGGGAGGATTTAATTGGATCCAGTAGTGTATTTTATTTTTGCATCTCAATTTGTATGGATTAACACTTAAAAGATAAATCACTTCTAGTCTGACAGCTTAAAAGTAAAATCCCCAAAAGCTTATTGTTTTACTTCTCAATGCATTTCTGTAGTATCTGTTGGCTTCTGTCATTAATTTACACTCATTTTCCTATTTGCTAAAGCAACATACTGCATAGTGGCCTGTCAACATCTTTCTTCCTTGTAAATCCCTGTTCTCCTGGGTTTATTATGTGGCAAAATTAATTATAGTAAAACTTCTGATATCCAAAACTTGAGACTAGGAAGGGTTTGTTTATTAGAGATTTGGCTGAAATTGTTTCAGCTGAGGTTGAATTTAACTATTTGTTGGTGAGGAGAGGTAGGGCTCTGCCACTTGCAGCTGTGGTCCTGCCTTTGCCCAAGCCATGCTCCAGAAGAGCATTCCTCATTCACCTGGGGCTGTGAGCAGGGACATGGGGTCTGATTCATTGAGGGATTGCATTTGTATCTGTAGGCATGGTCTCTTATTCTTACCTGCAAAGTCAAAGGGAAGGGTGGAAGAATGTTTCCTTGCATTTTGTTGGTTGCCATTGGTGCCATTTAGCTTTGCTGATGCCCCATTACAGTGATGGTTCCCACCTTTCTCCAGACTCGGTAGGGTGGTGTTTTTCCTTAATAGCACCTGGAATGCAACATGGACAGGAGCACGCATAGGAAAACTAGAGAAGATAGAGTGACAGAGGTCACATCTGGTGGTGCTGCTTTGAGCCCATGCTAAGTGTCAATGGGGAATCCTCCCAGAAAGCTGGATCTGAGCAAGAACTGGGGAGCATCCAAGCAGTATTCTCAAATACCCACGAATTTCTCATTTCCTGATACAAGAATCAGTGTGGTTAACTGTTTGCTTTTGTTCTCCTGTGCCTTCCAGGTCTAAAAAGTTTCAGTCTTTCATTGAGAGCTGCCTGGTGAAGAACCACAGCCAGAGACCGACAACAGAGCAACTGATGAAGCACCCCTTCATCAGAGACCAGCCCAATGAGCGGCAGGTCCGCATCCAGCTCAAGGACCACATTGACAGGACGAAGAAGAAGCGAGGAGAAAAAGGTTAGTGGGAATGCTGTGCTCTGGGTGCTCCGTGAGCTTTGCCATGTGTTTTGGAGATCCCTCAGACTGAGGTGTGCCTGCGTGGGTGAAGAGCATAAAGGACTGGGTTGCTTGCAGTCTTGGTCTCAGGTTTCCATCACTCAGATGGCTTGCAGGTTGAGTTCAGTAGGCATGCTCCATTTTTGTGCGCCCTTGGCATGGTTTTAAAATACTTTATTTGATTTGGTGCCTCTTGGTCATCACCAAAGTTGAAATGAGAATAAATACCCATAACAAAGCAATTGGTGCTCATACAGAGGCTGCAAGTAGTTGTCATTAGAGCTAATCAATGTTTTTAAGTCCTTATTTTTTTTTCCTGATGAAAAATAGTGTCTTTTTGTCCAGGTGGTAATTTCCACGTGGAACATTTAAGCTTTGATTGATAAAAATGTGTGTATAAAACACACCTGTGCATATATACGTGCAAGCGGGCGAGAGGGAGAAGCTGCCAAGCTGCATTTTTTTCCCAGCTCACGTATTTTAAGTCTGTTGATCTCCGTGACATTTCTGCAGCACCAGTGATGAGCAGAGCTGTGCAAACGAACATCCAGATAAGACCCTTGCCCAAAGCAATTCCGCTGACTAGGAGTAACCTATTAAACTGGATGTTTGCAATGAACTCTCTGGGCCCTATCAAAGTGCTCTGAAAGGAAGATCAGATAGCTGAAAAACTTGTTAAAGTACTCCGTTGCTCGTGAGCTGAATTTGAATTTGAAAGCTTGTTTGTAGAATTCAGCAAATTAATACATATCGCTATTTCTTTTCTTATTGGTAGCAGTATTAATTTTTCATGCGTACCTTCCAGCCTTTTGTAATAGATTTCACTGTAATCAAAACAATAAAGCTGGATCCTAGTGAAGTATTAAATGTGTTTAGTCTTGCAAATGAAGGTTGTACCCTAGAGATGGAGAGTAATTGGATAAATGCAAGCCTTTCTTTTTACTATCTTTCCCTTCATCTGGTAAAGCCAGTGTCCCAGTAGAAATTACAGTATGCAGCACAACTTTGCAATTGGACTGTTATGTAGATATCTCCATTGCCTGGAAAACGTATGGATTTGCATAGGAAGATCATACTTTTAGGAAGAAAGTCATTACCTTCAGAGCAGTGGTTAAATCCCACCTTCCAGTGCCTGTGGCTTCAAAAGCTTTTGGCGTGTCTCACTTTATGGATACTCTTCACCCTTACGTGGTGTATCTTTGGTTGCTGGAGGCTTGTACCTGCTGAAGCCAGGACTGCAGCCTTCTCCCCAGGCGTGTTGTGTGTGCCAGGACCAGCAGTCAGGGACACCATTGCTGAGTTTATGGCCTTGCAGACCTCCCATAACATCAGAAAATGGACAGAAACAATTCTGGGTATCCTTTTTCATGGCAGAAATAAAGGAGCGTTTTGTTCTCCCCTCAGAGCTCTGGGGTTTTTAACCATCAGAAAAACAAGTGAGTCCAGTAAAGGGCACTGATGAGCAATTATCTTCCTAGATGAGACAGAGTACGAGTACAGTGGAAGTGAGGAGGAGGAAGAAGAAAATGACTCTGGAGAGCCCAGGTAAAAATCAACCTTTCATATCTACCCTTGTGTCTCTTTAACTCTGTATGAAATTAACTTGGATTGTAGGCTTGTAACAAACTGGAAGAAGGACAGTTTGCTCTCTGAGTCCTGTTCCCTGGTAGGATGAAGTGTATTCCCAGTGTTAGATGGTGAGTGGGCATTAAACTGATGCAACAGATCCCCTTAGCTGAAAGGCTGGGAAGACCCAGCTGTCTCATTTTCTGTGGGCTTGGCAGTGCAGCCTGGTATGGGAGCATAGCAGGTCTCTGTTAGATGGCTCTGCTCAGTGCAATTAGTGCAGAATCCTTTGTGCATACACAACTGCTGTGCTCACATGAACTGTGCTGTGAGGTATTTAGATGTGGAAGGATGTACGAGCTGTTATTAAGATTCTTGCAGATGTGGTTCCTTATATCCACACTCCCTATTTCTATGTAACTTTTCACCGTGAAACTTTCCAGCATTGCTTCAAGCACAATAGGGCTGGAACTTTCTTTGATGACATTTTTCAGTCTCATTGTAATTAGTATCAGATTATTCCATTATTTCCCTGAGATAATGTAGCATTTTAATAGCTGGCAATGATTCATGCTAAATGTGCTTTGTGAACAGCTAAATATAGTGCCTGCCACTGCAGCACGAGAGACTTTGGCTAGAAACTTTACTGTAAAGGAATCCTTTAGCAAATAAATGTTGGTGAGCTGTGGTCTGGGCCAAGATGTATGATCAAGCAATGTCTTGTCTGCTTCAGGGTTTCTGTTTAAGAAGAAAACAAAATTATTTAGGAAAAAAGAAGGGGTGGTGTGGAGTGATGGTGTGAAACTCATGTTCCCCTTGGCACTGCCCTGCCCCAGTGCTTGAGACCCAGCCCTTCTCTCCATCCCTGCTATCCAAGCATGCTTGGGTGCTTCGGTGCAGTGAGGTGCACAGCCATAGGACGGGAAGCTTAAGGATGTGCGTGGGACCTTCTGTGGTGCTTTTCTCCTGTACAGCTCCATCCTGAACCTGCCTGGTGAGTCCACACTGCGTCGGGACTTCCTGCGGCTGCAGCTGGCCAACAAGGAGCGCTCAGAGGCCCTGCGCCGGCAGCAGCTGGAGCAGCAACAGCGGGAAAATGAGGAGCACAAGCGGCAGCTGCTGGCTGAGAGGCAGAAGCGGATCGAGGAGCAGAAGGAACAGAGACGAAGGCTGGAGGAGGTAACTGGCTGGAGTGGAGCTGGATTGGGGCTCTGGGAGCTGAGTAGCAGAGTGTCTGCTAACAGGTCATACACTCTGCGTGCTCCATGATCATGTCCTGACCTCTCTTGCTGGTAAACCCAGATGTTTTGTTATGCTGAACAAAGCCCCTGTTCACACGTGCTGCATACAGGTTGTACCAACCTATGGGTGCTCTCCTCACCATACATAAGTGTTGCAAACCCATGTGGAGGTAACAGAGCTTGTTCGTTGTGAATAAACCCCTTCGGTGCCAACCTGAAAGGGTCCCTGGCTCTGCTGAGCACAGTTAGTCCTGAACTGGTGTGACAGCTGTTTTTCAGTCCAGGTGGCAAAAACTCCTGTCAGGCCAGATGTCTGTCATGTTCGTTATCCTTATTTGCTGCTGTGGAATATGGTGCTTGTGAAGAAGCTGAAAAACTCAATTTGCCCTTCCTCCAGATCCATGCACCACTTATGTCCCATTTAATCTCTTATTTCAACGTTGGTCCTTTCAGCCCTGCCAATTACAATTTCTCTTATGGGGGAGGAGCAGATGCCTGCCTGACTTGTGCAACAATCCATATGTGCCCCGAAGCATAAGATTTCATTACCCTTGTCTTAACGTACCAGCTACAAATACGGCCAGTCATGAAATTATCCACCCCATTTAAAATCTAGCTGCAGTGTTTGACTGGGTGGCTGCGGTGTCTGTGAGTGGCACCCGACCCTGGAAGGAAGTTCTTGCTTTGGGGTTAGCTCACAGTTAATGATTGAAGAAGTTCAAGAAAGAATAAGGGGATTTCTTCTGCTCTTAGGCTTCTAATGTGGTTTTGTGCATAGAAACCCACTGACTCACTCTGAGCTCATCCCAAGCATCTGACTGAAGGGTTCATGCATTAAGGGTAATTAAGTTAGCTTTATGAAGAGGTCACCGATAGGTCTGAAAGACATCTTGCAGTAAATGGGCGATCAGAGCACCCACACCCTTAATTTGACTGAGCCACAGCATCTTTTATGTTTAACTTGGGTCTCCCTAGGCTGGGTTGAGTGGGATGAGTAATGCCCGGGGTCAGGAGCTTAGCTGTGAAAGAATTCCATCAGCTGGCTGTTCACCATATATGAGGCTGTCTGTTGAGGTGGTCCCACTGGTTCTGAGCTCTTTTCTGCCTAGTAAATGTGTAAGTCTGTCATGTTGTCAGCTTGAGAGGGCCTTGGAGAGAGGACAAGGTTTGCGCATGCACACACACCCTGAAATCCCCTGTGCCAATGCATGTTTATTTAGGGGCTATCATAAGGGAATCATGGCTTTGCCATTGTCAGAACGTGCTTGCTGCAAGCAGTACAGAAGTGGAACAATACCAGGATAAAAGCAGACAGCAGATTAGCTGAAATCCTGTAATGAATACAATACTTGCCGCTGTATTAATATGTTCTCTGCACATAGAAGAAAATTGCTCTCTCTCTTTGCCTGTGCTCCTCGGGCAGGTTTTGATGGAGGACTAATCCCCTCACTAAGCTGTCAGCTCAGCCCTGGACTGTTGAGGCACAGTCCTCAGCCCAGCTCTGCCCTTACCCCCATGTCATTAAAAGCTAATGCCACCATGGCTAGTATTTAAAATCAATGCCTCTGTTACCAGTCACTCGAACAGCCCCCCTGGGCTCTTCACCCATTACCTCCTTTCCAGCTGCTTTACAGTGTTCAGATCTAAATTGAAAGGCAGATGCCTGCTGGAGCAAAGCAGGCCACAAGAGAAAAGGCATTTCTGTGCTCCTGCTGTGTCAGAGAACTGGGAAGGACAGAGGGATGGTAACTGAAAGGTGTTCTCTGCCCAGCACAGAGCCGCAGGGGGATCAACCCTTGGGCTCTGTTGGGATTAAGACAGAACAGAGAGCTGCATGCTGGCAGCTGCCATGTCCCCTCTGCCAACAGCAGCACTCATGTCCTGGGGACTGACCATGCTTCATGGCATGCAGCGAGGTTTCAGATACCCCTACATTACCTGCTTTCCCCAAGAAACCCTTCTAAGGTGTACTGACACCTGTGGCTCCCCACCTGCTTTGTGTGGTGGTGTGTATCCTCCATGGGTTTCTGCAGGCAGAGGCAGAGATTAGCACACAAAGTTTCATTGCTCCTGCCCCTAATTCTAGAACAGTCAATGTTGGATGTAGTTTGGACCTTATGTTCTCCCCAGATATTTTGGGGTGGCATGTGCCTGCTGGCCACACAGAGGCCTGCAGACAGCAGCTGTCACAGCTGTGCCAAGCTCAATATTGAGGTCAGTGCCTGAGGCACCCTGTACTCCATCCCCCTGCTGCTGTTCTGCTCCAGAGAGCAGCCCTACAGACCCATCACAGCAGCACCCAAATGCTTTGGCAACAGTCAGGAAGTTTCCTTTTGGCTTCCCAGTTCCTTCTGACACTAACTTTGCAACAGCTCCAGTTGTTGACTATGCATTTATTGTACCTAATGAGACCAGGATTTCTTCTGTGCTGATTCACAGGACCAATGCTGAGGCTTATCTTTGCTGGATTGTGAGGAGTAGAATGGCAGCTTTGTTTACCCCCATGCAGGAAGTTTCTGCACGTTCCGTTTGTGCAAAGCGAGCCTTGGCTGCCCTGCATTCACCATCAAAACTCCTGCTAAGCTGGAGGAAAACACATCTCATGGTCGGGAGCTTTAAGGATACTGCACAACAAATATCCATGCAGACCCCTCGGCAGCAGTGAGCAGCTGTAGTCAGGAAGGATTTTATATAACCTCATTTCTGTGTCACGTTGCAGATTTTAGTTTTCTTGATAGGCAGAAAACAAAAGGTCAGATCTTACAGGGAATGCACAGGGCCCATCTAAGCACCTTGCTGTTTACATGGGAGATTTCAGTCACTGCAGTTACTGGGCTGGATGTTCAGTGAATACAAACTCACTGCAGCTCTGTTAGGTGTTAACCATCTGAGCACTGTCTACTGAACAGTGCTTACTTACAAAGCAAAGCAAAAGATTTCCTGCAATTAAGTATAGGTGAACTTAGGCTAGATAGAATTGTAGTTGTTATTTTCTTGTTCATACGTGGGTGTCATGTAGCTTAAAGGAGCATTTTCATTAGGATTACTACTTTGCAGTGATCCTGGCAGCAGCCAGCATACCTATTTACAAGGAAAGTCGTGTTACAGGAGCTCCTATAATGCAATTATGCACTAAACCTTACATCTCTTTAGTTTTGCTTTGTTTATAAAGCCTGCAGAGCTCATCATTTCAGAGCAAGACCCTCTTTCTGCTCAGAGTCTCAGTCACGTTCCTCCATGATGATCCCAAATAAAGCCTGCGATGGTTCGGAGCGTTGTCACATCCCCATTTGCTGTGGTAGGAAGTTCTGACCCCATTTTTCTACCGGTGGGAAACACCTCTCCATGCTCCAGTGCTCGGTGTCAGGAACGATGATGTTCCAGGCATAGTCACTATTTCCCTGGTGGCTTGGATAAATGAGCCTGTCACAACAACACAACCATCTCAAGTATTTGTTTTCATTTGTTGCTTGGAATTCCCATTCCACATCTTTGCTGCCTCATGCTCAGGTTTGGGAGCAGCTGCCAAGGTTTTTGAGAGCTGCGTTGGCATGTGTCCCTCTCAGGGCCCTCATGGTTCATGGGGAGACTCTAACCCTGAACAGCTCTCCCACTGCTCCTGCTCCTAAATGCATCTTGTACAAGCAGGGAGAGCTTGCTCCTTTGAAGTCCTTGTTTCATGCCCAACCTCCAAGGGCCTTCCCGCTGGAGGCTTTGCCTTCGTGTGTCTTTCCTCATCAATATTTAAAACCTGTCATTTCCAGTGCAGCACAAATAAGATCCCATTCTGGCTTACAAGCAGCTACATAAATCCTTACCTGCAGAGTTATATAAACGCAGTCCTAATTAATTGGTGCTCTTGCCTTGCATGAATAATAAATCTGGATAGTGTAAATACACACAGTAGTTGCAGGCTTGGAGAAATGTGGGAAGTGTGCATTTAGGGTGGGAGGGAGGGGGCAGAAAACTGGGAGAAAAGGAGGCAAACAAAGAGAGCTCTTTGAATCCTTCATTTCAGTTTTGAGCTGCATCTTGCAGATTTCAGTGCCTATTTCAAACAGGATCCCCCTATCTTCCTTGTGCTGGTGGGCACGGGAGCTGAGTGGGGAAGGCATTGTTGTGAGCCAGGAGAGGAAGAGAGGTGCATTGCTGGGGGGGGCTTCTCTCACCCCTCCATGGGGCCAGATCCCTCCTGGTTATTTGCCAGTTGCAGAAGCAGGGCCTGAGAGCAAGTGCACAAGGAGACTGTGCTGCTGCATCTCTGCAGGGAGAGCATTGGGCAGGATATTGCTTGTAGAGAGCCTTGGTTATAGTATGGCCTGACCAAAGGGATGTAGAAGTGGGAAGAAGCAGAGATGAGCTTCGTAACCTGGGCCTTGATAAAGGTGCAGTGGGGTGTAGAAGTCTCTTAATTGTCTCAATTAGCAGCTGGCCCAGCTCCAAAAGGAAGCTGCACCTGGGGGGCTCAGTTCCCAGCTCCTGCATTTTGCTAGGCTTGAAGTGCAAGAGAAGGCTGGTAGTTAGGTGTGTGCCTTCTGGGAGAGGCCTGAAATGGACCTGTCTCACTGGGCATTGGTGTGTGCATTTGGCTGGAAGGGTAGCAGTGTTCAGCTCCCTCCTGGGAACAGCATTTTCTGTTCTCCCTTGGAGGGATTGGGCTTTGTGTGCCTGCTGGATGGGAAATAAAGACCAATCCAGTGATTTTTATCTGAGAAATAGCTGTGGCATTCAGTCCCCTGCCTCCTGCCAGCCAAGCCCAACCTACACAACCATTATATGCTTTATTCAACAGCATGCTATTTTAACAAAAAAAAACAACACCCAACCCACATTTAAAATGCCCTCTCCCCCTCCAAGCCAAACCAGTATGATGCACACTATGTTTGGGAGCTGAGGTTAGCATGTGTTCAGCCCATGCTCCTGAGAGCCGTCTGAGTGCATGGGAGTAGCAACCTCCCCAGCTCTCATCCGAGGAGGTCAAGCAGGAGCTGGCAAAGCTGGGAAATCCCATGTGTCACTGCTACGTCCTGCTCGTCTCGTTTGGTGTAGAGAGCTAAAAGAATCAAAGCAGACATATGTTAGCACTGCTCTCAACGAGGACATGCGTACGCACAGAGTAACACATGCATCTCGTGGGCAGTGTGACAACGTGCGTGGTGTGGGACACTCCAGAGTCTGGAGCTGGCAGGTTATTTCAGGTTGAGTGCAATTTTCTTTCCCTGCAGCAAATTAAACAGCACTGATGAGTACGGCCATGGATGGCACTAATGCTGTTGCAGCTTTGCTGTTAAGCTGGAGGCAGCCATCAGATTGCAGGATCCCTGTGGGTGTTACCTGTGGATGGAAGGGTGTAACACAGGCAATGGCTCCTTCATATTTTATAATGGGGATGTATTTTTGTTGTATCTGTCTGTAGATATCTGTATATATATAGAGATATGTATCTAGATAGATCTGTGGGTAAATGTCTGTGTATCTCTAGCTAATAGATAGCAAATCTATGTATAAATACAGTGCAGGTTTACTGCTCATCAGCAATTTGAAGTATAAGCATTTTCACCTCCAGAGAGCTCAGCCAGCTCCTTGTGCGGAGCCTCTGTAGCCAGCTGCCTGTTCTCCATCCATGTGATGTAGCTGTCATGCAGCATTTAAATTGCTCCGGTACCTTCCTCAGCACTGCATTCTGCCAACACACAGCAGCAAGAATGTCTGGGTGGAAAAAAGGGTAGTAAAAGGGAGAAACAGGGCCCTGGTCTGTGCTTCTATGGGTTACCTCCCCACGAGCACTGCATGTGTCTCTGCTCCCAGAGGAGGAGCTGCGCAGGCCGCAGTCCCTGGCAGCTGCTGGTTGCATTTGAGTGCCCTCTGCTGATGAGCTGGCTGTGGCCATGCAGAGCTGCCTGCTGCCTTGGTGGCTGGAGCATGCCTGGGGCTCCTAAACCCCTGAGCAGAGCGGGTTGGGTGTCCATAAGCTCCAGCCTTGGAAGGATGCCTTGAAGGGGAGAAAAATCATGAGTTACACTTTTGGTACCTCTGAAGTGAGGAGAAGTCCATCATCCGCATGCGGTTCACATCAGAAGCATGGGAGCAGGTGGTGGATTGTCATTACCATGACATGCTCCACTTTGCTATTGGCTAGGACAGGACAGAGCTAAACAAGAGGGACTATGGGCCAGGAGGTGGGCAGGGGCAGGGTAAGCCCCTGTTGCACTTGTTTTGTGATTGCAAAATGATTCGGCCTGTAGCTAATTGTTTTCAGTATGGGCATATGATGAGCGTGTGCTTCCCCTCCTTGCAAGTAGCGTTGTGGCCAGACTGGAGCAGCATGTCCTTACAGAGCCATATTGATTGCAGGGGAAGAGGCTGTAAATGTGTGAGCCCTTGTCATAAAAAGCAGTTTGATCTTCAGCGACTTGGTCAAGAGCCTTCTTTTCCTTAGCAGATAACATGACTGGCGGATAAGAATCAAGAAAAGAGAAAAACCCTTGGATTTTGGATCTTCTGTGTGTTAGGTTTTGGTCTCAGCAAGCATAAGGGGACGTCTTGCCTTCTCAGCATCCCCCCCCAAACCTCGGGGGTGGCTCTGTGGGGCTGTGAGATGAGGGGACACCCATGTTGGTGGTTGACCTGTGCCCTTTGCCCCTGCAGCAGCAACGGCGGGAGAAGGAGCTGCGCAAGCAGCAGGAGCGGGAGCAGCGGCGGCATTATGAGGAGCAGATGAGGAGGGAGGAGGAACGGCGGCGTGCCGAGCACGAGCAGGTAATGTGGGCCTTCACCCTCAGTGTGTGCCTCTTGCCCTAATGAGATAAAAGGCCCATCTTCTCTCGAGCACTCCTGTTTCTTCCCCACTTTCACCACTGGAGAGGAAACGGTTTAATTGATAGCACCGTGTGTGTCGCTTCCTGCTGTCCTAATTGATTTCTGTGTGGATCCACTTGTCTGCCTGCAGGTTGGAGATTCTCAGGGAAGGGTTTTCACCACCCTCCTGTCCCCGGGGTGGGTTCTGCATTGCCCACGGTGAACGTTACTATTTCCCAGCAGTTTTAGCTCATTTCCCTCAGAAGTCCTTGGGCTCTTTGGGCAGGGCTGGGGGTATCCAGTCTGATTGATCAGTGCCAGCACGTGGGTGGGATGGATTTGGGTGCCCACCTCATTGCTCTTCCTCTTGCAAAACACTGCCTCTTTCACCTTCTCTCTCTTTTTCCTTCGATCCTTGCTGCCATGCCTCCAGGAGTACATCAGGCGACAGTTAGAGGAGGAGCAGAGACAGTTAGAGATCCTGCAGCAGCAGTTGTTGCAGGAGCAAGCACTTCTTCTGGTAAATGGGACACCCCGTCCCTGCTTGATGCTTCCTGCCCGCATGCACCCACACCCCCTGCATGTCTCCCACCATGCTGAGGCATGGACCAGCAAGCTGTGAAGGGCATACAGCCACCCCTCCAGCCCCACACCAGCAAGCTCCCCGTGTCCCCACGTGCCTTCAGCCTCCCTTGGAAGAGCAAGCCTGGATGCAACACGGCCCTGTTTGCTTCCCCACCACATTTTTATGGCTGTTAGCAGCATGCTGGAGTATGATGGAGCTGTAACATAACTGGGCTGGGCAAACCCATGCTGTGATGTGGATTTTAATGTTTTGTGTGAATGCTCCTGTTTTAATTCCCTCACAGGAACACCGTGTAGTCCCTTTCGTGACATTTTCTTCTTTTTCTTTTGTTTAATTATACTTTTTTTGAACAATTCTTTTAAAATGCTGTTAGCTGTTATACTCTCACTGTGTATACTTTTAATCTATACGGATTGCTATTTGTCCCCCTGTTGAATTTACTTAGGGAAAAGCAAAACCCTCACACAAGCCTGTGCTTTTTAAAAAGGCCTTTTCAAAAGTTGTTAATGATTTAGTCATTAAACCTCACAGAGCTGTAGGGATTCAGGAAGATCATACTGTTGGCTCTGCTGTGCTGCCATTGACACCAACAATAAATTAGTCCTACAGAGTGCTCCACAGTCTCAGCTTTGGCTGGGGGTTTTTATGAACTAATGGTGTTTGGCACCTTGTTGCATTGATCCTTTGTTCTTCTCATCCAGAAAAATCTGGGCAAAATCAATGGTAATTTACAAGCCCTCCGAGCAAGTTATTTTATCTAATTGGCTTCTGTTTGGGACTGGCAAAGGGATGTCCATGCTGACCTCATGTTTCTGACGCAGATTGGAAGCCTCCCCTGGCAGATTGGCACTAATGTGCCTCTGCAGACCAACTTCCCATGTGCCTCAGGGCACTCGTAGCTGTAGGATGTCAAAGGCTGCAATCCCCGAGGTGCCTCCCACCTTCTCTGGGGAGCACAGCAGCCACCAAGGGACTTGGATGGGCCAGGAGCAGTGCCTGATCCTGCTGGAGGAGGTTGCCCAGACCCCTGGTCAGGCTGCTGCGTGGACAGAATTGCACAGGCTTTGTGTAGGTGTTGGAGCCATCAGCAGGTTGTGCAGTGTTTTTCTGGTGATGCAGCACTACCTCTGTCTGTTCCTGTGTAGAAAATGGAGGCAGAGAGATCAACTAAGTGCGAAGTCCAGTGCGGGGTTTAAAACTCTGGATTTGTTGGTTGTGTCCTCTGAACTGTCTCCCCCTGGGATGCTTTACAGCCCCCAGAGTCTTCAGATCTAAAGGGCTTTGCAAGAAAATGGCTTTTCAGATGCTTGGGCCCAGCTTTCTACCCAAAAGATAAACCTGCACTTTGCTGTCCTGCGTCGACATGCTCTCTGGGCACCATGCATCCATGTCACTGTGCTTTCTTCTGGGTAGGAGTATAAGCGCAAGCAGCTGGAGGAGCAGCGGCAAGCAGAGCGGCTGCAGAGACAGCTCCAGCAGGAGCGGGATTACCTGGTGTCCCTGCAGCAGCAGCAGCAGCAGCAGCGGCAGGACCAGAGACCAGCAGAGAAGAAACCACTCTACCATTACAAAGAAGGGATAAATGCCAGTGAGAAACCAGCGTGGGCCAAGGAGGTAGGCACGAGTGAGGAATGTGGGTCGTGCATACAGCTTGATTCTTACCCAGCACTGTGCTGGGTGAGAGATTTTTCCATGAGGGAATACACAGAGGTGAAGTGTCCTCGAGGGATTCAGCCATAGGTACATGGGGACACACCAGCAAGGAGCCTGGGCCACTTTTGCAGCTTCTGTGTTTGCCTGAGAAGGGGCAGCTGCTGCAGAGTGCCAAGAGGTGGTTGTGGGTGCACTCAGAGTGCTAATTCAGCTTCCCATAACCAAACAGAGAAAAGACAGCTTTTTCTCCCATGCTGAGGGCTTTATCTCTGGGGATTGCTCTTCTTTTGTGATTTTTAGGAATGGAAGCCACATTGCTGATTTTCTCCCCATCAGAAAGACAGAATTGTTATAACCATTGTGAGATCTTGAATATTAATTATTGCCTGACTGAATCGTCTTGAAAAGATGAAGACATGCATTGTCTGCAGTGCAGTGTCAGAATCGCACGCGAACATTTTCGTTCTCCTTAATCTCTTTGTGGTGGCTCCATTAAGACTGGTGCCCACTCTTGTTTTTAATTTTCCTAGAATTCTTTGGGTTTAGTTGGTTTAATTTTGTAACTCTCCTCCTCCACAAAAAGGTCGTTTAATAATTCACCCATTCTTCCTACTGAGCAGGACCGCTGCTGTGCTGCCAGACGTCTGGCACCCTTTGGTCTTGGTGGAGTTAATGGGGTTTTGAAAACTCTTTTCTCCTCTTCATGCTCCCTTTGGTTTCTTCTTCATTCCCTTCTGATTCAGTGTTCAGAGTCTTTTGATGGCAACCAAACATATTTTCACAGAATTGCAGGATTATTCTGCAGCCTTTCATGTGGAAGAAGGGGTTTGGTAGGTGGTCAAGACATTCCTGCCTGAGGCCAGATGTGCCATACAGCACAGCACCCAACTGCCTCTGGCAGGAGAGTCTTCCACCTGGGTGGCACTTCTGCAGCTTTCTGCAAAGCAGGGGCTCTTGTTCGTCTACAGTAGTGTTAAGAGTAAGTAGTAGGCAGGAAAAAGGGAGTAAACTCTGCCTTTCTTTGCCTAGTTTTAAATAAATCATGTGGAACATTATTGAAGTGTACCCATGGCTCTGTCATCAAAACTATGACAAAGATTTATAAAGAGGAATCTTTTTCTAGGATGAAGGAGAAAAGTGTTGGGTTCGGCTTTCGATTTCAAACACCGAGGCCCATTTCTTTTATTCTGTGGGAGAGTTTCCTCTTTTGATGTCATCACTTGAAGTGGGGCATTGGGAACTGCAATGCAAATTGGAGTGGTAGAAAGTGGCTTCACACCCTTTGGTGAAATCATAGGAAAGACAAGATTTCCCGTCGTGCTGGAACATCTCCAGCTTCCACCAATTAGCTGTCCATACCATTTGTTCTTTGCCTGTATAATTCTGTCCAGTTTCAATGAAATGCTCAAAGCAATGATTGTGCCATCCTTGGGCTCTTGGAAGCAGTAGTTTGATGTACTGCCTTGATGCAGCACCTTTGGGAACTTCCCAAAACTGCTCCTCTGTCCCTTTTATCTACTTCACATGCTCCCAATTTTAGCACTATTTAGCTACTTTGCTGTTTGTATTGAAGTACCATCCTTACTGGCTATACTCAAGTCCAACTAGTGCTGATACCAGCATATCACGGTGAAAAGCACTGAAAAGCACTGAAAGCAGTGTTACTCTAATTAGCATCCATCTCCACATTACTGACTGTTCTGTTATGGGCAAGCATTGGCTGATCAAAGTGGCGCAGACAGCTAATTTCTCAGTGACGGAGTACTTACAGCCTGTTCAGCTGATGGACAGGTTTGGGCCAATAGGCCGTGCATAAGGGGGACACGTTCAGTCAGACATTTTCCAAGCAGTGGCCTGGCCCCACAGTGTTCTCCCACCACACAGTCTTTAGTGGCCCGGCACAAGCCAGGCTGTTCTCTGCAGCAAGGCAGCATGCCTGAGCTCTTCCATCAGTCCCTGTGGCTTTTGTTCTTTTCATGCTTTGAAGCTGCATGTTAAAACAGCAGCTTCCACTGGGACCTGCGCAAGAACTACTGGGGATGTTTCCTATTGGAGGAGAATCTTGAGTTACACAGGAGGTAGCTGAAACTGGAGCAATGATGAATTCCTACAGAGCTCAGCACTGCAGAGTGATGCTTTTTTCCCCCTTTGCTTAATGGTGAAGTTGATAAAGCTCTGTACAACACAGCTGGAGAGTCCCAAGAGCTTCATCCACTGAGCTGGTGAAATAAAGTGCTGTCAAGGAGGCTTGGCAGTGGGAAAACCAAGTGCCTTTCTCCTTCCCAGTACACAGCCACCTCCATTTCATTACTCTTCTGCCTTCTCCCCCACACAAGCTTTGAAGTCCTCCATAATCAGCCACACATTATGGCTTGGCATTCTGCTGGAGAGCTCCTGCAAGCAGCCAGAGGACATACCAATGGCATTGCCTTCAGCTCATGTTGTTTGTGCCAAGATTGGCTGATAAGCAGATTGCTGGACTGAGCCTTCAGACCAGCATTCATGCTGCTGCTCCCTTGTTCAGAGGAAGTTCTCCTTCCCACTCTACTCTGCTGCTTGTCCTTGTGTCTGCTCCCATGGGCATCGCTGAGCAGAGCTGTGCACAGCCTCTGACCGTAGGTTGGGTAGTGCCTGGGGGAAGCTGTGATATTCTCTTGGGACACAGGCACGGCCCAGCTGGTCACAGAGAGCTAGAAAAGAAAGAACACCTTTTACTTGAATTTTACTCTTTCTCCTGCTTGCCATTCGAAAGAGGAAAAGATTAATTTTATCAATATAATTCTCCTTTTTGGTTCATGAATATTTGCTTAGTGAAGAGCTGTGGTTCTTTCTGAGCTAACTTGTTCCATGGATAGCTTTTCAGCGTGACATTGTTACTAGGATAATTAAGACATGCTAAGGGTATTTAACACATTAATGACATGTTAATGAAACCATACATCAGATCTCTGGTGGAGGAATCAAAAATTCTGCATAGCGTACAGTGTATGAATACCAATGCATACGGCCTAATTGTGGCATTACCCAGGTTGCACACTTATCTGGGCTACCTGAAGACATCGTGTTTCCATCAAGGTTAGCTGAGAGAGCTGGGCTTTGTTTTTATTTCTGTTTCAGTAATGGAGTGTTTTTTTCCTTCTGTACATGACGAGGTGCCAGACTCAGTAAATTCAGATCAAAGCCAGCCATTTTCTGGCTGCCATGTTTATTCTTTGATTCAGATCAAACAAAAGCACTCCTTGTGGGGCTCGTAGTAGTGAAGGAGAAGGGTCCCCTGGCTCACAGATACATTGAAGAAGAAGTAAGAGCTTCTCAGAAGTCATCTTCTAGAAGCACGTATTTGAGGCATGCTGCCTCATCCTGGAGCATTAATTTTCTATCTCACGCTCAGAAAAGAATTATGCACATGAAATGCAAATAGTCATTTTGGAGTCTTTAAAACGCACTTTTTGCACAATCTGCTGGGTATCAGGAGTCCCCTAGTCACACAATACCCAGATATATCTAAAGAGTAAAGAGCTTCCTGTAGATTTGCATACCTCGGCTTTCAGTTAAAAATGGCTCTTTATGGGACATCCTTACCTTTTTTGAAGCTGGAGGTTCCTTTCAGGTTACCTGATGGTATTGTCTGCCTGCACCAGCAGCCTGTGGGAGCTGAGCTGTGTTCAGCTGTGTTCAGCTTTGGATGAGTGTAGCAGGACCACGGGGACCTTTCTCTGTGTCCATATAAAAACCCAGTACCCTGAACAACTTATTTCTTCAAATCAAAGATGAGATTTGTATATAAACCAAGAAACCACAATTCATCAAATACCCAGTCAGTGTCACCCCCTCCTCCTGTAGGTGGAGGAGCGCTCCCGACTCAACCGTCAGAGCTCGCCGGCGATGCCACACAAGGTGGCCAACAGGATTTCAGACCCCAACCTGCCTCCTCGCTCAGAGTCCTTTAGTATTAGCAGCGTGCAGCCGGCGCGGACCCCACCCCTGCTCAGACCCGTGGACCCGCAGGTAATGGTGCTTCCCCTAACCGGTGCCCATACAGCACCCAGGATGTCGGGGGTGCCGATCAGGTAAAAGGAAAAGTAGTATTAAAATAGCGTCTTGCTCCGTGATGTCTTAGCCTGAAGCGTATTTGTGAGGTAGAGCAAGCAGCATCTGCATTCATGAGTTGATCCTTGTCACCTTCATGTGTTAGAAACATCATGCTGGTTAATACCTTCCTTTGAAGCATCAGGTCCTGGTTACTGCCAGAAACAAGCTGGAGGACTGAGAGGAACTGCTGGTCTGGTCCAGTGCAGCAGTCTCTCTCTTCCTCTTTGAATCTGTTTTATTAAAGGACTGAAACCACAGTGCTTGGTACAAAAACCCAGGGCACTTTGATGCTGGGCATCATCAGAAGGATGGTTTTACTTTCTTTGTCACTTCAATTTGGGGGTTTTGTTTCTTTTTTCCATTGAGTTAACATCAGTCACAAACACATCTGGAGAAGGCATGGATCAATCACCATTACCATTACAGAAGAGGAGAACTGTGCTTTTAAGTTACCCTAGTTGCAAGGTTTGTTAGTAGGCTTCTGCAGCAAGTTGGTGGAGCATCAGCGCTGGCTCAGGGTTGGCCACTGGAAGTGCTCCTGTGGGTCTGCAGACTTGAGCAGGCATTTCAGGGAGAACAGAGCCTTTCCTTCACATTCAGGTGGGCTTTCTATGGGAAAATGTGGAAATAAAGGGCCATCCACATGGAGTATGTGCCCACATAGGTCAGCAATACATCAGTGATTTCAAACAAAACGCATGCTGGAAAGCCCTTAAATGGAAAGCTCTTTCTTCTCCAATGAATATGCATTCTGTATGCATCATAGACATTGGGAAGTGGATAAAACTCCACTTTGCAGACTTCTCAGTGATGTCTGTGATTAACCAAACATTTCCTGGTTTCAAGTCTGGAAATATTTTTCAGTGATTCTTTTCACGATCAATATTGTCAACAGCTATAAAGGCTTTTGCTTGACAATGAAGTACCAATGAAAAAGCTGCTTGAAACTCAGAGATCCATGTAAATATGTGTGTCTGCACACATGCATGCGTGTCCATGCATAAACAGGCACGTATGTAGAAATGCCATGTTTCCCCTGAAATACCAATGACAGATCTGCTGTAGCAAGGAAAAGGTGATGGTAGATATCACAGGGTTCTGGGAAGAAGCTCATCAACTCAAATGCTGTGAGTGTTTCTGATTTTCCAAACCAGATGTCGGCATTCCTTTCATTCACTCATAAGCCTTAGATCTGTAGACCTGATCTAAGGGATGGGATTTGTAGCCTTATGGAAACTCATGCCTCAAGATTCATTTTTAAGCCATCTATGCCTCGGAATTCCTGAAGCTTTTTTTTTTTTTTTTTTTAATTTATTTTTTGTAATTATTATTTACTGTCGTTTCTCTTCTCTTAATTATTATTCTTAACGAGGGAATTCCATACCAAACATCATTAGCAAAACCCTAGAGTTACTAGATGTAGGAGCTTGACATAGAGCGTATGGTGGGTGCAGCCCAAGGCGTGCATGGCATGTGTGTGAGCTGCCCGGGGCACCCTACCTGTGCTCCTTTGGTGCTGCTGTGAGTAAATGCTGCATCCCAGGCCTGTGCAGAGCTGAGACGTGGCTCTGACTGCGGCATTTCCCCATCTCCAAGTGCTGAGCATGATTTTTAACAGTTCTTGCATTGAAGTGATGTAAGTCAGAAGTTCCTGAAACCGAGGCAGTGCTGATCTCAAACCAAGGGGGCTTTTTTAGTGCATCCAAAGTGCTAATCGATTTTTTTATTTTTATTTTTTTTCCCTAAAAATCACGTTTTTGATTTTTCTCTTTTTGATCCGCTTTTTTTTTTTTTTTTTTTTCTCCTTCCCATTTTGTACTGATAGTTGTGTTTTGACTTGGTGCTTAGATTCCACATCTGGTCACTGTGAAATCCCAAGGAAGCTCCTTGTCTGGGTCTCAGTCACTGCATGAACAGCCTGCAAAGGGGATGGCTGGGTTTCAGGAGGCTCTGACGGTGACCTCTCACCGCACTGAGATGCCAAGGCAGAACTCGGACCCCACCTCAGAAAACCCTCCTCTGCCCCCTCGCATTGAAAAGTTTGACCGAAGTTCTTGGTTACGGCAGGAGGAAGACATTCCACCAAAGGTAACACTACTGCTCCTCGCTTTCAGCACATCAAAGAGGCCATCCCAGAGCTGGTCCCTGCAGGACTGGGCTGACACCGGTCCTCTTTGTCAGCCAGTGGAGCTGTGCTTTGGTGCTGTGCTCAGCACCTCTGGCCAAGCTCACTGCTGTGGCTCCGCAGCAGGGGATTGACCCTGCAGATTTTGCATGAGCTGCAGAGACATTGGGAGCTGCTTATGGGTGCACGCACAGCACTGCAAAATAGCATTGCCCTCCAGCAAAGAAAGTTCTTGAGCCCGGACCGAGGCCAAAACAAATCAATTTCTCCTTGCCCTAGGAAAAAAAAACCAACCACCTTCTGTTTAAATAGAATTACAGGATCATAAAATTCATCGTGCGCAATAAGACGGGTCCTTTTGGTCCAGTATCGTGCCTCCTGTTGCAATCAATAGTTGATGGAAGACTTGTAAAGGCTCCAGCAGCTCTATACCTTCATTGACATTATGGCAGTATCTGGCAGTACCTCTTTAATTAAGAGTCTTCTGGCTCAGGTTTTCGATTGCATTGTTTATACACCTTCATTTTGAATGAACTGCAACTTGGCAGTTAGAATTCCCCTTATAGTTAATCAGCTCTTAGCCTGGAGGATTTTTTGAGAGGAAAAAAATATTACAAATTGATCAGTGACAGTGGGGCAGATAGCATTTGTCTGTGATCAAGAGGCAGTTTTCCTGTATATTAACAAGCAAGTGGCTTCCAGCAAAAGACCAGAAGCCTCTGTGCAAAGGGTTTATGGCAGTGTGTTGCACGGTGGTAATACCATTCCTGTTTTGTGTACTGGCAAGGGATAAGGTGCATCAGTGCTGAGACAAAAGGAAGAGCAAGCCAGCGGCTCCAGGAGTTTTCTCATGCCTTGCTCCTCAGTAGTGCAGAAGGGTAACTAATGTTTTTAACCAAATTTTTTCAAGTCCTTTGTAGTTTGAGACTGAAAACAGCAGTGTGTGGTGCTGCTTTCGCCTTGGGACTTTTCAGAACAGCATCTCTTCTGATTGCAGTAATGCACTGCTGAGGGGGTCTGTGAAAAGGGGTCGGTTTTGGACACCACACAGTGTATCTCCTCTCAGATGAGGAAGGAGGGACTGTGGAAAGGTCCCCATGTTGAGTGGTGTTTCGCACTCGGGGCTGTCACATTGGCAGTCATACTCACAAGGAGTCTGGCTTCACATTTTACTGACTAAAACCACTATGGTGTGTTTCTCACTGGGAACAAAAGGATTGCCACGTGAGATGGGGCCAGCAGCCTCTGTGGTCCAGGGTCTTGTTTCTCTCAGTGTTTGTGACTGGATGCTTCAGAGGAAGGTAATGGAAGCTGCAGGGCCCTGACTGCCAAGTAACCTGTCCAGAGCAGAGGTGGTTTTCTAACGGGATGTGCTGTAGCTGGCTGTGCTGCAGCATACAGAGTTCTCTCTCCCTAAGTCTTTGTAGCTTGTCTAACATAACTGTGTGTCTGTTCTTCAAAAAAACCCCCTGATTCATTTTGCTGAGCACTTGGCCTTCCCCTTTACCTGGTGAGTATCGCCATGCCTCTCCTTGCTGTCTCCCAGCACCTGGGTGACTCCTTGTGGTGCCATAGCAATGTCCAAGCTCCCAGGTGTGGGGATTGGTGGCCTAGTCCACATGTCTGGGGTTAGGAGCTGTACCAAACCTAGGCTATGGTTGGGGTTTCCAGAGGCTGTGTTTGCCATGAGCTGTTGTGCCTGAAGTGCCTGGCAGCCAGCAGGCTTGGCTTGGCTCAAAAGGAGCCGTCTGGTTGGAGTGAGAGCCTTAGATGGCTTCATTGGGACCCAGTCCTCATTTGTCCACCAGTCAACATTTTCTCCCTGCTGGCACGTGTTATATCTGAATTAGAGACTTTAAAATTCTCCACTGTGAGTGCCAAAATTCTTATGTCTGAATTTTACCCTGAAAGTGACTTCTGGGTTTTGTTAGGTGTAGACCATCTCTATGTGCATGCATGTGTTCAGCCTCTGGAGAAGGCAATTACTGGGGGCAGCAGGGCTGCAGCGCACTGCTCCTCAGCACCTCCCTTCTGGCTCAAGCTGTGCCTGGTCAGAGCTGAGAGCTTGATAGTTTATAATTGCTGTAAATACTGCATCTCTCAGTGGGAAATCAGATATAAATCAGGTCCTATGGAAATGCCGGAGGCCAGTCTCTCAGATGTGTGAGCAGCAGCCTGCCCTGGCCTTGGTTGATGATGAATGTCTCCCTTCTTTCCCAGGTGCCTCAACGAACCACTTCCATATCCCCAGCGCTGGCGAGGAAGAACTCCCCAGGCAATGGCAGTGCCCTAGGACCCAGGCTGGGCTCCCAGCCCATCCGGGCAAGGTACGGTCAGCACCATGTGTCAGACAGTGGTGATTCTGTGCCAGTTCCTCCTGCAGCCACCTGACTAAGGGCCCAAGCAGGTCCCCCTGGGCTGGTAGGGTGCCTGCATCACCAATGGGCTTCAGCCTTCCTTTGGGCTGCTAGCAGTAAACAAGAGTTCTGCAGTGTTCTTGCTGTAGCTGTGATGAGCTAGGTTTGCATCAGTGTTTTGTGTTAAAAACCATGCGTGTGTAAGAGTCCCGTGGGTTTTTCTCCCTTTAAGCTGACCATAAGATGTTCCTAGGCACTGTAGGGTTTGTAGCTGGATGCTCTGTCTGTTGCTTTGAAGTCTAACGGGAATTTGACCACACTCTTGAGTAGAAGCAGATTTGGGCTGTCCGGGCATCACTTCTTGCCTACAAAGGAGCCCATGTAGTTGTAAGCCAGTGGAGAGATCACAATAATACATACCATACATTTTCTACTCATCAGCTTTTTACTGAATAATGTGACCAAGAAACAGGCACTAATACTTCTGTTGAGAGCTGGATCTTCTGGCATAGGTCAAAGAATAAATTCCTTTTGTCTTTCTGGGAGTAAGATCTTTTCCTACCTCCCATTCCCATGACATTGAAAGTCACTGAAGAGGACAGAGAAGACTCTGAAGCTCCTTCCCCACTTGCTCTTACCATCACCACATTTAGCTCACGTACATTGTGGAGTACGTTCTGGAGGGTCACTCTCCCAACAGTAAGGAAGGGTAGGGAAATCCACAGCAGAGCCATCCCCAGACATGTTTTATGAGCAGGGAAGTTATCAGGCTCTTCTCAGGATGCAAAAACCTAGCTTAGTCATGCAAGAATTCGGTTCTAATTTGCAGGGCATCGTGGGCAGATCTGTAAACCTTGAAAAGGAAAAGTGTGTTGTATGTAGCCTTGCGTGATGGAGCTCAAAGCCTGCATTGTGCATCAGCAGTTCTGCCAGCAGCAGCAGCCTCAAGTAGCTTGCAGGGGCAGCAGAAGGAAAAATCTTTTTTGTTGTTCTATTCTTAAATTAAAGAACATTCATGTCATGGATATTCATGTTTATTGCTCAAGGCTGAAGCATTTTGTTTTCTTGAGAATGTTGTTCTTTTAATAAGCCGCAGCCTGAAGAACAGCTTAAAATCAGATGCTATGTTGGATTGAGTAGTCCTATTATGTGATGGCATTGAAAGGAAAAATAAGTTTGAGACTGCAGAAGTCAATCTGAAGGTCACCTCATGTTGCCACAGTCCCCCAATCCCAGTCCTGGTGGGTACAGGTAATACATTGATTGCCAGAGTTTGCAAGTCCATCTCATGAGTTAATTGAGCTGAGGATAAGCCAGCTGTCCAGCACGAGCTGGAAGACATCAGTTTGATGCAAATTGAAAGTGATTAGGATGCTGCCCTGTCCATTAAACTAAGTGTTCAGTGTAATGATTTCTCATTTCATTTCTCTCACGGTAAAGTACCATTTCTCTAATTTTCCTTTCTAAACACCTCTTCTTTCTTAATTACTTCCCTACGTAAATGTTGTAAAAATATGCTTTCTGTTTTTTGTTACCCTGTTGCAACAACTGGGGGGTATTTCCGGGCTCAGAGGGATATGCTCTTGCTCTGCATACTTCATTATGTGCCTGTGTCAATACAAAATGACAGATAGGTAATGATTTTGTATACTGTTCATGCTAAGCAGTGTCCAAAGGATTCTGCCAGCAACCCAGTGATGGTTTTGCACAGCCCATCCATTTTGCACAGTGCTGGTCATTCTCTGGAAGCTCTGAGTGATGCAGTGTGCACTTATTCTGCTGTCTCCCAAGCTGCCATGGATTTCAGTAGGGCTTACAGGATCGGTAGTTGCACAAGAGAAGACTTCTGTCTTTTCCAGCAGAAAAGCCTATCTTCTGACCATGCAACTGCCTGGAAGCTGGAGAAGGCCCCAAAGACTCTGTGGCCTCCCTAATGCAGTCATGTTTGTGCCCCCGCAGCAATCCAGACCTGAGGAGGACGGAGCCCATCATTGAGAGCCCTCTGCAGAGGACCAGCAGCGGCAGCTCCTCCAGCTCCAGCACACCCAGCTCACAGCCCAGCTCCCAGGGCGGCTCCCAGCCGGGCTCCCAGGCTGGCTCCAGTGAGCGCAACAGAGTCAGAGGTGAGGTGGCTTTTTCTGTCAGATGCCCCTTAAAAAAATCAAAGGATTCATCATTTCTGATGTACTTCTTTGACTAACTTGTAAACGGAGATGCCAGCACTGCCTTCTGCCTGGACGCTGCTTAAGGCACTGCTGCTTGCTGATGGCAGCACGGTGCTGCTTTGCTCTACCAAAGTACTGCATTGATGAGTAATTTGTGTAAAAGGAGACAACGTTTGAGCTGTAGGGATTAAAAAAAAGGAGTTCTGGTTTTCTCTCTTCATTGACTCAAGTTCACATCATGCCAGTTTCTTGGGAGTGCACTTCCACACTGCATGGGTATATCTTTCTTTGGTTTTGATTTTCATCTTTGTGCAAAGCATGAATTGGGAGCAGAGGAATAAATCAGCCTGAAAGCTGCTTTCTCTAAAATGCTTTCAGAAGGGAACTGTGTTTACACTGGGTTTATGTTTCTAGTTGAATTGTTTCCTATCATCACGGAGCCATTCTTAAAGATCTTCTGCACTCCCATTTAATCTCACTAGGAGTTGCCACAGCACAGACAGCCCGTTTATCTACATTTTTGTCACAGCTCTGGAATATAAATCCACAGAACTGAGGCGCATTAAAACAAATGTTGCATCCATGCTTTGAATTTTTTATGACCTGACTGTAAGATGACATGTCTTTTGTTGAAATAATCACTTCTCTAGGTAGTCAGTAAAAGTAATTTATCACTGATGGTCCTTTTCTGTTTGTTTTACTTTTTGCTAACGAGAAATCCTGTGACGAATAATATCCTAGCAGTGTCAGGTGCTGCAGAGCTTTTAATTTATCACATGCCTTGCTTTTTTACAGAGTGAATTTGTTTCTTTGGTAGCAAGAAGAAAGGCAGCAAAGCTGAGAGTAGGCTTTGTGTGGAGCCTGAGCTGAGATCTAATTCTTTTGCTGGATGGAAGGAGACTTATTACAGCAACAGCCAGACAGAGATGAGCAGGGGGATTTTTTGAGACAAAAAAAGCAAGACAGGGAGACTTCATTAGTTGAGTAGAAAGTGCCTGTTGGCAGGAAATCCAGGCTTGGGATGTCCTTCTCTAGTTTTACCTTGGTTTTTCTGCTTGTAACAGGAGGAGCTGCAGTGTCTGTGTGCAAGCAGAATGACGAAGCTCCCCTGTGTCCACCATTGCACACAGCTGGGAGCAGCATGGGTGACAGGCAGTGCCCTGGCCAGTGGGCACTTTGCATCCCTGTCAGAGTTTTAGTTTCCTTCTTTCTTTGCTTCCCTTTTGCCCAGGAAACGTCAAACCCGAAGGGTCACCCGTGCTCTCCCACGAGCCCCCTAAGATCAAGCAGGAAGACAACAGAGACGTGACGCGACCAAGCCGACCCGCTGTGAGTCTTAACTTATTCCCTGCAGGAATGTTGCCAGTCGGATTGGCCAGGTGTCCGGCCGGTGCAGTAGTGCAGCTGTGGGGACCCCAAAAAAGAGGCTAATACCACTGCTCCTCCAGCTGAGAGACTCGAAAGCGGCGGTATGGCAAGAGCCTGTGGGAGATTGGAATGCTTTAAGAGAGTGCATGAGTTTGATCAGGAACCCAAGTCTAGGGGAAAGCACTTAAGCCTGTGTTTTCAAAGTAAGCAGATGCTTAAGCGCTTTGCTAGATTGGGCCCAGTGTCTGCCTCTGGCACATTGTTGTGTTCCGTACTGCATGGTGCCTCGCAGTGGCCCGGAGGGATGCTCCTGCTTGGGAAGGCTGAGTGAGCAGCCCCGACAGCCTTCACAGCCCAAAAACCAGCTGGGTACTGCTTTCAATACACTCCTGTGTCATTACTGCTAGCAAAGGCCCAGCAAAATCTCATCCGAAGTGTTTCTTTTTGGTTTCATGGTGTTGACATGTATTTTAAAACTTCAGTCAGCCTAATAACAAAATGAATTTCTACTGCTTCTCTTTTATAATATGTATTAATGTTTTGTTGATGTTGTTCTTTCTTTACACTCCGCAGCGTTGAGCTAACAATTCTAATTTTATTTCTAACCTGCTTGCCCTTCCTCTGGCTTTTTCCTGTCCCGATCTGTTTCCTCTGATGCTGATTAATCTTCCCTTACTCACAGAGCTATAAGAAAGCTATAGATGAGGTTAGTGATATCTTTTCTCAGCGGGTCATGCCAATACGAGGTTGCCTAGCTAGCACTTAATATCAAACCGGGTTTTCTTGGTGCTGCCATTCAAAAAGGTGATAATGCCGTGTGTTGGGTCAGGTTGGATTTGTTGGTGGGCACGACAAGCCTGCCAGTGGGGAGGGGATGGAGCTGTCAGTGTGTCCTGCCTGCCCACAGGCTGTGCGGAACCCACTGGCAGATGGTGTGAGTGGAGGCCAGTTGTGCGTGAACCTTCATGCTCTCAGCAACTCCTGCTGCCATTGTTCTGCATTTTTAAAGAGACCAAGAACAGAGTTTTCTCGTGTCAATGGAGAGGATACGGGCAAACTGAGCCACACATCAGATTCTGCTCCCAGCTACAGCCCGCCAGAGCCCGCTGAGTTCAGTGGGCAGAGCTATATTTGAAATGCAATTTGGGCCTAATTCAAGCAAAGACACTTGGCAAGTAGAGGAAAACAGAGCAGTGAATCTGGTGAATAATTCACTGTTACAAACCAGACCATCAGCTGCATCGAGGGAGTGGGGGAGCTGTCGTGGTTTGTACTGGCTGGGAGTCTCACCCTGCAGTGTAGGTGGGACACAGACACCACCAGCCCATGAGAAGTGTTTTGGGTGCTTTCTTTGTTTTTCCTACATGGAGGTTTTCTTCTGAGTGTTTAGAAATAACAGAAGGTGGAGGGAAGAGGGAAGGAAAGACAAGTGTTTGGAGCGTGAGACAGTGACGCCCCATTAAAAGAGCAGGTCATTACTAGCAGCTCCGTCATATAAAGCGAGGGCCAGATCCTGTTCTGTGCTGAGCATCACTGGCAAGGTGGTTTGAATGTGTTCTACCCTGTGTGGATGGCAGGTCAGCTTCCAAACTGATAGAAAAGTGATACAAAAGGAGGAGGAGAGTGTGCTGGTTAGCTAGCTTGCTCTTCTGGATAAAAAATGAGCAGTGCTTCATGTTTAATGAGGTGCTTTCTTGAGAAAAAAGCACATCACTCAGCTTGAGGAAGGCAGCATGTATGCTAAATTCAAGTTAAATAAGCTGTATGATTTTGGAAACCAGTCTGACCTGATTCCAGCAAATATTAAATCTAAATACGTCTTTGCAATTAAAAGTAATTAAAGGGCGCTGATACTACTGACTTAACATATTATGCCACCTTCAATAATAACAATTCAAACAGCTGTAGAGCTACAGAACACTTTCTTTCTATTTGTCAGATGGTTCTTGGTCCAAGAGCAACTCAGAGAAGCCATTTAATCCTACAAAGTGCTCATTATCTAGAGAACATGATAACATCAAAGAATTAACCATCCCAAGGCAAAGCTTGAACTGGGAACTATGAGTTATCTGACGGTATTGTCTGGGAGTATAGTTGCTATTAGAGCTTCCAAATTAGTTATTAAAAACTAATTAAGCGAATTTTTAAAATATTTGGCTCTCTTCTAATGATGACCAGAGTATGTTTGTTTGTCAGCCTGACAGAAGGGTTTCTGCACCCCCTGGCTTTTCAGCCTTGCAGAGGTGGTGAGCTTGGTTTGGGACACTGCACTTGTGTTGTGGTGCTGCTGAGTGCTACCCTTCCTCTGAGCAATCCCACCCTGTTTGGTGATGAGGTCTGTGCTGGGAGAAGGCAGTTGGAGGTGCCTGTGTGCAGCCTGGGATGCCCCACAGGTGGATTTGGGGTGCACCACCAAGCTGGCTGGGCACTACCCTTGTGCGGGCAGGGAGCTGCCTCAGTGTACATTGAGCAGTGGAAGGTGCAAAGAAGTGGTGTTCACGGTCCATCCATGTGATAAGGCAGAGCTTAGTGCTACTCCCATAATGCAGCAGATCTGATTGCAATTTTAAGAGGCTCTTATGCACTCTTCTCTTAAAGTTCTTTCCAAAATGGAAGAAGCTTTAATCCAGAGCAAAGGAAAGTGCTCAACAAAGGGCATACTTTGTGCTCTAAACAGAGAGCATTGTTAAGCTGTTGAAATTTTCACTGAAACAGTCATGTCCTAGAAGCTGCTACAGCATTAATTAAGCAGTAATTAGTTGTCATGACTGCAGATTTGACTGTATTTGAATCCCAAACATGTTGGCATCAAAAATTAACTGTTTAAATACCACGTTCTCCCTTTAATCATGATGAAGAGCCTTTCCTTAAAGTTACAGAGAGCGTTTGGATTTGGAGGACTGAATTTCTCAGCAGTTTCTTATAGGTAAAATGAGGCATTTTAGTAGTATGTTTGTACATAAGATGTCCATTCCTCCTCGCTTTTCTTCTCTTGCCACGTGGAAAACACTTCAGTGCTGGAGAGAGAGGGCAAGCCAAGCTTGGTGCTGCCAGCACAGCCAACACAACAGCAGAGATGTTCTCACACATGGCCAGAACTCACTCAGGGTTCGCAGGCCCCATAGGTGCACAGCGCAGGGCACAACTGGGAGCAGAATGCAGGGGTGCGGCCCGCTGTCCCCCCACCACCAAAAGTGGGCACCTCCCGTGGTCCTCCATCACCAATGTCAGGGTTTGGTTCTGAGAGCTGCTCTTTGCCCCAGACCTAATCCAGCGCAGCTCAAGAGCAAATTTAAACATCAATAAAGCATTTTGTTTGCTGTATATGGAACGGGGGATAAATGGTTGCTCCACTTGAAGCTGCGGGTGCTTCACTTTGGTATCTAATTCACGTGGCCCAGCAGAGCTTGTTATGTCCTTAATAACAGCCAAGTATAAATTGCTTGCAAAATATGATTAAAAACAAACTGGGTTTCCATCTCAGCCATAGAAGCTTTTCATCGTTCTCTCCACGTGTCGACGGGATAGATTTTAAGAGCTCCCTTTGCAACTGTAATTAATATTGCTGTAGTCGCCCAGCTGGAACGGTAAACCGGAAATGCGTGGCGCGCAGTAACGAGAGAATGTGGCCATAAAACGATTGTGGAATTTAGTATTTTTCAATGAGTTTCTTTCTCCCTAATCCTTTATCTCTGACCGAATGCACTGATGGCTACCTCGGTCACTAATATAGGGAGAAATGGTAAGACTGACAATCGCGATGCTTTGTTCGTCATGTGCATGTTTTGTGCAACAGAGTACTCTAACCCATTCTAATTAGAGCTCTCATGCTTTTTTGCCCTACTGCTTCCCCCTGCATTGCTATAAAAGCATGTAAGATAACAAAAAGTCTATTTTCTACACGGTGCCTGCAATGTTCCTTGTTTTTAAATAGCGGTGTCTATTTGATATGACTGTCGGGTCTGAGGCCTCATCAAAGTCATGGTAAACTGAAAAATTACTGCTAGGTTTTGGGACTGCTCCCATCTTTTTCTTGTTTCAAGGCTTTTTTTTTTCCCCCCTAGCTTGTAGGCTGTCACATCTCACATAAAGTGCTTAATGGTTCCCGCTGAGGAATTTCTTTATTTTTTATTTCCTTTGAACGATTGCATTTATTCCTTTATTTTTTTGGTTGTGTGGCTGACTCAGAGCAATGACTCAGAAGTCTGGCTGCACAGGGCGCTGCGCTGAGCCGGGCACCTCCCCTGGGCGCTCCGCATCGCGACTCGCAGCCGCCTGGCAGCCGAGACTCCTCACTGAAGCAGCTCTTGACTTGGGGATTGCACCACTCCATGGAAGACGCTGTCATTGCTTCCTTCCCAAATGCATTTATTACAGAATAAATACAATTCTGGGCTCTCTTTGAGAAGTCTGAAGGAAGAGAAAACCCTGCAGGGGAAATTCTCCGAGCCAATCTTTGAAATGATGTTTTCCAGTTTACTATGATGGTGACCAAACATCACCTTTTCCAACAAATATAATTTTGTCGTGTATATACATATAAGTGTGTGTATCTATATGCACATACACGTTCCAAACAGAAAAAGAGGAGGTTGGCTATTGATTTTTCAGTGAGCTTTAATCAGTTTTGTTTTGTTTAATAAATGCTACATGCTACAAACATTGTCTTTCGTTCGTCTCATGTTTGTAATGACTCTGTAAAGCTATTTCTCGTTGCTCGTGCTGTTAGCATTGGCTTTTGAAGAGATGTGTGTGACCTCCTTCTCACTTCAGATGTAATAGCCATCGATTCCCTGTTTTGTTGCCCCCATCCCCTTTAGGATCTGACGGCCCTAGCCAAAGAACTGAGGGAGCTGCGCATTGAAGAAACCAATCGCCCTCTGAAGAAGGTGACAGACTACTCTTCCTCCAGCGAGGAGTCAGAGAGCAGCGAAGAAGAGGAGGAAGATGGGGAAAATGAGACACAGGATGGGACCGTGCCTGTCAGTGACATCCCAAGGCTTATGTAAGAGGCTTTTTGTTCTGGGGGAAACCATAGCACTACAGCTTGTCTTTCTCTGGAGGAGCAGTAGCTGTGGCATGGGACATATCCAAAGCACACTGGTGTTCAGTGGCTGGCACCGGGAACACCATTATGGTTCCAGAAGGTAGTTTGCTCAGATGTGTCTTTTTCCTGATCTGAATTAGAGGTGTTTAATAGAGAAAGATGGATTTTCTATCTGCTTATTCAGTGAACTCGTATTCCGAGTTAATCCCAGGCCTGTTCCTGCCTGCAGACCTCTTTGACTCTCTGTTCTTCAGCCTGGTCTTGCTTCAGATCAAGCCATAATGAAGCACGGTATTTGGTAGCCTGACCAGTGCCAGCTGCTGGAGCTTGGATTATTAGCACAAAATGTTCTGGGATTTTTGTCATTGATTTCTGTCATTGGCTCAGTCCCTGTGCAGGCTAAAATATTGAAAGTAAAACGTCAGCAGACTATTATAGTGCATTTGTGTCCCTGTTATAGGTCGTCAGACACTTCTGCTTTTAAATATTTCACTAGATGAGCGAAGAGGGAAGCACAGCATCAACATACACAAGACACAACTGCCTTCATGCAGACTGAGTTCACTGAGGTTCCTCCACCAGTGTGTTGCTGTTCCAGCAGGGGTTTGATTCCCTGCACTTCTGAATTCACAGCAGATTTGGGGGAAGGCTTGAGGGGCCTGTTAGCATGCTAATGGATTAATTTCCATCCCTCCTGCTAAATGAGGCGGGTTATTAGTCAATGGGGATGTACCTGACTTAGTCCCTTGACTGGACGAGGAGCAGCAGGGAGATGTGAGGGATTCATTTCATGTTCCTGGGTTGGAGCTTCCTTACAGGAGAAGCAGAGAAGTCAGACTTGTGGAATTCATCAGAGAAAGGCAGGAGGGAATGAGATGCCATGAATATGCAGCAGTCAGATGGGCAGTCACAGGTTCATGAAGGGAGACTGGGGCTGCATGCAGAAGAGTTTAATCGGAAGCGGTTAATCTGTGCTGACATCTTTCCACAGAACACCTTGCATTTGAGCCCAAGGAAAGAAAATACTCCTGTATGTTTTGCACCTGACTGTATGGGATGACAGACCTGGCAGTGAGATGTGTGCCCCAGGTCCACCCCATCCCAATGCTATCCACCCTGTCCCATCCATGAGCATGCCCCAGGGGGTGTGCGCTGACGTGCAAGGCCCTTGTGTCTGAACAGGGGCAGGTGTGCTCTTTGGCATGTGAGCTAGAGGTTAGGAGCTCTGTATATAATGCTGTGCAGGAATCTAGGGGCACAGCTGTGTGTGAGGGGGAAAAGAAAGCGGATGCTTGGTTTTGCACTCTTATTTCTCAAAGGGAATGTTAACGTGAGTTCAGTCCAGATGTAGTTGGTTGTTTTTCTATACAAGCTTTATTTTTCCCGTGTTTTGTATGTTTCATTAGATGGCTGGGAGAGATCGTCTCATTTCCTGCTCTTTCTGAATGATCTCCATATAACCCATCTTTAATCCCTTCTCTGCTTACTTGCACATACTTCTTGAGTGCTTCACTGCTCTTTATTCCAACATTATCCAGTCTCCCCTGATGCAGCTTAAGCCCATTGCTTTTCTCTCTAGTATACAGGAAGAATTTTACTCCTTTCTTCTCTGCAGATAACTTTTCTGTATTGAGGCCTATGGTGATTCCCTCCAGCTCCCTCTTCTCTAGGCTATACCCGCCAGTTCTCTCTCAGGTCCAGGAGTTTCTTGCAGGGCAACCTATGAAGTGCATGCAGCTGAAATTTGGGGATCTGGGGCTACACGAACCTTCCATTCACACACAGCACAGTCTGAAAATTGACATAGCCTCCTTTTCCTCAGTTTTCTTTTTTACTGAAGGGGGAACAATTGTGCTATTTTCCCATTCTTTGGTGGCATTGAAGTGTGAAGGGTAGGAAGGAGGTGCAAACTCAAGTGCTGGAGAAGCATGGTGTGTTGTGTGAAGTCTGCTGTTGTGATGTGAGCGAAGATGTGCTAAAGAGCGCGTTCATACTGATGGCAAACAACTGATGGTTTGTGTGGCTCCTAAATGCAAAGAAACCGGTGCGTCAGTAACACCTTCAATACCAGCTGTCACAAGGCAATCCAGGAGCTTTGTCATTTGCTTGTGGTTGTATTTGAGCTATATGTGAGCTGCTTGTCTGTTTGTCATGTAAAATCGTAAGGTATAGTGGGAGCTCACTGCCTGTGACTTTCACTCTGAGCTAATCCTAAAACTTCACATGTTTGAGAGTAAATTTCCAGCACAAAAAGCAACTCAGCTGCTCCCAGCACTCCGTACCTCAGAGCTGGGTCCCGTGGAGACTGGCGATGTTTCCACACAGAAGAGGTGCATTAAACAGCCCATTAGTCTCTCGAGTGGACTGATATCAAACACACACTGTGAACTTCTCCTCCAGACAATTTGCCCTAATGTTACTGTTAGAACCAGCCGCTGGTGGTTACAACAGAAAGCCAAGCCGTGGCAGAGTGGGGTCACAGAGTCCTTACCATGGGCACACCTGACCTGATGCTGTATTCCTGTATCTTTGACAACATAAATGATTTCTCCGGACATATAAGTGGATGTGTTTTCTAATTTTTCTTCTTGTGCAATAGAAAGCCTTACACTGTGTCTAGAAATACTGAATTGGAGGATTTTTCATCTAGTCTAGCTAAGGAGGTGCCTGTCACTAATGCTTTTCTGTTCTGTCCTCAGACCAACAGCAATTCCTGGAAGCAACGAGCCGTACAACCTGGGAATGGTGACAACCCACGGTCTGGAGACTTCCCATGCAGATACGTTTAGCAATATTTCAAGGGAAGGGACTTTAATGGTGAGGGAGGTAAGTTGTAAAACAAAGATTTCCATGGAGCATCTTCAGGAGGTTTTGCCCATGTAAGCACAACAACTCACAGTGCTGTGTGTCCGGAACACAAAATGACTGAGTAAATTGTGCTCGTTAGTGCTCTCCTAATGCAATTTACACTCAGCAAATGTGACAAGTGCAAATGTTTCTCAGAACTACAAACAGCAGTGAATAGTAATGCCGGAGCACAATGGGGCGAATGCTCAGGTAAACAACACCACTGTAGTCCCAGAATAGCTCCAAGCAGCAAAAGTTATCTTGAGTTTAGAGTGTTTTTTTGGAGTCAAGCCCAAAGCTCCCCCAGGGCTTTGCAACCTTTACTGCCATACAGCTGTTGGAGGCGTTCAGCAGATGTGGTGTTTTGGAGGCTTTATGTGGGGCTGCAGGCAGCCGGTGCTGCTCACGAGGACTGAGCCAGTTGGCTGGAAGGCTGAGTGCAGCTTCCATCAAACCCAGATACTGCAGACACCACTGCTGCTGCTGCTTCCCCACTCAGAAATCTTGGCCCATTGCCTTTGCCACATTCTCAGAGACCAAATCTCCATGTTGTCCCAACCTTCCCAGCTCCCAGGAAGCACAGTGCTGACAAAGCAACACAGTTAGGTAATTTCTCCATCAATGGTACTGAAAAAATGAGGCAGGAGAAAGTATGTCCAGTTGGTTGAGGAAGACCTCAGGTTTTTTGCTGCTCAGAACTGCACAGCTCACCTGATCCTTCACTGTCATTTACCTGTTCCAAGCAGAGACCCCTGAAAGTTGGTCAGCCCTGTGTGCATCCTTGTGGCAGCAAACTGAGGAGGCTGAGTAAGAAAACAAGTCAGGCATTTCTGAAATGAGCTTGGATTGCATTGCAGCCATAATGTGCCAAAACAGTGAAGCAGTCGGGTAGAGACTTACAGGAAGGTTTAAAAGCCAGAGGAAGAATAAGCAGGGGGGGAATCTCTTTGGGAAGAGAGAATGTTATAAGACACCCAGAGCGTGATGCAGGGTGCTCACTCTGTTCTTCTGACCACAGCTGTCACAGCCAGAGGAAGGGCTCGCTGACCTCTGGGGGCTGTGGGCAAAGGCTTGCGTGCCACCCTGCACAGGCAGGATGGTGAGGTGCCTGGAGGATGGGGTAATAGTTGATAGATTAATGTTGTCAGAGCAGACAGATAAGTTGCTGAGCCTGTTTCAGAGGAATTTTTTCACTAATCCCTGTAGGAGGAGAATTCTCTAACAATCTCGTTGTACCTGGATTCATCAGAATGGCAAATACCTCAAAACAATGGGCAGGGAAGGGGGAAGATTTCTAGCACCTGCCTCACATGAGGTTGAGATTGGAAGAAGAAGGAATGTATTGGAGTGGCTGAGTGCTTGCTTGACAAGGGCAGCTGTACTCAGTATTCACCTGAGAACACCCTGGGAGGTTTTCTCTGCAGACAAGTGACTCCTGGTGATGCTGCGGGGAACTTTGTGCACAGGGCAGGGTGTGAATAGCTCTGCCACTGCAGGCGAGGGCGATGCTGTCACTGTTCACTGCTGTTTTGGGTTACAGAAACATGCAATGGGGACTCTGTTGGCATTTGCGGTCAGGCTACTTGCCGCCGTAGCAGTGAAAAGCCATTAAAGCTCACGCTGATCAAGGGGACAGATTCTGCTGTCACTGTGGCTGATGGCAGTGTGGGACGAGAGCTGGCCACAGGGCAGCCATGGGGCTTGCACCCATGGCGGCAAGAGCAGAATCTGCCTTATGTTCCTCTTCTCAAAACAACGATGATCAGGCTTCTCCTTTTGCTGTATTGTGGCTAATTACTCTGTATGGACTTTGTCATTAACCCTGTCTTTATTTCTCCTGGGGGGGGTTTGCTGCTTGCCAGTTTGCATGGGGATGGAGACAGCAGAAGGGATCCTTGTCCTGTTCTCGCTCAGGGAACTGGTGACTGCAGACAACTTGGTTTTGTTGTTTTCTCTTCTTTTTCTCTTTTTTTTTTTTTTCCCTTCTCTTTCTTCCTCATGCCTTGTGTTTCTGCAGACCTCTGGTGAAAAAAAGCGTTCTGGCCACGCAGCCAGCAATGGCTTTGCAGGCCACATCAATCTACCTGATCTGGTGCAGCAAAGCCACTCGCCTGCAGGCACGCCGACCGAGGCCCTGGGGCGAGTCTCCACGCATGCGCAAGACATGGACTCGGTGCCTGAAGTAGGTGGTGGGGGCTCTCCTTCTCCTCTGCGCTGCTTTAAACAAGTATTAACATCTCTGTCCCGTAAGGGGCCTTTCTGCTTTCTTCCCTCACTTTCTTTGTTCTTCTCTTTCTTTGTTACCAGTCTCTGTGGACGAGCGTAGGGAAATGAAAAGGGAGCTGGTGGGTAATTGGTGTATGGGTTTGTGTCCCGTGGTAGAAATGCATTAGGCCTTATCTCAACCCAGCAGCTGAAGGTTTGGTGATGGTGGCTTGAATGCTGCAAACTGATGTGAAAGTCCCCATCTTTTGGTACCTGGAAATGTAAAAAGAATATGAGCCAGTGGTGCCATTAACTGGCCCAGCTTCTACTTGTGCAGTCTCTGAGACTTAGTGTGATCCCAAAGGTTAACAAAAACCAAAGCCAATATGGCAAACTTTTAACTTTTACCATGGCCACAGTATCACAGTATCACAGTATCACAGTATCACAGTATGGTTCCCTGGTAGCTTTTTCAAAGGGACACGACTGAACAAAACGATCATTTAAGGTATAAAAAAAATCCTAAAAAGGACAAGATGTTACACATGAGGCAGGGGAATTGATGTGTCTTGCTGCCACCAGCAGCTCTGGGAAACAGTCACATATTTCTCTGTTTCCCCATGAAAAATCAACCAGGTTGGTGTTAAATAACCCATTTCTTTTTGTTTGGTTGGGCATACCTTGGTAGTTCTGTCATCTTCTTTCATAGAGATGATGTACTCATTTTGCAGTTCGCTTTTACTAGCAGTATAAAAATACAAATTGCTTGGAATTGTGCACTGATGAAATGTAAGAACAGACAGTGCCCGACTTGACCTCCAGGTTTTATCCATTTCCTTGCTGCCTCCAAAAGCAGCAATGAGACAGTTGGTCCTGAAGTGACACCTTCCAGAGTCATCCTGGGACTGCTTAAACATGAGCAGACAGTTTGTGAGGATAGGCTTTAAATATAATCATTTATGGAATACCAAGCATGAGGATCATTTCCATTTCTGAAGCTGCATTTTTAGGGCTGACTGAGCAAGGAGTGGGTGTAAGTGGAAAGTTTTGGATTCGGTTCTTCCAGGTGACTCACGAAGCCTGCAGACTGGCAGACGGCAGCGTAGGCACCTTACTTGGAGGTTATCCCTTGTCCTGGTTGTGTGGAGACCCCTACAGCTGTGTCTTCATGGGAGGTGTTGTGCACAGCTGCCCTCTTGCAGGGCTCTGCATCCACACTGCTGATGTTAGCAGTGGTGTCCCACTGTGTCCCTGTGGTGCTGTAGGGTAGTGGAGCTTAAGGATAGGATGGTTCCATTTCCATAAGGATGGCCTTATGGCATGGGCAAGAGAGATCTGGATGTGTCAGCAGATGGGGTTGGCTTGCTCTCTGTGGGTCCACAAATGAATACGCTAGGGCTCTCTGCTTGAGCCCAGCTCAGAGCAGAAGCTGAAGCCAAAGCCCTGCTTATGGTGCCCCGCCATATTAAATGCACAGGTCATGGGTAGGATGCACTGACAGACATGCTGAGCTGCCCTGAAGGCTCATGGATGGGAACTGTGAGAATGCCACACAGAGCAACCTCGGGTCTGTTGGGATCACTGCAGTGGGCTGCACACAGAGCTGTGAATGCCTCCAGAGCTGCATGAGTGTGGGGAAAGCATGGGACAGTTGTCAGGCTGCTCTTCCACACTGCTTCCCCCCATGCAAGAAGCGCTGCAGTGTGTCAGGAAGGAGTGGGTCAGAAAGGACCTGCACTGTGTTTCACCCTGCAGCTTGGTGCTGCCTCCGTGAGCCAAAACAGAGGTTTATAATTGGTTATAGTTGATTGAAGGAAGATGAGGACTTAGTATTTAAATAACAGACTTGGAAGTTCTTAAAATGCCACCTCCTTAGGAGAAGAACAGCTGAATCTGAGCAGAGAAGGAGGAGCTGCTTGGGGGATTGGAAGGAGGGAGTTCCATCATAGTTCACTTGTATGGAAGCATCTGGCTCTCAGCTGGAAAGCATCCCTGTAAATACTGAATATTTTTTCCCTCTTTGAGTTGTGGGTGCTTTATGGAAAAGATACCCAACGCAGGAAAAAAAATGTGTGTATTTATTGGATATGAAAGAAGCACAGAGTAGCAAGTATATCTTGCATGTACATGTAAGTGTTTGGGCCATGCAGCGTATGTAAATCTGGTATCTGTTACTGCAGCCTTCTCTGCCTCAGGCTGCAAGCTCCTTACATGGGTCTCCATTACCATTTTCTTTTTATGAAATCCTCCTGTTTCTATGGCAACACAGGGCTGTCGCCAGGCCGTGGGAATGAGGATGGAGAGGGAAGAGGCAGAGCCGTGTGCTCACCCACAGCATGCAGTGCTACTGGGGATGGGCTGTTCTCACGTGCCCCTCATGAAGCTTCAGGCAGGAGTGGGGGTGTTTCCCTTCCTTCTTGGGGAACCTGGTGGCATGAGGACTGAGCAAGGTGTATTTCCAGTGAGGAAAACATCCCAGGGAATCAGGACATGAACAGCCCTGCTGCTGCTGCAGGAAGATTTGATTTTTGCTGCTGTTAGGGCTCTTAATGTAGGTCACAAATAAAGAGCACCCTGGATAAATACTGTAATAAGAAGAATGGTGACACTTTGACTCCCAAGTAAGGATGTCATTTTGCTTGGGAGAAAGCTTTGCCTTGTTTTCTGCCTTAACAAAGCAATGGTTTTAAAAAGAAAGCAACGTGGTGCTGCCGTTTGTTCCTATTCACATTCCCTTGGTAAAGTGTTGGCTCTGGCTTTCCCTACAGTATGTTCAGGTTCAGTTTTCCTGACTTAGAAATGGCCTTTTCTGCAACCTCACCTGAAATGTTGTAGGCAATCTAAAATACTACCTTGGAATTGCAAGTAGCCCATCCCTGCCATACAAGTGACATGTGATGGAGATCAGAGCTGGGGAGGATGGAGCAGTGTGGGGTGTGCTGTGTTCTCACGTCTTCATTCCTGTCCTATGCTGAGCACTGCCATGGGGTTTTCCCCAGAGCTCATGTGGGGCAGTCGCATTAATGGGAGAAACAACCCCTTGCCAATGACATCCCAGCCTGGGCTTTAAGACAGGGGTGCTGTGTGCAGAGAAGTTGTTTAGCCCTGCATTCACTTTTGCCTCTGACACTGCGGCTTCTCCGCTAACCAGTCTGGCTGTGCTGTGCTTCTACCTACGAGCCAAGCCCGTGGCACTGGGCATTGCAACCCTGTGCCTGCACTTCTTGTTCTCTGCTGCTCCAGAGGCATTCACAAATCCAATGGAATGTCATCCATGATGACTTCTGGGGGAGGAGGAGTAAATGTTCACAGAGGGCTCACAAAGGCCGCTGCAGGGACAGGTGCTGCGCTCCCATTGCAAAGCCACACACACCAAGTGTTAGTGTTATTTCTGTGCTCTGAGCTCTCTCTGTGCTTTTTATTTTGCAGTATGGAATGGGAAGTAGCACCAAAGCTTCTTTCACCCCCTTTGTGGACACCAGAGTGTATCAGACCTCGCCTACCGATGAAGATGAAGATGAGGACGAAGAGTCATCTGCTACTGGTAGGAGGCAATGTGACCATTTGTGAAGCCTGAATAACCCCCTTGAACCTCTCAGATTTCACTTACTCTTGTGTTCGTACCCTTGTGCTTTCCAATTTCCATCCAATTCCTCCTCCCCATCACCAGTGAAATACCCCCAGAAAGAGGGAAGGCAGAATAGCAGAAGTCCACCCATCCCTCTCTGCCTGGGCACCTGGGAGAGTTGTTCCTGGCAGAGCCAGGAGGTGGCAATCACTCCAAAAAGCTTGCAGTTGCTTAGAACTCATTGAAAATAGACGCATGCGGACAGGATTAGGGTTGGTCATCCCTGTGGGTAGTGCTGGAGGATGCTGCCTGTTACCGCTTCAGTGTTGCTTCCAACCCATGAGAAAATACTGCTGTTATCTCTCAAAACTTGCAGATTATAACAGAGTGATGACATCCCTGTCAAAAAAAAGAATAAGCAAGAATTTGCTTCCAGTAACCAATCACACCTCACTGTGCTGTTGTTTCCTTGTAAGCACTGTTCACCAGCGAGCTGCTCAGACAGGAGCAGGCCAAGCTGAATGAAGCCAGGAAGATCTCCGTGGTGAACGTGAACCCCACCAACATCCGTCCCCACAGTGACACCCCGGAGATAAGGAAATATAAGAAGCGCTTCAACTCAGAGATACTGTGTGCTGCTTTGTGGGGTGAGCTCCTGGTCACATCGTCCCCTCAGATGAGCTTAATGGCAATGCAACACCAAGACTTCATGGCAGAACCTGGTTCATGCCTCTGGTTGTCCCGCTGTGATTGTATCTATCCTGTGCAAGGCTTATGTCCCTGAGACCCTTCGGTATAAGAGCGATGCTTCTTGTCTATGGGAATGCTGCCCTTAGTTACGATTGTCACTTGGAGATAGCAGAGAATGAGCTTGGGCTGTAATCTTCTGGTGGGCAGCAGCCGTGGATCCTTGTGCCCATTGGTCTCTCTGTTTCAGGTGTAAATCTGCTGGTGGGCACAGAAAATGGCCTGATGCTGCTGGACCGAAGCGGGCAAGGGAAGGTCTACAACCTAATCAACAGACGGAGGTTCCAGCAGATGGACGTACTTGAGGGCTTGAATGTCCTCGTGACAATATCAGGTACAGCTCTCACCCCATCACTGACCTTCTGGTTCCAAATGCAGGAAATGAGAAGGTGGAAATTAGTGTGGGAATCCTGCAGAGGATGGTCGGTCATCAAATCTGGGAAGCTTTTCAGCTGTGTCGTCATTTCTGTAAACCTTTTCAATTTCACTGTGAAAATAGCTTTACTTTTATCTTCCTTGAGGAAAAATAAACATGAGAATCTCAGGGTTTCCCATGCAAACCCAGCGTGGCTGTGCACAGAGGGCTGGAGCCCAGGGCTGTTCCTGGGGCTGCGTGCTGCCCTGTTACCTCTTTCTGCCTGTTATGGCTGAGTTTCCTTTGCCAACAGGAAAGAAGAATAAGCTGCGAGTGTACTATCTCTCCTGGCTGAGAAACAGGATTTTACACAACGACCCTGAAGTAGAGAAGAAGCAGGGCTGGATCACAGTCGGGGACCTGGAAGGCTGCATCCACTACAAAGTCGGTGAGTGGCTGGGGACCCTGTGCTGCGGGAGGCTGAGGTGGAAAAACATGTGGAGGAATTTGTAGTGCCATGAAATGATCAGCTGGGAGGTTTAGCAGTGAGGAGAGGCCGTGTGCCCATAGCTCTGAGCCTGGGGAGGGTGATGCTCACTGGACTGCCCAGCGCTGCTTGCCTGCTCCTCAGTACTGGGAGTGCCTCCATCACAGCCTGTGTGATAAAATGCCTTGGTAAACATCTTCCAGTTTATCACATGGATCGTGTGCTGCATAAATTACAAGCAAAAGATACTTGGAGTCTTTGGGGATTTTTATTCTGTAGCCCTAGATCTGATGATCTGATGATTTCTCTTGAAAGTATGGGTGGACTGCAGCCAGAAATAATTTTTCTATTGGATTGTATGTATTAGGTGGACACTGCTGCATGAGAACCAACGGAGAGCCTTAGCAGCTGCTTCTGCAGATAAACTGTGCTGTCTTGAAGCAAAAAAGAATGTTTTAAACATCTTTTATTTTAATTTTAGTGAAATACGAAAGAATCAAGTTCCTGGTGATTGCCTTAAAGAATGCTGTAGAGATCTATGCTTGGGCTCCTAAACCATATCACAAGTTTATGGCATTTAAGGTATGTGTTCCTTGTTCCCACAGTACTCACTGTGATTGTAAATACATGAGGTTTCTCTACTGTGTGGAGTAGGAAGATGTTTTGCCTACACAGTCCTGCTCCTCAGACAGCGCATCCTCTTGAGGGCCAATGAAGATAAGCACCCACAGGATTTCCTTCCAGTCTTGCTATGCGGTGCCAGGGCCTTCAGACCTCAAGGACACAGACAAAACCGCTCCTCAAAAGCCTTACTATCGCTGTACTTCCCCTGGCAGAAATGCTGTGAAGCCCGTGGCCGCAGAGATGTGATATGTGCTGCTTATGGCTACCAATGAAGCATTAGTACCACTTATCCTGGGAGGCTTCATTGCAGACGTTGTAGAAAGCTCACCAAATGTCCTTTAATAAAGCAGAGTTGAGATTTTAGGGGATTTTTTTTAACCTTGTTTGCTTGTTTTAACCACGGAGAGTGAAATTAGGCTGGCCTTATTTTCCCTTGTTATTTTGCAAGGTCCCCTCCCATTCTGCAGTGTGAATTCGGTATCAAGAGAGTGCAGGAGAGTGACCCGCTGTTTTTCTCTCCCTTTTCATCTACTTCAGTGAGACCTTTCTCCTACATAACCTGCCAGAGGCCGTGCTGTACTTAGTACCTTAAGGCACTTTTCGTTCTAAGCTCTGTGCAGCAGCAAGTCACAAGGGGCAGTGCCTTCTGGAGACTTTCATGCTGAGTAATCTCATTCTGAATCCTTCCAGAACAAACGAGCTTATTTGGTATTAGGTCACATTTGCTTTCTCTGAACAAAAGCCAGAATTAATGGGCTGGGTGACATGAAGAGCTCGGCAGCATTAGTGGAGCCTTGGATCTGTGGGCCTGGTGGGGATGCTGCCCAGCACTCGTGATGCTGCTCTTCCCATCTGGGTGCTGAGAATCCTCACCTTGCCTTGGTAGGCATGGATCCATTCAGGCAATTGGAAATACAGCTCACTCATCTCCTTGTTTGGGAGTCAGAGAGGTACTTGCACAGGGAGCAAAGGCTGTCCCTGGGGGGAAGATCTGTGCCTGGCAGGGTGAGCACCTGTGTGCTGGGAAGGCTGGAGTGAGTGGGTGGTTCCCTCTGAGGTGTATGACTGAGGAACAGCATCAGGGATGTAAATAACAACATGCTTAATAGGAAACGCATTCAAACAAATGCAGTTTCAAAACCATATTGGGCTGCTGCCATGGGGTTTGCTATTTTTTCCTGTGGTACTCACTAAAAGGGTTATAAAAGTCTTTTGCAGATCTCCAGCACAAACCACTGCTTGTCGATCTCACTGTAGAAGAGGGTCAGAGACTCAAGGTTATCTTTGGATCGCACACTGGTTTCCATGTGATTGATGTAGATTCTGGGAACTCTTATGATATCTATATACCATCTCACGTGAGTACATGGAGGAGCGCGGCTCAGAAAGGGGATTATTTCCTCCCTAGAGCTACCTGTAAAACTCTGGGTTTATTTGCCTCCTTTGACTTTGATTCATCAGCAAGGGGTTGCTGATCGGTGTTAGTGCCAGGTGTCAGCCATCAGCCTTTGTGTGTACGTGTTGTGATCTCTGTATAATTGCTGACCCTGCTCATCCTTGATGTGTAAGACAGCTTTGACAGTAGTGTAAACATGACAGTTTATTCCCCTTCAAGCTTATCTCTAAAAGCCGATGTCTCTTTGTTAAATGGAATGTGGGTTTTGTTCTTGGTGTGGTTTCGGGTTTTGTTTTTCTTAGGCTTTGCTCCCTTCCTTTTACCACTTCTTCCATTCAATGTAATTCTGACTTGTAGGGTTTATTTTAACTGCAGATTCAGGGCAATATTACTCCTCATGCCATTGTCATCCTGCCTAAAACAGACGGGATGGAGATGCTTGTGTGCTACGAGGATGAAGGTGTTTATGTGAACACCTACGGACGGATAACTAAAGATGTGGTGCTCCAGTGGGGAGAAATGCCTACTTCTGTGGGTAGGTCAACCCTTCCTCTTGGCCTTCATAAGGTAGAAATGCCATAACGTGCAGAGTCAAGCATGTGGGTTATTTGGGATTTTGTTTATCAAGGGAGATTTCTCTCGGATGGATAAGGAATTGTTAAATGTCTGTAGTTTGGTTCTGGCGTAGTAAAGCAGATGAGTTCTTCGAGATATTAACTGTTCTTTATCCCAGTTATAATCAGTTACATTGGTGAGTACTGTGCTGACTGGAGTTAGTGCCAGATGGGAGCTGGGAGAGCCCAGGTTGCTCAGCCCCCATGGCCTCACCTGCTCCTCACCTGCAGAAAGCAGAACTGATTTGTATTCTCTTGAAATGCAGCAACTTCTGGATTAAAAGTGCTACGTGAAGGCTATTCAGCAGAGCTCTGCAATTCATCTGCAAAGACTTTGAATTTCTGCCCATCGTGTAGTATTGAGCTGAGCACACATGCTAACACCTACCAAACATTTTGTTTTGACAGCCTACATTCATTCCAATCAAATAATGGGCTGGGGAGAGAAAGCTATTGAAATTCGGTCAGTGGAGACAGGACATTTGGATGGAGTATTTATGCACAAGCGAGCTCAAAGATTAAAGTTTCTATGTGAAAGAAATGATAAGGTAAGTCCACTGCAAAATTTGTATCCGTGCTTTAAGGTAGAACCGATCAGTTTTTAGACTTTAAGTCTAGTTTGTCCTGGGGTTAATGAGTAATTAAGCTCAAGGTCTTGTTTAATAAACGGTGCCCATAAATCCCATCCCAGTTAGTTTTCTTCAGTGGACGAAGATCTCACCCTGTGGTGGGAAGGTCAATAAATGTCTCTTCTACTTCAAACTGAGGTCCCCGTGGACTTAGCTTGAATTCCTCTCTAGTGCTGCATCTGACCATTAACTGTTGAGGCCACTAAATAAGCTCTGCAGGAGTTAAGAAATGGTAGTGCTAAGATTGTGTAATAACCTTAACTTGAGTGGAGGTGTATAAACTGGGACTCTGCAGAGACATTCCCTTAAATATTTGCACGCGATGACTTATTTTTTAAGACTTCTGCTGTGATCCAATGGTGGTGGATCATCCTTCATAGAGAGGCCTAATACCTCTCTGTGCCTCGAATGTATTGAAGGGAAAACTCAAACTTTCCCAGTTTAGCATCCGGAAATCGCTGATTTAATATAAAAAACTTCTGCAAAGAAAAGCATTTCAATCTGCAGCAGTTAACCACTGTGCTGAGCATTGACCCAAACGGTTAACGTTTAGCAAGGTACAAATCACTGAACGCAGTCGTATTAATGTTGCATAATAAATGATGCCGTGGCAGTAACGTGATAAATGTGGAATTTGTGGGCTATTCCAAACCTGATTTGCTGATAGCAGTGGAGGCATTGTTACTACAAAATGGTTGGGATTTGAGCTGCGATGTGTGGGCTCACAAGGCTGGATTCTTCCTGGGCTGGGTTGCTTCCACTTTGAACTGCTTCCCCAGGCTGAGCTCAGTGCCACCATCAGCTCCAAATCTTTGCTTGTGCTAAAAACCATCAATACTCACTGAGGTTTTTTCCCCTGCCCCCAAACAGGTATTTTTCGCGTCGGTCAGATCCGGAGGAAGCAGCCAAGTGTTTTTCATGACCCTGAACAGAAACTCCATGATGAACTGGTAACAGAGGAGCCCTTGGCACTTACCTTCGTGGCATTATTTCTAATTTAAAGGACATTAAACACGTGGACTAACACTGTAGAGGCAGATGCGGAGGGTCCTGAGGATCACTGCTCCCCACGCTCCCCTGCCGCCCTGGGGAGGGCTCGGCACGCGCCCCGCACGCGGCTTGGGATAGGGAAACCACCTCCAGAGGTCTCCCGATTACGCTGTGTTATAGTGGGTTATGAGTTTCTTTGTTTCTTACTTTCTTTCTTTTGGGTTTTTTCTTCCCAGTTTTTCTTTTTCTTTGCCCCCTACTTTGTAAGAACGGGGAAAGAAACCGTGTCAAAAAGTCTGTTTTTAATTCTGTCTGCCTGCTAGCATCAAATATATAGTATGTTGTAAAGTTACCAATTAAATCTGGTGAGAGACAGCACAATAAATGTACCTTTTATCTTTGTGATGAAGGCCATAACCGTATAGCTGGGTAATTTTAGAACTCTTTTGCCTTCACCAACATTTACATGTTGCTTTTGGCAGCAACGGCTTAACAGATTTTTAAAGAAGAGAAAAATAATAGGTTTTTTTTCCCCTCTTTTGGGAAATGGATTTTAAATGGCTAAACTACTAGCCTTAGACTAATAAAAATCAGCTACCATTTTTGTCAAGTCTGTCCATCCATATTTCTATATGGATCTTCACATGATGCTGTGTCGTGATAGGGACAGCGGTGCCGTTTGCTGCCGCTCCGGATGCCGGCGGGAGAGGGCTGGGGATGGAGGGGGCCGGGGGCACCCATGCCATGGAGGGGCAGCTGGTGTGGGGACGGGCACAGAGCGAGCCGCCTGCTGTGCTGCTGACCAGGCTTGTAAAGAGCTTAACAATATATATGTGTGTGGTTCCTTCGGCCAAGGGTCTGAATCTATACTCGTTTTCTGCCCCTCCCTGCCCCCCCTCCCCCCGCGCTCCTTACGAATTACCCAACATACAGTGAAAGACGACATCTGTGCCGAAATGTGTGTGTGTTTAGTTCGGGTTGAATCGTGTCCTTATAAACTCTGCTCAGTTGATTTACGTTTCAGTGCGTATCTGGGGTTTTCTTTCTCAGTAGCTGCAAGCATGGCCGCTGTGGTATTGGGGTGTCGCATAACAAGGTCTGTGTTGCTGGTTTTAACCTACCTCGTTTCGTTTGGGTTTATTTTTTTTTTTTGTTTTGTTTTGTTTTCTTTTCGTTTTGTTCCGTTGTTTTGCTGTTGATCACAGCACTGTTACCTCCAGCGACATATAGAGAGCTTAACTGGCAATCTTGGTGTACTCAGTAACGATGGCTTTATTAAAAAATGATTAAATCAACAGGACTTGGTCAAACTCGAATCTTTATCCAGGGTGAAAGCGTTGCTCACCGCGGATGGGATGGGGTGGGATGGGATGCTCTGCCCACAGTGGTACCCACGTGGATGGGGCACAGCCTGTGGGGCAGCACCTCCTGCTGCCCCCACTGCCCCTGGTCCCCCGCAGCACAGCATGGTGACAGCCCTCAAACCCATCCCCCATTGCCAAACACTCTGTGTATTTTCACTGGGGTTGCTACCCAAAATCGGAGCTTTTTATTAAATTCTGATGCAGGTGGATCACTCCTTCATTTCATTTTGTGCTCCCTTCGATGTGACTGGTTCAGAATACGCAGCTTTAAATGAGGGGTTTTTTTTCAGTTGTGGGGTGCTGGGGTGTGTTGATGAAATAAAAGAGAATTGTTGTGTATGAACACGAGGCAGTTTGTGAATGTATTCTTTAAAAGCACAGCCGCACAAAGCAGTCAGAAGGAACCAATAGGAACACCTCAGTCCCTGCCCTCACCCCACATCATTACATAACCTCCACCCATCGTGCTGCTCCCCGCCTTCCCCTGCCCTAATCTGTGCCGGACAGTGCAGCCCCATCCGGACCCCATACAACCCCATGGAAAGACATCTGGAGTCACTGGGAGCCAAATACGTTCCAGTTGCGCTGGTGCTGCTGGAAACCAGCTGCCCTGCAAACACCACCCTGCCCTTTTCTGGGTATGTAAAAAGCCCTCCTTGCCATGCACACCCCATGGGCATCCTGAAGGCTTTTCCTCACCCCAGGCAGGGATGTGGGAGGGGGCTCAGCCCGAGGGGTGGAAGCAGAGGCTGGAGCTGCATGAATGCAGCGAACCCTTTACCTCGAGTTAAAGTTTTACCCTGAGCTCAGCACAGTGATGAGCAGCGTTTGCCTCCCTGTTTTTCCCTGTATGGAAAGCACCTTCTGTGCCCACGTTAAGGCTCCTGATGGACAGCACCATGACTCACCGTAACCCATTGGAAGGATACAGCACCTGTAGGCATGTAGGGTTCCAACCCATGCTGCGCAGGGTTTCAGCGCAGAGCTGAGCAGGACCAGTTCAGACCAGATCCGCAGCACTGTGCAAAGTCCGACTCACAGGCACAGCATCACAGGACACACCACCACGGGCTGCTCAGGGACAGTGGGGTAATGGTGGTGCTCGGGGTCATTTGGCTGTGCTGTGTCTCCATGTATGCATGCAGCATTCTCTGAGCCCCCCGAATGCACACATGGATTTGTGCAGGCATTGCAGTGAGGGCTGCAGCTACAAACATACACACACCTGGATATGGCTGCATCTGTACAAGTTTGCTTCTCACAAAGATATTTTAAAGCAGGCGCCAAGTGATACATGAATAAAACACTTACTCGTTTCCTAGCATCTTTGTTCCATGTGCTGGAAAGGTTTCTTCTTGCTAACATTCAGCAAGTTTTGTGATGCGGTCAATAAACCCAATGCAGAAGCCAGTGCAGGTGCTGAACTCCTGAGCGTGGCTGCATTCCCTGCTCCCCAGCATGGCACAGTGCCATAGGACAGCCCAAACTCAGCCGCCCACTGCACTGCCCACATCCCCTCTCTGCCCTCAGAGAGTCCCCATTCTTCTATTTGTCCCCCCCTCCAAAATGCATGGGTTGGCTCTGAGCTGAGAACTGCTGGGAGGATGCGGGTTTCTCATTAACTCCAGAGGTGATATAGTCCCATCTCCCCTGGCACGGCCACTTCTGCTGCCCCTGCTGTCCCTTCTGCAGAGAGCGGGAGCAGCTCAGCACGGTGTGGGGAGCAGCGGGGATGGACGGGAAAAGCAAAATGCAGGCGGAGAAGGTAAGTGCTGGTGGTGGTGGGCACTGGGATTTGGAGGGAGAACAGCACCCAGGGTTGGTTGTTGCTGCATGCCAACACTGCAACCAGCAAAAATACCCCTCTTAATTCACCACTCTGTGATTTCTGTGTACAGAGCCAGGACAGAGGGGTCAGGGGGTTGTTTTTTAAGATCTTCGTCACCTCAGAGGATAATTTCAGCTGCGATGGAGTGAAAAAAAAGTACTCTCACCAGCACTGCTGAAAGCCAGCAGCATGGTGTGTCCTCCCAGCTGCACTGAGGGGTGCTGTTGGGACACTGCGGGGGAATGGGTCTGTCCCAGGGCTGCATCCTTCCCGGCTGGGGCTGAGGCTGTGCTCTGCTCCCTCCCAGCATCTCACAGGAACATTGGTCCTCTCCATCTTCACCGCGGTGCTGGGCTTCTTCCAGTACGGCTACAGCCTGGGCGTCATCAACGCCCCGCAAAAGGTACGTGCCCAGCAGGGTCCTGGGGAGGAAAATCCCCACCGCAGAGCCCAGGGGTGGCTGTAGCTCTAAGCTGATGGCATTTTCCTCTTTGCCTGCTGCAGGTGATAGAAGCACACTATGGGCGCATGCTGGGCGCTGCCCCCATGGTGAGGCATGCCACCAACACCTCCGGGTACGATGCTACTATCACTGTCACCATCCCAGACATAGAGGCATGGGACAGCACCTACGGGACGCTCCCACCCTCAGCTTTCTTTGAGGACCCCGCCGTGTCCCCTCACATCCTCACCATGTACTGGTCCCTCTCCGTCTCCATGTTTGCTGTTGGAGGCATGGTTTCCTCCTTCACCGTGGGCTGGATCGGCGACCGGCTAGGGAGGTGAGAAGGTGCCTCTGGCTCCAATTGAGCTAAAGGCATCACCCTGCCCAAACTGTCACTGCACGCCTGCTATAAGTCTGCTTTGTGCTCTAAAAAATTGAGGTTTTCAGCAGAATTTTGCTGGGCAGATCTCTGTGGGGTTGGAGGGCTGGGAGGGACCAGATTCGTTTCCCCCGGTATTTACGGCTTTACGCAGAGCCTGGAGCTGGAATTCAGCACCTGCCCTCCCCGCTCCCATGTGCTCTCCAGGCATGTGAGTCCCCGCACTCCAACTCCTCTCCGTGAATTTCAAATTCATAGAAGCATATAATCATTAAGGTCGGAGAAGACCTATAAGGAACTTCCAGTCCAAACATAGTACACTGCGTCAGTACAGTGTAAGCCTTTATGTCTGAATTTTCTCCAAAACATTCTTCTTTCTTGTAGAAATACCACTTGTGCTATTTTGTCTTATTCAATGAAAGAACCATCAGACCTCCAAAACAGTGCTCCAAGCATCCCAGAAGTCTGGCTTATTAAAATCCTACATTACAGATTGGATATTTTATTTCAATGCTCAGCCCTCAACCGAGAAGCCACTGAGCAACCCTTACGGACACTCCAATCCCATCCTGTGACAAAAAAAAAGATAGGGCATTTCAGCATCATTTGCCATGTTCTATAAACCCCAGTTTCCCTGCACCTCACTGATATTTCTGCTGCCCTGCAGGGTGAAAGCCATGCTGGTGGTCAACGTCCTCTCCATCGCTGGCAACCTCCTCATGGGGCTGGCCAAGCTGGGGCCATCGCACATCCTCATCATCGCTGGGCGGGCAATCACGGGGCTGTACTGCGGTGAGTGCCAGCAGGGCGGGCACTGGGACAGTGAAGGTTTCTCCATTTCTGCAATATTCAGCTTTTTTTAGCTCATAGTGAGGTTTCTCCTCCATGCTCGTTCTTCTCAATCCGGGATTCTCCGTAGGGCTATTTGTGTCAGCTCCATCATAAAATCAATTATGCTAGAAGGGAGCTGGACACACCTCCTCGGCAGTGCCCCAGACTTCAGGCTCAGTCTTGGTGATGACTGTCCCATGAGTGTGCTGTTAGTTGTGCTATGTAACAGGTTCCCAAGACAACAGCACTATCTACACAGACTATAGTACAGATAGTACAGCAGTGCTGCGAGTAGTGAGGAAAAGATAGCAGGCAGATAATATGGAATTGCGTTGGAATTAGCTTAGAAATACAATTTGTTATCACTGTTACTGGTGCTCTCTGATGGGTCAAGGAAAGCCTTGAAGAAAGCTCTTTGCTCTGTGATTACTGCTCCCAGCAGAGCTCTGCTCTGTGCAGGGCTGTGCATGTGCATGTGCACCTGAACAGCCCTGCAAGGCACTGGGCTGGATGGGGTGTGGGGTGTGGGATATGGAATGTGTGATATGAGATGTGGGATATGGAGTATGGGATGGAGGATGCAGGATGATGGATGCGGTATGTGAAATGACAGATGCTGGATGCTGGATGTGGGATTCAGGCTCCATCCTCCTTTCTAGCTGGGGGAGAGGTCTCTGCTGCCCACAGAGGGGTGATGCTCATGTGCTCTGTGCAGGGCTCTCCTCTGGCCTCGTGCCCATGTATGTGAGTGAAGTCTCTCCCACTGCCCTCCGAGGAGCACTGGGAACACTGCACCAGCTGGCCATCGTCACAGGCATCCTCATCAGCCAGGTATGAAGGGAAAGCCACAGAACCAGAGGGAGCATGACAGATATCAGGGGATAAATGGGGGAACCTTAGAGAAATCTTTCACATTCCATTCCAAAACTGAAGGAGAATTTGCCCTAATGGGGTTAAACTCCGGCCCTGAGTCAGAGATGTGAAACATCCCAAGGTCTTCTGCTCACCCATGTGAGATTTTGGTAGACATCTGGTCAGAGCCAGACTGGGTGCTGAGCACGAGGTATTCACTATCTAAATATGGCTCTGTCAGAGAGGTAGGGAGCACTGTGCACTGTGTTGGGTGTCTCTGCCATGTGACAGACTGGCACATCCACCTATTGTGACCGACACGTCCAGAAAATGATGTAACCATGAGTTCACCTCATGTGACGTAGCCAAAAGCTTGCATCTTCTTACTGTTTCCTGAAAATATATGTACATAATACATATATATGGGAAATAGGCGGCAAGGTCCTGCTTGTTGTGCTGGGGTTACAAAAACGCTTTGCAAATAGAGCAAAGAAAATTGCTGCCCACACATCATTTGAAAATCTCTCACTGCTTTCCAACATGCCTCCGTAATTCCAGGTCCTGGGTCTGGACTTTCTCCTTGGCAATGACGACCTATGGCCGCTGCTGCTCGGGTTGTCTGGGGTGGCTGCTCTGCTGCAGTTCTTCCTGCTGCTGCTGTGCCCTGAGAGCCCCCGCTATCTCTACATCAAGCTGGGGAAGGTGGAGGAGGCCAAAAAAAGTAAGAGAAGTTCTGGGTTCACCTGCCTGTTCTTACACCACCTGTAGTGTTACCTATCGGTGTACCTCTGTTTTGGCCAGGCAGAGTTCCCTCATAAATCTAATACAATAAGAAAACGTTGAACTTTCCCTTAAGGTTTGAAAAGGCTCAGAGGAAACTGTGACCCAATGAAAGAGATTGCTGAGATGGAGAAGGAAAAGCAAGAAGCTGCGAGTGAAAAGAGAGTGTCCATCGGGCAGCTGTTCAGCTCCTCCAAGTACCGGCAGGCAGTGATCGTGGCACTGATGGTTCAGATATCACAGCAGTTCTCAGGCATCAATGCGGTGAGACTCCCAAAACTGTTAAAGAAATCCACACTGTCCTCCTGTCCTTCACTTCCACAAGATAGGAACTGCCTTATTCTTTGAGAGAAGGGAGACATTGGAGTCATTTCAATACAGCAATATCCAAAAAGCTCTTCAAACCTCTGCCCTATCACGGTGTTTGTTTCCAGTGTGCAGTGCTGACAATCCAGTTTTGTAGTTTAAACATGGGGCCACGTGGAGGGGAACTTTCAAAAGTGAAAATGCAACAGTTCAGGAGGGAAATTTAAATAGGATTTTTAACTCCCTCGGGTTCTTTCAAAAGGTTTGGCTTTAATCATTATAATAAATACTTAAAAAGTTGAAAGATTAATCACAATTAAATAACTTCAAATTTCAACCAAGCAGGAGAAATCCTTCCTTCAGGAGAACAGAAGGCTACAGCAGCCCTGTTACCTAATCCTTCATCCTATTGCATTTTGATAGATCTTTTACTACTCTACAAACATTTTCGAGAGAGCCGGCGTTGGCCAACCAGTTTATGCAACCATTGGCGTTGGAGTGGTGAACACTGTCTTCACCGTTATCTCCGTAAGTAAATATTTCTGCCCTACATTCCCAAAATGAGACAGCTGAGATTTGATGTTGAAACTTGACTTTATGCTGAAGCTGGGGCTGGGGGTTTTGCAGAGCTGCTCGTGAATAACTCAGGGGATAATCCTTCCCTGGGCATCCCCTCCTCTGGAAAATCCTTGCTGTCAGACAGCACGGCTCAGTGCCTTGTGAGTGACAGCTGCATCATCTTGTGCAGGGAAGCTCAGGTAGATCAGCACTGAGCCCCAGACAAAAGTTACCTTTGAGACTGTGATTCCATAGGTCCAATCTGCCCCAGGAGCAGACAGCTCACAAGCTCCTTATCTTCAGTCTTTCAAATTTTCCTGTGCATGCACACAGTGCCTGCATGATCGATATCCAAAGGCTACTCCATAAATGAACAGAGCACTTTTCCTCCTCAGATCTACAGCAATAAAAGGGTGGTTCCAGCTTCCCCAGCCTTTCCATCTATGTCTCTCTCTTGGGAGCATTAATCCAATTCTAATCAGCAGATTTTTTTATTATTATGTTGGCTTTTTTTTTTTTTTAATGTGGTTATTACTATAATAAGAGCAGGAAATGCCAAACATGACCACCTCCCTCATATCTTTGGAGCGCATTAGGGAGTAAAGGACTTTTACCCACAAGGAAGCAGGACTAGATGCAATGCAGAAATACAGGTCCTAGTCCTTCCTATGGAGGTAGAAGGCCTTGGGGTGAAATTTCTTTAGTGAAAGTCCATTGCAGGTCCCATGCAGAGGAGAAGCCATGAGTGTTCATTGTGAAACAAAGCACAGAGGCTGTACCACTGGAGGAGGTCTGCCTCCAGCTCAGATGGTCTCCTGTAGTCCCACATCTACCCTGGGGACATTTGCTCTCCTGGCCATCAACACTTAAAGAGTTACCCACACCTGTCAATGAATGACAGACCCTGACTGAAAGGCAGAATAACTGACAGACAGGCAGATCTTGGCAAGGGGAGAGAGGAAGCAAAGGATCTGCAGTTCCACGTGTCAGTAGGATGACCTGTCTCCAGAACAGAGACCATCTCCTGGAAGTGTAAATCACTGGCTGTAATTACAGGAAGAGGAGATGTCTGCAGTTGAGTGAATGGCCCCAAGTGTCCTTTAAAATGGAAGGGAAGAAACAGGCAGCCTCAGAGGCTGATGTAGGATATTTTAAGGGCAGTCGTCAGGTTGCCATCTGGAGCTACCTCTGTCTTCTTCTTGGGTGAGGCAGTCAGTACAGATACAGATGTCAGAAGCTGGGTGAGATGATCAGAGTCCAAGAAGTGCTGAAGGAGCAAGCTGAGTGCAATCAGCTAAGCAGAAGGAATCTGGGAGCTGCCAGGCCAAAATTTCTGACTCCAGCTGCCACACAGGAAAGGTGCAGTGGTCCCTCAACCACATGAGCTAGAAGAGCAGGAGTGAGTTGTGTTGGTGGTAACGAGTTGCTTGCTGTTAACAGACCTGATTGGCCTCCTAAGAGCAGGGCTGCTAGGGACTTATCAGGCATGCATTTCTGCAGGTCTTCCTGGTGGAGAAGGCAGGCAGGCGCTCGCTGTTCCTGGCTGGTCTGATGGGCATGTTGATCAGTGCCGTGGCCATGACGGTTGGACTTGCGCTCCTGGTAAGGCTTCATCTCCACTTTTTAATCTGTAATTTGCAAACAAGAAGTGTGAAAGCTTTGCATGTTCATCTTCATCTCATAGAGGTTCGGAAAACACTTGTCCCTAGAAGGGACAAAATGGAAATAGCTGGAGCTGTTTTTTGTCATGTAGCACCTGGAGACATTGCATTCTTTGTGTCCTGCATGCGCAGCCCCTACTTGTCCAAATAAAGAGTGATTTCTGCAAAAGAAACTTAATTAATTAGTAATAATTAATGAGAATCATATTGAAACCATAACGTGCATCCTCTTGCAGAGCCAGTTCGCCTGGATGAGTTATGTCAGCATGATCGCCATCTTCCTCTTCGTTATATTCTTTGAAGTTGGGCCTGGGCCCATCCCCTGGTTCATTGTAGCTGAGCTCTTCAGCCAAGGCCCGCGCCCCGCCGCCATTGCTGTTGCCGGCTTCTGCAACTGGGCCTGCAACTTCATTGTGGGGATGTGCTTCCAATACATTGCGGTAAGAAACCTCCCTAATGAGGTGGGTGAGGATCCCAAGGCAGAACAGCGGGATGTGCACGTCCCCCAGATCTCCATGGCTAGGCAGACTGCGGTGACGATACGCCATGCTGTGGTCTGATGGCTGTGCCCTGCTCTCTTTGTCCCGCTGCAGGATCTGTGCGGACCGTATGTGTTTGTTGTCTTCGCCGTCCTCCTTCTGGTCTTCTTCTTGTTTGCGTACCTCAAAGTACCCGAGACGAAGGGGAAGTCATTTGAGGAGATTGCAGCAGCATTCCGCCGCAAGAAGCTCCCGGCCAAATCCATGACAGAGCTGGAAGACCTGCGTGGCGGGGAGGAGGCGTAGGCATGGCAACACACACAGGAAGGAGGGATGCAGAAGGAAACATTAGGCAAAAGTCTCATTTCACAAACACCTTGCAGGTGCCAGCTCAGGAGGACACATCAACTGCGGGACTTCTGCGTGCTGCCTGCATCATCCAGCCACAGCTGCCATTTTGCTCTGAAACTGTTGGTACAGCTGAGCTGCAGGAAGAGCCAAGGAAAGAAAGGGAGGAATACCGTACCTCAGTGTCCCACTGCATCATGGCAGCATGATCCTACTAGCTGGCAAAGCATTATATGAAACAGGGTCATCGCTTAGCTGGAATGAAGGAAGGAGTTGGGTGATGCCAAAGCCTCATGCCTTCACCTTTTCTTCTCATGCTTGCTGCCTCCTCCTGCTGAGTGATCTGAGCCTTGAGAAAACACCTGCTAGTGCAGCTGTGCTAGCAGAATACTGCACAGGTCACAGATCCACAAAATGGTTTGGGTTGGAAAGGACTGTAACATCCATCCAGTCTCATAGGCAGGTTCAAAGCCCAATCCAACCCGGCCTTGAATGCCTCCAGAGATGGAGCATCCACAGCTTCTCAGGGCAGCCTGTGCCAGGGCCTCATCACCAGGTGGAGTCTCACAAGAGCAAAGGGGACACTCACCTCCCTTGACCTGCTGGCCACACTTCTTTTGATGCAGCGCAGGGTACAGCTGACTTTCTGAGCTGTAAGTGCACATTGCCAGCTCATAGTCACCCTTTTTTCATCCACCCAAGCGTTTCTCCTCAGGGCTGCTCTCCACTCAGTCATTACCCAGCCTGTACTCATGCTTGGGATTGCCCTGAGCCAGGTACAGGATCTTGCATTTGGTCTTGTTGAACTTTATGTAGGAAGCTGTTCCTCTCTGTTTTATCTCTCCCATGGTGTGACCATTGCCAGGTCGCCTCCCCTCGCTGCCCTCTGTCTTTTTGTACAGTGCTTAGATCAACTGTAACAATTAATGATTTTTTTTACTTGAGCTTTTGAGATTTGTATATTCCTCGCTGTGAAACAAGGCTTTCTAGCAAGCTTCTCAGGATAGATACCCACTATTTATTTCGGAAGAAACATCAGTGCTGCTCACACAGTGAGCTCACATTGACAACAAGCACTGCAGTGGTTGTGATGGGAATGTTCATGCTCCCTTCTATGGGCCTGAACTTCCTTCCCATGCACACTCTGCAACTGGAAGTGCAGGCACGAGGTTCACCAGGACCAGCATTGTCCCTGTGTGTTCAGTGGAGAAGATTTCACCATTTCCTGGAATGCCTGCAATAACAGCAATGTTATCTATGTCTGTTACATAAAGGTGACCGTGAACAACATCTGCAGCGCGTGCTGTCTTGTGCTGTTGTCTCTCCCCTCCATGCATCTCAGACACACGTCCATCTCCAGACAGGAGGCTTTTTTTTTTCCAGCAGGGCACATTTGCTCTGTGGGTGGCATTTGCTTTGCAGCTGCAAAACATCCCTGCTGGCATGCAGAGCTGAGCTGAGCACAGATGCCTGAGGAGTGCATCAGTCAGTGGCGCTTTCAGGAGGGACTGCATTCAACATTAATAACGCAGCATCGAGGTGTCATTTGTTTAGCAACACACTGAGCCAGGCAGCCTTTGTTTTCCTCCGTGCTACCAAATAAATGACAACTAAAAGCCTGAATTGCTTGTACAATCGGTTGTAACATAGCACATAAGTCAGTCTAACAAAGCCCACACTGCCGTAGCTGTATTCCTGAACTTCACTGTGCGTTTGGAGCCACTTGGGTAATATGACTGTAACAGTAATTACCAGCAGAAGGATATCTTCCCCCTGAGTGCTTTTCCGCAGCCCATTGCCAGCGCACTGGGACTCCTGAGAGTTAACAGGTTGCTCCCCTTGCTTGGTCAGTGCTGAGTTGAGCCTCTGTGCTTTTTACTACTATTCTTTTAACTGTATCATCCCTTACAGATGATACTTTTCTTATCCTGGGATGTTTCCAATTAATTCTGCTGCTGTGGGGAAGGCTGCAGGGATGCAGGATGGCAGAGCTGGGAGCTGCGCAGTGCCCTGTCCTCACTGTGCTGCTGGGCTGAGCTATCGCAGTGTACTTTTACCGAGCACTGGGATGCAGCAAAGGGTCACAAGGGTTGGTCAGATCTGCAGATACGTTTACGTCTGCCTTGTCCCATCAGGCCGGCAATTAGCACGTTATCTGCCCTTGTCACACGCGCGTTCCAGCTGAAACTTGTTCTTATGACACAGCTTGTTCAATTATTACTTTTATCTCCACGTTACAGTTTTGTGAAGTTGCTAATCATTAAGATTTAAAAGACCGAGTCATACTTATTAGCTAAATGGTCGTTGCACTTTAGTTAACATGCAAAATATGTTCCTGTACCGCGGTTAGCTAATAACGCAATGTAATTAATAGCCCCTGAGAAAGCATCTTGTCAGCAAGAGCTTCAACAGTGTTTTCCTAATGTGCTGAGATGACAGCCATTAAGACTTTTCTGTTGTGTCAGATAAATGGTGAACAATATCTAGTTTCCCACACTCCAGGCCTAATTTCAAAATGAGTTTGACTTTCCTAATCCAATAAGCTCGGGACATTTGGCTCCATTAACACTTTCCACACTCATTTATCACCGATTTTTCTGCCTCGCTTCAACTTGTTTTTCATCACGGAGAAGAGGTGCCCTCCCTCTCCCGACTCAAACAGCTGATGAGGATGAAGCTGAAGCACTGCACGTGCAGGGACCGATGCTGTAGGGTCTGATGGTGCTCTGTGTCCTTATCTTCCACCGTAACCTACAAGGGATGGGCAATTGCAAGGCAGGACAGAAGACTGGGGGGCAGAATCAGGGCTCCCCATGCGGCACACGTCTTGCTATTCGTGTGGCGTCAGCCTGGGAGGAGCGAACAGCAGAGTTGCAGCGCATATCCCCTCCTCCCAGTGCAAGTTCCAGCTGGTTCCAGCTGGCTCAGCGTCCCTGGCAGCGTGGCACTGCTTGCCTCATACCTGCAGTGTGTGCCCGGGGTAATTCTGACAGCAGGCACATACCTGACCCAGTCACATCTGCACAGCCAGGCAGAGCACACAAGTCGAGAGCGACCAGGAAGCAGGAAGAGGCAGCGTGACGGGAGCTGGAAGCATCCCAGGACACACAGCCCCTAATCACTGTATGGACATCCCAGCATCCTGTCCTCAAGACCACTGCAAACATGGGATGAGCCCCTGGTGCTGCACTCATTCCAGGGAGAAGCAGAGGGTGGATGGCAGCGCTCAAGCAGTGCCTGGAGCAGAGTGTGATGCCTATGGCAAGGTCACAGCAAAGGCTCTTTCGTCTGGGTCAGGCTGCACAGAGACTGAATGCAGGAACACAGAGGGTCTGCTGAGCCCAGCACTGTCCTGTGGGGGGATGGATGAGCCAGGCGAGCAACGCCTTCCACCCTGTGTTGAGTTTGCCGGCAACAAGGCTGTGTGTTGCCCCAGAGCTGGCTGAAATATACATGGCTGAAGCTGGGCTTTAATGAGGTGCTTCTGGGCACTTCTTCAGGATACGAATGAGTTGTGCCCGTTCTCTGCTATTTGTGACCTTCCAAAAGCTCTCTGGCCGCTGCTCATTTCTGCTGTGTGATTGGTGTGAAGACTTAGAGAGCTGAAGATCAATAAGGCACTGAGCCTACTCAGAAGAGACCCAGTCCAGGTGTGCAGTGCTCTGAGCACACGTGCCCAAACAGAAATACATGTAAAGACAAGAGACCCCGATGGTCAGAAACATGCCTTGAAACCAAAGTGCTGGTGCTGTATGTTAGTGCAGCCAAGAAACACACGTCCGAATAGAAATGCTGATCCGGACACAGGAGTGATGGCCGCAAGCAGTGTCTGATGCAGCTGATTTCAGGTTTTTTAATGAATTGGTGATAAAGACTGCTGGAGTATTTGTGTCTAAAGAAGAGACAGCACCCATCCACAGCTGCACCTCAGCAAAGAGCCTTGGTTCGGTATAGCTATCTCGAGGCACAGCCGATTCATTGCTTAACTGTAGAAAATGAACGTAGCTCGTAACCGGACATTCAAGACAAGGACGGCTCTGCTGGGCTCCATGCTGCTGCAGTGTGGGCTCACAGGAGCCGGCAGCTCCGTCTTGAAGTACTTCGCCATAAGCGCAGATGCCGTAGAGCACGTGCAGCTCATCGGTAAGCAAACACCGCTCACGTACGAGCACTTCACGGAACGACCCGGGCACCGCTCCCAGCCGACACCGAACCGAACGGAGCAGCCGGCACGCGGCGGCTGCGCGGTGCTCCGTGTTCGCAGCGCCCCCTTCAGGCCCGGCGGTGCGGGCGCCGCCATGTGCGCCGAGGGCGCCCCCACGCGGCCGAGCTCCGCGCCCGGCTCCGTTTGAGCCGCGCCGCGCTCCGTAGCGCCCCGCACGTGGCCGGCGGAGGGACGAGGGGCGGGGCGGGACGAGGCGGAACGGACCAATCCGCGCGGAGGAAGCGAGCGGAAGTCGGGGGGCGGGGCGCGGGGCGTGGTGCGCGCGCCGCCCGCCGCCCGCCGCCCCTTCCCGCCGGCCGCCGCAGTGGTCGGGCGCGTGTGCGCGGCGCCGTGCCCCCGCCCGCCCTCCCGGCCGCCCCGCCGCGCTCCGCAGGTAAGAGCGGCCGCCGGAACGCTTCCCTCGCCCCTTTCCGGCTCCCGGCCGCTCCGGGCCCGGCGCTGAGCGCTCCGAGAGCCGGTTGGGCCGCGGCGCCGAGGGCCCCGAGGGCGGGCACGTGGCGGGCGGATCGCGGCTCTCCGGCATCGGGGTGGGGGGGGGGAACCGGGAGGGGAGGCACGCGCTCCGACCGACGCTGTGCGTTCCCCGCAGCCCCGCAGCCGCCGCCATGGCCGACGAGTTGGACTTCACGACGGGCGACGCCGGCGCCTCGTCCACCTACCCCATGCAGTGCTCGGCGCTGCGCAAGAACGGCTTCGTGGTACTGAAGGGGCGCCCGTGTAAGATCGTGGAGATGTCCACCTCCAAGACGGGAAAGCACGGCCACGCCAAGGTGAGCGGGGGTGGGCAGGGCCGGGCAGGGCCGGGGGCTTCTCCCTGCCGGCAGGATTAGGCGGCGGCGGTGATAAAGCGGGCGGCGGCGGGCGGGGTAAGTTCTGGAAGGGGCTGATGAAATCCCCAGGGCGTGGTTGCACCGCGGCTGCCCCACCGGCGCTCCACGGGACGCGGCTCGCTGCTGCCCCAGCAGTTGGGCTGCAGCTGTCCGGGCTGCGCTCCCCGCACTCAGATGGCCAGACGGATCTACGTTTGCTATCTTAAGTTTCCACAGCCTCATGTGATACGCGTGGAGTATTCAGCTTTTGTCCGAGCTACAGGCTGCCAGGACTTTGCTGGGTTTTTTTTCTGTCCTCCTCCTTGCACTTCATGGCCTTTTTTTTTTTCCTTTTTTTCTTTTCTTTTTTCCCCCCAATCTTACATAGTATTGCTAAATACTGAACCGGTTGTAAGACTGAAGGGAGCTGAGTAGGGCAGGCTGTGAGCTGCTAATCCATGTGCTGGCTGCTCTGAGCAGCTGGGAGCTGCTTTCATCTCAGCACGTGGCCGTTTCTGTTCTCCTTAACCTTCCTGTTGTTTCACACAACAGCTGGAACATGAATTAAATGTTCTTTTAACAGTTACAAACCAAAAGTCAAGAGCGTTGAGCTTTACCTTGTATTGTCAAATGATGGGAGGTGAGGACTGTAGCCTTCACTCATTTCCTTTAGTGGATGATCTGAAATGTGAAAGGATACCTGAGGGGTTTGCTCAGCGCTTGGGCTGCTCTCACACAGCAAGCAAAGGATTTGAGGAGAATCTTGTCTCACGTGTTAGCTTGTAAAAGACAAAAGAAGCCCCATATGGGACCAGCAGCACTGATTTCAGTGACATTTGGCTGCCGTAGGATGAACAGGAACCGATCTTTCTTTTTCCTTGTAGGTCCACCTGGTTGGTATTGATATCTTCAATGGGAAAAAATACGAAGATATTTGCCCATCAACTCATAACATGGATGTCCCAAATATAAAGAGGAATGATTACCAGGTGAGTTAATGTTATCCTCCCACGCTTCCATAAATCTAAAACCCCTAACACTTCAAGTAAAGTGTTTTTCACCACAAGACTGCTTGTCACTTAATAAAGTACTGTTGCCCTCAGAGAACTGAGGGTTTGGCAGACTTGCCTGCCTAGATGTGGCACTGCTGAACCAGGAGCATTTACCCAACTGTTAAAGTTGTCAAGAATTGTCCAGATAGAAATCTCCTGCTTACTGTGCCACCGACCTCACAGGGCAAATTAAATTAGGTTCTTAACTGTTAGAAACACGGTACTAAAGATTAGTGTAGCAGCTAACTGTGTCTTCTGCTTGTCTTTGCTTGCTGCCTACTAGTGATGCTGGTGTTAAACTTCCTAATAACAAACTTCTCCTCACAGCTGATAGGGATTCAGGATGGGTATCTCTCCCTGCTGACAGAAAGTGGTGAAGTTCGTGAGGATCTAAAGCTGCCAGAAGGTGACCTGGGAAAAGAAATTGAAGGAAAATTCAATGCCAATGAAGATGTGCAGGTAAGAACAGAGTTAGGCGGACAAGAAGAGAGATGTTTAATTGTCCTTGCCTGACATAAGAATACATGTTCTTCATTGTGTAGTTATTTGTATTATTACATGAAGAGAGGGTTAAAAACCTGGGAATTGGTTCCTTGGCAAGTAGGACATCTGTGTTGGGGCACGCAGTGTGGCACTGAAGCCCAGCTCTGCTGACGGTGATCTGACTCTCAGATATGTCAGGATAGATCCTAACAGTGCTGTTTGCTTGGTGTAGATTGGAGCTTCCACTCTTTCTTGTGCGGAGCGTTGTGATGTAATCTGGGCTGTATAAACACCTTAAAGCTGGAAACAAGTCTTGAGATGCCACAATCTTGCACCGTTAAGTGTGATTGCCCATAACTTCTAGGAGCAGTTCTGCTGTGGAGGGTCGGAATTAACCCGTGTGTCTTTTCTTTCAGATATCCGTCATAAGTGCAATGAATGAAGAATGTGCTGTAGCCATAAAGCCTTGCAAATAAAGAGGATCGCCAGGCACGGGCAACTGCTCAGGTCTGGATAAACCACAGATCTTTAAATTTGGTTCTGATTGTCACCAAAGCTCTGGCCTTCACAAGCAACCTCATTTCTTTTTTGACTTGTTACAAAGCAGTGCTGGATTCTGGATTAGTGTTGCAGGCTAACTGGCAGTTTTCAAAATCACTGAGATTTTAATTCCTTAATTGTAACTATTTTAACATTCCTGTGGGTTTCAGCTATGGATCTAAGAAACCGTTCAGGTGTTACTAGTGGATATATTTTTTATTTGCTTGAGCAAAACAGTGTTTGTCTGTATGAACAGACAAAATACAGTATTCAGGGGCTTTTAGATAAGCTAGTAGGTATCTAGGATTATAAAGTGACCTAGAGCACAAATAGTATTTTTCTTGACATGTTTAGATAGAACTGACAATAAAAGTAGCTTTCTTTGTTTTGTTGGTTTTTTTTTTTAAGCTTAAACTTTGTGGATTGGGACTCTTGCAGAACTGTAGGTACCAATCACAAATTTTAGACCAAGAAACTCAAGTGATCAGAAACGCCAGCTGGCTTGACCACAAGCCCCAGTGGCCATGTGCAACTTAACTGTATTACCTCTGTATTCTTTTTTTTGCCAACTCGTTGGCTTATTGTAACGTTAAAATGGTGTCAAAGCCTACCTGTGGTTTAGGCAGGCAGTTGAGTTTTGAGTAGATGAGACATAGATAGGTCAAGGTGAGAACGGATGCTAAAGCTATAGACTTTCACTCGAGGCCTTTGTCAGACTTAAAGAAAACAAAAACAAAACCACAGTTCGATTGCTTTTCTTTGTTCTATTTATCTTAAACTATAAAAGGGTGACGAACACCGCGGGAATCTGTTGCAGTGCTTCCAGCTTTAGGTTTCAGTCTTCAGGTTCAGACCATATTTTTGTAGCACAAGGACCGCGTGGTTTTTCAAGAAGTGGGACAAACTGTAGCATTGAGCCTAAACTAAATGCATGTGTGGGGTTGGGGTTCTTTTTGGTTTTTAGTAGAAGTATTGTATTTTCAAAATACAGACTTGACAAACAGTACTGAACAACCATGGCTTAGCCATAAGAATAACTAGGTAGCTGGAAAAGTCAGTTCCTATCCACAGGAGTTTGGAGTCATTGAAACACACGTGCATGCCTCTGACTATTTAGTAGCTTAATAGGCAAACAAAGCTTTACAGAACAAGTCATGGAAGGATAACTAGCTTACTCTTGTTTATAGCACTCAACTTGAGTTTAGATACTTAATGACTCTTCATAGGTGGGAAACTTCTTAGCCCATGGCTCAGTCTCTCTCCACAGTGGGTAAACCATTTCATGGACTTGCCTTAAGCTTCAGCAGCTATCAGCTGATGTAGGACAACTTGTGAACACCTGGTGTGCTGCGTTAGGCCATCTGTACAATTCAAACTGTTGGCAGTGAGAGTCAGACTTCACACTGCTGCTTACCGCTTAAGTGTTTCCAGCTTGTACTCTCTAATCCCCAGAGGGCTCGTGGCAACTATCCTGAACTGCCCTTGTACATACTGTGGTAGAGCTTAGCAAATCTTGGAAGTCTAACGTAGTGGGCAAAAGCATGTAGTCTTCATAGACTTCTCATGATGGGGAGCGGTACAATGAAGGTAAAGACAGCAATAAATACACTCTGGTAATAAAGCACAGTTACCTGGGACACCTGGCAGAAGTAGGATACTGCTGCATGCTCTTAGCTAGTACAATGCACGTTGTGGGTGAGCTCTCTGAATAGCTCCTTGACTGAAATGACAGAGCTTTTCTAAAGCTGTAGATCCAAGCTATTGAAATGCTTCAGAAAGGTTTTTAAGGGCACGCTAGCAGTAGAAGCAGCTCTGCACTATGTCCTTTCCTGCTTTTCCATACCAATACTTAAGGGGCAGGCTTTGTTGGGGTTAGAGGTGACTGAAACCATCCATCATAGTCATAACAGCAAGCTGATCTGTGTGATCAGCAGCCCAATGGGGAGTCGTTATTATGAATGCTTTCTAAAACGCTTGAAATCTACAGGACTTGGATTTGATGTTCTGGTACGGTTCCAGTCTGCTTTCTGGTGCCTGTCAGTCCCTCCTAACCCTTGTTGGAAGACAGGTGTTCAATGCCACTGGCCCACAATCTAAGTATTTACTTAATCTATTTACTTAGACTGTCTACGTATTCACTTAGACTTTAAGTTCTCCAGGACAGGAGCTGTTTTTCATCCTGTTTCTTCAAGTGGAGTCCTGGCCTGATGAGTTTTCAGGTACTAAGGCAATCTAAAGATCAATATTCTATGACTTCCGGCTTGCTGGAAGAGAACCCTTTTTGGGGCTTAAGGATGTCCTATTGCAACCTTCAGTTCTGCAAGACCTAAATGATTCAGTACTTCAATATAGGTTTGTTCTTATATACTTAGTTGTCTTTGTGAAGCGCTTCGAACACAATGGAAGTGCATAGCATTGCCTCGTCGTGCATGAAGTTTCCCATAGATAATAATACATAAGCATGAGTCTTAAGCATAATCTCCAAGTTTTAGTACGGTTGAAAGTTGCTTCTAAATTAGAACAAGTCTTTGAGACACTTTTTCCAATGTAAGATGTTTCAGTCTACTGTCAGAATAATTTGCAACAACATTGTGATCAATAGTCCATATAGATGCTTATTTTTAAGATCTCTAAGCAGATGCTTAGGAGAATTCCTATTTCGTAGCTTTACTTTAAAACAAACGTCATCCAACTACTTGTTTTGTAGTCTTGTCTTTAACACTCTCAAACCAAGTGTATTAAAATAGAAAAGTAAGCTTCTGATAGCTCACGCAATTGCTTAAAATAAAGGCTGTGATGACTAGGAGGTAAAGACAAGTATTTCCACTCCAAACAACGCATTTTTTTTATGGCTCCAATTCATTGAGCTTCTCATACTTCACAGAATTGGAAAGACTGCGGTATTTCCTGCCTCAAATGTTGGCACGTAATACTTCAAGATTTCAACAGATCCTTCAACTTATTGCTTCTAATGGTGGTTTTTCAACTAGGCTCCTCCTAGTTGAGCCATGTTCTCAGGGCTGTTTTTTTTAAAGAAGTTAGCTGAATTTCATTGTTTTAATGTAACTGCTTTCAAGCCTCTCACAGGTTTTTCTAACCCACGATGTACCCAGAAACGGTGCACGGTCTGTAGCTTCACAATGCAGGTCAATTTTACAGAATCTGTAAAGAAATCAAACTTGTTGACAGTTGAAACTCCTCTGGTTACTGCAGGTCAGTCGTACAGAATTCAGAATTCAATCAATCCCACTCTTTTTTTTTTTCTTTTTTTTTTTTTTTTTTTTTTGCTTGAGTGATTAGGATGTAGTTTGTGACGGTAGAATTCAACGTCAGGATCAGATGACCTTAAGGCGATGTTGCATATCTCACACACAAGTTACTGAAGGCACAGGGGACTGCCAACTTCTGTGAGCCCAGAGCCGCTGTGTTGGGCTGAATGTTGGCTCTGTGTCACTGCAAGCCCCGCTGCCTTTTCCCTGTCCGTTGTAAGCAGGCTGTGTGGGGAGATCCCCCGAGGCAGCTGCAGGCCCGGAGGTGTCTATGGTTAATAAAGTGCGTCGTTGTTTGACACCACGCCCACAAGGAGGTGAAAACGGTCGTTGTGTGTTTAATACTAATACTGTGGCAGTGCGGTGATGCTTGGGGTGAGGCGGCCCTGTGGGGTGGCTTTGGGCCTTGTGTAGCTTTGCAGTCAGCGCTCGCTCTGTGTCTGTGGGCCAACCCCGTGCTTTCTGAACGAGGAACACTTTAACGCTAGAGCAGCTCGGCCTAGAATTGTACGAGGGAAAAAAAAAAGAAATGCTTTCGTACCTAATGACAATTAATTAGAGTAAATAAAGAGGTGACTCGCTCCGCTGCCGCCTGTGACTCGTCCTTGGGGGAGGGCGGGAGGGACAACGCCTGACGGAGCCGCGGCCCCGCCCGCCATCACGGCACCCTCTGGCCGCGCAGGCGCGCTGCGCCGCCTCACGCCTGCGTCGTGACGTCACGCACGCGCATGCGTCATGACGTCGGGCCGGCTATAAGAGCGTGGAGTGCGCCGGGCCGCTTCCTTTCAGCGTGCGAGTCGCGGCGGCGAGATGGGGCCGGTGAGTGCGGGCGGGGAGGCCGCTGTGCGGGCAGCCGCGGCGGGCAGGGGGCGGCCCTGTGACGGCACACACTGCCTTCTTGTGGCTCTGAGGGCCGGGGGTGGCCGGGCCCGAGAGCGGCGCCGCGATGGGACAGCGGGCGAACAGACGCGGTGCGGAGCTGACGGTGCTGGCGTTGCCGTTTGTTTGTTAGCAGAAAGATAGGAAATCTAAGAAGGCGACGTGGAAGTTTTGCCTCGATCTGACCCATCCTGTTGAAGATGGAATCTTCGATTCCGGGAACTTCGTAAGTGTGTCCGTGTTCGTGCTGGCCGTGCTCGGTGCGGTGCGCGGCAGCCGGGCCGCCCTTGGGAAACCAGCAGCTCAGTAACGTCGGCTGCTTTGTAATTCACCGGCGGATCCTGAACGTTCCCTGGGTTTAAGTTTCTCATATAGATGATTGATAAGATGGGCGCCCCGTCCCTGCACACACCCGCGGTCAGGCTGGCTGGGGCTCTGAGCGCCTCATGGAGCTGGGGGTGTTCCTGCTTACTGCAGGGAGTTGGATCTGACGGCCCTCAGAGGCCCTTTGCAGCTCAGACGCTTCCATGATTGTGTCATCTCAGTTCATTGCATGCTGGGAAGTCTGACAGCATTGTGGATGCTCGCTGTGGCTAACAGTGGTACTTAATGTCGCTCCGTGACTAGGGTCCCTTCCCTAGTTCATACCTAGGGTGCCCTTCCCTAGTGTTCTATTTCTTCTCTAATGTTGAAACAGGAACAGTTCCTAAAGGAGAAGGTTAAGGTCAATGGAAAAACTGGAAACCTGGGGAACACTGTTCACATTGAACGTCTGAAGAACAAAATCACCGTGACATCGGAGAAGCAGTTCTCTAAAAGGTCTGACTGGGTTTTTTTTTCACTGTGTCTGCGAAGTAGTGGGGTTATATTTATATACGTGGGGTTATAATTAGTTATATTAAAATATACGCATACACGATACGTGTTGTGGCAAGAGAACCCCTAAAGCCAACAGAAGCTTTCCAGCAGTTAGTTAATTCATTTGTTGGGGCATGCAGTAGATCAGTGCACTCAGCTGGGTTCAGTTCCTCCCCCACACCCTCCTTTCACTTTTCTGATACAGGAACAATATCTGTGCCAATATCTGTTGTGTTAGAACAAGGTTAAGAGCAGCAAGAGGCAGCCCTGGGGGTACTGGCATTGAGCTGTATAGGCAGGAAGCATCAAATAAGTTCTTACGTATCGGGAATGAAAATGTAGGCTTGTTATCTGTTATGCATAGTAATTTGTGATTTCATGCTGTAATTAATTAAGTGGAATCACCCCTTGGAAAATTCAGCATGTAAGAGTTCCCCTGTTAGAGCCATGGCATGAGTGGAGTACAGGCATTGGTAAGGAATGTTAAATGGCAGAAGTTCTAACATATAATTCATGTTTGTAAGGTACCTAAAATACCTCACCAAGAAGTACCTCAAGAAGAACAATCTTCGTGACTGGCTTCGTGTTGTTGCGTCTGACAAAGAGACGTATGAGCTGCGCTACTTCCAGATCAGTCAAGATGAAGAAGGATCAGACTCAGAAGAGTAACAGAAGCTGAGCTTCGTGCTCAAGACAGCGTACAAAAGGAACATCTATTTATGACAACACTTAACTTATTGGTCAATAAAGATTTTGTACTCTGTTCAACAGAGCGTGATTAGTTTTCAAGCTCTTTTTTTCTTAAATTAAATTGTAATTAAGGGCCAGCATAGAGAGTCATTTCATTTGCGTTGCTAGAAGTTGGAGCTGTTCACTGTGAAAGTCCAGGTAGAAAAGCAGAACTAAACTCTTCACCCAGTGAAATTGTAGGACATTTGCAGTGTTAAATGGTGTGCTCAGGCTGCATGAAGGCAGCTGCTGCCTCTGGAACAGTCACATAAGGTGGGTTTTAAGCACGTAAAACCAGAACTGGGTTTTTAGAGGGAGTTAACACTGTGGAATCTGCCGTGCTGTGTTTATAACAGGGATGTACGTAGGCTGCAACACTGAGATTTTCTGCTTGAAGAAAGCTGCTGGTTTAAGCTGAAGTTTTCTACTGAAACATTCAGCTTCCTCGTGGATTTCTGATGATTTATTTCTACACCGCTTTTGCTGGCAAATTTTACAACAGACTTGAGAGTTGCCAAAGCACAAAGCAATACTTTACCAGCCACAACACCCTCTTGTGCTACCTAAATCTAAACGAAAGGTACAGAGGGGGTGATAAATGAGACCCCAGAGCACATGGAAGTTTGTCACTTGTTATTTTCCAATCTATTTGAACAGCTGTCCTTAACAGGAGATAAGAGGATGCAGCAAGTGAACAGCTGCTTGAGTAATTGCTATTATGCCCATTTGTTTCATATTTCTGTTTCAGAACTAGGGGAGGTGAGGGAGCCAGCCTGCTGCTTTGGATATTTTATTTATGAAAGGTGGATATGGTCAGAAAATGCCACAAGCTGCTGTGGCTGTGAGACTGCCAGCAGCCAGGCATTGCTCTCTCTAAAGGTTTGTGTTGAGTAGGTGCAGACCTAAAACAGGATCAGTGTGTGTAGCTGCAGAGGTGGCAGGTGGGAGCCATTCCCCTTGAGCACCTGACCCTGAACCTCTGCTAATGTTCAAGCAGATGATCCACTGAAAGTTGATGCTGCATTTAACAAGCAGCATGTTGTTTGTATCGAGCTGCAAGAATTTGGGAAGAAAAAACAATGTGCAGTTATTTAGTATCTTTATTTGCTACACCAAGATAAGCAAAAAAACAAAACCCCTGTGTGTTACAGTTGTATTTTGAAATACACTCCATCTGTTTTATTTGGAATTGCCCTTTTATGTGACAATGCATCCTTTAAAGGAGGCTGACACAACAAAACCGTCCTGATTAAATGTAACAACTAGAAACAAAATCAAAAAGTCAATAGGGCTGTGCTACCTTGTTATCTCTCTCCTTCCTTTTAATGCAGTGTCATGTGCTGGTATACAGCCTAACAGAAAGACATCATCATTCAACAAGAGGTGGGGAAACAAGAGCTGGGATTTCAGCAAAGCAGCTGATTGCACAGCTGGGTTTGGAGGAAAAGTGCCACTGCCATGTGAGTGGCAGTGCTTACTGGGCTTACCTGGAACAAGGATGGAACCCAGGAAGCCCATTCCTTCCATGGGGCTCCACAGGAAGAAATGGTTGCAGCACACAGACAAGAAGAGAACATCAGAAAAACCAGAGCAACGGGGGTTCCTTCATAACACCAACCATCTCACAGCAACAGAGCTGGGGTAATGCAGGTGGAAGTCAGCCAGCCCTTGTTTACATTAGGAAGTTAATTAAATTATCCAGATGAGAATCGCATGGACCTTAGGGAAAACAAAACAAACAACTGACGCCTTTATCTTTAAATCCACTGCTTCATTTGGGACCAAAGCAGCACTGTAAGTTTTACATTTAGTTGAAATTCTACAAACATAAACACATACACCACATAACCTTATATGATATAGACACACACATACATACGTGTGTGTGTGTGTATCTATATATCTATATATATCATTTTTACCTCCATTCCTTTCTCAGTAAAGGTTTTCTCCTCTCGTTTCTCAATAAGCATTTCTGCTAGGCTTTTCCAAATAGAATTGGTTTAGGAGAGACCTCCCACCCATGGGCATTTTTGATGTCTGGCAATAAAAAATAATGAAGTGCTTTTTGTTAGACAACAAGCTCAGCAGCTGTTGCCAGAGCAGCAGATCCGCATCAGCTATTTGTGTGAGCATACAGAGAGCTTGTTCTGCACCACCGGTCTCTTATCATCCGTAGTACAGCAGAACCTCACCGACTGCCATTAAAAAATAAAACCAAAACCACATGCTTTCTGCTCGCTTGCTCCCTAGGCCTAAAACTACCAGAAATCAGCTTTATCGTATACCCAAGTGTAGGAATAAAGAGCAAACTACAGGTAGGAAATACCTGGAGAGGGGCCGGGGCACAGCTGCATATCACAGAGCCATGTGGCAGTATCAGAGGTGGCACAGCCTCAGCATATTCCCACAGCGTCAGCACAAAGTAATTAGAAACAAAGAGGCCAGTGGAAAAACAAATAAGAATAGCTTCAGTGTCCCAGAGGCAGGAAATGAGTCTGTGAAGGGAGTGATCCGATTACACCAAATATAGACAAAATAGGGATAAAATGATGTTTGTTTAAGAGACAAAACAAAAGGAAGAAACTTCATCGGGTGAATTGGATGGGGCTGAATGTCCCCTGTGCTGGCTACGGTGTGCTGCTGCACCGAGCCTCCCCCTCCTTACCAATATCCTCACCACCACTATTTGTCAGTATTCATACTCCCAGCACAGACTCCCCGCTAAGGGCAATAACCCTGCAGGCCTTTGCAATGCTCTGGGAGCTGCTGGTGCCCAAGCCAGGAACTGGCTGGCACAGGGACGAAAGGCAGTGTGGAGCAGCTGGCTGAAATCCTTCCCTTTGACACAGCAGGGTGAGTGCTGTCCTCCAGCACACAGCCCCACTGCCAGCAGCACGGATAAGGATGGCTCTGAAGTCCCTGTTCCCAGAGCTGTAACATTTTCCTGCAAAGATGCATTCATCCATCCTCCTTCCTGCTCGTGTAGAAAATATTGACGCTGCTAGGAGATAAGGAGCTTGGAGTTCAGGATGGTTTTTACTGACAGCTTGGGCTGGGAGCTGCGGAGCTTCCAGGCTTTTCCCATACCTCAACCTTGGAAGTAGCACGGACAGGAGCAGCCAGCGCTGCTGTCTGTCACAGCTCTCTGTGGATTCCTTCCCTACCATACAAGTGATCCAACTACTTCTCCAAACACCACTTACTGTCAGTCTTGCAGTTCTTTAAAGCAGCCGTATATCCACAAAGCTAGCAGGAGATGGAGCCAAACCAACCACCGTCGCACTCTGTGCTGGGGAGCACAGGGGAGCTGATCACCCAGCGAAGCTCCTTTCCTCATGACCAGCGCAGTGTGAGTGGGTGCACTAATACATACAAACCAAGAGACACAGTGGATTTAGAAGCACTGCCCTAATGAGGGAATATTGGCTGTAATTTGTTTTGTGGGCACTTAGCAAAAGCAGAACTGGAAGAAACTGAGGAGTACCCAGCAAAATAATATGAACACATATAGAATGCAGGCAGATTGCAGGGCCTGAATCTGAAGTTATCAAACTGTAACTCTGCTTTTTAGACTGTGAAAGACACAGCAACATATCTGCACTTCTCATCCCCCAGACATGGTGTGTAATGCTATAATGGGATGGAAAGTACCATGATAATAGGGGGGTGCAAAGTCCTGGCTGCAGCAAACATGAACAAGCCCATATATAGCAGACACAGAAGTGAAGGAAAAAAAGCTGCTTACCTTTGGAAGACCATGCATGGTCTTGCACCGCCAGCCCTTAAATGAGGTCTGGGAAGAGGTGCATCCTGGCTCCTAGCCCTCCTGGTCATTGGGTACATTGCATGCACCTGAGCTCCCCTGGGTTGGCCCTGCCTTCCCACCAGGTGCTCAGTCAGTGCTTCAGACCATGACTCAGCATTTCTGCTGCAGCATGACATGCAAAACCACTGAGCAAAGATGCACACCATCGCTGCTAGCAGCAGGTTGCCCCCATGGTCCCCAGACCTGCATACCTTATAGCTCATTTTACTCTAAAAGCCTACAAAATAGAAATATAAAGCAGCCAACACACATCAGATCTTGCCAGAGCACAGAGAGCATCTTTGACATGGCCCCGTCACCTCCATCCTGCTGGTTCAAGCTCTGAGCATGACCTGTTCCACAAGCAGTGGGAAACATATTACAGCTGAGATGGAAATTGATTGTTCTTTTCTGTTTCAGCTACTGTGAGATATGAATTGGGAATTCATTAGCTGTGAACTGCTGAAAAATAACATTGCTCTTAAAATATTCAGTAGTCTCCTGGCTCCAAAGGACCTTGGTTAACTGTAGACAGAGCAGAGGGCTTTTTCATCATTTAAAATATCCTGGAATGGCTCGTTAGATATTACTTACTGTTTCTTTCAGATGCTTTTTATTTCCATTTGCAGACTCTTCTTGCTTGTAGAAGAGCTAAGACACAAAACAACAAACCCTGGAGAAGATAAAAGGATTTCTTTCTACTGGTGTGAGAGAGGGGCAGGGCGAATGGTGGGGCTCCAGGAGGGGGGTAGGGTTGCAGTAGGACCACCCCTGGGTCCAACTACAGCTCTCCATCTCAACTCTTTGAAGTACAATTTATTTTCAAGGGGTTGAAAGGGAGGTTCCTACAGGAAAAGCTGGCAGCAGGAAACAATCAAACCAGCAATTTTTTGTTTAACTGATGTTTTCCTGTGAAAAATATCCTTTGAAAAAAGAAAGGCAGTCCCTGCTGCACAGCCATCCCACCCATCACAGGACACCAGGGACCAGGGCTGAGCACAGCATGGTCTTGCCATCCACCCAACACATACCGTGCACATCCAGTATCAAAGAAGTGATATATTTTACATGAAAACCACCTCAATACCTTCATATAACTCTGCAGCCAGCAGCTATGGCAGATGCTGCATATCCCAGTACAGGCAGCTGCTGCATATCCCAGTACAGGCAGCAAAGGGAACGGTTCAGCAGCAGCATTGCCTCTGCAGATGCCGTTCACTGGCCCTGCCAAAGGGGAACGATCGATTCCACAGCATCACTGTCAGATCTGCAGCCAGAGCCAGCAGCTCAGGAAAAGGGCTTACTGCTGACTCTGTGCAAGCTTGGAAAGATTCATAGTAATGATGTTTTCTTCCTAAGAAAATAGTTGGATTAATCCTTCTGCTGGGGTTACACTTAGTTTCCAGTCAACTGGTGTTTTGGAATCATGTCAAAAGCAAATCAGGCTGCCTGGCACCATTTCCCCAAACAATTCATGGCTGTTTCTCAAGCACTCCATTAGGTTTTCAGAAGAAAATAGATCTGATTTCAGACACGCTCAGAGGGTGCTGCTGGGTGCTGGGGGAAATGAGGTTGCTGTCATGGTGCCTCAAAGAAAAGCAGCAGATTTTGCACAGACTGCAGATGGATGCCAACCACACGTTTCCCCTGGGTTGCAGTAGTATCTTCTTTTTTCTTTGCAGTGATCCCTTTATAGCTCCAAACTTAAAGTGGCAATTCCAAGGAAGAGAACAGCAGAACCCAAAAATGGATGGAATTTCATGAAAAAGTTCTCAAGCACAGCCATGCTGCTGGTGCCAACACAGCACTGAGTCTCAGCAAGAGATGTGCAAGCACCACAGTTTGCAACAGGCTGAAGGCAAAGCTCACAGCACAGCTAAAGCAGGGCTAAAGGGGTTGGTGGTGGAGCTAAGGACAGCCCTTAACTATCATCACTGAAATACCTTCTGTGAAAGGCTCTGTAGAATGAGTTCTCATGAAAATCACTCCAGCTTCTGCACTGCACCTTAGGGTAAATTAACTTAATCAGTGAGAATTAAGCAGAAAGTCATGCACATCAGCAATGCAGGAGGCTCTTCTTTGTAACAGTTACACAAATGATATATGTGCTAACTAATGGGTTGCTGTGGATACACCCACACAAACCCACCATTAGAAAGCAGTTAGTTTGTGTAGGCTTCTCTGCTCAGCTTTACAAAGACTCACATTTAGCAGGGGAGATGGTGGTCGAGTTAGAACCAGTGGTTGTCAGCACCTTCCTGCAGCGATGGTTCACCCACAGAGCAAAGAGAGCCTGGGGTGGGATGTCAGGATCCAGGCTGGGTCTTCATATATGAACTTAGTCATTCTACTGCCTGAAACAAGAGTATAAGCATGGAAAAATCAGAATCAAAATAAATAAATTAGGCTGGAATGGATGAGCCTGTAGCTTCCTTCTTTAATCTCTGCTTTAAGGTATTCTTGATGCTCTCACCCATTCTCCAGCTTGGCCATTTTCTTTGGCCCCCTCTGACTCCCCCTATGCCTCATGCTCAGCCCACTGTGACTGAAGCCTTTCCCCACATGCTTGCAGGCACAGCCTTTCCCAAAAGTGTGGTCACCGAGACAGAGAAGAGAGACTCCACAGGGAGACTGGAGAAGGATGGCTCATTCAGCTGAAAGTCTAGAGGGTTGAGAGAGGTTATTACTGCTGTTTATAAAGAGTCACAGCAGGAAAAGAAAATAATTAAGCTAAGAAGAACTAATGGGAATGAGCTGGCCATAAATAATTTAGGATGGAAATGAAGAGAAGCTTCACACCATTAGAAGATATCTCCATGAAAACCGCAGTTCTCACCTCCAGTTAGTCTGAAGCATCACGAGGAGTATCACATTTCCAAGTCAAGAACTGAATGCCTCCTCCCCGTGACAAAGAGGGCCAGAGGAGGAGACAGCACCTCCCAACCTCAGCCCCATTCATAGCAGCAGGAGATCCTCACAGAGCTAGGGACTCTTTGTGGGGCAGCCAGCTGAGGGCAGGAGCCATCTGGAGACTGAAAATTGCTGGTTGTTCTGAAAGCTTCCAAAGATGTCAAAATGCACACGCTTGGGTTGCTTTTTCTAGCATAAACTGGAGGGTCAAAGCCAGTTTTTGTTGTGAGTGCACAAGCATTGCCCGACACCAATGCACCAACTCAGGTTATGGGGAAGAAGTGGCCAAGATCCACAGCTTGTCTTAGCTTATGACTTTGTTGTTACTGATGTTAAGCATCTTCAGACATTTTGAAGGATAGTCTGAGAGCAAATTACGGGATCGAAGTTTAAAAACATCCACTCAATAAAATCTAACTCTTAAACATTATGAAAATAAATGTCTCCATGAAGCCTTAATGACACGGCGCTGTGGCCTTCATCCAAAGACAGGGTGAGGGCACGGGGAAGACCAGGGTGGTCAGCTGCAGTCTGACTCCTATTTAAATGCCAAAAATGAAAGACGGTTCTTAATTCCCAATGGCTTGCTGCTATTATCTCATTCTTTCCATCTCAAGAGCAGCCAGTTCAGGAGACCTGCAATCTACCATCTTAGAAAGTGAGTGATAAACATCCACGGCAGTGGGAAAGTGGATGGAAAAGAGTATTTACAGAGGAGGTATGCAGATGGATGGAAATTGGTACCCAGGGATTTAACATCCTGCAGTAGGAGATGCACAGGAGGTAATCACCTTTCAACACAGCTAAAATAAGTCATCAGAAGAGTTCACAGACACCTGGGATGCAGAAAACGATGCAGTACATCAGGTTTGGATGGGACCAAAGCTAGTTAGAAAAGTTCATATGCCCCAGAATCAAGGAGGGACGTGGAGGCACACGTCTCTCACACAAACAGACAAGCACCACTGCCAGCTTAGCTGCTGCATCTTCCATCCAGGGAAACAGGCCTTGCCATGCTTTTTGCCCCTCTTGCACAAATCAGAACCATTCCAGAGAAAGCCTGCATGCCCAGGAAAGTCTCTTCCACTCATGAGATAACAAACACAGAGCCTCTGTTTTGTTGAGAAATCTGCTGATGGGAGGGAGGGTCAGGCTGGTGGGAGCCACTGCTTGTGGCCTTCCCATGTTGCTCATTGTTGGATATGTGCAGGCCAGGGGCTGCGTGTGATTTGTCAGGGATGAGGCTCCAAGGACAGCAAAGAGAGAAAAGAGCCAAGCACAATCACATCACAGGGCAATTCATTAGCTGCAGAGCTGATAGCCAAGCCCGGGGGCTGCAAGTAGCTGCCATGGATAAATGCCAGGAGACAGAGAGTTTCAATTTGACTTGCACAACTTGAACTGCTTCTCAGCTTGGTCTGTGCACAGAATGCTTAGGTGGTTTTTGACTGCTCTCTATCCAAGCCAAGTCCATTGCCCAGGGGCTGCAGAGGGTGGCTCAAGGCTGGCATATGGGGAGCGTCTTGATAGGACTCAAGGAGTGTCTTATGTAAATCCTCCTGAACACCTCTGCACTCATTACTACTTTCAGTCATAGCTACATTCTGTGATTCTCAGCTGTGTTGCCACATTCCCAGAATAGGGAAAATCTGTGTAACCAAGAAGTACATTTGCGTAGACCTAAGGATGGACATGTTTGTGCAAATAATGCTGGAGAATTGCATGAGAAGAGAGTGTTATCTAAGCTGAAAGGAGAAGCAAGCATTTATACCATCAAAGTGTGCTTCTAGTAAGATCATTAACTGCAAAAAGCCACTCCAAAGAAATCTGATATTCAGAGCTATCAGACACCTCAGGTCCTCTCCTGCCAGGTGACTCTTTCCAACCTACATCCATCTCTGCTGCATAATCCTACATGACAGCTGTTTCTTCAGTGCAAAAACAAGGCACAGAGCTGACAAAATAACAGCTGGAACCTCCAAGCAGAGTCAGGTACTCCTTTGCCATTGACAGCCACGAGTAGTTGGCATCCTGAGAGAGCAGAGCAGAGGAAAACCACTGAAATAAAGACATTTCCTCTTCATCCTTTAAATAGTTGGATATACCGACAATGCACGCCTGCAAGGGTTCAGCCCGAAGGTATCTGGAGCAGGAAATACGTGTGGCCACCAATCTCTACAGCCAGGGCACCTTGGGACAGTGAATGTCTGCATAAAAACATTACTGTCATCTCCCAGTCTGCAGCTTAATGCAATAACCTCTGTGAGCAGAGCACAGGAAGATGTGCGGCAGCTAAATGCATTGTGCAGGCTGAACCAGCCACCTGGGCACCAAAATGAAAAACTCAGGCTTCTGCCATGGGCAGCCCCCATGCTTTGCCCATGACCACCCACCCAGAATTTGGATTTGCACTGGTGCTATCAAAACACACTTGATGGGTTTTCTTCTGCCTCCAGGCAGCTTCCTCTGCAGAGTTAGGAACATGTTCCACCTCGGTCTGAGCTTAAAATGGAAATGCAAAGCACCAGTTTTCTGTACAGAAAAGGGAAAGGCATTCAAACGGAGCTCACTTTGCCAACAGAAAATTTTAACATGGGCTGTAGGGAGAATTTCATCAGACTTAGATTTGCTGAGGGCTTCAAAGCAGTCATGCATCAGACACACAAGGAAGGAGGAAACCCAAAAGCTGCCAATACTACGAGAGCAAAATCTGCTGGAGAGGGCTGGAGGAGACACTGCACTCCTTCCCCACACCCCCTGCAGGGCCCTGACTTGCCTGCAGAGCCATAGGTGAGGGCAGCACCAGCTCTCCCATCCCCTCTTCTCCTTATTTTGCCCAATAAAGCTATGCTCCCCAGGAGCTGCAGACAACTAGTACATCTCTGCCATGCTATGTGCTGGCACTCCACTGGCAGCACACTCACCAACTGCTGGTTGGTTTTTCACAGTCCCTTTGGAAACCTAATTAAAGCTTTCCATCTTTTGGGACAAGTAGTAGAGCCGCTAATTAACTGCCAAAATTATAGCTAGGAGCCAGTAGCTGCTGTGCAGCTGCCTCGGTGCTCATTAGCATCACAGGGTGATTTTGGTGGGAAGGAGCAACAAGAGAGCTACAGAGGGGATGGAAAAGATAGCCCATCACTACTGCAAACACTGACAGTGTAGGAGGCAAACTTGGTGCCTCCAGGCTGGATCTCATGGGAGGGAACACAATACAAACACTTACAGTGGGATATTCAAAGCTGAGTGTTGCCCAAAGCACCAAGAACTACCTGCTCTTGGCACCATCTCCAAGTGCAGGAGGTGGGACAATTCCATTTATTGTGCTGCTTTCATACCATAAATGGATCTGGTCCCCAGGACTGGAGAGGACAGGAGCTGATAGTCGCACAGTGCTGCTGATGAGAGAATTCCAAGAGGGAGTTACAGCCAGGCTGGGCTGTAATCCACATCCCCTACAGGGCCTTCCTGATGAGAGGGAGCAGCAGAAAATGAGGCAGGTGGTTGGGGTGAGATGCACACAGTGCAACCAGTGGAAATTACTCAGTGAACCATCCTTAACTCTTCAACAGAGCTACTGAAATATAAAGATGGCTGCTGAAAAATTCTGAATTCTCTGTTTTTTTCATCCTGGAAAGCCCGGCATGCCCTTCTCCAGGGACCCAAGGCTTTAGGACAGGCTTTTGGAGTGAAAGCAAACCTTCCCTACACGAGGCTCAGCTGAGCATTGTAAACACACCCTTCAGCTGTTGCTGCAGCTGAAATATGTTGTTTGTGCTTTGCCCACTAAGTGGAGCTGGGGGTTTTCCCATGTTTCCTTTTCACACACAATGTGGTTTTTTCTTCCTGGACAAAGTGGCAGAGTCATTGGTGCAGTCCCAGCTATAGGGTCACAGCTATAGAGAACCACAGTTTGGGTGCTGAGGCCACGTGCAGTGGGGAGGCAGAGTGATGGTACTTTCTGTGTTTGCCAGCATCACATGAAGGGTATCAGCTTGGGGCATTTCCCCCTTTTCCTGAACAGGGAGTTTCAGAGCACAGTCCACTTAGCCCTGTGTGAGAAGAGCAGAGGGCATAGAAATCAACTGGGATACAGTCACAGCTTCACAAAACTCATCGTGTTATCCTGCAAGGAAAAGATAATGAGGAAATGGTTTTTAAACTAATGATTCATAGCTAGCCAGGAAGGAGCTATGTGAGGAACACGACTTTAATTTCACCTATGAGTGCAGTACCCAAACATGGTTTGCAGTGTTTCTGTGCCTAGGATTCAGACACTCCAGCTGGTGCCCCCCTACTGCCCAGATCTCCATCTCAGATAAGGAACTGGGCAATTACCTGCATAGCATGGGCAGCAGCTAATAGTCCCCAATGTTGTTTGCTGTGATGCAGGTTCAAACTGGAGCACCGAGATTATTTTCCATGAACTGGATTACAACTCTTTCAGGCTCTTTTTGTTACAATATGATCAGGCTGGATGAAACCCATCAAAACACTAAAACCCTATACTGAGTTAAGGGCTGGCCCACATAGTCCTCCACCAGCAACTCTGAGTGATCTGCGAAAGACCTGTGATGCGGCTTTGGACATCAGAGCTTTCTTGTTGAATGTTCCCTCATGCAAGTCAAGCTTGTAGGACAATATTAGCTGCTATCAGTTGTAATATCAGTTATAACAAACCAGACCTTGCCCTATATTAAAGGTGACTGTTGCATTCACTTTTTGCCAGCACACTGATGCTGCTGGTTGAAATAACTGTTCTTTCTCCATAGTGGTCTTGACCAGCACTCAGGGCTCCAGTGGTGCCCTCAAGGACAGTTGGGTCCTGGCAAACCCGTCCTCAGGCCTGACAAACACCCGCCAGACGTTGTGTGCTTACACAAACTGAAATGAGAAGCATCCTTCCAGGCAGATCCTTTTAATCTACAGGAGAGAAAAGGGAAGAAGGTTTCATAGAAGGGAGTATTTGCTGATATATTGAAACATATTGTCATTATAGCTTTATTGCCAGTTATCACAGGGCTCTTATCAGCACATCCGCTCAGTAAATGAATAAACCCTTCCACAACACAGCTCTGAACCACATGCTGAGCTGTGGGCAGGGATGCCCATGTGTCCCCTGGGCAGCAGCACGACCACCCCAGGGCTCTGCCCAGCTCAGTGCCACCAACACCCAGAGAAATCATTTCTCAGGTCTGCTGTAACTCTGCAACAAACAAAGCTGTCTGCAGTTTCGTGACATTCCAAACACAGAGTCAAGGCTGCATACGGCTGCAAAACACCCGGGCTGTCCAGCCCAGCCCAGGCTAGGGCAGCTTCCCCTCTGGTCATTTTGTGCTTGTTTGTTGTCCCAAATGTAATGTCTCCTATTTATTTCCTTGGAAACTGCAACAGATACAAGAAGCATAATAGCACTATTTGATAAAGAAAATTCTCAGCTATAAAACACTCTTTTTCAACACAGTCACCACCATTAGCTGTATATTTTCACCAGCAGAGATGACCAGAAATGCTACCATTGCCACTGCTGAAACATTCCACTCAGTGCCTCACTGTGCTCACATCCACCATTTGGCCTCCATCAGTGTTCAGGGAAACATCTCTGTGTACTTTTTGTAAACATCTGCTCAGAACACTTTGTGCAGTTGGAGGGGACCTTCCTAGATAGATCCATGCCTTACACACATACATACAAAGATGCAACACTGGGCTCAGCTCCCACTGTGAGGTCTGAGCTGTGCCAAGTGGCTCAGCCATCCCATCACTGCTTCCCTCTCCGGCAGTGTGCAGGCTGGTGTCACCTCTCCTGGCAGATACGGTTTCCATAGCAACATCACTTTTACCACATGAGAGGATTCACCCAATTAAAACAGCCGCCTTCAGGTAATTAAAATACATGAAATTTCTTTGTTATTTACATTTATGCCAGCGAAGAACCACAATACTCAATTCAAACCAGGATGCTGAGGGTCTTTGAGACTGAACAAACAAGAAAGAAAGCTGTCACTGTTTGTCCAGCACAAAGTGGGGACTTGTCCCTGTGCACAAAAACCTCCCAGTGCAGAGATTGCGAGGCAGAGCCGGGCAAGCTGTGCAACCTGGGATTTGCATTCAGGGCTGGTGCCAGAGGGCTGGCGTGAATGGCCTGGTTTATTTTCTAGAGAGGCAGTCTTCAAGAGAAGACATAATGCACTGGGTGAGTAAGGGCTGCAGCCTGGTCCTGGTCAGAAATGTAGGATCACAGAGGGGAGTGGGGCTGGGGGCACAGGGCTGGCAGACAGGGCTGGCAACATGCAGCTAGAAGCTTGCCAGCCCCTGGAAGCCCAGCTCGGTCCTTGGAAAGCTAACTTACTGCTGCTTGGATATTCCTATTTCAAATAGCCAACGAAGTCCACATGTGACATCACTGTGGCCTTGTGGGTTTCTCTGTGTTGTCTTGGCGCATCTTTAAAGAGATGCATTTGTTTTTAGGAAGATGAAATGGAAATAAATTTTAATGAAAATTGAGGACAGAAGTGACTATGCGGAAGGAAAGTAAACCAAGCATGCTATGCCTGGCAGGTATCCCCCACCCTTTGAAAGAGCTGGTTATCTGTTGATGAAAAGAAAACAAAGAACTGGAAGACAAGACAGTATCCATTAAACAAAGCTAAACCTCAGCCAACACCCTTGTCTCATCTGACAAACATGTTGATTTTGGGTTATTTGGAGCAGGTTTAGATGGTACCATGGAGCTTTAATGATGCTGAGACTGCAAAATAGGCAGTGGGCTACTCATCTGCTCCTTGCAAGGGCCTTGGATTTGCATCAACTGCTGTTCTCCTTACAGTCACTGTGTCTGTTCCTCACTGTAGCCTGAGCTGTGGGTTAAACCTTGTGCCAAAGCAAATGATGTGCATGGCAGATGTCAGCTCAGATGACCACCTGAACACAGCTTTGAACTCACAAATCATTTCAAATTGAAAATAATGGAACAAGATATACTTTATGTTTGGAGGAGGATGAGGATGCTTGGCTTATCTGAAAATCCTCTGAGCACCCTCTGGAGACTTCATTCTGTTAAAGAAGGCATTGCCCAAACCTAATACCAGGTAGCTCCAACCTGCAGTAATCACAAAAGCAAGAAAACACAATTCTACAAGTTGTGTGCAGGGTTGAACCCTCTCAAATGCATAAGAAGCATCTGCTCTCTGCTCTGCAGGGTGGGTTGGCCTGCACAGGAGGAGCCATGTGTGCTCTCAGGGCTGCAGTGACCTGGCCATGGAAGCAGCATCCCACCACAGGACCCTGATCAGAGTCCAGTTACACCCTGCAAGCTTCTTCCAGCTGTCCATAACACATTCACCTACCTAAAGGCTCAACATTACCAATCTTTACAATGTGAACCTTGCCTGCTTGGAATGCTCAGATTAAAACAGCAAACCACTAATTTTCTAGACATTACATTTTAGTATAAAATTGCAAACCCCATTGTGAAAACTACCCATTCCCTACAATAGTTGATCAGCATGCACTAATGCTGTTGGCACACGTTCTTCCCAGACTACACCTCATCATCCCACGCTGAGTTGCAGCACATCCACAAAAGCAGGAATTAACAGACTTGTTGCAGGTTATAAGTATGCTCGCCTGGCAAGATGCTGAGAACAGTGGACATGAAACTCACAATTATCTGAGTGTTTAGAAAAGGGCAGCCCTGTAGTTTTGTGATCCTCCAGCAACACATTGCTGGTGGTTGATAGATGGACATTGATACACCTTGTCCTTAGTGCTGCTCTCAGCCATGTCCCTCTGTGTCTCTGCTTGGCCAAGGGACAGACGTAGGATGGCTTCTCTTTAGAACACAATGTGATATGTCTGCCTTTATGTTCCTGTCTAGTTTAAAGCCCCTTACAGGCTACCCACAGCCAGCACGGGTTTGTAGCACATCCCAAAGTCCCATCATCTCACCTGACCCAGGCAGCTGTCCTGCATTAACAGGAACTCCCCAAATTCCCACAGAGATATCTAGGATGTAACATGACTCACAGAGTGATTCAGGCAGCAAAAACAAGTGCCTAGTGACTCAGTTTTGATTCATTATTCTGGTCAGCCCCTATCTGCTAAAAGCTAATGTGAAGGTCATTTTGAATGAAATGCAACAGGCGTCGTTCTTGTGATGGTTACCAGTTTTGACACTTCCCTACAACTCCTCTTTTTCTCTGAAAGTGCAATGACGACACACGGCTTCTCTGAAGCAGAGATGGACTCATTGATCCGTACAGAATAAAACAGTGCGCTCATTCCCACTGCCTTAGCATCTCTCTAAGCACCACACAGAGCTCCTGAACGTATCCTAAGGATCTTAAAGTCTCTTTTTTAATTATTTTTAATTCAATTTGAACTCAATCAGTCAATGCCCCAGCTCTGGAGGAAGCTGCTATCTATACACAGTTCAGCTAGGTTTGTGCTGAGACACAGCTAATTTTATGCTTCATCAGAAAGACCACATTTCTCTCCCAATTATAATTTTAATCCCGCTCCTAATTTGCATACATTAACACTCAGAAGTGATTAGAGTTGCACAACATGAAATAATCAAGTTTAAGCACTGTACATAACGCTCAGCAGTTTCTGCCCAAGGCAGAACATACCATCAATAAACTTGTTAGCAGGGTTGCCCTTTTGCCGCTATGATCTGTGGCTTCTCTGTTGGCAAAAGTATTTCCTTTATTCCTATGGTATTTGCCCAACGTATCCTCTGGAAGACCACAAGAAAGAGGGCAATAAAGAGGCTGCCTCCATAGCCCTTCATACGCAGCTCAGAACCTGTAGGAGGTTTGCTGGGCCCTTTTTTGGCTATGCGTTTTGACTGATTTACTTTGGGTGAAATCTGGAAGTTTTCACTGAGGCAGAGATTTGCTTCCATTAAAATGAGCGGATCTTGAAAGAAGCCCCAGCTCCCAGTGAGCAGACTGTCAATTCCATTAGGCTGCCTCTCTGCTAATAAATTAAAAATGCTTGGGACTGTCCTTCAGATAGTAGCCAGCTGGCATCTGATGATGATGGATCTGATGACCCATGACCATAACCATTAGTTCTCAACCTGTAAAACAAAGGCTGCGTGCACATTGCCCACAGGCAGGGTCTCTGACCCCAGCGGATATACCAATGGCACAGGCCAAAAGCATGTCATAGATGGCTTTGGGGATTTGCTGCAGACAAGCTGCACAGGAGCTCTAACTCTTCCTCAGCTCTTGGCAAGGAGTGACCAGTGCCACATCCAATTCCCTTAATATTGCTTTGTGTTCTTCATAATGCAGTGGGGATTTCTGCTTCAGTCCATACAGGGACCAAAGGGACAAGAAGGACAGTCAGAGCCAGCAGATCTGTTCCCCATCCCATATGCCACCCTCCGACTAAGGCAATTCATTTAAAACCCCTTTGTCCTGCTCCTCCCTTTGTAAGATGGGACAGGCACATTTACGTACCTATATCAGCATTCAGAAGATGAACACAACATGAGGTGTTTGGCTGCAATAGCCAAGGGAGCAACAGCAGCCGGAGCAACTCCATTTGCCATTCCCCCTCCCAGCAGTAACATACCTCTGATTCATCCCATTTTATTAATTTCATTATATAAACGTGCTCCTTGCCACTAAGTTTCATGTTCTGCCAAACAACTGACTTTTTTTTTTTTGCCAGCTCCTTCTTGCAGTTTCTGACCTGTTTTCTCCTTTCAGGGGGAAGAATCCACAGCGGATAAAAGCACTGCAGATTTACCAGATAATCGAAATCATCACAGGAGACAGTGTTATGTGATCCAGACTTTGCTTTGAAAGCATCAAAGATATGAATACTTGCAGTATTAGTTTAAATATCTACATATCCCACCTTGGGATGGGCTTTTATTGTACAGTGTGAGCCAGCCCCTGCTCATGCTGGGTGCTGGGCTGGCACCAAGGGGCTCTGACCTGGCAGCAGTGATGCAGTTTTTCTCCTGCAGCCACAAATGGGTCACAGCTCTGCTCTGGGAAGATCCCTGCTGTATGGAAAAGGATAGAGAGTTGTCAGCCCTCCATCAAGCTCCTGGATGGCAACAGAAGTGCAAGTTCGAGCTATTTCTTCAGGTGGATTTGATGATGGCAGCATCTGCCCCCAGATCACTTCCCCGAGCACATTTCATGCAGACCACAAAAGGGAACATTTGCTTACAAAGCAATTGTTTCAATGCCAAATCCTGAGTTTTTAATTTATTGAGTATTTGTTCCCCTTGACTGAAACTTCAGCAGTCTTCTTCTGCCAGAGCTAATATTTTAAACTGTGTACTTTAACATCATTTGCATAACTTTTCCAAAACATGTTATTGCTGTCCATGTCCTCCTGTTTTACATCCTGCCTAATCCCAAGGTCAAGGAACTCAATAGGAGCCCCTTGATTTTTCTGGGCTTTAGACAAGAATTTACAGACCCAGCATGAGAAATCTGCCAGCGATTCAATGCATTGGCCACGGGCTCTCGCCTGCCTCCTGCGTACACTGGACACTTGACAGCAGGGCTGCTCTTGGTTTGTTTTTACTTGCTCTCTGCCACGAGATTTAAACTTTTACCCTTGCTCAAAAAGCCAACAATTATGCTGACAGCATTTTCCTGTATGATCTTTAATGGCTGGTGCAAAGCCTTTGGTCAAAACTTGAGTAACAGCTAAAATGTTTTCTTTTTCCAAATCTATCTTTTCCGTAAGAATGAAGATGTTATAGAGAAGGTATCTCTAGCATAGCAGCCTTTCTGCTCAAAAATCACCAGGAAGACTTTCAGCATTGTCACCATGAAAAAAGTGGCTTTTGGTGTATGCTTACTGCTTGTTCAACCCAGTAGCATTTGTTTATCAGGAGGCCAAAGTGGCTCATTTTGCTGATAGACTCACTGAGTGCACTGCACCAGTATTCAGCAGTTCTATTCCATCCCTTTACTTGCTACATGTCCAAGTCTCTTGGAATTCAGTTCAGCATGAGCGTAAGACTGAGACCATTCCCCATCAGGAGCCAAAGCTCTCCTGTCGGACAACCAACTTCTATGTCAGCATAAAACAATTGGTCTCATTGCTGATGCATCCAAGCCTTCTGAGTCACCAACCATCTCCTGTACAGCAAGCTGTGTCCAAAGGAATACAAAACAACTGGTAGATGTCTTTTGTTTGATTAGGTCTCTGTAGAAGCAGGGTAGAAAAATGTCTCCAGGAGGCAACTACTGACACTGCTTTGCTTGGGCAAGAAAAATGAATAGCATCTCCCATATAGGAGGATCAGGGCAATTCCTGTTCCACTGGTTTTCACTGAAAAATATCAGTCCAGAGCTACTGGGCTGCATGTTGGTGTGCAGGAGGCTTGTGGAAACACCCCGTGCTCCCTGCTGCAGAAAGCTGACAAAGGTTGTGTTAATAGAAAAGCATTTTCCCCAGACCTTCTAATTAAGAAGGAACTTCTTTTCCTTTTTAAATGCTCTCAGTCACAGCTGACCTGATGATGATCTGTACCTCTCTGGTCGGTCTCCCCACATCCACAGTGCACAGGCGGCACCAGGGGTGGGATTGCTGTAGGAAGCCATGGACCCTCAGCACACCAATCCTGCCAGCTGAGCTTCTGCCTTCGCCTTCTGTGACTCATCCTCCTCTGAACTGCACAAAGAGCCCTGAAACTGCATGGCTGAGTCACACCTGCTTCGGGGGTGGCTCTCATGGCCCCTGCCTGCATGGGGTGGAGGCAAGGAACCTCGAGCTCTAAAAATAATGGGAGGATGGAGGAAAGGAGAACAGGAGCCCTTCAAAGACTCCTCGTATAACAGAACGTTGAGGCGTTTCTGCAGGGCAAGGGGCAGGTGGAGGTGGGATGCATAGGACAGACAAGGTGATGAGGGCTGCAATTACACAGGATTAAAATGCACAGCTCTTCTCTTATATTCTAACAGGAAATTACAGAGTCAGTGGGAAACAAAGTCAGAGAAGGGCAGCAATAAAGCAGAAGAAACATGGCAAACCCAGCTCGGAGAGACATATTTGCATATGCCCTAATGCTTTTGGCTACATGGCACCCACTGATGGATATCTCCTCCCACCAAAGAAGAATCAACTAGAATTGCCCTTAGGGATGGTGGCACAGACCTGACTTTCTTTACCCTGAAAAAAGTTGAGGGTTGGTTTAGATAAGAGCTATGAATGGGGACTTGGGAGAGTGGGCAGAGGCCACGAGTTGCCATCTCCAAGCTGAATGCCTGTGTTTCCAAACAGGACTGAGCAATCCATCAGAAAACTGTGTTTGCTCAGATGCTGCTTTCATGTTCAATTTATTTCAAGAAATTTAGCTTCATTTGGGGAGTTGCAAATGAATTGCTACTTGCTCTACATCAGCACAACACTGGGGTTTCTTGCTTAAAGAATAAAAAGGAATACACACGCGTTGTCAAGCCAACGGCAGTGACCTGGGACCAGTCTGTGCTCAGCAATAGCTTTGTTGCAGCATAACACACCTCAGAGCCATGCCTGCAGTGGGACTCCCAGCACACAGCATCCTCTCCTGTGGGTCTGTCCTGCTGTGGGCTGGAATAGGCACTGCAATGCGTGCCACCTGACAGCAGAATTTCATTATGCACCACTCGCCCTGCTCCTTATCTATGTAATAAAAACACTCCAAGAAATCCAGTGGGGCTAAAATTAGCAGCCAAGCCTGCCTTCAGATCCTGAACTCCAAATAAACCTCCATCAGCACAATAAACTCAGTAATGGACAACTCATTCTAGTTTCACCCTACCCCTCAGGGTCTGCTCCAAAAGCAGCATTACTTTTAACCCCTCCAGCTGGCACTGTACCACTTTCCCCTCTCTTGATCCCATTATCCCAGCATGTGCTGTTTCTCAGTGTCCTCAGCCTGGATGGGCAGTAGTGTCCTTGTCCCCTGGGAGGGCTCAGGGCCATCCACTCACCCCTCCTCACCTTCCCCTCCAGCAGCCAGGGGCTCTGCAGGTCTTTGAGAGACAGCTCAAAGGTTACATTTGCTGTGTGTCAGATCAAGTGATGAATCTGGATGTGGAAATGAGTATGAGGGCAACCAGACATGGTGAATCCATGATGTCAATGCGAACTCTGGCACAGGACAGTGAATCGTAGAATCATTAAGGTTGGAAAAGCCCACTAAGATCATTTAGTCCAACCATCAATACACCACAAGGACTTTTGCAGGTGTCCAACCCATTGGTGAGGAAGGGATGGAGGGGAGAACCAGCCAGGAGGAAAGAGGTTGAACCACCTGCTTCAGGGACCTTGCTTACCATTGTTCTGGTAAACCAAGAAGATAAATACACATCAGATATTGCCTATTATAGGAGTACTTTTGGACAGAAGTGATGCTGCTTTATGCAATGATGTTTTATGCGGACAGTCAGGACACTGTCCTCCCTGAATGATGAATCCAGCTTGTCTAATTGAGGCATTTATTGCTCTCTTACTGACTGGACACATTAAGAAATTACTCACTCAATCACTCCTCCCGGTTTTTAATTGAAATATACTTTTGCTGTCCTCAAAAGCAGGACACAGCAAAACACTTCCTTTTCCCACACTCAGCACAGAGGAGACAGCACCAGCCCCATCTCTAACACTCACTTCCAGCTCTGTTCAGCACTGGTTTCAGGAGACCAAAAACATCAGCTCACATTAGGTAAACCACTCCATAAAAGCCATTAACTCCTCTGCAGGAAAGCCCAGTGGATTTTTCCAGGCAATGTAATTTCTAAAAGACGGTGTTTAGAAGTCTGCAAAGGGCCAGAAAAATAGCAATAAAAAAGAGATACAGAGGGGGTCAATGTGAAGAGCATTTCATTTGTACACTGCCCACATGATATCCAGGGCTGCACCATGTCTATAATTGGGTGACCTCAAAAAGCATTCCCAAAAACATGCATTTTTAGCATTAGACCTAACTGAATTAGAAGCAGCGCCATTATCTGTTATGAACTCTTGATTAACCTTTCAGTATACACACTAATGGAAAAACGTACTTTCTCTCAACTTCCCAGTCCTCTCCCTATGTTGTAGAAGCTTTTCGCATACTAGCTGGCTCATCACTGCTGAAAACACCCAGCCCTAGTATCCTCCCCCAGCACTGCAGAAGCTTGCTTGAAACCTATTTACTGCCATGATGTGCATATTAATGTCTTATTTGCCTCAACAAACAGAAAGAAGGCTATTTTAAGTTACTAGAAAATACACAAACTAACCTAAAATCCAATCTTAATTTTGCAGAGAAGCCATCTGGTTCATCTTCCTTCTCATGTGACTTTCAGAGCCTCTTTGGTGTTCTCTCATCGAAAGCTCACCACCACGCAGCAAAGGAGGGCTGCTAATGAGCTTAGTAATTCACACAGCTTCTCCCACTCTGCCTGATGGTGCAGGGAATGCCAGCACCCAGGTGTGCAGATGAGAGAGGCACAGCTGTTGGTCAGCTCTCTCCCCCACAGCCCCATGGTCAAGAGCAGTGGGTGGCAATGCTTTAATGAATACCCAATTAAAACCTAAAACTATGCAACCGCGAGCTCAGATCTTATCAGCCTCTCCTGAAAGCTGAGCTGGGTCAGGCTCTGTGGGTTCTCAAACAGGAGATTTCAACTAATGTGCTGTGGGTAATTCAATATGTGCTCTGTTTGGAGCAGCGCTCAGCCAAGGCTGCATTAAGATATTAAATCCACGGCAATGTGAGAGATGCAGGCTCTGCCCATCGTCCTTCAGCTGAGATACAAAATCAGGATCTGAAGCTAGAACAGACCTGGAATGACCCATCTGAAATAGCTGAGCTTCATCCCTTGCAGAACCTGCATTCAGACTGAAGAAAAATATGATTTAATCCTGGTAACGTGTTCATCCTCAGGACTGACCCTTCCCAAGCTTTGCCCTTTGCCTCCAGCAGTAAGAAATCTCCAGGGAACAGCAGGTCAATGGGAGCACCACTGACAACAAATGATCAGATCCATACAGTCCTCTTTTTGCTGCAGTGCTCCCCATTTCTGAGTGCTCTACCGCTGAACTGTTGGTGCTACCAAGGGTCAGCCTGGGAATGTGGATGGGCTCTCATCCCAGACACGCAGCTTTTTCCTGCCCACTTGTCTCACTTGAGCCTTTTATGCTTCTGTTCAAAAGCAGCAGCAGACAATGAGCTCTCTCGTTTGCATGCAAAGTGAAAACTGGTGAAAATACAAACCTCTCAGCAAATCCCAGCGTGGGCAAAACCCCATCCATCATTGGTAGCAGGACTGATAAACCAAGCTGCTTGTAAAAACTGCAAGGTAACGTTCTCCTTTCATTTTCCTTTCCTTCTTCTTATCCCTTTCATTTTCCCTATTTTTAGTTCGAGCTGAAATGGCTCAGACTCTGGGTGAAATTTGACAAGCAAATGCTAAAATACCCTGATGGAGACCATTCAGAGAAGAGCCAAATTAGTGATTCCTAAAACAGGTTGTCCTGGTCACATGGTTAAACACGAGATCTATAAACTCTGATGGTTCTGATGAGTCTAAAAATCAGAAAAATCAGAAAACTGAGACCAAACTCTGCCATCACCTGCACCACTGGGACAGTGGGAGCTGACCCTTGGCCTTGTCCCATGTTCCATGTGATGTATGGTGTGACCTGGATGGACATGTTGCACTCATCATGCCCAAAGCTTTACCATCAAAGCTGAATAGCAGCAAATGCTTCTGTCTGGGTTTGTTGTTGAAAGGCATCTTATAAATAGGAAAAAAACAAGTGTGTGGTCCTTTAAGCAGCCTGCAGACACTGAACTGTTTAATCCCCTCTCTCTAGCAGCTTTATCCTGGCCTCCCCCAGGCACATCTGCAGCTGGGTCCACCATGAGACACTCTCTTGCACTGCCCATTCCAAGGTCTCGCTGTGTCCCCATGTATCTCTGATGGTGATTTCCTTCATGCCCTACCCAAACTGGAAATGTGTCTGATAGATTTATCACCTGTCTTCTCCACTCAGTCCATTGTGGAGGATACTGAGCAAGAAAGGCTGGGAGGAGTGAAGTGAAACCAAATGGTGAATTTTGCTTCCAGGCAATGGTTTGGCTTTAAACTAAAAGAGAGTAGATTTAGGTTGGATGCTGGGGGGGAATTTTCACTCAGAGGGCTGTGCCCCATCCCTGGAGGTGCCCAAGGCCATGGATAGGCCCTGGGCAGCCTGGGCCGGTGGGGCAGCTGGTCCATGGCAGGGGCTGGGTGGGCTTTAAGGTCCCTTCCAATACAAGCCAGTCTGTGATTCTATGATTCTAAGCCTTTCTGTGACCCAAAGGAAGCAGGATCAGCTTGCATCACAGGCAGTCCCTGACTCAAAGGAATTACACTCTGTACAAATAAGATGCAGCCTGGTTCCAGGCAACATTTTTCACCCTCATTTTCCAGCCTTGGACTTCAAGGAACCATGGAGTTCACCCAGAAACCTGTAGCAGAGGCAGTAACTGCAAAGAAGCTTCCAAGTCTCAAGTCAGGGCTTAATAACAGGATGAGCCTTCCTCACTCTGGTGCTCATCATACCACAAGAGAAGATGAGACAGCAAGATTAATCCCTCTTCTTATCCTTCCATACTAATGACCAAATCTCTTTGACCCCTGCAGGGAACTCCCTGAGTTTTCAGCTGATGCAAAAGAAAGAAGGGGGTCCAGCATTCTGGCTGTATTGGTTGTTAATATACAGATGGTAGCAAAGATGGTAACAAACATACAAAAGTAATAAGCAAAGGGAAACTTACCAGTGGTGGTGCCTTGGCTGAAGAAGCTGGGATGGTCCTCACTGGAGAGCAGCCTCCAAGAGATGCTGCCTCAGTGGGAGTCAGCCCTTAAATGAGGTCTCAGAGGAGGTGAAGTTGAGCTCCACCCCTTCCAGGAGCACAGCTACATCACTCTCACCTGTGCTCCCACAGCTGACCCCACACTTGCCTCAGCTGATTAATCAGAGGTTCGGGCTGTGATTACCAATCTCCCATACACTGGCCAAAAGTGATTTCTGATTGGAATGTGATATTATTTCAAGACAGTTCTACAACTTTGCTTCAAATAGCTTTTTCTTTGACACATAACTCAAATCAGTGGATCTTTGCAAAACCAACAGAGAACCAGTTCGGTGGAAACTGCCTTTTTCAGCAGAAACAGTTGAGAGAAAGATTTACAGGAGCACCTCTGTGATGGGATGCCCAATAGCATGGGCTGGGAGCTCACTGTCAGTCCAAGGGACACCCAGGCAATCTCTTCAAAAGCCAGTTCTGATGATGGCAAAACACTGCGGAAAGCTCAGTGAAATAAAGGAGACAGAGAGGAAATTTTTATTTCTGGGGAGGTTTAGAGATCCTCTCTGTAAGGTGTTACTGAGGCCAAAGCCTGACTCGAATTCAAAATAGGATTAAACATTTGAATGTCTGGTCAGCCAGCCATGTGCTGCCTTGGGAAAACGAGCAGAAATCATGTTGGTATAGAAACTCCTCAGTGCCTGGGGAGAGCAGAAATTCTGCCACAAAAGCACTGTCGTGTGCTTGACTGTTATGGGTAATTTCACCCTGACATGAGGGCGATCCCAGTGATAAGACTTGTCTGGAGGGTACCTCAGCCTCGTCCAGCTTTTTGTCCACATGACAGATGCATTTAATCAAATTGAAGAGTATCATTAGAGTGGCAGCTTTAGAAATTCATCTTCCTGCAAGATTGGAAGTAACAAAACTCATGAGAACAGAGGAAGGATTAATGAGAGAGAGCTGAAGCAAGCCTCGGGCACAACACTTGTTCCCCTTACTCCTCAGGGTGGTGGCAGGTTGTCTGGGGGGCAGACTGTGAGACCACTGTTGAAGAGAGGAAGGAGCCTGGTAAGAAGCCAGGAAGACTATGGCACACATCTACAGGGCCACAGAAATGAGGCTAGAAAGGGATTCAGAGATGACAGTGGTCCACTGCCCTTCCCAAAGCCAGGACCATGCACGTCCCAGCAGGGCTTATCTGCACGGTGTTGCATCTCGTGTGTCCCCAGAAGGTTGGCACCAGTGATGTGGTTTTTGTTGCGTCTCTCACAGGCACTGATTTCTGAAGCAGAACTGGGGCTGAAGGATCTCTTTCTGTTGTTACCAGCAGACATTTGTTTCCTTGGTTAGAGAATGAATAGCTCCAGGGCACACCACGCAGCTGGGAATGGGTCACATTAGGGGTTACAGCATGATGCTGTAATGGAGACTGAAATATGATCCTCCCCAAACACCCCTGGAGATGAAACCCTTTCGAGTTTGTTTGCAGGAGGGTAATACAGATAGATAGAGAAGGGAGCTTTTCTGGAGGGAAGCAAACAGCAATAATCTAGAATTAAAAACATAGTGGGAAAGCAAGAATTATCCTGACTATGCTGCACAGCTATTCTCAAAAGCAGCTATGGATACAAAAAATAAAATATATCCTGCCCCTGCTAACTCCTCCCAGACAGACTGGGCACCACGGCGTGCCGCAATACATGAATACATGAAGCATTTCATTTAAATCTTAATTCTGCCTGTTCCGGGATTACAGTATTAGCACCCAAATCTCACTGCGCGGCTCAGGCAGAAAGCAGAGGGGGAGCGTCCCCCTCCCTCCTGCTGCGGGGTGACGAAACCCATCCTCGGAGGAGGCCGCTGGGGGCGGGCGGGCTGCAGCCTTCGGGACACCTGGGCGGGCAGATGGATGGGGACAGCGGGGTGGCAGCCGGCGCTGGTGGCCGTACTGGGGCCGGCAGGATGCCCAGCAGTGCGCGGCGCGGTGCTATTGCCGCTCCGGTCACATGCGGCAGGCGGGGAGAGGGGGAGCGCTAAATAATTGAGGAGCTGCAGCGCCCTCCTCCATCCCTCCTCCATCCCTCCCTCCCTCCTCCCTCCGCCCTGCGTGTGCGGCCGGGAGCCGGGGCCGCCGGTGCCCAGCGCAGCCCCCCCGCCGCCTGCAGCACCACAGCCGTCCCCGCCGGGCTGCTCGCCCGCGGAGGCCCCGCAGCAGCGCCCGCCCGCTGCCCTCTGCGCCCGGTGAGTGCCCGCAAGGCTCCGAGGGGGTGCAGAGGGGACGAAGCGTGCTGGGGTGGGGGGAAGGCGCCGCCCCGCTCTGCCACCTCACCGCCTGGGAAGAGCGGGTCGGAGCATCCCGGGGTGCGGGAGGGAGGTGGGGGCAGCGCGACTCCAGGCGGGGAGAGCTCTGCCCCGGCCCCACTGCGGTCACCCCGTCCATCGCCCCGTACCGGCGGTGCGGCGGCTCCTCCGGGCCACTGGGACAGACCCCGATTGGGACAGAGACCCCAGAGCCGCCCCATCCCTCAGCCCCGGGCGGCCGCAGCCCCGTGTTGACAAAGTGGCACTCGCTGGAAGGGAGGAGGTGGGGACGTCAGGGCTGACGGCACGGGATTGATTGGAAACAGAGAACGGCGGAGAGAGGGGATAAATGCCGGCTGGCCCAAGCGAAAAGGCAGCTCTGGCTACAAGTTGCCTCACCGAACGAGAGAGAGGAAGGTAGAGGCAGTGCGGGCAGGAGGGCAGTGTGCATGGGGGAGAAAACAGCAGCATCAATCGCCCGACGGCGCGGCGGGGAGCAGCAGGGCGGGTGGGCGGCAGCGCGGGGCGAGCCGAGCCGGGCGCTGTCCGCGGTGCTGAACCCCGACGGGGCGGCCCGGGGGCTCCAGCTCCTCCGCGGCCTCTCCTGGCGGCGGCGCGGGCAGAACTCCCTCCGACTAGGAGGCTGGTAATGGAGTTATCTTCCTTTTTACGTCACCCCCGGCTCGCTGCTGTTTATTGATTCCACACGGGTATTTTCAGACTGCTGAGTATCAACCGCCTGCCTGCCTCAACCCCGGGTAGATGTGCCTCTGCATCACTTTATTAAAAATCCTCATCTGTTTGGGGTTTTTTTTTGTCTCAAAATTACTTTCCAGCTCAGGTCTCGTGACCTATCAAATGACCATTTAGACAGATCGACTTAGTGCCTCCCCGTGACAGTCTGTGCCTAGAGAGGTCTGATAGAGGTCTTCCTAAATCAGCACAGACTCTGGGGAGGCATAGGAAGCAGTATTTCTCTTGTCAGCCCCAGAGAAGACTCTCAGCTCAAAAGGGCCGTATTTGATTTAATCTAACATATGAACTAATTAATCTTCCCAGTGTCTCTAAGTGGTAGGTAAGTACATTTTAGCATGCCAAGGTATTTGTTTAATTGCCCAAAAACTGTCATGAGATTGAAAGTCTGATTGCTAAAGGTATTTACAATATACCCATTCTGTTGGTATACATAAGGCATATGACTTGCTGTAGTCGAACAACATACTGTAAACAAAAAAAACCAAACAAGCTAAAAGCAATACTAGAGTGAAAAGTTACCTAGATTAAACTAATTATCTGTTCTTAAAACATTAATCTCCCTGGGGAACCCCTGCTGCATGAGAGCAGGAAAGTAAGGTTTTATTGCAGGGATCCAAGGCCCAAATGCTATTTCTCATTTTCATCTGTCAAAGGTACTGAAATAACAGAACCTTTGACAAAAAAGGTAGAGACTGGTGAGGGGTAAATAATGAAGATGAAGCAGTTTGGGACCACTCAAAGTAAAGTCCAATATGCAGTACATATCTGAGAAGATATGAAGGAGGCAATGTGTACATTAGGCATTGATGTAGTTTAAAAAGCACAGACACTTAAACAGGACTGAGACCTTACAAGGCTCATACAATTGCTCTTCAGTTTTAATCTCTCCTTGCAAAATGAGAGTGAGAGAATAAAATAGACATTAGAAAAAAAAAATTACAATAGTATTGGAGTTGAAAAAGAAAGAAAAGCCAAAATTGAAAGTACTGAAGAAAGAGTCTTATAAAAGAAGACCTACAGTATCTGGTCAATTCAACTAATTAGAAAAGAGGGTGGTAGATGACTTGATTCATGAGGCTAAAAGCCTTTACAGAAAAAGATGAACAGGCAGAGTTACTTCTCTGTCTGCCAAAGAAAGTCATGAAAGAAATGGGTGCTGAGATACTAAAGTCAAGGCATTCTGATTTAAGTGAGAGCTCACATTTTTGAACAGTGGAGGGCTGATGACCTCATGAAGGAACTATCAGAAAACCTTCTGAATTCTCCATCTATTTATGTCAAGATTTGATGTCCTCCCAGAATCTGTAACTTAGCCAAAGCAAAGCAAGTCATGGGACTTCCTGCAGGAGTAATAGCGTGAAAGCTAGTGTCTTGTTCAGAAAAAATGAACTCAGTGGACTTGATGGTACCTTTGATCTCTAGTTCCCCAGTCAGACACAAGGACATACCAGATGCCCCAGGCTCTGCTCTAGACAAGCACATTCCCAAGGGGAGTTTTGACCACATACTAAGAGCAGAACAAATCAGTGACAAACTTGCATTTTGAACACCCCAATTTTCCCACTTTCTCCATTTATTAACTCTCCCTAAAATAAACCCCTTTGTTCACACTGCAGTAAAGTGAATTAGTTGAAAATATAGATCAGTTTCCTTGGAGAGTCAGTCATGACTCTGAAGTGAAAATGTATCTTACCCCTCCCTAGATAATTTTTTAGGATCATGTGAAAATTATGAGAATGTATTCTTTATGAAACTGCAGAGTCTCAGATGGGATCGTATCTGAAAGTATTCCAGTCCAAAATATTTTGCAGGATATATATATAGGCTGACTTGTCTGCTTTTTTCTTGAAGCACAAGACAGTCTGTTTCCTCAGTTCTGAGATCATACACATATAATAAGATTTCATCCATCTTTCTTTGAATCCAACAGGCCTTTTTTTCTAGAAAATTCAATGAGAACAGAGCCATTTCTCAGTGAGTGAATTAATGGCATTCCTGTGAAGACCCTGCCGCATTCAAGCAAATAGGATAGCAAAGGTTTATGGAGATGTAAATAGGCTCTTCAGGGGAAAAAACAAAAATGGTTATGACAATAACAGTAGACTTTAATAGAATATGTGTAGTTTCTCTGACATCTAAATTCCAAAATGGTTAAAATTTTATCTTCATGGTACCTGAGCTATTAAGATCATCATAATGTATATGCTTAACCATAATCTTAAAGTATAAAGCCATGACTGGGCCCAAAAGAGCACAAAATGGTCCAGTCAAGAAACAAAGAAAACATTTAAAGCCATTTCCTAAGGATGCGAAAGCCTGGCCAGAGTCTCAGATCCAGGGTGAACCTACCGAACTCATTAAACCACCCATTTTGCCAATAGGAGCAGTTTCTAACCTAGATCCATGGGCCACATAGATTCCTAATACTTTTTTTTCATTTGCAAGCAACAAGATGTTGAAAATCATGGTTTTAAATTGGAAACCTCCTACTAGTATTGAGATATTTTCTTCTTGTGTATGTTTATTTCCCGTGGCTCATCACACAGTGGCCCTGGGTGGTGCAGGCATCAGCTCGGGGCTCAGCTGGGGCTGAGCACTTCAGCTAGTGTTGATGCTGCTACAGTGGATGATTCCTTGCTGTCACCTCAGTGGAACGTCCCTGGGAAAAAACTACTCTTTCCCTGAAATAAAACTGTCAGAGGGAAATCCAGGCACTGACAAAACAAAAACAGTGAAGCAGAGCCGCATAGCATGTGATCCTATTGTTTCTGATCCTCTGCATGACAGCTGTATCAATAATTTACTGAAAGATGGAACACCATAAATTAAATCTATCTGGCAGATGAACACAAGAAGAGCAGGTTTTTCAAATCCTGCAATTTAATTGCGAGAGTACAGAGTTAGAGGGGTCAGGTGGGTTGCTGCATGGAGGGAGATGGATTATTAATGGGAGATTCCTTCTGTTGTGCTGCAAGTGTTGAGAGGGAGATGTTGCATAGAAACCTTATGTAAGCATAGTTTAAAAAAAAAAAAAAAAAAAAAAAAAAAAAGTGTGTTTTATCCACAAGTGAGCAGGATTTGAGCACTGGCCCTTGGTAACCACCAACTCCTGCTGCCAATGCCTTGTCGGTAATTGGGATACAGCCTTGTGCTTTGGTTGACTCCTTCTGAGCTCCCTGAGTGCTGGTTGGGTCTTTCTGAGCAAATTCCTTCAACACACGCTTAAAATCTGAGGCTGAAGGCACTTTCTTGTGTCTAGAGGCCACTAGCACATCTGGATGCACTCTGCCAACAGCAGCAGGATGTGCCCAAGAGCATTTTGAACCAGGTTTTAATGATGGAGCTGTCAAGTTGTGCCAAGTGAGCAGCTGTTCCCTGACGCCCAGCAATATGGTTACAGTGCCCTAGTGGGATGTGGGCACCCTGGTTTGACAATGAGGGAAATGTATGCCTGCTGCCTGCCCTTTGCCCTGGGCTGGGACGAGCTGACAGCACCGGCAAGCATTTGGGTCTGCCAGCACCTCTTCAGAGCACCTGGGCAACAGAAGGTGTGTGCCAGCCCATGCACTGCCTCATTAACTGGCTGGGGAAGCAACAGGGACCAGGAGATGTGCAATTAATAGCTAGGGTCACCAGCTCCACACTAAGTAAATTAAGATAAAAGGCAGTAATGTGTCAAGTTCCTTTGGCCAGGAGCTCCGGCACAAACAAGAACCACAGCAATAATATTTCACCTATTCTATTCAATTCAGTTCTAAGGGAGGTGAAGAACAAGCACACAGTTAGCTACCAGGGCTCTAATGACAACCCAGCTTTAAGCTAGGCATAAGCATGTTTACCCACACCCATTCCCTTGTTACTCAAGGACATCACCAGGCTGTTTGCGTGCATTACTTAGGACCACCATAATACCATGATTTTTGAGCTATTGGTGTTTTTAAGAACACGTCATTCTTCATTCAGTTCTGCCTCATTAGTAATATCCTATATGCTGACTTAATCTTGGATGTACATTCATAACTCGCTTGTTGGGAAGTGTCTGAAAGCACTCATGCTACAATGCCAGGTATTACTCACACCACACACTGCTCAAGTTCTGCTCCACGTTTGCCTGACTTATGATGATAAATGACTTAACACAGAAAATCTCTTATAAGCCTTCTTCTTTGATCAACTTGTGTTCACATTACTCATATAATCAGTCCTGTTGAATTGCAGGAGGATTACTCATGTAAGGCAAGGATTTTTTGTCCTAGTGAATAATAATAAGCAGCAGCCAATCATGTAATAAAAGCAGCAGGATCTGTTATTCACTTCCTGGGAAGTGCGTTGAATCTGCCTCACACTTCTGTTGGGGAATTGGTGACACAAGCTACAGCCACCCAAATTACCCTGCAGCTCTCTATTTTGCGTGCAAAGAGCCTGCTGATTTACATCTACTACTGCTCCTCCTGGAGACCTCAGCAGGCAATGAAGGAATGCCTCCTTCCAGCTCCTTCTGAGAAACATGTTTCTTTGAGAACCTCTCCTGCATTAATTAGCCCATAGACAAAATCATGCAAACGGGGCAGTGAGGCGTGATCAATTACACTTGTATAACTGCTGATGAAACGCGATAACTAATTAATGAGACCACGTGCTCAAACAAAAGAGAAATGCATTTGAAAACCAACAAGAGCTGAACAGTGTGTGTAATCCTGATGTACTTACAGTGCAGAAGACCAGTCCGGATTCCTAAATTATTGCATGGAAGGTTTTCTAGAAGCCAGAGAGGCTGCTGGTAAGAGTCAGCCAGGAGGAAAAAGCAGTTCCTTAGCAAGGAGTAAAGGAACGTCTGTAACAACAGCAATCTTCAAAGCAGAAGTAGAGACAAAAACAATAGATTTTCAGATCCTGTGTTTGATATACAGGTCATTATTTTTTTTTTCTGGTTTGGACAACAAAGTATTAAATCAGTACTTCACTGAAAAATGTAATTTGTGTTTTTGCCATTGAAATTCACGTTGATATCCTGAAACGAAATAAATTGTCATAATGATGCATCAGCCAGACTTTGCAACAGCAAAAATCCATTTTTCTTTAGAGAGCCTCACACCTTAACAAATAGCCCATTCTGTGATTTATGTTGAATTTAAAAAGCTCTCATGGCTGGCCTGGAGCAAACCGTAATGACTTCCATTCTACGGTGCAAAAGTATGGATCTACAGGGGAAGAGCAAGAAAGTGCAACCAAGTAATTACAGAAATTGCTCCTGCATCTTATTAAAGCAAAGGCATTTCTTCAGCGAGTGGTATTCTAGAACAGACTGTCTGGTCACTCAGCTCAAAGCTGCTCAGTACAAATGCAGCTCTTGTCCACTATGACAGCAAGGTACAGCTAGGAGAGCATTGTTTTTAGAGTGGTTTCTCTGCATCTTCCTTACAACTGCTAGCTGCATTAAGCACTCGTGCTTCTGTTAGGCATCTGCTTTCTCCATTCCACTGATGGAGAAGCAATTTGGTTATTTCATGTGGTCCCCTAGAAGGAGCCCTCAGCACAGTTGTTCCAAGAAGTTCCTGGTCACCCTGTTCTGTTCAGCCCCCCCACCTACTGATCTGTTCTGCTTCTTCAAGGCTTTTCTTTCACCACCTCAAGACAACAATGAGGAACCGGTCCTTTTTAGAAATGTGCAAATTGATTATACATCTTTCTCCATAATTTTCTTCTTTTTTTTCTTTCCTCCTAGTGGTTAAATAGCTTTTTGCAAACACAAATGGAGCACTTCATGCATATTGCATTACTTACAGCGCTGCGCTCACAGATGGCTGGATGTGCCAGAAGTACCCGGCGCTCAGTGCTACAGCACTCTGCACCACACATAGTCAGTGCTCCCTGGACAAAAAGGGCAGAAAACATGTGGGAACCCAGAATGCCTGCATGGGATGGCTTCCTGCAGGCGCAAGTGCACAATGGTGGATACAGAGCAGGATGCCCAGAGGGATACCCCTCAAACCCTGGGGATATTTCTCCCTATGGGATCCCAGCAGCTATGGTCAGCTGCTTGCAAGGCTGGGACATAACGAGCCCAGCAGTGCTCAGAATAACCCATCACCAAGGGATCTTTTGGTCTTCACCACAACCAGCTCCGATTTCACCTCTGTGTGCACTTCTTCACCTCCATCTGTTCCTCTTTGCTCACCTTTGTGGATGCAGTGTCCTGATATGAGTGCTCAAATCGAGTTAGCTCTTCAGCTTTGGAAGTGGGTCCCAGAGGCTGCAAAACAAGGAGATTATGTTGGTTTGGCTCTTTCTTGCATTGGAGACAGGAATAAAGAGCTTATGGACTCCTGTCTGCAGCACCATTGCCTTATGTCTTTGGTCAAGCTAAATAACTTAGTGTTTATTTTCCTTATTTCTCAGAAGAAGATAATGGTGTTTGGCCAACTTGCAGCAATATTAATATTGGTAAAGCACCTAAACAAACACAGATGAAAGAAGAACAGAAAAGAACTGTTCAACCCCTCCAATTCTATTTTGCTATAAAGACAAAAAAAAAACTACAACCAAAAACACCACGTAACAGCCCTGAGGCTGGTTTTGTTGTGTTTGTTTGCTTGTTTTTCAGTAGTCTCGTCACTAAACTGTTCTTAAACCTAAAATATTTCACCATGTTTCCCTTTTTAGTGATAATTTTAGCTTAAAATAACAACTGCTCCACTTGAATGGAGGTAGAAAATGGAAAGGAATAACAAAAAATCCCCAAATTAGAGCAGAAAGGCAGGTGCTGCAGCTCTGTGCAGTGCTCTGAGGCTGCAAATTGAGCACACAAAAGTCCAGACCCACACAGAAAGCAGCAGTGTGACGAGCAGCCCACAGCAGCATCCCTCTGCCCCGTGGCTGCCGGCGCTGACGTCATTCCTCTTTCTGCTGCCGGGCCGTAATGAAAACCACATCTTGCGTCTGCTCCTACTGCCCAGCTCACAGCTACCAGCCTAGTAATTAAAACTAAAAACAACACAGCGGGCAGGGAAGTGAGGCTGGCAGGGATTTTCCACTCTCCCTTTCTATTCTCTCACACCGTGGGTTGCAGCTCCTGCATCGCAGTTCTCCATGCTGCTTTCCTGCAAGCAATGATGCAGCCCAGATCCGCACACAGCCCCAAGTGGGGCAAAAATGCTGTTGTATCAGCAGGCATTGGGATGCTTTTGTCTCTCTCCAGATTTATTTCCCATTCTGTTTGAGTACTGAGTCATCTCAACGCCCAGCTGCACCTGGAGTGAAGCATGAATTTTGCTCCGCAAGCACCTGCGTTAATATTGCTGCTGTGGGATTTGCTAGGAGTCTGCTCTGACCCTGCTTTTCTAGGGCATGTAGAATCATACAAAGGCTGAGGCTGGAATGGACCTTATAGATCATTAATTCCATCCCCCCTTCTGTGGGCTGGGTTGTCAACCACTAGATTAGCTGCAAGGAGGAAGAGGCTCTCCCATCACCTTCCTGCAGCAAACTGGGACCTCTGCAGGCAGTAGGGGGATTTCCTGTACCATAATGACTTCTACAAGGAGAAAGCTGGAGGAAACCCAACCATTACATCTCTGTGAGAACCCCCCAGCTGGCTCCTTACCACCTGGAGCTCTCTCTTCTAATCTATCACCATCAACACCCTGATTCTACTTGTGTTCCCTGCATCCTTTACAGAGGGCTTTGCACAGGGACATCCCGGAGCCCCCCAGGCAGAGGGCACTCATTAACAGAAGGACTAAATGAGTCACCTTGGCAGGCAGTGGATGTGGGTTGGGGCAGTGAGATTGAAGCAGAAAGCAGCAGGTTTAGGTCAGGAGAAATTTGGCACCAAAACGCACACTTAGAAAGTTGTGTCTCTAAATATGGAGGCTTCCCCTTCTAATGTGATTTCTGTTTTAGTTCATTTGTGCTAATGAAGAGCACTGTTGTGGTACAAACAGCAGTTGCTAATGAGCATGATGGCAGCGGAACTAGCCAAGCTGGCCCTGGCCCCCAGCACAGCGCCACTCAACCTCCTTGGTACTCAGTGAGGAGAGCAGCCATCAAACACAAGAAAAACACTTTCTCCCTCCCTCTGGCTGTGGATTCACACCAGTCTCCTAAGACTTCACCATTTACATAGCTGTGGAATAGATGAATGCAACCGCTGAGCAATGCCTGCACCTCGTTCTTGTCCAAATCCCCCCCACTGCCACCTGCTTCTCCATGTCCTTGGGGGTATTGGTAGAGCAGGGCAGAAATGAGCCGTCTGCCCCAGGCAGGTGTTGTCCCTCCATCAGGCATTTCCTAAGGCTGTGAGTGGGGAGAGGATGTTTCCAAGTCATGGAGTAGCAATATGCTGCTCTCAAATATCAGTGATACTTTCAAATGATCACTCTCACTGAGTACAGCCACACTTACAGAGTAACTTCATTTCAGCTGTTACTGAGGCATCACCTTCAGCGACTCAGAGCCCTCTGCCACCCCAGCCACTGGCCAGAAAAGATTATTTTCTTACCTTACAGTCTGCAAGAGGAAACAGCACAGAAATAAGGGCATCTGGACTGATGCTGTTCATAAATCAGGCAGCTATTTCTGCCTGGTGTTCTGCTTAGCTGAGGTCTGTTTGATGCAAACCCAGGCAGACCCACTCAAGTCCTTCCAGCTCAACACGGAGTACTGATAAAGACCTGCAAAGGAAAAGAATTAAATAAAGGATTAGACACAGTTGGGTGAAACGCAGCAAGACCTCTGCATCAGCCCATGCCTTGCCTCGGAGATGCTGTGCAACAGCTCTGGGTACGAGAAGCTGAGTTTGGGCTGGGGACTGCTTTGGTAAGAGGAGCTATTCCCCCCATGGCTAAAATGCTGGCACACAGGCATGTGACCCTGAAACAGCCAAACCCAGCTCTTATTTTCACCTCAAAGATGCACATTCACTCAAGGGTGGCAACCATTTTTCACTACTATCCTTAGCTAGAACATGCATCCTTTCAGCTTGTGGTTGCTCAAGGTGAAGATCAGAGCAATTCGAACTGCAATCAACCAAAAGCTGAAACAAATGCTGTGTTTTATTTAATAAACTCCAGCAAGACAAGGCTGCCTTGTACACATAATGTAATTTGTTTGGGATGTAAAGACTGAAAGAATAATTGCTTTGGCTCCAGGGCAATAATAATAATAATAACAAATTTCTGCACGAACAGGAAGGAAACTGTCAGGCTAAAATGCATATTAAAGAAACAGTATTTCCTTTTACTTCTGTGTATCAGTATGCAGAGATCGTCAGTTCTTGATGTTTTGCTCGAAGACATCACACATCACCAGGAGGTCATTTCTTCTTGCCTGGGAACTACGCAGTCTGTTAAAAACAAGAGAAAGAGAAGGAAGGAAAAGGGCTGTGTCTGAAGAGTGCCTGAAAGTATAACTGAAGAGGAAAAAGCATGAGCTAATTCAAGCTCTTGGAGACAATTTTATGACTGGGAAGGTGTAACCATCATGTAGAGCAGACAGGCCCAGGCAGCAGCATTTGGAAGTATTCAGAGAGGTGACCTGCTGTGCCCCAGCCCCTCGTGGCTGCCCAGGAGCATTTTTGGTATTGGTTGGGCACTTGGAGGGTTTCAGGTTCCTGCTGTGTGGGGGATGATATTGATAACTTACCCCCTGGGATAACACCTCTTCCTTTGCTGTTTCAGCTCAAACAGACGCTGTGAGACCTTTTCTCTTTCTTGCAGCTGGGTTGCCATCACTGGAGAACCGGTAATGCGGTCACAGCCCTGAGCACGGATTCAGCCTGGGACACCCAGCAGCAGCCATGAGCAGCCTCCTGTCACGTCTGGACCCACGGCGGGTGCCATGGGGGGCTGCAGGCCATGCTCTGCGCTCCCGCGTCCTGCGCACCAAGCCTGTGGAGTCAATGTTGGAGGGCACAGGGACAGCAGGAGGCCAGGGCACACGGCTGGCCAAGGTCCTCACCACGCTCGACCTCATCTCCCTTGGTGTTGGCAGCTGCGTGGGCACTGGTATGTATGTGGTGTCCGGCCTGGTGGCCAAGGAGATGGCAGGGCCTGGAGTCATCGTGTCCTTCATCATCGCTGCTGTCGCCTCCATCTTGTCAGGTGAGTCATTCTGGTAGGTTTTGACTGAGGTCTTGGGTACACTCTGGCTACCTTCATGGCTGAACAGCATGCCAATGATCAGCACTGGTCTCGTGGCATTGGGAACATCCATGAGGTAATGGCACCCAGGACACAGACAGCACTGAGGGGTAATGACATCTCCTTACACTGAAAGCCCCTTTTGCACTGGTGTTCCCCACCCAGATGGGGTGCCCAGGTATGAGGAGCCAGCAGGACAGTGCAGGTGGGGCTGAGCCCAGCAGCTCCTCTTCTACCTTTGGAAATGTTGTTATTGGCTCCTGTTCACTCAGGATCACTCTTTGAATTTCCAACAAAACAAAGCAAACAAAGCAATGTGCAGAGAGGGAGGAATTATATATTTCAGTGAAAAGTCAGCGAATTGCCTCCCGTGAACCCAGCTGAGCATATGGCCTGAGCTGCAGTTTCCACATAAGCCAGTACTGCTGGCATTTGTCCTTTCCAGATCAGCGCTAACATGATGATGTGATGCCCCCGCTCTCCCTGCTCACAGGACTTTGCATGCTGTGTCAGTCTGGCAATCCAGCTTGCGTGTGTGGGCTGGGCAAGGAAACCTGACTCAGTGACAAAGGACTTCAATGCGGGATGGGAATGACCTGACTTTACTTTTCAAGTCCTCGGATTATTGTGCTTTCCCCATCCCCCACAGCCCATTTTGTGATGCAAACCAAATGAAGTGGAGCAACCTGGGTGGGTCCTCTCTGAGAAAACACGTTGTCCCCAAAAAGAGCCTTTTTCCCCCAAGCTGTGGGCCCTGCCCCACAGCAGGGAGCTCCTGCCGGCCCAACAAGCCCTGTCGCTCCCAGCCCTGCTTTCATCTCCCCCCTGCTTGTGCAGCCCTGGGAAAGTGTTTTCATTATCTCCTTGGCCACTTCCTTGCTTCACCACTGACACTGCTGTTGTTTGTAACAGCAGCGCATTTTTGGCAAGTGAAACCCAGTAAGGGCTGGGAGCTGGACAGGCTGCAGTGGGGATTTCAGCTCTCACTTCACATCCTGCAAGTGTGCATGGATGGATTTTAAGGAGTTGTTCTGGTTCACAGCTCGGGCAGTGCTCACCCTTGGTTATCAAGTCAGAGCCCATTACCTGCAAATTAGCCCAGGGTTTTTGGATGAAAATGCTCCTTCCAGATTGTCTTGCAGATTGCTGGTGCTAGGAGGGGCTGTAATGCTTGGAAGTGGCTAAGAAGAGACGAGGCCATCGGTAGCAGAGGTTCATGGAGGTCAGGATTTCTTTTGCATCAAAAGGGGAAATAGTGCCTGCAAAGAAGAAATGGAACTTAGCAGTGTTGCAAGGTCCCGGTTCCACAGAAATTTGTGAATCATTCTGGGAAATGGGGATGCCACTGAGATTGATGGCACTGTGGGTTTGTCACAGCCATATGCACAGAGTAACATTCAGTTATGCAGTTTTATTATCACTACTACACTACAGATAGAGCTGAGATTAATAAGAGAAAATCTATGCCCTAATAAGTTATATCATCTTCCTTTTTAAGCCATGCATACAGAGGGGAGTGCTGTGAACTTCTGCTGGAGGACCTGTAGCATTGTGAATTAAAATGCCATTATTAATGCCACCTGCTATTAACTCAGTGGCAGTCAGGGGTGAACTCAGGTCTTGCACATCTCAGCCCCCTGGACTGCTACCACATGCTATGATAAAGATTGATTTCTTTCTTAATATACACTGAAACCTAAAGCAGATAAACCCTACAGGTTGCAATATACAATGAATAGAGAAAGATTACTATTTTGGAATCCCTGTAGAGTAATTGGAAACTCAAACATTTTATACATACAGAAGTATCTGCTCTGCCATTATCGCCCTGCATCAATAAGAACCCTCTTCAAGCCTTATCTTGTCGCTGGCTGAAAGTACTGCTGCCAAGAAAGATTATATGATTTTTAAAGCTATCAAAGACAGAAACCAGACACTTGTCCCCACCAGAGCACCTGTTTCATAAATCATTCAGGCCTGCAGTTATCCGTGAATACCTTACCTTTGCGGAATGCATGCATTTTTAATCAGCTTTGAATAATGACTGTGTTGGGCTGGATGATTGGGACATCTTGTTGTTCTCATAGCTGGGCCAGCCCTGTAGAATTCCAGTTTGGAAGAGTCATGTTGAAAACTGTAGCCAGGGACAAGGACCCCACCAACGTGGTCCTGCCAGCACTTACCCTGACCAACACCCTGGGAATTTCTGATTTAGTCCATCCACGACTACTAAATAAAATCTGATGGTTGTTTCAAGATAGAAGTGTGTTAGGACCAGGATTTTATTGAAAAATACCCTGATGTAGTAAGTCTGGAAAGTATTAAATCTCACTGAAATCTCCTCCCAAGCAGCTCCAGTTACACACTTTTCACCTCTCCCCTTTCTTTATGGTTTTGCAGTTAATCCTCTGTATGAGATCTACAAGCAATATTTGTGTTAAAATAACTTAGTTCTTTCTGTGAGATGGCTTTAGACTCATCTGGCATGGGTAGAGTGAGAGCAGGATGAACAGGGCAGTGCTCATGCATGCACCTGCATTGTAGTGACCCAGAACAGGCACACAGCATCTCAGGAGAAAACAACACAGAACACATTAGCATCTCTATCAGATGAAGAAGAAACATCTGTCACCATCAAAGCTACTGTATAGAAACAGGGCCACCACGACCACACCGCCACACTGCCCACAGATGCTTTCTGTGGATGAATTTCAATATATAAATATTTTTTCTTTCCAAACAGGTGTTTGCTACGCTGAGTTTGGTGTGCGGGTCCCCAAGACCACAGGCTCTGCCTATACTTACAGCTACGTGACAGTGGGGGAATTTGTAGCATTCTTCATTGGCTGGAATCTCATCCTGGAGTATCTGATCGGCACAGCAGCGGGTGCCAGTGCCCTCAGCAGCATGTTTGACTCACTGGCCAACCACACCATCAGCCGCTGGATGATCAGCAGCGTTGGGACACTGAACGGGCTTGGTGAGAATCGGGCTGGAGAGATGTGCATCATTTTGTGCAGAGCCTCCTCCGTTAATTAGGACCTGAAATGTAATTGGAAGTTCGTCAGAAGTGAGACATGGATATTAGGCTTCATTCATTATTTACCATCCATCAGCCTCTGGTACTTTGCATCTGGTTCAGGGTCCGGGCTCTAGGTGCAGGGTTACACGATCCCAATACTTTGAGCCTCTCTGGACCAAACCAGCATTTAGCAGATCAGAACCTCAGAAAAAAAATGTATTTCTATCTCAGCTGCTAACAATAGCACAGGAACACTCTGCTCTGCTCAGCCCTGTTAAAACCCACACAGAGATTTTAGGGAGAGCCTGTAGTACTGACATGTAGAAGCTCAGGGCTGTGGTGGTTCTGCATGACCAGCAACAGCCCACTGCTCTTATCAGTAACGACAGCAAGCTGTCTTGTAGCTTTGCTGTGAAAATTTAAGGTTTGATTGACTTTTAATTTGTGATGCAAACTGGGATATGATCATTTGTTTTCTTCTCTCCAAAAACTCCTAACAGTATCTTGAGGCATCAGGATTTATCACCTCAGTAAAAGAGCTTTACCTTGCAGTCGCATGGTCACCTGGAGACCAGCTTTGCAATGAGAACTAGGAGTACTTGCAAAACTTCAGGATCTGAAAAGCATTTTCATGGAGTCATAGAATCTTTTGTGTGGGAAGGGTCACCTAGGCTAGCTATAGAAAAACAGTGACACACCTCTTTTCTCTTACCCAGGGAAAGGAGAGGAGTCATACCCTGACCTTCTTGCTCTGGTCATTGCCATCATCGTCACCATCATCGTGGCCATGGGTGTGAAGAACTCAGTGGGACTGAACAACGTGCTCAATGTGATTAACCTGGCAGTCTGGGTCTTCATTATGATTGCCGGGCTCTTCTTCATCAAAAGTGACAACTGGTCTGAAGGGCAGTTCCTGCCATTTGGATGGCCGGGGGTAAGTCTTGTGCACAGTGGGCCACGTGGTGCCACCCCTGACATGTGCTCAGCTTTGCTTGTGGTGTGCAGCCCCTGCTTCCACTTCACTCCTCAGGTCCTAGCCCTGCTCAGCCCACCCAGCTTTGGCCAGAGGCATCCAGCTCCCAGCTTGGGCCCATCCCTCCTCACCCTGCCAAACCTGAGGGACACGGCAATGCTTTGTCTGCATCTCCTGCCACTCTTAAAATAAACTCAGTCCTTTTCCTAGATGCCCTGTTGCCTAGCCAAATAGCATCTGAAAGCATACACCAGGAAATGTCGCTCATCATCAGGCTCACAGCAGCAAAACACAGTGGCTGCCCAAGGAAGAGCTCAGGAGGATCCTGCCCATCCCCTGCAGAGGGGGAGATACTTATGTTGGCTGCTCTTCAATAACAATGTTCTTGAGCATTTGTTTTGAGCACTTCATAATGCCACCTGCCAGTGCTTATTTTGTGGATGTTCCCTCAAAGCTTACTGAGAATTTGGACATATTTGGCTTTTTTAGCTTGCTTGCACTGGTTTTTATCCAAAGATGAACAGAGTCTGAAAATATCTCAGCTGGCCTAAGCCCAAGATAATTTCTCAGATTTACACTGCTCGACTCCATTGGGATTTTATGTGGAAAAATAAGCAAGAAAGTAAAGTACACCAAAAGCCTTGATTGCTAAAAGGATCCCAAGCAGACATGCTGTCCCTCCACCTCTGTAAATCAGCATTTCTCCTCTGGATCATGGCAGTGAGGAGCACAGTGCTCAGGCCCATTTAAGAACAGAGGTCAAATTTACTTTTGGATGGTACCTGTATTTTTCTTTCCTATTTTATGGCAGAAAAAGAGTGCCGAAAACAGGAGCTTGGTTCCAACTCAATTCTCCAGACCTCCCTTGGCAAAAAATACATGGTTTTAAAAGATACGTTACCCAAAATGCATGAAAAATAATAGGGTCTTCCTATGGCTTTCAGATGGCTGTTTCTCTCTGAAATCATTTGTAGAAGTTAATCTACCACAACACAAGCTTGAGATCCATGGAAGCATAGAGATGCTTTGAAAAGGGAATTACAGACTGTCCCCTGAAAGAGGTGAATTCTCCTGTGTGCTCCATCGCTAAAGAACTGAGACAGATGTGATGGACATGCAACATCCAGCCAGCCACATGCATGCAAGGGCTTTGCAACTACAAATTAGCTCTTTCCTTACAGCTATGCAGTCTTTAGCCAGCTTCAGTGTTTGTTTCTTATAAACATGCTAATATTGTACACTAAGAAAAAACGTGATAAAATAACCAGCAGTACAAATAATTCCTCTTCCAAGTATTCCAACCTGTCTGTGGCTTCCAAGGAAAGCAGAGGTTGTTTGGAGAGTGGTGCACATCTGACTGTCCATGTTCTCTCTCTCTCTGTTCAGCAGATCTTGCTGCCTGGTGAGAAGTCCCACTAATGTGAAACACATGAACATGCTACAAGTCTCTACTAATATAAATGGTTGTGGGGTGGAATGATGGGGAGTCAGTAAATCCCTCAGGATCTGTAGTGTTTTCAGTGCCTCCACGCAACCCTAACACTACACCCCAGTGCAAGTTAAATAAGCACAAAATGGTTTTGCATGATCACTTGTTCCCAATTGGGTGCTAGCCACCCTCTTGGCACTGAGACACTGCGTCCTCTCTGCAGGTTCTCAAAGGGGCTGCAACGTGTTTCTATGCCTTCATTGGCTTCGACATCATCGCTACCACAGGAGAAGAAGCAAAGAGCCCCAACACCTCCATTCCCTATGCCATCACAGCCTCACTCGTTGCGTGTTTGACAGCATATGTGTCCGTAAGTACCTGTTATATGTGTATATATATGAATACACGTCCATACGTACTAGCTATATGTGTACAGCCATCCACTGTGAGTCTGGAAGAAGTTGAAGCAAGCATGGTTCTATGGGGCAGGACACACATGGTTAGCCACAGCCTGTTCGACCTCTCTGCACCCAGTAAATGCATGTCTATACTAGGAATTTCAGGTCAAGGTTATCTCCTTGTTGCCTTACGGTGGCAGAGACCGAGGTAGCAGAGTCCCTGGATTAACCACACCACAGTAAATCACACACAACCCAAACATCTGCATTTTACATCTTCTCCACAGGAGAACTCAGTTTTTTTTGTGTTTCCCACCCTTGAGAAGTAGCCCCTGTAACTGCAAGCCTCCAGCAGAGCTCAGGGCTGCAGCTGATCCTCTGTCCTACTCATCTTACCTTCCCCAGGTAAGCATCATCCTCACGCTGATGGTGCCATACGATGCCATCGACACCGAGTCCCCTCTGATGGAAATGTTTGTGGCACGTGGTTTCTATGCAGCCAAGTTCATCGTTGCCATTGGGTCTGTGGCCGGCCTGACAGTCAGCTTGCTGGGCTCTCTCTTCCCAATGCCAAGAGTCATTTATGCCATGGCTGGTGATGGGCTGCTCTTCAGGTCAGTCGTATGTACACAAGCATTTGGCTTTCTTCATTGCCTTCCCAGCCAGGTAAGGGCAACTACAACAAGCAGTCACTGCAATCTGCAATTTTAACCTTCTATAACCATTTTCTTGCTGCAGGTTTTTGTCCCATGTCAGTTCTTACACAGAAACCCCAGTGGTGGCTTGTATTGTCTCCGGGTTCCTCGCAGCTCTGCTCTCCTTGCTGGTCAGCCTCCGGGACCTGATAGAGATGATGTCCATTGGCACGCTGCTTGCCTATACACTGGTGTCTGTCTGTGTCCTGCTCCTCCGGTACCAGCCTGAGAGTGACATCGATGGCTTTGTCAAGTTCCTCTCTGAGGAGCACACCAAAAAGAAAGAGGGTATCTTGGCTGATTGTGAGAAGGAAGCTTGCTCCCCAGGCAGTGAAGGAGAGGAGTTCACAGGCCCACCAACCAACACGTGTGGGGCAAAAAACCTTCCATCACTGGGGGACAATGAGATGCTCATTGGGAAATCTGATAAATCCACCTACAATGTGAATCACCCCAATTACGGCACAGTCGACATGACCTCGGGGATTGAGGCAGATGAGTCTGAGAACATCTACCTCATCAAGCTGAAGAAGCTGATCGGCCCTCGCTACTACACCATGCGGATCCACCTGGGGCTGCCTGGGAAGATGGATCGGCCCACAGTAGCCACCGGCCATACAGTCACCACCTGCGTGCTCCTGCTCTTCGTCCTGATGTTCATCTTCTGCTCCTTCATTATTTTCGGGTCAGACTACATCTCTGAGCAGAGCTGGTGGGCCGTTCTCCTTGTTGTGCTGATGATCCTTCTCATCGTCGTGCTGGTGTTTGTCATCCTGCAGCAGCCAGAGAACCCCAAGAAGCTGCCCTACATGGCACCCTGCCTCCCCTTCGTCCCCGCGTTCGCCATGCTGGTGAATATTTATCTTATGCTGAAGCTCTCCACAGTCACGTGGATCCGATTTGCTGTCTGGTGTTTTGTGGGTGAGTCCCAGATTATTTTAGTACTGACCCTGCTTTGAAAGGGTGGTAATAACGTTGCTGATTAATGCTTTTTTTCACCCCAGTCCCTTGCATTTGCTCCTCATAATGCTGGAGTTCTTAGAAGTCTGTTAATCAAGGCCCCAAACTAACACAAAAATTACACCTCCAGAAAAATGTCACCTTGATGGAAGCAAACTTCTTCACGTTAAGGTAACTGTTCTGATGAGTCTTCTGATGGAAAGTAGGTGGGATTCCTGCAGAAATCTGCCTGCTTTCTTGCTATTTCACCTGCCTGAGCTCTTTCAGCAGCCCACACCAAGATTGAAGCACCACATTTCTAAAATGCAATGCTGTCCAAGTAGCTCTCATAGCTCCTCCTGAAGGCTCTCAACATCAGACTACAGAGAACTGAAGCAACAAGGAATATCAGAACCAAGGACTCCTCAGAGAGAAATAGCAGCCATATGAGCAAACACAGATAGGATTCCCATAGGAACCCCAGCTACAGACAGCAGACCCTGAACGTTGGTGCCAGCATCCAAAACAGCCATCCCTGGCTGAGCACCCCAGTAGATGCTCTTCCCATTGGGAAGGTGTGAAAGTGGATTGTTGTAAAGGTTGGAGGCAGCTGCTGCCTGCCATAAGGAAAAAGTCCTGTCTGTTCATCACACGAACAGCCTTGAATCTCCCTTCAATATCCAGAACAGTTTCTTAGCTTCCAGCCCTTGGGGGAGATTGCTACCAGCTTTCTTCCTCCATGTCCACACATCCTCTTGTTTCAGAGTAAGGATAGGGGAGGCAGGCAGCTCTCACAGGTAATTCCTGAAGCACCACATCTCTGAGCACCTCTGAGGCCTAAGCTGAGCTACTGTGGAGCCAAATACAGCCCATAGGCTAGAGAGGAGATGCACGGTTGAATGAGTGAGATTGTAGCTCACTCAGCCAATAAGTGAAGGAGCAAATCAAGACAAAGCCCTTTCACCTGTTCTTTAGAAACAAAGTGGTTTCAGAGCATCAAATCAGTCTGCTGTGATTAGCCATTGCACCTGTGTGCACATCTGAAATCTTGTCAGGTGCCAGCAGTGGTTACGAGATCATCCTGCTGGTGTGTGCTGGACCCGGGGCACATTGGGCTGTGTATATTGGCAGGAGAGATACTGAGATCTTAAAAAAAATCCAGAGGGAAAAGGTCGGCTGGAATGCTGCTGGGGTGGAAATGTGGGCTTCCAACAGTAGGCCAGGACAAGTCTGTTGGGAGCTGCTTTCCCACCAAGGCTGCAGATGGCACAGTCACACGGTTAAGCAGCTGTCCCAGCCAATGTTTTAAACACAGCAGTCCCCAGTCACACTCTGACAACACTCACTCTGCTGGTTTGTAGACCAGACGTCAAAGAAAGCACGCGTTCACTTAAAAATAAAAGCAAAAAAATATTTACTCAGACTAAGCAAGCCCTCACCAGCTCGAGCCAACTGGCACTGAACAGGAGGAGGCTGGATGGAGGAGGCTGAATGCTGGCATGGGCTGTGGGGACAGGTGTGGCTTTGGGGTATAGTGTGGGCCAGGAGGGGAATGATGGCGCAGCATTGCCCTCCCCAGCAGTCTCTCACTCTCGTTCACCCCAGGTCTGCTCATTTACTTTGGCTATGGGATGTGGAACAGCACACTGGAGATCAGTGCCCGCGAGGAGGCCCTCCACCAGAGCACCTACCAGCGCTATGATGTGGATGTTGACCCTTTCTCCGTGGACGACGGCTTCTCCTATGCCACTGAGGGTGAGAGCTACCCGGACTGGGGCCCTCCCGAGGACAAGGGCTTCTCATACCAGCAAATGGCAGGAACAAAGGAAAGCCATCGGACGAGTAGCAGATCGAAAAGCAAGGGAAGGCACAAACCGTCCTCAGAGGCCCTCATTGCCAACGATGAGTTGGACTACTCACCTGAGTAGTGGGGCAGCAGGGGGACGTTGTGCTGCCAGCCAGCCAGGAAGGGCCTGCGGCTTCCCTGCCCCGTCCTGTTCTCCACCACCATCCTGTCACCTCCGGTCCTCGGGTCACACGCCGCAGCCGTTGCTGACCCCAAACCAAACCCACCCAAGGGCTTTGCCAGCTGAGTCCCACACCAGGGAATGCTGGAGCCCTGGTACCTGCCGAGCCCCAGTTGGCGCCCAGTGGGAGATGTGCCAAACTGAGGGGGCTCTGAGAGGTGGAAGGAGCCACGTGGGGGGACGGGATGGGTTTTCCCTGGGGTATAGTCACCCTATAGCCACTCCTGTGTGTTTGGCACTTCCTTAGCATGTGTGCTTTTTCCTCAAACCACCCAGCAGTGACAGCTTAACCAGAGGGACAGGCAGGTAGGACACAAAAGTGAAACACTTTCATCCAAGGGGGTGGCTCAGCTCAGTTGGCCCCATCAGTTGGTGTCTTCATGGCTGTTCCAGCACTAAGTGTATGCAACAAGGCCACTCCATGCTGGTCTCCAGGCCCAGAACCCAAATGTCCTGAATACCAGGATTCAGTGTTAGTCCACGTCTTGCACTGCTTTAGACAGTCTCAAACAAATCCCAAAATCCTGGCATAGCCAAGCATCCTGAATCTGAGCTTGGCCTCCTTTCAGATCACACCTGACCTAGACTTGTGCAAGCAGTCAGTAAGCCCCATGCAGTGTCCCTGAGACTGGACTGGGCACTGCTCCCACCACCTTGTCTTTCCCAAAACAGCCAGCCCATTGTCTGTGAACTGTTGTGGGCACATCCCAGCACTCATTCTGGCCTCCACGCTGTTTCTAACCTTGGCTTGGTGGATACTGTGTGAAAAGGTACAAAAATGCTGCTTGCTCTAGAGTGACACTTCTAAAGTGAAACAGAAAGGAGCAACTGGGAGGGCTTCAGGATGGGGGTAAGGGTTTGGTAAAAGGACCTGTTAAGCTTCATTCTGGACCCCACTCGTGCTTCCCCTCCTCCCCCCCCTACAAGCAGAAACCCAAGAGCATCCCACCCAAAAGCCTCCACAATGCACATAAACTCTACCAACCTACTTGGAGAGCTGTCCTACATGCTTATCCCCAGTGGTGCTGAAGCCCTCGTGATGGACACTTGTGCCCTGCTGCTCCCCTGAAGGATGCCTTAGAGATACGCAGGAGAGATGGCACCTTGCAGGTCTGGCTTTATGCTTTCAGGGAGAAAGATCGTTGCTGTTTTCTGACCAGCTCTCAAACTAAACCATGGGGTGGTCATCCACGTCCCACTACCGCACGGTATTTAGGCATCTGATGGATCACAAACACGTGCCCAAGTACCCTGCTGAGTCGAAGCCTGTTGTTCCTTTTGCAGCCTTAATCTCTTGCTACAGAGCAGTTTGCAGTACCAGTGTGTGTTGTCGTGTCCACCTGAGTATCATTTGGTGAGAGCCTGATCCCTTGCTCTTTGGCGTCTGTAGGCACCTGTCGTTCTATCAGCTTGCTGAGCGGGGCCCTTTGGCTGCTGTGGTTCCCCTGCAGCCATCCACCATTCCTCATTCCTTCTCCATCCTTTTCCTACCCCTTATCCATCACTTTCCCTTCCCCATCTCCATCCCATCCTCATCTATTCATAGGGAAGCAGGGCAGGATGGCTGCCCACATCCCCAGGGCCACCAGCAAAGGTCATTTGGTCCATCACCTGTAGGCAACATTAGCCTAGGGCCAGTCTGGGATGCTGAGAGGGGCCAGGAAGCTGGTACAAGAGCTGCTGCAACCCAAATATTTCTCCATGCCCTAAAAGGAGATTTTCATGCAGCCACCACATTACAAAAGAGCATTGCCAGCACCACTACGGTCCCACTCCATGCCAGGAAACAGCATGCCTTTGCTGGAGCCCAAAGCGTGGAGCAGAAATACCTCACATCCACCAGACCAGCCCAATGAGATCTCGGTCCCTCTGCAGGTTGTGACCAGAGCAACACAACCCAGCACGCATCCTCTGCACAGCAGAGGGCTCACGCCCCGAGCGACACCGGTGTCACAGCCCCAGCTTGTAAATGATCCTCACTTCTCTCGTTTTGTTTTCGGTCTTTCTGATGTAGATCTTGCTTTTTTTGCAGATGGTACTTTCTGGTGTAACAGTTTTCTGCAGTTCTGGTATGAAATTGGTGTATTTGTTACAAGAGTTTGTTCCATTATTTTATTTTACTTTATTTTTGTGGTTTCCAGAAGCCCATTGGTGCATTGTACAATGGGGTCTTGTAGTGTGTCACGAGAAAGAAAAAAATATGCAGATACATTATGGAGTGATCTTTATTTTCAGATGATTGTGTTGTTGAAAACTATACATATAATATATATAAATATATATATATTATCAAGATACTACAAAAGAAATCTAAATTTACCAAAATCTGTATATTTTAATAAATGCATAAAGCTTTATTGTGTGCCTTTACATTACAACAGACAGACAAGTGAGCAAGAACGAATGGATTTCTAAAGGAAGTCAGAGACAAATGTGTCTCAGCATCAACTTCCATAGTAATGTAAACCTTTTAAATGGAAGAATAAATACAATTAAGAAAGAAAAGGAGGACTTTTCCCATACAAGTTTCTTTAAGCTGATCAGTACCTGGAAGTCCAATATTTCTCCAGTGTTAAATTGAAGTCAGAGCTGAAAAAGAATCTTGCCTTAAGTGCTTCAACATTTCCTTTGTAGAAGATGCAGTTCAATGGGCTGACTTTGGTATTTACTTGCACTGTTGTGAAAAAAAAAAAAAATGAAGTGGTTATCTGTTTACACAATAAATAAAAAAAATAGAAAGAAAAAGAAAATGAGAGCCAATGGCCACAGGTTGACCACAGCAGGGCAAAGCTTACAGAGATCCTTCACATGGGGATGCTCCTGGTGGCACAGTGATGGGGGCACACCGAGATGGGAGGCGGTGGGTGCTGACCCAGGGAGGGTTCTGTTGGGGTGTGGGGGACCACCCCTGAGTTGGGGTGACAACAGAGCAGCCACCATTCCATCACTGATGCCAGGTGAGGTGTGGAGCAGCTCGTTGTGTTCCAATACATTTGATTGAATTCTGAGGGTTTGGTGCGATGAGCAAAAAGTGCTGGTAATGCCATGGCCAGCCCTGCCCAGCAGCCAGGGATCTGGAGAACTCTAGGCACCTGTGATCCTGGGTAGAGCGCAGGGAGGGCAAGGAACTGAGTGCCAGCCCCATGTGCCTGAACATGTCCATTTGCAGCCTAAAGAAAGGAAAAAAAAAAATACCCCAAGTGCTGCCTTGTTCCCCATAGGATTCCACACCTCCCTCCTGTTGGGATTTGCTGAGCTTCCCACAGCATTACAGTGGGATGCACTCCTGCCCTGAGGTCTCCCTCTCTGCCACCAGCCCCAGGGCTGATGTGTGTACAATCCGCAGCCCCCGCCGCCCGCACAAGCTGGCACCCACACATCAATGGCAGCACTGACGCGGCCCTGCCGAGCACACAACGACCAACTGTGCCCTGCTGTGATGTCATGGGCACAAGTGTCCTGCAGAGCCCTGGGCTGTGCCTCCAGGGCTGCTGGAGCTCAGGGCAGATGCTGTGTGCTGGAGCAGCAGGGTGAACACCAAGGGCCAAGCTCCTTATCCATGCTATCCCAGGGGGAGTGCAGCCATCCTCATTCTCTCCCTCTAAATGCTCCCATTTCTGCTTCATGTCTACCCAGGGCAAAGTGTGGGGCTGCAGCATCTGTGGCCCTAGTTGGGCTCTCCAACTACAGCAGGCCATGGATGGGTAGATCCCAGTGGATGAATGAGCACATGTCAGTGTACCAAGGTTTGTCCTACTTCCCTGTTTCCAGATCTCTTCCCACCATCCCAGACCTCCTAGTGGGATGTGCACACAGCTCCAGGCTTTCCACTTGCTTTGGCCCCAGGGCTGAAGTGTGCACCAATTACATGGAGTGAGTTAACAGCCCTGGGAACAGATGGGGCTTGGAGTCACAGTAATTGCTACAGCCTCTAGAAAGGACAGAGCTGGATCTTGATCTTACGTGCTTTTAATCAAAGAGACTGATGACCCCAGAGCAGACTTGAACTTGAGTTCAGAGCAACAAGATTTCAGGCTTCTCCAATGGGTTTCCAAGTCTCCTGGATGGGAAAAATGCCACGAGCCCCCCTACCCTGGGGTAAGACACAGGGGAAAACACCTCAGGCTGCAGTTGATTCCAAGCAGGAAGGTTTTGCATACTGCCCCAAAATCAAAGGCAGCCTTCAGTCTGCAGCAGAGCAGAACTTATCCCAAACTGCTTTCAAAAAAACCTTCAAAATCATTAGGAAACTGCATCATGGAAAAGCTTGTCATGGGAGCACACAGGAAGGAAGGAAAAGGAGAAGGCAGAGCCACAGATCCTCTGTTATTTATTGTACAGTATTTCAGTTGAAGTACAAAGGCATCATCAGTATTCACCAGAATTGCATTGTGACAGTGTAACTGTGTGTTAAAAACATGCTAAAGAACAGTGAACACAGATTTATGGGATGAAAGCAAATGTAAATGTAAAAACACAGTTTTAGTAACAGATCTGTACAAAGGAGGGAAAAAAAAGACAAAACAAAACACGAAAAAAGAGTGTGGGGATTAGAGCCCCCAGAGTCAATGGAACTATATACAGACACTGTTACGTATCCCAGCGTTAGGACCTTTGGGTTCTGTTTCCTTCATACTGATGACCGGGGGGAGTGGGGGAAACATTGTTACTAAAACGATCAAATCCGTACAAAAGTATTTACAGAGAAAGGCAGAAAAAATCCCCTACTGTTCCGAAAGAGAAACATTTGCCTGTTGGGAGGGTGCATCTCCCTCAGCCCTTGCTCCCAGACGGTGCCAGAGCGGTGACCTTGGGGACAGGAAAGCAAATGGGGATGTGCTGGAGTCCTCAGCAGCGGGGAAGTGCCTCTCATGTCTGTTTTGCTGCTTTCAGCTCTCTTGGTGAGCAGTAAAACAAAAAGCCCCAAACCCACCTGAGGCCCACACACCACCCCGGGGGCAGGAGGACCGGGAGGGTGAAACTGGTGGGAGTGAGGAGTGGGGGCTTGTTTTCTAGAGAAGGGGACAACAAGGGGGGATAACAACACTTGGGGCTGCCAGGCGCTTGGGCTGCTGTTTTAAAACCTTCCCCTGGAGCACAAGAGCAGCGAGTGCCAGGAGAAGTGAACCCATGGCGTGCAGACCCAGTGGGGGTGGGAGCTCAGACGTGGGCGCTCTTAGCGTGGGTGGGGGAGCTGGAGCCCGAGGCGTAGTAGAAGCGGTTCTCGCCGAAGGTCTGAGCATCCCCTGAGCAGCAGACGATGACGCAGCCACCAAAGAGGCAGAGGGCAGAGCCGATCCAGCCCGTGTACAGGGAGTAGCCAAAGCTCATGATGGTGGTTTCACGGTGGGCGCAGACGGGGAACCAGATGGTGGCCACCACACCGCACATGGCTGGGGAGACAGGAGGGGAAGAGCCAGTCATGTATGAAATGATATCATGAATGAAAGGTAGAATCAGTAGGGTTGGAAAACACCTCTGTGATCATCCAAGTATGACCATCAACCTCACACTGAGTGTGGGACTGGCAGGATACCCAGCAAGCCCAGGGGATGGAGCATCCATCCTTCCTTGGCCCCTCAAGACAGACCCACACGCTATTAGATGTGTGCAGCTCGGAGTTAGTCTCCTGCAGCTTGTGTTTCCTCTGGAGGATGGCGAGGAACCCATTCCCACACTGGACCCATGGGGAACACATCAGCATTGGCTTCAGGACTCCTAACACCAGAGTGGGAGAGGGGTGGGGATGCCTGAGATGGGAGAGGTGGGGAAGGACCAGCAACAGGGAGCAGAGTAACTGCAGCCTGACACAATCCAAGGTATTTCATTTCAAAGGCTGAAGAATGAAAGTCAGGCCTGAAACTGGTGCTCTGGAGAGCTGCACATTTAGTGGGAGCTGAGGCAGTAAAACCTCAACTCAGAGTCAGCTGGAAAGTGGATCCCACTTCCCTGTGGAAAACAGAGTCAGGAGACAAGGCAATGCAGTGAAGCTTCCCAGAGACCTACTGAAATGAGTCAGAGGAGCACAGCATTCAGCCCAGAGCCCACAGAGCACAACAGCTGAGGGCTTCCAGTTTTGCTCCAGGCTTTTCCACAAAAGCAGGAAGGGAGCAGTGAGGTGAAGAAGATCCCCATACAAAAACTCATCCCTGCATTCTCCTGGCATCACCCCACTCCCTGCTCTCACCCTGCATGGCCTTCATGCAGCAGAGCCAATGGCCTTAACCACCTACAGGAGCGGGTCCTAAAACAATACCCCTTTATGGCCCGCACATCTGAGAGGAATTAATCCGTCAATATTGACTTGCCTCCGGGACAAGCTGTGCAGGACTCCATCCTTGTGGCTATCAGAGAATCAGAGCAAAACAATAACAGGGCTGTGGCAGCGCTACAGATCTCCGCCGACCGCACTAAGAGATATGTGGAGGCGGTGTCAAAAAGTTAAGGTTGCAAGAGGGGGGAAAAAATGAGACAGAGAAAAAATAAAACTGTTTGGTTAAAGCGGAAAACAAACCATTGCTGCTGGCCAGTACAGCAGAAAGCCCATCCCCAATCACTGTGGTTATTGTGAGAAAAAATATTTTCATATGGAAAAGAGAAGAAGGTTCGGAGGATGCTAATGAAGCCAGCAAAGACCTGGGGCCTCCTCAAAGCAAGGGCCCTGCGGCTCTGGGAGCGGGTTGTGGGGAAGGAGGGCTGCCCCTGCTGCAGCTCATGAGCCTCCAGAGAGGGGTCAGATGGGAATCTGCAAAGCATTCTAATGGGCTCCAGCATAAAGCTGCTTTGTTGTCCAAAAGGACACAATCATCTTTTCTTCTTCTGTCCACAGTAAATATATATATATATATATATAGGCATCCATAGACTATAAGAGCCTTATCCCCTCAGCCCCCCCCCCCCATGGCGCCGCTGAGAGGACAACGCTCACGTTGGGCCAAGGGGAGCTCTCAGGGACACCGGGACAATGGCATCTCTTGTGCAGTGGGGCAGCCCACTTGTGCAGTGTAGCACCACCTTATCGTCGTGCTGACAATGCTCGAAAGCTGGAAGGCTGGCCAAGGGCTGAGCAGGGCTGCAGCTGCCGGCGATCCCAGTGGGGAGGAGGAACACACTGGGATGGCTGCTGCAGTCAGTGCAGTCTGGCAGAAAGCAAGAGGAGCAGCTCGAATCCTATAGACTTCTATCACATTGTCCCCACTGACACCACCTGTCCCTGTGTCCCACATCCCAGCAGGTCCCACTTCCTTCTGACTGTACACCTGATCCATAGGGCTGAATCTCTTATCATTTGCCATTATAGGCATGGTTTAATTCAGCAGTGGAAGCATATGTAGAATCATTAAGGTTGGAAAAGACCTCAAACATCACCCTGTCCAACCACCCACCGATAATGTTCATTATCTGTCCTTACAAAGCGCAAAGCCATTTTATGCAGGTTATGTAAGTGTTTAATTCTGCTTTCCCTCCTGTCCTGAACCACCTGCCCATGGGGAACACACAAGCACTGCCTTCCAAGCCATAGACTGGGAGGAACATATTAGTATCATCTATTTAGAAGATAAGAGCTAACACGGTCAGTTAGCAGTGGTAAATCCCAGTAACTAACGTATTTTCCATCTGTTTATCATCCTCAGGTCCCTCACTTCCCCATGGGAAAATGATCGCTTGGGTACCAGCATGGGGTCCCCCACATTAGCACCAACAACATGGGATGGGACAGGTTTTTCCATCAACATTGCACAGGAGATGTTTTCATAGCAGCTCAGAGCATGTCACCACCGACAGCCGTGTGCAGCCATCAATCAGTTCCCTTGGTCAGACAGGATCAAGCAAAGACACAAATACATCAGCATGCAGGATAGGAGGGTGTGCACACGTTGCACTCTGCGGCCTGCTATTATCAGCGGACAGGAAAATCAATGGAATATCTGAGCCCATTGTTTTCCTGGCAAGTTTTCAACTATTTTTTTCTCTCCCCCCCCCTTTTTTTTTCATGGTTCCACACTGTGTTTCAACTCCTTCTTTCCTCTTTAACAATTTCAGTGCTAAATTCCATCCCCTCCCTGCGCAACACTCAGCATTTGCCACGGAGCCAACTCCACTGATCACATCCCCACTCAATGTATCTGCAGAGTTTGTGGGTCTGGATTTGTTTCCTTCTAACCAGACCCCTGAGAGCTGTGCTCAGGCCTGGATGTTTGGGGGAAAACACAGAAACCCACGAGTGAGAGATCAGTGGCCAGAGCATAAAAATAACAGTCCATGACAGAAAGGCTTTTAAGCCAGCATTATGTCTTCTGAGGCCTGATTTTCATACTTATTGAATGCTCTGGAACGGTGACACTCCGTTTTTCCAACAACAAATCATTAATCAGCTTAAACAATGTCAAAGTCCCAAGCTCCATGCATTACTCTCCTTCCAAGGGGACCGATTTGCTAACCAGCCTGGAAAAACAAATGGGTTTTGTAGGAAAGGAACATGTTCATCCTTTATCATTTCCCAGCTCTAAGGCAGCCCAGATCACACAGGGGTAACGACCAACAAGAAGGCCAAATATGACCTGCTGGCCTTCATCCTTGTTATCTCTCCTCACTGGACTCACACCATGGCAGGACCAGACCCAAAACCCAGCTTCATCCCCACAGAGCTCTGGGCTTTCACTTGTTCTCATGCAGTGTGACTCATTGTAGCCACTGCCACGTCTGCTGCTCCTGCAATCCTGCTGCCCTACTGCAAAGCAGATTTAGGGGCAGTGCTCTCAGCCACTCAAAATGGAGCTGGTCTACAGCACAAAACTAACATTTCCCATTTGTTTGCCACAAAGCGCAGCTCTGCTGGGACTCTCCCAGCTCTGGGACCAGAGATAACAGCAGAACAGACCCTCCTGTTGCTACAGTATCACTGACAGCATGAAAAAAATCCTTTTGTTCATTGCCAAGTCCAGATCTGTGACTGGAGGTTTCAGGACAGGGATGAAGGGACACATTCCCAGAGCTCTGCAGTGTGACTGCAACTGATGAGATGTCCCAGGCAGGCCCCATAGAGCTGATGTTAGCATTTCCAGCTGTGGCAACAGCCCCTTCAAGCTCACAGCTATTGGAAAGCCCTCCTTGGTCTCACTCCTAAAATTCAGACATACTGACTCATCCTAACTTCCTCACTGGAGCAGAGACCTTGTAGGAGGAAGGTATAGAATCATAAATGCTGGGAAAGATATCTAGGATCACCAAGTCCAATCCCGACCCATTCCCTCATGCCCACTGCCCACATCCATCAGTGCCACAGCCCCGTGGCTCTGAATTGCTCCAGGGATGGTGATTCCACCGCTCTCTGGGCAGCTGTGCCACTGCATCACTGCTCTTCATCAGAAGAAATGTTTCCTAATGCCCTGATCCTCCCCCGGTCCTATTGCTGGGAGAAGAGACCAAACCCACCTCACTTTTTTGTTTAGTATTATGGAAATCGGTAGAATGGCAGATGTGCCAAAGCTGGGTGGTGGGCACCTCCCATCAAGGCATGGAGGGATCTGCTGCACAAGGGCTCCATCCCTCCTTGTATCCATGCATCCCCAGCTGGGGACATGCAGCTCCATGTGGTGCCCACTTGAATAAAACCTCAGGAGAAGCAGAAGAAAGAGGAGCAGGGTGATGTCAGCGCTGGCTGCCGGCGAGCAGCAGAGCCGCACAAAGAAGCCACTTTCCCTCTGCCCCCTCCTCTGCCAAGCAGACGGGTGAAAACAAGGCCCCGCAGCCTGTGGCTGGGGTGACGAGGCCTCAAGAACACGCAGGTGCCGTGTTGGGGACAATGAGCTTCACAGGCTGAGCTGCACAAAACAATCTCCTCCACGGGCCCCGCAGATGGGAAGAAATCCCAAGGACAAGGCTGGCAGGAGGCACAGGGCTGTGTCCCCTCCCGCGGCCTGACTGCCTCCTTGTTGATGTCCCACAGGAGCAGCACCCGCTGCCCATAGATCTTCCCCTCCCTGCTCACACAGCACACCATCCCAAAGCAGAGGAGGCCACGGCATGCCTTACCCAGGAGGATGATGAGGATCCCTCCCAGCTGGGAGCGGCGGTACTTGGCAGCACCGGGCTCGTGGCCCATCCGGATGCAGGGCAGCACGGTGATGAGCAGGAAGATGGCGGGGAGGCCCAGCACGGAGGCGGCGATCATCAGCGCTCGGCACGCCTGGACGTAGCCTGTAGGTGGGGTGAGGACAGAGGATCTGGGTTATTTGGCTCAAAAGGAGGAAAACTTTGGGCAAACGTTGCTGTCTGATGAGCTCCCAACACCTTCACAGAATGTGAGAGATGGATTCTATGGCTCGGTGTAATCTTTTGTGTAAGCAAACACCCAGCGGGCGTGAGACAGTCGGTGTGCAGCTCAGAGCTGTGCAAGGCCAACCATCTCCATGGAGTGAGGAATACACAGTGCCTTCCCAGCAAGATGCTGGGATATCAGGAAGCTGGGAAATATGGTAGCGAGTGAAACAGCTGGGAAAAGGTTTTCCTAAATCTTTTCAGCCTCGGAGGAGCCACACTATTCCTCGGTCCCCTCCAGACACCACAGGGTGCTGCAAAGAAATGTCGCTTTCTGTTGGGGGAAGACTTTGTTCTCTCATTTATTAAGTTTAATTCAATGTTTTGTCAAGATAAGCCATTTTCCTGCCTGCCGTGCTGGATCACAGCACACAGCAGTAGCTATAAGCAAACTTACTGGACTGTAAGTACTGACAGGGAGAACAGGAGCTGCTCTGAGAGGTCCAGCACTGCCAGCCTCTGTGTAACATGGGCTGGGCGTTGTAGCAGAGGGAACTTCAGGAGTGACCCCTCTAACTGCTGTGAAGTTATTTCCACAGTAATTTAGAGCAGATAGAGGAAGGAAGAATGAATAAAAAACAAGGGATGCGTATTTCTACCCTGTCAGCTTTGGAAGGGGCAAAAAACCTCAACAACATAGAGCTAACAATGACTGGAATAGATGAAATAATTAGATAAAAGAACCAGCTAAACTACGGGGACAGGATCACACACAGATCTTGGCAGGTTCAGTTAGCCCCAAAGATGCATTCATCACATGTCAGAAAGCACCCAGGCAGACCATGCAGGGAGCAGACTTGACTATGCTAAGAGCTCTGCCATGTGTTGGAGCACGGGGGAAGCACAGCACCGCCAAGAACAATGACAAGCTTCCAAAAGATTAAAAGCCACAGCAGAATTAATCATGGATGCCACGAGATCCATCGTTCTCATCACTTGAAGGAACAGATCCTTCAAATTGTTAGTGGTTCATCATCACCTCGAGACAGAACTGAAATACAAAGAAGGCTGAGATACAGGAGAGTAGGCTTTGCAGCCTGGGGATAAGATGGGAAAGGAATGACTTGTTAACAGTTAGGAGCAATAGTTGGTAGAATAAGTGGACTTCAATAGCCAGAGATAAACAGTTAAAACCAGGTGTAAGCCAACGAGCGCCGTGTCAGGAGACATCCCTCAACTCTTTGGCATGTTTAAGGGACCATCCCTTGCGCTGATGAAGCAGATGGAGCTCCACCATCGACCGCCCCACAGTGGGGCACAGCCTCGCTCAGTGGGGTGGCAGGAGAGCTGGGGAGCGTACCTGGCAGGATGAGGATGTCCACCAACGGCTTGCAGTGGTAGAGGCCCGTCGCCATGACGCAGTCCGCCCACAGCCCTTTGGAGCCCAGCTCGTCCATTTTGCGGCAGGTGGTGATGGTGTAGCCGCAGGTCACCACCCAGTCGTTGGTGGCGGTGGCCACCACCACCCCGATCCACCCGATGAAGCTGCAGACAAACCCGGCCAGGTGCAGGCAGGTGGCCACCATGTCGACGCGCCGGGCTCGCGGGCCGGGACGGGGAGAGCAGGGCTGGGAAAGGCGGTGCGGAGCGGGCTGGAACCCGGAGCTGCCGGGAGCTGCGAGCGGCCGGGACTGGAGATGCCGGGAGAGGAGCTGCACTAGGGCGGCACAGAACGGCCTCTGCCCCTGGGAGGGGTCAGCGCTGCCTCCGGCCCCGCTCCATGGGAGGAGCGAAGGGGAGCCCCAACTCGTGCGTCCGCCGCAGGGCCGGGCTGGGGGCGTGCAGACAGCGCCCGGAGCGGGGCGGGCAGCCCGGACACCGAGACGCGGCCCGGGGCTGCAGCACAGCGGCGCTCCTGAGCTGCGGCGGCCCCGCTGCCATCGCCTCGTGGGTTAATGGAGCAGGAAGAGCGCGGGACGGGGAGCCGAGTTGAACGGCCGGTGCGACGCCGCGGCCGGGCGCTGCGGCGCGGGGGGGACCGCTGGTGGGCAGCGGCGGCAACTGCAGCGGTCAGCCGCGTCCCCACCGCCACGACCTGCAGCCCCGGGTCTATCGAGGCGGCAGCTGCACGTGGGGTTCATCCTTTCCCTGCACAAACCCCGCTATAGCTGTCCTTCCCTTCCCCATCCTGCTTGTTTTGCTACTGGAGCTCCCCGACGGCAGGTAGGCAACGTTACCATCCGGTGCGCAGGTCGGAGCCACTGTAGGGTAGTTTTCACCGTCGGTAAATAAAAATATTTTTCATCAAATAAAGTGTAACACTCACTTCTAATGTTAAATGTTTACAGATCTCAGCACTGGCAATCCGTGTTATCTCTTCATTACCCATCTATTAAGGAGAGGTGTGAACAACTCCAACGTTGCTAGAGGAGTTAAGCAGCAACAAAAGCTGTGCAGCAGAGAACATGCCAGCTGCACCAAGTGCTTATCTTTATGTAGATCTGAGCTGAGGTGCACGGATATCCCTCTGCCAGCAATACCTGCACGTAGCCTCAGGGAAAGCACCCACTGTGAGAGGGCACTGATTTGGTAGACCTGCTAAAAATATCCATTAGAATAGGGGACCTCCTGCAGGCAGTGGGAACGGTGAAGATTTCAGTGTCATCCCCGACTTAATTTGCTGTAATCAAAGCAAGGAAGATCGTCCTCCCTCGAGACAAACTGCTGCTGAGCACCTTCCTGAGGTCAAAGCGGCATCTCGGCGCGTGGCACCACTCAGACAGCAGCGTTCTGATGGTACAGCTTTTATTTCTGGATCCACAATCTGTACACGTTATTTACAGGGCATGGAAATGGATAACAGCACAAAATACAATTGAGGTATAAGCTAAGAGCACAGTATGTCATGTTTCAATAAATATAATTCAAATTTTGTAAACTAAGTGACCAGATAGATGCATTTTTGTTTACTAAAACCATATAAAATATCTGTTAATCTCACGTGAGGTAGAGGACAGTTTTGTGTGTCATGTAATGCAACCACAGCAACGCTAACAATAAGACTGTACATCATTGGCAAAGTATTATAAATGAATGTGGCGATGGATCCCACAGCCTTGCTGTGGTTTGGAATAGCCACCAACTGCTGCCTTCAGCCCAGCAGAGCTGCGTCGCTTTGCAGCCACCTTCTGTAACCCAAGGCAGTCATATTGGCATGTCAACACCGAGAAATACTTTGGAGAGTAAGCATGGAAACAGAAAGAGGTTTTACCAACCGCAGGAAGCAACGTAACTGCAACAAAAGATTTCAGACCAACTCTGCGCGTCCCAGACCTATTTTAAATACAGTGTAACTGTGCTTTCCTTTAAGTGAGGTATCTATATGTGAAGGAAACCGAAGAGTCACTGCATGTTGTTACAGAGGCAGTTTCCCAACAACGCAGCTTCACACCGTTCCTTTGCTGTGCTTGACGAAGCATCTGCGAGCTGCAGCCACACAAAGCTAAAAACAAGGGTCTCTTTTTTGAACAGATACGCAACAAACGGAACACCCTGTAAGCTTTTGATAATGGAAATGTGGATGAATACATCTCACATCAGAAACGAGCACAACAAAAACCGAACCTTGCAGCTTATTGCAGCTTGCTGTTGACAGCTGAAATGAAACTACTGGAAGATGTGGAGCACAGATTTACAGGTAGGTGGGATTATCTCTTTTGTCAGATTCGCCGTATTATAGAAAACTGTCGTGTGGATTAATTACATGAATTAAGTGCAGAAAAAATACAAAGTCGTTATCTTTGCTGACAGTCAAAATATACGCTCTACAAACAAGTGAACTCAAGGAAGCTGACGGTGACAGCACGTCAAGGCCAGCTCCACAGCTAATGCTAGGAAAGTCTTCTGAATAGTCCATGCCATGGTACAGCTCTCCAATCCCCCAGGGTAAACCAAGAATGTATGAACAAACAGCTGCGGCTTCTAAAACATGGACTGAGTCACGTTTCTTTGGGCCACCAGGAGCTTCACGCTCCCACTCGACTTTTCCTACTTCACTAATTGCATTACGCCTTCACTATATACAGATGATTTTACACCTAAGCCGTTAATATATTAAATATAGAATAAAATCAGTGGAAGAACGTGAAACAAAACCACGTTTATCTGAATTTTCCCGAGCTAAACGATATGCTTTGCAAAACCTAAAACACAAGCTTGGAGATCTGAGATTACATCTCTTCCATCCAGGGTGCTGTGGGTGAGGGGACGGTCAGACTGCCAAACCTGCACGCTGCACTCTCCGAGTCCTCACATCTTCTCGCTCATCAGAGCACACAAAGCATGTGAAAGCTCTTTTTGTTTCTCCAGCACACAGGAGCAAACAGACATTCACCCTGAATCCGAGTTCCAAAAGGTGCACACGCGGGCAACTTTGTTTTCACTCTAGGCGCTCAACCAGGAAACTATTAAAACAGTGAACAATTCTAGGCTTTTTTTCTTGTCCTCTAAAGACTCAACGCCACAACTATGTGAGAAAGCAACTTTCTGCCTAAAAGATCAGCAACCGAAAGCTGAAGGCAAAACGAAGAGTAATGCATCCAACGAGCATGCCATGGCTCAGAGTAAGAACCCAATGACAGAGCTGGTTTCTACCATTAAGTGCGTACTTAAGTGAGGGCCCTTAAGCGTTCATTGCAAGTTTCTATGTTAGGCTGCAAAATAAACCACTCAACATAACAAGCGTAAGGTAGTGAGAAAAGGTCAACGCAGATTTGTTCTAGAGCTACCAGCGTGTTATTTACAACTCACTCAAAAGCTATCTGGACACACAAATCTATGGCACAGTTATGTTTACATTATTACTTAAAATCAGTATAAAATTAAGTCTACGCATATGAAAATTATTCATGTACGCAACCCGAAAGGAATATTTAAGAATTTTAAGAGGGTTACAGTAATTTAAAACGCATTCTAACTTCAGGTTAACTAAATGGAGTATTTACAAAGCTATTTTAAGGTCCTTTTAACAGATGTTCAGTTAACTTTCTCAGCCAGACATCTTACAAGTATTAGGAAGCCTCACCTGCAGATGGAACTGCTAAAACTCCATGCCAGCTGCTGGAGTTCTTGCAGAAGTGAAAACAGGAGTACAAACTATATTACTTCAGCAGAAGCTGCTTGGCACAGTAGAAGTGCAGGCTGGGGCAGGGGAAGCCCAGCAATAGCAGTACTGCACTGCAGCTGCCACAGGTTGAAGCCAACTAGAGGTGAAGTGGGAAATCTCAGAGCCAGGAACGTAACACAGACAGGACCTGAATAAAAACTGAATATACGGCACTCTAAGATCATAATCCCGTGAGGATCCCAAGGTACAAACACTGCAGTGAACCCACTACTTCAGCCATACTAAATGAGTCTGGAGGGCCCTTATCTACACTGACAACTGAACAAGTTTGGTTCACAACACTGATACTGAGAAGCAGCTAGAAACGATCAGGTAACACCCCGATTAAACTTTCTGGTTCCCAATGATGGTTTTTCCTGATTTGCCAATCTAGCCAATCCAGCCTTGAGCTCCAAGGCCTCACATCACACCTCCACCAACACTGCTGCTGCTCTCCCTGTCACTGTGTTACTGGGGGTCATTAAAACAAAGTGATTTGTACACACGCAAGCAGAATAATTTATACTCAGCACATTCACTTCCTTCCAAACCATCTCGATGCTGTAAAGACGGCCTTTTTTTGTTTGTTTGTTTCTCCTTTTGTTTTTAAGCAATAATTTGGAGGTGGAGTTGAAGAAGTGAAAATCACAACCTGGATCCTCTTTTCTGATAAACGCTGCCAAATAAGTTTCTTTTTCTTTCTCATCTAATCTGCCCTGATCAGTGTAAATACGACACGGGGTCCATGAAGGAAATTATGCACTGCTACGAAAGAAGCACTCTATGACTCCACAACACGTATCACCTCCTTTCCCACTCAGCTTAAAGATTTGTGCCATTTTCTATTTCTGTAAAGGAGAAACTGGAAAGAGCTCAGTTTTCATTTTTACTAGTTCAGACTAAAATCTGACTCCAGTGGATTTTACCAAGTGGTTTTATCCAGAATTAATCAACTTCTTTAAGAGAGCAATACATCTAAGCACCTTAAAAAAAATAAAACCAAAACACAACAAACATAAGCTAGAGCACAGGTTAAAATAATGTAGTGGAATAACAGAACTACTAAGGTAATTCTAGTCACAATCAGCCAACACCTGTCAGCTGTGTCAAACTCTTCAGAAAGAAGTGCAAAGGAGTACTTCTCCATCCAGATCTGTAGTCATGCACTGCATCTACCAGGAATCGGACTTCTGAAGTACCTGAGTAAATGCATTATATATATATATACACAAAGTGGACATTCTGTACAATGACACATTTCTAAATGTCAGAGCTCAACAAACATGCTGTATTTTCTTAATTCATGGTATCGTTACCATGTCATTCCAACGTAGAAACTATCAAACTCATTTTCAAAGTGCCATATCTTAGAATTCTATTTTTCTAAGCAATTATCACAATGTCAGTTAAGGCCTGTTCCATGTATAGAAAGAAAAATTCACAAGTTAAAAGGAAGCTTAAAGTGTAGAGGCTTCAGATACTAAATAAACCAGTACTCTTTGTTTTTGTTTGTTTGTTTTCTCTTAACAAATATTACTTTCCTTGGAAGCATCAGTATCTGAAAACCAGGCAAGCCATGGAATCCCACAAGTCTGTGCTGGAAGGGACAGTCAAAGGTCATCTAGCTGCAACATCCGTGCCATGGGCAGGGACACCCTCCACCAGCTCAGGTTGCACAAAGCGCTATCCAACCATTGAACACTTGCAGTGATGAGGTACTCACCACTTTGTTGGGCGACCTGCTCCAGGGTCTCACCATGAGCTAACAAATAAATTCTACTTTCTTTCAACTTAAAATCACTGCCCCTTATCCTGTAGCCAGCGGCCCCTAATTGTTTTGTTCTTCCAGCATGGTGACCAAACACCTGCTCCAAAACCGTTTACTGAATAAGTCAGCTTGACTTCATGTAACAGAATTATGGAAAACTCATGCTGGTAAATCTCTTCTGATAATCATCCATCCATTGTCATGGTGATTTGAGAATTACCTCACAGCTGCCTTTCGACTTTCCCCAGTTTAGGAAGACAAAATTCTCACTGAAAACGCAACTATTTTTGGCCTTGAAGAAATTATTTTTTTTTAAGTACTTTTATAACTGGGTGTGAAATCGATAATAAAATACGGATCGCCCAAATCTGTTTTAACAGACAGTGTTAAAAGGTACAGAGTCCTCAAGGGCCGCATTAGAAATAAACAAAACTGGTCACTCTAAATCAGAAGTTTCTTATTTTTTCCTAGTTTGAGAAACACCAGTATAAATAAATGCAGATTTCCATTGGTTAGGAAAATCTAAAAATGCGTACCTATCTATCTTCTTATATATATATCTTTATCTGCACTTGCATGGCAAATAGAAATCTGTAGAGAATACTTCTTATCGCACAGAAACTGCTTACAATTCATTAAAAAATGAAACACCCTGTTTGAAGGACACAGTCACACTCCTCTTCCAACTTCTATTTTCCATTTCCGTGTTTTGAAGATTTCAAGATCTGCAGCTTCAATTCTTTTATCATCATCTCTAACTTCTCCCTCGCCTCTCGTTCTTGTCTCAGTTCATCCTGAAGCTCCTGTCTATCTGCCTCTGCGTGGTCCAGCCTCAGTCTCAGTTCTGCTAGCTGTAAGATAGAGGAGAGGGATTTAATTTTAATGAACATATTCGTGCAATATAATAGAGAGTAAAGCAAAGATTTTTGCATGAGATTGTCAAACCACTAACGGCATCAGCAGCAGAGTGTTAATCCCATGTGTGATGTGTTCAGTTGTTTGAGTCTAATTTATTAAAGCTGGACTTTCACACTGAACCAAGTAACTACACAGTAGAAAATCAGTGGTAAACCCCAATGATTCAGAACATTAGTCATCTCAGCTGAACCATTTACAAAATGGAATCATTAAAATAAAACCAAAAAACAGCTCAACAACCACTGTTTGTATATGCATATAAATACCATACTCTGAATTAATAATAAGAAACTAGTTTGAATTTGTTAGGGTTAGCTCTTTCCCATCAAAACTTCTTCACAATAAAATCTGGAAACTCAGATGAATTTTTCAAGTGTGGCAAAGTTACTGCCAAGTTGCTTACATATATACCACCAACAGTCACAACAGGAAGACGAAAGCCACTTATCTTCTCCACCATGGGTTTAAGTAGTTGCTTCTTACGAAAAGACCTCACTGAATCTAAAAAGTCCATCTGCACTTACGATGTTGGGCTTCCATCTGAATAATCACTACGTGTACATCTCGCTGATAAAAAAGACAGCTCATGACAGCAAAGAAGTGCAGAAGCACATAAAAACATTGCTGTTTGCTGTAAAGTGTAGTGGGTAAAAGAACTCCTGGGTCGATTCTACAGAAAAATACTTCTCTTTATACAAGTGAAGATGAACATCCATTGAATGCAAGGAGCTTTTAGACAGCACGAGCCTATTAACATGAGTCTTCTGACTCCACTACTTAGATGCAGACTGGTGCAGCACAGCAATGCCCACTGCCTGCATGTCACAGCATGCAGTACATAAATCAGCACGTCTGTGGTGGAGCTTTTGTTTTCACCTATAAAGGAAGGCTTAAGTACTGGTTATACTGCTCTATTGTGACTGATGGGGTAAAGCAACAATTAAACCGGGTAAGTCAGTATAGGACTCAAAAAAGGGGGAACACCTCGTGCACCTTCAGGCAGGCCTGGACAGAAGAACAAATGTTTACCAGAACTCCAAATCCCCTATTATTAATTTCATTTAATGTACAATGAAGGCTTTTCCCAGTCCACAGTTCTTAGAGAGGGCAACTGGCTTCAAGAAAACATCAAGTTAAGGCTATTTTAAATGCAATATATGCAGCTTGGGAAAAATAACTGTTGCCACGACCTCTGTTTAACTCAGGTAAAGCTGACAACTGCTTGGAACCCACAATACAAAGTGTACTAAGATGTGATAAATGGAGAAAAAGATTCCAATGACATGTTCCAATTATTAGCTCTACAGCACAACTAATAACAGGATAAACTTTCATGGAAGGAATGCATTTAGCATTCTAACATCAAAAGAAACAATCATCCAAACTCCTTGGAGAACAATCCATAGTTTTTATCCTCTAAAGAAGGTATATGCTATACAAGCCATATAAAACACGCTACACATGATCATCAACTAGAACATGTTGTTACTTGCAGTAACAGGGCTTGTACCAGATGTTTGGTAAATCAGACCTTAGTCAGAGAGGATTACTTCTGGCAGCAAAGGCCAGGAATCTGTGGAGTGGGATGTCATGAAATTAAATTCATGGGAAGGATTTGTGATGCTAGTCTCTGCCCTACTCCCTAAAAATACAAAAACCCGTCTCTCAAGTATAGCCTGTTTCTTATTTTGAGACTGTATGAACAGCAAATATACAGAATTATAATCATGATCATAGAGCTTAAGTTTTAGATTTTGTTTGCTTTAAAAGACTGTTTTCTGTGCGATGTACAGAAGTACAGTACAGTGTACTTCAACACATTTCTATAGCTAAAGCAATCGTGCTTAGTTCTATAACAGGGACAAGCTTATATACATTAAACGTGACTTGCTTTGAATGTTATAATCCTTATGTTTAAGGTTAACTAGTTAATCACTAATATCATACAAATATCTGACAAAGAAAATCCTAACACCTGACAGGCGCCATGTTCCTGTAAGCTACATTTTAGCTCTGTCTCAATCAAGGGACAGGGAAGTAAATATGCCAGCGCTGTGACTAAGATGGAGAAGACGAAACCTTGCAATGGATGAGCAATAACTTCATATTCACATTCACTCACACACTAAATATGATTTGGTTTGAAACAGACTTTCCCTTCTCACCTGTGCTGCATATTCTGCTTCCTTGTCTTTCTCTGAACTGGAGTCACAGGTACACTTCTGCTTCATCATTTGGTCCAGTTTCTTCTCCAAGTCTCTCTGCTCAAAATAAAACTCTTCCATTCTTTGAGCGTGCTCAGTTTGCAAAGATTCGAGTTCTTTTTGCAAATTCTGCTGCTCTTCACTTAGTTCCTTCATAGCTTTAGAGTTGTTTAACATTTCCACTTCCTGTCAAGACAGATCAGGATCACTTACACCTTGGTTCTAACACCAGAAGAGTGAAAAAACAATCTTGTCATTTAAATGCGTAACTGGAAACAAAGAGGCAAAAAAGAGCACATTCATCTATTGGTAACAACGGCCTAATAGTGGAACTCATCTTCTTATCAATGGTGACGTGCTGTATAAAGCATTCAATTCAATATAAAACATAATGACATTATCATTACTTTCAAGCACACGGAGCTTCCAGAAACAAATTCACAATGTCCAGCAGTGAAACCTCAGAACGTGGCAGCACTGATTTACTAAAACGTATTCTGAAGACAAAAGAAGTGTCTCATCAGAAAACAGAATAGAAGCGTTTGGTTTCTCTTTCTGTTAACATTTTGATATTTGTCAAAGGGCCTTCGTTATTTGTTTTCTTTCTTTTAAAATCACCTCCAACAGCAGAATGCTTTAAGAGTAGCAGCCCTGGGGCCCTGCCTGAGATTGCTGATTCTGAGCTTGATGTTCAAGAAATAAATAGGTCCGGTGTACAAATATAAGCAGAAAAGACAGTATTTACTTAATGCAGAGAGCAAACGTGATGCAAAATCACAAACGAACACCAGTTTCTAATCTCTTCCATAAAACTCCCTAAAAAAGGGTCCATCAAATCGAAACAGGAAGGTGCTATTCTCACTATGCGGGGCTGTGGTAAGATCAATTCCAATTCCTGCACCTTTAAAATCCTAAAATGTGAGAAATTTTTAAAGGACTTAAACTATATTTGCCAAAATATTTATGTTTTTGACAAACATTCGAAAGTTCAAGTTGTTTTCATTAGGATAAAACGAAAGAAGGAGCTCCTTGAAGACAGATGTTCCAAAACTGAAAGAACAACACCACTTATTAGCCGCCTCTAATCTAACAAACACACAGGATGTTGATATTTACTGTCTGGATTCAAGCTGGTGGGAAATTATTTTTGTGCTCCAGTGTTCTAAATGGAAACCACCCGTGGAATGCTTCTAAAACCAAAAACTTAACAGCAGTTTAGCAGTTTCCTGATGGCAAAATGAAGTGCCTTCACATTGGCATCGTACCATTTGAAGCTGCTGCTTCCTCCTCAAAATAGTATTTAGTTTTTCTTGCTGCTTGATGTAGGTTTTCATTACTTCTTCCATGATCCTTCCCTTGTCGTCTTCACAACTGATGTCCTTCATGAGAGTGGGGGACAACGTTCTCCCATCATTACCTGCTCCAACACACCTGGAGCCTCTAATGCTTTTGGAAGAAACACGCTCGGATTTTCCACCTCTTGCACAATGAGCTGACACAACTGGATCTACAGATGAAAGAAGAATGTGGCATGATAAGCACAGAAAATCAGAGCAAAGTAAACTGAAGATGAGGAAAAGGTCAGCAGAACTTTTGGAGAAAATCTTTCCAAAGTTACATGCTTCAGAACTGAAGACCTCAATGTAATTCCTTTCTATAGCTTATCTACTTACCTAAACGCTTATGCTGCTCCAGACCATTCTTCAAGTCAATTTTCTCCTGTTCCTCGAGAGAAAGCTCTGGATAGGAGGCAGGTTTTTTGTGCTTTCCACTGCTGAGCTTTTTCTCTGACAGTCCAGATGAAGACTTAATTACTTCAGAAGCTTTGACTGTTGTTTTGGTAACATCCTTGTATTGTGAAGCAAGAGATACATTCGGGGCAACCACTTTATCACACATATAAAGGTAGTAACTGAAACAGCAGAACAGTAAAATTAAGGATGAAAATGTGCAACAAACAGCAAATGAGAGTACTAAGTTTAATTTACTTGATTTTAAACAGCAAAATGTTCAATAAACATAAGCTTATCCTTTTTATCTTTTTCCTATGCAAAAGGAAATGCTAATGACTTCATCCTTACTGCTAGATCATTTAGATATGGTTTGGAGGCCACACACACACACAGAAAAGCTTATGCAAATGTGACTGATTAAAAATACACACACACACATATAGATATATGTATATATAAATCATACAAGTCTTCTCTCAAATGCAAAGAGTAAAATCAGAATGCCACCAGATCCACACTCTCCAGCATTCCTATAATCCTCATATTAGCAATGGAGTATAGGAGAAGGGATCGGCATAGTGGTAATGTGCATACTGCTGGGCACTGACAGTGCTGGGCAGACTCAAGACCAATGCTGGACCTTCTTTTCCACATACACTGACCAACACTGATGCAGAATGCAGTGTGTACTACATCAAGGTCATGCACTCCAGTTCTGAAACCTGGAAATTAACCACGTCAGCCGCAGTCATTGTTCCAGCAAGGAAGAAAGTCTTCAAAGAATTTTTTGCAAGTCCTTTTTGAGAGGGAATGAAGTTGTACTCATGGTAGATGGGCCCTGTGCAGCTTTTCACATATATGCATAATAAGAAAATTAGCTTCTGTCATTTCTGGCCCGAGAAGGGAAATTGTAATTACATTTCAGTTGTATTTCCTCCTGAAGAATGCCCATACGTCACAGCTGGAGCCTCACACCAAAAATGGCCTATGAGCAGCTCATTAATATTTACACCAAGAAATGAATTACAAGTTAGGGTGCAATTATTTTTTGTAACAGTTCAAGTTGCAAATGCATTCTTTTCAGCTGAAATTTATGTATAAGATTTACGTATGCAATGCTCATCATGCTGCAAAGGAAGTTCATTTACCTGGGATGGAAGAAGGAGGGTGGCTGAGGATCAGCTTCTGCTTCCTGCTTTATAACAGGATACCACTGTGATAATTCTAGGCTCTGCTGGGAATCCACCTCAAGAGAAACGAAAACCAAACCGTAATTTGCAGACAGGTTCACGTTAATGACATTTTAATAAACTGTTCTCAGTGGAATGGCACTTCCACCATTAGTTCCTACACACAAAGACAAACTGGGTACTGGAAAACGCACAGACTTTGGCAGAGGTGGATGCTGATGCAAGCGACAGAAGTTTCTTCAATCACCAATTCCCCTTCACGAGTAAAGCAGCAACGAAACTGAAAGAAAAGCTCTTCATAACCCTACATAAAAGCTCTGCTGAGCTCCCAGAACTCAGACACCGAGAGAAACAGAAAGCAGAAACAGGATTCCAGAAAGGTTGTATCACCCTGTTGTAATTAAGCATCTACACATCAAAGTATGCACCTGTCAGATACTTGACCACAAAATGAAATCTACGAGTAAAAAGCAATAATTACTGGTGTTACAGAAACACAGCTGGGCAAGGTCACTGCAGCAAGCAAACAACCCTCTGCAGTATGGAACAGAAGTACCTCGGGTGCATCAGAATGCATCATCTTAAAGCACTTCTGTGCATTCTGTACTTAGTGAAAGGTGTCTGGTCCCATTTACAAGACCGAAAAAATGATTCCTTATTTCATCATATTAAAATAATCTTGGGACTGGGGTGATGTCTACACACACTGAAAGCCCTAATAATGTGAATGTATGTGGGTTTTCCCCCAGTGTGATTGGCTGACGCCAGCCAGCAGCCACAAAAAGTCCATATTCACACAGCCAGAAACAGACTGTGACAGAACCTCACCTCTGGCAGCCAAGAGTCTGCAGTCACAGCAGCACGGCCTGTATCAGAAGTCAATTGACCACAACGAAGAGTCAATCCCATCTACATGAATCTGGTCAAAACGTCAAGCCTGCTAAATTCAAAGTCTAGCAATGCAACTGCAGTGTAACTCCACCCATGCAGATCCTCAAATCAGCTCCACAAGGAACAGAAAGGAGAGAGGAGGCAAGGAAGCTAAGCTCCAAAACCCTTCATTCTAATTTCACACGCTGCTTAATAACAATAATAAAAACAACTACACGGGTCCGTAATGGAAGAATCCAGAAAGGATCTTTGTATTTCATTTGTACCAGTCCAGTCCAAACGACTGCTGCTGTGAACTTCAGCTGCTTTTTCATCTGTCTACAGGAAACTGAAATTGTGGTCACAAGTCTGCTAACAAGAAACAGGAAGCAGCCCTCTGTAGTCACACCTAGAACACCGATGCTACAGTTCATTACCTGTACTGGCTCTGCGAGGATAAAGACTGTCATGATAGTGAAGCCTCCTTGCTGTGAGCTTACCCGCACCTCCAGCTGATTCAGCATGTGCAAGAATGCCGTACAGCAGATTTTTGTGGTAATTTCCTGATAAAATCCCTTACAGCAGACTGGCACGACTGTAGCAACAGCTGTTACTGCAGTAAGCCTTTCTGTAACACTAAATGGCCAGAGCTGTGCTGGAAGGTATCATCTCACCACATACCTTTTTGGGCTCCACCTGCATGGACTGCTTTGAAATCCAAGACAAAACATCCAACAGGTGAGCCGAGAAGTTTAGATTATACTCAATAAAATTGCATATTCTTTGAGTGCAAACATCTCTGCTGTCATTACCCACGTGTTCCCTCATCTAACGAGCTGGCTGCTCTCTCCGTTCCCTACCAGCACTCCTCTTACAAAGCCTATTCCTTGCACATAACATGAAAATTTCCCCAGCAACACCCAACATTTGTCTGGTGTTTATTCTTTAAGTTAGAAGCCCTCGGAAGGAAAAATAAGCTCTGTGTTTTTGAAGTGCACTGCAGGCTTGCAGCAGTATTTCAGGAAAAAATACGATGTCTATTATTAACCATTGTCAAGATACCATCCTACAGCTCTTTACTTGGACTGCTTCAGAGCTCCTCTCTTTTGGCATATTTCTCTATATAATTTAAGCAGAAAGCTACTGCTGGACAAGCAGGCTTCGAGCTTCTAACAGGAGCTTATCGATGTGCCCTTACCTACATGAAACGCAATGAGATGGGTGGTTGGCAGCCCAGGCAGCCATACACCGTATGGATGTGTGTGTGTGTGCTGGTGTGAATGCAACGAATAACAAACCAATTGGTAACACTTGATTTTCGAACTCCTTTCTGCTTTGTTCAGCTGCTGCAGCTCATACAGCATAAAACACATTAAAAGATTTCCAAGATAATTCTGAACTTCCCAGAGAGTGGTTACTTTAAAACGGAACAAGAACCAACAAAACCAAACCATCTTGAACGAAGTTACTTAGAGCCCAAAGAGGAAAGAAATCACTATGCCTTTCCATCAGAAATGCATTGCCATGGTGAAGCTCCCTCATGAAATTCATTTAGGCTTGGCTTGACAAGCATTCCCATTTACAAGAGGCAAGCACTGTGCTTCCAAAAGGACCATTTTACGAGCAAGCACAGAGATTTAGGAGTTCTACAAGAGCGGGTGAACTTACTTTTGATCGAGTTCTTTTCTGGTTTTTCTCGCTAAATTTCTCCTTCATTTCCTCCAACAGATGCTTCAGCTCCCGCTCCTCCGACGTCCCCAGGTACTTTTGGTTGATATGAAGGTAGCAGTGCCACTTGGCTGACTCAAACCCCCAGTGGCAGGTCCTCTTGTCAGGGGATCGATGCGAATGCATCACGAAGGTCTGGGGTGAGAACATCCCGTAGCACTCCAGACACTGGATACAGGGGTCATCTGGCGCAAGGTAGAACTGAGGTGCAAACAAACCCTGGCACTTGCCCAGGCACTCGTGCTCTACTTCGAAGGCACTGCCGGTCTCCTTCAGCTGGGCCAACGTGTTCTTACCAGGGAGAAAGCTGCCGTTCTGAGGGAAAGTGCGAGGCCGTAGTAAAGCATTGCATAGTCTCTGAGCGTCAGTCAGTGTGATCAGCCCGCAGGACGGAGCATTAAATGGAAGAATTCCCAGAACCTTCAGAATATGAAGCTGGTCGGAAGTGCACCTGGAGCAGTATATGTACAGTTCATCACACACCGTATTGATCTGTTGCAAAGAAAAGTCTCGAAGAACTGAATTCAACACCTGAGGCAGGCAAAGTCTTTTTTCTCCTCCAACTTTAAAGCAAGAGATGGATTCCCCCTCCAGTACAGTCTGAGTGAGCTCCGTGGAGCTGTCGGGAGGAATGAGCAGCGGAGCAGACAGGATCTGTGGCGATGGGAGAGGCAAGAAGACGGTGGGTGACATGCTCTCCTGGGAATAGCGAGCTGAGAAAGCCGCCGGTCCACCCAGCGAGCTCTGGCTGCTCAAGTGGAATTGTGCCAACGTGTGTTTCAGACCTGGATTTAAATTCAAAGGCTCAGAGACTGAAGAACTGTTCGGCTTGGCGCTCTCCCCGTCAGCCTCCACAGAAGTTTCATCATATTCGTCCAAGTTTTCCTTCTTTATTGTTGGCAGTTTATTTATTACAACTCGCACCGGGCTATTTACGTGCATTTCTGTCATTAGTTTCTTCAGCGGGGGGCTCCCATCCTCCTGGATCCCCCCACTCCTCTTTTGCTCTGAAACGAGCCCTAGAGGGAAATTTGCCTGTGGGCTTTCCATCGCTGAACACCAGAGCTTTAATTAATTACAGTCCCGAGCGTGCATTTTCCTGCTTGCTTAGACAAAAAACGACTTGAAGTCAACTCGAGTCCTGCAGGCACGCCCCGCTCTGCACTCCACTTTAATTCTTCAGCCTCCAACAGCAAAACCTGCAACCCATTTTGAATACAAGACTAAAAAAACTGAGTCTGCAGAGGTCAGACTATTTTTTCTTCTAGTCCTACAACCGTTTGCTCAACTGTCTTTGATAAGAAAACGCCGTGATTCGTTTACATTCTTCGTACACTGCCCACGGTCACACAGCGGTGCTTCAGGAACCAACGAGGTGCTGAAGAGCGTCTGTTCGCGGCCGCTTCTTTCTTTCAGCAGCAGACAGCAGTAGAAGTAAGCCCGTACTTGGCTATTAAAACACAGAAGCGCTCTCGGCTCCGTCCGATCCCAGACGTACCTGCAGCCACACGGAAATCCCGCTCGGCACTTTCGGTTCCTGGAGATGGAGCCCGATCTTCGGGGCCTGCTTTATTGTGCTGCCAACTTCGCGATTCCGCCGCCGCCGCCCGCGGAGCGCCGGCAGCTCGCAGACAAACCCGAGCCGAGCGCCGGCAGCGCCGGGCGTCCCCGCGGAGTCACCTTTGGCACAGATGTCACCGCCGCGTGTCACAACTCTCCCACCCCGAGTTACGGCCGGTCAGCCCGAGGCCGCGGGCCGGATTCCCCCGCTGCGTCGCGCCGTCAATCCGCGCGGAGCCTGCGAACAGCGAACGGGGTCACGGCGAGCCCCGCGTGCGGGGTCTGCCCCGCGGGGAGCGCCGCGCGAAGCCCCGCCCCCGCCGCCCCGGCCCCCGGCCCCGCCGCCCCCCCCCGAGCCGTTCCCGGAAGGGCGCGGGACGCCGCTCCGTGACTCACCTCGGAGCTGGGCGGCTGCGGGCAGCGCTCCCCCCCCCCTCCCGCTCCTCCTCCCGCCCCCCCCCCGCCCGGCTCCCTCGCTCCCTCGCCGCGCCGCCGCCGCTCCCTTCCCCCGCCCCCCCCCGGGCCCGGCGCGCCCCTCCCCCGGCCGCCGCCATCCCCTCCCTCGGGCGCTGCCTCCCCTCCCGCTCACCCTCACCCTCTCGCTCACCCTCCCGGCTCTCCTCGCTCGGCGCCGCGGGGGCTCCGGCGGCCCCGGGAGCGGAACAGGCGCCGCGCACGCACCGCCCACCCGTGACCTCACTGCGGAGACGGCGGCGGCGGAGACGGAGACGACGGCGGAGACGGCGGCGCGCGGGCACGAACCCGCCGGCGGCGCGCACCCCCCCGCCGCCCTCAGCCGCCGCCGCCGCAGCTCCGCCCACTGTCTGGGGCAGCGGCGGGAGCGGCCGCCCTTCCCCCGCCGCCTCCCGGCGCTGAGCGGAGCCGCGCGGCTACGCGGGGAGAAGGGCGAGCCAGGCGGCAAATAAACCGCGATGAGCTGCAGAAAGCACGATACAGCGCGACAAATCAACACACACCTGCTCACAGGGCCGGTCGGGCCCTCCGTTCGGCACCGCTGCTGGCAGTATAAAGAGAACAGGGCTTAGAATTACTGTATAAACAGCTGTGCCCAGGCTTTCAACTGTAACGCTGCGATCGTAAAGACAATAACAGTTATACTTATTTTTTAGAGCTCAGAGAAAAGCGTTTGACCTTCCTATTATTAAAGAATCGGGGTAGAGATGAAGGAGCCGTAAATCTGAAATAGAGCATGACCTCAATTTTTATATTCAGTGGAAAGCAACGGGATGGTGGTTGTACCGCTGCCATGTTACAGGACCCTCAGGCAAACACTGGGCTCTTCCACTGAACAAAGGGGCACTGAAAGGAAACCGTAACTCTGTTGCAGGATGTAAACCTCCAAGTCACTTGGAATTAAACCCGCTTGCTGGCGCTACTTAAGGAGGGATTTCATGTAATGCCTATGGAAGACACAACTTCTCTTTTCATGGCATGAGAAAACAGACAAGGATGGGAAGGCATGAATTCCTTCCACCCCGTGTAGGCCAAAGCAAAGATAAATGCTTCCCCAAAACTGAAACCAACATTTAATCACAGGGAAAAATGAAATTATTGGAGAAATTAATTTTCTTCCCTTTAATCCCCTCCTATTTGGCCTTTTCCATCCTCATTTGGTCGCTCTGTTTTTATTGTAAATCACTAAAGATTGACTCAGCCCTTCCTTAGGGAGCATTTATCATAATAGCTATTACTGCTATAGGAAGTGCATTTTCCCTTACTTACATTTACCCTGCTGCTTTCTAGACCCTTTTGCCAGCCGCAGTCTGCGTAACTCATTCGTAGCAGCAGAACCGCAGCTGATCCCTTCGGTTACGGACCCTTGTGAGGTGTAACAAACTGCAACAGCAGAGGAATAATTTCAGATACGTTTCTTGCCTACTATGTCACTCGTGAAGTCAGGATGCATGTTTAGCATTTTTCAAGGACATATAGATGGTGCAAGCTCCTAACTTCTTTATAGAGCATCTTTAGCATAAATAATTGCTCAGACTGAGCAGAGAGCAGTTGGCCACCAAATTGAACAGAAACAAGAAGCGTGCGTGGGGGGGGGAGGTCAAGCATTTCAGATATGCAACCATCTGTAGCGCTTGTCTAGGACTGCTGATACATACTGTTAATAGCAAGCCAGACTGCGAGAGGAAACGGCTTTTAAAATACAAATACACAGATCTTCAAATATAGATAGGTTAAAATACTGCATCTGTAGTGGGGTGTGAGGTAAGCGCCCCTGCCCTCAGTTGAGACCTGAGAGAGTACGATGGGGGGAGTCGTGAAAGAAACAAATGGAGCTGTGCAAAGGAAATGCGATGGATGAGAGAGCTGCTCTACGCTGCAAAATCCCAGCAGCTGCAGTGACAGCAGAGGAGCTCCAACTGAAAGATACACAACGTGCTGCAATTGCCTGTCAATTTTTCCTGGTGAAGGTTGTTGTTGCACTCCCTCCCTGGATGCCTAACGGTCAGCTGAAGGTCCCAAACAAATCCCAGTGCTTTGCAAGGAGTTGGTTTGTTTCTTTTAAGATGAATACACAGCATTCTAATATAAATGTTTTATTTAAGGTAAAAATTGTGCACAAATAAAGAGAATGATTACACAACAATGTTCAAGACTATATTCCATACGAAACAAGAAAGTAGCAGAGACGATATGAACGAGCAGAGCACCCCTAAGAATCTAACTGGCATACAAAAGGGTCAGCTCCACACAAATACACCACGCTGCTGACGCAGACACCTTCAAAACTCAAAGCCTACTCAACTGTTTACATGCCACATCCCTTCTGAATGCTTACAAAAGCTGCTACTATGCTCCACGATGAAAAATAACTTAATATCATGGCACTTAGGAGAGAATTAAAGTTGAGCAATGGACTTACAGTCATTAAGGATATTTATCTCAGTGGCAACAGTTAGATGTGTGAATAGAAAAAGTATATTTTCTGTGACGTTATCTATAAAAAGTTCTGCTTTGAGCACAACAGACAGTGCTCTGCTGAACAGCAGAAATGCACTTCCCTATGTAACACTATTTTGCTTGATATTGTATATGAAATCAAGGAACTGTACAGAGAAGGCTTTTCTTGCTTGCTCTAAGTAACTTCAAAGTTTACTACCAATTAAGTTCCAATGTCTTAATGAGTCACATGAGTGTCAAGCACTTAAATTTATAGCTGGATGCAAGCGGTTTCATTTCACATGAAATAACAGTGTTGAAGTTATTAGCTGCTCTTTAAAAGCAGATTTACTCTGACTTTTTACATTGGAAGGTACACAACTTGTAGCCAAGAGAACCCAACCTTCAACAGTGCGGAAGTTCAATGCTTCCCTGGAATGGAGGTCCCTCCAATTAATTCCCAGTATCTTGGTTCCTACTCACGCTGCAAAGAAAGGTCCATACTAAGTACCACACTGTCAACTACTGTGCTTGTGCAGTCTCTCCCCTTGAAGCTAACACATAAGTGGAAAAAAAAACATACACTGGAAGATTCGTGCTGCAAATTTACAGCTTCACCACACGAGGATTTTCACAGAGACACTGACTGTACAGAAAGCTCACTAAAAGCTTCAGGTAAGGTTTGCTAACTTGTGTTTACAGACATCTGAATCTGCCTTAAGTAACACCAAGTTGCCTCACAGCACTTGTTCATATAAATACAGGTTCTTTTCTTTGATGTCTCTTAATCCCTTTTCCCCAGAAATAAAAATAAAGAAGTGGTACATTTGGCATTTCTTCAGCCTAAGATATTCAAAGCTACTTCCCAAGTATTAAAAATAAGAGTTAGCTGTGCTGTACATTACACTGTTTGCTAACATGAAATGTAATTATTATTACCTCCCAAAAGTCCTGGTTTCAACTGTTCTATTTATTCTAATAGGAAAGCGATTAGCTTGGAGTCTACTACCAACACTAAAGGTTTGTGTGTTATTACAAATCACTACCTACTAATGGAGTCATTGTGGACAGCACCTATTTATTTTTCTAGCTGTGCTTTTTCCACTGGCAACGTGGAATGCATTTCCATCAGTATGGCAGTGAGATTTAACCATGATGATAAAAAAGGAAAGATGGTGAAACAATGCCCTTACCTTGGCCTGTAACTTGTGCAGTTCTGATACAAGTAAGACAGAAATTGTTAAAGCAATAAATAATAGCATGAGGTCCTACATCGGTCAGTTTTAGCTGCCCATTCCTGCTAAATTGCACTCTGCGGAGTTTAATTTCTAAAAGTTTTAATTGTATTCCACTTATACCACCCCCAGCCCTCACTGAAAGGGACAGGCTCAGAAAGGCACTCTGTATCAGACTGTGCACACTTCCCCCTGTATCATTTCAGAGCGAAGCCTGACTCTAATACTGAGTTAAACACCACCTTTAGGATGGATCAACGTACCTTACAAGAACAGCCAGTTCTTGACCTATTCTGCTTTCCTCACTGTCATTTAAATCTGAAGGGCAACAATATAGCTGTAACTTCTATATCTAAGGAGAACAAGGAAATCAGATTTAGAACTACAAGTCATGAGATCTTACTTGTCTCGCTGGAATAGCAGAATTCCTTTAGTGACATTTCATTATGTCCTCTGATGCAATTTGTATTCTTAAAGTAGTAAAACAACTTTCCTTTATCAGAAGGCTGTATTGGCAGGTTATACAGCCAGTTCCCATTGTGCAGTCAGGAACCCCAGAGACCAACTTCAGTTTTGGCAAGACTTCTTGAAAATATACATTTTAAATACTCTGGCAGCCCAAGGTTCAGCAAAACAATTGCCCCAGGTGATAATTGATACAAGAAGAAAATCTGTGTGTAATTCACACTCGGTGGCAACAGTATGATGATTAGTTACTCATTTTATGCTAGCGCATCCAAATGAAGAGATCTTTATCCATGCAGAAAAAACAGAGTAACAACTGGCACAGTCCAGAAATAGAGAATTCAGACGCACTCCTCAGCTGACATCAAAAGAGGATTTATGTATTCAAAGCCTTCAAATTCAGACTGGTCAATCTTCTTCACAATATCGCTGTTAAGATTAAAAACAGTTGTTAGTTTAGCAAAATTAAAAGTCAGTAGCATCAGCTGACAGTTTGTTTTTAACATTGAGACCTGTACAATAGATGGCAACTGAAAACATTCCCTCTCTTTTGAGCCTCCCTTTCCTTACAGTTGATACTGTTTTCTTCTAGGCCCTGTAACAGTAACAAACACAACACCCCTCAGGAGCAGCAAGTTGGCAGCTCGGTTCTCCCACAAAGCTTTTCCAAAACATCCAGTTTATAATAGGAATGGAAAACAGTGGGATGTGACACTGCTCTTGCATTAGTAAGTTCCCTAACTATTACTTAGATATTAATGTGCTAACACAGGGATAAAGAATGAAGTTGGATTTCAGACCTAACTGAAGTGCATAGGTAACATTTAATACTTGCTGTTTCTGCTCACAAATTAACATGCACATTATGCAGAACCCGATACAAATCCTAAAGATCGCGTATGGTAGTGGTTCAGACAGGACAGAAAGGCATTTCCTATACAACACTGAATCAGAACACCCAGTGGGCAAGGTACCATAAAACCCACTGCTGCCAAAACATAAGCAAGCATTATATCCAGGCTTTTCCATCAGGATAAACTCACTCAATTACTAACAATCGAAAATACCCAAACAAAGCACCTTTTCTTGTCCAGAGCATCAAAGATAAATCCAACCTAAATCCAACATTCCAGAAATATCACCTCTTAGCATAGTACTGAAATAAACCACGCGTCAAAAACAGATCTTTTCCTTCACACGTTCATTCCTTGCAAGCAATACCACTAACATCGTAAAGTAACACTTCATCATCCTTTTCCAAACTAGAATTCTTACCCACTGGTCACAGATTTTGTTTCATCACGACACAGCACTATAGTTAACCCATCCATACTAAGCCTACAAGGAGGAGACAACAGACTCTGTACTATGAATACAGCCAGCTGATGAATTTGTCTAACTCCTTCACTGCTTTATCAAAACATCTTAACTTTTGCATTACTTACTCATCATCTGGAGTGAGTTGCACGGGTTCATTGGTGAACTGGGAATCAAAGTTATCCAGACCAAATTCGCCAGATATATTTGGTTTAAATGGAGGCACCACTTGCTTCTGCTCCATCTAAGAACAAACGCACTTAGTGACATCAAGAATGAATTACAACCCACAGAATTATATTTAAATAAGGGTAGAAGTTACTCTCAAATTCATTCTGTACGCCTTCTAAAATACTCCACTGTACTCAGTGCACATCAAAGAGGTTCTGTATTAAGACTGTGGTACGCCAGTTAGGAGCTTAAGGTTTTTTGAAGTTTAGTGGCATCTCTCACAAGCAGAAGTTGCCACATCACTGCTGTACACAAAGCAGAGTCCAACAGGCATTCACATACCAGATCCCAATCAACGTTGCGAAAAAATGGATGTCCCTGGATATCTGCAAATCCTGTCTGAGGGTGGCAGCCCAACCGCTCCTTTGGGTCCTGTGTGAGAAAGTATTTCTAAATGAGAGCCACGGCCTACATGTGAATAAAAGCAATGTTCCAAATTCTGTGAGAAATCATGAATTGTCAGGAGTTCTGTTACGAGGTGCACTGAAGAACAAAGTTTGTGTTATTTACTTTGAAAAACGTTCCAATTTACTTTCGAAACAGACATGAATATACAGAAGTCCAAACTTGAATAATATATAAACAACCACCCCATCTTTACTTATTTTTATTCAAACGAGTTTAAACTTTTCAAAGCAAGTGAATCTGATTCTTCCCCCTCAACAGGCAGCTTGCCTATCCAAGTTGTTTTGAGACAATAACTGCAAGCTACTGATACATGCGGCTGAAAGATTATTGTAACACTTCTCTCCACTAGGAGGCTGTAACACTATGCTCTCAGCAGAAGCAGAAAGAAGGAAATGAGTCGACTTTAAGAGGACAACTCTGACAAGTCCCTTAAACAAGGGAAAGAGCCTCTTGTTCTTACCTTATTAAGGAAACTCTTTAGAACACCTGCTGCTTTAACAGAAAGGGATCGGGGAATTCGGATCTGCTTTTCCAAAATTACTGTAAGAAACCAGTGTTTATATATCAGCTTTCACATCTTTAAACATAGATTAAAGTTAAACAAAGTACTGAAGTATATGAACACTCATGGTACCTACCTTGAAAAAGGTAGTCTTCTGTGTTCTGATCAGGATTGTCAGAACTTCCAACAATATCAAACGGTGACCTGCCTGCCATCATTTCAAACATAAGTACACCGAGTGCCCACCAGTCCACACTGAAGCCTGGAATTCACAAGAGAAAATATTGATAAAGAACTTTTAGAGCAGAAATAAAAGTCTTGCTTTAGTCCTAAAAATGTTAAGAGAAGAATTTGTTTAAAAGCATCGATAGTGTGTGATTATCTAGTTTTCTATGGGCTATTGAATAAAGGAGAGGTAACAGCAGCAAACAGACATTACATGGTTTGTTATGTGCAGGATAAGAGGAAATTCTGTACAATGAGGAAATGCAAAACCTTTAAAGGGTGATGTCACAGCCTTAACAAAGTCTCAGATTACACACAGGCTTAGTCATTACTAACCAACAGTTTGTTACCTGGGGAAGGACAAGAAGGAAGTACATAAGTACATGATTCTTAATAGTATCAAGATAGTCCTTATTCTATTATGCGGTGCTAAAGAAAAGAATTCCAGCAACTTAGGCTGAGACTGCTTACTGTATACAACTTGTAAAAGGAAGGATGGACAGATGGATTTCATGTTAAGTCAGACAGAAACATCCAGTTAAGTTAGTGGATGTGCACTTCTGCCTCTACTGGTGTTTGGTTGTTTCTTGGTAAAAACAAGATAAGAGTGTGGATATCTGATTTGTTTGCTGTGATATTTTCAGCCTTCCCTTTGAAGGGTCCATTCACACCATGTTAACTTGGATGGATCACATGTCTAACAGAATTCCACTGCTGACCAACTTAAGTTAGAAGTTGAGATAACTGAAAGTTACATGGTAGATACAAGATAGCAGTGAAAAGTTCTAATTACCATAATCTTCTCCTCGAAGAATTTCAGGAGCAATATAGTTTGGAGTTCCACAGAACGTGCTTGTTGTATCGCCAGGCCTCAGCCCTTCCTAAACAAACAAACACCACGGTCAAAACAAGCTGTGTGTAACTCTCTCCCACCACATACTTTCTAAAACTTTTACTTGCCTCCTTTCAATCTCAAAACAAAAATCCCTCTAAATTCCAGGCTGGGACATATGATTTGCTACACAAAAGTAGGTTGCAGCTAACATCTCATGAGGGTGGCTTGTACCCACTGACAACAGTTCTTTAACCTTTCAGCTAGTCAACTCCATAACATCTCCAATAACAGGAAACTGGGAATAACTGAGAAGTTGTGGAATGATCCATACGCATAAAGAAATGCTCAGAAGTTTCACCTTCTTGAGTCTCTGCCTCTTTTAATTTATGCTAATTTCTTAATTGTTACTTTTACTACTTAGGAAGGATCTACAGCTTACCTTGCACATGCCATAATCTGTGAGTTTAATATGTCCTTCAGAATCTAATAGCACATTATCTAGTTTTAAATCTCTGTAGATTATCCCTCGTTCATGTAAATAATTCAACGCAAGGCTGATTTCAGCAGAATAAAACCTAGAATAGTAAGATACACTGATTACCCCAGCAGTCAAATAAACTCATAAAAAAAACCCAACACACTCCAGACCACAAGAACAGCCTTGGTGGTACAATACTTTTTAAATGAAACCCTATCTGTTCCATTGTAATTTTTAACCAGTGAAAAAGATAAGTTGTATATAATCAGTAATTTCTTATCCACCTGCAGTAATTTCTACCCACAGTCAATTACTTTTTCTTAATAATATTAATGTCTACTGACATCAACCGTTTCACCTCACAACCTGAAACAAAACACGTGCAACAAGAACTCAACATTTGTTTAGGCCACGGTGGTTCTAAAAGAAACACATTGACAACATCAGACAGGTTAAAAAAAATACCACAGAATAGCTTTTCCATTAAAAAAAAATCAGACTGCAGTCATCAAGTGTAATACTAATTAACACAAGCAATCTGTTAGTGCTTCCTATTGCGGTTCCTCCTTGAAACAAAGTTACTGTGGCTTGCAGCATTAAAATGAGAATGCAGTCTCACATTTCTGAAATCCTTAACATCTGGAAATGGTTTGCTGTCTTTGCTGTCTCACCATAATCTGCACTACTGCACTGTGCCAGAAATCCCACTGTTCTGATGGAAGACATATGCAATTAGACATACCTAGCATGCTCTTCTGGCAGTTTTCTCTGTCTCTGCATGTGAAACATCAGATCTCCTCCATTTACATACTCTATAACAAAGAATAACCTGAAATACACAAGAGCGTATCACAAATGATTGTATACGAGGCTGAAAAATTTTCCTGTTGACTGAATATCTGCAGTGTTGCAGGGTCTTCCCTGGGCAGTTTAACTTATCCCATCTCTCTAGCAACATGGTTGGCTTCAACTTTGCATGAACCCCCTTGCTGGTTGCTTCTCCCTTCCTTTCTAGCATCCTTATCACAGCACCCAGTATTTCTCACATTTTCAGATCTTTCCAATCTGAAAGCTTAGATGATAAACATGGCTTTTTGTTCACAAAATGCAACAGTGATTTACAGCACGCTGACTACTGCCTAGCACATAATCATTTAAGTAGGCCTCTGATGTGTCTAACAATATGACTTTTTTTGAAGAAAAGATTGTTATCATCTCATGTCCCTTACCTGCTTTCTGTCTGGAAGCAAGAATGCAGTCCAACAAGGAAAGGATGATTTGAAGCCTGTTCAAAGACATGTTTCTCTGTCTGAACCCAATCAATATCCTATTAAATAAATTAAAAAAAAAAAAAGCAACATTCAGAGAAGTACTGCTGTACTCTGCAGGGCAAGTATTAATGTATTAATGACAATTAGCATAAAGATAAACTGCCGCTGATGAATGTAAAGAAGTCTCAAGAAAGGCAGGTGAAATCATTGCCAGAACTAAAATAAAATGCAAAAGTTCTTGAATAAGCAAATCTTTACAAAATACCCTAAAGAACCATGAATGGAATCAGCAACAAGAGGACTCTAACAGTTGACTGCAAATAGCAGCAAATTTCCACAAATCATTATGCATGCTACAACCAATCTGTAAACGTGGATGCCTGATTTAAAGAGCAAATAAGTAACACTGTGAGGTTCTCCTTTGTGACAAAAAACAAAATTTCACACAGATGTGAACATATGAAAAGAAGACTCCACCTCCTTTTCAGCAAAGCAAGCAAAAATAATAGGAAAAATATGGAATACTTCTCCAAAGTAAGGAGGCAAGAGAAACTTAAGTGAATTCTGCATGAGTAGTGCTGTAGATTGTGCCGATTACAACAGTGATGCTGGTTGAAGTAATGGAGCTCTCGACAAAAACCACTAGCATGGGATGACTTGCTGTAAACTACACATCTGTCAACAAAGACCTCAAAAGCAGTCATCTGTCTTGTGAACTTCTTGTAATGCATTTCCAAGTAGCTGAATGTTTAATGCATAGGCTTTAATTCACAATGCAGACACAGATGTCTGGCTTCCCCTTTGTAACAGGTATGAAAGCTGTTCAAAAGAGTTGGCAGAGTTATTAACAAAAAGCTCACCTACCTCATCATCATTGACGAGTTCTTTCTTCACCACCTTCATTGCATAAATGCGCTCTGTTTTCTTCAATCGAACAAGCAGTACTTTAGCATAACTGCCTCTTCCTATAACTCGCAGCAAATCAAAATCCTGAAGGCCCAAACTGGAAGAAGCTTTGCCACTTTCTCTTATGCCCATTGCCTACAGATAGAGAGACTTCTGAGTTCATGAACAGGCTTGTCAATTTTAACGACTGTAGTTGCTGTTCTTTAAAGTTAAAGTTAGCACTTCAAACAGAATAGAACAATAAAAACACAAGTGATTCAATGAACACTTGCTATTCTTAAACTGCACTGCCAGGAAAAGGAACAGAAGGGAAAAGGAAGAAGGCAGAAGAATCAGGACAGATGAAAAACAAATGAAACTGGAAGAATTTGGAACACTTTCTAAATCAAAGCACATCTCAACCCAGGCTTTTAAAACAATCAGCTTGAAAGACACACATGCAGCCACCAAGTGAGTAATCCAAACATGCTCTACGTACTGGTTTTCATTTTGTGACAAGTTAAATTACTAAAACAATAAAATAAAGAGTGCCAGAGTTGAAGATCTCTGAACACAATTAGCATGGTTAAGATACTTCACCTCTTTTTCTTCACCAACATGGTCTAAGCTCTCATGACTTGATGGATTATATGGAATCACTAGAGATGCAAGGAAAACAATCAGATCCATGGAACACAACTCTATTTTCTTTCTCTTCAAAATTTCTGCTTGTTAGTTGAATCAAGGGGAAACAGCTTAAATGTAACTATTATACACATTCAAAACTGGTATTTTGTTGTTGTTTTTAAGCTACCAAAATCATTCTTTTTGCAATACTGCAATAACAACTGTTATAGCTAACATAATGTTGTGATTGTATTTGGAAACCTATTTAGACTCTTCTTAACACACTGTATATAATGCCAAATAACATTTGTTGTTGTTTAACAGATCACTGTCCGTTAAAACTGAAACATCAGGAAATCTTGTTTAATTTTTTTTCCAATGTAACTTTGTTTACTGCTTTTTTGTTTGCTTAATGAGGATGTTTAAAGTACACACCTTACTGATGGAAAAATCTAAGTATCAGACTCAATTCTTCACAACAGTTTATCAAAACGCAGGAAATAGGAGATTTTATACTTAAATCCCCCTTAGTTTTTAAAGCAGCTGTCCTCTTTGTCTTGCCCAACAAAAAGAAGTAAAGCAGAATTCTTAAAGTAATTTCCTTAAAGTTATTCTGTTTCATTTTAAAACACACGTTCACGTTTCAAAGAGAAGCATTGATCTTACCTGATTCTACGTTATCTGGATGCACTGATGGATCCATAGGCATTATTGGTTCCTGCAAATTCACACAACATTTTTTCAACAGATTGTGAAAAGCGTTTGAGAGACAATAAAGGATCTCTGAGAAATATCATGTTTTAGATGAATCCACATAACTACTGCTCTAGTCCATACAGTACAAAAAGAATCACCATAGACCTTATTTTTCCTATTTTCCAGAAGTTATGGCAAGTTGCTAGAAGCTATTGAAAAAAAACTTCATACAGCAGAGAGAAGGTAGTAGATAAGATGCAAAATGAGACAGAAAATTGCACATACTTTAGCAGCTTTATTACCCAAATACATTTATGAAATAAAGACTTCCAGCTGTCCATTTTTAAACATTAAACTGCAAGTGGTATTTACCTATTGTTTTTTGGGGACTTGAGGACTAAAGATGATTGCATCACTTGGGAGGAAGTCAGAACTCTTGTGCCTTACCTTCCTTTTCTATCAAACAAAATAGTCTAATAATCTAACAGATGTTTAGAGAATTTACTTGTATGTCACTCTGAATATGTGAAATGTATGCATATGTACACTCTCATATAAACACTATGTAACTACATAAGTCATATTTACCTTGTCTTTCACCATCTGACACAGAAATAGACAATATATGCAAGAATTAAGACCTTCTTGTTGCTGAAATGCTATTCTGCTAAGCATCTCTGCTATTTTCTTGTCATGTAATGCAGTAGCCGTAAGGAATGACAACCTTTTTAAGCTATATTTACTGTGATTGTTTGCTGAGCATAGTTTGAAAGCCATTTAGTATGAAACAAGATCCTTTATTTCATTTATTGTTCCTTTTTAAAGACAACATTTCAGATAAACCTTACTTACTTGTAGTAGTGTATGACGATCACAGTCACTATTGACTAGTTTGTGACACTTCTTGTGAACAAGGAGTTTGCAGTTGATGCATTTATACCCCTGGCGACCCAGGCCCCATATTCGGTCAGAGCAGATGGCACAGTGAGCGCGCTAGAAGAATAAATCAATAAAACTGATTAAAAGCAAAGCTAAATAACAGAAATTATTCAGCCATGTTCCCATTACTGAAGAACACAGGATAAGAGATCAGAGAAACCCCTACTTAAGTTGCTACTGTACCAGAAAAGCCTATAACAGAACTTTAAGATAGAACAAGCAGATACAACATAGAAAAGCCCAAGAATTACAAACGAACAATAAGCAGCAACTGCTTATCAGAAAGAGCACATTTACATGGAAAGGTGCAGGCACAGTCAGCCTCTTCTGCTGCACATGGGCCCAGAGAGATGTGCGTCAACTGCAGGTCAAAAGCAGTGCAGATGAATAAGCAGGCTCCTGTGACCAAGCTAGTTTGCTAGGTCTCATTATCTTTATGTAGAGTCCTTAGATTTGAAGAGAGAAAGGCAGGAAAGCAAAAGCTTCAGCACAGTTAAAACACCAGCTAAGAGGAAATGGGAAGATCACCACCCACTGAAGGACGCTCATAACTCAAAAGAACCACGAATGCAGGGCATGTACAAAAGCAAGTGGGACGGTGCCTTCACAGCCTTTGACCAGGAAGAGGTCAATGAATACTTCCCAGAGCATTGCTTATGTTAAAAAAAAATAAAAAATTAGATGAATAATGCTGAATATGAAGGTTAGTGGAGATAACTTTGAGTTATTTAAGCACGTGATTCACAGCTTAGAGAAAAAGGAAGGAATACTGAAGCTGTCAAGGAACCTTGCTTATTCAATTCTTATTTTATCTAATTTTTCAGATACAAGCAGCAGATAGCTTTCTTGATTCTCAGTCGTCTTTGGCTATTGCTTATTGAAAGTATTAAAACTGGGCGGTTATTTTCAATTGTTTCTATGCCATCATAAGCAGATGCTAGAGAAACAACTCAGGTTTTGTTTAAGTCATGAAGGAAAACTGTGCAACATAAGCAACTCAAAGTACACTTAAACAACTGCAAACGCACTTTCAGTTCAACCATCTAATGCCAGTGTCAAGGTCTGCTCTCTCCCGAGATTTTAAGGGAGCATTTCCATAACAAGACAGCATAGTTACAGAGTATACCATAAAGTGAATTGCAACTATTTACAGTTTCAAGAGCCTAATTTTATATGGATAAAGTTTCCTGAAACTACAGTTACCAGCATCTAAGTACTACAGACAGTCAATAGAAATTAGAATAAGCCTACCTTTTTCTTTATTTCAAGGCAGTAACGTTAAAGGTATGAAATTAAGACAACCCTGGAACATGGTTTTAAGTACCCAACGAGAGTCTCACCCTGTTAAATCGTTTGGCTTGGAAAGTGTGACCATTTGCACAATAGAGCTTTCGCCACCGGCGGGCGCCACGGCGATAAATGGATTCTAAGAGGAAAAACATACGATTATATCCATAAAAGATATAAATGCAGAACTACAGTACTTTCTTACTGATGCATCTGTGCAAAGTGATTTGCAGAGTAAAGTTTCACTCCTGCAACCTTATAGAAAGTATTTTCTTCATTTTCCCAATTTTGGAGAAAACATCAAGCAGAATAATCTGACCATCTGAAAGTTAATTCTGCCTTTCCAAAGTTAAAAGGAAGAGTGAGGCAAGAGGAGGAAAACTGTCCAAACAACACAAGCACTTGTTTGCAAAACATGCACATACCTTACTTAATTCAAGGAGGAGCTGTGGGAGGGAGGGAAGAAGGTCCATTTCAGGAGCATGTCCTGTTATGGCTGCATGCTCAAATCCTCCAGTTTCTTAGGTCCACAGCTGCCACCATTTTCTGACTGTTTGTTTGTTTCATTACAGGCATTTCAGGACCCAAAACTGAAGACTAGAATATGCAAAACTATCTCAAGTTGCAAAGCTATTTCAGATGTAGCCTAGAACCTTTCTTTCCCCCCTTCAAAAAAGCAGCATTACTCCTACTGCCAAAGTTAACATCTAAGCATGCACACTGACATTTGTCAAGAACTTGGATATCAAGCTGACAGATGTGTGCATGCATAACATATTCATCTTATAAAAGATGATGGGTATCAACAGCATAGAAGCCTACATTAAACATACGGAAAATCACCTCTCATGGTTAGTACATTTACCAGCGTGACAAAGGTGTTCACAAAATATTCCTGATATTACCCAAAGGTTGGTTTGAAACTGATTATTTGACACCTCACTGCAAGTGGTTACAAGTCTTTGTTCACATCAGTCAGCTGGCAATCTGGCAACTACTAGAGACAGGAACAGAATGAAAAACTGCCATGGAAGGGGCAAAAGCAAGGGAAGCAAAGACACGTGGAGAGTTAACAGAAACGCAAAAATGCTTTATTAACAATGACTCAGAAATGACAAACAACATTCCTTTTTAATATTTAAGCTGTAGAGATTTGTGTTATTAACAGTCATAAGCACAAGAAATCAAACAATAGAGTATCAACTTTTTCTAGAATAGAGATTACTTATTTTAAGTATGCCCAAATGAAGATGCCTACTTACTATCTTCTCCTGGGCAAGGCATGCCAGGCCGTTCCGGAACACAAGGAAACACTGCAAGAAAAATACCAGCTTCCTTTTAATCCATTTCATACAGAAGACAATTCTTTGGGTTAAATACAACACCTACATAGTAAGAAGGCTATAGAAACAGAAAATTGCTAAAATGCATTCTAACAGCAAGCAAGAAGACACCACAAAACCCTGTACCGGACATAACAGTGATCCAAGTGAGAAATACAACTGGACAGCAGAGTAAGCTAACTTATGTAAAGATGCCAGCAACACGTCCTGATGCTGGTTTCTCAATTGACCAATCACTGCAGTGGGTACTTGGAAATCTGCTCTGTAGGTGAAGCACATTACAGTGTTCCAGAACAGCCAAGTATGATTTTGCCTACATTAGTTCTTTGTTTCCAGTGTATTTAGCTGCAGTAGGAAAGGAAAACTTGGGAAAGTTAGCCCTGGTGCATATTTATTGAGAAGCCAATCAAGCAGAAGTAAATGGAGACAAGACAGATCAAAAAGCAGAATAATAAAAAACAGAAACTGAAGAAGACAGAGTAGCGCAAAAGACACCTACAACATGAGGAAAAAATTCCTGCTCTCCATAGGTGCAAACATTAGAAATAATACATTAAATTTTACTGTACCATGAATCAGAAGCTCTGAATCCTTGTTTAGTTCATACAACCGAAATGCCTCTTCTAACTCCAGCTGGGAAGAAACTGTACATGGGTCTCCTGAAGGAAGAAAACATCACAAAACTCGGTCTAATTAGTTCCGTGTGGTTCAGCAGCTCCCTCACAGTTGTTCTTAAGATAATTATTCTAGCAAACCGAAGCAATATCCTCTGCGTGGTAGTGTTTGTCATTTTTCATCATATTGCACATCCCTGTCCCATCTGACAGACTTGACACTCAGCTGCCTACCCACTCGGTAAACACAAAGTGGAGAGTGTGGAAGGAGCAGGAACATCCCTATTCATTCAGACTCACTGAGAACCAACAAACCAGTTTTTCTTCATTTGTTTTTGACACCTGTGCAAACAGCTTGTTTCTTTCTGACAGAAGAAAGGGAGGCTTACAAAAGAGCATAAGCAGTGCTTCAGATTGCACACAAAGCTTACAGACTAGAAAGGAACCTTCATAATTAAATCTGACTTGTGCTTTTTCAAGTTGGTGACCACAAGTTAAAAGCACAATGCTCTACACCTGCAACAACTCAGAAAACACATTCAGTGCATGACAAAGACCTCAGTGACCAGGCAAATTCAGTTAAACAGTTTAGTCACCCTGCTACAGTCAGAAAGTAGTGAAGAAGGCCTAGATACCACACCTTGTCTATATTCTACCAGAAGTATGGTAAACAATCATCAGCCCACCATATATACACATATATCCTTCATTAAAGACAGACATACTTCTTACTATAAGTCTCCAGACTCTTCTCACTGAAAAATCCTTCAGATAAAACAGCCAGCTTATTGTAAAGTGCCTATTATCTAGCTTAAATGGCACCACTAACAGAAGTTTGCTTATAAGCATTGCTCCTTATTGCATCTGCCTTGTGTACATAGCTTGGGAAAGCCGGTGATAGCAGAAGAGAAAACCTGCTCAGACTCTGAAGACCACAGTGTTTGACACAACTGCTCATATAGCGCTTCCAAAAGCAACTTGAGTCTCTGTTTAGCTTTGAGCTCTCAATAAATTGGCACTCACCCAATTCTGAATAAGAAATCTGCGACAAGGGGAGGAAAGAGGTCTATAAGCACCATCTACGCTAATCACTGCATACAGTTACTAATCACTGCCTTTTATGTATTGCATCAAGTACTCAGCTGGCTAAAATAACAACAGCTATTCCATAATTTAGATGTCTTTGGTGTGGCTCAAAACTTACGCTCAGAACACAACTCCACTAAGAAAACAAGAGTTACAAGTAGGCTTTTCAAAACATGCCTAACATATACACACAGCTCAGAGAGGAAAAACAGAGAGAGGACTGAATCTTTCTCATCTGATATAAAATATGACCTGGATGAATGACGTGCTAAAGATTAACATTTCAAGGCTAAAATTTCTATGGAAAGCTACCATCCATCATTCAGCCAAGTATTTTCTCCAAAGTATTTTCTCTTTTAATACTTTTTAAAGAGTTGTTTTTAAATAGCTATATGTTATAAGACTCAAGGCTTCTAATGGAACAGCCGATTCACTCAAAATGCATTTTCTGGTTCTATGCACAACTACATACAGTAATCTGTATCAATACATACAGTAATCTGTATCAATACTCCAGCAACAAAGAAATAGAAGTAGAGCTACATATTTAAGTGATCTGAACCAACAAAACTATACTTAATAGGACACTGGAAAGCCATTACTTTTGGAGTCTGAGTTACTAAAAACATACAGTTTATCTCACAAAGGCAAAGGAAAAGAAAATGATGAAAGGGAGAGAGGAGCTAGAAAGCTGAGTACCAAGTATCAATTTACCTTCTTCATCAATCCACTTCATGGTGAAAAGCTGCTCGTTGTCAAAGGAGCACATGTCTCGAACTTCACTGCACAGCCCCTCAAACGAGATGGAAGGTTCAAAATACGTTATCATGATGTCCCTGAGTAAGAGAAAAATACATTTGAGAAACTGTGCCATGCTGTAATACACAGCATTTCTTCTTCACCTCTAACACCTTCCATGCGCCGCTAATATAAAACCCACCACCTCTTGCACAGCACCTTAGAAAAAGAATCTTTAAGCAATATTAGTAAGCCGCGAGCATCAAGATTCCTTCCTACAGCATCCAGGCTCCAAGTCATTCTTATTACTGATTATTTGACATGTATTTTTCCCATTATCTGCTTTTGAAAACACGAAGATCTAAATCTTCTAATGACTCTGAAGCCGTGTAGATTTTAAGTACACACAGCAATGAAATACGTTATTCCATTGGACACTGAAGAATGAAATGCTGCAATAACTTTGAAGGGCATTTGTAATGTACTGCTGGTAAGAATGTACACATCTGCTCCAAGTAAGTTCTAATTGTGTGGATGGTTTGAAATACTCATGAAAATTATTAAAGAGCAGATCAGAGGGGAAGAAGTTGCCAATATTTAAAGCACCTTTGAAGAGACACTGATGATGCTTCCCCACAATGACAGGGAAGGTGAACACAGAAGCACGTACTTAGAATTAAAATGTACTGCTTTACTGTTATGTAGAACTGGTATTTCTGTATTAATTAAGACTGAGAGTGGTACTTTAGAAGCATTACCATAACACGCTGACCCACTGCCCTGGTATTTGCTGGGCCTTCAAGGGGAATAGGTGACTCTGGGTCAGTCCTTTACACAAAGGATGTCAGAGGTACAGAGCAAAGGAAGGTGGGAAGAAAGAGGAAAAAAACCAGGGCAGTATACAACACTACCCTCCAAACAGCTCATAAGCCAAACATCTGGATGTTAAAATGCATGGAGAGCACAGATCCAGAGTACAGCACAGCAGCTCTGCAAACTCCACACATCTAACAGCACGTTACTGACATGCAGCCATCTACCAAAACCCACAAGGCTTTATTAGGAGGCAAAGTCCTAACCTGTATTTCCTGTTTTTCAGGGACCTACATTTTAGGCAGGAGATAAGGCACTGCTTAGCAACTTCAGTGAATTTCAGCTAAAGTTCACCAGCCCTCACCTTATTCATCTTCTGGTGCAGGTTCATTTCTTAAGTAAAAAAGGAAGTTCTGAAGGCCACCAGAGCTGAACATCTCAGCTTTCCCAGTGTGTGTTGTCACTGAGCCTGCAGGTAGTGGCAGAGGGGATGCTACATGGAGCAGGGGCTGTGAGATGGTGCTGTCAGACAGGAGTGTGACAACACACCACAATCCTGACAGGCAGAAATCACTGGGGCTGTAGCAAAAACTGAAGTGATTTTCAGTGGTGGTGTCTTCGTTAAGAAAAAGCTGTACTGACTGAAGCTAAGATACAAAATTAAACTAAATTTGGTATTTTAAACAAAAATTAGTAAGCTATTTAAAATAATGAAGGGAATGTACTGTGGACCATAGCCTGCTGTCTCGTATAAGAGAATACAGAACACTTTCTTTCACAACAAGAGGGAAAAAAAGTCCTTTCATTCTGATAAAATCAGTGAGTAAGCTTCTGTTCTACAGACCTGCCTGTTCCAAAGCTATTCTGCAGCACAATATCCTTGTTTGCCTCCTCATGACACACACAAGGAACTAGAAAGCAAGCTGATTCCTGACAGCCATTTCCACATCTGGACGCTTTAGTTATCTCATCACAGGGAAGCGCTGTGTCTTTTAAAACTCTGTAGGGATTATTTATCCCTCTGGAAGACCACGAGCCTCAGTGCCACCTTCCCCATGTATCCTCTGCTACCAGACAGCTTCCTTTTCATGCCTTTTATTTCTCACCTCATCCACCCGTCCCAAGGAGCAGCCCTTCAGCAACAAGAACAAAGGGAAGAATACAGTGCTGACAGTTAAATGCAATTGAATACGTGCACCTCACTTCTCAGTTCTAAAGTCAAGCTTCTGTGGGAGGCTGCCACTTGATTATCTGCAGCCTAACACAGCTATCACACATTACATTTGTGAACATACATAGATATCCAGTCACGTATTAATTACATACCCACACATTCATCATACACCTGGCTTAATCTTTTGATTATGCTTAGTGGCAGCTCACTGAAATTAACTCGTGCAAGGCTCCCGGCGAATCCTGCTGCTTGTAAGCACTTTTTAGAAGCTCTTTAAGCTGAGCGCACCCTCCTTTACATTCACTTTACATTCGAGGGACAACAGAAGACATTGAGCTGAAACAGTGACCAGAAAGTTTTCAAGTCGAAGAACAACGTAAACCAAGGATGTGGGGAATGAAACATTCTTTAAAGAATTGCTTTCTGGAAATAGCTGTGGAAGTGCATTTGGATTGTACAGTAAAAATGGAACTGATTTCCTTTTCCACAAGTTTCGCCACTCCTGTAAATGCATTAAAATGAAGAAAAGCAGCACATTTGGCACGTATTGTGAGAAGGCCGCCAGGGGTATTGCTGCTTTGAAACACTATAAACTGTGGGTAAAGGACTGGTATGCCTTTAACTGTATTAAAAGCCTCACCTACCTTCCAGCCTACACAGTGCAAAACCTATGGCAGCCGCTGCAAAGAGCCAGCAGATCTAATCATGACAGAGAGATGGTTCAAGATATGTGTATATCTGTCTGTATTTAATCAATGACATTAGCCCTATAGGATTCATAAGGCATAGGTAGCATGTCGCCCTTACTTGCTCCTAGCCTCTACAACACAACCCTCCCCTGATGTCTCTCGTAGTGAACTGACAAAAAGCAGCTAGAACAAATGAGCTAAGCCAAAAAGTAAGCTTTTAAAGGAATATTAGAGACCTGAAACGGTTGTAACTGTAGATGCCGTGTAGATGCTGCACATTTGGAGCTGCTGCACTTGTTGCTTTATCGACAAGAAAAGAATGTAAACACGGGGTATAATAAATTCCTAGGAACTGCTGGGAACTCCTGCTACATCCGGGGCATAGACTGCGGGAACTCTTTAGATCAGATGAGGCTATTTTCAGCATTTCAAACAATGAGTCCTACAACCAGCACGGCTCACCTGGGAGAAGGAAGCATCAGGGTAAACTCAACCTAGTTCCCAAGTCTGTGGGAATTCCCATCCTCTTATTCCCGTCATCTCCATTTGTTCTAGGAAAATTTTCCTTCCCGGTTTTACATGTTTCATGAATTTAAGATAAAGAACTGCCACGGCACGGCTGAATGAAACAAAGACCCTTCAAAGAGTTCCTCATGAAAGCTTTTGTCTCGGCTGAGAAAAGCAATTAGGCTCCTGGCCAGACCCGGGGTGTTCTGGGGCTGCAAGAGCCGCGCTTGAGCCACGCAAGAGCCTGACCACCACGTTCCACACTTCTGTTACAAGAAAATGCAGAGATTAACATTTCCTGATTAACAATATTTCCTGTACAATCCTCTAACCGGCTGCCACCTTCATGCAGTTTGTCTGATGAAAGGCTAAACGTCGCCTTTGATATCTGCACTTAGATCCTCAGTCTGCAGCTACTCCCAGTGCAAGTCAACTGCTCTGCTTTGATTTCTGCTTCTTGACAGCGCTGGTTTGAGAAGTGGGCATGAGGCTGACAGTCAGAGGGGAGCAGAAAGGACGGCTTGTTTAGATCTCAGAACAAATAACTGCCAAGGCATTCCGCTTATCTGTTTGTTTGTTAACCAGCTGCCCATATGACTCAGTGTCACGATTAAAAGCAAACCAAGGATTGTGTTAACCGAGACTCAGCAGATGAAACTCGAAAGAAACATTCCAGTGCCGGTGAAATCACTGCCTGATATCTGAAGTGCCACGAACCAGCATTCCTGTCCAGCGTAGCAGTTTTCCTGCTCACTCCCACAGCTGCTTTATCTCTGTTCCTGCACCACAGCTTCTCATTGCTAAGGCAAGAATTTGTATGACTGCATGTGGAAATGACCAAGATTAGAACTGACCCAGCAGAAGAAAAATAAACGCGTTTAATCCAAAGCACTTTCCACATCAGTTCACTGTCCAACCACATGAGCCCTGTCAGCTGGCAGCCACATCTCCAAGGAACGGGGGATTGATGAGACCACAAGGCAAAGATCTGAGAGTTTCACGTGTAGTTATTCTGACAGGTTTCACGGGTCCTTCAGAGCCACAGACGGTGCCAGTCTGCAACGCTTTGGTCAAGTAAAGCCCCAGAGCAGACACAGGTCAGAAACAAAACGCTTTGAATACTAAATGCCCAGAGTGGTTTTTGTATTGCATTTATATTATATCCTTGAAGCCATAAAGCCAGATGTATTATCTTTACAGAAAGCCAGAGATGCTGTATTCAGAGTATTTACAGCCTTTTCCTGTACTCCACAGGCAGGTCGCTGCAATGAAGCTGCCGAGAGCCTCCAGTTCGGTCTCGAATAAACGCACCCAGCCTCCACCCGGGAGAAGAGGCCAGGCTGTGCCCCCTCATCCCCGTTCTCTTTCCCGACCAACGAAGAACCCAACAGCCAGGGCTCCACACGCCACCGCCGCCAGGAAACGCGCTGCAAGCGCGGCGTGAAACACGGCGCTGAGAAGCGGCGCTGACGGAAACCTCACCGCGGGAAGCGACCACCGCGCTCCGTGCCCCGAAGGCGCTCCCAGCGGCCTCCCCCCCGCACTCACCCCTTATAGTAGGCTTTCACGCGGACCTGGTGGGCGCTGTCCCCGCCGAGGCCGCCCCCGCCGCCGCCCGGAGCCGCCATGGTGCTGCTGCTGTCCCGCTGCGTCGGCATCCCCCCGCGGCGGGCGGCACCGCGCAGGGCGGCGGGAGGGAGCGCGGCGGGACGAGGGGGGCGGAGGCGGCCGCTCAACCCCTCCGCTCCGCTGGACCTCCAGCGCGCCGCGGGCCCGCCCTGCCGCACGGCGCCGGCCCAGTGCGGGCGGAACCACTTGTCGTGACAGGGAGGAACGGGAAAACACAGGGAGGGCGTGGAGCTACGAGGCGGGGGGAGAGCACGAGCTAACCCCGCAGCGGGACGGAGCAGCCACGTCGGGAGAGAGCAGCAGCTCGATCCATCTGGGGAGGAACGCAGACAGCCCGGCGCGGCAGGGAGCGCACCCCCAACCCGCACTGCGTGGGCTCTTCCTGCGGGCCTCTCGGCACACACCTGTGGAGTGGAAAGCTCCACCGTGAAAGGGAAGGAGGGGGGAAGCAGCGGCAGCGAGGAGGCACCCCGGATCTCCGTGACGGAGCCGAGCCTCCCCGCGTTAGGCGGGGCAGAAACGACACCCCCGCCGCCCTGCCTCCCCGACACTTGGTACGGCCCGCAGCACTGCGCCTGCGCGCCGTGCCTTGGCGCCATTAAGGCGGGAGGCGGCGCTGTGAGGGACGGCTGCCTCATAACAGCCAGGGGGCGGCTGGAAGAGAAGCGAGAACTTGTCCCACACGAGTAGAGCTATCCGTGTCTGAGGGCCGGCTCAGTTAGCAGTACGCTCAGAGTGTACAGCTGCTGAGAGATGTTATAGATTTGTGCGGAGATAATAGTTGATAGGTGGTTAAACAACAACAAACGGCAGTCTGGCCCAAAGGTGTGCTGGCCTTGTGGGGTCACCACTCGGCACCCGCCTGTGTAGGCATGAGCTCAAAACAAATGGTTCAGGACACTGTTAGCTGGTACAGAACCCAGTTTTGGGGTAGCAAATGTAGAACTTTTTGATGAGCCCACGGCATGCTGCTCCTTTACCTCAAGGTCAGGGAACGCAGTATCAGCATCAGGCTGCAACGATGCAATTGGCACCATAGAAAGCAAATGGAGGAAGGAGAAATGGTAAACATCCTACTGCAGGTATGCCAAGTATGTGCTGATGTGCTATTGTCAGCCAAAAGGAAGGAAAAGGGCCTGAAAGTGACCTCTAGAGTTCAATGAGGGCTATTAAAATACCAGAGCACTCCTGCCCTTGTGGGGCAGAAAATCTTCAGCATTGTAACACCTGTGTCCAGCAAAGAGGAAACTGCAATCAATCAAACCGCAGATGGAGGTTTTATAAATAGCTGTGTGTAAAAACTTCTGCCTGGAGGTGTGTGGACTGCCAAACAAAACCCTGCAGAGCTGAAATAGAGCAGACCTTCGTGTGGGTTCCAACGTGGTGTGCTGATCAGCACCGTGTTAGATCACTGTCTTGGGTGACCCAGATGAGGCTTTAAGTTACCCTTGCCCAGGTCAGCACCTTGGTGTTGGCAGTGGAGGGGAGAACAGAGACCAAACGTGCGCTTGAGATTTAACTGGAGTGTGACCTCGACGCTCCAAAATGCATCAGACCAAGGCTGCCAGGAATCCACCAGACATCCAAGGACGGGGCAGAGGATCTGCTGAACTGCTGAGTACAGTCTCCTTAACAGTCACCTGGAGTGTAAGACTCATGCTGTGGTTTGGCACCTTTGAGCCTGTTTACTTAACTAAAAGGTTAAAGCAGGCACCGAGGAATATGGGGAATGGCCAGTGCAAAATCCTCTAGGCACCCAAAGGAGTAAACCCCAATAGTTTATCCAAGCTTGGAATCTAAGCGAGTTCAATTGCTGGTGCCTTCAGCACTGCCGCACAACCACGTCAGGATATTCCTCTGTAAGCCCGGTGTCCCCACAGGGTGGCACTCTGACCTCTCTGACAGGAACAGCTGTCAGGAACCACTACAGACCTGTTACATTGGAAGCAGTCTGTCAGACCCTATAGGGATAATCCAACAGCATTGCACCGGGTGTTAGAAACTATAATGAGGACTCCTAACTCCAACTGGGGAGATATGCAAGGACCATTAAACACGTTGCTGATGCTGAGCATCAGAATCCAGCACTTGCGCACAATGCAGCACAATGCAGCAGATTTCTTCCCTGCTCTTGCAGCAGAGGAGTTTTCTTCTGTATGGTTGGGAACGTGAGCAGCTTTGAAACTAGTGGTGTGTGTGGAAAGGCTGCATTAACACAGTGAAACTAAAATACAAAACACAGGCCTGCATCACAGAAAAACAGTCCTGAATGTGTCACAATGAGATTTGTGTTAGCCTGGTATGGCATGACGCCTGCTTGTCCTAATGGAGGCCAGGCTGTGCTGACTGGAATTACGACATAATTGGTCGCTTATGGTCAGTTCAGAGGAAGAAGCTGCCTTCCCCATTGCAGGGACTCAGAGCTGGTGAACAAACACAATGAGCGGACACCTTAATCACTCAGCAGCCCTCCCAAAGTAGCTTCTCACCTTCAGCTTTCCTGCCTTCCCTGCTCGCTACAGACGCGCCGCTCGGCCCTTCCTGCACGCACATCTAACGTACCGTCCCTACCTCAGCACGGCGGGCTCTGACAGACGAGGCGACAAGATGGCGGCGGAGGCCATCACGTGCCCCGCGGCACGCAGCGCGCCTGCGCAGCCCCGCCCCCTGAGGGAGGCGAGAAGATGGCGGAAGCGGAGTGAGCGGCTTGTCCGAGGCGAGTGTGCCGGCGGGACGCGCGGAGGAGGGGGAGCGGCAGCGTGCAGGCCCAGGCCGGGCTGCGGTGGGGCGGGGCGCGTAGGCGGGGACCCGCGCCCTGACAGCGCTCGGCCGCGGGCAGGCCCGGGATGGGGGCCTCCCCCCGCCCCTCTCTCCGCCCGCCGCCGTGGGGCTGAGAGCGGAGCGACGAGGCCGGGCTGCAGCGCGGCGGGCCGGTTGCGCCGGGCGAGGCCGTGGCGTGCGGGGGGCAGTGCCCTCCCCGCGGGGCTGCCTCACGGCTCCGTCTGTGCTCTGGGGCCGGGTCGGTGCCTCAGGGACGCGCTGCCCCGCGGCTGTGTGGGCTGGGTGCCGCGCAGCAAAGAAAAGCCTATTTTTTATTCCGTTGAAAACAGAACCAGTCCCTTGTAACTCCAAGGTTTGGCTGAAGGTGGTTTATAGCGTAGCTGAAGCGGGGAGCAGAAGAGATTGTATTCTAGTACCTCCCAGGTTCACATAGCACTACTCCTAGAGGTTGCATTTATGGGGAATTGTTACTTTCTTTTGGTGCTCCACATGGGTGGGAGTTCTAGGGGGAGGTGATGAATGAAACGAGTAAATATTTTACATGTGAAAAAATCTACTGGTTTCCCCATAGTAACTGCAGATCATCAACAGTGTTGGCTTTTACTGTGTGGCATACAGAAAGCTGAAGTTTCTCAGGTGGGAGTGGTGCCATACACATACACTATGCTGGTGTGCAGCAGCAGATACTCTCTGGCCTTCCTTTGGATATTTGGTCTTTAAGTCTCAGAACAGGGAGAGAACAAAAGCTTCTGAACATTTCCATTATGCATGGTGTAACTTGAAGTTACATGCTCTTTAATAGAGTCGCTATTTGAATAAATACTTTTGAATGCAGTTTTCTGCTGTGCTTTGTGTCTTGGACTTGCTTTTATATGCACAGTGATTGTTCAAAGCCAGAGTTGTGTGTGTTCTAAAGCTTACCTCTCAGTGAAGACCTTTGAGGAACAGCTGCACACAGTGTTGTGAACAGTCCTGGCTTGTTTAATCAAACTCTAAGCTGGGAATTTTGCTTTTTTGATGTTTTTGAGGAGTTAACGAACAATTTCAGAAGATTGTATTTAGTTGTACCTGAGAACTGGTTATGGTTACAAATACAGCATTGCTTTGATGTACTTCTCCTTGCTGTAAAGGTAGTCAATGCTTTTCATGCTTTCTGTTATAAGAGATCTGTCTGTTAAATTGTTAATGCATGCTGGGTTTTCTTACTTTAAAAAGCGTATTTTGTCAATTTTCTTAAGCATCCTGCCTTTCATTTTATGTGGAGTGTATTGGTTGTTAATATACAGATGGTAGCAAATGTACAGAAGGAATAAGCAAAGGAAAACTCACCAGTGGTGGTGCCTTGGCTGAAGAAGCTGGGGCAGTCCTCACTGAAGAGCAATCTCCAAGAGATGCTGCCTCAGTGGGAGTCAGCCCTTAAATGAGGTCTCAGAGGGGATGGAGTCGAGCTCCACCCCTTCCAGGAGCACAGCTCCATCACTCTCACCTGTGCTCCCACAGCTGACCCCACACTTGCCTCAACTGATTAATCAGAGGTTCAGACTGTGATTACCAATCTCCCATACATGGAGAGAAGCTTTGGACAGTGTCAGCTTTGAGGCAGCTCAGTGTTGTTTCAGCCTACAGAGGGCAGGACGTTCCCATGCCATGGCTGCCAGCTACAGCTCGTTGTTTGTCATGCTGAGGTGGGGCCCGAGGGTGGCACTTGCCTGAGGGGAACTGCAGGTGCACCCTGATGCCAGGCCACAACACTGGATGTTTTAATATGAGGCACTTTCAGGCAAAAGGTCATCAACAGCATGGGGTGGGCTTCTGATTCAGCTTCTGCAGAGAGATACATTGCTTATCTCAGTAATAAGTTTTAAATGTGGCTAAGAGGTAAGGACATCGATGTTGTTAGGCTAGTTTAAACAGTTGTGTAACTGCTGAAACAAGCTAGGCAGGTTATAGGTGTAAATATTTTGATGTGTCTTTAATGCCCTCTGGAGGAGACGTATCTTTTTTCAAGGTAGTTTATGTTAGTGCTGTGTGAAATTCATTTGAAGTGGTTTCAGAAGTGATGTTGTTCTTGTTACGACTGAAACGGTTAATTTGGCTCTGCTAGCTTGTGCTCTCCTGCAGGTGGATAAATGACATCTGAAATACACAACAGGTCTGAATATCTAACAACAAAGCCTTACTTCCCTTTACTTCTAGTGGTAGGGTCTGTGCTTTGAAAGCAAACTTCATTGCCACAAATCTTCAGTGTCAAAGATAGCAGATATTCATGCAGTGATGGGCATGAGGTCTGTTGGGGACCACACATCAACTGAAGGTTGGGTATTTCATGTAACTGGCAATGTGTGCAGTGCATGTCAGTATGGAGAACTCTGGGGAGAGGAGGACATTGTTTTATATGTTTTCTCTAAGTGTCTACAAGTCATGTTTTTGGAGGGGCAACACTGTTCTGCTTTCAGCAGCATGAGGTGGAACTCCCAAGTGTGCTGCTGGTTGATGCAGCACCAAAAGGCATTTTGTTAAGCACTTGGCAGTGCTGCTTTTTTGTTTCCTAGTGCACTGCAACTGTCTAAATGATTATTTATCTGAGCTCTTCTTTGTTGTAAAAAGGAAATATTTCTCCCCACCTGCTTCTTTTTAAGCATCCTTTAAAAAGCAATAAACAGTAACTAAACATTTCCTGTTAACCATAATATTAAAACTGAAAAATAAGCTAAGATAAACAACCCTCATACATTGAGATATGAGAATCATTTTGGTTGTAATGAGAACTTTGGGAGTGAGATTGTATTCTGCCACAGAAGGCAGTTCTGTTAGGTTAGGAATAAGTTGTCAGAGATGCTTTTAGGTATTTTTTTTCTGTGACTATTGTGACTGGCTTTTGTTAGTGAACTGCTTCCATTTCAATTCTATCAGGCTGGACAAACACTGCTCAGCTATGGAGAATGAGTCAAGCACAACAACATGTTCTGCATCTACAACCACCATTACTACCACCTCCACGTCCCGGACACAGCTCCCACAGATATCTGTCTACAGTGGCTCTGACAGGCATGCTGTCCAGGTACTGGGACACCAAATGCTGTTTCCTGTCCTGTACAATGCTCTCAAAATTTTGCACAATACTTTACACAAAATAAGTGCACAAAATTAATTTTCCATTCTTAATTGCCGTCTCCTTTCTCAATGTCTGGCTTAATGCTTTCATGCTGTTTCATTACTGTTTAGTAAATGATCTCAGACCACTTAAGGATAGTGCAGGGTATAGGCCTGCCTTCCAAATAACGAGAGAAAAATCTTATGCGAAACCCTGGTTTTATCAGTGTTCCATAAGGGTATAGATTATTAACGTAATATTCTACAAAGTAACACTACAACATAAAGGTGTTTACTTGACTTATGTTGACTATTGGGATCCAGAGGTATCCTTGTGTGTGCAACTCTGCTCCTTGGATCCACCCGTATTTTATTGATGTTTAAATGAGGTAGCCTGGAATTCTGTACAGCCCATTCAGCTGGGTTTGATAATGGATCTCACATACTGCATGCATCTTCCAGAAGATGGAATGTTGTGTAGGAAGTGATCTGAGAGTGTAAGGCATGTACAGTATCATTTGTGACACTACAGTGGATTGCTCAGGCTTTGTTTGTAAACCTGGATGTATTTATAGTGACTGTGCTTGGTAACTTTCTTGAGAAAAGTGGTGATGGAGCAAATTCATTGTTATCTAATTAATGTGAAAAGGCAGTATTTGGCTTTATTTCCTCATACAGGTAAACTTCAGCATCGTGTCAGCACAGTGTGTATTTTATAATTGTAATAATTACCTACTGATTCATCACAGGTTATTCAGCAGGCCTTGCATCGTCCTCCTAGCTCAGCTGCTCAGTACCTCCAGCAGATGTATGCAGCCCAGCAGCAGCATCTAATGCTGCAGACTGCTGCTTTGCAGCAGCAGCACTTAAGCAGTACCCAGTTTCAGAGTCTGGCAACTGTACCACAGGTGAGAGTGAAGATTGCTGAACAGTAGTGGCTTACTACTTTGTGGAGTAGGACTACAATTCTAGAGCATTATCAAACATAATAACAGGTTAAGTGCCTGAGCTTTTAATGTGTCACAATAATTCAGTGTTATATTTTAATGGCTTTGTTCTATTGAATTGTATCTTCCTCCAAACTGTTTGGAGGATTTAGTCAGCCTTGTAGGTGCTCCAGTGGGCGTCCATTCCATGCTTTACTGCATACATTATAATGCATCATGTAAATCATCAAACAGGAAAAGATATATGTATTACAAATAGACCACTTCAATCTTCTTCCCGTTATCTTTTTCTGAAAGTTGATGGGGAAAGCAGTGAATAGCTGTGTGCTATAGTGGAGTCAGGTTCAAGTAGTGAACATCTGGTATGTCGGTGTGACTTGCCACACGCCTGGCTGTGTTGTAAGTAAAGGCAAAATTCAGTTTTAACTGCACGTGTGGAAATATAGGTAGTAAATGACAACGGTACATTTCATTTCTCAAGCAAACTTTTAATAGCCACAGAACATTGGATTAGGCCTGTTCTGAAAACTCAAGCAGTGAAAAGACTTTCTTTGACCTCAGCTGACTGGACTGTCAATACTGTCTTGCAGAGATAGGTGGCTGGTAAATATTTTGTATGAGGAAGCAGCAATGTAGGTAAAAAAAAAAAAAAACAAAACAAAAAAACACTTCAGATATGCAGCTGTTTATTGTCAGAAGTAGGATGTGTTCTTGGCTTCTAATTACATACCTTTTCCAGTAGGTCCAGATTTATTGATTTATTTTTTGTGATAGATTTATATGTATGCTATTATGGAGGCACAGGGAAGAGATTTAGGTTGGGGAAGGCTAAGAAGTTTTGGTATGCAGTCTATTAAAATATCTATATCTAAACCACTGTCTGTGTATTCAGCTGAAGGTCAGGAATGGTTGTACTGCTGTAGATACTTGTTGTGTGTACATTAATTATAATTCTGGAAGACATGAGAATGTTCCTTGCAGCGTTTATTAAACTTATTTCGATTTTAGAGGCTTCTAATCATAATAAAAATTATAACACGAGCTCTAATAACAACAGTTTTTAATGATGTCATAATACAAGCTCTGAACACCATAGGTGATGAGCTGATCTGTTAGCTCCATTGTTAGCAGTTTGATAAACTTTGCCTCTGGTAATTTGTGTTCAGGTCTTGATCTGTGAGAGTCTGCCTGAAAGCTGGAAGGAGTTTAAGGCATTTGACACCTTGTAGATAACAGCTCAGAGCATGGAGTTCACTTTGAAAACCAGTTCCTCTGAGCAGTATTCCTGCTGCTAACTCAGAGAAAGTTAGTGATAGAGAGGAGTTTTTCTGACCGTTTATGCAATATGATGAACATCACTTAAACACTCTTTGATTTCAGTATTTGACACCTATTCTTGCTATCTAGGCAAGCCTGTCAGGTGGGAGGCAATGTACTTCCCCCACTGGGAGTGTCACTCAGCAGTCAAGCATGTCGCAGACCTCGGTACGTAACTGAACAAAGCCCTCCATCCATCTCAACCCTTGTTGGTTATTCTATAACTATTTGGCAACACAGAAAATACTTCAGTATTTAAATCTGTGTGGTTAAGCAGAGTACTACAGGATCGCTAAATAGCAGAATGATGACTGCAGTAAGTGTTGGTTGCACTTCCAGTGCCTGCCACTCAGCCTGGTGCAAGCTGTTGTTGCTGGTTGGTGTTGGAGGCTTTCCTGGTTCCAGCCCACTCTTGGTACCCTGAAGGGCAGCTGTGCACTCAACAGGCATTAGTGACTGTTCAGACTGCTGCAGGAATCGCTCCCTGAGCTCTCATTTCTTGCTGGGTTTTTTCCACATTAGTTTATTTGGTCAGGGCACAACTGTAGATTGAAATAATAATTGTGTATATCACTGATTACAGAGCACTGAATGTAACGAATCCAAGTCATTTCTCACATAGGAAATTGGTTAAAGTGTATGTAGCTTTCATTCTTCTATTACCATCTCTTACCATGCATCTTTTATGCACTTTAACTTACTTTATCCATGTTCTAATCACGTGCTCAGGTCTGTTGTTAGCAGCATTGTGTTTAGTTCACACTGTATTTCTTTAAATAACATCTTCAGATGTGCACAGTCTCCTATGTACAGTTTTGCAATTGCCTTGAGTAGGACTTTGTTAGTCCTGCAGACATCCTGCTTATTAATCATGCCCTCAAGCTGTTCATGGCTTCAGTGCATAGCTTCAGTGATGTAACTGTATGGCTTTCTTAAGCTCTCACAGTGTTGCTTTGGCTTACAATTGTTAGAAGTAAAATTATTTGTTCATTAAATTTGAGAGGAAGTTTTTTGGATTTTCAAGGAAATCTTAAAGTGATGTAAAAGAGCTGGGCACTTAACTCTGTTAGATGTGTTAGAAAAACAAACCAGCTTTTGCTTGATGCCAAAAAGAAATTTTCTGTGAGCGTTTAATATGAAATTAGAGAGAGCTGTAATTTCCAGTCACTTTCTAGTGTCTGTGTGAGAAATCAAAGTGTGTATGGCAGTGTAAGTAGGCATCCTGGTCAAGTTTTGTAATATGCATCTCAGGAGCTGTCAGTCCAGTCATATAACACAAGATATTTCAATAGTATTCAAATGTTTTTCTTAAAAAATGACGAGCTTGTGCTATGTGTTGTATAAGTATGTATTTCTATGAGGTGTATTTTCTTCAGATTTTGTAAGATGGTTTATATTTGTTAATGCTTGTTATTATGTGCTGCTAAATATTCCTTGTAGTTTGAGAATGAAAATGTACAGTCTCACCAGAAAGCAGTTTTTTGATGTATGGCTCAATACATTTTTGGTATCTTTACAGTTCAGAGCTTTCAACTGACCCTGCCATTTTTGTCAAAGGCTTTCTGGCTTTAAATCCTAGGATGATTGAATTTCCATGACAGAAGCAATATTTTTGTTTCCTTAGATTAACCTCTCCACCTCTCCTACACCTGCACAGATAATAAGCCGTTCACAGACCTCCAACACCACCAGCAGCAGTATTACCCAGCAGACTATGTTGCTAGGGAGTACCTCTCCTACCCTGAGTGCAAGCCAGGCTCAGATGTATCTCCGAGCACAGATGGTAGGTTTTGGTTACAGTCCTTAGAATTGATGGATGGCTTGATTTGTTTTTGTCCCAAAATGATACTGTTTCCATTCTTATTTTGTTTCCAGGAATTGTTTTGGTATTTTCCTTAGTTTCAGGTAGCATTGAGAATTCTGTTACTAATGTATAAATATCAAACACTGGAACGCTTCAGAAGTCAGAGGAACAAAAGGTTTGCTATAGCTTAGTTCTCCATTTGAAGTCTGCTCATGTAGCCTGGTCTTACTATGATTGTTAAATGGGTCAAGCACAGGAAAAATAGCAACAGAACATGCCTCTTTTCTGCCTGTGTAGGAGGGACATACAGGAATCTACCCATTTTCAGGACAGGGCTTTTTCCAATACACTGGTTACATCAAGAATTGGTTTTCTTGCATTTAACTAAGATTCTCTCCAGAATTTGAGTTGGATTGATTCTCCTTAGATTCATATGAAAATCCTTAGATTCTTCCCATTTCCTACAAGTGTAGCATTTCTATTTCTTAAAGGGCAACATTGAGAAACCTGTGTAGTGATAATTTTTTTGTTGAATAGTGTCTGTAGGGAGTCTTGTACCAACTGATCCCTACATACAGTGTGTGAAATTTCATAGGAATTACCGAAGTTCTACGTGAGGCCTTCCAATAAGTCTTGTCTTTGCTGTATTGTTGCTAAAGAAATCAATGACATTTAGGCATATTGATATACTGAAATTAGCAACTTGAGGTTGGTTGATTCTTGCAGTGTAACTTAGTGTAGTTGGAGTTGATAATTATTGAATAACATTTTGACAGATTGGAAGATGTTCAAAGTTTTCTTCCTTTAATGTTGTAGAAATTGGGCTACTTTTGACTTTTTTTTTCTGCCTTTTTTCACTCGTAGGATTGGAAGAAAAATCTTTTTTAAATTCGTATGTAGAAGCTGGAAATGTATATTTATATATAATACTCTCCTGAATCTATAGAACAAATATTTTATGTTAAATTATATTTACTTAACGTAGTGCAGTAAATAAAATTCATCCAAAAGTAAAAAAGGAACTCTTAGAAGCTGTACATCATGATGCGTAACACATATTTCCCTTTAAAAATACAGCACTGCTTTTCTTTATGGTACCTTCAAAGTTTTATTCTGTTACCTGGTATTTTTTTCTTGCTTAACAGCTGATTTTTACCCCTGCGACCACTGTGGCTGCTGTCCAGTCTGACATTCCTGTTGTCTCTTCATCTTCCTCATCGTCCTGTCAGTCTGCAGCTACTCAGGTGAGTTTGTGTGAATTTCTTAAGGGTGCGTCCAAACTGTGCGTGCTAAAACTGGGAAGTAAGGAAACTTTATGCTCAAGTTTTATTTAGCTACAAAACTCAGTAATTATACTGTTTCTGTACATTTGGCAGTGTGCTCTCTTTACTGTCATCATGTATTTAGAGGTGATTGTTGGTGAGAGGTGAGGTGATTATATGTAAGACTTGGATTCTGGGTGTAAAATTTCATCTCATTGTAATTATCTCTCATCCTTATTACCTTCAATAGCTTCATGCTTTCAGCTGAGCTAGAATTGTCATTTCACTACTCAAATGATACACGATCTGGAAAAACATATGGTACCTTACAGAGTGTTAGTTACTGTCTCCTGCTGTGAAAAGCAAACATTTGTCCAACTAATTTTTGCTTTCATGAAAGATCTTCCGTTCTTTCTTAGCAGTTTCTTTTAAAGTTTTTAGCAATGGATTTTCTTTAGAATTCTTTTGGAAATCCAAGTAAGTTACACCAGTTGAATGTTCTCGTTTGCTATTTTTATCATAGATGTTTACCTGGTTGTCTTCATGATTTACTAAATTTTCAGGTTCAGAACTTGACGTTGCGCAGTCAGAAGTTGGGTGTATTGTCAAGTTCACAGAACGGTCCACCAAAAAGCAGCAGTCAAACTCAGTCGTTGTCTTTGTGTGCTAATAAACCTGCAACCAGCACCAAGGGCAACCAGCCAGAATCCTCAGAAAGCAATAGAAAAGGTGATAGCCCAGCGCCAGAGAGCCGGAATACACCGGTCACACGGACATCAAGCATACATCAGTTAATAACACCAGGTAGGATGAGAATGAAGCTGTAGAAGTGAAATTGTATATTACGGTTCTGTCAGAGTCTAATGCTTTCTGCCCTGGTTCTTTTAGGTTTTTGTAATGAAAGTATAATGTTTAATACTAAATTTACTTATTTGTTAGTATTTGACATTACATGGGACTCTGATAAAGGAGGGTGTCACTGCAGTGTTCTGAAATCACAGTGCAAATGCAATGTAGCAATTGCAGCGTGCAACTGAATCTCAGTACAAACAATTCTCATTACTGCTCACTGTGTGTGCACTTAAGAGAAGCAGTGAAGGCACATGTGGATTGAAACCACCTCAGGCCCGTTGTTTCCTCCAAAATGCATTTTGTTGATCATCTTTAGTGTCATCAGAGTGTTTTTACTTTGTTTTTTTGTTTTTTTTTTTCAAATAAGTTTGAAAATCCATAGGTAATAGTTGCTGCTTAATTAAGCAATAGATCAAGAAAAGCATGCAGTTGGTTAGCTGTGCATTTGCATTGCCTGCCACATGTTTGCTTTTTAGTATTCTTATTTTGAAAGAGTAAGGGTTGCCTAGAGAATTGGTTTGAATTTTGGGGATTTAGCTTGTCCTAGTAGCAGCTCTTAAAGAAGTAAGACATGCTTCAGTTACTGAGCCCTGATACTTACAGAACTTGTATCTGGATGGAATGAAGTCCATTTTTAGTAGCAGAATAAATAATAAAAGACGCAAATTATTTCTCAAGTGGAAAAGAGAAAGCAAGAAGAGGCACATGGGGAAAAATGTGTGTGTCTGCCTGTGCTCAGGCACTAAGGAATTACTAGTAAGTCCTTGTGTACTATATTCTGTCAAATGAGGTATTACTAAACTGGGATATGGAGGTCTGGAAAAGTTGTGCTGGGCATACTAGGAAGTAAAAACTTCATTTCTTCCTTTTGTTTTTTAATAATATTCTCTGCACTCAAGGTTATGAATGTTAATTGTCACTTTTTTTTTTTCCCCTTTCACAGCTTCATATTCTCCATTACAGCCCCATTCTCTAGTAAAACATCAGCAGATCCCACTTCATTCACCGCCTTCCAAAATTTCCCATCATCAGCTGATACTGCAACAGCAGCAGCAAGTCCAGCCGATCGCACTTCAGGCTCCTTCTGGACAGGAGCCCCCTCCGTCACAACACTGTCTTCCACTCCCAAGCCATAGTCTTCCTCCAGCTCCTAGCAGCGTGCAGTCTCATTGCTCACCTATTCACATCCATCCTCCACCTCTACCGCTGTCTCCCACTCCATCCCAGTCAGCTCAGCAGTCAGTAGTGGTATCCCCTCCACCTTCCCACTCCCCTAGTCAGTCACCCACAATAATTATTCATCCTCAAGCACTTATCCAGTCACAGGCAAACTCTCTTGTGCCAGCAACTCTTCAGGCAGAGCAGTCTGCCCCTCAACAAACTACTACCAGTCCAGTGCGACCAATTGCCCAGCCACTTAATCTTCCATCTCACCTCCCGCTTCCACCTTCCCCTGCCGTACACATAGGACCAGTAGATCAGCCCAGCTTGGTTTCCCCAGGCCAGCAGATAGTGTCCTCCACACCACACCAACAATATTCAGCCTTGCAGTCCACACCTATCCCTCTTGCAGCTCCTCCACATCTGTCAACATCTTCAACCCAGATACAACAACTGCCATTGCAATCTGTACAGTCTTTACAAGTGCAGCCTGAAATTCTATCTCAGGGCCAAGTTTTGGTTCAAAACACTTTGGTTTCTGAGGAAGAACTTCCTGCTGCAGAAGCTTTGGTCCAGCTGCCATTTCAAACTCTTCCACCACCTCAGACTGTTGCAGTAAATCTTCAAGTTCAGCCATCAGTACCAATTGAAACACCAGTGGTAAGTGCTCAGAAACCATCTTCTGTTTGATTACACTTCTGTGTAAGATGGAGAACAAATTGCAGGCTTGTCATTAAATTACAAAGCTTGCATTTTGCAGGAGTCTTTAAATAGCTACAGAGGTGTGTGCAAATTATAATAAGGGAACTGTGGAGATCTGCTGTTGGAAAAAGTTGGATTCTCTGATCTATTTGATAGAAGAATTTGTGCCTCTTCTAAAATCCTGTTCTTTTTAACAAAGTAATTGTTCTCTCCATTGTCATCATGATGCCCACAGAGTTTGTTGTCTCATATGCAGTTGAAAATTAGTATTTATTAAATGAGCATATTTTAATACTTAAACTAGTAATTAAAAAACAAAACAACTGTTTTTATATGACTCTTTTTAAGTATTAAGGTAGACTGGAAATATCCCTAAGTTGATAGTTTGTTTGAATGTAGATTTACCAAGTGGAGAATGTATGTGAAGAAGAGATGCCTGAAGAGTCTGATTGTGTCAATATGGTTAGAACGCCTACGCCACCAACCTTGTCTCCACCAGCAATAACCTTGGGGAATGGAGACGCACTTAATTCAGAAGAGCCTTTATCAGGTAAGAACAAACATAAAACTAAGATAGCTGTTCTGCTTAGAACTCAGGAAAGTAAAATGATGTGTTCCTGAGGACCATTTGGTTGTGAACTAGTCAATCAAGGAAAATCAGGTTTTGAGTTACTGCAGAGCTTAGTCTGTGTTACAGGACACTGGGTACAGTGCTGGGTGTGTTTATATCTCTTCTTTCCATAATTCTGAGTGTATACATAGACTTAAGTCACAAAAAATCACAAACTTTGTTTTTCAGACCATGCAGGACTACCTTCAGCGACATCATCAGTCAGTGCCTCAGTAATTAAATCTCCATCTGATCCGTCACATGCTTCTATCCCACCACCACCTCTTTTGCTTCCAGCTGCAACAACAAGGAGTAGCAGCACGTCAATGCCCAACAGCATTCCTAGTCTAGAAAATAAACCTCCACAGGCTATTGTTAAACCACAGATCCTAACTCATGTTATTGAAGGCTTTGTGATTCAGGAGGGATTGGAACCATTTCCTGTAAGTGCGAAAATTGCTTTGATTTTTTTATTTTATTTTTTTTTTCTTTTTTTAAACTACTAATTCTTAAAATATTTTTAAAGGTGTTTTTCTAGATGTTCAGGTCATTAAACTTGGAATATTTTTTCCAAATGTCGGCATGGATGTTTTCCCTGCTTGGTAATTTGTTTCTTACAGCACTTCGGTAGACTTGTCTTACGTATTTAATGAGAAATTATGCTACAGTTTGGCTTTCCGGTATCACTCAATGGCAAGGTAACAGACAGGCTATCCAGGGATAACTACAGAAGGTGATTTTAGACTAACATTTACAATAACTTTGTATTATGCTTGTCTGTCTCCTACACACCTCAATTTAAGTGATAAATTAAACCTCTGAGAGGATTCCTTAAGTACCCCATTACCAAGCAGTAATGTGTCTGGTGAGAATTAGTGTCGAAAACTTTAAATCCCCTAGTGGCCAGTTTTAAACCACTGAGCCTCTGCTTTTAAAGGATGTTACCTTCTGCCTCACTAACAAATATAATCTTTTTTTTTTCCCTGTCCCTTTTTTTCTGTTGATTTAATATTTCTTCCTTTGTTGAATGTAATTGCAAACTCTGCAGACAAATGAGTCTGTATTTGCTTGAGAAAAGGTGTGTAGAACTTTGATGCTATATATTGATGACTCATTGATAAAAGAATAGAAATGATACTGCTGATCTCAATCTAACTCGCAAATACTATTTCCAGTTATTCATTCTTCAGTTAACCATTGTTGCTTTGCTTTTATTGCAATAGGTAAGTCGTTCATCTTTGCTGGTAGAGCAGCCTGCAGAAAAAAGATTGCTAGTGGAGGGTCAAATCATGAGTGTTATGTGTGTTGAATCAGACTTGCAGAATTCAAAACATGCAGACAACTCATCGGACACAGAGATAGAGGATATGATTGCAGAAGGTTGGTAGTTTTTGTTTAAATATCCATTTTTTTCCCTTCTGGTCTGTATCTATTACAGAAATCCATCTTGTCTTTACATCTGGAATTTTCCTCTAGTCTTTACACCATCTCCAATACAAACTGTTTTTAAATGTTTATAGCTACACACCGTATCAGCAGTTGCTGTGGAAACATACAAGTGTCAGGAAGCTATGCCTCGTCGTGCCTAGAATGCAGTGGTCTCTGGTTCACGCAGCTCATGAGCTTAAAACACCCAAGTTCCCTATGCAATATCTGAACTGCTCATCATTGTAGATTTCTTTAGAACTCAGCAATTAAGTATTTCAAGCGTGTTGCATCACTATAAGCATTCAAGCCCAAGTGTAGGCAGTCTCATAAATGATAGTAAACAGAAAAAGCATGGACCGTCCCAGAAAAACCAAGTCATTCTTTAATTCACTGTTTAAATTCTTCCAAGGCTAGAAAGTCCAGTGCTTTTCTGCCAGCTGTGTATCCTCTGTTCCACATCTTGAGTGTTTGCCCAGGGGCTGATTTTGGTGATCTGCTAAAAATTTGTTGTAACATATTGATACAACTCTTAGTCTTAAAATAGTTATTTTTCTTCTTTGATATCAAAACCATAGTGAGCAGAGTAAGAAGGGGCTGATACAGAGCCTGCTACTCCTGCTGTCACGTAGAAAATGAGGCCACAGGTCTGCATTGGGCTGTGGCTGAGAAAGTCAGGACTGTGTGCTGAGCAGTAGCAGGTGTTCCCATAGCTGTGCTTCAGCTGCCACCTACAGCATGCATTATTCATTCTCGCCTAATTAAAACAGTTTTTCTTATGCCCATCTTGCAAGCTCCTATACCAGTGACATTTTGTTAGGTACTGTGGTTCTTGCCTTGGTAAATGGTACTGAAGCACAGTGAAGAAATTGATTGTGTTTGTTATGTCCCAACAAACAGATTAGCTCAGCACTCAGTCTCCCTAATGATCACATACTCATAAATAATTTTTTAGTGATTTATATCTCCTCTGCCTTTCTGGGCAAGGATTGCAAATGAGTTAAGAACTTTGTTTTACAGTGGGTTCTAAATCTGAGAAGAATATTTACTGATAGTGACGTTAAATAAGCACTGTTGGACTTTTGCTTGAGGACGTTTTGTTTCACAGCTCTGGCAATATGTGTTTCTGCTTGAAACGAAGAGTATTTTTGTAGCACTGATTCTAATAAAAGCTGGTTTAGCTTGGAAGTTCATCATTGAAAAAATGATGGGTTGCAGTCTTCCCGTGTGTTCATATCTGTGCAAAAAATAAGAGACAGTGGAGACAGTGCCTGAAAATAAATCAATTTCCTCGATTGTCTGAGTGTGTGATTGCATTTACTTGTGCGGTCTGCAGCCCTCTGTGTTTTGCAGCAACAGCCTAATTTAGGCTAAATATATTTGAAGTGCTCTGCTTTGTTACTTTTGATTGTGTTGCAGTTAGGATGTCTACGTAGAAAAATGAAGAAACAATTAATACAGTGTTCATTTTTTAATGTAAAACATTCATAATTTGAGGCCCATACCTCATTTTTCACATAGGCACGGCATTGAAGCCTCAAAAAGTAAGGATCTGGCATACTAATGGTGGGGGTTGCAGTGTGACTACATTTTTACTAAACTTTTGTCTCATTTAATTCAAAACCTGTTATTTTTTCTCTGTACCTGAATGGCGGCCTGGTTTCCCACTGAGGGCTTCCATGTAATTAGTTCTTTGGGAGTCAAGTCCGGTGATGTGAAACCATCAAGCACAAGAAGCTTGGCGGGGGGGGGAAGTCATCAGATAAATTGCATGACCTCATTTGATGTGTTTGGTTGTTTAACAGTACAGTGGATTTATGCTATTCTGGACAAAGTGAGACTTGCCAATCCCTTAGCTCACATAGCTTAGTAAGTTCTTAGTGAGTGCTTGATTTCTTGATTAAGAGCACAGCTTTCTGAATTTATGTTAATTTTGCTTCATCCCATATGAAGCAAGGGAAGTTTTGGGGCTGCTTCTGTATCTTTTAGAATAGTCTTGTACCTCTGTTGCAGTAGCTATTTTGCCTTTAGTGCAGTAGATATTAATTCAGTTTTGTTTTTAGTAGTTCTGAAGAACATCTCAGGATTAACACTGCAGCGTCTCTCAAATGCCAGACAGCTTGTCTGTTCCTATATGGAATTGTTCGAGCACTCGTGTTTCTGTTTTCAGTATTCATTCCTGGAAGCTGATGTTAGATTTATGTACCCAATTTGCAGTTATTCAACAGATGAGCTAGGAGAGATCCAGGGAGGTACCTACATGTGCACAAGACAAGCAGTGGAGATTTTCTGATACTAAACAAAGATTTAGATTGCGTGTATATGGCAGGAACACTTAATATAGAAAAGGCTTTTAGCATCAGTTATTGCCTTAAGCTGTTGTTGCCTTTTTCCCACGTTATGTAGTTTGTGGGGTTTTTTGATTGTTTTTTGGAGAGAGCGATTAATTTGAAGGGTAAATCTGGTCTTTATTTAGCTTTGGCTGCAAAGTTCAGATCTGACATGTTTCCAGTTTCAACTCGGGGCATGAGGTGGAGACTTGCAGTGTGATAATCCTCAGTTGGGCACTGCTGGTGGAGTTTTTATTTCAGTTGTGCCTTTGAATCCCAGTACATCAGAAGTGTCATTCCAATAATGGTTTCAACCTTTTAAACTTTGTTGCTTTTTGATTTGCCTTACATTTCAGATTGTGCCAGTTCTGCTCCTAACAATGTATTTCATTGACATGTTGCATGGATGCAAGTTTGTGTTGCTTTATTTTTTTTTTTTCCTCATGCTGAAAGTCAGATGCAGAGATGGTGGTGGTATTCTTCTCGAGTATGTACTAGCTGTGCTCTGTCAGTAGAAGAGGGTGTAGGCATTCAGCATGTCAGTGCAAGGCAGCGTGTGTCTCACTTCAGGGCTTTCCTAAGTCTCCTTTTACTAATGCTTCTCTCAGCAGTTTGTGTGCTTCCCAGGCAGCAGGAGAAGCACTTGCTCATCTCACCAATATAATAAAAAATAACCTGTCACAGTAGATTTTAAACTGATGTAGATGCTATAATCCTTTTCTTATCTTTGTAATGGATAAGATTGAATGCATTATTTGCTTTTGTAAGTGCCCCTTTTGGTTGTAGCTGTTGCTTATTCAAATGAAGCATTTTCAGGTTCAATGCAGCATTTCATTACGGGAGAGCTTGAATTTGGAGTGCATGGTTCTCTTAATGAATGCTTTCAAAACAATTTGTAAGGACTGTAAAGTGTTGGATTTTTTTGATTGATGGATGTGTTTGAGGGCACTTGTTCATGGGTGGTTTGAAATTGAACAAACAGTGCTGACTAACTTCACTGAATAATTTAATCTGTGGTTCAATTTACTTGAGTTCTCTTACATGGAGAGTGAAATCCATGATTTTTTTTAGTTTGGCATAATTTTCTGTTAATCAGCATTCTTAATTAATAGATGTATTTTTAGACCTTGTACGTTTCTGCATAAGAAATGAAAAATTGGAACACAACTTTGTCATTAAATCTGTTCTCTTTATGCCTCACTCCTTCCTTTAGAGGGCCTGGATGAAATTGAAAATGAACTCCTGAAGTGTGAATTTTGTGGAAAAATGGGATATCCAAACAAATTTCTACGATCAAAACGATTCTGTTCTACATCCTGTGCTAAAAGGTACTCTGTCTACTATTTGTTGTTATCTGGTTAATGGAGTAGCACTCAAATAGTGTCATATGTTGAAAAATAAAGAAGCAGACTGTGTGGGATACAAATGACTGGTATTGTGGAATGTATTTCGGGAAGATAAACCTATAGGTAAATTGTGGAGCTCTTTCAGAGGATGTAGTGAATGCAGAGGGGCTTATAGGAATGCTGATGGATATTTATGAAGGGTTGGTTAGGTTTTGGGAACTCAGACAGTGGTTTGTGGGCCGCAGGTCACTGTGTCTTTGTCGTATGTATTTTGCTGTTGGGCAGTATCAGAGATAAAACACTGGTCTGTGGGCTTTCTTATGATTTTATGCAGTGCTGGGGGAAAAGCACTGAACTTACCTTCATGTCATTGGCAAAGGTGAATGAATGTAGGTACATCTTTCTCTTTGAGTTATTGTACTTTTTTATTATGGGTATATCAAGATAGAAACAATAATCAAGGTCTGAATGCAAATCCTTCCATCATCATAGATGGAAAATTGTTATTTAATCCCAGATGTTTTAGAAATGGGTAATAGTTCTGTAAGGAATAGATTTAAGTTGCCTCTTAATTCTGCATCAGTGTGCCTCGAGATCATCTTTCTCTTATGTCAGCTGCTCTTTTCATACTTGCCCTCAGACATTCCCATTTTAAGCAGTGGAAACGTGTATGTTTTCTTTGGTAGCTGTTAGGACACCAGTCGTGAAATTCTATTCAGGAAGGAGTTGGGCTTTTTTCCTCCATCTTCATTTGACTGGTTGTCAGGTAAAGAAAATGAAAGCAAAAGGTGACATTAAGCTCTCAGAAGATGTTTTAGAGAAGTAGAATTTTGAGTGCGTGACAAAATGCAAAGCTGTTTCTATCATGGAATTTTTTTAGAACAGGAAGGATGGGTGTCTGCTGGGGGTGGGGTGATCTGGATGTATATGATCTTGCTTCAAAACCAGGGGTTAGAGTACACGGCCTTTTCTTTCTTACATTTGCAACACCTGCTGTTGTCTAGAATTAGGCAGCATTTCTGTAGACAGCGATGTCATTTTATTGCTAAGTCAATTGAATTCAGTCCAAAAAACTATTAGTGCATTATTGAATATATCTTACTTCTTTAGGCACAGCCTTAGTTGCACTAAGAAATTTGGGCTGTTTGCATCAGACAAGACCAATCGTTGGAATCGGAAATCAGATAGCCAAAGTCTTGGGCGACGCGGGCGTCGACCGAGTGGCCCTGATGGGGCACCACGAGATCATTTTCTTAGACAGGTCTGTGGAATATTTGCTTAAAATTATGGCATTGTTCTGGGAATTACAAATAAAATACAATAGTGTAGTGTATTTGTACTGTATTTTCCAGCTTCCAGTTACTTATCCGTCTGCAGAAGAAGATATGGCTTCTCATGAAGATGCTGTTCCTACTGCGATGACCACCCGTCTGCGAAGGCAGAGTGAGAGAGAGCGTGAACTTAGGGAGCTAAGAATTAGGAAACTGCCAGAGAGCATTAACTTGTTACCTGTGGTGCAATCAGACCCTTCGGTATGGACTGTTGATGAAGTTTGGGCCTTTATACGTTCTTTGCCTGGTATGTAATGTGCAGTTACTTGTTGCAGATTCATAACAGTAAAACTCCTGGTTTTTAGCATCGCTCTGAGGAGGAGGTGGTATGGTAACAGCACAAGTGTACTCGTTAGTTGGTGCTAGAGGCTGGAATGTGATTTGTTTCCTCTTGCTTGTTCCTTCAGCACAAATCCCGTGTTGATAGAACTAGTCCCACTTCTGCTGTTGCACCCCAGCTGATGGAGACTAGAGGTGTTCTTCCCTTCAGTCTGATTTCTCTCAAGAGGTCAGTAGAGAGATCAGACACACTTCTTCCCCTTTACATTTATTTCTTTACTTCCCTCCTTACTGCTTATTCAGTAGAAAAAGCAAGAAGGGAGTCCTTTCATTTTATGCGAGTGAAAAATTTGAAAGGCTCATCATGATATAATTCACTAAATAAGGATAACCAGGTTTCTTCTATTAAGCTAAGTTTTGTTTTACGTAGCTTTGCTGAAATGGAGAATTCCTTATACAGATTACATAGAAGACAGAAAAAGTAGCGTCTGAGTCTGTTCTCAGAAAAACGTCTTGTTTCACTTTATTTACACACGTTTTCCTTAGCTCAGTAGTCGTGCTTGTCTTTATATCATCTTCAGGCTATTTGGCATTTGTTTGTTTATCATTTCTTGCTTATCATAAGCCTTAAATTTTACACCCCTCCATTTCCCAGGAATGCCATTCCATGTCATCACATATTGTAACCGTTCCAGAAGACAAGACAGGTCTCCGTAATAACAGAGAATCTTTGTTGTTTACCTGTATAACTTGCATGTCTAAACACTGAAACCTAGCTTAGCCTTTTTCCTAATTTTCTACTGATTTCTGGCATGCTGAACCATTTTGCTGTGTATCCCACTAGGCTGATAACCTACAAAATGTATCCTTATTTGCTGAGACACATGCATGGCCAGTTAATTTTTTAATACAGGTCACACAAAAAATTGAATCAGAGATGTTTTAAATCAGTCTTTCTTCTGGTGGTTTATAATTACAATTAAGTTACGTTATCTGCATCTGAGAACTTTTGGTGATGTCTGTAGAAACAAGTGGAGTTCCTTAAGTTTAAGGCAGTGTATTTCTGTGTTTTACTGATGACACTGGAATGTGATTACATTGCTGCTGTCTGTATTTTGCTGTCTTTATTCTTTGAAGCTCCGGGTAACTCCATAACCCCCAGATCATAGGTTCTACAGAAGAATAAAGGACTATTCATGTTCTTAAAAATGTAACACATTATAAACACAATTCATTTGCAAGTATGAAAACAAAAATATTGTCCTCAAGGTGTGGTTTCTATTTTGAAACAATTACTTGTAGAATATTCCATCAGCTGCTGAATCTTTTCTATTTATTCAGCAAATGAGTTAATATTAAATTTTAATACTTGATATTTTTATGTATGCAATGAAAAATTATTACAATTACAAATTTCTATCCACATTAAGACCTAGATGTTTAAAATATAAAATATTCACAGCCTGCCAGAAGTTTTGTTACGTAGCTACATTTGTATTTTGGCACTTTGGAGTTTTATTTTGTCAGCTTCTCTACAGGGAATGAAGCTTCAAATAAACAATGGGCAATGAGTGTTCTTATTCACGTTATTTAGATGTTTGTCTTTGTAACAGAGGTACAGACAAGACAGCTCTTGAGCAACTTTTTGTTTCCATAGTGTTGTTAAATGGGAAGGGGCCTTCAGCTCCTTTGAACAGTCTAATCCATGAAGAGCTCCCTTTATTATGCTGTAGGTCTCGGTCTGAACCCATGCTACTTTGGGTTCAGAAGGAGTTTACCATTTAAAGAAAAAATCCAACCAACTTAAAGTTGTGTTTGATAAATGAACTATTGATAAAAAATACTAGTGAAGCAGGTGTGATAAAGCCTGCAAATAAAATTGCACTTTGTTTATCTCAATGGAGTTAACATCGTTTGGAAAACAAAGGTGAGTTTTCTCTTTGAGATGTAGCTAATGGTACAATAAGCACGTTTTTATTGTTTGAAAGTATCTGTGTGATGGTGGCTATTTGTGTGATATCATCTGTTTCTTCCTATTACAAGAACATGGCAACTGTTTTTCTTTATGAAATGAGAAAATTGTCTGTGCTGGGACTTGAACTTTCCAGTAAGTAATTCCTGAGTAGTTATGGTGTAATTAGATACTGCGGTAAATATGACTTTCATATTATCTTAGAAGTTCTTGTTGTTATTGAACTTACTGAACTCCTTCATATGCTGTGGGTTCCACAAGGTAAAGAGGTAAATGCTGGGAATTGTGTAATTGTAAAGCTCGAGTATGGACAGTCACTGTGTCTAGGGATGCACATTCCTAACCCAGTAATTATTTTTTTCTGTTGCCTTTAGGTTGTCAAGATATTGCAGATGAATTTAGAGCACAAGAAATTGATGGACAAGCTCTCCTGTTGTTGAAGGAGGATCACCTTATGAGTGCAATGAATATTAAGCTTGGACCTGCATTAAAAATCTGTGCACGTATCAATTCATTGAAAGAATCGTAGGGGGTGAACATGAAGGTTTAAACAAGTTACTCTGTGACTAAGCCAGCAGTAACACGCCAACGACTTCAGCATGGCATGAGTGTTACTGTGATGTTTTGTTGAACATCTGGGGTTTTCCCCACACAGACTTGAAAAAAAGAAGATATTCTGCTGATTATATCACGTGGTCCTTTGCAGTTCCCAGCAATTAATAAGTTTGTGGTAAAGCCCAAATAATGCATTGAGTTAAAGGGGGAGTTTGTGGGAAAACATGAAGTGAAATATTCTGTTAATATTCTGTTAAATATTCCCCATTATGTACTTGTTAAAAATCAACACCCCAGCACCTTCATAACCTAAACTCCATTTACATTTTCTTTCTTGCTGTATTGTCAATTATGACTTTTCCTGCATACAGCAGTTTTTGGACTGAAATAACTGAAGTGTCCACAGACCCTGTGGAAGCACTAATAATGGTAAAATGCTATGCATTTAGTTGTGCTCTCTGAATTTCTTTTAGTCTTGGGCAAATTGTTTGTATGGAGTAGGTTGGCAGCCTGTTTCCCTTGTGTAGATTTACCCTCATCTTTGCCACTGTAGTATTTTCTTTGTTTGGAAATACTATAAGCCGTGTAGGCATCTTGTTAAAGTCCTAATTATCAGGCTACTGAAATACAATGGCATTACACTTTTGCCAGAGCTAACTGAAGCACATATTTTACTTTAATCCTTGTATGCTGCTGTGCACTAAGAGGGCATTAAGATGTTAGGTTTCTAGTTCTGCATGCTGCTAGTTCAACTAGACCAGCAGTTCTCAAATGCAGATCTTGGTGTGAGAACAGTCAGGTTCCCAGTGCCTAGGCATGAGTGGTTTATTTACTTCTGGCTGTGACTTATGCTGAGAGAAGTCTACCCTAAAGACTGGAGGTAGAGAGAAGGGATGGTGTAGCTCACAACCTTTTTCCTGTTACCATTTTGTCTTCTAACTTGTCTTTCCTTGTAGTGCGTTCCTGTTGCCTCACTGGAAGCTTCCAAGCACTTCTTTGTCCACTGACTAGTGTGAGTTGGGCTTGCTGTAGCTCAAGGAACATGTTGAGGAGCTTGGTGTAGGAGCAGCTGCAGTGGCAGTGGAAGGAGATGTATAGGTGAGCAGGAGCTGTAGGTGAGCAGGAGGAATGTGCCCCTTCTAGACAGCACTGGGAGAAATCTCTCTGGCCCTGTTTGTGGTTCTAGCAGGAGATTTTGGCTTGGATGCTGCAGGCCCAGGCAGTGTTTGATATGGAACAAATGGTTCCCCACTTACTGACACCCTCAGAGATGGGCTCTGAGGCAGCAGCACCTTCTCGATCTTTGCTTCCCCCATTACCCATGTAAAGATACCCTTAGAGAAATTTTGCACCTTCTTTCCTTTCCTCTTGCAGCTCCACTTCCCTTATTCACAGGCCTAGCTCCCTAAGCTCTCCTAGAGGGAAGGAAGGGTGTGTGTGTGCTGATAGAGTTACTGTGTATATATTGGAATATGTGTATGTGTCTGCAAACAATGTATTTTGTATGTTATGCAAATTGATGCATAATACATGAGTGTGTAGGGTCTGCCTAAATATTTTCCTGAGTATTCCTGGGAAGAGAAATTGATCTAAAATTTGAGAACTGCTGACCTGGATCAAAAGGGGTCAATGCATCTACACTGGCTGAAAGGAAGGTTTGTGACAGTTAGACTAATATGTGTAGTATTGAACTGATGACCTTAAAGAGTCCATTGGGATTGCAGAAGAAGTTGCACTTTGTTTTCCTTTAACTAGATATTTTTTCTTTCTTTTAAGAGACATTCTCCCATTATATTCCAGAGATCAACGTTAGAATCGATTCCTTTAATTACAACCACTTGAGCATTCTGATAGCGGATGTTATTCATTTTTATCAACCACTGAAACTCCAAGTCAGGACAACCCATTGCTGTTATGTGCTAATTTATGGTGAGAGCACTGAATGGCACTGAAGGCTTTGGAGAATTAATTGATGTCTGGGTTTAATCTGGAGGGAAGTTGCTAAGCACTTTCTAATTTGTCTGGGTCTTCTTTCTGTCCTCAGTTACTGTTGTCAAATAAACTTGATTGTGAAGGTTCAGTGTTTGGCAATGTTCATTTGAAAGATTCTCAAATGACGAAGGCAGCAGGTTCCCATTTGTAGCATTTCTGTAAGATACGCCTTGTAGCATATTTGTAACATACGTTTTAAAGAATAGGTTCTGTTTTAATGAGCTAATTGAAGACTGAAGATATCGTAGATATTTATCTTTTGGCTTCTGTCTAAAAGGTTTATTATTTTTATACAGAAATGTCACTGGCTTTTAACCTGTCTTCTGATTGTACGGTTCTTTGATGTAAGCAGTAGGTGTGCTTCAGTGTGAACTGATAATAGCTTAAGGCCTATTTAAAAATGTGGACTTATGTTGTGAGTCTTATTTAGACCTGCAGTTCATCAGTGTTACATGCATGAAAATCCCATGATTGTTTTTGTTTTATGAGACGGCTTCCAGGAGAACTGCAGCTAGTGTTCATGCACAACTCCTGCTAATCACTGACAGATGCCAGGAGCCCATTCATGAATGATGAATGCACATCTGCTCTGCTTCTTCTGGTGCACTATGTTTTCTGTGGTTTTGGGAGAGCCATAGATAATGAATTACGCTTAGCTGCTATGAATGCAGCTAAGAATGTGGGCCTTACGCATATCGGAAGGTTTTTCATTCAACTATTTTGGCATTACGTAGGACTTGACGTCAGATACAGCTATAATAAGCTACCCTGATAGAGCAGCACACACATTAGAGCTTGTCAGTATTGCTGTGCCATTAAAATCTGTTCTTAAAAAAATCACGCCTGTACACAAAAACTTTCAAGTGCAACTGGAGTCTATTTCAGAAACTTTGGGATCTACTCAAAAGAACAATCAAATACTTGAAACAATCAAATATTTGGAACAGTATTCCTCTAGAACAGCTTTGCTGTTTTAGAGAAGATGGAGGATAGAGCCACAAGTCAGAATCCAGCCTTTTGGGTAGCACAGGAGGAGTCCTATATAACTGAGGATGTGTCAGCAAGAGAAAAGAAATGTGAACAAATAAGTATTTGAGCAGATTTCCATGGCCTTGGATCACTTCTCTGTCTTGATCTTAGCTGTAAGGAAATGTTCAGGGTTTGCTGGCAGTTTGAGTAGAAGTTTATGTAGTATGGAGACTTTGGTCACTGTAGCGAGCCACTGCATGACAGACTGTTCCACTTGCTGCCTGTTACAGAGGACTGCTCTCATCACAAGATCAGTGCAGAAACTTACAGCTCAATAATGGCTTAAGAGGGTTCTTACACATAACCAACTGTATAGCTCTAGGCCATCGAGGAATGCAGTGACAGCTGAGCTGTGTCTGAGGTTTACAAATAAATAGACACCCACATAATTTGCAACACAAGTAGTTCTGCTGATTTGATTGAGGCTATTCATGTTAAAATCATGTCTATAAAACACAGGGTTATTTTCTCTTGCCAGTATGGCATGGAGAGTTAGCTTATATTTAGATACAGAGTCATCTAACCAGATTTCTACTCATTGCTTGTTCTAGAATGCAGATCACGATTCTGCAAAAGAATCCTTTTAGGATGCTTTTATTTTTTCCCAGTTTTCCCCATTTAGTTTACTGGAGATGGAGAGAAATGGTCACGTTAATGTGTTTTGGTTTAAATACGCTGATTCTGTTGAATACTGGATGGAACAAGGATGGACAGAGCTAAAGATGGAGCAACTCCGTCACTTGTTTCTTCTCCATATACATTTATGAATGTGCTTTTTGCACTTTGGGTCTCAGCTGTGTTGGCTGGTGAATTTTGTGTCATGCTCATCTCCTGCGTCTCATGGTCAGCACTTTCACATATATTGAAGGCCTCACCCTAAGCTGCTGTGTAGGTTTGTGTAACCTCTGTGTTATACCTTATACAAAGATGCTCGTCCACTTGGAGGTTCTGCATATTGCTAACTGGTCTCTCAGAGCTACGTGGAAGGAAAAAAAATCAAAGGTGTGAATATTCTTGTGATAGAAGATACATATTAGGCTTACAGTGTGGCTTTTGCAGCTGTTGATCTAAGATAAGGGTCTAGAAAGGTGCTCTCTGATGAGCTTTTACCACCTTACTATAATTTGAGCACAGATGTACATTTGTATAATGATCACAAATACTGCTTTGAATGCAATATGTAATAATTAAGGAGTATTTCAGTTTTGCCTAAAAAGCACTTTTTACGTAGGATTGTTGAGAGGCTTGAAGTTGTTGATTTTGGATTCTGAAGGAGGGTATCCTTGTTGGTAATGGGACTGCACTAGAAGCACAAATACAACAATTTATGACACAGCTGTTCTGTAGGAGAAGTCCTGTTCATGTGTGGGAGCACTTATGCTGTCCTCCACTACCTGGTCAGTATTTTAGCAGCTGGAACGTTGATGTTCTCTGGTAGTTTCTTTGCAAATCGTGTGGTTCAAAAAACAGTGAAACATTCTGCAAAGCCAGATTTCCTCCCAAGTGTTCTCTGAGTTTTGTAGTCTTAGCAAACCGGTGCTGATCAGGAAAGACGTGTAAAGATGGTTTTGTTGATGAGTGCCACATTATTTCATTTAACGAGGTAGAATAGCTCACTAAAATCAATGTTGATTTTTAAGGGACTTTGATATGACAAAGTATGGAAGTTTCTCAATGTTACTTTAGCCACTGTTACCACTAATATTATTATAATCCTGTAAGAACTGAAGGACTGTAAAATGTTTGTGTGCTACAAGGTCGTTAGTTGCTGTCACAGCACAAGTAGTGACATATAGAGGTTAGCAGTTGTCTATCATTCATATTATTTCAAGTCTTACCACCTTCCTAACATAGCTTCTCCTCTTTCAGGCTTGCAATGAAACTGTAATCCTGTTCTGCAGAGTAATGGTGTTTAATTATATTGCTTGACTCAAGGCCCAGTGTTCAGACTTCCCAGAAGCTCCAGATAAAAGGAAGTGCACCAAGAGTGGAAAAGAGGCAGTTAGGAGGATAATAGGATGAGATCACAACTGAATCAGGTATTTCCCTGTATAAAACATCAAAGATAAAGATGGGCTTACAATGAGATACTATTCATCTATTTTAAGTTAGTTACTTGTCAGTAGGCTTAGACACCGCAGTTGGGTGCTATGTGTAGACCTGTATTGCCGCTGTTACCTACCTGGTGGCTATCAATGACAGCCTGCAGGTTGATCCTCTGACACTTACTCTCAAAGAGTATGAGAGTTCTTTGGTAACTCATTATGTAACATCAGTTCATTAATATTTGATTTGTGGTTTCCCTGTAAAACATACAGTCTTCAGAACTTTAAATGGCTTTAGAAGCAGTGCAGCAACTGAGGGAATTCTGCAGTATCAGAATAGATGAGGATGTGTAAACTTTAATTACAAGTTGAGAATCTGATAAATACGTCTGTACCTGAACCAGCTTCTTGCAATTCCAGTTCTTTCTGCATTAGTGAATCACAAGGGTGAGACTAACCACACAAAAGGGATCTGAAATGTACGTTATTGAAATAATCTTGCCTTCATCTGGTTTTAAGTGAATTGAAAATGAGATGTTTTCCCTTGTTGGCTGAGTTGGTACAAATAAGCTACTTCATGACCTTCTGAAATGCCTGGTGCATTACTACGTTTGGAACTAGGTTCTATTATTTGTCAAGTCCCTCTCATTGGGTGTCCAGTGTATGTGGAACCTGAAAGATATGTTTAGACAAACTTTATGCTGTAGCATGTCAAGCACTAACGAGTAGCAACTGGAAACTGGGGGCAGGGAGCGATTCCTTAAGGCTATTTTATGGTACACGCTTCCCTACTTCTAACGTGGAAATAGGATTTCCTCCAAATACATCATCCTGCATAAACGATGAAACGCTTTGTGATGCCAAACACCTCAAACTACATTTGCTTCAAGCATTGTTGCCTCTTATTACAATAGTTTTAAAACTTTTTTATCCTTTACTGTTCTTTTATGGCCTTTTGGATTGTCCAGAAACCATTTTCTGCTGTTTTAAAGATGCTGTCGTATTGGTTACATCACTGAAACCTCAAAGAAACCCGCAGTGCAATAGACACTGTGTGAGGTAAAGCAGTAAAATGATAATTGGACTTTGATACATTGCAGAAATGTAAGCTTAATAGATGATGTTTGATTGTGAATTCTTATCACGGAGTGCTATACTAGAATATTGTTTTATCATAAATTCTAGCACATATATCACTGATATATCATTAAATCTTGTCTATAATTAATACATAATAACATCAATGGTAGCCCCAAAATTAAATTGTCCACTGGAGGAGCACAGTGAGCTGTGTAAAACAGATGATCTTCACCTTGTGAATCGTTTTTCTTAAAGCACTTTCCTGCTACAAATTAGCACGTGAATGAGTTTTAGATTCTCCCATTTGTTATCATTGGTAGAAGTGAGATTCCTTCAATCTATCTGCTAATGTTAATTTGATTATACAAATGCTGAAACAAAGCACCTTATACTATGCTGCTTAAATTTGCTTGTAATTGCACCTTTGGTTATCTGCAGATTTTTCTTTAGTATTCTTATGTGAAACCATTGTTCCCTGTGGGTCTGAGTGAATGATTAACCAACCTACAATAATATAATTTACTTACATAGTTTTTACTGCAATACAATATTGTACTGTGAGTTCAGTGCTTCAGAAATAAATACTACTTCCATTTGTCTGCTTGGGTTGTGTATCACTTATTTATCCATCCCCTGTGAACTGAAGAGCTTCCTCGAGTAAGAGAACTAATGAAATAGTTTGGAAGTCTGAACAGGTTTTCCCTTATTGCACTAGAAACGCTTTAGCAAATGTAACTACTTTAATGTCAGAGTGATTTTGGCTCCAATGTACATTCTACTCTAGTCCAACCCATCCTTTAACCTTTGGCATGTACTCACATAACCTCGTAAGAGTATACGCTTACAGGAGTGCATGAGCTACGAGATCTAGTTTAGTGGCTTGTGGTAGCAACAGTAATGGGAGGACAGTTGAACTAGATGGTCTTGTAGGTCCCTTCCAACCTTGTGATTCTTTGCATCTGCTCAGTACAGGGGGTCTAGTCCAACCGTTCATATTAAGCGTGTTTGTTTTTCTTTTGCATTAAAGCTCTTACTGCTGTGACTGCAATTAAAGAATTTTTAATGTGAACATGCATACCTTAGAGGAACAGTAACAAGGAAATAAATCACTGCCTTTCTCGTAGTTGTGACAATATCCATCTTGCAATAGTTGCTGTAATCAAAGTTTATATTTCTGATGAAGGTATAGCCTCAATTAGGATGCTGCATTCCTCATTAACCATGGAAAAAATCTTAAACTAACAAAAACTTTAACAAGAAAATACACTAAAAAAAAACCATACAGCAGTTTGAACTTGACAGTTGGTCACCTCAATGCAACTGATAAAAAAAGGAGCTTTAGCCTATTAAAAGCTGATGTATTTTATACTATAAAACCTGAGATCATTCAATTTAAAACAATTGTAAACTTGTAGTAATAAACACCAGCTTTAACTAAGAACTTACTGTATGTAAGTAGTGGTCTTCTTTTAAGTACTCTGAAAAGGGAATAAAGCCCAGTGTAGAAGCGTGCAGCATCCCACATTCTGGTGCATTGTTCCTTACTGTACTCACGAATGTTAAATTTTCCTCCTGTGAATTGTAGATCTGGAGATGTTTCCCTGTGTTATCTGTAAGGGCCACAGAACATCAAAGTACACGCAGTCCTAGCAGTCTTTTCAGTCAGCAGCTCGTTAACAGATTACAATTACTGTGCCTGGTTTTTCAGCTGGCTCTGTGTTTTCATTGTCAAATGGCATAAAGCAGAACTTCCAGCTGACAAATGGATCTGTGGACCACATCTCCTCTGTCAGTTCGACATCGTGACATCGAAACCAGTATGCTACTGCAATAAGAAAGCTGTTGATGAAGTACAGCCATGGGACGTTCATCTCCATGTAGGCTGGAACCCAAGCACCAAGAAACAAGATGATAAACTGGAAAAGAACAAAAGGTGCCCAAGTACCAAGAAAACAGATGAGGAGTCTGGTCAGAAGCTGCCGCCTGAAACAAGTGCTGTTGTTGTTGGGCACGTAGGAGAACAGCAGAACGGGTTGGCTGGCAAAGGAGGCTACCCGCATGGACAGCAGCATGGTGATCATTTCCTTCCAGCAGACCACGAGAGCTATGCATATGAGAACCAGCATGGCAACTGAAACAGAGTAGCTCTGCACGCTGACAAAGACAGGACACTGATAACCAGAGAAATGGTTCTGAATTTCTAGTTCTTCATAGATAGCAGGAACTTTCAGAATACAAAAAAAAACAGAGATCCATATAAAAACCACAACAAAAATGTAAAATAATCTTCGACCTCTTCGGGGGAATTGAGAGGTTTGGGCTATAGTCACGTAATAATCCAGACCTGCCACGATATACACCGGGTAATGCAAAGTGCCATAAGTAAGAGAAATGATCTGGGTAAACAGGCAGATGTGGTACTTAGTGAATCTGACACCCCAGAGCGCAAAGTCCTCCAAGTAGAGGATGACAGCTATAGTCAGCAGCAGTACGAAATCAAGAAGTGCCAGGGAGACGCAGAAATATCCCATAAAACTAACTTTCACTTTCTTGTGCTTAACTTGCAGCATGAAGAGATCCAGGCACACTTTTCCAAGCATGACCAGAAGCAGCATGCAGCTGAACTCCAGGGGCCGGCTGAGCTGGGGCTGCTGGTACCGACTGGAGCAGTTCTCACAGCGTAGAGCAGCCATCCTCCCAGTGGTGAGAAGCAGCACAGTAAGTATCACAGGGCGCAACGCCTCATGTCTGGAAAGGAAAAAAACGTTTGCAGACGTTCATTTCTGGGGCACCTCTTCCAATGAGTTGTCCTGTATGGTATCAAATAGCAGAGACACACCTGAACTCTCCAGGTTCCTTAAGGGTCAAAAGCTTCAAATGATTAAACTGTCAAGAAATGCCTGATATGCCTCAACTTATGCTCTCTTGGGAGTTAAAAGACCAGTGTAAGCTTAAGTAAGTTACTTTTCTAGCTACTTTCCTAATGAAAGGGTTTGCAATAAGGTTGATGGTGTTTCTTCCCTATAGAAGCATGGCGGTCTTTCTGTCGGTCTGGGCAGAGGGGTGGATATTTCAGAGCTCCTTGGTATTGTGGGGAAATTACATAATCACACAGGAAACAAACTGTGCAACACGTGGGATGCGTTACATTATGGTCCCCCATATGGAAGCGAGACTGTGGAAATATCCAAAAGCAGAAAGGCAGCAAACCAAGGCATCCTATTTTTTGGTTGCTAAAATCTAGCAACTGTGCTGATCCAATGCAAGCAAGCTGTGTCTGTTGGCTGGGGCTTTTTGTGCACTCCTGCAGCAGTGTGGTGCTACAGCACTACGTGCCCTCACAGGTGCTGCTTTTCCCCTTCAAGTTGGTGTAATTTTTCTTATAACAACTCTTTCCACTTGTTTAAATGAATGCAAGAGGGCAGGATGGCAGGATATCAGCAAAAACTAGGCACGCTTTCTTCTCTCTTTGCTGAAGAAACAGGAAGGTGAGGCTGGTGTTTGCACAGCTCTTAGAACCGCAGACCAAAGCAAAGCACTAAGTCGTCTCCCTTTTCATTCTCGCTGTTCTGTGGGGCTGCTGACTGCGGCTTTGCTCGTTTCCTCCTTTCCCAGTTTTCTGCAAGAAGGCGCCCAACACTTCTGCCTTTTCGTTCGGCTAAAAGTGGATGTGAGGAACGTCTGAGGTCAGGCTGAAACAGCGAGTACTGCGGCTCAGCGCTCCGAGGCGGCCCCGGCAGCCGCCGCCTGCGTTCCTCCTGCGGGCAGAGCAGCGGGCCGGCGTTCAGCGCTCCGGTAACAACCGTGTCGGTAACTAACAACCGTGTCGGTAACTAACAACCGTATCGGTAACTAACAACCGTGTCGGTAACGCTCCTCCGCCCTCAGCGTTCCCCGCCCGCGCTCCCACCGCGTTCCGCGCTCCCCGGGTCGAGGCGGCGGCTGTGCGGGGCCGGCCCGCTCCCTGCCCGCCGAGCACCCACCTGCTGCGGCCGGCCCTCCGCGCTGCTGCTCGGCCGGGACTTTCCCTGCCTGCTCAGCCGGCGGCCATACCCGCCCCTTCGCTAGGCGTGTCGGGGTGCGGCCCCGCCGCCCGACGGAGGAATCCCCGCCCGGCCCCGTCTCCTCGCTGGGGATTCCCTCCCCGTAAGGCCGCACTTGGCGCACGGGAAGGGATGTTTCCCTGCGAGCCTTGTCCCAGCGAATAGATTCCACTCCGTCCTCCCCCGAGGCTTGCAGCAATGAAGAAAAGTTTGGAAGCAGATTAGGAGAGGGCTTATTGTTTGTCTAAAGAAAATGAGTTAGATAATCCTAAAGGTAGATGATGAAGCCTTCGAAATGAGTTGGCTTTTTATCTTGGATATCCTGTAGCAATCTACTGAATAGAATTAAAAAACAGGGAAAAGTACAAAACAAAAGGCAATAACAGCCGGGGCACCGTGAGGTGGTGAGGTGAGTCTGGGGGTGATCAGGCAGCAGTGCTGCTGCCAGGCCGGCCTCAGTACTTAACCCATGTTCATCACATCATGGCAGTGATTCCTAGGTAGTCAGCCTGAATCTTTGCTTTTCCTCAGTTCTTCCTGTCTGGACTTTGTTGCGCTTCAAAACCTGGTTGCCTTCCTACCCTTTATTCAGGAAGGCAGAAACGTACATCTCACCCCCGTGTGTTTCAAGAAATCCTACACTGACATCTGGGATGCTTCCAGCCATGTGGGAACTGGGAGATCAAACATATATTTGTGTGTTTTGCTTTCACGTGAGGGCAAAGGTGTAGTTATGAACGCCTGGAAAAGTTACTATGAGAAACTCCAAAGATTTGGGCTTTGACTTAATTTGGAGCTGAATGGCCATAAGAGCTGTGAGCAGAGCTGGCAGGAGACCAGCTGCAGGAGATGTGGAGATGGGCGCCCATCTGATAGAGCCTTTCCTATGCTTCTCTTTTTCCTGGCTATGCCCTTAGCTGGGTGTTGCCTTGCAGAACAGGTTTAATGCCTTAATCATCACATGATTTGTCAGCACAGGGCAAGCAATTTGAGTTTTGCAATGACCTGGTGCAGTTGTGCTCTTGCTGTTCCTGAAATGTCACCTCTCAGAAGGACAGGAGGGTGTTTATGAAGATCATAACAAAGGAATTAACTAAGAAATGTGTGCTAAGGGACAGCTTCTTTTTAATGAGGAAAGTACTTGACCGGTGTCCCATTCACAGGGTGTTTCCATGTACTGAACAGCCTTTTAAAAGCAGACAGTGTGCATTCCTTCTTTCTTGTCCTGAGTTTTGCATCTCTGAAGAAGTAAGGAGACAGGATTAGTGATGGATTCCACCTGTTCCATGTATTCCGATCTATATCTAAAGCATGATCCGTATCAACTGAGCACTGTTATCTCACTTTTCACTTGCATTTACACTGAAACTATTTGCACTGTGCTGTTGCTAACTCTAACTCATCTCCAAAGTCCTTTATCATAAGACAGTTATTTTTCTGCCTGATCATTATTTTCACATAAGAAATACACATGGCAAAATGAATGCCCGCTGTGTCAGCCAATGAGTAATGGACTCTTTGTGGACACAATCGGATCAGGAAATGTGCCTTTTGTTTTCCTGCACCTGTTGCTGTACTACAAATAAAATCATCCAATGTTTTATTAAATAAAACGAGAAGCCCTAATGAAATTGTACCAGCCATTACCAGGAAGTCTATTGAAAACATTCAGCAGCTGCTCAGCCTGAGTTTGTTTACACTGATAAGGCTGTTTTGTCCCACTCCTTATGTGCGACGCGAAGAAGCCGTAGTGCAGTCGTGGTGTGCAGCAGAGCCTTGGTGTGTTTCATATCTCTGCTCTGTCCTTGTGGTGATGATGCTTCTCTTTTCCACAGTGGTTGTTTTTCCAGGTGGTACTTTTGTTTTAGTTCGTAAGTCGCTTTGGTTGGTGGCTGCAGCACAGATAGTGACGCAGGGACAGCGAGGGGGAAGCAGCTCAGCAACTGTACGAGGGACATAAAGGGCAGGGAAGGGCTGCGTGGAAGATGAAAAGGATTTACTGTGTAAATTGAGCTCACTTGAATTGAGTCTGCCAACAGATCCGAGAGGGATTCTGACGGGGATGTCCAACTTCTGCCAGTAAAACAGCTGCATTTGGAAGATGTTCCTGCATTGCCTGGTGCTTCTGATGCCAACTGAGAGGTCTGAATATTACTTTGCTGTCCATGTGACCCTACTAGAGAAGACTTATATTCACAGAGCAGCTGGAAGGCAACCCTCCAAGCTCAGACAGCTTAGCTCCACAGTGTATCATGTGCTGAGATGTGCAGGTGGTTGCAGGAAGGAAAACACAGGGCTAAGACAGGCAGTGATATTTTCAACGTTTCTACATGTAATGTTTGCATATTCTGTGCTTAATTTTAAGCAAGGCAGCTGCTTGTCAGCCTTTCTCTGACATAACCAAAGGAAGATAAGTTTGGCTTAGAGTGTAGTTTAGCAATTAATTGAAGAACTGAGGCCTTTTTTCTTGCCATCCTCACAGTGTATGCTGCTGATCAGCCACCTGCTGCTGGACGTGCTGCCCGTATCTGCGTGCTGCAGCACTCAGTGCATAGCGGTGCTCTCTGAAGCACTAAGTGCAGACACCTTCTGGAAAACATACACATGCAAAAAATCAGCCAAACTTATTTCAGCTCCTGTTGGCAGCAGCAGGAATCCAACAAAATGAACTGCAGGGATGTCTTCCGCAGAAAAGCAACTTTATAAGTCTGCTCTTGCAGGGTAAACAGTAAGTTAGTTAGCAGGCTGCAGCAGTAGCTCTTAAGGTCAGATGTACTGCAAATCAGAGGCAGCCAGCTGAAGATTCTTGCACAGAAAGGGCTGCAGTTCTGTTCTCAACTCTGGATGTGAGGATGTGAAATGCAAGCGTAAAGAAAACTAACACCTGTATGAGCAAAGCATAAAGAGCATCCTGAAATGGCTGCTGAAATGAGTGAAATGGCTGTTAGCTGAGACCTTCACCATCATGTAACGTTCATCTCAGTATGGTAATGAAGGCAGTGACAGGACTTTGTTAGTTATTTTAATCAGTTCTAACATACAGGTTGTCCAGAAGTCAAACTATTTCTATAATGGGCCCTTCGATTTTTATGTTATATTTGTTTAAAAAGTGGTCCAATTTATCTGTTTTCTTACAGAGCAAATATCCGGATTTAAGGAACAAGTGACACTGTATCCAGTGAGTTTCAATCCACCCATTAAGACGTATCTGCACAAAAATAGGAATCTTCATCCAAAATGCTAACGCTGGAAGGAAGGGGAAGCAATTTAGAACTGAAAAAAGTGCTGAGTGAGTAAAACTAAGATGACATTACCCTTATATTCTGAGAGTTGGTTCAGGAAACAATCAGATCTACAGCTCCTGCTTAAGTGATCTCGAGGAATGATGCCAAGTTTAAACTTCTTAAATGTTTAGTTAACCAAAACATACAGCATAGCCTCCAAACATCCAATACATAAGGGATGCGTAAGAGAAACTGCACAAACTACTTCCAGGTATTTATAAACAAATGATTTATCATCACTTCATATTAGCTTTGATTATCTATATTTCTGAACAAGCGAATACTCTCCCGGCTCTTCTGTTTAAAAAGTATTCCAGTTCCAGAAAATAGAAAGTTTTAACATTAAGGCATACATACAGCTATGTTGTTTGCTTTCATTTAATAAGGATCAATTTACTCATACTCAAATACATGGAATGTTGGCACAAAACTAAAGCTCTTGTGGAACAGCTACTGATCATACACAAATATTCCGTGAGGTCCTCTTGACTTGCATTTTCTCTGATAGACACACCACAAAATGGCTTTATTCATACAAACTGAACGCTGGATCAAATCTCTAAATAATAAGTAGCAGATAAAGTAAATGGTTTGCTTTATTTGTAAATTATGTACAGAATACATTATTTTTTTTTTTTAATTACGATGGAGCAGGAGAAAGAAAACAGCCATTACTTCCAATTGCTGCTTCCTTCACCTGCTGGAGATGACGTCTTTCTCTGAACCAGATGTACAAAAACAGTTTGGATTTCCTAAGTTGCTGGCATATAGTCTGGAGAAACAGAGAACACTGCAGCCAAATTCAGCGCTACCAGCTCTTATATTTTCAGCAAAATACTTCTGCTAAAACTACTTTAGGAAAGTTTTCACAGTCTTTTGAAAAGGAAAAAAAAAAAATCAAGAAACATATCAAGAAAGCTGTGGGCTAAGAAGGGCTTTATCTAACTAGCTATCAAATGAGTACAACTAGGAATAGTCTGAGATTTGGTCATTCAACTTTTTACCTGTTTTACAAAAGGAAGTCTGAGAAGCAGAACTATCTGACCAGTTATGCAAGTACCAGAAGGCTGTGGTTTTCAATGTCTGAGGACGATCTGGGCAATCTATTAATCAAGAGAAAACTTGTCAGGTTGATAAAACTTCTGTAAATGTATATTAATGACTAACATAGTACCAAGTAATCAAGTTAATGGTTAAAAAAAAAAAAAGAAGGAACTAGATATAAAACTGTTTGGTAATGTGTATATTTCAGCAAACAAAGATGCTACTGTATGGTCTATGTTTTGGTGATCAGCCAACAAAGAAAATCCAACCATTTGCACATACTTAGTCCCACCAGCACAGCCAGTTATGACTTCTCGTGTGAAGGCCTACTTTCGGTGTCTTCTTCCTCTTCCTCTTCACAATCCCCTTCATCTGTTTGCTGTTCAAGTTCCTCTTTTGTGATCATTTCAAAGTCGTTTCCATTTCCACTACTGTGCTGGGACCTGTCATCTTCACGCCTGTCACTGTCTGTGTCTGAATGCCGCTCTCCTCCTGAGCCTTCCGTTCCCGAGTTCCTCGTTGCTTCTGTTTTCCCATCTTCTTCTTCCTTCTTCTCACTATCTGATTTCTCCTCACTGTCATATTTTTGCTGCTTTTTGGATTCTGATTTTTCCTCTTTCTTTAAGTCTGCTTTTGGTCCTTTGTATTCGTGTGTGTACAGGGGCCTGAAGGAGTCAATGAATCCCACATCTGCTGTAAGGTTTGGCAGGAACCAAAAGTGATGCCTTCCTCCGGTGATGAGCCAGATAATCAGGAAAAGGATGCAGCGAGCTGTATTAAAACAATGTGAAGGTTTGTTATAATAGCATTCACAACGTACAATGATGTCTGGTGTAAGTCATACTAACATCCACACAAAGCCACAACAGCAACAAGCTTTGGGAAAAGTCTTTTAGTTTTGTTACCAACCCCTTTCCCCTGCCCCCAGTAATCATGTATCATCTGTGATTCACCTCTTAATGCTTTCAAATCCTGGTTATATCATTCTTACTCCAGAATCTATTTTTTACGCTCTGGGTTTGATTTTGCTTTTGCGTGGGCTTCTCGGTTTCTTTTTGTGTTTGGTTTTAAACTGAGGAAATAAAATCTCCACTGTACAGGAAAACACAAATAGGCCAAACGAGGTGGAGATTTCTTTCCTTCTGCAGCACAACTCTGACACCCCGTGGCCACCAGGGAAATACAGATGCAGAATCAATCAATCTGGCTGCTGCTAAGAACAAATTAACCAGATGGGACTGAGAGATTCGCACACCTCAAACAGTGCCTAAACATATGATATGTTTCTGCTCTTCTAGATTTCACCTACTGAGGAAATGAAGGTTACTGACACTTACCAACGGCAAGAAGAAGAATACTGGCTACAAAACAGCCTGCACCTACGCTGAGGTAATATACACCAACACGCATTTCTGCTGGCCAAAGTGGAAACAGAGTTGCAGCTATAACAGCAATCACTAAATAGAAAGAGGAAAAGAATGAGAAACATAATTAGTTCTTCCTGACATAAACACGAAGGTTCTAGGCTTACCTCTATTCAAGGTACTGGGTTAGCAATGCATGAGTTAGATAACACTGATTTATGCCTTGACTGAAACCTTTCCTAGTCCCACTGCTGCTTTCATTATGGGTAGACAGACACTTAGGGATACTACCACATGCAGCAAGTACTTGATCACCAGAGAGAACTGCTGAAAAGGCTGAAAGCAAGAAGGTGATCAGGGAGCTGCCAGTAACCTGCCCAGCAGGAAGCAGGCAGTGAGCTGGGTGCAGTCCTTGGGCACCACCAACTGATCAGAGAGCTGAATGCAGCCCCAGGGGATGACTCCAGAGTCAGTTTTCTGCTGTGGAAAGCTGAAAGTTACAGGTCGGGCTGCTGGAATAGCAGCACCGTTAGCTGTGAGTTCACGGATGTGAGTTAACATCAAGATTACATTTAATTAAAAGCCAGCAGTTGATTTGGCCTAAACTACAGAAAGAACAAGCCTAGGGTCTGAAAGGTATTATTGAAACAGCTCGCAGCCACGTGCAAATTCCAACATTTTCTAAAGCATGTCACAGCCGTGTCCTCTTCTGTATCTTTTATTTGCAAGTGTCCTCCCTCCATCCCGAGATCAAACTTCCCATAGTGTGACTGCTGACAAATTGTGCTAAAATGCAACAAAAAAAGTTTTCTCTGGGAAGAAGATATAAATTTCTCCAAGGAGAGATACTCCTGTTTGGTAACGCGGCTGCATTTATGGTGTGCTTGCCAACATCTGCTCTTACTTACCAAGTACGAGTCCCATGGCAAATGTTTTAAAGTGAACAGGGTCGTAGATCCACACATACACCTACAACAGAAATAATGTTTAACACTTGAAAAAAAAGCTCTCTGACACAGGATTTTTTTTTTACCTCACTCAGATTCTTAGTGCTACCCTGATGCTGGTTTGCACTGAACAAACAGCACTTCAGTCAGTACCAAAAGAGGGCAAGGGGTACCGGAGGAAGCATTGCATTTTGAATAGCACTTGAAACAGAGCAACTGCCAGGAGAGACAAACAGCCAAGGGGCTGCATGCCTGCATGCCCATACTGATTGCCTCAGGTATGTACTGATCATAATCTGAGCCTGGGGGCGGGAGCCAAAGGCACTGCACAGCGCAGTGGCTGCGGAGAGGTTCCTGCTGGGAGGGAATGCATTTCTGGGCTGGTTATAAAAAACATGGGAAGTTTCAAAATGCAGCTGTTGAAGAATTCCTTCATGAAATTAGTTATTACCCAGATTGATTTTCAGCTGATGTGAACGGTCCTACAGTAAAACTGACGGGGAAATGCAAGATTCAGAGTATTACTGAATCAAGGTGATTATTGGTGTATGTTTGTTTGTTTTTCCATTACACATCAGTATTGCTCAGCATGAAGCACAGACAAGTTTTGTAAAAGTAAAAAGACTTCTCCAGTCTGTCAAATGAAAAAAATATAAATTGCTTCTGGCTTTGAAGAGATTCCTTTAAGAGAAAACAAAACAGAAAACCAACAACAAAAACAACCAAACAAGGCGATGCATGGACCAAAGCATCAAGCTGAAATGCTCCAGATGAGCCAGAGTTGTTCAGCCTTAGGAAAGATGCTTCCCGGTAGAGTTATCTGAACAAGTACAACTAAAAACTGTCTTCACAGTTACAATTCAAAGCAGCAGCCAAGTACTGTTAAGCAGGAGCCCTCAGCAGAAGAGTTGATGCAAAGTACCAGAAGGTCACCTCAGAAGAGTCATTAAGACTTCCAGAGTGATGCAACATGAAGTATTTAATGTTCTGCTTCACCTCATGGCCAAAAACACAAACCTCTGGGAATTATTCTTTCTATTAGACACCAGATCTCTAATCTCCTTGAAGATAGCTAAAATTTGATGCTGCAAGATCAGCCACCACATTGTCATTATTTCTTCTGTCAACAGGACAATAGAGAGTCTGTGGGATTCCAGTATATAATGCGTTGACATTAAATTCACAAAGTACCCATAAACCTTACCTCATTTCCATCTAAGAAAACTTGGTCTTCGTGTGGCTCGAGCTTAAATTTCCTCTTAGTTTCCTTTTTTTTTGGTGTTCCTGGGGTCTCATCCTGAGGACAAACATAAACTATACATGAAAAATCACACACAGGCTCTGAATTTCTACTATTTGAATATATCCAACCTGATGACTTTTCACAAATTAAAGCATCAAATGTGACCATAACCGAAGGTATTTTGTTTCCTCCTGTTCTCCTGGGTAGTTAAAGATACAGGAATACTGTAAGGACAGAGAAATTCTATTTTGCATAGTACCTAAAGACAAGACTGTAACCTCAGGATTGCATTATGTGTTCAAATGCACATCAAAGCTCCACCGATGTTCTGCGTAGAGACCACCAACTCTCTTGCAATTACTTGGTAGCTTGGTGCCACATTTACCACGTGGGCATCTTTCCAAATCAATATCTGCCATGCTATCCTCTACCTTCCTCAGTTCCTTTCAGATCTCATGCCTCCCTTTTCCCTGCCTCCTTTCTCTTTGCTAGAAATTAACTTTCTAATTTTTGCCCTCTGATAAGTTAGTATCCACTGCCTTTTATACCAGCTACTAAAATATCAGCTTGATAATTAATGATTAAAGATTAACATTTAATAATGTAACACTTCAGACAACAGGGAAATGGAGGAGTTCATAACTCTCAGTATCAGCACTTTAAGGTATCTCAAGTTTGGTAGCCTTATTCTGGCTTCTTCATTTAGATCACCAGCAAGTTTATTTTGTTCATAATTCCCTTATCGGCCATGTAACTTTATTCTGAGATCCGGACCTTTGCACAGGCAGACTATGCCTTTAGTTGTGTGCCATTACCTCACTTCAGAGTGTTGGAGGCGGATTAACTTGTGAGGCTATCCTACCAGCTCACACTGTATTCAACCACTGAACACATAACAAAACACACCCCTCTTCATCAAGTGTCAGCTATAAAGAGAGTAAATGAAAGGTCTATGAAAATTAAGCACTGTGTAATTACTGACGGATCTCCCTTACACCAACATGGCTCACCACTACAGAACCATTCACAGGCACCAAGTATCACATCCCAAGCTTTCTTACCACCAAACATGGCAAAAATGCTCATTTGTTTTACGTGTGCAGCTGCACTGCCTTGAGATGTCAGGTCACACACACACACGTCAATCTGTGCTACAGAACACTTGCACAAAGCATCAGTGCCTGCTGAAGCTGAACAGAAGCAGTTTCTTATTAACTCAGCCCACGTTACAAGATGATGAGGTACACGGAGACACAAATGAAGTGTCTGCTGTGATCCCAATCAGAACTGGAACTCCAAAAAGCTAAAAAGGTGCATTTTCGAGACTAAGATTGGCAAAAGAGAAAAAAAAAAAGCACCTCACCCTTTGGAACAACCAACCAAATGTTTAAGCCATGTGTCATGGTTTTGTAATGTAATCTTCACAACATCGTATTCTCTGCTGACAGGTTTGTCTCTTTCTCCCTTACCTTCTTACACTCTTCTTTTTCACCATCCTTTTTCTTTTCTTTCTCCTTCTTGGTTTTTTCATCTTTGCTGCTTTCCTTCTTGCTTTTCTTCTCCTCTTCTTTCCCACTCTCAGCTTTGCCTTTTTCCTTTTCTTTCTTTGTGTCCTTGTCAGGTTTCATTTTCATCACTTTTAATGCTCGATGAAAGAACTGCTTTTTCAGGAGTCTTAAAACGAAAGAAGTTAAATGACATATTTAAGCGTTGCTGGAATAATCATGCTTACATGCAATTAAACTATTGGATACCAGTCTAGATTACCTACTGAAGATAATCATGTAAAGCGTAACTGAATGACAGTGAACACCACCGTGAACTACCACATCTCATCTCTTGCTTGGCTGTTTTTTCACCTGTTCAAAACTTAATACAACCCATACTCTTCTGCAGCTGAATTTTGAACAGATATAAAAGAATACACGAGATGTAGGAAGGAGAAAACCATCAGGCCGCCAATTTAATTAGCTTTTAATTAATTAACTTGTGCAAGCATTCCAGTCATGTCAGCTACAAACATACCTTACAGCATGACCATACTCAGCTGGCTGGGCCAAAGGAGGTGGTACTTGGCAGTCTTGAAGTTGTCACCAACAAGTAATGTCCACAAAAGGACCATACCCGTATTCCATGCAGGAAGAACAGAATACTGCTCTTCAGACTGAGGGCAAGCAGTGACGTACGAAATCCAAGGGCCAATTCACCTCAAAAAGCCTGGCCTTATACATCAGATTGATTTGATTTGCACTTGGTTTCCTTCATCTCTTGCTGCAGATCAAGTCCTTATGCTGGACTGCTTGTGAAATTAGGTAAACTGACTGCCCTGAGCAGTGGCAACTCCCCCAGCTTTATCATTCAGCATGATGCTGTGTGTATAGAACATCCCTTTGGCCAGTTTGGGTCAGCTGTGCTGGCTGTGTCACCTCCCAGCTCCTTGTGTACCCCCAGTTCCTCGCTGGTAGGGCAGCATGAGGATCTGACATGTCCTGGGTTCTGTGCAGCACTGCTCTGCAACAACTAAAACATCAGGGTGTTATCAACAGAATTCTCATCTTCAATCCAAAACACAGCACCATACCAGCTACTGTAATCTCTACCCCAGACAAAACCAGGACATGGGAATATTTAAATAGAAAAAAAACCAACCAACAACAGCAAAAAGAAACCTTCCTTCAGACAATTGTTTATGTAGTTTCTAGCAGCACAAAGTCACTTTCTTGGGAGCAACTATTTTCTTCACAGCTGTACACTCAGGTTGGCTCAGGTACTGAGCAGCCCACAGGTATGGCCTTCAGGGCAGCTCTTTCCCAACCTCTCGGCTCTCTTTAGATCTGCTGAATGCAGCATTATTGCTGTAGTTTACCTGTGCCAAATCCCCCCACTGGAACAACTTCCTAAGCTAAGATCAATACGTTAAGTGCACCAGGAGACCTTATGCATTGGAGCAGTATAATGAATTCAGATAGTAAAGTGTTTTAAATATGGAACTATTCAATGCAATTGACACAGGATGAGGGAGCAGAACCTGATCCTTGTTTTCTGTTGGACTGGACAGGCAAAACAATCACAACAGCTACACCAAGAGAGTTAAGGCACTTGCTTTTAATATGAATAAGTGCCTAAACAGCCTTATCCTGAAGGGAGTTCAGGGTAACGTTCAAAACCCTGAGAGCAGTTTTAATGGCCAAAGGTGGTCTTATCATTATCAGTGATTCAAGGGTCTGCAAGAGAAACCGAGCTGCAGCCATGGTATGGTGCCCAGTGGATCATCAGTGCACCAAGTGATACCGGTGGCAAAAAGCACAGAGCAGAGGGTCAAATTCATTTCATTTTCACACTATGTAGCATTCATTACAGTGCTGGGCCTGAAGGACTTAGCCAGCTGCTGTCTTACCTGAGGCTTCAGTAATCAAAGAACAAATGTACAGGCACTTACGTCAGTCCAGAGATTCTTGAAAGGGAGACTTATTTTTCTGCTTGCATTAAAATAGTGTTTGTATTTTTCTCTATTTTCTTGAAAAAGTCAGCACAGGGATTAAAGTTCACTGAACCAGCTCTGCCTCAGCCCTAGAGTTGAGGGCAGAATCTCACCTTGCTGGATGGCTACGTAAAAGACGCCCCAAGAACAGACGGAGCATTAGCCATAATCTTAATTTCGAAGTGGCTTCTGCAGAGCTCGTCAAGACTAAAATGCAGCCCCAAAAAAGGGCAGAAGAGTCAGAATATGCCGTTCATCTAAACAAAGCACTCTGAGTACGCTAAGTGACAGCGACATACCACACGAGAGGCATAACAAGAACCTCAAAGTTCTGCTTTTGCTGTCATGGCAGACAGAGGGAGGAGATGTGAGAAATCTGATCCTGCCTACTTAAAATAACTTCAGAATTTAGGAAAACTTGCTGTGCCAAACAGCTTAATGAAAGCATGGGAGAGTTCTGGGAACAAAGATGATGACACTAAGTTGTGTCTATTTCTTATCTTACACCCTCCAACATAGCAATAAAAATACAGTCTTTATTTTTCCGTAGTAACACAAATGTCTTAAAGAGTGTGTGGACTCCTTTCATCAAAGCAGCCTAAGCAAAAGTGGTTCTGAGGAACTCAGACATCTTGACAACTATACTCATTATTCAAACTGATGAATTAGGCCATACCTGTTGCAGTAATCAACCACAGACTCTCGAGTTGTAAATAAAGCTTCCTCTCCTTTCTTGGCCTTTGCCCACTTTGAATCCAGGAGGCAATCCACAGCTTTTGAGGCTAGAGAGAAAAGTGGGGGGAAAAATCCCCAAACATTAATCACTTATTTTATCATCATCATTAATTTTACAGCTATCAAATGCCTACATAAGTTTTCAGAACCGTACCGTAAGACCAAGACTTACTAGATAAAGCACTAATAATGAAAACAAAAGCCCTCCTCCCCAGCGCAGTGTTGGTGGAAGCAGTACCATTCTCTGGTTAAAAGTAACCCTACCAATGAAGTAATCCACTCGGTGGCCCATCATGTTGGTGGATTTTGTCGGGCAGTTGAACCGTAAGTATTTAGCAACAGCCTTCTCTTCTTTGAATGGCTCACCCACCTCCTGCAACAGCAAAGGTACAAAATTAACATGGGTTTAAATACGCAGAAAACACTCATTTGGGCTCAAAAATCAGAAAAGGCATCCTCATTATCTTATGGCAATGATCCAGAGGTGATGGCTGAACTCATTTAGCAGCTGTAGAAAGGGCATGTTAACGGAGGGACTAAAAGCTTGTACTGGGAACCCAGCAAACGGGAAGCTGCTTACGAGGCTGGATGAAAGCAGCGGTGAAGCTGAGAGCAAAGGAAACCAACAGAGAGGAATTAGTATGTATGAAATGACAGCAGCACAGGCGTATGGACAGAACACAAAGCACACAAAGCAGCTCAACTGTCGCGTGAAGGAGGAGGGAAAACCACGTTGAAAAGTAGAAACATTTCTGCAGACGTTTTCAGTGCTGCTGCATGACTACAAAATGACAAACTTCAGAGCAGCACTGAGGAGATTCTGTCCACCTCGGTGCTAGGAACAGCCCTACACAGCATGGCATGAAGCACATGGAACTTCCAAACGTGCACGTTAGGAAGAAGGAGCCCTGTGAAATGGAAACGCAAAGACAAGCAGATGCTGCTATGCCAAAATAAAAACTTCAGGCAGTGAGAGCTGTTAATTTTCAACAGTTTGCACAGCTAACTTTCAAAGTCAACTGGTTAATTAATGACCTTCCCAGCAGAGATCCCTGCCTTTCCTGTCTTTTTGCAAGAACATAACACTGGTTCAACAGACCTCCAAATTACCAAGAGCACTCAGTGGTTTGTTACACCTGAGACCACTATTTCAAGCTCAGTATAATCTGTGTAAAACCCGGCCAGGTGATCCTAACAGCCTCCAGATGCACTTCGTCCTTCTTCTGTGGTTTTACAAGTCTCTATTAAACATCAGACAGCTCGTGGGAGGTTCGGGTTGGATCTTAGGAGGAAGTTCTTCACACAGAGGGTGGTGATGCACTGGAACAGGTTGCCCAAGGAGGCTGTGGATGCCCCATCCCTGCAGCCATTCAAGGCCAGGCTGGATGTGGCTCTGGGCAGCCTGGGCTGCTGGTTGGTGACCCTGCACATAGCAGGGGGTTGGAACTGGGTGAGCATCGTGGGCCTTTGCAACCCAAACCATTCTATGATTCTGTGACTATTCACCAATGGCAGTGTATGTATGCACATAATTGACGTGCAGTGGTTTGATGTCCCTGCATATGTATATTGTAATTCACCAATTGCTTTACCAATTTTAGTCCTACGCCAGATTTGAGTTAACAGCAACAAAACAAATTGCCGCGCACTTAAAGAAAATGAATGAGCATGTGCCATGCCCAGTGCACAGAGCACCCCGAAGTGCCATGGATACTAATGACTAAATGCAGCAACTGCCTTTCAGAATAGTGCTTTTCTAATAGTTCCTACCAGCTTGTTACACTTACAGCAACCATTCACAGGGCAAACGTTATTCTTTCTAACAGACTGTAAAACAGCCAGAGAAGCTACAGATATTGACAGCACTTATCTCCTGCTAGCACTGCACGCGTTGGTCCACACTGGATTTGCTGGTATCCCAAGCACAGGTTTTGAGCAATGCAGTTCAACTGATCTTCACCTTCAAATGCAGCAACAGCCAGACACCACCAGGCTACTTAACCTCCCCGTGCAGTTAGAAAAGGATTATGTGGATTAATCAGGGGGCAGTCTGAAACAAATTAGAAAGCTTTAAAACAGATGAGATGGTCTTAAAAAGCGCATGAAAACTTTCTGCTATTTCAAGTTTGCTTTTTACTGGAAAGACAGACAGATTGAAGAAAGATATCAAACTATGTCTTTACAGAATGCTGTGAAAGGTCCGCTCAGTTAATATTCTACCATCAGACTTTCCAGTCAGTGAAAAACAGGACACTGCAATGTTTCCAGATAGTTCTGCAGGAGGTTTTATTTTAGACCCTCGCATCTAATTTAATTTTACGTACTGAAAACTCATGGGAAGTTGCAATTCCTGATAATTTACACATTCTGGAAGAATGCCATTAAAAATAAAACCAAACTTCTTATCTAGCCAGACAGAAGAATTTCAGCTACAGGAGGGCGGGAGGAGCAGTGCTCAGCCTGCCCACTTACTACTAAACGCAGTGCAGAACTGAGGCATTTTTAGGAGTAACCCTCAAGCATTCCCATCAAAACTGTGTCCTACAGGAATCCACAAACCAGGTCGGAGACTTTCAAAGTGAATGGAAAGCATTAACCAAATTCACTTTTTTTCCATTATCTCCCAATTCAAAGCATTGCACAGTGCCTTCCAAATGGCCTTCAATACACAGCTGTAGCTCCCAACTTAATTAAACCTCTAATTGGGACCGAAACAAAAGAGGCCTGTGTAACACTAAAAATCAGAACATCTGAACGGAGCTATGAAAACCACTGTAGGCAGAGCTGCTTTCTTGCTTTCATCTCTACCCAAGTATGACTTATTCAGGTTCTCCTGGCACCGCTCAGTGAAGGCCAAAAGGCACAACCGTGGTTTGAAATTTCACTCATCTTTTTCTGCTCTGCATCACAGGCACAACCCGAGAGCAGAGGATTTCTTTCTGCCATAGAAACAAGGTTTCTGGAAAATCAGAACAGAGTAAACGATGATTATCACTCACAGCACAAGTTACTTCATGTGCACACAAAAATTGCAAGGATTTATGCTGCTTTGTTTTAAAGGGGCCATGAAAACTCCTTGATTTCAATGATACAAACGTGTTCTTACTTTCCTTTGCTCCCAAACCGGAGAGCTTTGGTTTTCAGAACCTGGTTTTTGATCTAAGCTTGCTGCAGCCTACACTCCTTTGGTACATGGCCAGCACCACGTATGAAATACATGCAGAATAGGAAGTGCTGACTCTTAACTCATCACTAAGTGCTGAGATCCAAATCTGCACAGACATTTTCCAGACCTTTCCTAACATCGAACTTACACTGCAGCAGGTGCAATGAATTCCCACTGGCTTGAATGCTTGGGTGAACTCCACTAAGGAACTATCACCATTTTAACCATCTTAGGAAAGCGAATCCAACCCTAAGGAGGAGAAAAGGTCCCCCTGCATCACTGTCTGCAAGTAAGAAAGAGATCTGGGGGATGGCCATCAAACTAATGCATCTCCTTGAGCAGACCGCTCTAACCAGCGCTGCAATGCCAGCACTTCCCCACAGCACAGGGACAAGCTCCTGCTCTGCTGGGCTGAGGACTCAGACATCAGCATCTCAGAAGGTGCCGGGTGCGTCAGACTACCAGGATTTGTGATAAGAAAAACAACGAACAGGCCAGTTGCAATGCAGTTTGTGTGCACTGTCACCTCAGAAGATCCTTTACATTCGTTCACAAAACCCAAAGCCACAGGAAGCAGCAATGCAGCTGTTGCACATCTTTCTTCCAGCAGAGCCAAACCAAGACACGACAGAAGAACGGGGTAGGACTGTTCATCCCGATTTCTACCTGTCCATCAGCAGAAGCATCTCAAAGCATGAATCCAGACATCGATTTGCAGCTGAGACACTTGCCAAATCACGGCCTTAAGCACCGTTTCCCCTATTTATAAAAGCAGTATTTATACACATCAGCATTTCTAGAGCAGAGGGCAGGGCATAAGATGCTACACAAGTGCTATTAATCGCAGCGCAAACACAGCTCCACATGGGCAGAATAAAACCGTGCGCGGTGGAATGTGGCCAACGTAATTAAACCTTAATGCCTACTTAACAATCAAACTGCAAACCTGCCAAAGCGCCACACGTTACTCAGCCTGTCAAAGACACTGACTGAAGATGCTGCGTTTAAGTCAGCACTGTGGGACCAACTGCTTTTCCCAAGAGATGAAATAGCCTTAATTGGGTTACTGGAGTAAAAGGCAAAGACACCCCGCTTCTTTCAAGGGGTATCTGTCTGAACACACTCGTTTCTCTACTGCATATCTGTGTTAATTACAGCTAAATTACTGCCAGGAGTGACGCTGCAGTCTTTACCTATGAGATGTCTTCATTCAGACTTTTGATGTTAAGATCTCTGTAACTTTCGCCTTGCTGCCACAGGAAGAGCCTGCGCTACACAGCACAGATTAGGCAATGCACCTGGTGTTACAGAACGCATTTTTGTAACAAATCTTTCCTGCTCCCACCTCTGATGGGGAACACATAAAGCAGGCTTGAGAGAATTCACAACTACCACGATTTGCAGAGCTATCCTGAAATGCGATAATCACACGGGGACCGTGGCAAGAAAGCTCAAAAAGTTTACTAAGAAAACGAAGGCAGAAAAATACATATTGCTTTATTCACTCTGCCCAATTAAGAACACCCTCTGGGCATTCAATGGCCTCCTTTGTTCATTGTTTGGCCTCCCCGCTGTTGTTGACATACACTGGGAAACTACCAAGAAGCAACAGACATTTATCGTTATATCACAACTTCAGACCACAATCTAAAACCACGTTAACACAAATGCAATTACTAACAAATCTATTGCTCACGGGCTGGGAGTAAGCTTGTGCTTAAGCCCAGAGCCCTGGCAGTTACACGTGGCATCTGATTGCGTTTGGCTGCTTTTGATGGATGGGCTACTGCTGTGTGTGGGAACAGGCAGTCTGCAGCAGTCTGAAGTGATCGCTCTGACGCCCAATACCTGTGCCAGGTAAGGTTTAATATGATCACAAGATCCGGATTAATGACCCCTTGCTTTTCCTTCACAGAAACTTGAATTAAAGAGCAAAAAGGAGCCGCTGCTGTATTGACACATCTCTGCCTTCTTGGTGACAGGGAGGAGGATGAGAACAGGAGGAGAGCTTGGATGGCGGCTGGGCATAGGGATGAGGTACGGAGTTTATGTCTGTTGGACGGCGCTATGGTTCCTATCACAACTATTATCTCTGCTCACAGCACAGCAATAAACCCTAAACAAACACTACTGAGTGTGGGGGTTAACAACAGAGGGCAGTGACAGTTGTTATAGTAACCGATGCTGCCAGCACCGCAACACCTGCACTGCACACTGCAGGAACAGCCGCTCCTTCCTGTCCTGCGTGGGCACCCGGGCAGCCCCCAGGGCATCACACCACCGCCTCCTAATACAGCCCGAGGCTGGCCAAGCCTACACTGAGACACACCGCGTGTCTTTTGTAAGGAATAAGTTTCCTTTCCCCGCCGCATCGTTTCCTTCGGGTTGGGGCACGTCGGCGCCGAGCCGCAGACCCTCCCCCCCCAGGGCTATCAGGGCTGAGCGGAGGACCGGGGCCGCGCGCCGCCGCTCGGGCTGTGCCACACGCGGGGCTGCCCCCGGAACGAGCCCGGCTCCTGCGGGGCTCCTACCGACAACGCTTAGCGGAGCCGCCCGCGGGCACGGCCGGGCCGCGCAGCCTGAGCCGAAGCCCGGAGCCGCCGGCCCATAGCGATGCGCGGAGAGGCCGCCGGACCGGGGGAAGCCCGGAACCCGCCCGACCGGAGCACCCGGTCGGCCCGACGGGAGGAGGGGGCCGCGGGCCGGGAAGGAGGGCGGGGGGGGAGGCTCGGCTACCTGGATCCGCTTCCTGTGCCGCCGCCGCTCCGCCATGTTGTCCCCGTCTGCTCCGCGGTGACGTGGGCCGGGCGGCGGCGGAGGCCTCGCGAGAGGCGGCGGGAGGAGGCGAGGCCGCGCCCCTCGGCCCCGCGCGGCGGCGGGAGTGGCGGCGGTGGGGGCCGTGCCGGGCCGTGACGTCGGTGTGCCCGCAGCTCCATCGCTGCCCGGCCGTCCCCGCGGGCTCTTGTTGTGCCTCCCTCCCTCGGGGCTGCTCCTTCCGATTGCGGAGTGCTGGCAGCCACGTGCTGCGCCCACCTCCTTACCGGCCTCGGTGAGGTGCTGCCCGCCTCGGCGCGCCGCTTCACACACAGGTGCCGTCCGGTGCGGAAAGCAGCCGATGGCAGAGAAAAAGGCTTTTAGCTGAGGCAGCCCCGCGTGCTTTGGCCGTGAGGTCACTGCAGTTAGCGAAGCGTGTGGCGATTTGTCCCGGCTCCGTGTTCCCAGTCCGTGCCGTGTGTGGCACTTTGGGATGGAAAAGTACACGCGGAGCTGTACCGCCCTGCACGGCCCTGTACTGTTGGAACCTCTGTGATGAAAACGAGGTAATTAAAAGCCCGACATCACTTCCAGTAGTTGCCCTGAATGGCCGTGCCAGCGCTGTTTATGGTGCACCATCTCCCGACTGCTTTCCCGGTGCTGTTGCTGGGCAGAACAGTTACACAAGTTACAAATTAAGCTGTCTGACTGCAGAACGAACTATAAAAAGTACCGTTGGAGAGAGAAGATGATAAATAAACAGCAATGAAGGCTTTTATGGTGACAATAAAACAACCTGTGGGCAAAATATGTTTAGTCAAAAGCATGCTTATAAAAAGCAATCACCTTAACAGTTATTTGATTGCTTAACTTACAGTGATGTACAAGCACATCTGAGGCTTTCTTGCAGGGAGACTTCCAGCCGTCTGTACATGGTGGCTCACTAATCACAACAGCCTGCCATTGGTGCTGAACCACGGCTTGGCACCCAAAGCGTACAGGTGTTACTGACAGGACACCAGCACAGGAGGATGCTAGCTTCCAGAAAGGCAATTTGGGCTTAATCTCCTTTTTATGTTCTTCACAGAGCTTTTAATTCATCTGGAGCTTGAGGAACAGGAGTGGTTGTGAGGACAGCTGGGCACTGAGCTGCATGTTGGCGCAGCACAGTGAGCAAAGTGTCCACCTCAAGCAGATCTTTGGAAGGCACCAAGGCTGGAAGGTGACGCAGGCAATGTATCCTCCAGTGTGAGGCGCTGAGTGGAGCAGTTACTGCCATTTTGAGCACACATCCTGTCAAGACTGAATCCTGCGTGGAACAAGTTCCTTTGTAGCCACAGATACAGCCTGAGAACGAGGGAGAAGCCAGTGGCAAAGTCTCAAGAAAACCAGGCAACAGAAGGGAAGGTTCAACTGCTTGCATTTAAGGTGAGTGTACCTGTTAACTGCGGGGCAGGCTGGAAAAGGAGCATTTCAGAACCATGCAATGTGTTCAAAGTCTCTTGAGCGACAACTGCCATTTCTGTTGGAGTAGGGCTTCAGAATCATGGCCACCTGAATTGCTGTTGTGAAGGATATTGCATACAAGTGAGGTGGTTTCCTTCTTCAACTGAAGCAAAACCCACAGCATTTCAGTAGCTTCTTTTCTCTCTTCTTTACTCTGTGTGATCTAATATGGCAATAGGGATGCTGGAAACGTTTTTGAAGGGAGAAAAAGGATACGTTCACAAAACAGAAATGCATCACGAGCTATTAACTGTAAGAATCACTATTGTGATTATTACACTGTCTGTGTAAGAGCCCTGGGGGCAAAAGGAGTTTTCTATGGCGTTTTTATTGTTTGCGTATGCTACTTTTGGGTACCCTTCATTGGCTTCATAGGCAGGACAATGAGTCAGGTGTGTTCTACTCTCTCTGGTGTGCATTTTCTTTTACCCTTATATTCACTTGTTCTCAGCAGCTTAATGGCATGTGCCCTATTGGTAGTCCCATTGTTTTTGACCAGTGTTGGTCATCCTGGATCTGTAGGATGATACACTATGATTAATATGCACCAGAAGTGCAAATCTACACGTTGGCAACAGAATTATGTCGCAAATAGTCCTTTGAGTCGCGCTGCCTTCTGCAATACAGAAATTGAGGTATCACAAAGTCTGACAAAATACCTGTTCTGCAGAACAAACCATTTGCTTGTATGAAATTGATCCATTGGGCCCATTGCTAATCCGTCTGGCTTTGAGGGAAGAGATGGGAAAGCACAAATCAGAGTTACTGCAGCTGTTATGTTGACAGGCAAGAAGGCAGGCAGGGGGAAGATCAAGACAGACAGGAGGGAAGAGCTGCTATAGAGGGAGTCAAGAAGGATGCAGAAATTCTCTCACAGTATGTCTGGAGCATTTTCATAGTGCGTCTACTTGTGATAATGTGCTGTAGGTCATTCTGGAGTGACCTCCTGTCTTATCCAGCCAGCTTCAGCACTGGTTATGGATTCAAAGTGTAAAGGATATGTGCCTTGTAATGTAAAGCGACACATACTTTCAAGGCAGGTTTAGCTCGCATTCACCCACAAACACAAGCCATTACTCAGAGGCACAGTACAGTGGAGACATATCCTGACTCACCTCCATCTCAGCAGCTTATAAATGCTGAGATATCAGCATTTAATTTAGCAGAGCAACAAATATTGGTTATATGAACTTCTTGTGCTACTCCTTATGTAATTAGCTTCATCCATTTCAAATGCCAGCTTTTGTTTTGTTTCTTGCAATACTATACTTTTATCTCTGAATGGTGAGCCCTATGAGGTCAGTTCTGCTGGAGAACCAGCTGAGGCTTTCGGGGGAAAAAAAAGGCTTTGCTTCTACATCTGTATTTTTTGGCAGTGGCAGAAGAGGAGGAGAATGGTAACAGCAATGGAACAGCATTAGGAAAAGCTAAATGTTATTTCATGAAACCACAAGTTTCCTATTATGACTACCAGTATTGGAGTTTAAAGTCCTCGTTCTATAAAAATGTGATTCTGGTGTTTACATCTCTCACATTAACAGACTCAGCCAGAAGCGGGCGGTTGCTTTGCAGACAGTCTTTCAATGCAGACTGCTAACAGCCTGCTGGAAGCCCATGAATCACAGGCTGAGCAGCGCTCATCTCTAGCAGAGCTGTTTTAACCCTGTAACTGAAGGTTAATGAGAAGATGAAAATTGGGTCGTCTTGATGCTTTCTTCTTTCCCCTTGGTTATAAGGGATTCTTCTGTTTGCTATTGTGGTGGGTTGGTTTTTATTTCAGTAGTTCACCCATGCAGACATCACATAGGGGTTCTGAAATATTGCATAAGAAAAACATCGATTCGTGTCTTCATTGTGTTACAGGGGAAAAAATATCATTCTATATAACGTTGGGCTAAGAAGAACCTTCATAGAGGTTCTTCTTTTGTATGATCTAGTTAAGACTTTGTACCTTTACCAATAGTGAGATTGTTGGCTCAAGAACGCCATGTAAAGAGTAGCAGAACTAATACCTGCTTGGGCAAACATAGGCTTGGGTGAACTTGGCAATGGGACAAAGGAAAGGAATGCATAAAGGCCAAGAAACGGTTAAATTACTGTAGCAATGTGGCCATTGCAATATATTACAGCATGAAGGGCTTAGTCAAAGCCAGGCATCACAGGAAGGAGAATTGTGTGCCTCACTGAGCTGTTATTTCCCTGTGAATAATGAATGGCTTAGGTGAAAATATCGGGTCAGATAGACTGATTCATTGAGAACTGTGCTTGTTCCTCAGACCAGGTGGTTTGGAAAGGGTTGAAGTGAGAACCTGCTGTTATGGAAGTTAGAGCTCATGCAATCTGTATATGGCAGGTAGTACAGCAAATTGTAAAGCGTGGAAGAAACTGATTCAGCAAAAAAAGTGCTGAGTTTTGTATACTGTATTAGGAATAGAATGAATGGCTTATGTACAAAGGAGGCCTTAGGGAAGGTTATCACAATAGTTTTCTATTACAGCCGTGTGATCTGAAAGCAGCAGGGGGCTTTGAATTTTATTCACATGGCCTGTAAAATGCATTGCATATCCATAGCAGTCCAAAGCCTTTCTTTGCTGGCTTATGCAGCGTTTGTGTTACAGAGCTCAGTTATGTACTTTCACATTCCTCATGCACCAAAGGATGGCACTCTTAAAAGTAAAGATTGCTGTCCACATATGCTCAGATCTATCCGCTTCAGTTAGCAATTTATTCTTTGATGCAGCTTATTGCTACTGCCTAATGCACAAGGGATGTTGAGTCAAAAAAATTCTGTTGATGGTGTGTGTGTTATAAGGCATCGTATGCTATTATAAGGCATCATATGCATTCCTCTGTGATTTAAATAGCATTGCAGGAAAAACAAAACCCAAATGCAGTGGTGGTGCAGCCACTAGAAAGTCACCATCTCCCACAGTTGTGCCAGCTCTGTTACATACTGACTGTACCCTTTTGCAGCTGGAATAAGTATTAAAAGCCAGAAAGCTCCCATGGCTGCTGAGAATCAGCAAAGCCTCGAGTGTTTCCTTGTAAACGTAGTCCATGGAAACACATGAAATCCGAAAGCAGGGCTGTGTGTACTGAGTCTGTATCCCCAGTGTTTTGACTTTCTTTTTTCCTTCTTTCGGAAGTGTTTGTCAGAGGGGAAACTTTAACTATTAATTAACTGTATTCCCTGCATTGGAAATAGAACAGATTGTGTCCATTCAGGTAAAGCCCTCTCCTTCCAATTTCACTCTGCCATTGTGTGCAGCCTGGGCCTTGCTGCACTTGTGGCTGCTCTGACACACTTCCCCCCTGTTTGGAGTTCTGGGAAGAAGAGCCCAGGATGTGCAAAGGATCATATGCCTTTTTAATTGCAGCGCTGTCGGGCTTGTCATGTTTTGATCCAGCTTTCTCTGCTTTTGTAACTGTTCATGTCTGAGCCACTTACAAAAACAGCACTCACATTCTTCAGAGCCAGGTTTCAGTCTTTCTTCCCTAGCACAGAGGATCCAACTCACGCTCCTCTGCTGTGACTTGAGGAAAACAAGTCCTGCTTGCTCACATCCCTGTTCTTGACACCCACCTGCATGCTGTGCTGCCGTTCCCTTGGGGGCGGCCGCTGCCAAGTGCTCATAGCTGGGCAGCGACATCGTGTGGCCCAGCGGGCCCCCAGCTGGGACTGGTCCTGCAGCACCGAGGGTTTGCCAGGTAGGACACCATTTGAAAACCAGCACGTGAATTGTGTTTAATTAGATAAGTGGCATTGTTCACGCATTATCAGTTTTACAAAAGAAAAGAGTTAGAAATTGTTTCAGATGCCAAACAGTATTGGTGCTTCTGATGCTTATTTTTTTCTTTTCTTAACAACATGTTGACTGTATTAAAATACTTTCTAATATTTCCTTTCTCATTGATGGGTTATGAACAATCTGCTGCAGAAAGAGGAAAATCACAGGGGCTGAACCTGCTGTGAAAGGAAACTTTCTCTTCTGGTGTCAGTAATCTGAGATGTTATGTGTTAAAGTAGCATGTAAAAACATTACGAGCAGAGAATTTCTGCTGTTGTAGTTGTTTTTCAGAGAGCCCTGGGATTATATCTAGGTTTTCCAGTTTCAGATTATAGTTTTCTTTTTCTGGATGTTATTAAGTGTCCAACAAACAGTTCCTTGTATAAAAGGTGTGCTCATAGATGATGCATAAGACATAAACCAGACTCTTCTGGTAATGGAAAGACTCTCCTTAATTTCACCAGAACACAGGCATGAAGGTCAGCACCTCACTTAGGAGATCACCTTAGGGCCTGTCTGCATCTTTGGAGTATTTTGTTGTATAGCAGTTCACACTTTTCCTTTGGGCCTAACTGGCATTCGTCAATGGAACCTCGAAACATAACCCCTACTTACAGTATCTGAAGATAGAAGCACAGAGCCCAGCACTGCTGGAACTGGTGGTGGTGACAGAGTTTTCAGCAAAGCAGAATCACCCTGAACTCTTAGAGCAAGGCTTTGCTGTTTCAGGAAGGGAATATGAGAGGTATCTGCCACTCAAAGCTACGTAGTTTGGACTGCACAGTAAGATGAACGCTGTAAGCTGCTGTTGCAAACATCTAGTCCCATATCATCTACTGCACAAATGTTTGATTTACAGTATCAAAACTAATAAAATATTTTTCCTCGGGCTGAAGCAGAAAAACAGCTGCCCACAGTCTGAAATACAAGAACATTCCTCCTCGTGTGTTGAGACACCATCTACGCAGCAGCACCTCTTGGTTTTTAAGAGGTTTTTGTGTGGCCACAGAAACTAAACCAAGGAGGGGGAGTCTGAATTGGCGATATACAGCAGATCACCGATTGATCAACACTCAGTTTACAAGACTTAGTTTCCTCAAAACTGTTTGTGTGCCCTTCAGAGTCAAGTTTTCTTGCAAAGAGGAGGGTGGAGGACAGTTCCAATACCTCAGTGAAAGAGCAGCGTGTGACAAAACCCCTAATGAGGGAATAAAGGTAATTCACACAGGGTTCTTTATGGAATGCTGGGGAGTCTTCCCTAGCTAAAAACTGCACTGTGTGGTTTGTGTTTGCTGTGAGAGACTTAACCGTCAGTAGCAGGAGGGAGCAGGAAGCGCATTTTTGCAGAGAACAGAAATTGGTGACTTCATCCCTTATGAAGAATGCTAAGTATGCTGCTGAGGAAGGACTTCCCATGGCTTGTCCGGGTGAGCAGAGGGGAAGGGTGCTTTCGGCTGCTGCCTCCAGGATGTGGCTGTATCTGCAGCTGGTCTTCCCAGCAGTCTGCCTCCACTTTGCTCAGCTCACCTATGCAGTCACACAAAGCAGATTCCAACCCTGGCAATAAGCTGTAGCTTTTCCTGGTAGTTCCTCAGCTGCCTGCGCAACTGCATGGAGTGATCTCTGAGCCTCTGACCGATTTCAGCGGTGTTAATTCTACTGGTACCCTTTTCAGTGAATTGCACTTGAAAGTAATTGCACTAATATGTAGTCCTATTTTTTAAAGTGCTTTTCAGATGCCACAGCACAACTGGTTTCATTCAGTCCCAATCCCATGCAGAGGTTTCAGGCTGCAGCTACCCTCTCAAACACCTGGTAACTGAAGGCTCCTGTATTATTAGAAACATGTCCTGGGTCCAGCTCAGCTCTTCTGAAAAGCGATCATCTGGAAGTCAGCCTGTGGTCCGTCTGCATCACACGGATGTTCCCTGCTTTCTGAAACAATCTGTTCCACTGTTTTGGAAGTCTCCAGGCCCTGTGAGCAGGGGCTGTCCAGCGCATCACCGCTGCTGTTGCAGCGAAGAGGGGAGGTGATGTCAGAGGGCTGCTCTGGGGGTTTGCCTGGAGCAGGTGGCAGGGGCACGGACAGGGGAAGGTTCATCATGTAGAACACGTTGCCCAGACGTCGAGACACCTTGAAAGGCAGAAATAAAATCACAGTGGTTGTTTTGTGAGGTGGTTTTACTGTCATTAAATGTCAAGGTTGGCAGTTGTGTAGCAATGCCAGAGACACAGCCTGGAAGCTGGATGGTTCCCCATCACCTCCAAGGATAAGCAGCGGTTAACAAAAGTAAACAAAATCCACAACGAAAGTAAGAGCAGAACATTTCAAGTGTAGAGGGACAGCCTCTCTACAAATCATGTAAGATTCTATTCCCAACCTTTGCTTGGCAGATTTTAAAGGTCAGGTTGGAGCTAAAGTGAGTGTGTATCAGAGCAGTTCTTAGCAGTGGGGAAGGAAAAAGAGGAATACAAGGGAGTAAATCCATCAAACATCTTTGCATTGCCAGCCTCAGCCTAGCACTGCTGTGTCCTGAATCTGCTCCAAGTATCTTTCAAACTGTCAGCCCTGACGCCCCCACCTCCACTGTCCCCCTGCTGGTTCATGCAGAGATGCAAAAGCAAACCATGCTGGAGGAATCTCTTTTCCTCCACTACTATAGCAATGAGCTTATCAGTGAGAGGAAATGCGGTTTAGTTTGGGAAAAAAGTGGTCTTGATAGCTTCTGAGCCTTTCACATCTGCATGACTTGCTAGTTTTGGTACATTTGATATTACCTGAGAGCGGATTTTTAACGCCGGCCCGAGTTTTAATCCCATAGTATCTAGGAGATGTTCCTCTGTTAGCAGTGGGAGGGTTTCTCCATCGATAGCGTGGTCTTTGAATATCTGATGGAAAGAAAATAAGATCAAGGTGTGCTCAAACAGACTTCACCAGTCATTCTTTGTGCTTCACCCTGAGGTGTAGGCAACAAACAGAGGAAATAATTTCAGTGTTTTGTCTTCACGTTGCTCTTGTAACTGCGGTGTGATGTCCTTTGTTCACATATAGGGACATCTGCACATTTTCCTGTGGCTTATCTACTTGTTTTAAGCAAGTGGGGACTTTGTAATCTTTTGGTGTTACTTCGTGTTGGTTTGGTGTATTTGTTGTTTTTTGTTGGTTGGTTGGTTGTTGCTTTGTAACATGGTGACAACCAGTAAACCTCTATATTTGTCGTATTTATTTGTTGATCTTAAATCTAGATGATCCTAAAGACCTTAAAAGGTGACTGTGACTGTTAGGTATGTTTGTCATCACCTGGGCATAATCGGAGCAGCCTGGGAGGCTAATGATAAAGTTGTACACATCATCAACTGTCCACTTGCGGATGTCTTCAATGGTGGAAATGTCTTCTCCGTTCAGGATCAGGCCGTGAGCTGCTTGAAGGAGGAAACACAGACGTTATTTTTGTAGCATTCTGATGGCAAACCAAGAGGAAAAGCTTGTTGATGTAAGATTATACACATTTATCGAGAACCTCATATGTTAACAGCACCGTGTAGTCACCGAGCCTCAAGATTTAGAAGTCAAGAGCCTCAAGGATTTAGAAACTATGGTTATTGTACAGTGACCTTATGAATGTGTCTTATGTACAGCTCTAACAGAACTCTGGGGAACCCCAAAGTGCTGCCAACCTCACTGTGCCATTGCACTGCCCTGCAAAAAACAACCTGAAACTTCCACTGTGCCCATAAGCTGCATTGTCTGCAGGTAAGGAAAGCCACTTTTTACCATTGCTGACATGGATTTACCAAGTCTTTCTGTAGCATATGAATTCTATGTTAGATTGCCATGACTCCGCTGTACCCAAATTTGCTTTAAAAAAGCAGAAGGAATAAGAGAGCAGTTCAGTAGAGATAATGACTATTGACATGCCCTTTTAACTGTCATCTGGAGACCTGACAAACCTGGAGGTAGCAGTGGGTTGCTGGGAACTGGAAATCCATATGGTAGTGCTGAGAATGGGATAGCAGATGGGTACATGTACTTGTCATCAAAAGCAGCGCAGGAGCTATTAGACTCCTTCTCACTCGCGTTGTTGCAGCTGTTGGGTTCAGCAGAAATTTCGTGATTTGCACAGTTTTTTCTCAAGTCTTGCTCTAACTCTTTGCAGTTCTTGGCAACTGCTGGTGGCTCCACGTGGTTTTTGCTTTGTTCCTGTTTGTTTGGCGTCTCCACCTCTGCCTCTTTCTTATCTTCTTTCTCATCATCTCCCGCAGTGGAAGCGAGGTCCATACTTTTGTCTTCATTTTGGCTCTTGGTGCCGTTGGCCCCGCAGTCTGCAGCTTTGTGGTTTGCAGCTCTCCTCCCTGGTCGGCGGCCCCTCTCCCTTTGCAGGGTGCTGACGGGGGGGTACGGGCTGGTGGCCATCAGCATGGTGTTGCCATGGATTTCATCGAGGGTGGTACGATGAACATATAAGTCACTGGGAAGGTGTCCTTCAGGCAGCCTGTGCCTGCTGCGGAAAGCGATGGGACTGGCTGGCATCCCATGGTAAAGGAAAGGTGCTTCCAGGCTCAGCAGTCCTTTCCGATGAGCTTTCTCCATTTCTTTTTGCTGAAAAATAGCACTCATCTCCATCTCCATTCTAAGGGACAGACAGAGAACAAGCAGTCAGGGCACTTCCTCAATCACCTCTTTTTTTTTCATGTCAGATTAAAACCAAGATATAATTGAAGAGATTAAAGAGTACCGCTTTTCATCCCTCTACCCTGTATTGCTATTTGTGAGATGTCATAAACACTGCAGATAAAATGGTGAGCCTGCCTATATTTAATGTGTTGCCAAGTGCATACAGTAAATTAAAAGGAAGATAAGATATATTTATCCTGTGATACCTCCGTATAGTATTTCAGACAAGAAAAAGAGAAGTGTTATTTGTGTATTGGCAATCCAGGCATTATTGCAGGGGTTACATTCTCTTCAGATTTGGAAAAGTGTCCCTGGGGTCGTAAGGGCCAAAGGCTACAGAAAATAAACAACTGATATTTCCACTCAGAAAAGTATACTGAAAGCTGCACAGTGGCAGTGGTGTTGGAAATATTCCAGTGGAGCTGACAGGTGGGAGACGTGAGCCCATCTAACAGCACAAAGCAGATGGGCTGTGGCTGCCTTTCTTGCTTTGAGAAATCTGCAGTGGGACTTCTATATTCTTATTTGGAGAAGGGCTTATGAGGTCAACATACAGGGGAGCTAAGATAGCCTTCTAAACACTGCAGTAAGAGGACCAGGACAGAGAGGCTGACATCTGGGGGACTTCTCCTTAGTGTAGAATTGTCAAGAGAACCTCCTGGGCAGCAGGTGACTGTTGTTGCATGGAGGAATTGGGTCGCTCCTTAAAATTTCTGGATCCAGACTGCAGTGTGTTTGTTTCTTTAACCAGGTTGAGGGATTGGTTTCTTTGTATTGTTTTACAGCTAAAAGAAAATAGGGGCAAGCAGAAATTTCAATAGCTTCGGAGATAGGAAGGCCCTCTGCTCTGCTGGGTGATGTGAAAAAGGATCTCAGTCACTCTCAATGAACCCCAACAAAGTCTGTGAGTTCCTCACTTCCATCTGCTGCCCTAATCCCAGCTGCATCTCACAGCAAAGCTTGCAGGCAATACCTGGCGAGATTTTGCTTCTGAACCAGTTCCTGTCTTCTGGCCACAGCCTCCATGGATTCTGGTTGGAGAAAGCCATATCCTTAAAGGAAGGGGAAGAAATCTTTAGTCTTTCCTCAAGCAAACACACAAACCCCAGAGCCATGCAGAAGCACTTTAAAAGGCTTTTCAAGACTCAAACTGCGTGCTTCGCCAGAAAGTCAAAATGACTTTCAGTTAAATTAAATGCTGTTTGTGTTCATTGCTTCTGTGGGGATATGTAGGAGAAGCATGAAGCCTGGCATCAGGAAAGGGACAGCAGGGCTGTGTTGTAGACACTACTGCTAAAGCTACGTGGGTGCTGCAGGCAGTGCTTCACTACCTGGGCCTGGGTAGATGCGGTTGGACAGCAGGTTGGGCATGCTGCTGTGCTGTGGGACCGTGGGCCCAAGGTGGGATGCAAGATGAATTTGTCTCGGGTCGGCTGTGGCCGTCATTTCAGCTGAAGGTAACAAATCTCTGAAAGAGAAAACATGCGTTCAGACACAGCAAGGACATTCTTTAGTTAATGATAATCTAAGATTTGTATGTACTCAAGGGCAGCACATGACTGTTTATTCTGTATCTGCAGTATTGCTATAGAGAAGCGTTGCAGAATACCTGTCTACCAGCCGAGGCTCAAACTGGGAGGGGATCGCCTGCATTCTCTGCTGGGCTGTGCCCATCAGCTGAGGGTTCACTGCCATCAGCTGGTTCCTCATGAGCATCTCTTGTCGCTGCCGCAGTTCTGACACAAAACACACACAGGAAGTGATTCTTTCTGTAGTAGAACTTGAGCAGAAAAATAGTTTCTGTATGAGTTATCAAATCGCGTCTTTTTAAATAACATCATCGAAAAAAACAAGACATTTTCTCTGTCACATTGGCCACATTATTTCTAAGACAAACTTGAGATACCTTTTCAAATGTATCTCGTGCAGAGATGAGCAGTTCTATGAACAAACAGGCAGTTAGTTGGGTTTCTTCCCGCTTACCCCCTGCTGTCATGCCGCTCGCCAGGCGGTACAGGTGCTTTTCTTCCAGTGCTCCCTGTTCCCCCAGGATAGACATTTTTCTCATGTGATCCCGTGGAGTCATGCTTCAAGGAGACGGCAGCAACTCTTCCAAGGTAAGGAACTGGATTGGCAGGTCCAAAAAAAGGAAGGAGACATTCAATGTAAGGAATGTTATAGCAGTTATTGCTCAGATAAGCAAATAGCGTTTCTGGCAGTCACAGCCGTGCCCTTCAGTGCTTGGGAATTGTACTGGTTATCAGAAAGAAACTTTCAGTTTTGAGAGCAGTGCAAATGTTTCTGTTGTTTATACCGAGTCGTTCGGTGTTCTTGGTCTTACTGTGGGCAAGTCAGGATGTTGTGAAATATCAGCTGTTTGGAAGGATGCCTTAAGGCCAGTATCATTTGACTGCAGCCCTCAGTGTACAACAGCCCTGAGAACAGCGACGTGAGGAAAAAGTATCCCTGTTTTGAATTGTGATAGTATAGGGCCCTGAATACGAGGTGAAAGAGATGGAAAGAAGTGGCAGAAGGAAGCTGTTCCAAATCACATCAGCTTCTTAAGACTGCCAAGTGATGTGAAAAAGGGAGAACGTATGTGCTCTGAAGTGATGAAAACAGTGATAAAAAGAATGGGATTTATGGGTAAATGAAGTCAGATGAACAGTAGAAATCTAGGCAGAAAACTGTGCACTACAAATGCATTGCTGAACAGCTGTGCTTCATTGAGGTGGATTGCATCAGCATTTCTGAGCCCGCCCAAACAAGCAGGTGGTTAGATTACAAGTGATCCTGATAGCAGGGAATGAGTAATCACAAAGCACCCTGCTCAGGATCTGGGGGCAATGATCTACACAGGATTATCAATGCAAATGCCAGCCTTCTACAGGAACTCTGTTAGCTATTGTTTGCTTGTTTTGTTTTTCCTCACATTTATGCTAAGCTTGCTTACTTTGCAGGCTGGAAGGTATTTTCACTTTTATACTCTGTTGTGCCTGCTCTTGTTCTTACTGAGTCAATACCTGTGGTCCACAGAGCTGCTATGATGAAATCTCACCGTGGGATTAGTTTTGTTTCAGTGACCCCCACAGACAGCAGTGCTATACAGCCGCCACTGAGACCAAACTGGGTGTGAGATGTTGGTCTGCTTAGGGGTGAGCACAAGACTGGTCCAGCCACCGCAGGCTTTACCTTTAAACCAGTGAGCATGCATGGCATGGTGAATATCCTTTTTCTCAGCCTTGATGTCAGTTTTCTATACAGGGTACGCACATTGGTTATTTCAACCATACTGACTGTGAATTGAGGTTCTACTTGGACCAAACCTCTTGAGTCCCCTATGCTTGTAAATGTTGTAAGTGCAGGATTCTGTGTTGGCCAAGATTGTGGCCTTTTTGGAAGGAGATAACCGTATGCAAGCCAAGAAGGGCAGCACAATACCCTTTGTTTTGGACATAGCGATCTGAACGTGTTTCCATTTGATTATTTTTTTTTAGGATACTTTAGACTTAAAGCGGTTTAGGATGCTGGGTGCCTCATGAAGAGCATTTGAGCTGCCAAAGTGCTTCTGAGCTGCTAAAGCATTTTAAAGCTCAGTACTAAAGCGATTTAGTGCTGAACTAAACTTTACAACAGCTCGAAAAATAGGTGGCAACTGCAAAGATGGTATTTACCATACGGTATCAACCCATGAGTCACTGAGGTGGTTTCTGCTCTGCACTGAATGCTCAGGAAAACAAAGCTGCGGTTACAAACTTCATCCTAATCCCTGTACAGCTGACTGCAGAGCAGGAAGGTGCAAAGCAACCAGCAAAGGTCCACGTAGTTGTCATGGAAAGAAACAGGAGGTTTTTATCTCACTGTTTTATGAAATCAAGAAAGGAAAAGAAAGTCAGTGTTGGCACTGATAGGGTTTCACCTGTCAGATGTCTGATAAGCTGTACCACTTGTTCTGTTTAGGAACTGCTGGCATGATTCTGTCCTTTGTTCTGTTAACAGCTGGGGACACATTTTGCTCTAGGGAAACTGTCCCAGTTTGGGGAAAAACAGACAAGTTTTATCAGACAATCTTTGTCAGGCCTTCCTAGAGCTTCTACGTATCTGCTGTTGTAGTAAAAACCCTCCTTTCTCCCCATAAAATCACACTTGTGACTAAAATTGTCTGGTCTGACTCTGAAAGTGTGGAACTGTGGAAAACCTGCTGGGAAGGGATCCATCTATTTTGACCCCAAACCACTGCCTCCACGTGGGATCAAACACACCCTCCTGTTTTGACATCTATCAACAACTCGGTGCTGGTTGCTGGTTAGAAACCACTACCATCAGTATCCTGGTGGTGTTTTCTGTATAGCCCATGCAGTTCCTCATACAAATATGTGTGGTATGTTGCCTGCTGACAGCCTCTCTCATAGTCTCCTTTCAGAGCTGAAGTGGGACTACCTGAGACTTTTCTCAAAATCGTCCTTTTAAAAATCAAGATTTTTCTTTCCCATGTTATAATTCCCACTAAAAGTTATATATACCCGGCATATACAGCAGCATCTATAATGCAGTTGATCCATATGTTTTGGTAGCTTGTTAGCCATTACTGATAATTATCTTGTAGAGATACACCCAGGTTTATAGAGCATCATTTTTAGGCAGTGTTCGTGACATCAGCAGCTTATACTGAAAAAGCCTTGGAACAGCAGGACTCAAAACTCATCTGCATCTTCTCCCACTAAAGCAGTCACTTACTGCTTCCACTGACCCAGTGTTGGAGTCCTCATGTGCCAAAAGGAAGGTTTGCTTCCTCTGTGGGGTTTTCACTGGAGTTGCTCCATAAAGTTTTGTCTTCAGTTGTGCCAGTCAGCCCTATCTAACTGATGTTGGATTTCTCCTCAGATATATAAACATAACTCTGGTGTTTCTGGTAAAAGTCTTCAGCTGTTGTTTCCACTGAAATGATGCTGCTTTCCTAAGCTGCATATTGGAATGTCGGTGTGATGCACATCTTATGTAAACGACACACTTTGTATGTACGTGTTACCTGTATTGAATTGCTTACCTCCCTGATTTTCCTGTTCAGGGAAGCATTGAGCTGATCAGGTAGAATACTTACCTAGCTTAACATCCTAACGTTAAGACTCCTGTGTGACCTTGTGTCAGGAGGAGATGCTGCACTTTACTAGTTTATGTTACATGGTTTGGAAGGACGCCTTTTTGAGTTACCTAGCTGGGGCTCTGACTGGCAGGTAAAAATCAAGGTATTTAATTGAGGTTATTTTCATAATGACTAGCATATTAGAAACTGACTTCAGCAAGGAAAGAAAAGGCTCTCTCCGGAAGGAGACAAAAAGATCAGATGCAGGGAAAGTATGCTTCTGATACATATATTAGCTGGGATTTGAGAGTAGCTCAGAATCCTACAGCCGAGTTCATATAAAATCATACACGCCAGCTGTCCGGTGTTGCATTCATATATGGCTCTTTTCTGATCCTATTGCACAAATCCTGGCTGTACAGCACATTACAGGGATGAAGACAAGTTAATCTCTACCTTTAGAGTCTTACCCTTAGCAAACCCTTCTTGACAGCAGGCAGAACCACTCACCCAGTACTAATTCTGTCTCAGTTTATTAGACAAGACATGGCAAGACACGAACTCCATGAACCAAAAGTGCTTGGAATTCTTTGTGCAGATTCAAAATGTCTGTAGCAGTTCTGTGTGTCTATATTACAGTGGCATCTTATGTATAGTGTAGGTTTGTTGGAAGACTCATTTTTAAGTTAAATGCTCTAAGATTTCATTAACTAATAGTGGCTTTATCTAGATCAAACACATGTAATTAGCATTTTGAAGAACAATTTTTGGTGTACCTTTGCAATGAATGGATCTGCAGACTCTTAGGGAGAAGCTGAGTATTGCTTCAAATATTCAAGTAGAGGTATGCCAGAGATATATATAAACAAGTAGGCAAGCTTATAGGTGAAATAGGTAAAGCATCTCATACATGGTCTCAATTCTATTCCCATTGACTCCCTTCTTTGAAAAAGCTGTCCTGATGTAGTTTGAAAAAAATAAACAATTTCAATATTATTAATATTCTAATGTTATTAACTGTTGTATCAGCAGTTCCTGTTCTTACACTATGCTAGGAGCCTGAAAGTTAGAGACTGCAGTCTACATCAGTAGAACAAGTGACTTCTGGAAATGAAGAACACGATGATACCAACATTATGTCCTCCAGGAGCATGAAATATGTCTTCTTAACTGGGGTAAGGTACTCCAGGAGAGCCTGTAGGGCTAAATTCTAATCCTGGGTACGTGGGCACAGACTGTGCAGAGACTGAGATTAGAGAGTAATCCTAAAACTGGATTGAGAACCATACATTCCTTAAAGAAAGGAAAATAACTATATTTATACCTGGTGTTATCTGGTGAGTTTACTTGCATGCCTTTACTGAGATGAAGGTGTGGATGGTTCACCATTTTTGATCTAGCTAATGGTTATGATTGCAGCAAGTCAGAGTTCTTTTGAACTGCTGCTTTGGAGTATGGATCAAGGCCTAGTATTAGTAAATGCAATCCTTCAGGAGCTGAGTTTGGTTGGCACCTCGTTCTAGGAGTGGGGTGAAGGTAGACCTGTTCCTTTCTGCTACCAGGGCAGCTGTCATCAGTGGGGTTGTGTGATGCTGAGCAGAACTCTCTGATGATCAGAGAGCAAGGTATTTTCAAATGAAATGAATGTTTAGTTGGATTTTTGTCTTACTTTGAACTGAGCTGAAATAGTGGTACAAACAACAACATTGCCAGTGCTGAGAGAAACCAAGCAGCAGAAAAGCGAGTGAGTTTTAGGATGGCTCTTTAAAACTATTTATACTTAACAACTCTGATTTTCACTGGCTAAGAGTTCGACTCTCAAAGACCTGTCCTGAATCCTCTGGACCTTTTTTCTGTTCAGTTAGGGTATGATATTGCACCAGTGTCCTTCAGACATCCCAACATCTCTGAATAAAGGGAGAAAACTGTGTATTAGACCACTGAAGTAAAACAAGATAGTGATTTTTGGGCTAGTTTTCTTCATTACAGAACAAAAGATGGTGAACTGGTGTTAAAAATATTTGCAGATTACTCAAGTCAGATATAGGGCACTATATCCACATTCATATAGAAAATCATAAGCTTTAACACAAACTTATTCTCCTTACAAGAGCAGTCTGACATTGCAGAGCTGATCATGTAAACAAACTCAGAAGTCAGCTTCTCCAACAGACAGAATGCATTCAGTTCTACCACTTGCAGGACCTGACTGAGGCAAAGTTACCTGAGTCAGGATTGTCTCTATTGCTCTTTCCTTATCCCTGTGGCATGCTAGAGGTAGGAAATCCACATATTCTGTAACTGAGGAGCCTGAAATTTTATCTGGAAGGCAATATAATAGTGCCCAAGCTTTCCTCAGCCTGCACTTAATTCCACCCACACATTCAGATGATAACAAGATGTAAGGAACTCTTACAATGGGATGATGCTATCTTTACAAAATATGTCACTCAGTATATTGGTGTTCTACAAAACTCTTAGCACAGCTTTGCTACAATAGCTGTGCATATGAGCAAAATTCAAATGAAGCAAATCTGATGTAGGTATATCAGACTAACCCAGCCAACAGCATCCGCGTGATGATAACATTGATTAACTCAAACTGCACACTGATTTAGGCAGTTCACCACTCTAGGAAGTACCGAAACACTGATGTTTTAAGAAGTACACATTAGCACAAAGAATCAGCTGTACTGAGTGACAGCCAGTTAGCTTCTAAGAATATTTTAAGACAGTTAGAAAAGGCAGCAAAGCATTGGTTTATGTACATTGAACAACGCAATCTATGTCCAGTATTCTTAAAAACTACTGAGCATGCGTTGATGAGCCGCAAAGTAAAAGCTTCCTTTTCTGAAATAGATCATTTCATATCAATCAATTCATATTATAGACTAGCACTGTTTATTTCTATTTCATGTATACTTACATCTATTGTGAAGGCCTTAGTTTTGAGGAGGATGAAGTCACCGTGAACATCCAAAAGTCTGTGCCTTCACTATAGGTCTTCGTTTCAAGCTGCCTCAGTAATGTGATTGGCAGCTTTTAAACCACATCAAGATTAACATATCAAAAAACTGCCTTAACTAACGCTGACTTCACTTTAAATACAAATTGAATTTATCTTGATTAGCCCTCATCCCTGCTTCTAAGCCCTACCCACTCTGACATCACAAGCCCTTCTCCAATACCATCCTCTAAACAGGCTGCAAAAACGTAATTACAAGAAGAGCGGCACGCTGATCTGATAAACCTATTTCACATTTAACCTGCTAAGCTGTTGTTAGCTTGTAAGATGCTTGTTGCATTCACTTAAAATCTTCCTGTTCCACAAAGAAATACGCGAGAAGGTTAAGAAGTGCCTGGCTCTTTGCATTGTTGCCTGTTTGCACAGGTTTCTAGGAACAGCATGCTTGTGTCAGTTGGCAAGCAGTCACCCCACAACTGTGTTATCCCAGAGCTGTGTATCTGCTTGGACTGGGGAGAACTAGAAGGTGGAAATCCTGTTAAGCATATTGTGAGGCTAACACAAGGATCAGATGGTTATACTGCTCAAGCCGGCAGTTTACTCTTTAATTCTCACTGTCAGTGAGTTAACTCTCAGAGTGAATGCCCAGTAGATCACAAAGTTTAAAATGGCAGGGAGGGGTAATTTTCTTCTAATCTCCATGTCAGCCCATGGGACAGGGTTGATGTTTGTTTTCCCCTTGCTCGCCCACCTGAAGTTGATCAGGTGCTCACTGCACCACCACCAACCAGCACCTAATCCCGGAGAAATGTCTAACAATTCCACTTGCCAGCAGGCAGGGTATCAGAGTAGCATGATGCTACCAAGATGATTCTCAGCTTGTGTTCAGTCCACTCAGTCTGTGGCTGCCTACAGAAGCTTGTCACTGCAAATGTGATGAGCCAAAGCAGCCTTGAAGAAAGCTCCTCTGCTGGGATGTTTCGGGATTGTCTGAGCGAAGCTGAGGCAAATGCTTAGTAAGATGTGGGGTTGCCCAAGTACATTAAGAGCAAAGTGTTGTGTCAGCATACATTCTTCATCAGATATTCCAGCCTGTGTGTATCACATTTCAGTAAAACTGAGAAAAGTTTAGCACTTGGAAAAAATACTTCCTGAGGTAGAAACAAAACCAGCAATGCAATACGTAGACATGCATGTATTTGTTTCTATTTTATCTAATGAGGAAATTTTATCTTATCTAATTTTATCTAATTGGAAAGGGAGAATGCTGCTTCACAAGATCCCTGGCGTCCAGTCTTTGATTTCTGGCATGGAAGCAGGGCTGCTGCATGCTGTAGTGATGTGTGACAACAACATGATGTGCTTTAACAGTCCCCCTCTGGAAAGATCTAATTGTATAGGTAGATAGTATTAGTATATACTGATGTGAAAGATAGGGCTGCAGATACACCTTCTCCTGTGCACTCTTGCCCAGATTTATTGCCAGGGTTGTCTCTGTTCAACACAGCATCACTTCATTGTAGAACATAAGGAGTTGGAAGAGCACAACCAAAACCCAGCGGTGTGTATTCAGGTTCAATCTCCGCAGAACGCAATGGGGTTTTCCTGAACTGTCCAGACCCGTTGTACCAGATGGTACCGTATGGAAGTAACACTGATCCTTTGACTCTGTTGATTTCTAATTAGGTTTCTAGTAATTAATATATTTCGCAGGCCTTGCATGAACTCTGCAGATTACCCATTCATGTGAATGATTAACTGAAAGGGGATTAATCCTGGCATGAGTTCAACCAGAAATAATTTTCCAGCCCTGAAAATCTTCTCTGACAGACCAGTAGATTTTAATAGGGAACGAGACGTTGATATTTGTGTAGTTCCATTTCACAAAGAGGAACTTGGCAGAAGAGTGTGAAAAATACACGGGGGTTTGGGTTTTAGGTGTTTCCTCTTACAGAGAGTAGAATGTTGGCTGCCCCTAGGGATGAGCAAAGCTGTGAAAGGGAACATGGGTAGAAGTAAACAAGGCTGTGTTACAATATGTTATAGGGCTCAGAATGTTAGACATCCTTAGCAGATAAATATCCAGAGTCATTATATTGTGTATAAATGCTGGGCCGAGTGCCTCTCTGATATAACTGCAGTTATTGGCTATAGCAAGTGTGCTATATTATTTCATGCAGGGAGCTGATTTTATTTAATGGCTAATAAGGACCATCAAAAACAGAGTTACTACTTTGCTTGGGTTTCATTGAAAGACGCACTCCTAAAAGGAGAGGAAATCCCCAAAATGATACTCGGTGATTAAGCACATAGAATATAGGATTTCAGTGTTTGCAAATCCTTTTTTTCAAATGAACTTGCGGCACTAATCCTCTAATGGCATTATTTCTTTGGAATATATGCCGGATTAAGGAGTCACAATGAGGCAAAGTACAAAAATCCACATTAATCTCTCTCCAGTGGATGCTGTGTGGGATGCAACTTTAACTGTGTTTTTCCAGACCTGGTCTGTGCATATCCTTGCCCCAGGTCTACACAGAGGGTGGAACAGATATAAACAAATGTGACACTGAGCGCTCGGCAGATGGTCACCAGCCATTTAACTGGATGGAAAGGCGTGGGCATTTATTATTTTTAAACTTAGCAAAAGCTAAGCCTGCCTGTCTGTGGTGAACTGCAGGAAGTAGATGTATGTGTCTATGAAGCAGGAGCAGGGCAGTGTTCAGCAGCGAGCAAGGAGGGAACAGCACTGCCCTGCTTGTCAGCTAATGAGGGCCTGCTCACCTTTCTGTACTGCACGTGCAGGGCACAGCTTGGGCTACTGCAAAGCAATGTCCATGCATTCAGCCCTTGCTCTGGTCATCCTGCTTTGCTTTAGGATAATCTTGCTGTCCCTTCATCCTGCATAGCTTGCTTTCTAGGAAGAGGAAATTAGGTCGCTGTGAAAATACAGTTCCCTTCTCACCAGATTACAGGGATGCTGTAATGGTGCCATGAGGTATTTTTACTCTCATTCAATGGCCTAAAGTGCTGATAGAATTTCTGAATGGTCAATGCATCGCTTAATGCACTGATGTCAGAGCACTGAAGCGAGCCAAGCCTAACCACTGTAATCAGTGCTTAACATGCTTAAGGATTTCCCCAGTTCCAGGGATCGGAGATTATCAGATATTCCCATTCCACCTTCCCATCGAAGCACGGTGGGCACGGAGCCCTGAGCCCAGCAGAGCCTGGCACACATGCACAGACATGGGTTGCCTTCTTGTTGTTTCATCCCTGGGCACTCTTGTTAAGCACGACATTGAAAGTGGATGAAAGTTGTTAGGTTCAACAAGTTCCTGACTGACAGGAGTGCTTGGGGTTCTCAGTTCTGTGTGACTGAGACACCCAGGTAGGGGTGCAGGACTCACAGAGGTTCTCTTTCCCTGTGGGTACAGAGCAAGGTGCTGATTTCAGAGCTTGGGTCATGACAGCCACCCCTGGGCTCAGGAGGCATTACAGCCAGCTTGGAGATTCCTGCTGTTTGGGAACAGTTACGTGCCCTTTGTTCTTGCAGATAAACACTGCCCACGACAGCAGCTGTGTGCATTTTTTCCTTCTGCAAACATCTTTCTGTGTAATATTTCTTATGGGTGGGAGGACTTTCCTGCTGTTCACTTATAAGTTTTCTTCTCCTAATCTTATCCTGTTGGCACCCAGCAACACACTGTGCCCCACTCAGCCCTGTCTGAATCATTTGTACGTTGACACACTGAGTCAGGGCTTTCCTCCTCCACTGTCTGCCCTGCTTGCACAGCAGTTGTTACTTTTATTGACCAGCTTTATTGCTCCCCACCTAAAGCACTCCAGCTTGCATATGTCTGTAGTGTTTACACACCAGTGAGAGGTTCATGTATAAATGGTGTTGGAACAGGTACAGGTGAAGGTGAGCAGGAAACGATGAGGAAAGCTGAGTCTGCCACATGAAGGGAGACAAGAAGAGTTGAGTTGATGTAGGTTATGTGGGTGAGAGCATCACAGATAATGGCCAGGAGCATCTGAGCTAGAAATCATAACTCTCGCTGTCATGGAAATCAGACTCTCACACACACACAAATACAGGGCAGCTTGATTTATGCACCTGATGTACTCTGTATGTCGGACTGTGCTATCATGCTGTCACAGACAAGCAGACTGTGCTGGGTGGCACAGCAGGACCTCTCCTCTCCTGCATGCTGTGCCATGAAGTGCTCAGCAGTGAGCTACCCCTCTGTGTTCCCTTCCATCACCAAACTACGACTGCTTTGCTCAGCCTCCACCTGCACTCCTGACAAGTATGGACAAAAGGGGTGGGAAAACAAAGAGCTTTTCTTCAGGTGCTGCTGTAACCCGACCTGCGAGGTGACTCAGTTGGCAGCAGCTGTGCAGGACGAGGGGCAGTCAGGGTGCAGCACTCAGTCTGCATTGCCACTTCCTTCTTTCTGCCTTGCCAGGGAGCTCAGCTGCAGCTCCAGCAGAGAGCAACCATGTGGATTCTCAGCTTTCCCCCCTGAATAACGAGTCTGGGGCAGCAGGCTGCTGTCAGGAGAGCTGCAGGGCAGTGGAGCAGCAGGAAGGACTCGCAGAGCTGTTGCACAGAGCTGTCACTGTTGGGCTGATGAAGACGGAACACTCTAAGGAAAAGCACCTGGAATGTCCTGATAGGTAGACGTGAAGTTTTGTTCACGTGCCATGGCTCACTACTGCCAGCCCTGAAAGTGTTGTAAGGGGTGAAACAAACCCACAGGTGTACCGATGGAAAAGACAGGTATGTTTTTTTGTCTGTTTAAAATAATACAGTTTTACAGCAAGAAAAGCAACCAAGGTAACTGGCATTGCTTTACAGCTCAATAAATATGCACTCACATCTACTTGCTCTGCTTTGCACACCTCACCTTCCTGACAGCCAGACTAACCTTTGGCATGGGTCACTTCAGTGCCAAACTTACCTGACTGGGATGTCTTTAATTTGACCATAGGGAATGCAGCAGCTTCAGCCCTTGGGCTCCCAGTAGCCAGGTGGGGTAGCCTCAGGAGCAGTCTGTGCTAACAAAGCAGCAGAAAATGAATCTTGGACCATGTCACAGTGAGTCTGCTATGCAAGCATTACCAGGTCCTTTCAAAGGAGGAGATACGAGCTCAGAGTGTAGTTCACTGAACAATGACACTGATAGTAGCATAGGGGGAAGAAATGGTCAGTGCATCTGCTGTTACGAAGGACGGTACGCAAGAGTGAATGTTGCTAAAGATAATCCCTTCTGTGTCTGTTGATCCGCTGAAAGGAGACGCACGGAATTGCCAGAGCAAGAGTGAGGAGGACATCCCAAAGAGCTCCCCATTTGACTTTGTTATGAAACAGTTCCAAGGGAAGAGATCATCTCCTGGCAAAAGAAAAGAGCAGCCTTCAGCCATCCAGAAGTTCTTCAGTGGCTTTGACTTTGGGAAATCGGAAGGCAAGGAAAGACAAGAAACTGAAGAAACAGAAATAAACAACTGTAGAGCTGATGATCAGAGTGAGAAGGAAGACCGCTCAGTAGAAGGTAATGCTGATAGCATGAACAAATCCATGTGGATGCATTTTAATTTCATAGAGAACCATTTGCTTTTCTTGCTAGACAAAATGTGATATTTTACTGCCTACAATTCATCCTTTAGCCAGAATTTGCTTCTGATTGAAACATTACCAAGGTTGTGCCCTCTAACATGACTGGTGCCAAGCAAGGAGAGGGGTCTGTGCTGCTGAGGAGGATAAAGATTTTGCATGACCTCCCTCGTGGTCTCCAGTGTGAGAGGTCGGTGCTGGAGGCAGCTTATTCATTGCAGAGCTTATTTGGCTTCAAAGCCAAGCTTTGAGCAGTACCTTGGCTTGGTATGTTTAAGACTGGTTTCTGTCCACCCTGCTGCTAAAAGGATCTGAAGGCAGACAGAGCAGATGCTTCCTACCTTGACACCTGTGAGGGGGAGGGAAAGGGAAATTCATTGTGAGTGTTATTTTGTTCATACAAGAGCATTCTCTACACACCAGCGAAAATGAGGCTGTTTTAAAAGGCTGCTGGAAGGTGAGGTTTAGAGCCCCATCCTCTGTTCTAAGAGTTCTAGGAAAACAATGAGAGGGCAGCTGCTGTGAGTCGGGTTACTGCTTTGTGTACCTTTCGGTGTTTTGTTTCTTTTTCTCTTTTATGGACTTTAGATGAAACTGTCAATTTATTGAAGGGTTTAGTGAGCAATACAAATGAAACTTTCCTTGCTGTACAAACTACATGCAGGAAGAAAAGCAGGAAGCGTATTGCACAGACAATGTATGAAGTGAGCACAGGCTGTCATAAAGCAGGAGATGATCACCATACAATTGCAGGGCCGCTCTGTTCTGACTGATCCAGTACAGGCTGTACTGCAGCCATGTGGCACATGGTACGCAGAGGTGGTTATGTGACAGAGTAGCTGCAGTCTGGAGTTTTGCAAGAATTTCACGTGCTTGAATGAGTAGTGCAAACATCCTGAGTCACTGGCGTAAGGTAGCACGGAGATGGGAAAAAGGATTCTTTTCTCATTAAGCATCAGGAGCTTTGTATAGATCTGACCTATCTTACCACTCAGGTTGATGGTTCTCGCTGATCAAAAGCAGAGCCTGGCTTACTGGCAGCTTTAGTTCATATCCTGAAGTCTCCACCTGGCAGTCTGGGTTGGTTGCAGAGGTAACCAGGGCTGTGTTTCTTTGTTACTCAGATGAATCTTCGCAGCTGATTTCTGAAGCAAAGTCACCATCTGGTGAGCAGAGACTTAACCAGTTCATGCAGAAACTGGGAAAGAAACCCAACAGCAAGAACCTGGATCTCAATAATAGCGCATTAAGTGCAGCAGATGTAGCAGAACTGGGTAAATTGTATTTTATTCGGTTAGACTCTTTGTGTATTCCTTTAATTCTGATTGCCTGCTCCGTTGTTCACTCTTCTCTTTCCCTTTCTTTTATCTCAGGCTTTATATAAGATCTCATTTCGAAGTCCCAAGTCCTTGGGAAACATTAACAAATAAATTGTATTAATTATGTAATACATAAAAATAATAAAACCATGCAAGTCTGTGCAGCAGGAGAATACCTTGTTTCTCAGGCTGCAGATAAGAAAGTTGAGATGCAACTTGTCATGATTTTCTAATGTTTTAGAAAGCACATCTGCATCGAGACATATTGACATCCAGGGTTTGCACATCATGTACAAACAATACTTTTTTTTTCAGCTTCTTTACTGCCATTTCTCCCAGAGCTGGAAGAAATCAGCCTGTCCTGGAATGGTTGTGTTGGAGGGACTTTGAGAACCCTCACCGCTCAGCTCCATCACGTGAACCTGCTAAAAGTCCTTCGGCTTAACAACTGCAGGCTGTCAGCTGAGGATGTCACCTCCTTAGGTACAGGCATTTATGTTTGCTTTCAGACAGCTTGGGTGTAATGTAATCCATCTGCATCCTGTCCCTGCTGCTTCCACACTGGGCAGTGTGAAGTCCTGCTGCGAAACACTGGAAAGAACCTGGGGTTATGAGTGACCTCATACATTTGAATAGCTGTGTTGAGTCCATAGCCAAGGGCACAGAGCTTTCACATTCAGAAGGCAACAGAATTCAGTCCTATTTGCAGAAAAACATGTTTTCCATCTGGACTAGTTTTTGTTGTTGTTGTTGTTGTTTGCTGTCTTTAATGGTAGACAACAAAAATGGTAAAAACTGTTAGTGATAATAGGGTCAATTTAGGATTTCATACTGCAGGTTAGATATAGTGCTTGTCACAAGATATTTGTTGGTCTTTTGGAGGAGACTTAAAACCAACAGTGTTGTCTCAGAGCCTTGTAACTTGTTTTTGTAAGTTTGGAATAAACTTGTTCCTCTGCTTACTTCTTTGCCTGGAGTGCGTGCAGCCCTGCTTTTGGCAAAGCTTGTCATTTGAAGGTTTTGGTGCCATGCACTCAGGTCCTAATGCTGAGTCGCTTCTCTCCAGGCAAAATTTGATATCTTTGAGATGTGGAATAGCAACACTTTTGCTTTGATTTGCCTTTCATTTTGAAAATAACAAGGCCAGTACTGCCTGTGTGGCTTATCCATGGATGTGCATTTGTGGACTTCGTATTCAGCTCAGAATTAAATGCCTCAAAACCATCTTATCAACTCCCCCCAATTGCTCTGAGCTGTGACTGTGAGAGGTGGAAAGAAGCCATTCCTGGGTTTGACTCTCTATTTATCTTCTGAGTAGAAAATGTGTCTGGAATGTTAGTCCCCCGGTCAAACAGTAACAAGGTTTGCTTTAGAGCATTGCTCTGTGTTCAAGAGTGGGCAATCATTTAAAAACAACCAACCAACAACAATAAAAAGGAATAAATCCAACCAACAAACCAAAAACCATCAACAGATCAAAGATAAAACATACCCTTCTTTTCTGAAATCTGGATTTCCAATTATAACAATGGAAAAAAACATTATTTGTATTAGAAATCTTTTGTGAGGTATCAGTTAAGAAAACGTGGAGATGTGAGAAGTTATTATTATTTAAACAGCATTAAAGATTTCTGGGTTGATTGTGAGACTTTGGACCAAATACTATGAATTGCGTTTGCATATGGGCTGATTAAATGATCTTGTCTGGAAATACACACCTGCTTAATCCCCCTGCAGAGGAATTTAGGAAGTTGGATTTTGCAGTGGGATATTAACGTTACAAGGCAGCATTAACACAGTTCAGATTGGCTGCTGTGTCAGGCCTGGAAAAAGCCAGTTCTGGGGAATGCAATAAAAATCAGTGCTGTCTGCCTTGAAATCTCAGCAAGCTAGTTTGTTTCCAAATGATGCTTACCTTGATTCCTTATGAAGTGAATTGAAAAATCCTGCTGGAAACAAATGCTTTAAGTCTGAGAAATAGCTGTGATAAGCCTTCTTTCACCCCATCCCAAGTGTCCTGCGGACACAGCGTAGAAGACACACTGTAAGTGTGCCAAGTAAAGTAAGGCAGAACTATACAGGACAGTAAATTCAGACCTGTCACTTGGATTCATTTCCCTGTAGATGAGACTTTCTGGGTCATGGCTTAGGTCTGCAATGGTGGTCATGCAGTCTGATGAATATTTGGGAACCTGGAAAAATACCAGGTCTGTGTGCACTGTGACAGTCACTTGTGTTCTGTTTTGCACCTTGGACAAAGTGAGGCTAACTTTACTCTCATATGTATTCAAAACTGTGTTTTTGTTTTGCACTGAAATTGATATCTAGAATGAATCATCTTGGACTTCTGTTCCAGGAGAGGCATTTGAAATGGTTCCTCAGCTTGAAGAACTGGATTTATCATGGAACAGTAATATAGGTGGAAAACTGTCACTGCTGACAAAAAAACTTCGGAAAGGATGCAGGATTAAACTTCTGAAAATGACGGATTGTAACCTGACAGCCAAAGATGGAGAATCCCTTGGTACGTGTATCCACACAGCTAGACTGAAGGACTGGCTTCACAGACATGAAACTCAGCTGAGTTAGATGATGGCTGTATTGAGATCGATCTTAGTTGAAAGCTGTTAATTTCAGGGTTTTCGTTATAGCAGTATTAATCACTCAGTAAAAGAAGGGCTGAGGGATAGGAATTTGAGTTGGCATCCAGTTGCCACCTCTCCCTTATTTCTTCTTATCATATCTTAATCTTATGTGGTCTTTTGATCTGATTGAGTGTCTTGAAAGGTTTTTCTCCCTCAAGAGAAGTGCCTGTGCTCTGTTCTGATCTTTACTGCAGGAGGTGGCTCCTGTGCCACATACAGTCTTAGATCCATTCATTAGAAATTGTTCTTTCTCTTTGTATTCCTGATTTTTATTCTTCTGCATTTTTCTTACTATCTTCTATTTTTTTTATAGATTACTTTTTTCTATATGGGTTTTCACTGATTTTCTTGATTTCTATCTAATCAATGTTTTGCTGTATTTTTGGTAGAATAGGAACCTGGGAAGTTTAAACCACATGCATAGGTAGATCCAGTCTGCCTTTTCCCATTTGTCATAATGCTGTTCTGTGCTAGGGCTTATCTGTATGTTCCAGACAGTTACCAATTCTAGTTTTCTTCTTTTTCTTCCCAGCTGAAATGCTAAACGTGCTCCCAAACCTTGAAATATTGGATCTCTCTATCAACAAGCATGTTGGCTGCAGCATGAAGGTCATTGCTCAGGACCTGAAAAATGTACCAGGCCTCAAGGAGTTGAACTTACAGATGTGTGGATTAAAGCAGGACAGCCTCCAGAGCTTAGGTTAGACTTTACGTTCAGAAAATCTTTCATTCTGCATAAACTACACATCTGAAACCCATTTCAGAAAAGCAGTGTGGTAGGCTCTTGCTGATGGTTTGTCAGTATTAATGGACAATGGTTATTTGCTGCTTGAGGATTGATAAAAGACTACAGAGACTTTCTGCAGGAATAGCATTTATCTTCCCTGAGCTCAAGCATGTGAAAGTCAGTGGGGAGAGTCACCTTCCACACCATTTATCTGAGACACATCCTAGGGTAGATTAATGGCTCTCTGGACATGCTTCCTTCCTCTCCAGACAGAACATAGACAAGGGCACAGACAGTCTTAGCTAACTTCTGGAGACTTAATCCTACTCTCAGAGGGGAATCCGAATCTGCCATTGTCACTTAATGACTGTCCGGTGAAGCCATACTAAATGGACTTACTATCTCTGTCTCCCTAGTGGAGGTCTTATCTGTAAGACAAAACAACTGGCACTAATTAGCACTTCCAGTAGTCACTTCAGCAAAAAGCTGAGGATTGAATGGATTTGGGGATGAATTAACCTCACCTTCACCTGGTCTTTTAGAGAGGAATGGAGAAGCTTTGCAGTATTACTGTGTCTGCTGCGATTATATGCTGAAGCTTAGTCTAAAAGCTTTGCTTTCAATACTTTGTGCAGAATTTGACATTAAAGTAAATAGGTGTTGAAGCTGTGACCCTTGCTATTGTAGTAGTCAGTGACCAGCCTGTTGTCGTTTCCTTTTCAGACAGTGCTTTACAGCATCTTACAGCACTAAGAAAATTAGACATATCATGTAACAAAGAGATTGGTGGTGGCTTTAAGGATGCAACAGCTCATTTGGCCAGCCTGAAAAATCTCCAAGTCCTTGACCTCCACCAGTGCTGTGTAACAGAGGAAGACATGGCCGCTTTGTGTAAGGACATCTCGAGGAAATGATTTAAGAATGTGTGGTTTTGACGTCTGAAAATACTTCAAAGGCATAAGAGATTCTGTGTAACATAGTCTAAGAGATCTCAGTTCATTTTTTGTTGGGCAGCTCTGGAAATGCAGCTCAGGGAATAGCTTTCTTGATCAATATGGAGTGGGGTTTTTTTTCTATATCAAAAGAAGTCCCATAGTGGCTGATCCCACGCGAAACTAAGGGCTTAAGTCTGCCATGATTCAGACCCATGATGTGAAGGCAGGAATTACCCCAAATCCTGCTGAGGATCAGTAAATTGGGAAATGTCCAGAAGCAATCTCACTGCTGGATCCACGGCTATTATGTGCATGCCGTTATAACTGCCTAAAACTACCTTAGAGATCTCTGAAGTGGGAAACGATGTTGGTCTCCAACTTGTACGTACTACTAGGAAGGAAAAGACCTCTCCCATTCAATCAGTGAGGCAGCTTATTTGTTGGGTACGTTACCATAATTTTTTTATATTAGTTTTTACTTTTTAGAACAACAAAGAATCACAACTTGAAATCTATATCATCTAAATCTTATTTTTCGTTGTGAAAAGGGTAATTTGAAAAGCTGCTGATGAAGTATTGGGAATCATTATTATTATTAATATCGTTGGTTTTTAAGTTTCTTCTGCACATACTAAAATCAATAGAGAACAGTCACATTAATACGAAGTAGTTCAGGTTAGCAGTGGAGACTTCTAGAAATAATCCTCATTTAATATGAAATTCCCTACTTCACCTGGAAAACTTTGGCAGGAAACTGTCCTGACAGCCTTCAACACAGTGTCTGATAATACCTAATTTCTTAAGCATTCCTGCAGGAAATGACAAGCAAGAATTACTCAGGCTATATTTGAGTGTCAAAAACTTGGCCTCGACTTCTGGGTTGATTTATAAAGACAAGTAAAGAATGATGTCAGTCAAATACACAACTGCGTTAGTTCTGTATCCGTGATTAATAAATACTTCATGTTTTCAAAGCCCAGGTGATACCTTTACTCTCCAGTCTTCAAGAGCTGAATTTATCCTGGAATAAAAACATAGGAGTCTCATCTGATCCTCTTCTCAGCAGACTCAGATTTTTACCAAAGCTGAAATCTGTGGCCATCAGCAATTGTGGTTTAGGCGAGGATTCCTTTTCATCTCTAGGTAGGAATGTTTTCTTAAACTGTGTCTGTTCTCAGAGTCTCCTTGTGGGACCAAACACTTCATTCTCTGTTGGCTGAACTCCAAAAATAATGCTTGCATTTTACAGTACAGGTCCTGAGTGGAAAAGTAATTGTCGCTTTCTCCCCTGGTTGCCTTATGATGAAAGCAGTGCTTTGTGGGACCTGGTTGCAAGGGAGGATCATTGTATGTCTTCCCGTTTCACCTGAGTGAATGAAGTGCTTTTAGTCCTTTATCTGTTAGTGGGCTGTCATGTACTTTTTAATATTGGAAGAGAAAGTAGCAGAACAAGATTCATATTATGGTGGAATTGCAGTTTTTTTGCAAATCTTCATTTGTAGTTTATTAAGGTCAAGATTTAAAGGTTTTTTCCTCTCACTACAGATAAAGTAGGAACTTTCTGACTTATAGTTAAGTGTGGGGCAATGGAGGAGCTAAGAAAATGACTGCAGTAATGGAAAAGGTACTGCACAGCCAATGAAGAAAAGTTCAGTCTAACACAGGATATGTATATTCAGCCTCGTTTGCTTACTTATTCCAGATCTCAGTGGATTAGTGGCTGCACTGTTCCTTTGATAGGAGTTCCATATGGCACACGAAACCCAAGTACAGGGGGATCTGTTAGGATGCACTGTGTGTTTACTGTACATTTGATACTCTTCATTATTGACACTGAAACCCACAGTAAAACTTGACTGCCTTTAGCCAAAGCAGCATCAAGCTGAACTGATCTGAGGTCCCTGCACCATGTTGATGTCATTCCAGTTGTGTAAGAGTGGCATCATGGAAATCGGTGTTGTCAAAAGATACGCTGCATTTCACCTTGAATTTTCTGGGTTTAAGTGGATTTAAAATGCTTTAAAAATGTGCTGTTGTATTAAACTGACTTAAATTGGATTGTATTAAATTGGAACAAGGTTAAGCCAATAATACAAACAGAAAGGAAGGAAAGTTCTTCTGAGAGTCCGTAAAGAATCTGTAGACAGGCCCTTGTTACGTTCTGTAATGAACACAGGAGAGATGTTTTGTGATTTTTTTTGTCTGACTTTTATTAAGACAAAATAAGTCATTTCAAGCATAGATGGGCAGCCAGTCAGGAGTCTGTTGGCAGGTGACTTGCTGCTGAGGTGTCTGTTAGAGCCACATTGTTTTCTCTTAGTAAGCAGAAGTTGCTGGTCTTAATCTTTTCAGCTGAGGCTGCCCTTCACCTTCTTGAACTGGAGATATTAGACCTTTCTTGGAATAAATGCGTTGGTGGAAACCTAAAGCTGCTTTTGGGAGCACTAAAGCTTGCAACGGAGATTCGAGTGTTAAGACTGAGCAGCTGTAACTTGGTGGCTGAAGATTTGGCGCTTCTAAGTACGTATGAAATGGTATTTACTAGCAGTCAAGGAGCCAGTGCACACAGACCACAATTCAGAAGGGATTTGTTCCATGTGCTGAGCACGTTTTTGGACAAATCAAATGAAAAGATGGAAAACACAGCGCTGCATTTCCCAGAAAGTATTCTCATTTTGCTGAAAGCTGTGCGTCCTGAACATGCAAAGACTGAAATGGATAAAAATGCAAAGAATCATCTATGTATTAATACAAAAATGCAGCACATGGAAAAAAATGCACGGTTCAACACTGTTTTCTATATCAGATTTTTAATCCTGCCTCTCGGGAGTTCTGTTTTGCTCAGCTATTTGGGTCAGTGACTGATGAGAGATCATACATGCTGGCAGCCAGTAAGGCAGACGCTACCAGCCCAGCTCTCAGTCCATTAGGTACATTTCTGGAGTCCAACTGCGGTGGGAGAATTAAAATAGAAATATTTTAGCCCACTTCTCAGCAGCTGCTAAAAATGCTGGAAGATGGGAACCCAATGAAGGAATACATTTCAGGGCTGTTTTGAAAACCTGTTTATTTTAAAGGCATCCTTATGATTCTGCGGGCCTGACTCGCGGGTTTTGAATGTCTGAGATAGGCAATAGCCCTATGATTGCTATTAAGGCACTGTAATCTGGAGGCAGGTGAGAAAAAGCCTGGATATTTTTGACTTTACAAACATCACCCTTGACAGGTGGCTCTTTTGTTGATTATCCATTAAGGATCTCAGCTACCTTTAGGGTATATTAGGCCCATTACTCTCCCACAGTGAGATGTGGCTGTTGTAATTGTGCAAACTCACTGAGTTTTGCTGTTCTCCTTCTAAATCTCCCTACAAAGCCTGCCTGTCTATTTTAATTGGCACCTGTTATATCCTCCAACTGACTTCAAGGTTTTCAGGTTGCCATACAGTTTTATGTTTGAGTCCTGCTGTTTGACTGCTGAAAGACTCTAAATAACATGGTATTAAAATACTCATCTTATAAGCTTTTAAAGCAATTACCAGGATGTATTGATGGTGATTGTGTGTGTTATTTCTTGCAGCGTTACTGTCACGTGATGGCCACCTAGCCAGGTTACGGAAGCTGGATTTGAGTTACAATAACAACATCTCAGATGAAGGGTGGATGTTTTTCTGTCAAGGCTTAGCACTATTCAAAGAGCTCTCAGAGCTGGATGTCAGCCTTCGCCCTTCATCCCGCCGTGCCTGTGGGACGTGGTTCAGTGAGTTGTTAGCAGCACTGACAAAGCTGCCTGCATTGGCAGAGGTGGGGATGCAAAGATGGGTCCTTTCAGAATCTCAGCGTAAACAGCTGGAAGGTTTTAATCAAGACAACAAAAGAAACGTTCGTTTTGACTGTTGATGGAGGTTGAAGGTTTCTGGAAAGCCTTTCACAAGCAACATATGAGCTGAGTACTGTGTGTCTCACGCTTAGAAAACCACAGTTTCTAGTTATCTCACGAGAGGACTTGAAATAGTTAAAGATTTTATATTAAAACAGTTATTTAACTTCCTACACACATAGATTATTCCATTTGATAACATATTCTTTTGGATTCTCTGGGCCATGCTTACTCTGCTATTGTGACACTACTGAATATGCTTAATCTTCCAGTTGTGAATGACTGATACCAAAGGAGCAATGGCGATTGCACATAGACACGTTGCAGGTTTGCCAGTGCAAGGAAATGAATGGGATATGCACTATTGCAGATGGATGGGCAGTGTAATTATGGCATTACACATACAAGGAAGATGTTTCCAATGCAGAAATACCTGAAACCTCTATGTTTTAAAATTGAGTTTCCCTTTCCTCTTGTGTTTTAATTTTTGTGAATGCATTAAAGCTACGTAATGGTGAGATTTGGAAAGCGTCCCAGCAACTCAGGATTGTATGTCAGTCCAGTAAGAGGAAAACAGCAAGAGTTGTTCTGCCTCTGCTATGGCTCTCAGTGCCATCTGATAGCATAGATGAATCCTGCATACAGAATCAGCATAAAATCAAGGTAAGAAAGATTTGGTTGGTGTCTTTGCAAAGGGAAATGCTGCAGTAGGTTAGATTAGGAGAGTCCTGCTATCTTAACAATGGTCTGAGTCTTTCTGCATTCAAGACTGATCCATTAGCTTTTAAAACACTTTGTGCCATAAGCTGTTCTTATTCTTATCCTAAACATGGAGGGAATCTATCCAGGGAAGCAAAAGCTATTATTAAAAGCCACGAGGAGTGGCTAGCTAGGAGTAGAACACCCTGCTTTGCACCTAGACTCTGTTAGAAAATGTGCCAACTTGGGTCATGTAAGTGGCTCTTCTTTTTATGTTTGGTGATTTCTTATTTAACATTTTATTGCATTTGCTTACACAGGACCATATTCTGGCATACTCATTTATGTCATGGAACATCTTAACCCACATGTGAGCTCAAAGACTGCACTGGGATTATTCATTCGTAAGGTATTTTAGGAAGTAAAGATATTAGATCTGCCCACTGAGTGAGGAGTCTTAGAGAAATCCTGAGGGATAAAGTACTGCTCAATTAGCTGTGAGTTTGTCTACACACACTGCAGCAATCTCCTGGATGTGAGGCACAAGAGAATCATCAGCTGGCACTTTTCCCAGCTTTCCCAGACCCCTTCAGCATGTTTTCCCTTAGAGATGCAGGTCAGTATTCAGCCTTCAATCTGGGTGACCCCTCTAACACCAACTTCTGTCAGGTTGAGTTTGTTAGCAGCAGCTAACCATGTTGTGCTGATACCTCTCCATTGTTTCATCCATGATTTCACATGATGGTCTCCCTGGACTTCCTGGTTTCAGTTTCAGTTCCATTTAAAAGTGCACGTGGCTCCCTCAAGCTCTGAGGAATGTGAGATCAAGCAGAGTGTCAGGGCAGAGGTAGCAGTGAACTGCTGCAAAGTGGGATTGGTTATTTTCTACAGATTTCTTCAGCCCCTGAGGTGAAGCAAAGAGCCCCTGACTCATACAGTGCTAACAAAGGAGCCTTTCAAACTGTTATTCAAGGCAAGAGAGTTATTTTAATGCGGAAACGCTATCATCTCTATTTTCATGGCAGCACACCATCCTTCTCTTTCAATCACTTGTGATAATGGGAGTTTCCTTCTCAAATTTGCCTTCGGTCCATCTGGAGAAATGATCCTGTCTGTTCTTTGGGAACCTCTGTGAGTCACTCCTCTCGCTTGAACCTCTAATTCAGAGCGAGGTGGACTTCACTGTTAGTTTGGTTATGGATGTCTCCCTTGGGCTCCTAATTCTCATCTCCAGACCACAGTAAGGACCTATTGTAGCAGCCTCTCCACTTGCTTTTTAAAATTCCCTTCCCAGTCCTTTGCCCACTCATGAATCTTCCATGCCCGTTCGGCCACAAAAAGGCACCGTAAGGCAGGGGAGTTGTGTGGATTGTGCCAGGTGCGGGTATGTTCTGACTGCGGGGAATCCTCCTTCATGCTTCCAAACAAGGTATTGTTTATTTATAAGCATAAAACACAGTAAATAAGTGCCAGTATGTATGAGGCTACAGGTACAGTTTCAGTCTAGATATGAACAAACCTTACCAACTTGGAAACAAATTTCTAAGGGTTAGATGTAAAGCACTTGAAATTCATAACAAGCAGTTCATTGCACCAGATTCCTACAGATGAGGTTATTTTCCAGCAATCATCTGCCTCTGTGCTTCCAGATAAGGTCCATTCAGGATGAGAAATGTGTCTGTTTCAGAATCTGCCTTATCCAGCTGGAGTAGCTGGAAGCACAGAAACAACCCTAAAAAATCACCACTTCTCATTAGAACATTCACTGATCCGAATGCTTTAATGCTGTTTGTTTTGTACTCACTTCTCTCTGCTCACACCGGCTCTTCTTGCAGCTGAGAAGGGTTCTGTTCAGCTTACTACACAGAAATCACTTTTTGGCTTTTGCTTCTTTTCCAGACTTCTGTTTCCCCTTTTCTTTTCCTTTCTTTTCTTTTTCTTTCTTTTCTTTTTCTTTGTTTTCCTTGCTATTTAATTCCAATAAAGGTCTCATCTCATTCTTAATCAGCCCACGCCACATATTTCGGATCTGAGAGAGAATAGAGTCTGGTTACCTTGGGGAAATGGGTAAAAGCCAGGCACGTTGTGGCCACAAAACCAACTCTGAATTAGAGCACATTGTTTGCAGCTTGCCACCTGGCTTTTATCATGTGTTACTTTTTCAAGAGGAATTCCTTATCAGGGAGGACACCAGTGCTGTCATCCTTCAGATCCTCTGAGGAGTGCATGGCAATGGCCTCACATTTTTAAATGCCACCACTAAGTTCACAAGAGTAGTCTGGGAGAAACACAGTGATTCACAGAGAAATAGCAGATGCTACAGGAGAGGAAGAATTTCAGTTTCGGGAGAATCGAGGACTGTTTGCCTTTCCTTTCTTCTTGCCTCAGTTTTTTTTCTGAGCTAATTAATCTCATGTTCCATTAGTGATGCAGACTGATCTTTTGGGAAAACAAAACAACAACGGAATCCCACAACAAATTGTGTTTTGTTCGTTGTGTCGGCACGTTAGAACTTCAGTTCTCTACAGTCAGAATGCAGCAAGGTGCCAGATAGGTTCATCTTTAAGCACTGACCAGACTTAAGAGGACCTACTCTGAATTTAGACTCAGTGACCATTCCCCTACCACTGGGCAAAGAAAGCGCCATTGCAAGCTGTAAGGCTGTTCTGCTGACAGTGAGCAGGCAGGGCAGTGACACTGATGTTTGTGGATGATGCCCAGTGCTCCATTTCCCCATGGTTCCCTATTTTCAGCCCTAGTATGATCAGTACTGCTCCAGGTAGCTGATGTGTTGCAGAGTGCCCTAAACTGATCGCTAAAAGCACTGCTTTGTACATACATACATACATCATGGTTGCTTTTAAACACCTACCTTTGAAGCCTTGGCTTTTTTAAGACTTTTTTGCTGTAAGTACTGCAGGATAGCAGAAGTCCCCTGACAGCACACTTCAATGGGAGGGTCTGTCATAGGGTTCCCATCCACAAGGACCACCTGCAACTGCTTCAGTCTGGTCAAATCCTCAGGCAGATGGGACAGCTGATTGTTCTGAAGGAGCAGTTTCTGCAAACCTGAGCACACAAAAGCAGACAGCTGTGACACAAGGGACAGGAATGATGCAAAGCATTCCTGCATTCTCCCTGTAGAGCAGCATATGGAGGAGGCATAAACAATTCAGTCTGTGCTTATTAGGAGTTTGAGTGCTAAACATCCCATCAATAGCGCTGTTTAAAATTCAGAGTGCCTCTCCCAGGTATGGAGGATGGGACTTGGTCTCTCCTAGCTGGGCCAGCACTAAACAGTGTTCTGCCTCCCTTCTCTCCATCCTTCCAGAAGAATCAGGTCCTTAGGGCTGCTAACACAAAGACGATTTCTCACCTTGCATTTGGCCTAGAGACTTTGGGAGCTTCTTAAGGAGATTGTTGTGACAGTTGAGTATTCTCAAGCGTGTCAGTGAGCCAACAGCTTGGGGCAGGTGCTCCAGACAGTTATTCTCTATATGCAGTTCTTTCAGATTCTGGAAAATATGTGTGCACAATAACTTTTCATAAGTAAATGATTTTTCTTTAGCTTGCTATATTATCAATGTACAGAGAATATCAGCAAGTGGAGAAATGAGCTTTAAAAGCTGAGACATCATAGGGATCACTGCTTGATAGAGAGAGACGATGTAAGTTTTAAACACTTGACTACTGACGTTCTTTCTGTTCTGATAGCCCTGGCCTGATGCTGCACCAGGTTCCTAAAGGCATAAGGAGAACCTTCAGTTCTGCATCTGGGAGCAGCTGAAGTACCAAGCCACAGTAAAGACCTCCAACCCCCCTCATTGTCCCTACCTGTAATTTGATGATATCTTTTGGCAGACTTGTCAGTTTGATTCCTTTATTTTGTCCCAGATACAATTTCTCTAATGACTCCAGGAGAAAGATTTCCATCGGGAAGTTACTGAATTGATTTTTGGACAGGCCGAGGCACTTTAGATTTGTCAGTTCTTGTATTTCTGCTGGTATCTAGACACAATCATTAAAGATACATTATGTCAATTAAACAGTAATCGTTGGGATTTGTCTTTAGAGAAAAATCTCTAGGAAAAGCTATGGAGCTTCAATTTATTGATAGATGAACGGAGAATGTTCTACTCGTTAATATAACATTATATCTCAGAGTATGGTGGAAATGTGGGGGTGAGGGAATCATATTGTTTCCTCTGCTGGAGAGATTTCTTATGGGGCTAATTTTATTCTTAGAAATGCTTGTCTGCTTCTGCGCTTCTTTTGTAAGCTCAGTGCAGGGGAGAGTCATTGAAATGAGTCAAACCTGAAAGTGATTCTTTTGTGTGAATTACTACTTGTCCAAAGGTAACCTTCAAAAGGAAAATTGCACAAGGGAAAATCTCCTTGGGGGGTGGTAGAGTTGCATTACTTAATAAGGGAGGTGTATTCTCAGCTCTCTGATGAGTATGTCATACTTTAACGTACTTAACTGTTTATTATCAAGTGATTAGCGGATATTAATGATTTTAAAGGCATTTACAACATGACATGTATTGTAATGTTGCTCTGTGCTCTGTTTCAGTTTTTCATGCACTGGTTCTACAGGAATGCAGCTCTTATTTTCCATCTTACACAGAAAGGTGGTGAAAAAAGCACCCAGCTCTGACAGCGGTTCCTCCTGTCAGAATTCATCTTTATGATTCAGCACAAAAGTGTCTCCATGCTCTTGCTTTTCCCTCTCTGTCTGGGTACTCAGCTGTCGGTGTGTTACCCAGGCTCAGTGCATGTCAGGGGAGCATCTTCACACTTCAGAAGGGGAAGGCAACTCCTGGTTGTGCTGACTAATGTTATACTTTGCAAAAGGGAGGTCTCAGTGAAGTAAGAATGAAAAGAAAGGAACAAATACCTCCTGTATTTGATTGTCATCCAGGTTCAATATTTCCAGGTTTCTCATGGAGCATATTCCTTTGGGAATTTCATCAAAGCAATTTTCACTCAGATCGAGGACCCGGATACTGGTTATCTTGGTGAAGGATCTGTGCACTCTGTGCAGCCCGGTGTTCCTCAGATAAACGTGGGTGAGTGATGTCCAGGAGCCTGTCTGGGCTGGGAGCTCCTCCAGGCTGTTACCAGACAGGCCGAGTTTTCTCTTTTCAGTGAGATTCTTCAGAACTGGGGGAAGCTTGTGCAGGGGATTATGAGACAGATCCAGCACCGCCAGCTTCTGGCAGTGTCGCAGCGTAGGAGGAATGGAGGAGAAGTTATTAAAAGCTAAGAATAGCTTAACTAAGTTTGTCAACGAGCCTATCTCTTCTGGGATGTGACTGATTAGATTTTGTTCCAGGTCTATTATTTCTAAGCTAACAATTTTACAAAGCTCGGTGGGAAAATTTTCAAATCTATTGTTTCTGAGGTAAATTTCCTTGAGTTTTTTCAGGTTCACTATTTCTTTTGGCAGGCACTGCAGATGATTGTCAGAAAGGCCGAGAAGTTCGATGTGAGGGAGGTATTTGCAGAGCTGCACTGGGATTTCATACAGGCTTATTTGATAGAGCCTGAGCTGACGAAGGGAATACAAGTTGCTGATAACCAGCAGAGAACTGTAAGAGAGTGGGTTGTTACTTAAATCTAAGCTCAGAATACTTTTCAGCGTCCCCAGCTCTTCGCATACGTTTCTTATGTGATTGTGATCCAAGTAGAGAACCTTCATGTTCTTCAGGAGTTTTATTTCTCTGGGGATGTTTGCTATCAGGTTCTTCTCCATGTGCAGCTCTTCCAGATGCTCCAGGCTGAAGAGCTCTGGTGAGATGGTTTGCAGATGCTTATTGGCTAAATCAATAAAAAAAATCCTATCTGTGGCGTGCCTGGGAATCAAAACTTCATTCTCTGGCACTTCATTCATTGGCTGTTCTTGTGCAGTCATAACATGATTATCCTCAAAGCCAGCGGGGTCACCTTCAGGGTAATGGGTGTCCTTCGTGCTGACCTCCATGTTCTGCTGAGACTCAGCCATCTGAAATTTGTATTTTTAGAATAATGTAATAATCGGCAGTACTCAAACACTGAGTCGATAGGGGAAGAAGTTAAGGCTGAGGGATCGGTCCTACTTACTGTCAGTTGTACCCCTGCAAAAGCTGCGTGCATTCCTTGACATCAACATCTGCAGTACATACAGTGTGACTGTGACTTTGAGTCCAGAACCCCAAAATGCCAAATCAGAGTGTGGCCTTTGTGAAGTCAGTGGGGCTGGAGGAAGCAACCTCCATGGGTCTTCATTTACAAACATTGTGAGGAAAAGGGTCTTCTGTAACAGAATAGTTTCTTAGCCAGGGAGATTCCAGTGAGCCTGATATTTGATACCCTTTAATTGCAGAATTTGGACTGTAAAAGAGTGTGAGGTGGAAAGGTGACTGCCTGGCTGACCTCTGCTGTCTCCAGGAGTGAATGGTGGTAGTTTTGGGCTGACAGTGAAGGGAGTGGGGGCCAAAGTCAGGAGGAAGCTGCCAACCACCTGGTACCTCAGGGGAAAGAACAGAAGGGCAATGAGGTGTGGGGAGAGCCCCGCTAAGCTTTGTGGTCTCATTTAAGCTTTGTAAGGGGTGAGCATCCTGTGGGGTGATGGGAGTGCACAATCCCAGCTCAGCCTTGGGTTGTACTGGAGTCAGTGGGAGGATCTCAGTGGAAAGTGCACTTCTGAAGCACGTAACCAAGTAACCACACTGATTTGTGTCAAAGCTCCTTGGAGGGTGCAAGCAAAGCACTCAGTAAACATAGCAAGGATAAGTGAGGCCAGTGCTAGTGTGGAAGTGTAACGCCAGCACCAGGCCTCCTCTGCAAGGTGGGCAGCAGAGTGGCTCCTGCTCCTTTGGGCACCCAGGCCCTGCATTGGAGATCAGCTTTGTGGTAATGGGCTCAGCTCGCTGGTGTGGGTTTATGTGAGGACGGTGCAGAGGAGTTGGCATCTCTGGTGGTCTCATGCTGGCCAGCTCAGACTCAGCTGCCTCAGGCAGAACAGAGCAGAGCAGGAGGGGAGTTTGCTGGGGGCCTTGCAGCTCTCTGTGAGGCTGGGATTCATCCCAAAGCTTCTTGTTTTGGCTTTATGAAATAACCATATCACACACAGAACCACACACAGGCTGCAGGACAGAAGGGAAAGGGACCTGTCTTTATGAATGTTACTTCTAAGTGTTTGTGATGGCAGATAACTGCAATTCTTTTCATACCAGGACTGTTGCACATCCCCTGGCACAACAGAATGTGGGTCCATGGAAACGCTGTTAGGCTGCCATGGCGATGCAGTAACTGTTTGTTTTGTTTTCAGGCTCGTCATGTCTGTTCCTCCAGGTCTTCATCAGCAGTATTTGCAGACTTGCCAGAACCTGAGCCAACCTGAAAATCACTTTGTTGCTCGTGTGCTTCAAGAAGCCGATAAAAGCGATAATATGTAAGAAAATAACAATCAGCACGTTTCAGTTACTTCAGAACTCCTTAAACAAGGTGGTGGGACAGGGAACGGAGCAGCGAGAAAGTTTGTGCAGTTTCAGGCTTGAACACAAATCACACTTAACGTTTACTGCAGAAGTTCTGGTTTGACTCATCCTGACGTCTTGGCAGAAGTCAGTAACTGCATATCCCTCCTGGGCAGCTTTACAAGCAATAAAATCAGAAAAGTGAAAAATGGGAAGAATGGTAACTTTACATCCCTTAGAGAAGCCAAACTCACTAGCCAGTCATCCTAACTCCCTTCCTGTTTTCTCACTCCTGTTTAAAAAGGCTCAGCTGCATCCAGTTAGCTTCCAGCTGGTAGTGCTTTCCTGAACTGTCTCTGAGTCAGGACAAGGTGCTGACCACACAAACTGCTTCTCCTTTTGTAGATAGACCTTTCTCTCAGGTCTGGGGCTGGAGTTAATTGTCCTTTGGAGAGAGAAGACAAGAGAAGACAAGGTTGGGCAGTAGTTTGTGTCAGCTGTTCTGCCCTGAGAGCAGGATAGAACAGATGAAGGAAAGAATGGATGAGGTTACCCCTGGGATAGTCTTCTCTCTTTTCATCTGTGCTCCTCTTGCTGCTTTCTGCTCTCTGTGCACGTGCAGTCTTTCAGCTGTGCAGTATCTTCAGAGTAACGAGATGGATAGCTAACATGCCAGGGAGGGCAAATAGGAACACAGCTCTTAACCTGAAGAAAGAATTCTTTTTACTGTTATTTTCCTTCTTACGTGATTACACTTTTATGTTCTAGCAGACAGAGAACAGGGATCACATTAAAAATAGCTGGAAATAATTGCTTAGTGCCTGTGCAGAGAGTTACAGATGAAGATGTTCAAGTTCTTGCCTCTGTCTTATGCAGTGCTGTGTTTGTCACTGGTAAGTATCTTTACATGTTTGACGTTGGTGCTAATATTGTGCTGGTTTATCACTGGGCAGCAAACATCACAAAAAAATAAAAGAAATAGAAAGCATAAGCAACCTTGATTTCAGCTTTAGTTCATCTTTATCTCTTTTTGTTTACAGATAAACTAATTGTAGGTATGCACCTGTCCCATCATTCTCCATCTTTTCCAGGTTTGGATCTGCGGTACAACATGTTGACCGATGTTGGAGTGAGGCACATGGCAACGTTCCTCCAGGTGCCAAAATGTTTGTATTTCAGAACCGTGATTTATTTGGCTATGGTGATATTTCTGTGGTGTATTTGAGACCAAGACTGCATCGTTTGGCAGAATTCCATTAGTTTTGACTTTTGCATCCAAATCTCTCCCGATAGGATCTCAGATTGTGGTCTCTCGGATCAACTTTAATTTCTGATAGTAAAATATGTTTGATTAGGATGTCTGAAGAAAGAATGGCGCAGTAAGCCAGGGGTTTTTAAGCTAACATTCAATTCAACAAAGGATGTAATGGTAGCGTGGATTGTGCCAGGGCCTTTGTTTTGTGTATTCTGTCCTTTCTCAGCCTTTCTGTGAGTCTAAACTTAGGAACCTTTAATGCTGCCTTTTTGCAATAGTAAGCACTGGCATTCAGATCAAAAACAGCGACTTTGAATTCCGCGTCTGAGCATTCACACAATACCTGCAGGTCTATCTCTGGGCTTCACCTGCCTTGTTTGATCATGTGGGCTCCTACGTGGCTCTCATAGGACTGTGAGGATTTACCCACTCTGTGTTTTTCTGTCTCTCCCTCATCTGATGCACTTCAGCACTCTTTAACTGCTTTTCCACATCAGGGGCTGCCCGTAATGTGGTGCAGGACAGAGGCTGTAAGTACACGTATAGCACATCTTGAAGAGTGCAGGGGTGCAGTAGCAGGACTCATTGCTTTCTGCTTTATTTGTTCTGAAGGAAAACTCAACTCTGCGATACCTTAACCTGATGTTTAATGACATTGGCGCGAAGGGAGCCGAGCTGATAGCGGATGCTCTCCATGTGAGTATTAGTCTGGGAGATCCAGACAATGGCATCTCGTTTGATATTTTCTGCTCCTGATGAGCAGTGCAGACTGTCCTGCCAACATAAAGCTGGCTGAAAGGGCCCTCTGTCCTCAGCACTGTGCTGTAACACAGTGACTGCTTGTTTTCCCAAGGCAGACTTCAGAAATCAGATTTCACCCAAGCCCTGTGCTGCCATTAGTCCTTAATTATCACAGCTATCGCTGCTGAACTTTTCTGTGTGGAAAATGTGGTTGTGCTGTAGGATGTATCACATCATCAGGGTTTTCCTTAGGTTGTGAATTTTTAAACTCGCATCTTAACTTTGCCTGTACCTTCATGTCAGCAGATATCTGGATTCTGGATGCCTGAGACAGGTTGTCAAAGCTTTGCCTCGCAGCGGCATGAAAGTGTTTGTTGTTTTTAACATGGTTTCCCAAGGAAACGGGGCTAGCGTGTAAGGTTTGTTTTGTCTATGAAGTGAGCCACACGTGGGCTCTTCCTTCCTCCTTCAGTCTTTGAGCTAATCTCATAATCTCAACTGAATGTGAGAGGCCTGAAATGCTGAGACCGCATGATAGGAACGAGCATTGCCACTTTAGGCAGAAATATCTGCCTGGGTTATTTTCAGCCGCTCAGTGCTATCTCCTGGGCACGGTTCTTCTGGAGGGACCTTTTGTCTGTGTGTGAAAGTGAGCAGAATTCACAGGAAAAAGGGCAGTGATGTCTTTATTAAGGGAACTGAAAGAAAATGGTTTTATTTTCTTTAATTTTGTCCAGAGCAATGGAACTCTTCTGCATCTGAGAATGACTGGAAACAAAATAGGCAATAAGGGTGGAATGCACTTTGCTTCAATGCTGCAAGTTAATTGCACCTTAGAGAAGTTAGATCTTGGAGACTGTGATCTGGTGAGTAGACCAGTAGAATCCTCAGCAATGACATAATTCATTCAGAAGTCTTACAAAGGCGCCGCAGTGCTTCATTAAGAGAAAACATCATCTATTGCCATTGATTTTGCATTTTATGATGGCTGGAGGTAACGCAATGTATAATATTGCAGTGTGTGCTTGGAAAGGTGTGCCGTATAAAACAATCAAGTCATAACCAGTGATACATTGCAGCCACTGTCCTTGGGAATTCAGGTGCTTGGCTTTCATGTACTACAGCATTGTTTCTTCTGTTCTCATTATTATATGTATAAACGTGTGTGTGTGAGTTTGTGTGTGTGTGCATGCATGTCAATCCGGTCTGATTGATACCTGAAGAAAGGTGGTGTTCTCCTAAAGTGCACAGTACTATGAAGCTTGAAAGCTATCCTCCTGGTAGTTCTGCTGCTCGAACTGGAGCTCAGCTCCTTGTTCCATAGGTGTGGCAGTGCTGAGCTGAGCAGAAAGGCCCCTAGCTCGATTTTAGATAACTTGCTGCCTCCTGGAGTTGAGCACTGGGACTCCCCTAAACTTTGAGGGGAAAGTCAGGAGAAGAGGAACTGGCACAAGGAATAAGTTTGACTGTAACATAACAGCTGTGACTGCCACCAGGAGGCAGGGAGAGATTTGTTTGTCAGGTTAAAATGTTATTGTATTATACTTGTCTCGTGGAATTACAGAACTTTCTCCCAGACTGGAAGGGGGAAATACCTTCCAGAAACTGAGGAGGATGTTATCAATACATAAACAAGGAAAGTGTTGCCTGAGTAAAGCTTATTTGAATGCTTCATCTGTTTATGACTGGTAGAAAGTTAACAGTTCTGTTTTAAAGTGAAATGTCTTTGGACATTGGTGGTATTAGTGCTTGCAGGCATTTGCCAGCTGCACTTGTATTTCTCCAAGGTACAGGAGACAGAAGTAACACTATTTCCAACCAGAGCCTGCCTAGTGGTTTTCATCTTCTGACAATCCATTCTAAGTAGTCATGGTAATATGATAGCTTGACTTATTCACTGGACAGGTTTATCTACAGGACTTGTGTGTTTTCATTTGCAGGGTACGCAGTGTCTAATAGCAATAGCATCAGTCCTGACTCAGAACAAAGCAATCAAAGCAATAAACCTAAATCGTCCATTGCTGTACAGCCAAGAGGTAAGGTAATAGACTGCAGTGCCAGCTCAGGCAAAGAGAGGAGCACAAGTGAAATCACTAATGATAAATTTATGGGTTTTCACGAGGTAATAACTTGGTGTGGAAATACACCCAAGTTTTATGCAGCCTCGGGCTGCCCTTGTTTAACTAGAAGGTTAATCTTGTTTTGCTTTTTCTTGGTACATATGCATATGCATTTGTGAAGTAGTGGAGATGACTGGGTGTTACTGAACCAGACATGCACTTTGCTGCCAGGGCTTGGAGAGTTTTATGCATCATTCAGCAAAGTGAGGGACAAAAGCTGTTTAGCAGGAACTGAGGGAAGGACAAAAGACTGCTTTTTATCTGAGCAGAGCATGGGCCATTGCCAGAGGCTGCAGCCTGAAGAAAGGCATGCTTAACAATATCCCTTATTCACTGTGCCATGTGGTTTTGTTTCACTATGTGAACTTGTAGCTTGAATTTAACAAGTGAATGAACCTCATCAATGTAAAACCTATGATGTGTTTTCTATCCAAAACAAAGACACAAGAACTTCCAAAACAATCGAGCACTGAAGAGAGATCAGTAAGGCAGTGTTTCCTGTGGGCAACACCCTGGGCACTGGATATGTACATGCACATGGGCTTCTGCCTGCAGGCATTCATCTCCTGTGCCTCACTGCTCTTGCTGTTTCAGCAGTATCAGCAGTTTTCAGGTGCATGAGATACACGCTCAATTGGTAATACAATAAATTGCTGTGAAGGCCAGCTAGATCTTCCCATGTCCCAGAGATGTTTTCTACAGTTTCGAGAGCTGATAGCTTCTTCTCTACAGAGACAGGGATCTGATCTGCCTAACTACAGTTTTACAAGTCCACTTACATCGCTAGTATTGAAAATAAGGGCCTAGGCTGTATCTGTGGGGAACTTTCTCTTTGCCATTGCTGTTATTTGCTGAGGCCTGTGGATTGTTCCCTTGTTATTGACTCAAAGAGCTCATTCAGCTATTTTGTAACAAAATATGGCAACCTCAAAGTAAATTTACACTGTCTTACAGTGACAGGGCATTACTGACAACCAGGGTTAGCTGTTGTACGTGTCTCTTCCTGCAGCAAGACCATCTCTTATCCTAAAGTACAGCTTAACAAAAATGAGTGTTTACTTCCAGGAAGAGACCACAGTCCGGGTAGCTTTGATGCTGAAAAATAAGTCTTCTCTTGTGGAGCTACATTTGTGCAAGCACGAAATTAAAAGCTTTGGTGTAGAGCAACTGTGTGAGGCGCTGTATGAAAACTGCAGCCTGAGATACCTTGATCTTAGCTGGTAAGAGTTAGTACAGGTCCTAACCCCGACCAACATTAGATACTCATGTACTTAGTATCTCTTTTTAAAGTATACATGCGTATCTCTTTCAGTAATAAAATCACTCGGGATGATGTGAAATTTCTGGGAGAGCTACTGAAACAGAACCAAACTCTGGAAATCCTGGATCTTAATTCAAACCGAATAGAAGATGATGGAGCTTTCTACCTGAGCGAAGCTTTGGCTTTGTACAACAGGACTCTCAAGGCGTTAGTACTTCAGTAGCTTCCTCAGGGTTTGCAGGCGTAACCACAATGAACATAAGAAACTCAGGCTCTGTTGTGGCTGAACTGATGTGCCAATTGTGCTTTGACATTACCAGTCAAAACAGAAAACTCACAAAGTTCCAAACTTTGTGGTTCAGCTGAGGAAGGAAGAAACGAGTGACAGGATGGAATTCATGTGCCTAGGCATAAGTGTCTTTATTTCTCCTTAGGGAGGGTGAGGATGAAGTTTAAATTGGTTTTGTAATGGTTCTACCCATCTTACCTGTGACTCAGTCATTTTTACATTCATTTCGAGGAGGAGGAGAGGGGCTGTCAGATCTTTATTGTTCTTTTTCCATCTTTAAAGCATAGGTCCCTGTGTTGCACAGGTGTACACAAACCAGGATCTGTAGGTCTTCAGAACTTTAAGATAAGAAGATTCCATAAAAGGCTGAGGCTCTATATTTGTTGATTCTGACCTTCAGCACTTAAGAAAATCCTCTGTTTAAGTTAGCTTCCAGGTGAACCCAGAAGAGCTGTCATCTGTCCATCAGCGTGTATTCTGTAGCCCGCATTAAGCCATGCACCAGCAGGAGGTATAAAGCTGATCAAAGGTGTTACCTGAAGCCATTAGTTATAAGTAGCAGACTGAGGTGGCTGCTGGGTGCCTCTGAAAGCCTTCCAGGCTCACCAATATAAAAATAACTAACTGCCACTCAACAAAGATCAAAGCTTAACCTTGCCAAGCGCCAAGGCCTGGGCTTCAAAGCAGACGGAAGATGAGATGTGGCCACCACACTTAGAGTAAGCCACTGATACTGAGGAACTGAATGGCGAGCAACCTAGCTGCATGAGTCATTGAGTGCCTTGAGAGACACAGCACAGTGCCAGAGTCCAACCTGCCCGTACCAACCTGAAAAAGATTTTTATATCTTATTACATTATAACAAATAGAGAATGTGATTATACATGTAGTTATATAAAGTATAACTCTGTGAAACTCTTTGTTTCAACTAAGATATGGGAACGCAGTGGATTAGCATGCTTGCATAACTATTTTCTGTTTATTAGGTTGTCAGTAGTAAGCAACAGTATAAGTGGCAAAGGGCTGGTAGCTCTCTCACAGTCAATGAAAATAAATATGGAACTCTCCTACATTTATATCTGGGGCAACAACTTTGATGAAGCTGCCTGCATGGTGAGTACTGGACTGAACTGACCAAGTGCTTTGTTTTACCTTCTAGACCCTTCCTCACAATCAGAGTGAAGTATTCCGTGTCAGATTTTTGTTTCATTCATTTCAGGCATTTTCAGCATTAATTCAGGCCGGCCGCTTGAAACCTAATTGCACAGATGTGGAACCGTATGAAGTGGATGGGCACGTTCACCTTGCAGAGCTCTCCCATGGCCTTAAGAAGCATTACTACTGGACGCCGAGTTATGGGGAGGTGAATAACGCTGCCGCTAATGCCAGTCTGGCAATTGCAGCTGTTTCAGAAAATCTCTAAGGTAGGATCTTAAGGTGCTCACAGAGGTTTATCTGTCTTCTAGTACAATAGCTATCAAACACACTGCTGGTTGTTTCTTCTCTGTCTTTACCCTTATTCCACTAAGTAAACAAGCAAAAAAACAAACCCACAAACCTCAGACCTTACCAGCAGGAAAATAAAATTACTAACATCAGAATGATTATGTTAGACTGCATCCAGAAATGAACTGTTTGATTTGGTTTGAACAGATCCAAATAATCTTTTACCAGAAAATCGGGTGTTTTTTTTACTGCCGAGGAAGCGTAGTAAACCTTGTTGTACTACTGTGCTGTGCAGAGAGCGACCTTTCTGCCAGGGTGCTTTGGTGGTTATGTTAGACTGCTTCCCTCCTCCTTTTGTTGCTACCCCTCGCAGTTATAAACAGCAGACACGAGGTGAGGGAAAAATACAAAATGAGTTTATTAAGGTCTAACATAAAACACTTCAGGCTAAATATGTACAACTCCCTGCCCAGGAGATTATAAAATCGAGAGTTGAGCTATATACAGATAACAGAGGAAGCGCTGTATATACATGAATGATACTTCAAAAATAATTTAACCAAAAAGCAGTCATTAATCTTAGCTCTGCTGCAAGGCTTATCAGCATCCTCTCCAAAATCACAGCCCTGAAATCCTTGATGAGGGACTTGTCCATACTTGACAAGAAAACCTTTTGCACTTTGTGCCCACAGACAGGCACCAATTCAGATAAACGCCACACAAGGAGTTATTCTGATGTAAGTATTTGAAACAGCTGATTCAGAAACGTATAGTTGCAAATAATCTATTTGGGTAGAACTGGGATACTACTGAAACACTGATGTTTCTGAGATAAAGTCAGTCATTTTCTCTAAATTACCAACAATGGATTAAAATCCTCTTTCATTTTGCAGGTAGGTCTCAAGAATGAGAAGACTCCCTCCAGAAATTCCATGTTTCCCCCTGTTCATCTCTTAAAGAAGTTACCAATATTGTTATACACCACGTACCTCCAACATGAACTCTTTAAGCCTAAGAATTAATGTGCAGCTGATTTCCATGCATCTATTGGCACAAGGTACTGTACAGACCTGCTTCTTCAGGCCCTATAGCACCCAGCCCGAACACTCCTACAACTTTAATATATATATCTCTTTCTATATATATTTTAAATCTATATTCTATTAAATGAATACAGTTGATAGAGATCATACCTCAGCAGCTGAGATATCTTCACAAAAGATGAGGCTAAGAATCAAGGTTCTCAGATGAGGACTGAAGAGTGCAGTTCACTAAATTATTGCTCCGAGTCAAACGTACGAGCCTGTGTATTCTACTAAGAAAGGCTAAAAGTGTTGTCTTGTAAAAAATAATGATTATCTTCTTGTCTATAAAGAAAACTAAGTGACTACGAAAGAAGGTGGTACTGATAGAAGTATCTAAACAAATCCTGTATAAATCTAAGTCTTTCAAAAAGTCTGAATATCTAAGAATACAGCAACAAGCTATTTTAGAAATATAAAAACAGTCCAAACAAACATTGTTATGGAATGCGTTTTCTAAGTAGGAATGTAGTTATTTCTTCCTAGAGCAAAATAAGCTCTTGTCTTTTAGTCTGAATTTTACCTTAATCCTCAGATAACGATAGTGTATCATTGGTTCGCCTTCTAGAGTCAGTTAAGTGTGAAACTTATTGATCATACAGTGTTGCACTTTGTCAATACTCATGGCTAAGCCTTATCTCTATCCCAAGACTCCTCTGTTTTCAGAAAGTAAAGAGGAATCTTAGAACAAGGTACACAAAGTGTTCACTTGTGTTAAACGGAGTCAGGATTCTGAACTTTGTGGTTCTTGCGTGCTGCTTAGCTACAGAATCCTTCAGCTCCTCCATCAACAGGAACTTGGAAGGGAAAAAAAAACAACCATGGGAGAAGCAGTAGAAGGGAAATGCCAAACAAAATCTGAGAACTTCATCTATTGCCCTGTGCCAGCCTTATGAAGGGCATCAGCTGTACGTAAATGGTGCAGGATGGATAAGCAAAGAAACATCAAGAATATGGCAATAATTAGCAAACTAAGTGAGAAATGCCTGCATTCAGCTGTTCCTGGGCCACTCCGTGCTGTCTGTAGTAGACTTTATCATTAAGTTGGCTGTATATTATGACTTCAGGCTGAGGGAGTCGAGCTTGTTCAGCCTGGAGGAAAGGTGGCTGCCGGGTGACTTAATTGCAGCCGAGAGGAGTCAACTGTTTGAAAGGGTAGATAACAGCAGGATAAGGGAAAATGGTTTTAAGATGAGGGAGGGAAGATTTAGGTTGGATGTCAGGGGGAAGTTCTTTACTATGAGAGTGGTGAGGTGCTGGAACAGCTGCCCGGAGAGGCTGTGGATGCCCCGTCCATCCCTGGAGGTGTTCAAGGCCTGGTTGGAGGGGGCCCTGGGCAGCCTGGGCTGGTATTAAATGGGGAGGTTGGTGGCCCTGCCTGTGGAGCTTGGTGATCCTTGAGGTCCCTTCCAAGCCGGGCCATTCTGCAACTTAAAATATGATCAAGAATCAGAGTTCTAAGCATGTCCCATACTAAGATGATCAACACAAAGAAACTGAAGATCTGTTACTTCACAAGAACAAATGTGGGGAAAAAAAAAATCTAAGTCGTGCTAAGGAATCAAAGGACCATTTGCAGAACATTTACATGAAATCCTCCAAGAACTTTTTCGCAAGGCTGTTTAATTAAGGTGCAGATTAATTTTACTCCATGTAAAACACAGTTAAGAGGTATCTCCTATGCTTTTCTATTTATCAATGTCTGGACACAAGGCATCAGTGGGAATAAAATGCTAGCACCAAGGAAATAACCAACAAATGATACCTTTAAATATATTGATGGTACAGTCATAAGACTATTTCCTTGCTATTTGGTGATTTCTTGGGTAATGCTTACATCATGATAATGACACCAACTGGTAAAATGGAGCATAAAAAAAGTACTCCTACTCTCAACCAGTCTTTAATGATCCTACAGAGAGCCTAAAAATGTTGTGTTAAAAAAAGAACACATCTAAATTGCTAATAGTAAAACATACCTTTGCAAGTGTCTTGCTAGATACCAATTATGTGCAGTTACTGCAGATATGCAACATGAAAGGTAAATGAATACATGAGTACTTGAGTTGAAACAAATCCCTGCCTGGAAGAACATTAATCTGCCCTGTTGTATTCTTCCTCAGTGCCCCCTTGGATAGCAGTCATGTAGCATTTTCACAGTGAAGGGCAGCATTTGTTTCTTCTTTTGAACCTACTGTCTAGCACCACAAGAAGCACAGAAATGATTATTATGAAGCTATGGTTCACACATCACAGTTCAGTCAATGCATCTTTTCACCTCATCTGCAACACGCATGTTCTCGCTCTTCTGGTGAGCAAATGCTGCTGCTTGTGCCAAATCCGGGACATTTTAGACACGTGAAAAAAACAAATTGTGTACAAGTTACAACACTAGATTCGCTTTAAAAACAAGTGACTTGTTGGAAGGAATACACAGCAGTATCTATGCCATTAGAACTGTCTGGGTTATCATGCTAAAGAAACTCTCCTTTACTTGTCCCATCAGGGACCTAAACACAAAGCTTTCTTTCCCTCTGCTCAGCTGGACTGCTTCTCACAGACAGCAGTAGTTCTTTGAGAAGGACCTTCAGCACTGGCCTACCTGCCATCACATACCATTACATGACCTCAGGTTGCAGAAGTACAAGCTTTTTAGAGCATGTTCAAATTATGACTTTCCCCTTAAAAAAAACAACAACAAAAAACAACAGCTCTGGACTGACACATTTAAACTACCAAAAATGGCTTAATTTGTCCTCAACTCACAGAGGGATTGAGGCTGGAAGGAACCTCTGGAGGTCTGGTGTGGTCTCCCTGCTCAAGCAGAGCCACCTAAAGCAGGTTGCCTATGACCACATCCTGGCAGCTCGTGAAGATCTCCAAGCAAGGAGACTCCAGCAACCTCTCCTGACTCCCTGCTCTGGTGCTCAGGTGATAATGTCACACACCAGATCAACAGGAACGTAGTAGGGGATCTCCAAAATGCATGAGAGTATTTAACAGAGAATCCTTAAGGCAGGCATTGCTGGAAATCACGTATCTCCTGGAAATAAGTGTTAATTGCATACAGAAGGTTGATTGTAGATTAGCACAATTCAACAACAACAACAAAAAAAGACAGCACGGTACAATGGAAACACCTCACATCTGTCTTTACAGAGAGAAAAAAAAAACAAGACAAATTGAGAAAGTGACTGCTTGATTGATTACGTTCATCTTTACCAAAGGTAACTCGTGTGAGTTCACTGCTGGGCCACCTCGTTGGCTCTGCAGTGTCAGTATAATTGCTGCAAGAAAATAAACTGAGGTTCTGAATATCCAGTCACAGCAGATCTCAGTAACGTTTCTGACGATGGGGACTGACTACCTGCCACAGGAAGAAGCATCTGATGGTCTTCAGTGCCAATGGGAAGAGGAAGCGGTAAGGACATCTCGGAGGGTTTCACATCGACGGACTCTGATAAAGGACTCTTCTGACTCTGAAGGGATTCTTGTTCATGGAAGGAATTATCGAGTGTATTGCAATCAGGGGGCGTCTCAGATCCTGACAAAAACAAAAACAGTTTCCCTAAAAGTTTATTTTCCCCAGCAATTAGCACATGGGATGACTTAGCAAATGATGCGTTAGTTGTTATTAGCAAGAACTAAGAGAACGTGACTTAACTGCTATCAGGGGTCTTGCTACAGATGGCAAAACGCTACAGGACAGCAGAAGTGTCTTTACATGGAAGAATAAAAATGAAGAAAGGACAAATGTCTGCCAATGATGAGCCAACAGCTGATGCTGCTTCTGAACTTTTCTTTACACAAAGAGCTTACCTGTGTGAACTTTTGTTTTGTGCTTCTTAAGGTTCTTTATGTCTGTGTAAGAATTTCCACACAGCTCACAAATGAACGGTCTTTCACCTGAAAAAAGCGAGTTAGACAGAATAATCTTCAAATGGAAAGAAGATGCAGTTGCTGATGCAGGATAATGGATTTTTAAGTCGTATTCTAAAAAATGCATCACTATAAGTGTAAGCTGATTCGTCTGTGCCTTTATTCAGAATAAGGCTGTTTCCAGAACTGTAGATTAAAGCAAAGAAAAAAAGCCTCAATGCTAGAGGTGAAGCCCTGATCGTACATCAGCACTTCTGCTGTTACATGCAGACGTGTGTCTGAAACAGCCAATTTAAAAAGCCACAGACGTTTTCATTGAATTATTTTCATGCTGAAATACATAAATTAAGAAACTACTGCTTCCAAGTGCAGCACAATGTGGTGCATTTTATAGGCAAAAGGGAAGAAGTAGAATATTATTTATTGTGCAGGAAGCAGCCTGTCTGGAAACTGACCTGTATGGGACCGAAAATGTTTATTGAGCTCTCCAGAGGAAATAAAACTCTTTCCACAAATGCCACAGATATATGGCTTCTCTCCTAAAGTAAACACAAGGAGTTTGTTATTTCAACATATAAACCAGAAAATACAGTATAAAGAACAAATTAAAATGAAACAGATAATATCCACAGGGAGAAAGAGCTCCCTAAACCAGAGTCAAAGAAAAAGAACATGTGAAAAGAACTGATTGAGAACACCAGAGGTGACCCCAGCTCCTATCAAGGCAGATTTCCTTCTCATTAACGATCCCATCCCCAGTCCCTGTGCAGCAGCCAGTCTTACCCAACCAGGCGTGGAGACGCAAGCTCTCCCCTTACCTGTATGTTTTCGGGAATGGGTGATGAGAGAACTTGAGACAGCAAAGGCTTTTCCACAGGTGTCACACACATAAGGCTTCTCCCCGGTGTGGCGACGCACGTGGTAGGTGAGCGTGCTGGCCTGAGCAAACCGCTGACCGCAGCGATCGCACACGTAGGGCTTCTCACCACTGTGCTTCCTGGGAACACACAGACATCAGTCTGCTGGCAGAAAGGGAAGTCATGCTCACAATTCAGGGATTTTCCTCATATTTCCTTGGCTTTCTCCAGAGCTCCTCACACTGATTTCTGTGAACTAAAACACCTCATCGGGCGGGAGCTGATTTTGAGTTTGCAGTTTCTCACTGAAGGAAATTCACTGTGCTGACTTCGGGAATGAGTGCATCAATGATTCCTGCGGCAGCTGAATCAAACTATGGGTCCTGTCTGCGTAGCACTCACCGTGAGAACTCAGCAAGCTTTGCATTACAGTGTACTTCACAGAATCATAGAATGGCCTGGGTTGAAAAGGACCACAATGATCATCCAGTTCCAACCCCCTGCTGTGTGCAGGGTCACCAACCAGCAGCCCAGGCTGCCCAGAGCCACATCCAGCCTGGCCTTGAATGCCTGCAGGGATGGGGCATCCGCAGCCTCCTTGGGCAACCTGTTCCAGTGCGTCACCACCCTCTGTGTGAAGAACATCCTCCTAAAGACAGAACCTCCTCCTACTTAAAGACAGAGTGATGACTCCTAACAAGGGAACTTAATTTGTACTCCTACCAAAAATGCAAAAGCCCCATGCAGGCTGCAGTGAGCTGAGAGATCCACTCTGTACGGGATCTCTATCCTATCAAGGTACAGGTACTCTATCCTATCAAGATCCTCATTTCTCTACAAGTACTACAGACAGATAAAAACAAAACAGAACAGCCATCATTGCCACATGGTACCAGCATGTACACTGCAATATCCATACATTCATACAACTTGTACATCAGTACCCTAATGAGTGACTACATAGATGTACAATCTATTTTAAGTGGTGTGAAGCAAGACCTGAGATCAAATGTGCAGAAATGACCAAACGATGTGAACACGTGACTCGTGCTAACACCAGAGTTAATCATTTTGTTTAAACAAATGTATGGATAAACACCTTCAGGATTTCACTTCTGCCTACCTGGCGTGAATCTTCAGATTGCTTGAAGTTGCAAACTGCAGATTGCACACATCACATTTGTATGGTTTCTCTTCTCCGTGATGCATCCGACTGTGGAACACCAACTGGCACTTCTGAGCAAAGCCTTTGTCACACAGCTCACATTTGTATGGCTTCTCTCCTAGCAAAGAACAAAACCCTTGTTCTGTCTGCATTTACGTAAGAAAGCTTTCCAGTCCATTACCTGACAAAGCTCAAGTGTCTGTTCTAACACCTCTTACAAATAACATCTTGTAACATCCTGTAACCAGTCTGCTGAAGTGGGACCTGCCAGTAGATCAGCAGATGATGCACTGTTTATGAACATGTTACCATTTAAGAAGAATAGGTAATAATTAATACCTTTTAATAAAGCCCCTTCTGCCATCTGGCAACCAGCACAGCACGATCCCCTGCTTATACATGCAGAAATTCCAATATCAGCACCCTCACAAGTACAAAGAGCAGCTAACGTTCCTGCCAGAACACTGTCCTGGAACAGTGCACCCGAGCTTCATCTTGCATATCAGTGTTTGGTTTGCCAATAGCTGGTAATATATAAAACCCTCTCTTCATTACCAAATGAGCACAATGTTCTCCTGCAGCTGTACCTCAACAACTCCTATTTCACCTTGTCTGCATCTTCACAGCTTGCTGGATAGAGCCCCACTGCTGACTCTGCTCACAGTTTCCAACAAAGAGCACAAGTAAACACCTGTCATCTCTTCCACTGCTACCTCTGAATTCTGGATGCCAGCTATAAAAGAAAACTGCAAACTGTTCCTCTGCTGCTCAAGGGGTTAAAAGTACAGCAGCAAAAGCGGAACAGCTATACTGGATCAGACTGAAGAAAGAACTAACCCACTATTAAGTCTTCCTTCTTTAGGGGATAACTTAGGAAAAACAAGCGAGGTTCTTTTTTCCACCTCTGTAATCAAATATATGTCAGAACGTTTAAAAAAAACCAAAAACAATAAAAAGCAGCAACAGAAATTCAGGTGCTGTGAGCTTTTCATGCTCTACAGCCAGTAGTTTCTGGTGCTCAATTCCATTTCATCAGTCTGCAGAGCTAAGGGCAGCCAGCCCTTCTGCATCTTTCCAGGACTCGAGAGGCTCAGACTAAGCCAGTCTCTTTCAGATACTCCAAGTGGGAACTATGATTTTGCAGTGAAAAATCAAAATGCAAAGCTCTTTTTAGTGCTGCATCCACATGCTGCTATTACAGAGCTCTACAGCCCACGGAGACAAAGCCCACGGCTTACCTGTGTGAGTTCTTACATGTGTTTTCAGCTGATTGCACTGCGTGAACGCCTTCCCGCAAAGCTGGCACACATATGGTTTCACTCCTTTGTGGATCCTCATGTGGCGACGGAGGCTACTGGCTTCTGAGAAGACTTTTCCACACGTGTTGCACACTGGTTTTGCTTTGGAGTACTTCTGGTCAAGCTCTTCTCCTGAACTTTCCAGCTGGTAAGCGTTCTTGTCGCTGGCTATGTTAGACATGCAGTGCTCCTTCAGTGCACAGCTTGGCTGAGGCTTTCCCCGTTTCTGTTTTGCTGCAATAGTCTGAACTAAAATATCCTGTGCTGCCAATGTTTCACTTTCCACTACGGCTGCCAACTGCAGTTCAGAGCTATCGCTGCCCTGGGCAGCCTGCTCTGTTATCTGCGCTGCCAGCTTATTTGCATCCAAAAACATTTCAATGGATGTGTTCTCAGTCACATCGTTCTGGTATTGTACTGATTTATTCTGTACACTTTTGGGGGAGCTGAAATTCTTCTTTCTCTTTTTGGTTTGAGCAGATTTCTTTTCTAAAGCCGATTTCTTTGCTTGAGGTTGAACCAACTCAGCAGGAGGAATATCTGCCTTCTCCCGATCATTGTAATCTCGCAGGGTCAGGAGGCAGGTCTGCTGGTTCATTTCAATGTTTCCAGTGATGCTGGAGGTCTCTGTAGAAGAGGGATTAGCAATAAATGCAAAGTCTTCCATCTTTATTTTGCATTTGGTGACCACTTCTTCTACTTTGAGATAGTCGGCAGCCTGGTGAATTTCTTTAACATTCCAGCTGCAAGAAAACCAGACTTTGGTGACAATATGCTGGACAAAGCAAAAACTCCTTCTGTACCAATTCTGCTCAATGCAAACAGCAGAGCTAAGAAAAGGCTATACTGCTAGACAGAATCGTACAGCCGGCTTAGTATCTGGTGTTATATTAGCACTGAGTTCCGAGTGAACCCTCCTGGTTTCACTCATGCACCCGTCACAGCAGAACTGCAGAAGCCACCTGAGGGTCACAATACAAAACGACACACCGTCAGACCCTGCTGCCATTGTTCATCAAATCGTGGTCCTGGCTGAGAGCAGAGCTTTCACTTCCCGCTTCCTCCAGACCTCAACTGCTCAGAATGCATCCAGAAACTGCTGCTGCATCCCACCAAGATGCTGCACACTTCTGCTTGTACCTCATTTGCAAGCCACGAATCTCCAACCTTAACATTGCTCTGCTGTGTTAATACTTGCAGCTGATCTTAAGGAAAAGCAAACAACAAACACCCTGCAGCTGTGCACTTCGCCATCCAATAGGAGTTTCCAGGTACCAGTAACAACGAAGCTTTATTAACATGCTCTTAGAACCAGATGTTGCAAATGGAGTTACACTGCTGGGCTACACACTTGGAAGCCCTCACACCTGAGAGACACTTTATTGCCTTCCCTCCAGAGAGCAGCACTGCAAGGAATCCTCATGGCGCACAAAGTAACACAAAACCCCGCGCTGCACTAACAGCGCGTTTCCCGACCGCCTGCCCCCATTAACAGCACGCGTTACCTGTCAAGGTTCAAGTTTCCCGTGTAAATAAACTCCAGGAGCTTTTGGAATCCATCCGCCTTCACCTGGGTCTGATCCAACACGACGGTGCTGTCGGTCGCGTCCCGGTAGAAGGCGCCGAAGAACTCGCTGAAGGAGGCGAGCACGTTGCGGTGCGCCTTGAACTGGCACTCTCCGATCACCACGGTGCAGTCGCAGAGGAACCCGGCCTCGCGCTGCTTGTTCAGCCGCTCCAGGAGGTGCTCGCAGTGGTGGGAGTACTGCATGGCGACGGCGAGCCGCGGCCTGCCTGTGCTGACAGGGGAGAGCGAGCGGTGGGACCTGCGGGATCCCGCTCCCAGCCCATAACGGGGCCACGGTGACGGCGCCTCCGGAACGCGGCACGGCCCCGACCCGCGGGAGCGCCCACCGCGGTGTCGACGCGCTGCCGCAGCCCAGCGCAGCGGCTGAGCCGTAGAATCCCCCTCCTCCCCCCCGCCCCGTCCCGCAGCGCTGTCCCGACCCCGGCCGTCCGAGCGCCGCCCGCCCGCCCAGCTCCCGTGCGGCCGCTGCGGGCACAGAGCGGCGTCCCACGCACCTGCGGAGAAGCAGCGGAGCGACGCCCCCGCCTCAGGCCGCCATGTTGCGGTGACGCCGCGCGCGCCGCTTCCGCCCAGAGACTTCCGGCGCGCCGATCCGTGGGGAGAACGCAGGGCGGGGGCGGCGGAGCGGGAACGGGATGGGATGGAACGGGATGGGACGGGATGGGATGGGGGCGGTGCGTCCGGCTGGGGAACGGGAGGAGCCGGAGCGGGGATCGCGGCGGGAGGTCGGTAAACGCAGCGTACAGCGCCTGCTGTGCCGCGGGGCGCGCCGGGAGCTGCAGTCCCCGCTGTCGGTGCGGCAGCGCTACGAACACACAGCACTGCTCACGGTAAAAACGGTGCCGTTAAGCGCAGGTGCGGAGCAGCGGGGAACAACCGCAGCAGCGGGGAACAGGCGGGACTTCCCAGGAGCAAAAAGAGCCCGCAGCCGGTGTTTCCGCCCGGTTTCGAACCGGGGACCTTTCGCGTGTTAGGCGAACGTGATAACCACTACACTACGGAAACGCCGCTTGCCCTGCGCTGCGCAGCCGCTCTACAGAAGGTCGTGCCCGCGGAGCTCCGCCGGTCCCAGCCCGTTGTGGAGCTCCGCAGCTCCGGGCCGCGCGCGGCAGCGATGCGACGGGTGAGCGCTGGAACGGGCTGAGGTTGGTCCGGTCCGGTGCTGCGCCAGGTCTCACGTTTGGCTCCGGAGCTCCTCGCAGCCCGTCCTGGTACCGACCGCAGCGGGTTGGGCACAGAACACGTGTGTGCAATAACGCCGCGTTACGGCGTGTTTTACTTTACGCTTCACGGAGCAGCAGCTGAGATTACAGCGGCCGGGGCAAACGCACAGCTCACATCACACCGCTCGGTAAGGCGAATTCCTGCCCAGCCCAACAACGCCTCTTCGTGCAGGCGGACCCGAGACGTGCTTTTAACGAGGCTCCCCGCGCAGCCCCGCACCGCGTCCCGCAGCCCCGCACGCAGGAAGGGGCGGGCCGGGGGCGTGTCCGGACCCGGCGACACACCGCGCGGCGGGAGCGGCTGACCGCGGAGCTCCAAACTCCCGCCACCGTCCCGGCTCCGCCCACTCTCCTCCTGGCGGCCAATAGCGGGGCGGCAGCGTGCGGCCCGGCCAATGGGCGCCCGGTGGGCGTAGGCGGAGGAGGCTACAAGAGCCCCACGCGGGGTTCCCCCGGCACGCGTGGCGGGCGGCAGGCTCCGCTGTGCCTAACCCTAATCGGGGAGAATCGATGGCGCCGTCGCCGCGCTCCCTCCGCCCGCCCGCTGTTTTACTCGCTGACTTTCAGCGGGCGACGGGAGCCGCCCCAGGGGGAGGCGGGCGGCGGGAGGGGATCGGGGCGCCCAGGCGGGGGGGGTTGAGGGGAAGGGAGAGAAAGAAGGAGCCGAAAGGGGCTCCGGGACCAGGTTAAAAAAAAACAAAACGTCAGCGCGGGGTCCGCTCGGCCCGACCCGCCCTGGGGTTCCCCGCTCTCGTGGCCGCGGTCGGCCGGCACCCGCCATTGCCGCCGCGAAGAGTTCGCCTCTGTCAGCCCCGGCGGCGCGCGGGAGGTGCAGCGCGGCCCCGCGCCCCCAGCAGAGCAAACGGGAGCGGCGCCCCCGGGCTCAGCCCCGGGATCACCCCCCGCGCTCCCCTGCGCCGTGGGGCGCGCGGACGGCGTCGCTCCCACACGCGCGGCCCCGCGCGCACGACCGTTGGGACCGTTGGGACCGTTGGGGCCGTCGGGCCGCGCGCTCGGGGCGCCGTGAGGAGAACGGCGGGACCGACCCGCTGAGGTGGGCGGGCGGCGGGGCCGGGTCCCTGCGCAGGTGCGGCCCGTCGGGCGTCGGGAGGGCGGCTGCGGGCCGAGGCCGCTCCTTTGTCCCCTGAGGAGGCGGGCTGATCCCCGCATCGCCGCCGGCAGACGGGCGCGTGGTGTTGCGTGTGGTGAGAAGAGCAGAGGTGAACACGAGGGAACACACGAGGGAGCACGCGAGCGCCCGAAATGGGACCTTTGTGAAGGTGCGGACGAGCGGAGCGTGAGGGACAGTGAGGGATCCTCTCGGGATCCTCTCGGGGCTGTGGGGCCGTTCCGAGGCCGTCCGGCTCCACGTGCTGGCCGTGCGGGACGGAGCGCGAACCGAACGCCGCCTCCGTGCCACCAGACGCCCCTAAGCGCCCTGTGCGTGTGGCCGCTGCCATCTGCTGGGCATGGCTTCCTTTTTAGCCCGTTTCTCACGAAGGATCATCGAACTCGGGTACTTAATGATGTTCGGATTGGGCGATGGAAACGCATCGCCAGAACACGTGGAAATGGAGAGGACTGTTATGCGTGGAGATGTGCCGGTCCTGAGGGTTGAGTCTGCGCAGCAAAGTAACACAGCTGCAGAAACGTTGTTCCTGAGCAGCTCTCAGCACAGGATACTTTGTTTGAGGTTGCAATCCGGCCGCACACAGCCGAGAGGGCCGAGTGCCCACCGCCATTTTTCAAACGGAGCTCCTTGGATCAGCAGACAAAGGGCCTCTTGTAGCGTTTACAATGCTTTCTCCCCATGGCTTCTGAAAGAGGTGATGAGCTTCCCCTGCCTCCCTATGCATGAAAAGGCGAAGGTATGTTCTGCATATCTGTGCACTGGAGAATAAATGTGTGGAACTCAGAACTTGGTCTACTGTTATTGCTGCTCGTCTCCAGTAAGGACGAAAACCTCGTGCAACAGTGTTGCTTTGAAGGCCGCAGCAAACATAGCTCAATGTACCCCCTGCTGCTTCTGAGCCAGAACTGAGCCAGGATTTGAATTCCACGGTCTTTATGGGTCCCTTCAAGGTAGTCTACGGTTCCACGAAAGGAAATGCATCTGATGGCTCTCCTATGAGCAGAACAAATCCAGCAGCAAAAGGAGCTCCAGGAGATGGGGAGCCGTGCCAGTGCAGTGCTTGGACCACGTGGAGTTCAGTGGACGTTCTTCCCTACAGAACGTGAGTGATCCTATTAACATATCTATTCTTGTGTTTATTTGTTTGCTTTTAAATCTCACGGTTTGCTTATATGTGCTGAGTTTACCGGATTGCTGTGTGACAAAGCAATGTGAAGAGGTGATGATGTCCGGGAGGAGTGCTCGTGCTCCATGCTTTGTGAGCGGGCTTCATTGCAGCTCGTGCTCTGTGGCTTCATTGCAGCTCATGCTCTGTGCTGCCATTGGATGACCTGGGCACTGGGATTGTCCTGGCTGACCTGTCGTTGGGCATCACTGTCTTGAACCTGGCACAGAGAAGTTGGGTTGTTCTCTAAGGAAAGGCACATGGGGAACTTTGAAGGGTGTCTTACGTCTCCTTAAGGCATTCAGATGACTTCTGTGTTGTCAGGTCGGTTGTGTGCTAAGTGTCAAAGGTGATGTAGCAATTTCTGTCATGCTGGTGTTAAGAAATGGTGTCACCATACTGAAACGTGCATAGAGCTGCATCCCTGCTGCAGGGCCGTGTCAGCTGTGCGTGTGTTTCAAAACGCCCAGGAGGGCTTTTGTTCTTCATGGCTTTGGGTAATTGCTCCCGTTCTGTCCAGAGCCTAAAAACAGTAGCTCGGTGTGGGTTAAATCCCTAAGGAAGGGATAAGGGTGCCGCAGTACAATAGTATGGATTCACGTGTGGTACAGCTTTATGTGTGAACTCAAAATACTCTTTGCTATTTCTTTTCTTTCATTTTTTTCTCTCCATGTGAACAGCAGAAAGGCTGTACCGAAAATCCTGCTGGTTGTTTCCAGCAGTTGGGAATGATGATGGTGTGTGCAGAAGAGTGGAGTTAACACTGAGCTGCAGCATTGAGGCTAACGCAACAGTTCAAACTGACCTTGCTTAAGAGACAACAAAAACTGTCCTAAGTAGAAATGACAATTATCAAAGAGCAAAGAATGATTTGGGAAGCTGTTCTTTTGTTTTCCAGAAGAAGCTTGGGAACAAGCCCAGCTCCACACAGCATTGCACCCGTGGCAGCAGAGCTGCTGAGATTTACTGTGATGTGGGTTTTGGTGTGTGCTGGGTGGCAGTGACTGCCTGATGGCTGCGGCCGGGCTGTCTGCCTGCAGGAGTTGTGCGGTGTGGAGCTCTTGCTCAGAAAGGTGTAATTCTCAGTTCTCAGAGGTGTGATAATAACTTGGGTCTATCAGGATCTTCGTGTTAAGCTTTTACTTTTCATGATTCAACTCTAGCCATTGTGTGGAGCTGTACAGAACAGAGAGTAAAACTGGGATCTGTGTATAGTTCAAGTATATCACACCTAAAATGAGAATGGCTTAGTAGTCTCTTTGACTTTTCCGGTCTCTGTTTGGTTGAATACTGTACTTGGAAGCTTTCAGTAGAGAAAGCCGCTCTCCTATGGTTTGATGAAGACCATTTTGCCTTTCAGTGCTGTGAAGGTCTGTTAGGTACGCTCTTGCTGCTGATAATCTTTTCCCAACAGTAGATGGCAATAGCCGCTCATTTGTGAAGCAGGAGCTGAGCAGTGCGCTATAGAATTTAATGTGTAAGTTGGATCATTCCTGGTTAAGGATCCTAAGCAGAACTATATAGAAAAACCTTATTTCTTTCAAGTACAGGCCAACTAGTGTTAAATACCAACCCTTTCAATTTGATTAGCTTAATGCTAATGAAGAGAAAAGTGTTGTAAAATCCACTTAAAAGTAAGACATGTGAAAGACACGCAGCAAGGTACTGCAGTGAATTGTCATCCCTCCACGAGAAGGTATTACAAATGCATTTTAATGTACATTCTAGCAAAGCTCAAGTAAGTCAAGAATGTGAGTTAAACAGGTTTTTGCTCCTTCACAAGCTTGCTCAAAGCAGTCATGATGCTCAAGTCATGTTTGGCTTAGAAGCTGCTTAGAGATTGTCTTGTTGGCTTGAAGGACTTTATTTGCTCTTCATTGATGTTAGGGTTGAATTTGAAACCTTTACACTCCTGCCCCTCCCCCGCCCCCCCCCAATAAATAAACAAATAAAATCAGAGATCAGCATTCACAGTTCTTACATTTCATTTTTGCTTGTAGAAAAGCACTGTATAATTTGAAACTAGAAGTGCAAATATTGGCCTTGCCAATGTACAGCAGTGTGTTGCAGGGTAAACCGCCCTCCCCGTTTCTCATGTATTTGCTGCTTGCTTTTGTGGAATGTATATTTTGTTTCCCAAAGGTGAACGTGGGAGGTATGTGTGTGAGGAAGGTGGGCACCTATAGCCTCGTTATTATCAAGTCACGGGGCTTTGGGGATCACACAGCTGCAAACCAAAGTTCTCTGCTTTATCGCAGCATTCTGGTTGGCAATGATAACGACTTTAAAGGCTGTTGTTTCTCTGCTTCTGCTGAGAAGATAATCAGACTTCTGTACAATAATGATGGAATATTGGCGTCTGTGAGATTTTGGTAGGAAATATTTCAGTGCAGCAATTAGTATCCAAGTGAAGTTGTTTCTTTCCAGTGTCTGGGTATCTGAACCCTACAGTTGGGTGCCTCTCTGTGCGTGGTGGGGGACAAAATACAGCAGGAAGGATAGAAGCTGACAGAAATGACAGGTTTGTTCCAAAGCTGTGGCTGGCTGCAGGCGTGTTGTGCTGGGCATGTTCCCTGCACAGGTACCCCTCCATGGAATGAAGAGCAGAGGCCCTGGGTGAGGAGGTTGCAGTGCTGCTGTCCCTCCAGCTGCAGCCCCCAGCTCCACGCCCTGCTGCAGAGCAGGCTGCTCCTGCATAATGCTGTCATCTGTGGTGTGGAGCCAGGAAAGTGCACCCCTGCACACTTAGACCTTCTCTCTCTGCTTTAGCCTCTGAGCCTCCTAAAGAGTGGAATTCCATCACTTCTTTCATCACTCTAATATTCCTTTAAACAACTGTATCATGGGATCTATTGTACTTAGCTACGCTGTGTCTACCGTACAGTCTATGTTTTTCATCACAGGAAGCAGCTTGAACTGCTTATAACACATGGAGTATACATTTGTCTTCTTTTAGAGCAGCTTTATATCATTCAGCTGGCTTTATGGCCTCTTCTGAGCCTAGAGATAAGTATGTTTAAGTATAATCCTGAAGTTTTTATCTCCTGCATCATCGGCCTGCACTTTAGTTACCACTTCATGTTATGCTTCTCCAAGCAGCTTAGAGCAGGCTTAGCCTGACAATTAGGGGAGTGAACTGGCAAAACTCTTGTCAGTTCTCTCCCTTTCCTTTCACTCTTATCTTGTTCTCTAAGGTACACATTTTTATCTATGTATTTCCAAGAAGGTGTTCAATTAATAACTCAGACGAGTCAGAGCTGATAAGATCTTTTTATGTATTAATTTAACTCTTCCTTTTAAGAGGAATGCCAGAAAATCACTGTTTTCATGTTTTCTCTGTTTATTTTGGCTGGCTTTGTTATGCTGTTGAGGTTGCACTCTGCAGCCCTTTGATTTGACTCCCAGGAAATTATCAGGGGTTTCAGCAGTGGGCTCTCAGGTGGCTGCTCATTGCCGTATGGAATAGCAGTTTTATTCTGCATTAATGTTGATTCATTTACAGTGGGTTTTTTTTCTTCTTAATTTATTTACAGGAAAAATACAAGGCAGAAAAAAGTAAACCTGCAGACCTGTGCCAGCTATTCAGGATCTAGAAATGCAGAAATAGTTTTGTTACTCAGTTTCTTGAGTTTGTGTTTTTCTGGTGACAAGGGTTGATGCAACAGGGCAGACGACAAAGTTAATTTCAGTGGAGCTAAGAATAAGGCTTTGTGAAGAGGCTGGCGTTTAAAACTCCCTCCTCTTTCTTGAGATATGAAGGAGAATGTTTTATTTCCATCTCTGCTGGCCTTGTGGCAAGCTTCTATTTGCAGCAGATGTTCAGAGGAATTGATACTAGAATAAATACTGCCAGCCCTTCCCTGCAATTTAAATGCACCTGGTCCCCAGAAGTACCTCCATCATTGTCACTGTCAGCTGTGAGGTGCAGGATCAAGCAGTGAATGGCAAACACCGGTGCATGGCAAGGGGAGTCTTGCTGCTGTTTTTCCTTGTGAAAGCATGCAGACCTTTCAGTCATCATCTTTCCTGAAAAACATAGAAATCCGATAGAATGTAAAACTGATGTTATCCAGTACAGAAACTGCAGTGAAGTATAGAAAAAATCTACCAATTAATCAGCCTTTCAAAATTATCTCTTCTATCAACTCGGTTTTTTATTCACCCAGCGGAGGACTTTCCGTACTGACATTTTCCCATGGGAATGCCATTTCTAATATAACAAAGTTGTATCATCGGGGCAAAATGCTGGTTTGCATCCACTGAGGATCACAAACAGATGTGGACTAATGGCCAAACTACCGGTTCTGTGATTAATATTGACCACCATTTTAATTGCCAATCTATTTTGTGGAAATCTTCTGAGTGCAAAGTCCAGGCTTAACGACCTTTGGGATATACTGCAGTGCTGGAAGATTTCCAGTGCTTTGCTGCTATTTCCAGGTTCATCTTGGTGCTATCATTGGAGCAGATGACATGTGAAGCTGCAGGTGACTTGCTGGCTTGCAATCCTGCTGTGTTGTAGGACTTGGCTACAGCGTGGTAACGCTAAACTTCTTTATAATACAGTTTAGTCTTGTAACATAAGGCAGTTCAGGTAGTGTTTTAACTGTGCCTCTCAATGCTGAGTTCTGGCCAAGTGCTCCAGACTGCTCAGAAATACAGCTTAAAGAGAAGTTACTGCAGAGGGGAACGATCCATAAAAAGGTGAAATCCTGCCTTCTCCAAACCAAGTCCTACAGCATTTTTATTTTATAAGTGCAGCAAGGCCTTCTGGTGTTATCCTTCTTAATATGTGTGTGATGTTAACAATGATAAAGAACAAGTACCTTAGCCATTATTCTCCCCATAGTCCTTCTATGAATCTATTCAGTTTGACTGGATCTTTGGCTGATTGCTGTAGCAAATAGCCTCAAAGTAGAGGTAAGACACTGGTGTGGCTTAGGCATTGAGTAACTGTGAGCAACCGAGAACCGAGAACGTTATACACAACCTCTTGGAGTCAGATATTTGGATCTGTTACTTAGCAGCTGTTGCTGCTTTTTCATGGAATTTACTTGTCAAAAGCGTGACTTTTAAACTGTCCCTCTCTAGTAAATAAAAGAGAGGTACGTAAGTTCATTGGCTGGAGACTTGGGAACCAAATTTGAAACCCAAAGGAGATGTAATTGAAGGCACACTGGTGGAAAGACATACGTATGGGGCTGTGAGCAGATCCCTGTGTGCTGCTTCCCAAGGAAGAACACGGGCTGACAGCACTCCTTGTGGCATGCTTCAAGGACAGAACTGAAAGGCTTCTGTAAGGTATAGCCATCAATCTCCAGAGGGATGTTCTTGTACACCAAGCACAGCACTGTGCAGCTTTCCAGCGACCTTAGCACTCCAGCCAACATAGGAGCTTGCTGTAGTAATTACAGATTACATTAAGTATCAAGTAAAGCCAACAGCCAACTCCTAGGCGAGCCTTTTATGCATTATTAAAATCATTTCCTTCCCAGAATGTTCAGGCTAATAAAATTGAATTTGATAATTCAATCAGTAAAAAGTACATCTAAAAGAAATTTGTCTTTCCAGATAATGTACCAAGAAATCTGTGTTTTATACAATGCTTAATGTACCTAAGTGTTGAAATAATGCCTCCACTGTACATTGACAGTTTCAGCTGCACGTTCTCTGAGACTGCCTTGAATTTTTTTTATGACTCTATTTTTTGTTAGTAGCTGTTACATGCTAGATGTGCACTGCAATGAGATTAGCAATCTAAGCCTGTGGCCAGCTGATATTTCAGCAATTAGAATATAGAACGTGTTTGAAGTATGAAACCAAAAGGATTGCTCCTAAGTACCAAGAAACAAGTTCTCTTTCCTGAGCAACTGGCTCAGTTTGTTAGGGGCCCTGAAAACATAGACAGCGAGGGCTGTAACAAGGGAGGAGGGAATGAGCACTATGTTTGTAAGGAGACTCTGCTTCTTATGCCGCCTTGACTTGAGATACCTGGTTGCCTTAGTGGAGCTAGTGGACTCCTCACATTTTAAGGTACATGCTATTCCCATATAGCATATACAACATATACAGAAAGGGTAATATTGAACAATATCATACATCTGGGTTAGTATTCTTCCCTCGGCCTAAATGGTCCAAGACCAGGCTGTAAAGCTGTCAGCCCACGAGCTGAGCTTGTGCCGAGCATCCAGAATGTGGTGCGGAGCAGGAGGGCATGCAGATCTGGGTAGGTGGTAAAACCATTAAACATAAATACGGCTGGGATGGATTGGTTCCACGACAACGTATTTTACACACAGAACACCATAGCTGCAAAAACATCTCTTTAATCACTAACAGGGACAGTGAGGTAAGAGCCCTCCCTGACCATGTGTAGAGTTGGACCCGTGTGCGTATTTGTTCTTTCATTTTCCCAAACTGGTAAGAAATGCTGCAGTGCTGTGCACTACATCCCAGCTGCTAACAGGAATTGCTGTCTGGCCAGATCCTCTTGCAGCACATGGAGATGCTGCTTCCACTAGGAGTCAGCTGAGTTGTCATTCTTGGTTCAGGCACTTTGTCTGGTATTCCAGATCTGGATACAGTCTGAACTGAGGCTTTTGAATCCAAGTTGCCCTAATAATACTGTTCTTAGTATTTACATTTTGTACGTTTAAAAATCAAAGCATAGGTTCCTGCGTTTTTATAAACAGAAAAAACTTCTTGGGACGATGGACTCAGCCTGAGTCTGTACTGTTTGCTGCCCCACAAAACTTGCCCAGAGCATCAGTGCTTTGCTGGGAGCAGGGCAGAACCTGCTCCTCTGTTCTCACTGTGTGGGTAGATGTCCTGTTCCAGCACATTAGAGGCTCCCTCAGAAACTTTGTAATTGATGTTTTCCACTCATTTTCTTTCTCTGTTGGTTCTGTATGTTGGTTGAGTCGCATTTCCCCAGCATCCAGATGTATGCACGAATGCTGGAAAAACTCACTCTCATGCATAATGAAAGAGGAAAATTTCAGGGGAGGAATTTATTGGCTACGGTCTCCATTCCTGCTCTATATCTTGTTCTACAAGCTCCCACAGCAAGTGAGTGGTAGAGCCAAGAATAGAACAGCACTTCTCCGACACCCAGTGCTGTGCCTTAACCCCTGCCTCCCGTGAGAAATTGTGCTTCGCTTTTCTGTGCAGCGCAAAGATAAGATCATACTTTATTTTGGTGCACAAATTGATCTCCAGGGTGAGTGAATAAAGTTGGGAAAAGGCCAGAGAATAACACGGTGCAAACAGTGAAACATAAGGAGGATATATATATATATATATACACACAATGCTGCAACTTCTCAGTCTGCTGAGATATTATTCTGAATTAACTGTATCTTAATTCTTGAAATGCCTCATTTCTTTGTTTTGAGCACACCAACTCCTCTTCAGTGAGAAAGCAGGACTTCTCAGCTGGCATGTCTTCAGGAGCGGCTGAGGGAGGAGTTGTGCCTGTGTGCAGGGGCTGTTCCCTCCCTGCAGGTACTGCTTAGATGGGATCGTGGCAGGTGCTGAGAAAAAGCATTTGGAAAAAGCTGGAGATGGCACAGGTTGGTTACAGCATTCTGGCTGCAAAGCACTGCTAGTTTTGTGGATCGACTCTAATGAGGGGTAGTATGTGTCAGCTCAGCATGGGGATGTCAGAGTGAAATCCTTAACTGCTTCCAGTGTTCCCAGTGGGGACAGAAGGCAGTGGTGGTCCCAAGCAGTGCTGGCTCAGCTCCCCAACTGCTCAAATGGCCACTCCTCTAAATCTGATCAAGAAAAGAATGCCCTTCCCCAAAATATCTACTTGCTCTGGTTTGAAACAAGCTCAGCTGATCTGAGGGCTCACATTACCCTTTGCTTTCATATCCACCAATCCTTTCATCAGATTCATGGCTGCAGTTGTGCTAAACTAACCAGCTCCTTGTCAGTATTCCTCCTCCAGAAAGACCTTGAGATGCAACATACTGGGGAGTTACTATGAAATGATTTAAACAAGCGTTTTTTCTTAGTTTTTTTGTTTTGAAGCAACAAAGTAAACCTCAGGTAAGGGCAGTTTCCTGATTAATTTTAATCTTTCACCCCTTGCTTCTGTAAGGAGACTCTATTTGATATTAAAAGTGGAAGCATTCCTACATTTGTATAAACTGTTACTGGAGGAGGATATCAAGTGATCTTTATGCCCTCCCCTGGAGCCCACCTCTCTTTTAAAAAGCACATAGGTTTGAAGTGGAAATGTTTACAGGAGATTTAGTTCCAAAATCTCTTCGCACATCTTAATTGAGTGCATATATGTACATATATATGTGTGTGTATATAGGCATGTAAGAAAGAAGGTAGGAATTGCTGTAACAGGGTAGTTAGGATGTCATAGTAGTTTTTTGAGTCCTGTAACCACACTCATTACTTTTATGTGAGCACATACAATGTGAAATGCACAAATACGTCTGAAGACCAGCACTGGATATTTTAGGCACCCAGCGGGGTGGGTGCACAAGCGAGTTGCTTGGGGTAAGTTGAGGCATGAACTTATGGCACCACAGGGACAGAGATCCTTCTCTGCTGATGGTAAAATAATACATTTGCTCACTCGCTGGCTAGAAATGATTGAGAATTTTTTGGCAGTGCTTTTCACTCGGGAACTCTTTATTTCTCACCACTGAAACATTTGGTGGGAACATGCCAGTTTCAGTGAAACTTCTGTAATAAAAAGATTGTTTTCAGGCTAGAATTGAGAGGGAGTGTGCTCCGACTGTGTCTGGGAAGGGGACTTAACCCCAAAGTCTTCGCTTGTCCAGAAAGCTCTAATTCTGGTCATGGTGTCCTGTCACCAGAAATGCAAACGGAGCACACCTGCCCAAGGAAGCCACGGGCTGACTTGGCTCTTCAGCTCCATGGGCTTCTTGATTGCTGTAGGGAAAGCTGAAGGCTGAAATAAAGAGCAGCATCAAAGAGGTATGAGATGGCTGCACCCTGCCTCCTCACAGGCACTTCTACCACAAGGCTGCTCCTCCAGTGTCATCAGGGAACTGCTGGTTGTAGCTGAGCTTGGGCTGGATATCAAATTAGGATATAATCTTAGCACATTTTTTCAGTGCATTTATGCTCTCATAGGAATGAATGCAATGCAAAATAAATAAAATTAAAACCCATTTTTCAAAGAGAGCAGAGAAAGGATGTGGTTTATCTCGGCCTTAAACTCATAGTGAAGGGATGCAACAGAGCAGAATATTTGCTGTGTGCTGGAGAACAGAGCAAGCCAAGAAATCAGGCACCTTCTGAATTCTTTGTGAATCTCAGATTCACCTCTGACAGAAATCTTAATTTCATGTTTAATTTTAATAGATTGAAAGTTTTATTTATTTATTCTGGACAGTTTTTACTCAGACTTTGATAGTTTTAATTCAGCAGGGGTTGGAGGGTTGGATGCTGTGTTCTGTTGCAAGAAGCATGCTGCATCTAAGCATCATTTCCTCTTCCCTGTTGTCTTAACTTTTGTTCTGTTGTGATGTTATTTGCATGTAAGCTACAGCAGGCATCAAATGAAATGTTTAATTAGAAAGTGTTACTGGAGGTCCAATTGAGGATCAGAGATCACACGCTATCAGAGATTCAGTGCCTCGATACAGCAGCAAAGGGTGCCTTAGAAATAGGCAGATGGGTTAGATTAGATACTCATTCATTTTAGCCTGTTTACTTTCTCTTAGCACTCATTTCAGATATCGTAACCTGTGAGAAGTTTTCAGAAGAAATAATGATTTTTAAAGTGAAAATAAAAGGCTTCTGGTTTAAACAAACCTGATAAAAAAAATTGGAGGTAGGAAAATGAGACCTTTGGAATAAATCTGACCAAAAGCATAATAAACACCGACTGCAAGCATAATCCAAATGCTCACATAAATCCGTTTGTTGTAACAAACATTTAGTCTAATTTAATCTTTGAATGTATTACTGCCAGAAAGAAAAGACTACACGGGCTTTAATGCTTTACTTACTAAAAAAATTCAACTTCAGCTATTGATGCTGATAGTATTTCCCACAGAAAAGACCAATTTAATTATCTTTGTCATCCATCTCAGTGAAGTCTACACATGTGTATTATTTACAGATCCTTCTCCAAGCGATTTTAGCACCGGGGCACAGCAGCACAGGGAACGGGAGCTCTGGGAGTTCAGAGCTTCTGCTGCTGTACCCAGAGGGAAGAGAGGGCAGTGTGAGCTGCTGGCAGGGCTTTGGCTGCTGCTCGGCTCCCACGGGGGGGCCTCCAAACAGGGCTCCTGAATGTGTTTTTGCCACCTGTTCACCTTTGTTTTACTTCTGAATCACCTGAATTATAAATTACTCAATCTAAATGTCTGGTAGAGAACAGCGTTGTGTGTTTTTTAAATTCTCCAATGCCATACTTAGAAATTATTCCAACAGTTCTTCCGTCTGATAAATAACTAAGTTTCTTTCTAATGCATTTTAACTCTCAGCCAGTATGTGCAGAACGTTATCACTTTTTATACGTTACAGATAGGGAAGGTGGAAATGTGGCTTTAGAGCTGCTTTGAGCTGCTGCTAATTTCCATTAATGTCATTTCCATTAATGCCATTGCCTTTTGCAGTCTGCACGCAGCTGCACTGCAGCGGTGGGGTCTGCCAGGAGGAGCACTGCAAAGCTTCCTTCCATCCCTGTGGGTCCAAACAAGCTGTTAATGGGACCAAGATCTGGGCAGGACAGCAGAGCAGACTTGTTCTTACTAACCTCTGATGTCTTTCCTCCCATCTATTTTTTGTTTGTTTGTTTGTTTGTTTTTTGACTTTCCATTTTTCTTCCTTACCCAAAAGTGGCTTTAGAAACACAGGAGCAACGCAAATAAATGCATACGAGTTGGTCTAACCAGTCATGCTGCTGTCAGAACTTCATTATCCTTCATTATCCAAAAAACCTGCAAGTCAGGGAGTAAATGACAGCAGTCCAGGGCTGCACTGTTACTTCCTGGCTTTCATATTAAAAGAAATATTTGGGAATGCCAGCAGAAAGCCTAGGCTCCAAAAGTTGGCACTTGGTACTTGCGTTCAGTCTTGGGAGGGAACGTGGCTTCCAGAAACAAACTCAGTTTAAACATCCTTATTTTCAATGGAAACAGACATCTTGTTTAAATTCAGAGGCAAAAATCCTGGGGTTAAGTATAAGACCCACAATTCAATTTGCATGTTGAGTAATCCAGACTGTAATAGCAGCTTTGTCATGTTAAGGTTAGGTCTTTCCTGTGGCTGTTCAAGTGGGCTCTGAAGACTTTTTAACATGTTGCAGGATATTGAGGGGGGAAGGTCTGACCTCCATCCATTTCTTCAGACACACTTCTGCAGGTTTCATCACACTGCCCGTGTCTCGCACGTGGGACCTTGCTGAGGGCAGGATAGGTGCCCAATTGCCTACATACAATTTCATCAGGAAAGGTGTATGATTTATTGCCCTGTAAAGGGTTTTGACACGAAGCCTGTGAAAAGAACTATATAAATGCCAATACGATATAAAACGTCACACAAATACTTTACTCATTAATTCCGACCCTGTGCTTTTGTACTGGAAAGAAATGGGAGTGAAATGTGAACATGTTCTTTATGCATTAAAGGGAAAAATGGTTTTGTGGCTATTATAAAGGCTGATACGTTAACCTGTCTTTGCAGTTCCTTTAAAGGGAAGCAGAAGGAAGCCCTCTCTTCGCTAGCAGTGCTGCTACAAATGAAAGCAGATAAGGGACCAACAAAGAGACGTCCCACATTCTTGCTGACAATCCTTGGTCAGATCCTGCTCTCGCTGATACAAAGAGCTGATTTTATTTCTGACTTCTGAAATTTCATTTCTTTCAGCATTACCAACCAGAGGCTTTTCTGCTGTCACTCCATTCCAGCTGTCCCCTTATATTTAGTCATGTTATCTCACTCAAACAGTGTGATAACCAAAAGCTTCCCCAGCTTCCCTGGCACTGAGCAGCCTGCTCTCAATGTAGTTCCAGCAGGAGGAACCCTCCCAGGAGAGCAGTGCTGCCCTGTTGCAGCAACCTGGTGCTTGTTACACCATTTCCTTGTGGGCACTGCCTGGGGAGGGCTCCTTTCTTCTGCAGAGCAGTGGGGGATCCAGAGAGCTCCCCTCCTTCTGCAGGGCTTTTCTCACCTTGCCAGGCCATTCTGCATAATGGGAGCCAGCCTGGCCCTCTTGGTACCAATCACAGCTCTGGTATCAAACCTCCCAGCACAGTGGGGCTTCTTCTCTTTGAACCTGTACACATCAGCTTTAGGCATTGCCGAGTACTGCGGTACTTTACTTCATTCCTTCATTTTTCTTTCAGATTGCTTTTTAAATTCCTTTCTGTGTTTCTCTGCGGTTTTGATTAGTTCTATTTCTGCTTTTAATAGGATGTTCACTTTCGGCTGATCTTTGCTGGCATTTTTCCCTTTTGAATTGTCATACTATTAATTCCCCACTGTTCAATGTTTTGTCTACATTCAGAACATGTTTGTTTTTCTCTAGTGGCCTGTAATTATTTTCTCCTCCTCCTCTTCAGTTTTTCCTCCTACATCTCCATTGCTGCTACTTTAAGAGCAGGACAGAAGATAATCCCTTGAGGATGTGAATACAGGATTTTTTCTGACCTAACAAAAAGAGCTTTAAGTCTTTGATAGGAGCTTGTCCTGAGGGCACTGGTTGTACCTGTAGTAAATAGAAATAAATGTTAAGGCTGTGATGTGGGATCTCTCCTGCATGTTTGGGGTTGGCATTGCCCTGCCTTCTTGTAGGACATTGCTGAGCTGGATCCTCACGAGAGAGGGGCTGTCTGTGCCTCTCTGGAACCTCTTGTAGGGCTTTTGGGATTTCCCTGAGAAAGGCCAGACGTGTGGTTTAGACTTCCCTCCGTGTTCCCTAGAGACAGAGTCCTTGGTTTGGTCAAGCTTGCCTCTGCTTTAGATGGAGCCGTTTCCAACGTCACTTTGGCAGGGCAGGATAACTCCAGCTCCACTGCAAATTCAGCCCAAGCCCTAGAGCTGCGTTCATGTGCACACCGCTGGGCTCCGGTCCCCCCCGCCCCCCGCCCCTCCGGCTCCGCTCCCCGCGCCGTGCAGTTCCTCGGCACGGCCGCAGGGGGGCGCCGCAGACCGCGGGGTGCCGCGCAGCGCGGAGGCAGGCGCAAGGCCTCGCTCAGCGGGCAGCGCAGCGCAGCGCCGGCCGCCGCTTTGCCGAGCGCTCCCCGCAGACGAGTCGGGGGCTCCGCGCTCCGTCGGCGTTCGGTGGAGTGAGAACTGAGGGAGGCTTTTGTGTGCGCGGCTCAGGATAGGAGGCGAGGGGCGGGGGGGGGGAGGAAAGCGGCCGTAAGTAGGTTTGTTAAGGAATCCGGTAAGTTATAGGAAGCAAAATTAAAGGTCTGGTGCTTACACGACGGCGGATTTTACAAGGGAGAAGGAAACTGTGCAGAAAATGCATGTGCTTTTATTGTTGGTTTTCATTGCGTGTATTGCGGTGGATGCTTTATGCTATGGAGAGCGAGTTTAATTGAACCAGATCGCTGATTCCGTATAACAGAGGGCACGGGGGTTTTGTTTGGTTTTGTTTTGTTTTCGGAGTTAACCGTTTCGGGGACGAGAGGCGGCCAGGACCGCGCTCTGCAGCCGCCGAGTTCAGAGCCAGCAAATAAAAACACATGACACGAAAACAAACACGGAGCGCTGCTATCAAAGCCTCCATCTCTGCCTGTTATTTTCCCTCGTATTTGGACCTTTTTTTTTCTTCTCTCTCTTTTTTTTTTTCAATCGCATCTGTCGCTCCCGGCCGTTCCCAGGACCGCAGAGCAGAGCGGACAGCTTCCATTTCCATGTGACCACCTCGGGACGGGAGGCATTTTCCACTGGGAAACTTCGAAGCGGTTTTCTCCCTTCCTTTCCTTTCTGAAAAGAAAACGTGCGGTCTTCCCAGCTATTAAAGCCTCCGTGTTTGTCTTCAGACTTCTCGGGTTTATCCAAACTTTTGTGTGTGTGCGTGTGTGCCCCCCCAGCCGCCCAGTTGTAAAGTAGCCCCATCTAGCAATGATAAATATCCCTGTTGATCACTTGATTGATTACCTCTCGGAAAGGTCACGCGGGCTTGCAGTAATTTCCTTTTGCCTAAGGCTCCCTTTTCACTTTTACTCCCGCACGACAGCTCCAAGTATACAGGATCTTTATTTTTGATTTTAACCCCTAAAGAGCTCCCCGAAAACAATGCTGCGGTGAAAGCGCGGAGGGGAGCGGCGCTGGGAGCCCCCGGCTCTCCCGGGGCTGAGGATTCGGATTTAAACAACCAGACAAGCTATTAATTTACCCATGCTACCCAGGGTCCTGAACCCAATTAATTTCTAATAATTACAGCCCAAGGGGGCTGCAGAGATCCCTCTGCCTCTTTCTAGCCGTGCCACTTCGCGGCACTGAGGTCAGCGTATAATAATAAAGTGTATATTTTGAAAGTGATCAGCAGAACAGTGAGTTATTGCAATGAATGAAAATTGTTTCCATTTTGGCTAATTGAGCCCACGGCTGAAAGCCGGAGTTCTGAGACTAAATAAAGGGGACTGTTTCATTTCAACGTGGGCTGGAAATCCCTGCGTAGCTTTTCGGTCACCCAGCAAGAAGCTTAATTTCTTAACAGCGAACCTGAAATCAAGCGTTGGGTAAACAGTATTAATAATTGCATTACAATGATTAAATTAATCTTACTGGTAGCTAGGAGAATATAGATTGAGACTGAATAACGCGATGTAAAGTTCACTGCACAAAGACAATGGCACAACAAATACCTCGATGAAGAATTCCAACTTTTCTCCAGGCGGGCTGCGGGGCTCGTTCAATTAGAATGTAAGGAAGAGAAAATTTCCTGTTATGGGGAATGCGCCGAACCCCGGCAGCTTTGGGTGTCCCGGCGTTTATTCGAAATCATTGTATCCCTCCCTCCAAAAATAAAGATTTCTGTTTGCCGGTGGCAGACGAGCACCGCTCGCATCCCCGCACGGGCTGCAGCCGAGGCTGCGGCGGCCGCGGGAACGAAACGGATTTCCCGGGGGGTTCTCCGGGACCTTCAGGGGAGGGGGCCGAGAGCGGAGAGCCTGAGGCGGGCGGCACCGAGAGCAGTCGGGGAGGGGGCGGGGGGCGGCCGGGGACGGCGAGGCACCTGCCGGGCTCCCGGGGCCGCTGGGACGGCGGGCAGGTGGCGGTGACGGGCGGCGGGGTCAGGGCTGTGCGGCCCGGGAAAGCCGCAGCTGGGAGCCCACGGGTGTCCGCCGTGGGTGCCGCCCGGCACTCCGGAGGGGCGGCAGCGGAGGCGGATTCGGAGAACCCCCAGCTGAGAGTGGGAAAGGGAAGGAGGAATTCTCCAAAATCGCCGAGACTTTTCGCGTCTCCCAGAGGCGCGGGTCGGGCCGGATGATGTTTTAGGGTCATGCTCGGGCGGCTCCGCTCGGAGGAGCGCTGCTCGCGGGCAGGGTCTGGGGTCGGAAAATGCCCCGTCCCGAGCGTGAGCCCCCGCAGCCCGGCCCCGAGCTCCCCCGGAGCACAACAGCGGCTCCTGGCCGGCACCCCGCGGGGAGATGGGCGCGGGCTGCACCCCGCTCGGCGGCACCTCTCAGCAAGAATGACAATGATAATAATCACGGCAATCCCAAATCGCCAATTAAAAACAACGACGGCATCGAGCGCGGCTCCGCGGGGCGCGCTGAGGTCCCTGAGCCACTTTGGGGGAGCGGCGCGGAGCAGCGCAGCCCCCGACCCACGCGTGGGGGGATCGCGGATGGGGTGCGGGGGGCTGCGGGAGGCAGCCGGCGGGGGAAGGGGCGATGCTGAGGATTTTGTTAAAACAAAAAGTTGAGTGGCGTGTATGTACTGGCGCAGCACCGAGTCTGAAAGATTGTAATTTTCTTTTATGGTGTCTGGCAGGATTTGCAACAGATATTAATGGGAACATAAATAGCGCATGGAAGGTATTGAACAAAACTGTTTAATGCAAGGAGGTTGTACCAGAGGAAAATCTATACGTAGTTTGGATTGATTCATACCTCGGACATCGCTATCCCCTAAAGGAGTTCCCAATTTCAGAGCGCTCCTTCTTTGATTGGCAAAGCCTGTAATTAAAACGCATGAGAGCGGTCGGCGTTGCTGTTCTAAAATCGCTTTTTCTGTCCAACTGAGTGGAGTTCAAGGTGGGGAACGTGTGTGCGCCGGGCAAGTGTGCGATGTGATGAGATGCATACATAATTAAACATAATCAAATCTCTCTCTGCCTTTACGTATCCAGAGATCTGCGATAATTGGGGCCGGATGAGAATAAACTATCGAAATGTTACAAAATAGTCAGAGCGTCGTGAATATGTCATAGAGCTTAAAAAAGAAGAAAAAAAAAAAAAGAAACAAGAAAAAAAGGGGAATAAAAAAGCCAGAAAGAAAGTGTCATTCCTTCCACTCCGGCCCTGCCCGGCGGAGCGCGGATCTCCCACTCCGTCCCTGCGTGGGCACACAGCGGTAGCCCCACGGCCTCCGTCCCGCACCCGGCGGCGGCTGCGCGCGTCGTCCCGGCCCGGTCCGGCCCCGGTGCCGGCTGTCAGGGTCCCCTCCGGCGGTGATGGATCGCTGCAAACTTTTTTTTGGCGGCGCTGAAATGTAGAAGAGCGGGGGGGAGCCGCCCGTGCGCATGTGCGAAGGTGTCCAAACTGACAATGCTGGAGAGATAGCGAGCCGGGATTGAGAGAAAGGGAGAGTGTGTGTGCGGGAGAGGGAGAGGAGAGAGGGAGAGGGGGAGCGAAAAAGGAGGAAAAGCTCCGGGAGGAAAAAAAAAAAAGCCCCCCCCGCCCCCCACGCCGGCATCGGCCGCGGGACTGGCAGCATGCGATCCAAAGGCAGGGCGAGGAAGCTGGCCGCAAGTAGGTGCAATCCCCCTTTCTCTTGGCTTTTCCCCCTCGCTCTCTGCCATGTTGCATAGACGTGTCTGGTGCGGCGCGGAGCTCCCCGCAACCTGCAGCATCCCGGCCCGGCCCGGGGGAGGCGGCGGGGGCCGGGGGGCTGCGGCGGTCGGAGTCGGGGCCGGGGCTGGAGCCGACGTGGGGGCTGCGGGAGCCCGGCGGGAGGTGGGGAAGGAGTTGAGGAAAAGTTCAGTGGCGAGCGCTGGAAGTTGCTGCCGCTGCCGGGGGCTGGAGGGGGGGGGGGGGGCGATCCGAGAGAGAGGGGGGTGCGAGAGGATCCGAGTCCTATAGTGGGCGCTGTCGGCCGTCTGTAGGGCCGGGGGCCGCGGGGAGAGGGTGGGGGGGGGGGTTGGGAGGTGTGTGCGTGCGTGTGAGTTTGTGTGCGTGTTTGTATTTGCGTGTGCGCGCACCGAGGGGCGGCCGTAGCTCGGCGAGCCCCGGGCACAGGTAGTGGACGCGACCCCCTCTCGCGTCCCCCTCTCAAAAGCGATATTCACCCACGCGATATCCGCGCGGCGCGGGACAAAGCAAAACGAGCGGAGCGTGGGAGCGCGACGCGCGTGGGGTTGCGCGGGTTTTGCGGGGCGCGCAGCGAGCGGCTGCAGCCTGCGCGGGTCAGCGCGGAGAGCGGAGCGGAACGGCGGGACTGTGCGCCATCCCAGCGCCGCTCCGCTTCGGCCGCTGCCGAGGATCCGGGCGTCCACGCGCGAATACCGAGCGGTTCTGTGAGTCGCCGTCCGCTCGCTCCGTCCGTTTCTCCTTTATGACAGGGGTCTTTCTTTAAACTACAACATTTTCTTTTAAAAGAGGGACTCGACAAAAACAACAAACAAACAACAAAACACAAAACTTGTCCACCTTTCGTGTCCTATTTTCAAAGCAGCTGATGTCTTTATTTCCTCTGACACATCTGGGCAGTTGCAGCTGATAGCCGTGGCGATGGCAAAACAACAGGCAGGCAAAAAGACAAAAAAAAAAGAGTCAGATGAAACGTTGCATAAGTTGTGTGACGCAAAAAGCAGCTGCTTATTTACTTTATATTCGTGAAGGGGAAAAAAAAAAATAGACAAGAGTGGAAGCGAAAGATCTCTCCGGATCCTCCTCGGCTTCCCCGCGAGCCGTAACAATAACAGCAGCAACCTGCGTTCGATGTGGCGATTTTCAGGCGGGCAGCGCGGCGCACTCGATTAGGAAACAAACACACGCTGCACGCCGGGCCGGCCGCCCCGCTCGGCTCTGGGTTCCCCCCCCACCCCCCCCGTGCCCGTTGCCCCCCGGCCGCAGCGCTGCCCGCCTGCTGAGCTCCAACTCCGCACTGCTCGTCTGCTCCCGCCGCCCCAGCGGCGCTTTCCCCCAAACCACATGTGTTGCGTTAATAATCCTTTGCTCACAACTCTTTCCGAAAGGGAATCGCGGTTAAAAAGCTGAGATTTTATGTATATATATTTTATTTTGCTTTCCGAAAAAACTCTTTTCTGCCGAATTGCGGCTCGGTTTCACGGCGAGCGGGAGCTGGGCTGGCGGCGACCCCTGGGCTTCAGCGGGGAAAGTTAACAGCTTCTCGCTTCGTTCTTTCGGGGCCGGGAGTAGAAAAGTTTCCGCAGCCTTCACCCTCCTCGGTGGCAAAGCGCAGAGATCGGGGCCGAGATCGCTCCTCATCAGTTCACTTCTGTTTTCTTTCTGCGCGTGAAATAAAACTCGCCCAGGCGCTGTGCCCGCCGCTGGTGCTCATCAAAGCGTTTCCCTCTCAATTGAAGGTGCGCATTTTCTCACCCTCGGCGTAAAATGGCTAGAAAACCATTTTTGAGTTCCGTCCGCCCTGAAAATAATAATAAAAAAACAATCAGAAAAACCCAAACCGGAAAGAAGGAACGAAAAGTGGATATTTCAGAACTCCAGCTTTAGAAATGTGGGGAAAGATGAGAGCCTGCGAAGGGCGGGCGGCTGGGAGCGCCGCGTGGGGCTGCGGAGCACTGGGCTGCGGGGGCCGACGCGGGGCTGTGGGGCACAGAGTGCGGATCCGGCCGGGCTCTGCCTCCCGCCCCGCGCTGCACCTGTGCGTGTCGATGCGGGGCAGCCGCGCAGCCCCCGAGCCGCTGCTTTTCCCCTGCACGGAGCTTCCGTATCCCCGAATAACCCCCGCAGTCGCAGCCCCGCAGCCGAGCCGGGGCAGCCCCCGCCACCCAGTAGCCTCATAAAGAGACAGAAGGTGATCAGATTAGGGGAACACACGGCGAGAGGGAGGCACTTGTTACTTTTACACTTTATCACCACTTTTTTACAGGCAATTTAGTGCAGCCAAGGTAGATCCAGATCCCTCTAACCATCTGAGATAGTAAAATAACACTTTCCTAAGTTTCAGCAGGTTTTCCTGCGCCTGTAATTTGCTTCAGTCCAGTACTTAAAAGCCTTGATTGAAAAACAGAGCCGGCAAGTTTATTTGCCTGTTTAAGACTCAGTCCGGGAATTTGTTTTCGAGTAGGGAGACGTTTGCCACGTCCAGGCTCCCGGCCCTCGTAGCGAGGCCGTTTATTTGCCATTACTTCGACATCACCCACCCCTACCCGCTCCTGGTCTGCGGCCGCCGCCCCGCGTCAGTGCTGGAGCCCGCGGCGGGGGGAGCCGGGCCCGGCCCCGCTCCGCACCGCTCCGCTCCGCACCGCCCCAGGAACCCGCGCCCGCCCCGGCCCGGCGCTGTCCCCGGATGGCTTCTGGGCGGCGGGCTGCAGGACGGGAGGTGCGGGGGCCGGCCGAGACAATCCCATTATATGCTGGGCACATTTTCACGAGGAGCTCAATTAACCCTTTTCAGGATGGAGAGTGTGCGTCTGGCTTTCCCTCTTCCTTTCTTGCCCTCTTTTTTCTTACTTTTCTTTCCTCCCTTCTCCCAAACCTCTCCTCCTTTTATTTATTTCCTTCCTTTCCCTCCTCTTCCCTTTCTTTCTCTTTTTTTCCTTCTTTCTTTTCCCCCTTTTTCTTTCTTCCATTTTCCCATTCTCCTTCCCTTATTCTTAGTCCTTTTCTTTCTTTCTTTCTTTCTTTCTTTCTTTCTTTCTTTCTTTCTTATTCTTTCTTTCTTTCTTTCTTTTCTTTCTTTCTTCTTTCTTTTATCTTTCTTTCTTTCTTTCTTTCTTTCTTTCTTTCTTTCTTTCTTTCTTTCTTTCTTTCTTTCTTTCTTCTTCTTTCTTTCTCTTTCTCTCTATCTTTCTCTTCCTTCTTTCTCTTCTCTTCTCTCTTCTCTTCTTCTCTCTCTTCTCTCTCTCTCTCTTTCTCTCCCTTTCTCCCTCCCTCCCTTCCTTCCTTCCTTCCTTCCTTCCTTCCTTCCTTCCTTCCTTCCTTCCTTCCTTCCTTCCTTCCTTCCTTCCTTCCTTCCTTCCTTCCTTCCTTCCTTCCTTCCTTCCTTCCCTTCCTTCCTTCCTTCCTTCCTTCCCTTCCTTCCCTTCCTTCCCTTCCTTCCCTTCCTTCCCTTCCTTCCCTTCCTTTCCTTCCTTTCCTTCCTTTCCTTCCTCCTTCCCTCCTTCCTTCTTTTTCTTTTTCCCTTTCTCCTTCCCTCTTTTTTTTCTTCTTCTTTTTTTTCCTTTCCACCCCCCCTCTTCTCTTCTCTTCTCTTCTCTTCTCTTCTCTTCTCTTCTCTTCTCTTCTCTTCTCTTCTCTTCTCTTCTCTTCTCTTCTCTTCTCTTCTCTTCTCTTCTCTTCTCTTCTCTTCTCTTCTCTTCTCTTCCCTTTCTCCTTTCTCCTTTCTCCTTTCTCCTTTCTCCTTTCTCCTTTCTCCCTTCTCCGTTTCTCATAACTTTCCTCCTTCCCCTCACCCTCCATTTCTCTCTCCTTTCTCCACCCCCAGCCCTCCCGCCCCACACAGCGCTCCAGCCGCTGCCTCCCGTCTCTCCCCGCCGCCCCCGGCAGCTGCCCCGGCCGCGGTGCGGGCAAGGGGAGGGCGCAGAGGGCACGGCCGGGCCCGTCAGTGGCACAGCCCCGCTGGAAATGAAAAACGTAACCCGTGTTAATTAACGCTGTTTACATGGGGTACAAGAAACTTAAGAAATGTTTCTACAAAGGGGAAAGAACTGTTTACAAAACTCTTTCAAAAGTGTGACATATTGCTGCAGTTCCAGCACTAAAAAGCCAAACACACTTACATGCCTTTGAAGTCGGCTGGCTGAGGCAACATTATTTGACTCGGCTTCAGCTCTTGCTTGTGGCTATAACTAATGGCTTTTACCTATTTAGCGGCGGGGAGGGGCGAGGGCCGGGCGCCGCGGCCATTGGGTCTCTCGGAGAGGGGGTTGGCTCCCCGCCAGCCCTGTACAATGTCAACATTGAATATTTGAATTCCCAGACTCTATTTAACAACTTTCTAAATAAATAAACTCATTGTGTGTCTGTGTTTAAAATTATTTCACCTCTTTCATAAAAGCTACAGCATCTTATTACACCGACCTCTTAGGCTGCTTTTCCCCCTTTTCTCTCCAAACAAACACAACTAGAGCTGAGCGTGGCTTTTTTTCTACTACCTTCTCCCCGTTCCTTTCCTTTTGTCCCCACGGGTGGGAGCTGCTCGGCCCCCTCCTGGCTGTTTGACTGCTGCCAAAGTTGTGTCCCTGCTCGGTTCAGTATCCATCATCTCTGCCAGGGACCCATGTGAGTGCCACTGCTGTGCTGTGCCCTGGCCGTGCTCCATCATTCTGGCTGCCGGGCCACAGGCAGGCTCCAGGGACAGCTTTCGTTGTTGTTGCCATAAATGGCTGTTAGTGTTCGTCTTCACCTATTCACCCAGTTATTGACGTGTGGATGTGTCCGTGCTCACTGCGTATGCATGCATTTGTAACACAGCTTTCTATTATTGCCAGTTACACATACATATATAGAATACTTATATATGTTTATGTACAGACAGGTAAAGAAAGCAACTAAATCCGTTTACGCTCTGCAATTGCACTTACATATGTTCTGGCAATCACATCTCCTGTGGGTGCCTGCAGCCCGTGCACATCCGTGCTGCCTCTGTACTGCTGTGGGTTTACATAGGGAATGCAGGCATGGAGCTGACACACACAAGCCTATATGTTGTTCCCTGGCACGTTTCCCAAACACATTAATTGTGCACTTCCGTGGTGGAAGTATTCTCCGTAAAGTATTTATTGACTTCACATGTACGTAAGGCTGTTTGGCCAGAGGAGACGTTTCTGGCTGTCTTGGGGGGCAGAGTCCTCTGGTAAAGCTGCTGGAGAGGGACGTGGAGGAACTTTAAAGGTCCCTTCCAAGTCAAACAGTTCTGTGATTCCATGACTCCAACTCTCTGCTAGGACAGGAACGGGGTGGAGGGGAGCACCAGAACTTACTGAAGCTTGGGTGAGAGCTGGGCAGTGGGGAGCAGTGGGTTCTGTACATGTCAGCTAATGAAGCCGTGTCTGCAGCACTCACCCTGCTTTGCTGCAAACCGGTTTCCAAACAGATGTACTGAAACTTTGGAAGGGCCTGTTCAGACACTCAGGTTTCCAACTAAGAATTCATGATATTTGTTTATTTAAAATTTAACAAGGTTTGCTGTCATTTTTGGAGCAGCTCAGTGCTCTTTTGCCATGATTTAATGTAGTCGGTTTTACATCATTGTAGTTTAGTTAGGCAAGGCTGGGAGCTCCGACATGAAAAGCAGAAGGAGGTTTAATCACACATGGCTTTTCCAACGAGCAGATACAGTGTAATATTACCCAGTAGACAGAGCTGGAGCTGGGCGAACGCAGATTAGAAATAGAGTTTATATTTAAGTAGTGAAGGTATTTAACCATTAAAACAATTTACAAAGAGCCGGGTGGATTTCAACATCACTGGAATTCCTTTGTCTTAATTAAGGTTGGCTGTTTTTCTAAAAAGATATGGGCTAATCCAAACAGGAATTAATTTAGGGAATTCCTGTAGCTGTTATACAGGGGGGCAGAGCAGACCAATCTTCCTGGCATCCTGCTTGGTGCACCTAGTTAGAGCAGTGCTCATATGGAGGTGTAGGCTCAAGGCTGGGATCGCAGGAACACACTTAAAAAACCTAAATGGGCACTGAAAAAAAAGTGGTTCAGCACAGGAACATGGTCTGGCTCAGAGGGAGCTGCTCTTTTCCAGCACTGCTGCTTCATGGTTTCATTGCAGCTGTGCCCTACCCCTGGGGTACAAAGCGAAGGTTCCAGGTTGGCTGTACAAGGATGGGAAGGAGAAAGGTGTGCACAATGGGGTTAGGGCATGGAGAAGGGAGCTGGTCCTGGGGTTGCAACTCCTGGGTACTCTGCAAGGCTGAGAGTGGCTGTGAGCTGGGGAGCAAACCAGGACTTTGGCTCTTTGCACTGTGATTTTAAATAGTGAAGTTAAAATGCACGGAATACAAAGCCGTGCTGCCCCGTTGTTTGTTGGTTTTCTGCTCCCCTCCTTCTTCTGTACTCGTGGGCTGCAGAAGGGCAGAGCTCCTCTGGGGCTCTGGGAAGAACGGAGCTGGCTGGGAGGAGGGAAGGCAGTCTGCAATGAATTTTGTATTTGGTGCTAAATGTGTAACAAAGAGAGAGAAATGTGAGCTAATCCAGCTATAGGAGCTGGGAAGTAAAATGCAATTCATTTTATTTCAGGCTTTCACAACGTGGTCTGCTTCAGTGAAGCATTATCTTTTAAACTGGAATATATGCAGCAACATAAAACCCTACTACTTTAAGGCAATGTTGAAGTTTGATCTACAAAATAAAGGAAATTCAAAGTTAAGGCTGAAATGTACCACATGGCCTCTGTGTCCCAGAAACACTAGAAGGGGAGGTAGTAGCTGCAGGTAGGAGCTGTGCCTGAAGCCAGCCTGGATTCATGGCATGAGCCCGGTATCTGTGCTGAGGAAAAGGTCTGTGATGGTCTTGAGGCCTTCTGCACATCTGGGCCGATCTGATGTGGGCTTTGTGGTGGGAGGATTGCAGCACGGAGCTCGATTTATACACTAGGAGCTCCCATCCCCTTTGGCACCAGCCGCTTTTGTTTAGAAAAATGTGACATGGGGGTGAAATTTTTGTACAAAAAAGAGATGCACACGAGTTCCAGTTTTATTTTGTACATTTCTGTATCTTCTATCAGGAATTTCTCATACGTCTGAATGTGCACACTCTGTTTTAGCCCTGTTCATACTCTGAATGTAAATTGCTGTAAAATAATACGCAGCGTAGAAACTGCAGCACAACTGCTGCCCTCACCCCCTGACCCCGGCCATATTCCGTTGCAGAGCAGCACTGCTCTCTTTTTGATTACAGTAAGTTATAAACCAGAAGAGCAAGGCTGCCATGAATAGGTTATTTTTGGCAATGGGATCACCGATTATGTCTAACATTTCAAAAAATGTGAGTTCTGCCAGTTTGATCTCTGAGAGGGCTACAGAAAATGGGAAGCTTTGAGACCGCTGTAACATCATACTGTTTTGTCTGCTAGATATCATTAGATTACCAGAATCCTGAGAACTCCGTATCGACCAATCTAACAACATTTCCCAGGTGGCTTAAATTAAAAAAATTAGCGCTAAATATATTTTGTATAATGCAATTTATTACGGCTGTTTATTGTGTGCAGAGGGAGAATGTTTGGTTTCAGACCTTCCTGCATAACACGTGCCCTCCTGCAGCTGGCGGGCTGTGCAGCCCTTGTGGTGCCAGCCCAGCACAGAGCCTGGCTGTGCTCTGTGCTCTGAGAGCTGTAGGAAGGCAGAGCCTCACCCTGCGGAGCCACCAGTTGCTGCACAGCATCTGGGGCAGGAGGGCTCAATGCCAGGGTATGGGGTGTGCTGGGGCAGTGATGCTTGCTATAAGGGGGGTATAACGTGGTAGGACTCAGAAGGTTTTGTGGCAGAGGGACAGGGGGACTGTGCTGTACCCTAGGGGTGTTTCTCCTAGACAAAAGACAAAAGCGGACAGGGCTCACTGGGACTGACATGTCCATGTCCAACTCCCGCTGGGAAGCTGTGACAGTGAGCTGGTGGCTCTAGAAAAAAATCCTACCCTTCTGCTGCTTTTTTGCATGAGGATGATACACAGCAAGAGTGAAATCATTGCGCAGTTAAAATAACCCCCATCCCCTGCCTCCAAGCTCCTTCACACATGTATTAACACCAAACTGGCACAGTTAATGGAAAAAGGCTTTGGATTTTGGAAGTTGAATTGGCTTAGTGATAGCTATAGGCTTGTCCCCAAAGCCACCAATAAAGCAGGGTCTGGCCCCAAACCCAACAATGGAGGGGGTCTGGCTGGGGCTCCTCTGCCTCCTGCAGGGTGCTCAGCAGCAGCTTCCCTGCCCCAGGGTGCTGGGTACCTGCCACACTGAGGGCTTGCTGGGTACCTGCTGCAGCATCAGTGCACAAGGTCATCCCCAAGATCTGAGCTCATGCAGGAGTCATTCCATCCATCTGGTTGAAATACGAGCATTGCTAATGGGGCCATGGTGAGCTTACTCCATCTGTTTGGCCATCCAATGGAGTGGTGTCAGACATGGGATGTGGTGTCAATTTGGGAGGGGACCTACCAGCCTAATGCTGCATCTTCTCAACAAGTATTTGCTCTGCTTAATGTGCCCAGTACCTCCAGCATGTGCTGCTGTGCGTGCTCCATTACCACTTCCTGCTTCATCCCCCAAAGATGTGTGAAGTATGAGCAAGACCACAGGGAAAAGCCACCCCAAACATATCTAAAACGTGGTTTGAGTGCCCATTGGTGCCTGTAGGTTTGATTTAAAAACCATTTAACATTTTGAGCACTTGACAGAAATGATTAACTTTTCCCTCTTGAAATCCCTTTGCCATTTGAAGTTGATGTGGCCATTTTTTTCCGCACCAGATTTTGTTTACTTGCACCTTGCTGAGGAATTAAGCAATGCTTTCTGTGAGTTTTAATCTTTCCATTCTCTTTGTGGTTCCCATATAAAGGGAGAAAAGGAAACATGTTGTCTGGAAGTATTTTCAAGTGATGTTTCTATTTTACTCTTTTTTATGCTCTTGATGTATTTTTGGCTGGGGGGACTGGTATGAGGACTGGGCTAAGAATACACACCACAGAGAGGAGTGTATTGGCTCTAACTGCCTTAACAGCACTGCTTTATACTTTTACTGTCTTATTTTTTGTTATTGCTATTGTTATTGTTGTTCTATCATGATAACAGTAATTTATAGCAGTAATTAAGAAATGTTAACTTTAAAAGGAAAAAAGGAAAAGCTGGTTCTTTCAGTTCTTATAGTGCTAGTAGTATATCTAGGAGTCACTGATTGCCTACCTAGGTGCTATGGGCACCATGTTCTGCCTGCACAAACTGCTGTTCAAGGTGCTATGGGGAGCAGGAAGGCACCAGAAGCAGCCCAGGTAACTGAGACATGATGAAACGATGTGCTTGGCCATGAACGATGGATACTGGAGATGTCTGGTGTCTTTAATGTCAGCAAGCAGCCTCAGAATGAGAGAAAGGATGAAATTCCATGTGCTGGACCAGTGCCCCAAGTGAAAAACCAGCTGAGTGAGCAAAAAAGGGTGGCACAGAGTTGTACCCAGAATAGGATGGAGAGAAATTCCCAGCCACGGAGCAAGGCTGAGAGATTCCTTTCCAACCTGACATTATTATTTATGATTTAACTCGAGTCAAAGCAGTGACTGCAGAACCCAGCCAGGCCTGGGTGCCCCTGTTGCTGAGCTCTGAGAAAATGTGGGCAGTTCTTGTAGAGCTTAGTATCTGAGAAATTAAGTTCAACTTAATTTTCAGGCTTAGTGCTCTAAATATGCAATTACAGTGTTGCTGGAGGCAGTAATACAATCCTGGGCAGTAGTGCTTGCTTTGAAGAAGATCCACCAAGTCGAGGCTGCATAGTGCCAGGCTTCCCACTTGCTTGTCGGTGGACATGCTTCAGCGTTAATCCCATTAGACCTCTCCATTTGCCATAAAATCCCCACTTTTTCTATTTCAGAGTGCCCTATTATTTTTGGCAGTGGCCTTCACCTTGTGTGACCAACCTGCTCTAAGCTCCAAGAATCCCAGCAGCATCACTCACCTCTCACAAAGCACGGAGCCCTGAGGTTGGTGGGGAGGAGGAGGGCAGCCCTGCAGGTAATCCAGCCCAATAAACCCCTGGACTGTGGTTCCTGTGTGCCTCCCAGCCCGTGCTGCCAGGAGAAGCAGGCGGCGCAGCCGGCAGTGCCAGCAACCAGAACGTCCCCCAAGCCAGCAAGGCTTATTATGCTTCTTTTTAAATCATTGCCAAGAAAAAGGGTCCATGCAACCTCTGAGTGAGGCTTCATAAGCTCAGTTTTATGTTTGGCTAATTTGAAGCCAAACCATCATGGATTTTGCATAGAGAAATACCCCACGGAGCATCACAGACTGGGAAAAAAATATATTAAGGAAAGGGAGGACTGATAATTTTATGGCTTCCTTGAAGTTAGGCAGTAAAATGGGCTTCATTTAGCAATTTCCTTACTTCTGATTGCAATTTTGTTACCAGCGTAATGGTTTTAGATATAATTTTCTGTGAATATGGAGAAATTTTAGACACCCAGGCTTTGCACAGCGTGCAGAGCAATGCCACACTGCTGGAAGGTTCCATGACTGCCCGCAATGTAAAACGTTTGGTTTTGGAGCAGGATGCTTGGCAGGACGTGTTGGTGGCACTTGGATTTGCTCTTAAAACTGTGTTGAGCACACAGGTCTGGACAGCCCTAGAAAGGAGTGGTAGGAGCAGTCCCTGGAAAGCCAACTGCTTGGCATATTTTTTTTTAAGGATGAAGTATTTCTAATTTGAAGTCTACTTAAGAGCCCAGATTTTTACAGATAAAGTGATTACTGCGGTCTCAAAGCTCATCTTCCAAACCAGAAGCTATTACCGTCCCTTGTCCCTTAGCCTGTTGGCTAAAGTGTGTGTGCAAATTCCACCCGGAATTTCTTAGATGGGATTAAGATAAACCTCTGCTATGTTTGATCCTCACACGAGTGGTTATTTTTCACTTCACATGATTCAACTTTTAAAAAATGTATTTTACAATGCAATAATTCTCACTCACTTTTCATTGGGAAGTCATTTACAGAAGGAAAACGAACCACGGGCAGACGTTAGCGGGAGCATTGCTGACACATGCAACATATCCAACTGTTGAGGGAAGTGACTGTGGGTGAAGGAGATGCCATCACGACTTCGGCAGATTGTTTATTAGACATTAAATTGTGGACATTTTTTCTTCCAGCTCTAACTGGTCTGAGGACTCAGATAAAAAAGACATTTTTGGGGGGTTTTGAACAGAATTTAAATGCCATCAGTGCTCAATACTATTTATGTAGCATGAAGGAGAAAAGAGAAAGCACCATAGGAAAGGAAAAAGAAGGGGCAGAAACTTGAGGGAAGAAAAGGGATTTTACATTCTAATGGATGTATTTCCTTTTCAGAGGGTTCCCTCTTGGTGCCACAGCATGTACAAAGTGAACAGGAGGGAGCATTAGATGTCTTTTTGCTCCCTTTGTTTATGCACGTTGTGCACAGGCAGCCAGTAACCATCAGACCCAACCTGACAGCCTGCCGGGTGACACCGAAAGGAAGGGGCTCTCCTGGGCCAGCAGCAGACATAGTGCTGGAAATAGTGCAGAGCTCAGCTCATGGTGTGAAGGTGCTTTCATGCACCCCTGTGCGCTCTCTCCCTCCTGCATGTGCAAAGGTGCAGGGCTGCTCTTCAGATCTCCGTCTCCCTTTCCTGCTCCTGATCAGCAAAACGGCCCGGAGATAGATCCAGCCCCAGGCTGCGAGCTGGAGGGAGTGGTGTTGCTTTAGGCTCCCTGCCTGTGGGGTGACATATCAGGAGAAATAAGGCTGAGCCTGAACCAGTGCCGAACAGCATTGGAGAGGGCTGGGAGGCTGAGCTACAAAAATGAAAGCAAGGAATTTAACAGCAGTAAAAGAGAGGTTAAGGAGAGAAAGAAAAGGAGAGGAAATAAAAGTGATACGAAGGGTTAGAAAAACAGCTATGTCCAAATATTAACCTCTGCTGCTGCATTTGGACCCTATATTGAGTTAATAGCAGTATGTGGTGAATATGTGTTGGGGTGGAAGATGATATTTAATTTCAGAAATTATCCACATCATCTCAATACTGAAAACATTCAAGCAAAAGTTCTTTTCTGTGCATGCAGCCCCCCCTTGGAGTGGCTTCTTCCCCTTGGCATGCTAAATCAGGAGGAGCAGCCCCAAAACACAGTGACATGAAGGCAGTGGGAGGGCAGAGCCTGCACCGGGGCTCATTTGGCAGCTGGCCCTGGGCCCTGGCCAGCAGCAGATATGGGGCAACCTTCCCTCTGTCTGGGGCTGCTCTCGTCTCTGACACTCAAAAGTATAAAATCTTTACAGCTCTTTAAAATAAGGACTTCTTGTCTCCCTGTTGGATGTCTGGATGCTCCTGGGATTGTGTTCTTCCGTAAGTGTCATTTGTTTCAGAGCACAGGTCACAATGAGACGGCCCAGATCTTGATTTCTGGGAACATCTTTATAGGCTTGTTTTCACAGCCATATAATGACGTTATTTTATCTGTCCATCTCTTATACTGCTTCCTGATATTCAGAATTATCAGCACTACCCATCAGTCACTCCTCTGTTTTCCAGCCCTCAGTACCATCATCATCAGTCTGTAAGACAGTTTTAATATTATAGCTGCACTGATCACGGTGCCTTTTTAAGTGTTACTTCCTAAAATTATTTAAAGTCTTTGAAAAATCCTGTTGAGATGTGCAAGGCCAGCTGAGAAGGAGCAGAAGATTAAGCTAGAGTTGTATCATTATTAACTTCCTGAGTGTTCAAGCAAGGAAAGGCTGTTTGTTCTTTCTTTCTTTTTCTTTTTTTTTTTTAAAGTGATGTGGAAGAGTATCACAGAGTAACACATCTGCTTTTCTAATTGTTCACTAACGAGCCGGGGCTGTGCATCACCTTTCAGGCACCCAGGCTGCCCAGCTGCTTTCTCCCTGGGCTCGCACCAGGGTTTCTCCTGTTTTTGGACTCACTCATGTGCTTGCACACATTACCTGCTGGCTGGTCCAGGGTACAATGGGATTTAGGTGGGAGATGGGAGAGAGAGGATTACTTAGTACAAAAATAAAGAAATGGGAGGGTGCATCCTGCTTCCTCTCCCCAGCTTCCTTTGCTCAGAGAGCCCTGCTCAGCTGGGTTCAATCGGGGAAGCTGCTCCTTCTGATTAGGAAGGGCTACTGATGCATTGCACCTGCTGGCTGGTGGTGTGGGTAGGAGATGCTTGGTGGTAGAGCTGCTGGTCTTGGTGTGTCAGGCTGTGAGTGCTTTGCCTTTGGGCTTTAGCACAGTGTGAAGCTGCCTCAGTTTCTCCTATGCTTGGGGTTTCTCCCCATGTGGTGTGGAAATCCTGACGTGCTTGGTGGTATGATTTGAGCTGTAACAGAGTTCTCATGGTGCCATTGAAGCACTGCCATCAACAATGCGCTCTTCTCCCTGGAGTTCAATTAAAGCCTAAAGAAAAAATAAAAATAAAAAATAGCGGATGTGCTCTTGATAAATATATCCAGATACACTTTTCTGCAATCATCACTTATTTAGCATTGTGTTCATTGCTGGTGGTTTTTCAGCGTTGGTTACAGTGTGCATTTCAGATGATGCTGGAGATGGGCTTGGGTTCAGGATGGCTGCTCTGTTCCCAGCATAGTCTCCTCATTCACAGCTGAGCACCGTGGGAATAGATGTTGGATATTACATCTTGTTCTACTTTCTAGTAGTATTTTTCTTCTTATTATTAATATTTCTTTTTCTTGTTTTACCATGGTCCTGAGTGCCAGCCATCCTTCTTCCAGTGTTACGGTTCTGCCATGTTACATGTGATTCTCTCAATGCTGGTATATGTTAAAATAAGGTAAAAACAAAAGCTTGTTTTTGGCTGCAGGTTCAGATTAACCATAGTTAGCAGCAGAAGCCAGAGCTTCTTTAGTTTTGTGGTCAGCAGTGTCTGGGAAGGCTTTGTGGGTGTTCTGAGAACAGGCACCTCATGTTTTGCTGGGCACTGGGAGAGCTGTGCCTGTTGTATTGTCAGCAGGACAGTAATAGAGAAGCTCCATCTCATTTATGTTTGGTTAATAACCAAGAAAAGATGCACTAATGCTATAGGAAGTTCTTACAAAGCATCTGGGGCTGGAGCTGTGCTGATAGAGCTGGAGGGTTTGGAGGAGCATCCTTTGCAGAGCAGCAATCACCAAAGAATCTCTGAAGTTCCTTGTGTTAACTGTGGGGAGAGCCTAAACCAAAACCCAGTGCTTGGTGTGTTTTGGGAACCAGAGAGCCAGCTCTGCTCTGAGCAGTACCAGAAGTAGGAATCTGCATGTGGTGTCCATTTACTGGGCTGATGGAAAACACGGAAACTCCCTTCTGGCCAAAGCTGGGCATCTCTGTGAGCTAAAATTGTGGATCTGTTTGTCTAATGTTAACAGATGTAGCATAAATGAGTTCCTATGCACTTTGCTGGTTCACTAATGGCACTTGTTTATAAGTGCTTTATGTTAACAGCTATTTGATGGTGCCCATTAGTTTTTCCTAGGGTAATGTTTTATAATAAAGAGAATGCTAGCCAAAAGCAATAGTAATACGATAAACAAAAAATCCAAATGCTGGGTGAGAAATGTAATGGAGCAAGGGCTGAATTCTGGTGGGAGTTTGGTTTAATCTAAAGGTTAAAAAATGTTATAATTTGGGTTTAAGTAAATTGGCTCTCTAGTCCCAGAGGTCTCGCTCTTGTAATTCTCGTGCCTCCAAAGCTTCCACTAATGCCGATGGGAGCCTTGGGCGCACAAGAAATGCGGGTTCAGGTACTAAAGTTACAGATTGGCTTGGACCAAAACCCCTAATCCAAATACCTCCAGCTTTTGAAAGCATTTGCCAATTGGATTTGAATCTGGACACAAACATTGTGGCTTGAGCTCATCTGAGCTCACTTACATCTGTGTAAATCTGTAGTATGGCCCCGATCCAGCAAAGCACGTAAATATGTGCTTAATTTGACTTCAAGGGGGCTATTGTGCGCTTAAAGCTAAGCATGTGTTTAAGTGCTTTGCTGGACTCAAGTCCAAATACATTGGAGTCAATGAAATGACACCAAATAGTGCGGTGTAAGTGAGATATGAAATGAACCAAAATGTTTGCATTTCTACCTGGAAATGAGCACGCTGTTCATATCCTACATATCCTGCATGTACTTTGTGTTTTCATCTCTCTGCACATAATGTATTCTTTACGGTAACCTGTCCCTTCAATACAGTAAAGAAGAAATATACTTAGAATTTTCTTACTCTATTACTCATATTTCATGCAATGTGTTCTTATGCCAAGTGTCTGTTTATATATATTTATACATGTTGTTTCTTTATTGGTATTGGCAAAATACAAGAAGAAAAAAAAATATTATCCAGTTAAAAACTTGTAAACAGTTTTATCCCTCATTTAAAACGTTTTTTAAGAGTTTACCTGCCATGGTCAGGTTACTTCAACTTATTTTCAGTTTTGTTAGTCTGACCAATATGAAAAATAACTACCTTGCTTTGTTTTTAGCTGCAGATACACACATCAGCCTTGTTTACAACATGACACGTGAATTTGCCTTTATACTTAATAATTAAATGCTACTTTTGTACTTTAAGTCTCCCATTTGGTGAGCTACACAAAGCTGCCAATGAATACTTTCATGTGATGAAGTTGATATTGGTGAAAAGATGATGTATTGCTTTTTTGACTGCTGCAGCTCGCTGCAAAGAGAACACAAAAGAGTTAATTGAGTCCAGTTCTGTAAAGGTGGCACAGGCATGGGCTGGAATGGTGAACTGAGGAAAAGAAAACAAAACACAACAAGAAATAGCACTAGTGTCTGTGTGATGACCACAATGCAGACAGACAAAGACAAACTGCATGTTGCAAATGTCTGTAGCTTATTAATGAGGTAAGAGAAGCAAAATTAGGTATCAGCAGGGTTTGGCTCTGAATGAAACAGAGATCTTTTATCTCTGAGTGCTCTGTGGAAGACTCATAGGCTGTGATGTGGTGGTCAAGGCTGTGCCACTCTCAGCTATAGGAATGACTGGTGCCAGTTGGGGCACCCAGATGTGAGTCTGCTGGCTGGCTGTGGAGCGAGGAAATGTTTTCATGGGAATTGAAGAAGAAAGATGCTTTTGTTTATTTCCTCTAAACATATAGGATGTTTTGCAGTTAGGCTCTGTCTGGAGGGTGGGCAATGGTTTTTCTCCCAGCCAGTACTGGGGGAGCTTGTAGAGGATGATAGTTGCAGAGAGCAATCTGCCTGCCAGACCCATCCACAGCCCCCCTGCCTCTGCGAGGTGACAAAGCTCTGGTTAACATTAATGATGTGGATTCAACCCTGGATATGTAAGGTTTCCCTTTAAGAAAAATCACTGTGGCCTTCAGCTGCACCATAAATGCGTTCAGTGGTTGTGAAGAGATTCTGGTGCACGTACAGCCAAACCCCGAATTCCTCCTCCAGTGAAAGTCTGAGTGAGGATTGATTTCAGCTCCTGCTCCAGGCTATGCCTGAGTAACTCAGCTGATGGTGATGGCGGTTGCTCCCAATTCCCCTTGCATGGCAGTGTGTGCTCACTGCTGCTTGCCTGGTCGGGGTGATGGAGCCATCCTGCTGCCCCTGAGTCTTGTCCTTTTGGCTTTGTCCCACTGACAGAGGTGGTTCCATGGTGCTGTCCCACTTGTGGGCCCTGCTGCAGGATCCTCGGCTCAGGAAATGCCCTATAAATCTCAGTGCCTTTTGTTACCTGCTGTGGTACGTAACTTATGGCTTAAGGTAAAGAATGGGTATTTGAGGAGAGGGTGATAAACAAAAACATCCTTCTGTGCTTTCTGCTCAGTTGCTGTGACCAGTGCTCTCAGGAGGCACGCTGATGTGATTTGCAGCTTCTTGGTCACAAAAGCGAGGACAGGTCTGCTTTGCAGCCTGGCACTCCCTTGCTTCTCCATCCCCTCCGTGTCTGGTCTTGCAGGCCACTTTGCTGTGATGTTTTTGGGCTGTGGTTCATTTTCTGGAGCCTGAGAGTGGCCCAGTGTGAGTGCATTAGCAAAGTGTGGCTGTGGTAAAATGTCTCTGCATCCTGCTGCCCCTTCAGTAGGTCAGGCTATTTGTCCCACCCAGACGGGGTGTCTGGCAGCTCTGTCCGTGTCCCTCATTTTGGCATGGGAAAACCTGTTTTGTTTAGCACTGGGGAAACAATACGCATAAATAGTAATGCTTGAACCTAAACACTCCTGTTGTCTCTCTGCAGTTATTTTATGACAGGTATTTCTTTTTCCCTGAAGGACTTGTGTCCCAGCCTGCAGAATAGCTGCTGTTGAGTGGAAGCATTCCTGCTATTTTCCCTCAATTCAGAGGAAGCAATGCACTTGTTGTGTTACCTTGGTGAATCCAAAGTGGTTTTCACTTCCCTTAATTAAGCCTCCTTTGGCAACGGCCCCTCCAAGGTGGAGAGTGGAGCGTGCTCAGGAGCAGTGCCGCTGATTTGAATTCCTAAATTCCTCTCCTTGCAAACTTCAAAGGCGAGTATATTGCTCTAAGAGGCACCAATTATGTAAACCTTGGGCTATTCAGAGTGTTCCATAATTATTTATTTTCAATGACAGAGGTTTTAACCCAAACTAGACAGAAAACTGGCATTTCTCCAGTTATTAGATTCTATTGAAAATGGTATTAAACAATGGGCAGGGTAACAGGGTAGATTTGTGTTCCTTCATCTTCCTGACCTGGCCATGTGTCAGAGCTGACCAAAATTACTTTGATTTGATGGCCATTAAAGGTCATGAGCAGAATGGGATCAGATGTCTCGGCTGAGGCTGAAGTGCACAACATTATATATTGATAGTAATTAAGTTGTTTCATTTAATAAGCGCCATCAGATTTAAAGGCATTGTTACAGTATTGAGGTGGGGAGGAGGAAGGAGGCAGCCTGTATGGAGGCTGAGGGAGAGAGAAAGGCTCCGGAATGAGTGAAATATGTCCCCAGAGTAATTTTTTATTTTATAAACTGAATGCAAACCTGATGGAGAACTATGGAAATGAGCAGTTGTGCTGGATACATACACACACTCTCTCAATATTCCTATACTGTGGGTAATGAAAAGTGCCTTCAGGGATAGGGTGGCCTTACCATTCATCAGTGCCATAGCCTTAAGTGGGTAATAACTAAGAGCTCCCATATCTGGTGTGTATATAAATTCTAGCTCCTCAGTATATTTGCTGCAGACAGTATTTAATTTATACAATTCTTTAGCTTTAAAGCTGTCAATTGATAACATTCAATCTGTGAGCCTGACTGATAAAAGGGAAAGCGAAGAAGTATTCTCAGGTGGCTTCAGTACCAGAAGTAGTAGGGCCAGAGATCCCTTGGGGAGCAGTGTTCCTCTGGGTGAAGTCATCCCCTTTGCTTTCTTCTTAGCCCCTTAGGGACACAGGCTGGCCCCTCTGCTGGGTGGATGAATGTGAATATTGTCAGCAGGCAGCATGAAGATGTCGTTTTTGCTTCCAGTGCAGGTGGGAATGGCATTGTCTAGCCCCTCTAACCCCTGTGAGTTTGGGAAATGCCGAGTGGTTCAGGTGGTTCCCCATATCCACATGAAGATGATCACTGGGTTTGGGAGGGTCAGTGGTGGAACTGTTTGGCTTTTGGAAGGAGCGAGATAGGAAGGAAGTCTTCAGCATAGTGAGATAAAGGAAGGCTGGTAAGTGAGGGCTCTGCGGAAATTAGCTGTCCCATGGATGTTGAACTTGGCCAGCACCTGCAAAGGGAAGAGCTGACCCAGCCCTCTGTGCAGAGGGAACACAAATCACCACGAACAAATGATTGGTAGCAGCTGAAGCTTTTGCCCAAGGCACTGAGCACAGAGTTGGATGGGACATGTTGCAGGTGTGCAGGATGTGGTGGGGCAGCTGCTGGCCAAGGCAGTGCTTCTGGAGAGCTGTGCTCAGACTGCCCTGGTGTATGGATGCATGTCTTGCTGATAGAGAGCCCTGGAGGTTGACCTGGCTTTCAGGGTAATTTCTTCCTCTATCTGGGAGTCTTAGAAGAGTAATATCTTGCTTGTAGAAGCTTTTTTAAAAGTAATTTAATTTATTGATTGGAAGGGAACAATAATAAGAATGGACTGGCTGCAGGGCTTGTTGCTCTTGTGAGAGCCCTGCTGTGGGATGCTGCAGAGAATCCCACCCACCCAAAGTCAGAGACAGCCAATTTGTGGTGTGTCCTGTGAAGATCCGCTCTGACACCTGCATTCCAGGATCCACAGGGAACTCCACGGAGTGCCATGAAATGCAGGTGGATGAAGTTCTCTTTGTTCCTGAGCAGTGTTAAAAGCCCACTAGTACTGAGGTGGCAATGCCATTGTTAGGCCAAAAGAAACGACAAGGGTTATTAGCACTGCTAGAATACATGGGCAGGAGACATGGAGATGCTGTCCTTCAGGGTTTGGGTTTGCTGTGGGCTCTGGTTCAGGAACAAAAAAGTTTTTTGGCTAAGCAGTGCCCATTTCAAGCTGTCTATTTTTTCAGTCACCACTGAGCACCTTTTTTTGAGCAAAACAACTCCATTGGAAAAGGGTCTCAGCTCAATCAATAAGCAAACATTGAGCAGATACAAATAAACTTTGTGTGGACATTGTAATCAACCTACTGGTATGTTTTGGGGAGAACGAAGTGATTTAATGACTACTGAACATTTGGCAAAGAAATCTTCAGCTGGTTTCTGCTTTGCTCATACTCTTTCAGTGGAGGAGGATCTGCTGCAAAATGGCCCAAAGAGCATTAAAGAGCTTGTGAGCATCCAAGATGGGAAAGGGAAAAAGGGCAGACTGGCCAAATAAGGGCTGCAACAGGTCTTGGAAGCTGGAGGGCTGCAATGGAAATAAACCTGTCGAAAGCTAAACAAAATGCCTTGCACCCCAGCACAAAAGGAGGAAGGAAGGTGATCACCATGAAGGGCTCCTGTACCCTTCTAAGAATAAGTCTTCCAATATATAGGTCAGGAAGCAGTGTGGCTTCAGCTTGGATTCCTGGAGAAAAACAAATGTGATTGTTGGGTGGTATGTTAATACAGCAGGTGCAGTTTTATTTAAACAAGAGGTAGCTATTGTTTTGTGCAAGTGTGGTGATTTACAGGCTCATAGTTTATCCCAGAGGATCAGGGTGTTAAGTCCTGTGCGCGTATGTGTGCTTTACCCAGGGTGGTTGCTCCAAGCTGGGAGGAGCTTAAAGGAAAGGGCCCTGTCTACAAGCACAGAGAAATCAAAGTGCCGGGCTGTAATAGTCAGTAAACACAAGGATCTGGATTTGGGGCAAAATGGAGTTGTGGTCTCCAGCCCATGTTTTGTTCTGGGTGGATTTAACTGACCTCAGTGGGATTTATACATGGAGAGCTGGGAAAGAACTTGGCCTTAAAACACTGCTTGCCTCGCAATTCTTTTCCATGAGTAAGAACTAGCAGATATCTTAATTCATGACAGCTCTTTCAGCCCCCACCTCCAGTGCTGAGTGCAGAAGGAAGGCTGCCGGGAGCCCATCTTGCACTGCTCAGCTTTGTTTTCATCTTGGTTCTACCTGAGATCTCCTTGCCTACGTGCAGGTGTGGGCCCAGCCAAGCGCTTCTGCTGCTGCAGGTTATTTATATCTGTTTATTTTCCCTCTGCAACCTGGAGAGCATCTTTCCAGAACGGTCAGGTTGTTCTTAGCTGTACTCAGTCAAAAAAACAAAACAAAACAAAATGGTAGGGACTGAGTAAAACAGTGCATTCCAGCTCTGAAAAGCACGCTGCATTACTCTGAGCAGAGAGGGTGGAAGAAAGGGAAAAAGTGTCTGTGCTGGATCCTTCTCTTTCACTTTGCAGGATGAGGTGCCTTCACTGGGATGTGTGCATTTCCACCAAAGTGAAAGTAACGTAAAGAAACATAAAAGAAGCCTATAACTGTGGTCAGTCTCCTTCCAGCCTGGCACATTGCTGCTCACTGACTGTAGATTCCTCCATTGGAGCACAGTTCACCTTTGCCATGGGGTCCCAGCCCCAGCTGGGTGTGCAGTGCCCCATGGACGTCCCTCCCTGCCCAGTTCCACTCTGGGCTCGGGGATGAAATGGCCACTGAGTGCAAAGTGCTGCGCTGCACCTTGGCGATGGATAACTTCTGATGTGTGTCTGTGGGAACTCCCAGTGGTGGGCCGGGCAGCGCCCTGTTGTGCTGCTCATTGTCCAGCGCGGTGTAAATGACCGTCCCTTCCTCCGTGAGCTCACAGGCTAAAATTAATAACAGGACCGAAATGAAGGGTGCTTTATGAGTTAAGGCTGTCGTTATTATTTATTACTTTTTCCCATAGAAACAACATTTTATTACTTTCACTGAAGAAATCCACGTTATCAGTTTCCTTTTGTGCAACGAAACACCATTTCATTCTTTTTTAACAAACATTAATCGCGCACAGCTCGCTGTGTGCTTTGCATGCTGAAAACCCTACAGCACTGCCAAGTGTCCTTCTGCTTTTTTCCTCCTGGAGCCTTCAGTTCACCGAGTCCACCAAGCCAAGACGGCACCATCTCGGCAGGGTAACAGTGCAACACGTTCACAGCCCTGGAGCTTCTCCGTGAGCAGGCAGTCGTCTGCAGGCAGACAGTGCGTTTCTGCGTGTCAGAGGCACAGGGTTGGAGCTCCTTCTGAGAAATGGCTGAGCGTGCCACGGCCGAACCCCTGAGTGGCAGCCTGTGCTTTGCAGCCTCTGTCGTGATTTTTTGAGTTCTTTTCTTCTTTTTTCTCTCTTTAAAAAAATTTTTTTTGAAGGGTTGGCAGTCTGAGCTATTCTTAAGGATTTGGAAAAGAGCCACAAACAGGAATTATTGAACAATTGCTCTGTGAAACTTAAGATAACAGTTTGTTCCACCACAGTGGAATTGCTTTGTGGGAGAAGGAAATTATCTTTTTAGCTCTTGATTAACATAATGTGAGAAAAAGAAAATTGAAGGTTGATGGTATCTCTCATGGAAGGGAACGTATGTTTGTGTGAGGGGAAGGGGCCACGCATGTTGAGGGTGACAGAGGAGATGAATGCACTTCAGATTTTAGGTTATTTGCAAGCTAAGGCTATTTCAATGTCTGGAAAATTCCTCTGCTGCTTTGTTATGGTGTTGTTAATGCTTACTGTATGCTCAGTGTGACTCTAAACAGTGGATCATCAATGAGAACCGGTACATACTGTTGTCTTGTTGGTAGTAAGTCTGCAGGTGGGGAGGGATTTTTCTGTGCAAATCCATCTTTTTTCCATCCAATCCTGAGTTTTGCTGTTGCCGATTTAGTCACAAACACCTCCAGTTACTCTGAACAACAGCGCACCTACCTACGGTTTTATCACTAATGCTTACTGAAGGTAAACACTACCACTGAGAGCACAAGGACATTTTTAACATACCGGCCTGGTGCAGCTGACTTTGGAGAGAGAGTGGGAGGCCCCTTCAGCAGCCAGAGCACCCTGCGTTTGGTCTGTGTGCCGGCAGCATCACATACAGGTCTGATGTTGAGGGCTGCACCTGCAGAGCAGACATGTTGTGTGACTGTGGGATTGTGGTGCGGCGAGCTCTGCGTCACATGCACAGCAGTTCAGCCTTCTTCTATAGGAAAGTGCCTTATGGGTGCTCTGGAAGGGCTGTGCTCCTTGGCTTTATTTTTCACTTTAAAACGAAACTCCCAGTGGTTCTGGTAGGAGTTCATTTTCATGCTGAGGGCGTGCTCCATGTGAAATGGATGGCTCTGAGCAGAGGCTGGGGCCCTACTACAGCCCCATGGCCTGACTGCAGCAGCCTGGGGGCTTCCAAGAAGCCAGGGACAGCCTGAAGCTCTGGACTGGGCTCTATGCAGCTCTGGCCTTTTCCTGCCCCCAAGCCCTGTTGCTGCCTGGCTGCTGTGACACTCCACAACTCGGGGGAAGCCTGGGGGATGCTGACATCCAAACATGAACTTTGTGGGCAGGCCACACTGCTGCTGTGATCTCTGAGCTCGCAGCCTGTTCTTATCTGTGCTCACAACACGCCCTGGAAGATCAAAATATGCCCCCTCTGAGGCAATAGGAAAGGGACAAGATGCTTCTTTAATCACGTCTGATAAATTCTCACTTGTAATGAGAGCCTTAATTAAGGGAAATTACCTATTGGAAAAGAGTTAAAAGGGGCCCCCATACTCCTTCCAGCAAACTTAAAGACAAAAGGAAGTTTCCAACAATGGGTCACTGGAGATGCATTTCCGCTGGGGTTTAAAAAACAAGGTACTGTCTAGCTGATGAGCGGCGAAGGCGAGCAATGCTGCTTTGATGAGCCTTCTCCTGCTTCCTGATATTGTGACCCTCTTAACAAACACTACAGACTAAAATCAGCATGCCTGCGGTATGCTGTAAGAGCAGGCAGGCTATCTGAAGAGATGCCTCGCTTGCAGGATATGGTTTAAATCCTGTTTTGAATAAGGTTTACATCCTTGTCACTGAAATAATATTTTTGTACCGTAAAAATCAATGCGAAGAGACAAGCAGACAGGTTCCCCAATAAGTAAACAACCTATCTTTGAAGTCCCATTTTGCCAACTTTTTTTGTCCCATGGGATGCTCATGAGTTTGGCTGTTTAATTTTGCTTTTACACATCTCTTTTTGATGCCAATAGGTGTGCACTGTTCTTGATGTTGAAGTGCTGGGCTGGAAACCTTAAGATCAGGGCCTTGTTTTGTCCTCACTGCTCTGAAATCAGCTCTTTTGCCTGTTTGAGTGGCTTGGAAAGTTCTAGCTTCCTGGTCAGCTCTGCAGCTAGAACAACAACAGGAGGGATATTCTCTGGGTGTGTGGGGAAGGGAGAAAGAGGCTGCAGGCCCTAAAAATTTGGTCACCGCACTACTTTGGAATGAGTTTTGCATGGGCCATTAGCATGGAGTGGCTGCGCGTGGTGCTCCAGGCATAGTTCACATTCTGATCTCCCCTAAACCTGGCTTGGCTCTGGGATCTCAGCATGCCCTGCCTGCAGCAGTGAATGCTGGTGAGAAGCAGTCTGTTTTCTTCCTCATATACAAATCCCCACTAAAGCAGAAGAGCGTCCAGTTGTGCACTAAAAGTACTGAGGTTTGCTTGCTGATGGTGAGGGTGCAGTTTCAATGTCTGAAATCAACATCAGAACCAGCTGATGAACGGTGGCTGTTTGCACCCTCCATTGAGTTCACCTCATACAAAGCTCCAGACTGCAACTCCAAGCCCCTGAGATGTTCCTATCAGCATCCAAGTTGTTGGGGCTGCTCTGTTGCCAGTAAGATGAGTGTCCCCAGTTGAAGCATAACTTCTCTTCATGTTATGTTGTACTCGATTTGCTTTGCAAAAAGGGAAAACTGTTGATATATATATATATATATATATATATATATATATATATATATTTATTTTTTTCCTGTGAGTGAAGTGTTTTGTTTTGCAAAACCAGGCAGCAGTGGCTTGAACAGAGTCATTCCTTCATGCTTAGGTGTTTGTAATATTTTTATTCCTCATGATGTGAATGGCATTCAAGTAGGTTGAGGCACTGTGACCAGCTCTCCAGCACCTCTCAGTTACTGTTATCTAGAGAAAGAAGAATGTGAGGCACACAGAAGTGACGCCCCTTTCCTAGAGATCTTTCAGGAAAGCAGGGGCTGAATCAGGAATGGGGTGTGGGATGGGCCAGTCCTCATCCTGCAAGAGCTTGAGGCAGAGAGCACTGGCATCTCTGCAGGGATTTCTGCTGAGCTGGGGTGGCTCGTGCCAGGCCACCCCAGGCAGGTTGTCCAGGACCTCACCCAGATGTGTTCTGAAGATCTGTAGGGTGGAAGACTCCACAGTCTAGTTCCAGTGATGTCCTCTTAAATCAATTACTGAGTAAATTCCCCTGCATTTTTAGCTGTTGGTGAAATGCTGCATTTCCCAGCATCCTGTTTAAAAAAAATAATACCCCCAAGCCTTCATCTTCCCAGAGCTGCCACCCATGCAGGGAGCAGCCTGGTGCACGCAGGATGTGGATGTGTGTGTTAGCAATGTGCATGTAGATGGACTTCTGGTGTAATTTGAAAATTGGTTTGTTTTATACCAGCTTCAGTTGCAAACAGGAATGATTAACCAAAACAGGAGCGCACGCGTTACTCACCTTTAATTATGTTTGCAATACATCATGGTGATACGGGGGAGCAGAAAGCCGTGCTGTTTTCCAGCACGTTTGCCTCATAGCATATGGTTGTATGGAAGTGGTTTTGATGCAGAGCCCCCAGCAGCATATGGCCACAAAACCACCCTGAAGGCAAACTGTGGGCAGCAGCCGGCCCTGGGCCCCCGAGGAGCCCATGTCCCTGCCAGGCAGTGGCAGTGGGGCTGCACGTGTCACCGTCACACTCATCACTGTAATTTTATATTTGGTCTGGGACGCTGGCGTGTGAGGTTCTGGATGTAAAAGTCAGAAGAGATATGGTTCCTGTAATGTCTGCAGAGATCCTTGTGTCGATAAGGTCAGCAGCAAGTTAATAGATTTTTATCTTCTCATCACATGAACTTAATATAGTGCAACTGTTGGAGGGGAGGGGAGAGCCCTCCTTGCTGCTATTTCCTGATGTGTTTTGAGGGGGTTTAAAAGAGAGGGTGTGCCTGAAAAGACCCTTTTTGCTCAAAGTGAAAATCAATAGTTCAAAAATATAACAAAATACTCGAGTGCGAACCAAAGGCTACATATTGCGCAGTCACCACATTTAAAAGTAATTACAGTGGGGGAAGAAGAATGCATTTCTCTGTGGAGGTGATGAAGTGGCTGGAAAGGGGGAACAGCGATTTCCCACCTGTGCTCCCTGCAGCACCAATGCATGCCACAAAGAACCACATGGTGCCAAGGAGCAGGATGGCAGGTTTATGCTACAAAAATAACTAGAAGAGATGCTCAGCACTATTCCTAAGTCCGTATGTGTAGGGATTGGAGGCCCTGACAGTACACTCACAAAAACCCCAGTCGAGGAGGTGAGAGCATTGGTGGGCTGCCACTAAACTGGGGATGAGAAGGGGGACAAGGAGATAAGGACAGAAAGATGCTCTGGCTCTGTATTTTGCCATGAAAACCTGGTATCGCTCGTGTTGCAGCCGCCATCCAAATGGACGGATGGAGGAGAGGGGCTGCTCCTGGGGCTGAAATACGGCATCGCTGTCAGGGGCGAAATCCATGGAGGGACACCGGCGGGTCACGCTGACTAGTAGGGCTCAGCGATCAAACGTGTCACACCTGTCTTGGCCACGGGTGCAGGTGTTCTAGGTCAGCTCTCGCTGTGGTTATCAATCGCTGACAGTTGACAGTTTAATTTTACACCACAAGTACCTCATTACTTGTGTAGGCACTTGAAGAACATGTGGGCACTGGGTTGGATCAGTGATCAATGACAAAGGTTGCGCAGGGTGCAAGTGGTAGCAGTAAAAGTGAAGGTCTCCGTGCATGAGTTGGCAGTGGTGGGGATACATGACAAGGGGAGTTTAGCTGACAAACAGTCTGTCAGGGTTGGAAGAATGGAGGCTCGCTGGAGAGCTGGCGCTCCATTATAAAATACTGCTCGCCATTTAGAAAAAAAAATAAGAGGGGGGGTACTGGCTTTGAAAAATGTTTAAACAAATTTAATGCATGTGGGGGGCTGTAAATTTTTATTCTACAAGCAGTTATTCCGCGACACGGAAGCATCCAGGTGTTGAGGAATTTTGTGTGCAGACAAAGCGGAGATGCTGCTTTGCAGGGATGTGTGCGGGCGCTGCTGCGGGGCTGGTGACTCAGTGGGTGTGGGCGAGGGGTGCTCAGTGCAGACCTGTGTCCTTCCACATGGATCCCTCCTCCCCATGTATCGATAGGATGACTCGCTGTGAAAAAGACTGTGACAGATTTCTTGTGCTGCAGTACGGAGAATATGTTGTTTCAACACACTTTGAAGTGGGGCTTTAATCAATACCATCCAACTTTCTGTTGTGTTGCATGTTTTCCTCTGAGGAGTTCCTGACATTCTTTTGCACGTCAAATCTAGCAGGCGGATTATGTCACTGTGGCGATGACTGAGGAAAGAGACATATGGCATTGGTTTGGTACAGCCGTGTATCTTGCATTAGGATGTAAATCTTGTTTGCTTGAGAAACCGCCTTGAAAGATACTTTGCTCGAGGTATAACATAGCCACGTTATTGAGTGCACCTTATAATAATTGATATGGTGGGAATGATATTAATGAAAATAATGTGAATTTCACCCAAAGTGCAGTAAATAAGGAAAAGACTAATAGTCTTTGCCCTTTGCTGAATTGAACACATCTTAAAAAAAAGGCTCCTTGATTATTTCTCGCATGCTGATTAGGTGTAGGCTAACTTTGATCACATCACCTACGGTTCCCACTGAAGAGACACGTGCGGTGCAAGTCATGTTCCTTTGGAATTGTTAAAATGATTGAACAAGCGACTCAGAAATCACAAGGCTTGAAAAAATGAGATGCACACTCTCTGTTGGTGCTCTGCATAGATTTAATAGCCATGCTGGAAAGCCCTCAGGTGTTGGGTGTGCTGCAAAGACATCCCGCTCCCACCGCCCTCTTTGTGATGCCAGCAGCTCTGGGTTTTGTCCTGAGGAATAGTCAGTCCTTAGCAAATGCCAGTGGTAACAAATGGAAAAAACTTTGCTATGAATGGCAACGAGGGGCCTGAGTTAACTTGATGGGTGCCTGTACCCTTGAACTGTTCAGTAATTTCTGAAGAAAATCCATGCTTCTGTAGAGTCTGGGGTTATTATGGGTGTGGATGTGTTGAGCTGTTGAAGTGTGGTGGCATTGCAGAACTGGGGCGAGAAGGAAACATGGGCAACGATGAGGGAACAGAGGAAATGGGAGGAGAAAGGAGGGAACAACATTTTCTCTCCTTGATTCAAGGGCAGTGTCGTAAGGATCCAACGTGTTACACAGATCTGGGAGGGCTGTGATGAGGGAATAAAAAAATAACAACTTGAGGAGAGATGGGAGGAAGTTTGAGGCTGTAAAAAGATGTAAATTGGAGCTTGGTTGCTACTATGGTTCACTGAGTAAAAATGGTCTGGAGAAGTAGTACAGAGGAGCAGACCCTCCACGGGGAGGTAGCGAAGGAAGAGGCAAGGCAAGGAAAAGTACTTCAATGTAATTAATGATAATACAGATTATTCTGACAGAACTTTAAAAAAGCCAGGGTTTTCTAAATGGTTGAGGGTCCATCTGAGCAGAGAGAAATTGGAGGATCATCCAGTGCAGTTGCTGTAGTATAAATGGAGAACACTTTTTGCTAGAAATTAATGATACCAGAAAATATCTCGGATAAATTTCCAAGTGCTGCAGTAACCTGCAGTTCTTGCAACACCGCTGACTTCCCTGAGGTTTTGTGGTCAGTAGGGGGCAGGGAAAAGTTTGTGTATTTAAGGAATTATTGGGCCAGAAGTTTCCCTTAGTGACACTGGTGCAAATCCAGGGCAATCCCACCAAAGCTAGAGGTCGCCCTGGCTTTCCACTGGGTGCAGTGACTTGGGTTTGGCCCATGGGGGGTGCTTACAAAAGCATGACCTTGCTATGGTTGATGTTGTTGGGAAGAATTGAGAGAAGCTGGCTGAGCTGCTGCTGGGGTGGCAGTGGTCATTTTTCTAAGTGTTACTTTAAATACAGGGGATTTTCCTTTAATGCTTTTAATTCAGAGCTGAGAAGTGACTAGTCTTTTCTAACTATGTCAGGATCCTGTTATTTAGCTTGTTTTTTATTCCTTCCTTCTCTCCTCTGTCTCCAAGCCACTCATTCCCCCAGTGTGCTTAACCTGAACCCCACATGACTTCATTGTACCCAAGCCCCTGAAGACCGCAGTTACCATAAGCGATGCTGTAAGAGCCTTGCATGCATGGCCTGCCCTATGGCATCTCCAGCCCTTCACAAGGAGAGGACGTGTTTGGTGTGTTTGTTAAGGATCAATGCCAGTTTACACCAGCTGAAAAACTAGTCTGGTGCTTCAAATCCATTTTATACATGGCACTGGTAGGTTGTGTACATGGCCCCACGGATCTTCTCGTGGCAAAGCTGTGCTGGGTGCTGCTTGGGTTATTTAAAAAGCATGTTTTCCCAGTGTTTATAGGAGAAAAACAACCGATCTCTGCATAGGACTGTTAACTGCTTCACATGTTCACATGCCTGTGCCTTTGGAGATTTTTATTGTGCTTACGCAACTGTGAAGTGCATATCTGTAGTAACTGGCAGTACGGGATAAAACCATCAGGAGGAGAATTTCAGGCCTGATGTGCAAACTAATTGCAGCTTTTATTTTTCTGATTTGCGTGAACATTGGGTTGTTCTTACTGTGATGTTAGTAGGTGGTCAGGCATACCTTTGTGTACCACTGCTTCCAGTGGGGCCATGGATACCTCACAGCTCCCTTCTGCTGGGGGTGGGTGGCAATTTGAGGATATGTAGTAGGAGTGGGATATTTTTCTGGTGAGTGGAGAGCCCAAAGGGTGCTGTGGTGGCAAGATCTGAGGCCAGGAGGTGCAAGCTCTATTTGAAAGCCCTGTCTGATTTGAAGGATGAAGATGAGGTGATGGGATCAATGGGAAAGTGATAGCAGGTGGGGGGCTCATGGCAAGCACCTTGAAGAGAAGCATGGTGATGGATTTCCTTTACAGGGAAGAAGTGCACACGTCTTTCACCAAACACAAAGAGGTGACAGTCCTGGAGGGCTGGGGACAGGTGAGGAGTTGACATCTCAGTCCCACAGCTTGAGCACACAATGTGAGTGTGTTAACATTACTAGCCTTTGAGCAGGTAGCAGAAAAAGCATTTTAAAGGTGTATTCCATTGTCCTTAACGTGTGAAAGAGGCACAAGTCCCCACGGGGTGCTTGGTGGGAGCAGGGTGCAGGATTGGGGTGTGCTCTACGAGTACATCTGCCCCAGTGTACGTCACTGCTGCCCATATTAGGTGGTCTTTAATTTGGCATTACATACTCGGTGCTTGTCTGCAGCTCATATGATTCAAAGTTCTCCATGGGGTCTAATGTACAAGGCTTGCCCTGTTTTCATTAGGTTTCCCGAGCTCTCCTCTGCTCTCCCCAGTGTCGCAGCACAAAGACACTTTTGTCAGCCGACGTTGGACTCTCCTCAAAATCCAAGCACTTTCAGGAAAGGACTTGGAAGTCTATCTTCTCAGTTTCCATATCCCTTTGCCCTCTGCTCTGGCATTTGGTTTGATTGGTTGTAGTCCCCCCCTTTTTTTTTTTCCTGCTGCTTTTTTGCTAAGTTGATCTGCCTGCTCCAGTCTATCTTGGAAAAAAAATGTCTACTGAAAATCATGCAGCATATATCTCTAAATTATTGCACGCTTTAAAGCATTAACTCCTTCTGTTCTCAGCTGGTTTAAGTATTAGGACTGAAATCATGATAGGAATGTTAAAGGATTGTTATTATATTTTATGTTCACTGCCACAAGTTTAGTAAGAAATTTAATCCCCTTCTCCTGCACTCCCGCTCTCTGCCTCTCGAGAGAAAGAAAGAAAGAAAGAAAGGGGGAAAAAAAAAAGAAAACTGGCACCAAACTTCCATTTGACTTGGCAACTTTTTCACTAATGTGATTTGATATGCTTTACTAGAAAGGGTAACGTGCTAATGTTTCAGAAGAGGCCGTTTTGCTATTAGTGAAAGTATGGTATAGAAAACATCAAGCTTTGCTATTAAACTCTTCAGTCAACAGATTTATAGCCTATTCTAAGTGGTAATGATATAATGGAATGCAATCATTTAATATTGGAAAATATGTTTGGTCTGACGTTTCAGGGATTCCAGGAAACACTGTTATTTATGTAGCTACATCTCTGCAAAAATTAAAAACAGGAAAATAAAACATTACAAACCCCTCAGACAGAGAGTCGGAAACCAAGATGCTTCCGTAATGTATTACATATAATCACGTTTGATATTTTCCTTTATCTGTTTCTCCAGAATACGGGTCATGATTTATGGACCCCCCTCCCAACACTGACACACAAACAGAGCGGCTGCGAGCTGTTTGGTTTCACGTGTTTTTAAGCTGGTTTGTAGGTTTTTCGGGCAGAGGTGAGAATAGTATTTCTGCCTATGGGATATAATTATATTACTTTTACTACAGAGGAGGACATAGTTCAGCGCAATGTTTCAATTAATAATGTACTGTCAGCTCTGAGGGATGATAGGAAACTGCACTGGCTCGGAATTATCGGCATCAGTTGGGGCTGCTTCTCTTTTTCTTCCTTTTTTTATGTGTCGGATCGACAACGCGGTTTTTGGAGAATAATATTTTGCTTAGAAGTAAAATGTGACATTCTTGCAAGGCTGATTGGGTTACTTGGAAGAGAAGGAGTTGGTTCCCTGCCTTAAATGAGCAGATGTTAAGCTCCTTCCATTATATTTTAACATCTAACATCTTGCACACACCTTTTAATTGTTAATGTGACTGGGCAATAAAGTCGGTGTCTTAGGGGAACTAAGAATAATTTTCCCAATTTCATTTCTCTAAGCAGTTGCTAGGAAATGAAGTGCTTTGGTTAATAATGTATTTAAGATATTTGCCGTGTCGTGGTTCAATATTTGTTCTGTATTTACATGAAATTCTCATCAAAAGGGAAGGCATAATTAAAATACATGTAGTTTTTGGTTGCACTTAGCACCGGCTTGAAGCATACCACTAAAAATCATAAAATCATTTTGCAGACGAATAGGAAAATATTATTTGAAATCTGACAAGGTTTATTTGAAATAATGCTTACTTTTAAAAATAACTCCTTTTAGATCTCACAGTTCTACGCTTCTTACCGAAAAATGGTTTCCCAGTAGCATACATATCCTATATCAATGTAACTACATTTATATTGTTATAAATTTTTGAGGTTGGATTCTTGAGTTTTGAAATTAAATAACTACAGTTAACTGTATTAAGTGTTGACTTGAATTTGATCAAAAATAAGAAAAGCACTTATGACAACCTCTGTAAATGCTTAAATACTTTAGTTGTGTTTGTGAGCATTAAATTGTATTATAAGGAGCCAACACTGAGTATATACACTCCTGTGGGACAGCTTTGACTTTTGGGAGATTAAAAAATCGTGTGTTAATGAAATTCTGCAAGTTTTTTATTTAATAGATAGTGCTTTTCGGGGTATGCAAAGTAATGAGGAGCGGAACGTTATATGCATCTTTACACTCACGCCGCATAATGTATATAATTACTTGGAGAAAATGCTTAACTTTAATGGGGCGTTTCTTGATCATATAATAGGAAAACTAACAGCTTTAATTAAGATTTATGAAGCAGAGAGGTAATATATTCTGCTAAATTAGGTAACTATTGGTGGGCAGTGTGTTTTTAAGCAATTAAGGGCCCAATCCTGCGGCTCAGGGGCTGTGTGAGGAGCTGCCAACCACTGCCAGCAGTCCCTTTGCCATGTGAGCAAGGACTGCAAAGCAGGATCCTGCCTCTGCACTGCTTTCTGATCCCTAAAGCACAGCACAAAACTTCTGTGCACCTACCAGGCTCACTGCTGGCTTTAGGCACCTTGTTGGGGTGCTTTTTCCCTGTTCCTAATACTTGGCAAGTAATAACTACCATCCGGATGAAGGCAGCATTCCATCTGATAGAGCTGGATCTGTCTCTCTGGGGTATCTCCAGGCAGCCCTCATCACTGCAGTGGGTACCCCAAGACTGTTTGGGATGCCTTGGAGCTGCAAAGCAAACTGTGTGGCGTTTTCCTCTGAGAACTCAACTGACCATCTGAGGAGAATCATGGAATCATTGACAGGGGCAGGGTGCCCGGAGGAAGATGTGCTGTGTTGGTGGGCAGCATGCTTGCAGGTTCGTCTCATCTTCATGGAGCTGGAGGAACAGAATTGGCAGAATTTAGTGATTATTCACTGTATAGGTAGTATTTCTAGTGCTCGCTGAAACAGATGCTATTCCCACTATGCTTTGGGAAAATTCATTATTCTTATTTTGCAAAACATGGAAAGTGAAACAAAGAGCCTTGACTAAGTCTGTGGGTTGGTCACTCTTTCTTCTGAATTGTGAAATAGCTTTTAGTTTTTACTTCTCTAAGTGCCCTTTGAGCCCACGTGCACCACGGTCATGTATAGGAATGACCTGGTCTACAACAAGACAGGTTTGTCTCCTGGTGTTTTTGTGAGTGCTTATACTAGGTTTGTGTTTAACACAATGTGAAAGCAGTCCTTGAAAACATGGCCTGGAGCACAAAGCCCAGTGTCTTTTAAAATATGAAATATCTCATGATTTTTAGGTCTCATAATTCAAGACACTGGGATCCTGTACGTTGGCAAGGGTACTCCCAAGGGATTCAGCGGTACCAGCCTGCCATGCCTGAGAGCTCACATATCATCAAGACAATCTTTCTAATGAATTTGGCTTGGGAAACCTGTAAGCACTGTACAGGAGAGGAGGACCGTGGGAAGTACATTTTAAAAAATACATCCTACAGGATAAATAGGCTTTTTAAGCTGAAAATAAACAGATAAAGAAAACTCACTTAGGCGAAGGACGCATAAATTACCTTTACTCTGAGGATGCAGTAAGTTAATCGTCCTTTACGTTCAAAACCTCTATATGCTGGAAGTCCGTATTTCATGTCCGATCACAAGAATGCCCTCTTTGACTTCCCCGTGCCTGCAGTCGTGCCCTTTCCTGAGAAGGGTCCATTTGTCATGTGGGGAAAGAGGGTTTAATTAACTAGGGAAAATGTACCTAAGGTGGAAACTGTGAGCTCTGGCAAGGTTTCCATAGAAAACGCATGAAAAACATGTATAGATGTTCCTAAACTGGTTTTTTTGGGGTGTTATTTTTTTCATGAAAAGACTTTTTTTATTGTTTTTTTTTTTTTTTTCTTTTTTTTTTTTTCAGTTCCCCACTTTGCTCTTCAGAACCCAAAGAGAGTCTCTTTTATGTTGGATTCCCATCTGTCTTACCCTGAACAAGTGTGGAATGGTGGAATGTGCATTTATCCCACACAAAAAATACATTTTTCAAATTCACTTTTTCCCCTGTTTCCTCTTTCCCTCTGGGAACACAGCAAATGTCTCTGTTGTGCACTCAGAAAGGAGTCAAGGTTTTCAACAGGGAGGAGTCGAGAAAAAAGGCGGCTGGCAGATCCTGTGCTAAAATTCCAAGTATTTCTTTAAAACAAACAAAATTGAAACAAACAAAAGGGAAACTATCAAAGGAAAGTGTTTAAGTTACTGGAACGCTAAGGGAAGCCTTAATTTTCATGCCAGCAAAACAGTTGCATGAGTTTTATAAGAGCTTTGTTTACTGTTGTACTCAACAACACAATCGCTTACTAAAGAAAATGCGTCAATCTGCAGCATATAGAAGTTGTCCATGGGAATGTGACATACACACAAATGCATAATGGATCTGTCTGCAGCTTTCACTGTGTTTTCAGATGAACAGAAAACCCACAAAGGTTTCTTGTCAGCAAACCCACAGCTGAAATTTGCAGAGGTGCCCGTTGGTGTCTTTGGGTCACGAGCTGCCCTATAGGGGCTGCTTGTTCATGCACAGGTATTTGTTGTCAGTGCGAGACTTTGTAGCCTTAGTTCTTTAATTTGTAACTATTTGTTTAATTTCTCTAAGCTCTCAGTTGCTATTTAATTAAGGCTTGCCAGACCATCACCATGTTCTCCCTGACAAAATGCGACTGAAGCTGCCCAGTGACTCTGCAGATGCCATTGTGCTTAGAGAGATGCTGCTTTGAGAGAGACATCTGACAAAGGATGGTTTTGCTGCTGTTAAAGTTGGTAGCAAAACTCTCACAAATGGGTGAAAGAAGTGCTGGACTCGCTCTGCCCTGTGCGTGGCCACAGTCCGCACTTTTCTTCCAGAGGCATTTCCTAGGAAATCTGCTCTTATCTTCTGAAGCTGTGAATTATTCTTCTCTGGGCTGAAATAAGATGATGTGAGGACAAAGGGACAAGGAGTAGTGGAGTGACAGAAATGGCAGGTCCTCTCACAGGGCTATGGAAATGTCGACACTTTTGCAGAAGGGATGAGAGAAGCCTTCTTTCTCTTTACATGAAAAGCATGGGGAGGAAAGGGAAAGGGCTGCTGCATTTCTATCATCTATAATCCTCCACTTAACCTATGAATTAGCCCTTGTGTGAGCAGAAAGGAAAGTTGGTGGCTAAAACATAAACCACCCCCCGATGTGGGTACAAGTCTTCCTTTTCCCATCCTGAACACTATGCATAACGGGCCCCTTGAATTAAGGAGATACATTAAAAAGGAATCCTGTCTGGCTTGCGCCATTTTCTTCTTGGCTGTGTATATATTTGTGTAACATTCAATACCTTGGGTCCAACTTTTTTAGAGCTGGTTTTGGGGTGTAAGATACAATTTTAGCCTACTAATTCTGTGCCCACTTGAAACTGCTGGCAAAAAAGTAGGGAGTGGATTTCTAATTGCCCATTGGTACCCAAACTGCAAGTTAGATCTAGTGACAATGAACACTGCACTTCTCAGCGAGTGTGAAAGTGTGTGCATAGTTACCTATAAACAAGCCTGAGCCAGCAAAAACAGAGATGGAGTTTACAGTAAAAAACCCCTTAGAGAGCTGGATAATTTGGCCAAGGACACTCTCTCTACTGAAGCAGATACCATATATTTTAAAGGAAAGTATGAGAGGCTTTGAAATAGACAGGTATGAGATAAATTCTCTGTAGGCTGCCTCGCAGGGTGAGATTCAACTGGTCTGGCTTGAGCTGTTGGTATGCCAGGTATCTGGCTGGATGTGGCAGCCCCAGCCCTCCGGGTCAGTGACAGAAAACCACAATGAGCTTATAGGTTTGGGTTGGGACATCAAACGTCTTTCTCCACTGACTGCAGAAGGAGGCTGGGTACCACCCTGGGAGATGTGTGTCCCCTCAGGCTGGCTGACATGATCTCTGACCACATTGAAGTCAGCAGCTGAAGAGATGGAACTTCTTTGGAATTTGTGGTTGTTGTTCATTTGGAGAGATGCTGACACCTGAAGGAGCGCTGCCACCTCACGAGTTCACCTTCCTACTTGGAGGTGGTCTGGCTGCATTTGGGCTCTGGATCAGTTTTATGAGTCCTCTTCTTCCAGGGCTTGGATGGATCCAGATAGGCAGGAACAAAGATCCTTGGTCTGGCTAATGTGTATTTATTAGTGAATCCTTGAATGAAGAACAGCAAAAGGTGGACTCTGTGCCTTCTGCTCTGTTGCTGTTGCTGCAGGGTTGCATGTAGGAGGTTTTCTTGCTTGCTTCTTGGATGGCAGCTGCTTGGTGTTGCAAGCAAGGAAGTGGTGGTGGTGGTAGATTTGTTTGTTTGTGCAATAAGGAGAAGATGAAACTGTATATGAGTCTCATACAAGAGTAGCTGTGAGTCCACTTCAGTGAGTTGGCTTTTGTTGTGAACAAACTTTGCACAAAGAAACTGTCCTATCTCTGGGCAACACTGCCAACACCACGATGTGCCATCCTCGCTGAGATGCTGCTTAGAAGAATATCACCTTTATCTGAGTCCAGGAAAGCCTTTGTACTGAAGGAGCAACATGTGTTTAACAGATAATAGCTCTGTATTTGAACAGTGCCAGCCCACAATACTGCTGGCTGTGCTAAGTGACGTGCCATTTTTTATTATGTAGAGGGAAATTTTGCAAATATGCCCAAGGGTGAGGCAACATCAATAAGCAGTGAATGAGTGCTCCATTACACTCATTTCATTTCGTAACTTCTGTTGGGTCACAGGGGAGCTGCTAAACAAAACAAAACCACATCTCTTGTATACTGTCTATATATAGTCCTACCGGGTTTTACGTTTGTCCTAGGGACGAAGAACAGCATGTCCAAACCTGGAGGCTGTGGCTGAGTGTGTACTTGGGCCCTGCTCCCACAAAGGTTTGTGCGTGTTCCTAACTTTGCTCATTTTGAACGCAAAGAAGCTTTGGTATAATGAGGCTACTCATGGGTTGTAATGGGAAATGTCTGTAACCTGTGCAGATATTTCTTCCACGCACTCATAACCCTCCCGCACGTACATGTGCGCTCACATGCACAATGTGTGTTTGTACTTGTGTGGTGTATATATATCCCCGAACTGAAGGAAAAATGTTGACCTTTGCCTTTCAATTGCCTATCCAAATGTGGCTAAAATAGTATCTTATATAAAATAACCTGATTGTGTGTTTCAACATCAAACAAAACTACTGGTGGTGGCTGGCAGTCCCCGTGACTGTGGCCCCTTCCCTTCCACATGGGCTCTCACACCAGAGCCTGTGAATGCTTTTCCACCCGCACACTAAAGCTTATGACTGCACAACCATCATGTATTTATTTTCCCTGTGTTGTATCTAGAAAAATATTATTTCTTTGTTTTTTTGGTGGGGGGGAGGGGGTTGATTGGAAGGAGGGATTAAAACAATTTATGTGGGAATATGCACAGATATTAAGGAAAGTTAGAAGCTGTATGGCCTGTTGTCATCAAACAGTGGTCAGGCTGGATTAAAAGCAGTCACAATAGTTTATGACAGACACTTTCATAGCCATTATAACAGGTTTTCCAGGTTTTGGCGATCAAAAATCATGAATCAGGTGTCTCATAAGTATGAAAGCTGAAGAACGTGAGTTTCTTTTTGGATTTCTTCAAGGCTTTGAATTCCAAGTGTACCTTGTGTGAGAATTTCAGGTGTTCTCCTGTCTTGAGTTTGTTCTCACAGCGAGTTAAAATTACTTAAAACTCTCATATACTCACACGACTCCAAGAGCTAAGGCCTTAAAAAACCAAAATGCTTGTTATTAGCACAGATGCTAAATCAGAAGTGTTGGTGGCACATCTGTTTGTGTTGTAGATATAGCATAATTTGTGAGTTTCTACTTGCTGCTATCCTTGTGACATCTTATCAACCCCATGACAATACGGGTGGTTGAATTCATGGTGTGCTGAGTTGGTTAAAAAGAATTTAACCTTTTGATGGCGGAGGATGAGCCACTGAGACGTCCCTCCCAAATGGCCTCCGTCAGTTTCACAAGTCTTGCAGTGCAAAAGGCATCCCCTGCCCTCACAGCAGATTAAAAGGAACTGGTGAAAACAATACATAACTTTTTTTTTGATTATTTAGAACTTGCAGCAGAAACGTGCTCCTTTCAGCCTTCCCTTTACTTTACATAAAATTGTTATGCATTCTAAGTAGTAGCAGCCTGGGCCTCTTGACCTCACAAGAAGAGCTGTTACTATACATTTAACAAAAACAAGGTATTATGTATTAGCCTACACATTTTGCAATAGCTCCAGCAATTTAGTAACTACAGTCCAATTTAAACTGTGCCTGGAGGCAACAAAAATTGCACAAAATGGCAGCTAATTTATAGAAGGGAGAGAGGAAATATTTGGGGGTCTATTCCTTCAAGCCATCTGATTCGTATTATTGACTCATTTAGAAAACAGAAAGTGAGCAGAGACAAGTTTTTAAGGAGTTTGGTTTCACACAAATGACTTGCAATTGCAGCCCATTATTTTTATACCAAGACTTCATTAGTCATATCCCCGTCAAACCTGCGAGCAGTGTCAAATGTTTGCAGAAAGCACACCAGGACAGGTATGGAACTCATCAGCCCATGGCAAAGGTCGCTCTCATTAAGGAGTCAAAATGAAAACTTTCAGTGTCTCCAACACATTGCCCAGACGCTCCTGCCCCCACTTCTGAAAGGCAGGGCTGAGCAAGCACCTCCTGCTCCCCAGACATTCAAATAAGATCAAGATGACAGGGCAAGAAAATGAATAGGATTCTTAACTGGCTGTACTTTATAATATGGTACTGATTGGAAACAACCAGAAAGTTGTTTGCCATGTCTACAGTACCGTTTCCTGAGGTTAAACACAACATCTGAAATGAAGCAATTAAGTTCTCTTGAAACAAACAAACAAAAAAGTTGGGGAAGAAATAAAACAAAAAAAGAAAGGATGCTGTCTCTGCGCACCAAACATGGATTGTGGTGACTGAACCCAACATTTGTGTGAGCCTCTTCCCACCTGGAGGCTGGCCTGGGACACTGTAGCTGTACCACTGGGCTGGTTGGGGCTGGCTTTCCAGCTGTGCCATGACTGATGTGTTTTGTGGAATTTCGAGGAATGGAGATAAGAATAACAAAAATCCATTCACCAGTGCGTGCTACACAGGCTCAGCACAAAGAGGTGAAGGGAAAATGTGTCAATATGCTCCCTGTTTGTGGAAGGTTTGCACTATGGCTTGTTTTCATCTGTGGGCTGTCATCAGCCTGAATGAAGGATGCTGTGTTGGGCCTTAAAAGCTATTCAGAGCATCCTGGCAATGAAAAGGGATTCCCTTGTGCTGCTTTGCACTGGGACAGAGCATGCAGAAAATGTTTATGTTACAGAAGATTTGCTTATTTAAAAATATTGTCCATAGGGTATTACATAAAATAGCAGAAATGCTTTTAGGAAGTTTTTTTTTTCTAACTACTCAGCCTGTGCAGACTGAGATTCGCAGGCTGGGCTGTGCCCAGGGCCACCTGGGCTGGTCTGTGTTGTCCTTGCAGTGCTCCGGCTGCTGGATCTGATGTCTGTGGGCGAGCTGTGATGTTCTTGGTTATGGGCTCAGCTACAACTGGTGTCCACACCGAACCTCCCTATAAAACTGTTCACAAGAGTGTGGGGAGAATCAGTTAAATCACAACGCTGCAGGATGAAAATGTGAGAAAAATAAAATACATTTCTAAAGAAATATATATAACGAACCCTACTGCTTTGCAGCAGCCTAGTTGCAGGTCTCTATCTTTGCATGTGGGCCAGAGGGATGTAGGTGCTATTGTCATTCCCTACATAAAGCTGTTGATGCTGTTGGATATGTTGCATGTAGGAAGATGCGTGTATCTGTTGTGCATCAGCATGAATATTTGGTGTATTTGCTCACAGTTTGGTGTGTTTATCTCATTGCCACGTCTGTTCATGCCTATGCATGTGTGCTCATAAAGTGGAAGTGCTTGAAAACCTTTCTGACAGCTGGAGGCAGATTTCTGGAGTAAAACAAACCAAAACCAAAACAAAACACAAAAACCAACCAAACAAAACCAACCCGTTTGTTTGAGTGTGACCATGTGGCTCTCAGTAGCCAACTCTGCCTATCAGAAAAATGGCCAAAGCTCCCAGGAGATGGAAAAGGAAGGTTGTAGGAGATACAGAAAGCATATGGGAAGGAAATATAGCACCACCGGTGCTAGATTTGGCTCCCACCCTTTTGCTGGGTCCTTCATTGCAATGGGATCAGTGTGGCCCTTCTGTGGGCACTTGGGATACCCGAGCCCTCACCTGCCAGCCCGCGGCCTGTGCGCTCAAGCGGTACATCCTGACGGCCAGCCCGTGATTGATGCCCTTGGCCGAGAACTTCCCTCCTGCCCATGCAGGAAACAGGAGGGCCGGGGAGATAGCGCTCGCCTTTCTTTCTCAGTCTCTGCTTCCTAACTCTAATCACCTTCTGCTGTGGGAAAGAGATGAGATGCGGCCTAAAAAACAGATCATTGTCCGCCTCCTAGATTAATGCAGAGAAAGCAGTATTGTCTGCTGAATGGATAAACCTTCCTCCCGTCACTCAAAACCTAAATTCAACGCTACTTCATTTCTAAGAGGCTTATCTTCCTTGAATAGACCCTTGCAGCTCAAGTAAGAGGCGATGTAATGAAGCGTGTTTTTTTCTTAAGTGAGAAACCTGCTGCAAAGAAGGGGTGAAGCCTGTGCAGCTGTTCTAAAGGGCCTTTGCAGGCTCTCGAAATACTTGTCATTTATCTGGTCTTGCATGACAGCAAATGAGAGAAGATCAAGTTCAAAATCTGCCAGTGCGGCTCTCAGAGCTTCTTCATCTGTTAATTAAATAATGGTCGTTAGTGCACAATGCCCTGCAGCAAGGGTGGGTACGGTGTGGGGATGGAAAAGGGGATCTAGGGGCTGTGGATAAGCAGATGGTCCCCAGGAATGTCTGTGGTTGCTCCCCAGGGATGCCTCGGTATGTGGCTGGGGGAACTGGTGGCATGAGGCAGATAAATAAATGCAGAGAGGCGTGCTGAAATCATGGTAGAATATATCCCTTTTATGCAGTGGAGCAATTAATTCAGTGATTTCCTACAAAACAGCTCTTTTATTCTTTTTCTTTTTTTTTTTCTTTTTTTTCTTTTTTTAATCACACATGCTACCATTGCCACAAATAATGACCTATTTGCTCTGCTTTCCTGGAGCTTGCTGAAGTAGAGAGGTAACTTTTGCTTTTAGGCCATTTTGGTGAATGTAGGCTCTAAATTAATATTGGTGGCAAAACATCAGAGGGCAAATCCAGGGATGTTCATTCAACTCTTGGTAGGTGAAAACTCATACTGGTGTCAAAGAGAAGCTCTGAGGGGTGAGATACAAGATTGGGATCTGAATTCTTGTGGGCAACACAGGAATTTTTCCTGCTGTGGATGCAGTAATTTGTTTTCCTTTTAATAGCTCACATATTTTTAGTTTTCTCAACATTTGCAGATAGACTTTACATAAAAGCATTGATCTTGACTGCCTCATTCTCTCATCACCAACATGGTGGCCTTTCTGGTCCCACAGTCACCACAGGGACTGTGCCATCCAGTCTGTGCCTCTGTGGCTATGGGACACGTCCTCAAAAGCCCTTCCTTGTTTCTTTCTGATACTGTGAGGTTCACATCTATTTAGCTCATGTGTGAACACATAGGAATGATGTGAGGTTGAGCCACCCAGGAACATCACTGAGTTTTCCCTTGAGATGCTGGTTGTCTTCTTGGGGTTGAAATGGTGGGACAAGGGAAGAGACCCAGCAAGGTACAAGCAGGGGAATTGCTGGTTCTGCTTGAATCAGAACTAAGGGTGGCCAGAGACATCTACAGTTCAACCAGGACAGGAAAATGACAAACTTACAAAAATACTTGGGGAGGCTACCTGTCAGCCTGGGGAGATCTGACAAATCTGTGTGCAGAGGAGGAGCGTATGGGAAGAAAAAACAGGTACTCGTTGGATGATGGAGGGAAATAGAAAGCCATGAGTGCAGAGCTCCATGAAAAGATGCAGAATTCCTAATGCTGAAATGGGTGCTCAGGGAAGTTGGTGTCCCTAGGGTGGGTCCCCAGCAGGGCACGGCCAGGACTGGTGGCAGAAAAGCCAAAGTGGAGAGAGAAGTGGCTGGAAAAATAGGAAACACTATAAAAGTGTTCATGCAACAGGTCCACATTAAAGAAAACATTATGCCTGTGAGAGAAAACAATAAAAGTAAGGAAATTTGCAGTTATTGGTAAAACATACCATATGTTCACAAATGCCTAAGCACACCAGGGCATCACTGTAACTGCTTTCTTGATGTCAAGCTGTTGAAGAACAGATGTCATATTCATCCCCTAAGTTTGGGCTGCTTCTATGTAATTTTGTCCTTTGTTGTGGCTGTCAACATGCCTGTGAATCCACGCTAAGCTATCCCCACTGTGTGTTGTGTATAATGTTTAGGAGATGCAGATGACCTGCAGTTCTGGTTGGCAAAGGTGGCTTTTCAGGCATGTGGAAAAAAATAAATGCTCACTGCTGTGCAATGGTGCTCTGAGCAGGTCAGTCAGTGCTATTGCTGAAGGCACCATAACCCTAAAATATGGCCCTGGCCTGGTGTGGAAAATATCAGCGTAACTTGTAGGTTAGTCCTCCAGCCCTGCATCTCAAGAAGCTCTTGACAAATATAATGCCGTATTTCTTGGATTAATATGCATCCATAGCCAGATTCCCTCGACTACAGAAAATTAACACATGCTTTCATCTTTGCTTTCATTTCTTGGTTATTTACAGAGATGTTTTGGTAGTAGGTGCTGTTTCAATTAACTGTTTAGGAGCCCGCTGGAGGCTCTGTGTCTGCAGATAGTGACCTTTTGCAGATTTTTTTTCCCCTTAGCTGATGTCTTCGTCAGTAAGGAGACACCTGCATCCGTGCAGTTCCGCAGGGCAGATCCACGCAGCACTTCAGCATTTCCCCTTCTTCACCAGCTGGATAGGACCCCTGATACGAAACCTAAGGAATGTGCCAAAAGTCTTCAAAGTTCAGGCCAGAGGTGTTTGTGCAAGATAAAAATGGGACAATATGGGATCCCCGCACAACTCATCCGTTTGCACATGACACTCCGTTTGCTGTCTCTGATTAGCTTGTTAGTGAGGAGGCAGGAAGAAGTGCAATCAGGTTTTTATGATTCATCATTTCTGTTCCCTGTTTGGGAGACAATGTCAGTGCTCTTTGCCAATCATAGAAGAGGACCCTTGAGTGCCTTAGGGATATGCTTTTTTTAAAGATGCTCTCTGTGTTTCTGAAAGCTGAGCCACATTTCTAAATAATAGGGAAGTCCTGGAGTTTGTTTTTTTCTTTTTTTTTTTTTTCTTCCTAATTGTATCTGCTAACAATGCTTTTATGTTTGCTGCACGTATGCTAAAAGAAAACACGTTTCCATTTTGTCTGTAATCCTGTTTTCCCTCAGCAGTGTTTGCGCAGAAATAAATTAGAGATGGTACCTGGAATATATTTCACAACACAATAGGCAAATGTAAGTTTTATTGAGTTGAAAAGGATACATTCTCTTCTCCTGACCTTGATTTTTTAGCTATATTCTCTATACCCCTGCTTTAGAAGTATTATTCTTCATCCCATCCAATTACCATTTCTATCAGCTCTTCTGAAAGATTATGCTTTTTGGGTGTTCTTCTGTAGATGTCTTTCCAGTGGCTTCACTTGATGAATGTGACAAGTTTTGTGTTTTCTCCCTCCCCTCATTGAATTGAAAAGTTTTTTGATAAATACAGGCCAATAAGTGCCCAAAGGCAGTGTTTCAATGGCTGCTAAATCTTTCAAGGTTAGGACTTAACCTCCGTTCTCCCTAATTCAACTGCAACCTTCAGTCTGGAGCCAATCAAGAATATCAGATGATACTTAAACAATGAAGGATTTCTGATATTCAGGTACAGCCTCTGTTCAATAGGATTGCAAATTCTTTGTGTGAAGAAAGTCGGTTTTGCTCTAAAGTACTGTCACAAAAAGTGAAATTACCATTTGCTTGGAATGATGCCATTCATCATTGTCAGAATTCTAAGCATTGTAAGTAGCTAGGCCTCTCCAAATTAATGCCTTGTTTTGCATCGGCTAAATTTCCCAAATCCTCGAGGATGGGTCATACAAAACTCATCTCACCGTTTTAATTTATCAATCCAATATGAGTGCAGTGAAAGGGAGCTTCATTCACTCTTAGCTTTTTTATTTACAGTCTAATTCTAAAAGAAAAGGAAATAAGATATGAAAATAAGTTGGAAAATAAGATAAATCTCTCAGTGAAATCACAAGATCTACTCAGTCCTGTAGCAAACCCTCTATAATTCATTTGTAGGTCAGCTCAAGGGATTAGCCATGACGTATTTGGAAATTCATTTATTTTTATTTTATTTTGCTGTTTCTTATGCATAAGGGTAATGCTGTCCCCAAGGCTTTTCAGGTAGCCCTCAAATCTTGACAACATTTGCTGTCTCTGAGGCCTGGGCCAAAATTAATTTTCAAATAAACAGCATAAAAATGTATGGAGTTGTATAAATTTGAATACAAAATGCATTTGTTTTGCTTGCTTTCATCCATACATACATACTGTTGGCTCAGCCAAAAATCATAATATGACATTGAAATTAACGGCCATATGTACATCATGAAAGTCAAAAAAGTTTCTTAGTTTATTAGAAACGCAATATTGTGTTCCCCCCCCCCCCCACACACACTTTCTGCTTGATACGCTCTGCAGAATGGGGAAGAAATGCACATTAATTGTGCTACTCTCCAAGTGCCAACCAAGCCGGTGGCTGTGCTCTGGGAGCCGAAAAGGCACCACTTGTGTCACGCTTGAGATGCTCAAAGGTGTGGCATTCTCTGAAGCACTGAGGTGTCCGCAGCGAAAATGAAATCAGGAGTAACTTTAAATCACTTGCAGTTTCTTCTGTCAGGTGCAAGCGGGAAATACAGAAAGAGAAAACTGTGTGGGAAGCCCCTCTGGTGCCTTAGCATCCTGAATGGACCAGAGGGCTGGAAATAACCCTGCCAAGCTCATTCCTGAGCTGTAGTCTAAGCCAAAACAAAAGAAAAGCAAACTGGAAACCTGTGACAGGAGATTATTGAGGAGTGAGGCTAACATATTGCTGTTATTTGAATGTGATACTGAGTGGGCTCTTCCCTGGGTGGTCAGTGTCTCTGGAGGATCCCAAGGGGTGCTGACAGCCCAGAGACCCTGCGGAACCTGGGGGAGCAACCTGATGGCAGCTAAAAATAACCCCTCCGTGCTCCTAAATTAAAACAATGCTGTGTTTTGGCACAGTGTTTGAAACCTCATTCCACCAGGGGGCTGCAGGCACGCTGCAATTTTGCAGGCTGGGGAGTGCCCAGCCAGAAACTGCAGCCACACACATCCCACGTCCCACAGCTCCCACCTACTTGGGATATATTTGAGGTTTTTATTTTTTGTTCACTTGTGTGTGCAAAGCAGAAGATGGGTTGTGGTGTTTTGGGTTGTCACCGTGCCTGTGTGTGCCAGACTGGAGGAATGGAGCAGTGGTGCTGGAGAGGAAGATTCCTGATCCCTGGTGGAGGCACCCAACAGTGACCAAGTCAGGAGGATAACAGCCCCTGGGGTCAAAGCAGTGCTTGTGGATGTTCTTTTTCTGCAGATGTGACAACCTCTTTGGCAGGACTCACTGTGGAGCACAGGGAGGAGCAGGAAAGGTCTGTAGGGATCAGCCCAGATGCACAGCAGCATTGCTATTGCGCTGCTCCCACCCAAAATGTCCTCTAGGTTGATAACGTTAGCGGAAATATCCTTTCACCTGTGCTTAATTAGGTAAAACACAGACGTGGGAGATCTCCTTGCTGGTGCATTGCCTGGGACTCTGTATCTTGAGCACTATCAGATGACCAATAAATCGTTGGTTAATTATTAATTAGTTAAGATTATGTTTGGAAGGACAGATCACCTTGAAATGCTGCTTTCTATTACCCTTTCCCATCCAGCCAATGACAGATATGAATTTAGCGTGATATGGCACACCACAAACATGTAGCTTTGGGAGGGCTGGCAGGTGAGGGAGCCAGGGGGCTCTGAGGGGCTGCTTGCCTCCATGCTGTGCTGGGACACAGGAAGAAGAGCAGAAGAAGAAATTCAGTTTTACTTAAAAGTAAAGGGTGTTTGATAAAGTTAACTGTAAAAAGTATAGCAGTTGGCATGAATGCTGCTGAATAGAGCATTTTAGAGAACTGATTTTAGAAAACAATTCCCTCTAATATCAAAGATAAAAATAAATCTATTTTGTATGTTTCTACCAGTGGAAAATGAAGGCAGGCTCATTGAATTGTGTGATATTACTCATCATCCTCCTTGTTTAGCACATCCTTTGAGATTCAACAGTTATGAACAGACACATACTATCTATATGTTTGCAATCTGCACAAGTCAAAATCCTGGAGAAATGCAGCGCCTCACTCAGAACACACACTTTACATAGATTACTTTTTAACACTTCCTAATTCCTATTTCGGGCAGCACCTGCAGAACAGCAGAGCTCAGTGCTGCATGTGTACATCGTAATCACGGAACACATGCTGCTGACATGCGAGCTACTCGTCTTGCTGTACAGAAACTCTGCCAAGCCAGGCACATCGATAATGCTTAGCCCTGTAAATGTCTTTCTATTGTGCTTATCACCCTATTATGGCAATTGCTTCTTAGGTGACTTTCATTTCTTGCCAAAGCGTAAAACACCCCGTGATGCATGAAATGTGGGATTTGCATACCCATTTTAAGCATCAAATTCAGAAGAGAAGTGCATCGGTGATGTGGCTTTAGTGAGGGATGCAACACTCCCTCCTTTCCTCCAGCTTCACTAAAACCCTTTTGCTCTCTGGTATTTGTCCACTGTCCTGAGGAAGGAAAAAAGGCTTGCAGCCAGGTAGAACTGCTTTAGGTAATCACACACATTTTGTGACTTCCAGCCATTTTTGGGGAGTGAGAATGGCTTCAATGCTCGGGTTCAATCCCTCTTTTATGCACAAATTTTTCAGGAAACTCTTCCTGTTTACACCAGAGGATCCCCTTCCCTGGAAGGGAATTTGCTGTCAGCGCTGGCTCTGGGCTGCCGCAAGATTCTGGCTGCTTCTGTTGGGAGAGGCAGAAGGATGAGTGTAATTTTGATTAAAGCCTCCAACTTTTACATTTATGAGATTGGTTTTAATAACTTTGAGTCACTTGTACAAACCCTCTTCCAGGAAGGCGCGCTGAGAAGAGACCCAGCCTCCTTTCCTTTCATTCGCTCCTAAAACACCTGCATCTCTGGGCAGAGTAATCTATGAATCACTGTGTCCGCCGTCCACTCATTGTCTTGTCTAGTGCACTCCACGGTGGAACTAATCACCAGCCCTGAATGAAGCTCTGCTCCTCAGCTGAATTCCTTAAAGCTCCTGAAGTATTCAGCCAGGAGGAGAAATCTTTTAGTTTGATTTGCTTCACATTCCAAATTCATTTATAGGAAGAGAATAGATGATTAACAACGGGTCGAGAGACACAGATTTAGCACTGCTTTGCCCTGACCTGCCCCAAGTTCCTCCTTCCACTTCCCAGGCTGCTCTAATAAGATGAGTTCAAGGAGTGGGATGGCAAAAGCTGCTTGAATCCCTTGCGTCCAGCCATCTTAATTTGGTTTATTGATCTTAATGAACAAATCGAGTTCTTTAATCACAGGTGAACGGAAAAGGTCACTTGCCACTCTGACAAATGGGTTTACCCTGAGCTGTTTGTGTTGGGCTCACAGATAGTGCCTTCACCCCTGCTTCTCCCCTCCCATGAAATGCCAGCATCTCTGCGGCACCTCCTATTGCAGCCATTACCTGCGGTGCCTGGGCTGCCCGCCAGCCAGCACCCTCGGTAGCAACAAAGGCATAATCGTTTCCATTTGGAAAAGGCTGTGCCGCTGTAACTTTCCCCTTCTAAAGACATAGCAGTGGGGCTCAGGTTAAGCAGTCATTTGTTTTGTCCCTGGATGTGGAGCATCCGGGGCATGAAACTTCGTCACCCATTTTGGATGAGAGCTGGGGGTGCTGCAACGTCCCCCCAAGAAGTTCTGCATCCCCACTGAGCTGTGTCTGGTTGGCAAAGGTGTATTTACACTTTGCAAATGTCTCTCTTTTGATTGCCAAACTCTAACAAAATGAGGGGATGAAGTAGGTTTACTGTTTCTTAGATGGTTCATAAAGTGAGGGCTGTGCAAAGTGCTGCAAGCTCCTGCCCTAGCAGACAAGGCGGTGGCTTGGGTCGGCTGTAGCCATACAGATAAGTCTTCTATCAAATGTACCTACAGGGAAAAGAAGTTTAGTTGAGATGAGTGGTGCTGCGCCAGCCTTGGTCACTGCCTGACTATAGGAAAAACTTTCACAGGTGGCACAGAATGGAAACCAGGCCAGAAAGCAACTACAGAGCCATGTGGGGAGTTGCAACAAGATCGGTTTCTATTAAGGAGGGCAGAAAACCTCCCAGTGTGCACAGCAGACAGCATTTAGAGCGGTGTTTGTGGTGGTGCCTACTTATCACCACACTTGAGCTTTTTTTGGACATATGGAAATCCAAACCTTTGAACAATTTGAGGAGTGACACTCAATGTCAGCTGAAGACGAAGCTCCTTGCCCAGCCCCGTGCAGCCTCCTGGCTGCCTTCTTGGGTCACATAAAAAATGAATCGGGTCAATCCCCAGCTGTGCTAACCAGGTGTTGAGATGCACTCATTTTCACTTTCCTGGAAAAAATGATGTCTCTTTTACTTCACACTTCTGTGCTGAAACAAAAAAGAGTTTGTCCAAAACAGAGCTTTCCAGTTTCATCTGGCTCCTGAATTCTGTTACATTTGAGTAATCGCTGAAAAGATAAAGGTCTGCCTTGCAGGAACGTGTTGCATGTGGCAAAGCAATGGGCAGGTGACTGGCAGGAAGCGAAGCGGCTGCTCTCTCACAGATGCAGGCGGCCAAACAGGTTTTGAGATCATCGTTCCGTTCAGGTCTTTTCCTTTTATTCTCCAGATTATTTTTAAGTTGGAGATGAATAAGAAACAAAGAAAAATCTGCAAAATGACGAGTCAGAGTTTATTGGAGCAGGAAAACAAGCCATTCATGCCACTTCCCGGTGTGCTGTGAGAGGCAGAATCATTCACAATGGTGAATCATGGCAGCAGAGCTGCCTGAAATTACTGCTTTCTGAAGTTAAATTGCTGCTAGCGTGCCTGGAACAAGCAAAGCTATTAGTTCAGTTCCTTTAAAAGTACAAGTTTTCTCTAGCTGTGATTTCCCATGTGCTTTTTTTAGGCCAAGAGATGATCTTATTTTCTGACAGAGGATATTCAAGATTATCTCTGTGCTTTCTTTGAATAATCACACTGTATTCAAGAGAAAACCACATCAGGGAAGATGAAGAAATGCACTCCTTCCCAACTCCAACAGCCAAAATGGCAAAATCAAGTTTGAGCCCCATTTCTTTGATAGCTGGAATGGCTGCTGGTGGAAATGCTCGATTCTTACCTCTGCTGTGAGCATGGATTTTGAAATGAAATGTCCTGGATGAAGAGGTTTTTTATTATTATTATTATTATTTATTTTAAATTCAAAGATCTCCGTAGGCTGAGCTTACAGAATCAGGTATCTATCACTTTTTAAGGCACTAGGGTTGCTTTACTGGAGCTGAGCATCGTGCCTTCATAAAGTATTTTCTTTTGGCAAGTCTTTTTCCTTCCCACGTGTTGATGGCAGGAGATAGGAGGTGTGTTATGTCAAAATATAGCTTGGGAAATTTAGTAACTTGGACTGACATGGGATAGAGTTAAGCGAGACTAATGCTTCCAGAGCCCAGATTTAAAAGCAAAAGCTGCTTCTCCAAATAATTCCCTGGAGTTTCTTCCTTTCTCCGTCTGCATAGGAGAGAAACCTGTACCAAAACAAACCTTCCTGCTTTGCTGCACCAAATTTAGAATGTATGATGAATCCATGTGCCTTAATGCCTTCTGTTGGCACTTGGTCCAAAGCTTTGCATCTTCTAGTTCTCCCATATGACCCAGGTGAGACAGATCTGATGAACTATAGGTGCCTACAAGCATACTGCTTCTGTTTAGATTTCCTTTGTACTTTCCAGACGGCTTGTAGGACATCATCTCACCTGAAACTGGACATATACAATAAGTCTTCAAGAGTAAACTCCAGCTCTATTTCCTCCAGCCTGTTTGATGCTGCCTGTGTGCTGTGTACAGCCCGAATTATCGGTGGTGGATCCCCGCGTAGGTTGTGTACAGACAGCAGAGGGTGCTGGAGTTTTTTTCCTTTCAACCCACCTCCAAGGTTGCAGGATCATTATAACCTTGGCTCACTTGGCTTTTATTCTGATTGCTGACAACACTGAAGCCAGGCAGGTACAGGGAGAGGAGGTGCTGAGATGGAGCTAAATGGGCACTGTCACCTTCAAAAGTCACCAGTCTGCCAAAAAAAACTCATCATTAACTGTGATTGCCATAATACAGATCAGCACATTTTGTTTTTCTAATGATCCTTTTACAAGGATTTTCCCGCTGTTAAACATTTTCAGAAACATTTCTTAGAAGATAGAAAGTAAAAACCTTTACCTCTCTTTAATTCAGAGAAGTAAGGGTTGGAAATTTGAATTACACACGCTACCAGCCTCCAGTAAGTTGGATTTCTACAGATAGAGCAGCTGCATCATCATTTGGCATCTCTCTTCCTGTCAGCAGCACCCAGCCCCATACAACCAAGGAGCATTGCCCAGGAAAGCTCATCTCCAGCACCAGAGGGAGGGCTGCAAGTGAATGCTGGGAACAAAGGTGGCAAGTCACCCATTAGGCAATAGGGTTGGAATAACACATTTAAACTCAAAAGAGCTTGATTGAACTAAACTTCCTGATCTCAAACTTTCCCATTTGGGACACTGACCTGCTGGCTATAGAATAAATCCCAAATTCAGACTTTGCTCTTCAAGTCATGTCCATGCATGCTGAAAATGTAGTTGTGTTTTGCACAGGATAGGTTATATCCATGTGTGCTGACATCTGGAGATGCTAGTGGCAAGGAGCAGGAGCTGTTTTGCTCTTCCCTCCACGTGTGTCCAAAAGCAAGGATTGTAAATGTACTGGGTACAAGTCCAGCTGAGGTCGGAGTCAGGATGAAAGCTCAGGAGCTTCTAGCCTGCTTCTTAATCTACTAAATCACCCTGTCTCTCTCCTGCTAACTTTCACTCCTTGCTCAAATTGCTTGGCAGCAGCAAGCCCCAGCTGATGTCTGATGCTGGCTCAGTTATCCAAGTCATCCTAGTTGCCAGCTCAAGGGCATCCAGTCAGAAAATGTCTTATTTTTGGATTCTCCCATCCTCCTGAGATCCTTGCTATGAAGAATGACCCCCCTTACCTCACTCACCTTGTTTGTTGTTCCTGACCCAGATAGTGCCATGGCTATTGCATGAGACAATCGCTCCATGGAGCAGTGGTCTCGCTGAGATGTTTTCCTTAGCATTTGAACCAAAGCAGTGGCTGGCATCTGTAGGACATTTTGGATGAACGTATGAAAGTCTATATTTTAGTCATGTTAAAACTATGACCAAGTTAACAAATGTCAGGAAATCCAAACTGCAGATTGATAGGTTGTCCTTGGACTGCCCTGCTGTATAGGTAAGGAATGCTGATGTCCCAGCACCAAGCACTGCGGTGAGCTGGGAGATGCATCCAGCACATGGGCATGGTGCCATGTGAGGTTGGAAGAGAAGCCACAGATATAGTCAGGTCTTGTATTGATTCACGTCTCCTTTCAAACTCAACCCATTCTATGGTGGCTATTAATTTGTTGTTGTTTGCAAAATGTAGATTTGCCAAAGATGTGTGTCTTCCTTGCCTTAAAGTAGAGCTCTTCTTTTTGGATCTGAAAGTCAGGGTGGCTTCTCCATCTTCAGAAGAGTAGGAAAATGGGTACTTTTCCATAGCATCACACAGAACCTCACTTCCTAAATGGGAATGGAATATTTACCAGTTCTTTTTCTAAGCCAGCATCACTTGTCTGGTTTGACCTTTTTTTAATTTCTTTTTCTTTTTTTTTTTTTTCTCTGTATGTTTTTGTAAGTGAGAACCTCCCTTCTTCATGAAATACAATTTGGGACTCTGAAGTCTTTCAGCTTGCCTGCAATACAAATCTTATGCAGGCCAGTCAAGAGCCACAGATTCCTATGCTAAACATACTTTATGGTTACTCAGAAAACGTTGTCTATATTTTTATTTGAACTGATAAAATCATTCAGATCAAGTTAATCTTCATAATTTCCAAATTTCTGGTTCTGTTCCAAAATTCAGTTCTTTAAAATCTTCTTGCTTCTTCTATTACCAATCTAAATTGGTAATTTTCATTTTCTTTCCTTTTGGCAGCATGTGCATATGCCACAGGCGGTATTTATAGCTTTTGCTGCCCAGGCTGAGCCAGGCTTGGGGCCTGAGAATCCAATGCAAAAGTAATGATGTTTAAATCTAAACTCAGAGCTTACACCCCTACATGTGGCCATCCCCAAATGAGCAGCCCGTGGGTCTCGCTTGCCCAGAGTGGGTGCTCTGGTGCCATTGACTTGGTGCTATCTCTGGGGGCAGCTTGGAGCTGCGATTGCCCTGCAACTTCCTCCTCTCTCTTCACAAGGAGAGGATGGGAATTTGCTGAAGACTTTTATCAGCAATCTGCATCTGCCCCCATTCTAGCTCAGCAGCTCTCGCCAATGAGTGGGAAAAGTCAGGCCAAGGCGTAATCTGCTCCCAGCTTGCTTCCTGCCGCCGTGCCCCAGGGATGGAGGAAGCAGACAAGTGGCCCTGCGTGCTCATGCTTGGCCAGACCAAAAAGTTCAAGAGGCTCAGCAGTCTGGGGAGAGATTCCTGCTCCCTTTTGTGAGGACGTAGGCAATGTTGCATGTTGGACTTTGGCATATACTAAAAGTTCGTAAAAATGAATTATGCAGAACAAAAATGCAGACAAACCTTAGAACTTCATGCTCTTTGGACACCTGCTGAGGTCCTTTGGGTCTGAACAGAGCCATCTGCACCATATGATCTGATGTAACATTAACATACCATGCGAAGGGGCTTCTAATTAAATAAGGCATCATCTTAAGGTTTCATTTTGCACTTTCACTCATAAGCATTTTCAGAGTACCTGGGACCACCACTTGATTTATTTTCTTGTCGTTTCAGAAGAGTTTCTCATCCAGAGTTTCTTTTGTGTCTAAGAAAGTTATTTCTGAGAAAATGTGGGTTGGAAAGGAATCTCTGCCCCTGATGCTTGTAATTTAAATGGGTTATGGGCAGGCTTCTGGGTATGGAAGATCCCTACATGAGGATGGGGAGCAAGCTGGGGCTGATCGATCTCCTCCAGCATTCTACAAACCTCCCAACAGCACGGGGCAGAAGCCCTTCCACAGCATTTTAGCACCTGAGTGTAGGTGCCTTTCAAGAGAATGCAGTTGGTGCAGCCTTCCCGTGCTGTGCTGAGGTTTGGAGTGAGCCAAGGCAGTTGCAAAGCATGGCACGTAATGCATTTGTGCATTAAATCCACCCACATTATCTTACATCCCAAGCAGCCCAGATTGTCAGTAGACAATTATGGGTTTTGCCGGGTTTATTTTGATTGGCCCGCTCTCAGTTTTCCGTAGTGGTACTCTATTTGTAAAAACAGATCATTAATGATAACAACAGATGACATGTGTCTGAAATATGGGGTGGAAGAGGGAGTTAGTTTTTTTCCTTCTTCTTCCTGAGTGTCTGCACTTTGACAGCACGTTTGCCAGGCTGTCACTTGGTTGAGAGATCCACAAGATTAGGACCTCATTGTGTGAATGTTTTCACAGCACTTGTTGCTATAAGGAATCTTCACACTTTGGTGGATGAAATCTGGACTCCTAGACACAAACTGTTAAGAAGCAATCATAACAATTAGCTAATGTGTCAACAATTAGCACTTTCCATCAACCGGCATTGAGTGGAACCTTCTTCTTATCCACATGCAGACAAAAATGTAGTGATGTAGTAAAGAAAAGCACTGAAGTTGGCTGCACTCGTCCCTTGCTGTAGCCAACAAGCTCCCATGGGTATTGTTTACAATGATTATTCTTCCATTATGATGTTATTGCATAGGTCAGGGGTGGTAGCTAGACTGAAAATAAGCTTTTTTTTTTTGCCTTTTTTTTTTTTTTTTAAACTCTTGGCTGCTTTTACCAAAGTACAACAGAAACAACTGCTGTGAAAAGGTCAGCCAGTAACAGTACTGCAGTGTTTAACTGGTAAATATTTCAAAAGAGTATTTCTAATATTTTACCATTTGGAATTTTTTCAATGCATCTCCAGTCCAGCGCGACTCCATCAATGTAAGATTTCCACAGCCTCTGCTGGGAATTCTTTACAATGGGTGCATTATAGTCTGCTGCTGTACCTACCACCAGCTGGTCAAAATTTAATATCTTTTTATATGGTATATTACTGGCAGTAATATAAAAATCACTGTTTTCACAAGTATTTTACATATCTCCATGTGTGAACCCTTAAGAGAGTTGAAGATAGGTCTTTTTTGCATTGCAGCCTTTCTTAGCAGCACGGTATCTTCTTAGCAGACAGAAGATCAGACTCTTCTCCAAGGAAATGTCTTCTGGAAATATTTCCTACAATGCCTGGGGTTCAAAACAGGCTACCAAGAGATAAACATGCAGTACTCCAGCATCAGTAAGGATTTCTCTGCTTAATTGTGTAGCAGGAGCCAAAGTGAAACCATCTCAGAAACATGCAGCACGGCTTCTAAAAGTAACACACTGCTTGACTGCAAGCCAAAGCAATTGATTTAAAACAGGGCATGGTGCTCCAGCACAACCTAATCTGGTGCAGCACCCCAGTAGCCGCGGTTTGGACCATGTGTGTGTGTTTAGGAATTGTTTGACAGCCCAATAAACAAGGCATCGCAGAAACCCCAATGACAAGGTAGAGGTAAAGATGCGTATAGAAACAACAACATATGTGACATGACTTCAGGGAGGGGGAGGGATGTTATCGAGGTTTGGAGGCAGATGCACCAAAATTTCCCTATGGTTTCTGTGCAGACCCTCAGTCCCCACTGCACCTCAGACACCTCCTTGTAGTCCCAGTCCTGCCTTGTCTGCTCCTCCCACCCTGGGACGTGGTGTAACTAAACGTTTGAGATTTCTGAAACAGTGAAGGAGGTGAGGGGAGTAAAATTACACTAGGGATTATTAATATGGGAAATATGGTTAATAAATGCGAGAAGGATTGGGTAATGTAGGAACATTCTTTACAAATTCTTTAGTACCGGAGCAGGCAGAATGCCCCAAACAAAGAAAAATCTCTGAAGTGCAAGTATGTTCTGCTGGCTTTTGCCAAGCCTATGACAAAACCAGTCCTTTCTTTTTGCATTAGGACTCCTATTCAATGACACACTTAAGCATGTTCTTAAATTCCGTTTACATTTGAAAGCACTGTTGACTTTAATAGGACTTAAGCACCTGTTCATGGTTAATTGTGTGCTTTCAGGGCTTTTCTTACAGGGAAAAAAAAAAGAAGGGTAGTCTTCGGCATGTGCTTAAAGTTAAGCAGGTGCTTAAGTGCTTTGCGGAGCTGGAGCCTTAAGGCTGGGTCTGATCCTCTCTGAAGGACAACTCAAAACATCATCAAACAGCAGCAGCTAGGGGCCCAGATAATATCACTGGGTAATGCGGCCATTTGAAATTAAAACTGAGGATCAGAATTTTGCTTTAAAGAAATAGTGCCTTGGTTTCTTCACTAAGCCATCAATGGAGCAAGGTTCGTGCTTTGCTATGGTCAGCATTTGGATGGAAGGACACCACTGTCCTACTGGAGGAAGTAGATGGGAACAAGTGCCTGAAGGAGCCCCATCTAGACCATGAGCAGCAGAAAAAAAAAACATGAGGTTTTGTTATAAAAGAGCCATGACTACACAGAGCTAAGGGCTGGGTCCTGCTCTGTTGTGGGCCTGGTGGTCAGAGGTGCTGCAGAATTGATGCTGGTGCCTGCACTGGGCACTGGGCATGGGAAGGGCCAGTTAGTGGGTCCTTCACCAGCACTGTGCCATATTTGGTGGTTTTCTCAAAGCCCCGTTTCCTTCAGTATTGTGATTCAGTGACAATGTCGTCTCCTATTTAAGAAAAAAAAAAGAAAAAAGAAAAAAAAGTAAGTTTCCAGCCTTTGTGGTAACAGAGATAAGCTGGTAAATGTGAGTTTAAAACATTCCCAAAGAAGAAGGCCAGTATTTGAATTCAGAAAGCATTTTTAAAAACAAAAACTCCGAAATAATAAAAAAAACTGAAGCTATTTTCCTTGCTGAGTGAATTTGCATGGTGCCCTGCCTTGTTTGGGAAGTGAAGGATGGGTACAGGTGCCCTGCCCAGGACTTTTCTCTGCTTAATGTTTTTGCTAGACAGACATGAGAAGGTTAATGCAGCTGAAGTGCTTCAGTGGGGTGAAGGGGTTTGGCTGGAGAGTGCTCCTCTCCTGCAAGAGTTTTTGGAGAGGATATTGGTACATGGGCTGGGCTGGACAGTAGTTCTATCTGTATTATCTCTGAACCTAGTAACTACAGTGAAGCGCTTCACAGGAGAGTTGTCAGTTCCTGATGGGGGTAGGAGCTGAAATCTGTACGGATGTGAACTGTAGGAAAAGAGACAATGCAAAAACTCCTGAGTATTCTTGCTAAGCTTATTTATAAAATGAAACAAATGTGTTCTTATTAGAGACTGGCAAGCCGTGCTTCCCACAGCAGATAGGAGAGCAAAATTGAGGAGAAGCGGGTGCTCACAGCAAGACAGCGCCAGGGATGCTCCTGGCTCCACCAACCATTCTGCACCATAAATATCAGCAACGTCACTGCTGTGACCCGGAGCCTGGGGGAAGAGAATCGTATGAAAGTGATAAATCACAGCCAGTGTTCCAGATCTTAATCAGGCAAAGAAAGCTGGCTCCATTAGCAGACAGATTTATAAAATCCTGTACTAATAATGCTGTGTTCTCCCTCTAGTTTCTCTCTGGTAAGACCCCAGGTTGCAGTCCTGAGATCACATCTGTCCTGGTGTCAGAAGGATTGGAGCTCTCCTTGCCCAACCCTCTGTGTAGCACAGGCAATACTGTCCTCACATTAACACCTGCTTGAGCTAGAGATCTCTCAACAGAAGCAGTGAATCCTGAGCGAGCACAGCATCTGGTAAAGCTTCCTACCAATTATTTTTGTCCATACACCTCATCACAGCATGCCCAGCTTCCAGCTGCTGCTCTCAGTCCACATCTATTTTCTTCAGCTCTGGAGGTTTCTGTGATCGGAGTGCTGCTATATTTCCCATGTTTTCATACAAGGCACCATTTCTGTTATCTTCATCATTTTTATTGTTCTTCTTTTCAATCCTCTGTAATGTTTCAGACTCTTTCTTAATCCAAACATGCCATGGTGGTTTCCCAGGATAGTTTCCATTGGTCATATCTATCTGCATGGCTGGAGGATGTCTGTCTGCTCACTTTTGTCTTTTAGGGAAGCCCAATTCCTCTGCTGCCCTGTGCTATTCCTTACAAGCAGTTTCTCAGTTTTCATGCCTACTGCACACTATGAATAACAGTCATATGTTTTTCCCTTGTCATCAGTAACATCTCTAGTTGAGGTAATTCCAAAGAGCCATCCTTGTAAGAGTCTTGGAAAAATCTAGTTTCTTGATGCTTATTTCCCATTTGAAATTGCATTTAAATTTGTCTCTTAGCCTCATGTAGTTTGTAATATTCTAATTGATTCCATTATCAGATAAAGCAAAACCACTTGCTAATGCTCACTTACCGATAAAGTCTTCTCCCTGTTTCAGTCTCTAAAGTACTGGCTGAGGGCTTATATTGTCATGAAATGTTTTGTGTAGCAATTAGCATTGCCTATATTACGTTGATTCCTAAGGAAGCACATTATTGATTAAGGAAATGGCTGTTGGGATAGTTTCCCTGTCCCAGTGACACTGTGATGTGTCCGTACCTGGCTCCTCTCCCTGGCACATTTCAGCTGTCAGGAGGCAGCTCTCTGAAACTTGCATTTCCTGTTAGAAATCCACATTCCTGATTCAGGTGCCATAACACTCTTGCATGGCAGCTATTTATTACAAAAGTTCCAGCTTTCATAGCTACAATTTAATGCCCTTCTGGGTTATTTTCAGATGTTTTTTAGATAGTTGTGTATATGTGTGATAGTACATTTGTGTACTGAATTTTCACAGAGGTATGTCTGGGCACTTCTTGCCTTTGGACTTTGTTTTTGACAATTAGCTACTGCCATGATTCAGATCACTTCTGCTCCTATTGAACTTGTGTTTTTCTTGTGTCGTTATTTTCCTCTGGCAATTTGGGTAATTTATAGCTTCAAATTAACATTTATGACTGTTAGCTTCCCTCTTTTCTATTATATTTATATCAGCTCCCACTTCCCCTCTTAGTGACACTGTTTTATAGGTTTTCTGTTTTTTCTTTCTTTGTGGTGACTTACTTACTTTCTCAGCTATAGAATAAAACCTTTAGAAAACACTGTAAAATGATAACAGAACTTAACTATTTTAGTACACTTTTGTTTATTTTCTCCGTTTCCTTTGAATGACTTGGAACGTGGATTTGCCTTTGTAATATCATCCCTATAAGCAATAATTGTGTTCATGCCTGATGGGACTTCTGTTCTTCTTACTCTTAATGACTGTATTTAACATGATTTAATGCAATAGAAAGTTTGGTGTCATCAGCACAGTGCTGTAGTCCAGGTCTCTTCACTTCCCATCCCAATGCATGAATTTCAGTTGCAAATGCACTATTCCAAACTCTCATGTTGCTTTCTACATAAACGGGGGATTCTCTGGGCACGTATTATCTGACTGCTGAGAACAGTGCAGTTAGCCAAGGTAGGAGCATGTACTTCTACCAGCTCTGTACTGGGTTACACATATGGGTGATTTAGGAAAATATCTTCTGTACAAATCTTGCCTCATCTATATCCTTAGGCACTATGGCCACAACCCCCCTCTTACCTACTACTGCTTCATCTGCGTGCATCTGCCTTCCAGTTCTGGTAACTCTATGTCCAAACCAGCACACTGACACTGTCAGTATCTTTGTTGCTTTGTGGCTACTGGAGCTGAATGCACTGCCCAAGGTGAGGGCTCTAATTCTCCTCTCACTAGCTTGAGCCAGGAGTGATTTGAACTGATAAAAACAACACTACAGAAACATCGCTGTGCTGGAAGAAGCATCTGCAACATATTTTTTTCCTTGGGTGTAAGAGAGCTGTTGGGGAAATGTGTGCCCCTGTACTATGAAGCGTGAGTTCCAGGCACCTGTACATAACATGAAGTTAAATAGAGGAAATAATTGGGAAACCAGTTCTGTTGTCACTTCCATTCCAATCATCCTCACCATCACGTTTCAGGATGACACGTACACGAGTACTGTGTGAAAGTCTCTTCATGTAGTGCATTTTGAAAGCCTGCAGCTGTGCTCAAGTAGGCAGTCGGAATCAGGCTAAAATGAGGATCTGAGCTATTTGTCAGTGAGCGTGTGTATGTCTGCGAGCACAAGTACAAGCCTCTATCTATATAAAGTTAAATTATGCTGCCGTGCCAAATGCATTCAAGTGGACTGGGAAAGACCCTTGGGAAGATGCTGGGTTGTTCTGCTATGATATTTTCTGGTAATTAAACAGTTCTCTATTTTATAATAGTTAATGAAAATGAGAGTGGTTGGAAAGGTTATTTCTGTCTGTTGTTATTAGATCTTCCAGATTTGCTGACCCTGAATAATTAAATGTTTTTGATCACTCCATTTACATTGCCCAGAACTGAAGTAACTCTGATCCTTCAGCAAACTGGAAGCACAGCATGGTACGTACTGAAAGGCGCCAAAAGATGAAACATTTCAGTTTTGCGGTTCACATCTGTCTGTCCTGGGACCAGAAGACCATTATAATGCACTTAGAGTATTTAAAACCTCCTCAAGGTTGAAAGCCCCGATTAAGGCAGTATCTGCTCACATGTGTCCTGCCAGCGTGCACCAGCCTGGGAGCCAGGAGCCCCTTGGTTTCCTCTGCAATAGGAAAAGAGGTTAATAACATTGTTTAGTGGGGGGAAAAACAAGGGGGAAATGTAATCCAGGATACCCCGACACTAAAGTGAAAATAGCAATGTACACATCCATCAGTTTGTACTGTTTTTGCAGAGAGTATAAAATATTTAAACTGAAGTCATTAATCATCCTGCTCCTCCGTTCTAATCCATGGGAACCACAGGAGGTCACCAAATATGCATTTAATATAAAAGAATGAAACATCTTGGAGGGAAAAGCAACGCAGCGTAAGAGAGGAAACGCCAAGAGCAGAAAAATTTCAAGCAGAAATTTTGCAAGAAGTGAAAAACTGATTTCATGGTGTTGTGTTGGAAAATGATCACTTTTGGGGCAGGGATTCAAAATATGTTTAGAATTAGTACAAAAAGAGAGAAAAGAAAAAAAAAAGAAAAGCTTACATTGGGAAATTGGTTTTGTTTCTGAATTCTTTTGTTTCTATTTTTTTTTTTATAAGATATAATTGGATAGGAGCATTTTCAATGTTGTTTGTTTTGACACAATCCCAGCACTGCTCATGGAAAGCAGACGCTTCTTGTAGCAGCCGTTGCCAGGTTCACGTTCCAGGTTTCCATCAGGTGCTTGTGATGGATGTTTCAAACCTCCCCGATGCTGAGCTTTGCACACCACATTGATATCGCCCATAACTGCAGTACCTACAGGGAACCAAGGATTGTTTCCTTTCACTAAAGATGTTGCCTACCCTCAGCAAGAGCCTTGGGGGATTGGTGAGGACAGGAAAGCCAGAGACTGTGGCTCACTTAAATTGGTGCAACATACCCAATCATTTTGGTGTTTCTTGGAGGCAGCAGGTTGTCATTTATTTACCCATTTGTTTATTTGCTGCAGCCAGGGCTGGTTGTGCAGGGAGGAGAGCCCTGGCTGCAGGGAGGCAGAAACAGAGCGGTTGGAGGAACGAACATTTCCATTATCTGGTGGTAGTAATCTATGGCTGCTGTAAGTGTTAACAGAAGCCCCTCCACTGCCTGGGAACGTGGGGAGAGACAGCAACATGCTGCCTAACGATGGCTTTCCAAAACTTGCCTTCAGCTTTGGCACAATACAGCCACTGTAGAAGAAGACATTAAGAACAAAAAATAGAGGTTGAAGCTTCAAGAGCAGGCTGCCAGAATTATTAAGAAAAACATCAAAATGATGCCATTAAAAACAGATGGGGATTCTATAAAGTATTGAAAAGAAAATGTTTAATTATGAGCCTTATGCAAAACCCATCAAAGTTGGATTAATATTATAGTGCTGTTGCTGTAGAGGGTTTAAGTAGTCCGTGGTGGAACATTAATCTTTCACTCCTTTAAAAATAATGTTTTCCTTTTGTTGATGACAAATTCCATCTCTTCACTGTTGAAATCATATATCCAGATTAATAGCATCTAACATAATGAAATCAAAAGGCACAGGTAATATGGATTAGTTTAGAAAACAACAACGAGGCGAAAAAAAAAAAAGACCCCGGGGGAACAAAACTTCACTGGATGAGTGCTTTTGTCAGCATCGCTGTATTTTTTCCTGTTGGTAAATGATGAGGAAGCAGTCTGTACTCACAGGTATTCTTGTCTATCTGGGATGTAGTGCTGGGGCTGAATACCCGCTGCTCTGCAAGAAGTGTGACAAACAGAAGGTGCTCCTTATTTTGGGAGGGAGTTTTGTCTATTGTAGATTTCTGTAAGGTTCCCCATTTCTGCGCAGTCGGAACGTGTCTGGCAGTGAGTACAGACCCAAATCTGCCTCTTCCAGCTCAGCTGCCTGGAACAGCTAGGAAGTGTTCCTGGGATTTGACCAGGAGTATGAAGATAACGGTGCATGAGTTGCTTTGAGAAGGTCGGTGTGACCCCTGCTTTGGGAGAGGGAGCATTCCAAATAAACCTTTCCCCTCCAGCCTTTGAGAGTTTCTGGGCTTGGACTTATTGTGTGAGTAAGGCAAGGAGATGTTGTCTCCATGCATTTCTTGTCACCTGTTTCCTCTCCAGAGCCAGGACCAGTCCTTATCTGGGTCAGGTGTTCCCTGCCCCTCCATCACTCCTCTCTGCAGTGCTGGTAGCTCTGTGCATGGAGCTCTACCTGCACTGTGGCCACTCAGCTGCTTTCCTCCATCAGACATGAGGACAAAACCTGTGTGCTGCTTCGTTTCATACAAGAGGAAAAATTTCCCTTCTTCCTTTCCTCCCTCCCCTTTAAAAAAAATATATGCTTTATTGAATCATCAGGTACACCAAAAGCAGGCTCTTATTTTAGCAAAAATATCAACACTGACTGCCAAGGTAGATTTAGGGTATTCATTACAAAATATTTTGTCCTGGGCTTTAAGAATAATGCACTTTCAGTACAAAGCAATGGTTATTTTGAACATTGGACATTTTTTTAGTTATTTACAATAGGTTTCAAGATTTGGAATTACCATGAAAGATTTACTTATACTGCGGTTCATGTAAAATTTAAAATCAATAAAGTAAATAAATTTAGCTTGTCTGCCCGAATCGATTTCCTACTAGGCTAACGCAGCCCAGTAATTCTGTACATTCTTATCTCCAATGTCATCCTCCAGTGATAGTTTTGGGGTTGCAATCGTGCTATGTTATCATGTCCTTCGCAACATAGCGTACCTCTGAGTCACCCTCACCTTCCATATTTCAACCCTCCTTCCCTCAAACGGGAGCTTCGGGGCTCCTTCCCATGCAGAGGAGGCGGCTCCTGGGCAGGTGGGGAAGGGAGCCATCAGTGCTGAAAAACGGGCTCCAACAGGAGCAGTGCAGTGCTTTGCAGAGTGTCCTCACCAGAGAGGGAGGAGGAATTACCCCTTTTCCCCCCACTTTTTACAAAGGTACCGTTCCATTGGTTGTGCATAAACAGAGTCTCTTTTTAATTTTATTTTAATTTGTAGGATAATTGGTGATCAAAACCAAATGTGAAAGCCCTCATCCAGCTGTTGCCTTGCTGCTTTCCTAGCATGAGGGCAATTCAACATGATTCCTAAAAGAGCAGACATCCACTGTGATGTTTTGTCATTCATTTTGCCCTCAGCCACAGCTGTTTTGGGGCAACTCTTGTCCCCCACCTTCTGGTGGGGCAGTGGGAGCAGACTAGAACTGTGAAGAGATGGCACCGACCCGCCTGCCCTTCAGGTGTGCAGGATATGGGAAGTGTGGATGAGTGCAAGGAAAGCTTTGAGAGGAGGTGTTTGTTCTGTTTAATCTTTATGTCTGACCTAAATGAAAAAGTCAAACAAAAATATAACTGTGTGCTTCCAGTATCCAACTGTGAAAAACAAATCCTTTGGTTGTCTCCATCCTTCATGTTTTCAGGACCTATGGCATGACTGGTAAAGGCTATGGCACTGACAGGTTTAGCTCTCTGATTAAAATGGGATTATGTGTTGTCAGATGGAGGACGGTGTTTTTATTTCTACAGAAGTTCAGCGATTTAAACTTTGGTCTGTTCTGCATTGAAACAACACAGAACTTTGCAGAGTTTTGCAAAACAGACTTCTGTGGTGATGACAGTGTCTGTGCTATGTGTGATTTTCTGTTCAAGCTTTCATTGGAAAGAACCAAGGGTCAAGGATTTCCGAGGGCCTCACCTAAAAACTGTAGTCCAAGCTGATACACCTTCAGGAGATGATTAAGGAAATGGCATGCTGGAGGAAGGCAGCTTGTCTGAGATATTGCAGCCAATCCCAGGTTTAACACCCTGCAGCCTCATTAGCTTCATTAGGAAGCACAAATAACGATGTAACTGTTAGAGTACCTTGGCAAGCTGCTGAGAAGGGTGCCTAGCAGGGCAGATACAGCTGTACAATTCTAAGGACATGGAGGAAAATAATACTTACAACAACAGTAATCTAAAACGGATGGAATTTTAAAATATTGGATTTATTTATTAAAAGAGGAAACACATTAATACAAATGCTTTGATTCTGGGCCTGGCAGAACAGTAACTATTTTTATAGCCAAGCAAACACTGTTGTTTTGAGGCAGTGCTCTGGTTTCACGTGAAGTGTAATGTTCCTTTTTTATTACTTGCAAAAGAAGAAAACTATCAAGCCCATCTGTCAGCCTTGCTGTCGAGTTTAAGATGGAGCGCCCTTCTGGAAGCTACAAGGAAGATGTCCATAAAATGTTAGGCAGACTTTAAAGGACAAAAAAATACAGAAAGGGAGAACAGAATGCCAGAAAATAGAGGGTAAGGTGATGTAATAAAAATAATAAAAAAAGAGGGTAGAGTTCTTTCTGGTTTAAGTTAGGGTAAACTCAAATGAAACCAATAATGTTGTGCTGCACAACCAATGCAACAGCAGAAGGTTTACATGCATGGAAAGCCTGTGAATTTGAGCAAATAAATACAACGTATATGATCAGTTTTATTTGTGCTCTGACTCATGTCTGGTGCACAGAGATGATGAGCCTTGGGTTCGAGAACAAGCTCTCTCCTCGTGCCACTGGTGGGCGTGGAGCTGTGCAGTGCACAGGACCTCCAGCTCAGCACCCAGCATGCTATGGATGGCTCCTGGGCAGAATGGTACTCCAGCACAAATGCAATTGAGCTCGCTGGGCAGCATTAGAGAAAGTAGGATGTGCTAAACTGGGTTTGTGTGTTAAGGATCAGATTTTCCCAGGCTCATGGCTACACAGCTCCCAAGGCTGTTCCTCAGTAGAAAATTAGGCCAAGCCATAGGGAATTGGGCTAATTAAGAAGTATTCAGCACAGCTTTGCAGTAACAGCAGCCGACTGGCACACTGTCTGGAACAAGAGGCATACTGAGGCCAACAAGTCACAAAGCTGAGCAAGGAAGAGCCTGCTTTATGAACTGCAGAGCTGCGCCTGATTGCCCTGGTGAGGCTCTCCTGCAGCAGCACAGCCCAGTTTTCTGGGGAAGGCAAAGCCACTGGCTGGAGGTGAATGCAGTTCTCCAAAAAATCAGCCTTCATTCTTTTATTCCCCTTTATTTTTCTGACAAAAAAAAGCATGCTTTTGGAAAAAAAGAACCTCATCCAGTGCCCACTTCATTCTATTACTGGGTTGTAACTGGGGGCTTGAACTGTACCCGCTCTGATGGGGTGGCTGAAGTTTCCTTCTGCACCCAAGGGTCACCATGCTCCACCTCTTTGTAAGAATAGCTCAGTTGCAGGCACAGAAGAAATGCTCAGGACCAGCCAGGAATATTTCTGAGTGTATGTAATCAGCAGTGAGCTTGCAGACTTTATTTAAACCTTCAACTTTTCTACACTTTGGATTGTCAAATACTTTAAACCTTTCCAGCAAGTCATCCTTTCCACTCCTTTTCTTGATAGAACGTAATTTTAAATTTCCTTTCACTGAGTGTAATTGTTTGGATTAGCTGAGTGTAATTGTACTGACTTAGCTGGACTGTGGATTTGCTTTTCTACAGCATTCAGCCCCTGGCTGTAAATTCTTTCAGGTGAGATACCAATTTTTTACTGGATTGTTAGCAATTGATACATAAATAGGAGATGTCTTCTTATCCTTAGCTTTGCCATTCACTTATGAAAGTAAAGGCTTAAATTTAAGTGGTACTTTGGATAACTAATGTAGGTGACAATACTCAAAACTGTAAGGTGATCCCTGGGAAGCCATGGTCATGGTCAGAGTAAATGTTACTGTTGTTTGGTATTTACATTTCCCACAAACAAAATCAAAATCTGAGCCTAAAATCCAAGGATTTTTTTTGTTTTGTTTCAAGTAATGAAACATGTAAGTCCATTACCTCTATGGGCAGGCAGGTGCGTTCTCATCCACCATCAGAAATATTTGCTCGTTCATCCTGAAGATCCTGTGTGGGTCCTGACGTCCAGCACTCTGCCATTAGCTCAGAACCACTAACACAGCCCCCGCTATCCATTGCACAGCTCTGCAGAAGCATGGTGCGATGACTCCAGTCCCCTTTTACTGACTGTGACCATGTAATTATTCCAGTATTTCCTCAGAGAGCGGTGATATGGCAACAAACTGGGTTTTCAATTTCATTGGCTATTGCTGTGTGGTCCTGTGCAGTTGGGGTTCGTGAATCATGATGTGTGAATAAGTGACTAGATACAAAGAGATGGGTCTGGATGACAAGCTCCTAAGTTAACAGCCTTGATATATCAAGTGTTTAGATTGATCCAGCTGCTCTACTCCTCCTTTAAGTACTCCTATACCTTGAGTTTTGGATGAGATTCAGTTCATGTCAGTACTCATCTGTCTTAAGATGGAGAAAGATGATACTGGAGCCTTGGCTTACAGAGGTGCCTGGTTTCCTCGTTCCCATGCAAGGAAACCCAGCTGTAAATTTCAAATGCTTCCTATTTTTTTTTTTTTTCCTTTTTGGGTTTTTGTTCACACTGAACATCAACAGGTTGCAGTGAATGTTATTTTCCCCTAACTCTATAAGAAGAAAGAAGTAGGAAGGTGATTTATGGAATGTTCATAGCAAGTTGGTTAAAGAATAACAAAATAAGGCAGCTCTGCATAAGAATGTTTCAAGGCAGCCTGGTGCTGGGACCTCAGCACCTCCGACCTCAACACCTCCAACCCCAACACCTCCGACATTCTCATGGCCCCAGCGCGTTCCCCGTGCTATCTCTGAAATCAGCCCCCTAGTTTATCTGCCCGAGCACACAGACAGATAACATCCCATGACGTGGCCCTGACCTTTGTCAACCTTTGTTAAGGCTCCATCTGAAGTCCGGCCGAGTGTTTGTAAACAGGATGTAATTAAGGCTGGGAACTGACAGCGCCTGACGGGAGGACAATGCGGAGCTGGCAGGACCCGGGCTGTCAGATGTTCGCCTGCATTGTGCTGCCGGTGCCTTCGCGGTAATTGGTGTCCCCTGGCCGAAGGAAGTGCACTCAACTTGGATTAATCGGCCACGGTGCGGAGGCCATCCCTGTGAGCGCGAGTGTTTCCTCCGATAAACCACCAGCCCTCGGGAGAGAGCCGCGAGAGTCAGGGCTGTGGTGACAGGTGCTGACCGAAAATGGGAGCAGGAAAAGGGGGGAAGGAAAAACAAACAACACAAAAATAAGATGTATTCGCTGCTCACCTTATCGGCCAGGCAAACGCGAGAGGCCAGGGGTTTATCGCTCTGCAGGACTGGAGCGGGTTGGCGTGGTCAGTGCAGGAAGATGAGTGGGCAGGAGTTGCAGATAGCCCTGGTGTGCTGAGGGATGGGAGAGCTGCAGCTCAGCCCCTGCGTGTGCCTGGATGGAGTTTGGAAAGCTTATTTATTCATATATACACAAAAAAGTGCATATGTAACTATATCTCCATATAGATATATATCAAGTGTATGTATATACAGGTACGTGTACACAAACACACAAAAGAACTACAACCCATAATAAGAAAGTTTATTTTTAATTTAAATTTTATTTTTTCCAGTTTTTCAGTGCATCTTTGTAGCCCTAAACCAGTGCACAACTAACCAAGAGCAGAGCTGGCTAAAAGCAAGGCTGAACCTGAGCATTCTGTTTCATTTCTACATTGCTTCTCCAACAATCAGGAAAAAACTGACTCTAAAATGGTTATATATATTTCTTTATCTAAAATAAGCAACCATGCTTCGAAGTATATATCTTTTATTTCTCATCCTTACAAACTGACAGAAATCTGTCCAATTAACCTCACGGTCAGGTAACTTTATTCATGGTTCTACATTGGTTTAAGACAAAGGGCTGTTTGCTCACTTCTTTAAATGCAGTTTGGAGCATATGGTGTGTTCCCAAAAATGGCATGATATGTTTTTCTTTTAGGTTTTAAATTAAATCAGCAGAAGGATCGTACTGATCACACTAATAGGTTTATTCACTTAGAGTTTGATGTAACTTGTTAGATTCCCCACTCACTGGTAATTTCAAAACTGCTGTTTTTATATGAAGAATAAACAGGTGCACGTGAATGTACATCAGTGAACATATGAAAATCTGTATGGTAAATTGTGTCTTTGTAGAGTAGATGTTTTGGAAATTCAAATAGGAGAAAATAGGGCTCCATTAATTGATTACCACATTTCCCTGTCTCCACAAGAAGTAAGATTTGAAAGTAAAGGCAACTCTAGCCAAAAATCCACCTGTTCCCAGGCAAGAGGGAGTTCACCTTTTGTTTTCTCCTGCTTTGATTTCCAGCAGCCTACAAAGAGACTGTATATATATATATATATATATATATATATACACATATACATGTTTTCATATATTCATGTTTATATGTGTTTGTGCGTAAGAAGAAAAATGAATGACTGTATCTTTCCTCAATATATGAAGGAAAATAGAAAAATACTATTTGGCAGCAGTGGAAGTTGCAGCTTACTCAGCAATGAAATATGTCTCAAAGTTCAAACCAAAGCTGACTGATATTCCAAAGCTGTTTATGGCTGTAGATAGAAGCATCTGTTTCCAGACGTTAATGGGAATAAGGTAGATGAGAATAAGGAGTCTGGAACCTGTTCAATAGAAACAACTTTTTCCTATGCTAGATGGTATGTAGACATCCCTATCTCAGTGCAAGCAAGATGGGGTGTTTAGCAGCATGAGGTTGACTGGGGTCAGTTTTATGTACACGCACAACTCATCTGCGTAGCACTCAATGGGAAGCAGAGCCTTCCCTCAGAAGAAATAAATAAATACAAGAAAGCAAAGGACTGAGTATCTGAGTACAGTGCCTTGGGGAGCTGGAGAGGCTAAAAGAGTAAAGGACGAGTGTGAGCCACTAGCAAGTGTGAGCTCTTTGTGGCAGGAAGGACATGGGACAAAACAGGGTAAAATGGTTCCACTTAGCTTACCTAACCTGCTTCTCCACAGAACGATTTTCACGACACAGAGTGGGACATTCCTTAAAGACATCTGTCATCAGATGAAAGAGTTAAAGACAGAAACCTTTGAAAGAATTAACTTTGATGTTTGAATACATTTTTGGCATGTAAATACAGTTGCTGAAGGAAAAGGAACAAAATACCCAAAGCAGTGGATATAAGGTGTTTTTTTTTTCTTTAGGTAGGTAAATCATTTTCTTTTTAAATGAAATTCTGTTTGACTGCATGAAATATGAACAGTAATTAAATGCACAGTCTGTGGGCCTTCCATACTTTAAAGCTCTTAAAAAAAAAAAAAAGTGCTCACCTCAGACAGGCCAATTACCCAAGAATGATGGAGTCAAGAGGAAAGTAGCTAAATTTCTTTACTTGAATGATCACAACCACAAGCCAGTGATTAGTCCCTGCAGCACCAGCGGGGATGTGGTGGGGACACTCACATTGGAAGACTTCAAATAGTCATTTCCTTGGTTAAAATAAAATCTGACTGCACTAAATAGACAGTTTTTAATCTCAATTGGACATCTGAAGATTTCTCAAGCTGTTGTTGGCTGCGGCAGAAACAAATTTTTCTGCTTTGTTGATTAAACCAGTGGTCTCCACCATTGCTTATCGGCCTGCGACGAGCTGTTCTTTTTAATTAAAAGTGAGCCACCACGAGAGAGCAATTAACAGCTAGTAATTACTGTGCTCTTCAGAACTGCAACATTTTGCCTTTCATTCCAATTATATAATGGACAAGTGGCTTTTTGATCTTCAAATTAGTGAGCTCTTGTACTATTTGTTTTGAGGCAGATTTGGAAGGTTAATGATGGCCTGTGGTGGCACTCTTTCCACTGACTGATGTAAGACAAGAAAAAAAGGGGAAGGAAACAGGAATAGTCTATCAAGAAATGCAAATGCTGCCTTCATGATAATGAACAGGAGAAGCACAAGCAACTTAATATGCAGGTTATTTAATATGAATCAAATAAGCAGTTGTTTTGGTTCAAACTCATGCTATGGAATTTTTATTTCTTTCCTTAAAAAAAAAGTTTAATTAAGCATTTCAATATAGATTCTTTAGAGAGTGACACATAACATTTAACCGTTTGATACTTAATTGTGTTTGCCTTTGATTGTGGCACCTATAGTTAAATGCTGTACAACATACAGAGGCATTGAACTGTCCCTCAGGACACACAATGCATTGACTTTGTCTAAAATCTTTTAAGTAATAAGTCTTAATATATTTAATGGCCACTATGCCCTTTGAGTACAAGGGCCCTTTACATCACAAACAGTTGTCTAATTTTAATTAATATTGATTTGCATCTCTTAAATAGAAGCTGTAATTGTTGCAGTTGCTTATGGCTCTGTGATAATCCTAGAGGATGTGGTGTTGAATATGTTTTGTATAGACGAATATGTGTTCGAAAGAAAAGATCAATAATACTGCTATTGGAGTGGATCTCTGCTCTGCTGTTTGGAGTAGCTGCAGCTGGCTAAGAGGTGCTGTTCTGATTTACACCAATTGTGGGCTTTGCGTTTGACTTTTAAACTGTTTCCCTGGTATTCTTGTTGATATATGAGTTGCAGATGAAGTTTTGTCTCAGCTGCTCTGACTTTTTGGAAGAATTCGGCAGCTGTAGTACTCTGATATCTCAAGAGCAGATTAAGGATTTGGCTCTGTGTTTTGCTGTGCATGTCTGGATTGCGCATATCTGCATAGCTGAACAAAGCCACGGGCTGCAAGTAACAGACAAACTGCAGATGTTCTGAGAAGTAGGTGTCTTCAGTGTGATGGATAATGCATAAAACTAACTGCAAAAATATCTGTGCTTAAACTTCCTTACATTATTGATTTATGTACTTCTTCATTACACATAGGCCTTAATTACCCAAATGACCGTAGGCACGCTAGGATGCAGGCAGACCTTTTCCTTTGGGCTGCTAAAGCTTTGCTCTCTCAGTCATTGCCATAGGAGAGAAATGTAGTGCTGATCTCATTGGAGGCAGAGTCAGATCTGTATTGCTCAGAAGACAAATAAAACAAAAACAAGATAAAAACTGGATTCCTAAAACTTTGGGGTAAAATTTTCAAGTGCCCACTTAAATCCTGAGCTGGTGTATAATATTTGGGCTATTGTTTTCCAAGAAGACTCTGTAAGCAGTGAATGAAGCCCTTCACACAGGAATGGCTTCTGTCCGAGCACTGCAAACTGAACGCTTGGAAATCTGCACCAAGAGTCTCTTTGTGTGCTGTGACCTGGGCAAAACCTGCACTGCAAAAACTTTGGTCTGCAGAGTTCAAGGCTGAAGTCATATGCAAGAGTCGGGAGGGGAAAGGAGTTGGAGAGTAGGAAAATATAGAGGCTGAATAAGGATATGTTGAGCAGGAATTTGGACTATATGCATGCACACTATTTGACAGAAAATACTTAAGATGCTTGAAAGCTTAAGTCTCTTTTTAGGAAACTATTCTGCTGCATGGGGCAAATTCTGACAGGTTTGTTAAGGATCATGGACTGTTTTGGTTCACTGTCCAGCATATTCCTCCCTAGTGGTTCCAAATTTGAAGATAAATATGTGCTCTTTGTACTGAGCAGTATGCAACCCATTACAGTAATACTTTCCACAGGCTGAAACGTCACCAATGCAGTGTTCATCTGCATTGAAGGAACGTGGAGAAAGTTGCATTTCCCATTCTCTGTCCCTCAGATAATCAGTTGAAGTGATTTGTTGTAGCTTTTTTTTGCTTTCTTAATGCACAACATGCTGGGGTTTCTTCTGGAGATGGGTTGGGAGTGCTCAGATGAAGACGGTATCTCTGAGATGCTGAAATGAAACGGAGTCATGCTGGGGAGAATGGATAGAAGGGAGCGAAGGCTCAAATCGTGAATCTTTATGAAGGTTGTATGGCTAGCAGGATACAGAGCACAACACCCTTAGAGGTGGAATTACTGGAGATACGCACCCAAATCCCATCACTTGTAAATTTTCCTTTTCAATTCAGCAAGCCAGCACTTAGTTCACAGCTCTTCCTCTGTTCCATTGTGCCTGGGATGAGAGGTGGGATGCAAGCATCCCCAGGAACTCCCCAAACCAGCACCTGATCCCACCCAGAGCATTACTTCTATTACCTCCTAATCTGAAGTAGCGGTTCCATTCCATGTGCATACACACTTGAAAGCAGTAATTTTCCATGAGTAGTTGTTGGTGGTGGCTTTTCTGCACCAGAAGATGCCCATATCTTGGTAACTGCCTGTTACCTGACTCATCACCTGCAACATGCTGCTGATCAGATCTAGTGATCTATCGAATAATTTCACAACAGGATTCCCAAAAATGTAGGTTGAAAGGGATTGGCAAAAATGTTAGGATCATTACTGTGGCTTGATCTTGGAAATCTCTAACATCCAATTCAACATACAGATGAACTTTCAGAACTGGGCAGTACCCACTTTGCTTCTCTTGCACTCATGTACCAATGGATCCTCAGCCTGATTACGGAGTCAGGCTGACCCATACTATTGGGAGGGGAGGACCTGGATCTGTATTCCTCACTGCAAACCCTTGGTGTCTATTGGCATGCTGGAAGCTGAAAGCAAGCTGAGACAGCCATTCTTCTTAGACAATCTGCTTTGTGCTTGATCTGCACACATGTGGTGACTCCTATTAATGGGAGTTACACATGCTCAGTAAGAGGAGACTAAAGCTTTCCTATGGTTTTACTAGCAAAATACTGGAAATGAGATGACTGCAGCCAACAAGATTGTGAGGGCTCTTGTCAGAAATATGATTAGGAATTTGTTTCCATGTAGCTCATGCAGCAACAGACGTGAGCCTTGAGCCAGAGACAAATAGTAGTTAATATCTAGAGAAGGCAAAGTGTTCTCTGAGAGGCTGGAATGAGAATTCCAGAGCAAGATGAAAATTGGCCTCCGAGGGAATAACATTTTCTTTCTCTTCATAACTGCGGATCAAAATTCCAAATAGATCATCAGTATGTATATTAAGGGGGGATCACATTCCTGTGATATTGTTGGAAAATTCAGTAGCGAATTTCAGTGCTTTTCTTTCTTTCTTTCTTTCTTTCTTTTTTTTATCCTCACAGCAATTTTTTTTCTTTTTTTCCTTGGATTTTTGCCAAATAGTGCAATAAAAAGCACCCATGAGATACAGGAAATTTAAGGTCTGTTGGTGTTCATTACATTACATGGAGTCATACAGAATTTAAGGTCCTATACATTAGTCTGCTTCTGAATCAACAGAGGCAAGCACATCCAAGGCAGAAGAAGCAAAACCTTGGATGCCTCTCTTGGAGCTGGAAATATGAGAATAAGTCATCTGAATGTGTGTTTATTTTGGAGTCTGAGAACAAACCAATAGTAGCACTGCTGCTTTATGTGAGGCCTGGAGCGAAAGAAAATATATATATTCACCCGAAAAAAAAACAGAAATGTGTGATCAAGTTAACTTTCATCTTCTCTGCCTTGTCCCATGTTGGTGTCACATCTCGTACTCTGAGCCCCACGAGGGGCTGAAAGGGAACTGAGGCAAAAATTACTATAGCGATAAGGAAGAAAATGTCCTTAAGAAAAGCTCTAATATCCTCCATATGCTCCAATACACCTTGATTTTTCATTGATACATAAAAAGTTGACAAAAATCTTCCAAATTGTTTTGCCATCCTATTTTTTGATCAGTTTTTGTTTTGCATCCTTTCTTCACAAACCTGTTGCATATTACCAGATCACTTTCTGAAGGAGTGTTGCTTTAATATGCTTCAGGTTCTGAGCATTCTCCCCACAATCATCTTTCTCCTCTCCTCTGTCCACTGTGGTCGATGTACCAAGGGGTCTGAGAGCGTCCTGGGCCATCCCAGGAAGCTGTAATGTAAGTCCAGATGGAATGTTTTTTTGGCTGCAGCTAACAGTTAGCAAATCCCTGCTTAATACTTCTGCTTTGTGGATATCTCTCCTCCAGTGAGCACCATGTGCTAATCTCTTGTTCTTCCAGTTATGCATCCATACATAATTTAGGGAAACAGGCTTAAAGCTGTTAAAATCATGTTAAATGTGCAGAGTTGGCTTTTACTGCTACTTGTGTCCAAGAGCCAGAGCACGTTCTGAAGCCTTCCCAGTACTGGTGGGAAGTGGTGATCACTTGTTTTGGGATTTTATTGAGATCCTGGCTGCCCTTCCTTCCCCACCTTCCTGCAGAATGTAAATCTTCAGAAGATGTAAACCCACATTTCTCTTGGATTCTGGGGAAATTTCTTGATTTATGCCACAAATGTGCTTTTCTCCAAATTATCTATCTGCTATAGGTGGAACAATATTAGAACTTATATGCCTAGTAGTCTCATCCTTGTTTGTCTGCAAGGGAGGCTGGAGCTGAGTCCAGCCCCTGGTCCTTGTCTCATCCACACGGCATATTCCAAGTGGCTGTGCCACAAAACCCAGTCAGGAAAAAAATGTATTCTCCATTCAGTTGTAGGAAAAATAGAAAAGTAGAGAAGAGTAGAGAAGAGAAAAGAAGAAAAGAAAAGAAAAGAAAAGAAAAGAAAAGAAAAGAAAAGAAAAGAAAAGAAAAGAAAAGAAAAGAAAAGAAAAGAAAAGAAAAGAAAAGAAAAGAAAAGAAAAGAAAAGAAAAGAAAAGAAAAGAAAAAAGGCAGACAAGTCAAAGAGGTCTAGAATTGTATTCTCACTTTTGTTTCTTCCTATGGGATTTAAAACCTTGGCAGCTCTTTCTGACTTGTTTCGTGTATTACATGGAAATGATGTCAGATGAAGAATGTGTTTGAGCCAGGCCACTGTAGCCTTGTTTTCTGTTGGAGTGGCAGAATGCTCAAGAAGTAGCTCTGTTTAGAAAACTGTGTGTTTGGTAGCTGTGGGAGCTGCCTATGTTTGTAGCATGTGGAGCTGCTGCTGTGTGTGCCATGCCAACGTGCAGCTGGAGGATAACAGGGGTTATGCATTGAGCAGTAAAGGAGTTGAATTTTTGTGCAATGGACCCTGTTTGTCAAAAATCAACATGTTAAACTGAAATGGTGGCATTTTAAGCTGTTTACTTTTGTAGTGAAGTACTTTTTCTTGTTCTCTCCAAAATGGGAAAGAATGCCTCAGCTGCCCAGCCATTTTTCCAGTAAATTAGTAAATTCCCATTGTTGGAGTGCTACTCACTTCATTTTGCATTGTTTTAAGGAACACGCTGCACATTCCTAGGAAGATACTCTTTTTCCAATAGAGGGAGTATTAGTGCCAGGCAATGCCCTTCTTTCTCACTCTCATTGCGCTATAATCCTACTTCTTAGCAAATAAAATGCACGTTAGTGGCTTGGTGCTATTTGTACTGGGTTTGCTGCTCACTGTGCCCTAACAGATGTCTGTGTGCCAAGAGGAAACAAATTATCATTCTGTTTATGGCAGCAGAGCGAGGTGCAAGTTGGCCCCTTCAGCCTACCTGATAGTAAGGCTGGCTCCTCCTTTCTGGCTCTTGAGTAATCTCTTGCCGCCAAAAGTCGCATTAGCATCCAGAAGTTTCTAAATGCAGAAGGTGCTGGGGGTGTGAGGATGGATGCATCACATTCATACATCTCTGGGGAGAGATCTTCCTCCCAGAGATACAGCTTTGCTTTTCCTCCTGTGGGCTGGCAGCTCAGGGTGCTTGTTTGGGTCAATGAGGCCAAATTCTGCTCCCAGATCAAATGACTCCAAAAATGGTGCTCAGTGCAAATGAGATCAGTGACCCAGTACAAACTTACTGAATCTCGAGCAGTTGCCTTGGCTGGGAGCTCACCTTTGGAGTGAGACAGGCAGCTGCCGAACAGCATCCAAGCTGGGGGAACAGCAACCCCCAATTTACTACCAGTCAATTTTCTACTGGCAGCTGGGAGGGTCTGGCAGATATATTTGCAATCTGTGCAAGGGCTGAGGGGATGGGGAATATCCTGGAGTAGTACCTGAGAAGCTGTGGTACTGGGCAGCATGGGCTGTGCCTCGGCCAAAACAGGGGGCTCAACAACAGCTGTAAATCCAGCATGAATCATGGAAGTGGAATTAACTTAAGATTATAGTTTGAAGGTGAAAATATTAGTAGCTGTAACAGTTTGTTTTTGTCAACTGGCCATGAGCTGCCGTGCTTTTTGGAAAACCTTTCCTGGTAGTTTAGCTTCCGGGTATATGGTGTATGCTGCAGTATCTTTAATGGGGAGATGTAAGAGTGTGTGCTGTGAGAATGTGGGTTCTCAACACTGAAGAACGTTGGGCATATAAAATGCAAAGGGGAGATTTATATCATTTCTGGTAACAGAATGATAAAATCCCATAAGCAAAAATATGGAAACTTAATTTAGACAGAAAAGATGCATCCCTTTGTGAATCTCATGTCTGCTGTTGTGGGATTTCTGCACGAATCAATATATTTTGGCTGTATTTAGTGCTGTAGGTACTTTGATTAATTTAGCTACATGTTACTGTCATGTTGGGCACATTCATCTTCTGTCTTGAAGCATGTACTCCTCAGCCCCTCTATCATTCCACCCCTTCAGGCCTTATTTTCATCACGTTTAAGAGAACTCTCCCCTGCCTGTCGTTATCTTGTTAGGCTTTCAACAGCTTAAGTTGAATCTTCATTCTTTCACTCTTGCTGTCAAAGCTCCTTTACCAAGTTATCTTATTTTCCTATTCATAACATCTAACCCATTATATTTAATACTCAAGCACAATTGCATCTGAGCATTATGTAGGACTTGCCAGCATAAATACTTGCAAATGAAATCAGACCACCCCTGGAAGAAACGGTGGTAGCTTTGCATTGCCAGTGTATTTTAAATTGAAAAATGCCCAGGACTAAATCCAGTCCTGGAGTAAGTGGCTGCAGCTTAAGTGAAGTCAGCAGAGCTTCATCTGCTGGACTGAGATGGATCTGACCCTTCAGAACTGAAAGCTGGAAGGCTAATAACGATCACGTAATCTGATATGAAGCAGAAATTAATGTCAGGAATGTCCCAGTGGGTGTGTACAGTGCAGATGACAGAGCCCTTTACAAAGAGGGGTAAACAGTAATGTTCATACTCCTCAGACCAGAAAACCGAGGCAGGGAGTATGGAGGACTTGCTAAATTTCAATGAGTGATCAGTGCTGAAGCCCAGCTTTCTGCAGGGGCCATCCTGCCCTTCTCTCACAGAAGCAGTGTGACCCCAGCCTGGCAGCGGGAAGTTGGTCCCCACTGGGCAGGGGCTTGGTTTGCCTCCAGGTCTTACCCCTGCTCTTTGAGCTACTGCGGTGTTGTTGGAGAGAAGCGTCTTCAGGAGCAAAAGAAAAATAAATAATTTTTTAAAAAGAAATTGAAAAAAAAAGAGAGAGAAAAAAAGAAAAACCAGAATCTGATGCTGAGGTTACTCACATTTCAGTGATGCTGCATTGAGTGTTGCACCTTCGCAGAGGGGATGTGGTGTTGGGGGGTGATCCTCATGCTTCTGCCTGCTGCTAGTGCTTGGTCTCTTGGTGAAGGGTGATGTGGGAATTAGTTCCTATAGGTAGCTCCAGACAAAACTCAGTGACCCAGGAAATGATTTCCTCCATTCTGTTCATACAACTGCCTCTTTTTTCCATCTGGCAAGCTGACCCTTTTTATAACTACTTCATCCTTTCCCTCCCAAATGTGGAATTTCCTCCCAAAAAAATCATTCTGGCTCCAGACCCAAGACTGGTCAGACTCGGCAGAAGCTAGAATCGGGTTTTGATACAGGACAGCATCACGTTTGTGTCAGAATACTCTGGTCCTGGTGAACACCGAGCTGCTGGGGTTGGGGCTGCTCCCCCAGGCGCTATCCTTGCAGTCCCAGTTGCCTCCAAAGGAGTAGAAGTATTTTCTCTGTGTGTTGTTCTATTTTTAGGGGGAGGGAGAGCTATTTTAGGCCACTCTAACATGTTTTTATGGCTCTTTCTAAGCCCTCTGTAGCTAGCTGGTCTCATGGTAATTAAGGCATTTGGCCTTACAAGTGGAAGGATTATGAAAACAGCTCTAGTGATTTCTAAAAGTGCTCCAACATATTCCCAATATAGAGTTTTTTTGGTATGTTTCTTTGCCTTCTGATTTCCCTTTTTACAAATGAATGGTACTATGTGTAAGTGTGCAACCTGCCATTTTCACTGGGGTGCTGTGACCTGGCTCCTGAGGGTGAAAAACACAATAGTGTGTATCCTGATCATTGATACGCACAACTCGCTCCGCAGTGTGTTATTTTTATTAACTGCTGCAATCTAAATATCTTTTTTCTTTAGCTTTTACTTATCCCTAATGAGACAAAAGTCACTGGAAGATTTGCACACAAATCTTTTTTGGACAGAGGTAAGAAGAGAGCATGGGTTTGGGGCTCAGGGACAGTGTGCTGCCTGTGGGGTCATGGCATTGAATTCTAGCTATCATCTCCAAATTTTTCAAAGTGATGACTGATATTTCAGCACTGCCCTTCCCACTGAAACCAGACCAGCAAAACCAAACACTTTCCCTTAAAAATGGATGTTTTCTGTAGCACGTAGGTGAGGTAGAAATGTTATACACCCACTGGGCTTGGGATGGTGACAACCACGGTGTTACGAAATACTTTGTGTTTAAAAAAAACATGTAAAGTTGATGGGATGAGGCAGTGAGAAGTGAAAAGTAACCCTTCCAGGGCTGGGAAAACAAAAGCTTTCATGAGGTCCAATAGATGCTTGGGGCCGCTTGGCTGGAGAAGCCCCAGGCTGGACACTTGGTGTTAGTTTAACACAAAACTGGATGGTACAGCCAACAGTGCACCCTCTGGAGCATGTTTCTGAATTCTCTGTGACAGAAACAAATAGAGATTTAATAATGTCAGATGAACATGTAAATGGAACAGTCTCTTAAATCATCTCATTACAAGTCCTGCTGCAGTGAATGTAATCAGCCTAAAATCTGGCAGGTATGAAGAAAAAATACTCTTGTACAGAAATTACATTTATTCATATATTTCTACAACTATTTATATCGTTGACTTGAGGCAAAAATACAGGTTAGTGCCTTTGGGCCTGGGTGCCTGAAGCATTAAAATTTATTATTATTATTTATTTTTATTAGCTTCATGTGGCAGAAGATTTATAATATTCTAGTTTTATTAAGTACTTGTGGTTTTTAAAACTGATCGTAATTGTTGCTGGGCAAATCTCATAAGGGGAGGAGGATTGGTTGGTTTAGTTTTGATTAAACTCTCAGAAGTTTGGGCATTTGTCCAAGCTATCTCAACCTTTTGCATTTCTAATATGGGGCTGCCTATCTTTTGAGGATAGGCTTTCATTTTTCTTGTTATCTGTTCCTTTCTTTTTCACTTTCTTTTCTCTTGGAAGATTGCTGTCCTCGTAGTTGCATCAAATACAAGGCACAGCATTCTGGTATTTGTTTTGCTTCTGAATACAATCTAGAAAAGGCCATCAAAGTACAGAAAGTTTGCAACAAGTAATTAAAGAGAAACCATCTGTTTCTCCTGACTATTAACATATAAAAACCTGGTTCAATTTGAGGTTTATGATGAAGTTGCTAATAATTTTCTGTTGTAGTTATATCTAAATAGTAATTATGCAAACCCAATCCTGTGACAGACTTGGCTATGGAATGGTAGGATTCTGATGCAGAAAAATTCAAATGCTATATTTCTTTTCTTTGATAAGATATACCAAAAATAGGAACTAAGAACTTGAGGGTGGACAAAAGAACCTTATCTTATAGTTTTGCCAACTCTCCTGATTTTATTGCAAATGTCACCTCATTTCAGCCTAGCAGGATTTGAGCATCTGTTGAATCCAGCTATTGCCATGTACCTTTTGGCACTATCAGAGCCTATGTGAGGACACACATGAGCAGAAAGAGTTGGGGTACGCTCCCCTGAGCTCGATGTTATACCTCATCCACAGCTGAGCCCATTTCTGGTAGATGGAGGGGAACTCAGAAGTGGGTGAGTTACAGTCTACTGGGATTGCCCTTATTTCTGTTGGGAGAGCAATTGCTGAAGGGCTGGTCTTTTCTTACAATGCATAAATATACCTGGGTACTCGCCATCAAGCACAAAATAACTTCTGGTCTTCAGTCTGGGAACTGTGCTCGGCCTGGAGGTTTTGTGCAAGATTTCTGTGAGCACTGAGCAGGCCTTTATTCCTTTCTTCAGTGAGAACAACTTTCTCCATTTCCTGTCAAGCACAGGCTGTTGCTGTTATAATTGTGCAATTCCACCTGGGTTAAAAATGAAAAGTGTTTCTAATTGGATCCAGGCTAATATCAGTCCAGCACAGTGGTTTTCCAGCGTGACCATAATATTCCACCCTCTGCCAGGCAAAAAAAGCATGCTAAAAGCCCCTATGATTTTCACTTGGAAAAAAATGCCTTTTTTTTCTTTAAGAAAACCAGAATGATATATGTAATAAAAATATTTTTTAGAGGGCTGTAGTTTGATAGTTTGTGAATGGGGCTATTTGCTGAACCAGTCTCCG